>NW_027509141.1:23945000-25430000 GCF_051911475.1 Siphateles boraxobius
GAGAAGGAGAGAGTGAGGCAGGCGGAAGATGTTCCGGCGAGCACTTCACTGCGGCCACGGGCTCCGGCATTTTCTGATCACGGCGCACCTTCCTGCGCGGTCCAGAGAGTGGAGTGACAGCGTTCTGTGTGAAGGCTTCGAGTCGAGCCCGCAGGGTCAACAGCGGAAGCGCTTCACAGTGCTCGCAGCCGCCCGTATCCAGGGAGAGGGCTCCGTGATCCGGTCCCAGGCAGAGAGCGCAAATCACATGGCGGTCTCCTGCGCTGAGCTGGGCTCTACACAAGCCGCAGGAAAGGCGAAGCATTTTAAAAAAAACGCTCACGCTCTTTTTGTGAGAGAGAGAGTGAGTGTCGCAGCATCGAACACACCCAGATAGCAGTATAAAGGATACACGCCGGATGGCGTAGCAGGCACGGATGGCTGAAGGTGGCGAAGACGGCCGGCTTCTTCAGGCACTTTCCTCTGCTTAATAGTCGCTGGATTCAACGGCGGCTGCTTCTCTCAGAGTCCAGTGATGCGGAGAGCTTCGCTGAAGATGATGAAATCAGTGAGACAACCTACGAGCCTGGCATTTATACGCTAAGCCACCCCCATTTTGGCGGGCTGTGACGCGTAGGGCGTGAAGCGCCCTCATTGGACGGGACGTCACGCACGAGGCTCAGTGGTAGGTTGCAGCAGTTGTCGCAGGGCAACCAATGAGCACGCGATATGGCCTGCTCTAGGTCTGCTACCTGCTGCACTGCGTTGACAATAAATACAAAATTATAATATTTTATTGATAATTTTTTGGCTTCAATATCTCGAGCAAAGATGCAAACTTTACCCGTAGCGTAAGCTAGCTTACGCAATACGAGAGAACCTCTCGTAAGAGAACTACATTTATTTAGCAAGAAATATTCATGTATCTCTTGTACAATGGTATTTTAAAAATCAAAATGAATTGCCATTCTGAACTTATTTACTCTTTTGTAATATGTATTTATAAGTAAGACAGGATATTCATTGACGTAAATGTACAGTAGTACTTGATTTGATCCATTTGAAGTTGAGTAGATGGTGTTATTTTAGTATAATAGTAATACTATAATACTGTATACTAATATGAATTAGCTTTTATTTTTATATTTTCAGCTTTCATTTGAGTATTTGTTACATCCTGTGCTTTTGTCATTTTTATTAGTTGTGTTGGTTTAATATTGTTTATTTTGTATCTTTAATTTATTTTTAGTTCAGTTAAACCTTTTTATTATAACTTATTTCAGTTACTTGCCAAGGCAATGTTTTAAATGTTTTCAGAATGGCAATGTTCGGATTTCTTTTTTTATATTTATGAATATTTTCTTTTATTTCAGATAGTGCTGTGACGGTGGCTAATTTTTACAACCGTGATGGTGAAAGGTCCAACCACCGTTAGTTAGCGGTGTTTTGGGGAGGGGTGATTAGTTATACTCTATTATTTGCGCAAATAATCCAAAATGCAGAAATTATACTTGTTATGTGATTCAAACTTTAAAAGTGCTTTAAACTAAGCCAATTTAAATTATATTTTTCCCCACAAAGATAAATGCTTCGTCATATATCTCTGCGCTTTGAGAGAGATGTGTGACCCATCTCTTTATAAATTCTTCATGTCTTCTCCCGACTATCCAAAGCAACAGACATTTTGTTGCAAAAGGTCTTAAACTAGATTTTGACTTGCAATTAAAAAGGTATCTGTCCTACATCGTTTTTCTACTTTACCACAGTAGCCTAAAAGGATGCAAATGTAGTAGGGACGGTTGTCAAAGTGACTGACACAGTCCTTGTTTCAGCTTTGGTTAAAATAAACAAAAATCCTTTTTAATACATTTAGTTTTAGTTAGCAATAACAACACTGGTGAAAAGTGAGCATTACATTCCCAAATTGAGCCAGACCTAATGCAGGTTTGCAACTAAAACAATGAAAATAAATCAGCAGAAAAGTAATCTCAGAGAAAGATCAAGTCAAAAAACTACACCCTTTTGTTGTTGTTGTTGTTGTTGTTGTTGTTGTTGTTGTTGTTGTTGTTGTTGTTGTTGTTGTTGTTGTTGTTGTTGTTGTTGATAGACGAATACAAAGGTATGCAGTTTTTTTTTCTTTGGGATAACATTCACAATGTATCATTTGCAATTAGACCTAGAACATGCATTAGGAAAGTGCATAGGGTCAATTTTGATTTCATGTTGACTTATAGAGTTTCAATCCCCTGTTCAGCAAATTCAGTTTGACATAATCCTTGATTTCTCAATGTTGTGTCTGGCCCTAGCAGACGATTATGACATTGCCACAGAAACAATATGCTAATCCATAAAATCCTTAATCTCATCCGCAAGATCGTGAATGTCATATAAAAATTGAATTGTACACAAAAGTAAACCGGTGCCTCTGTCGGGCCTCTTGTTTTTCATTCATTGTTTGAATGGTCTGTGCATAGAATCCCTTCTAACCCAAATGAACCGCATTCGTAGGAGCATTAAAAGGCTAAACATCATCCATCTTAAGGATTAGGACAATATGTAGTTAGGCTCAGATCGAATAATCAGTCATGTTAAGGCGAAATCCAGGCACGGTGCCACTAGCTGGACCTGACAGATTGCCCCAATGATTTGGATTGATGGAGTTGGCTAGTGATCTCTGGACCAAATGGCCAAGACTGGGGGGAGAGGTTTGCTTAATGGGATTTTCGCCGGGGTTCACCTGGGGCCTGTACCAAGGACAAAGCAGTTTTGGGGGACAGAAATATAGTCCTTTTGGCAACATTGAACTGTCACCTCACTTTCAGCAGAAATGCAAAACAATCTGCAGAATTCAATAGGACTCGAAACTCGTTCACAACAAACAGGTTTGTTTGTGCTTTCCTCCTCTGAGATATAAGCACACACATGACATCTGTTTGTTAGGGTTAAATGTGAACCGTCACTACACATCCCATAATCTCTTGTGGTACACACTGCTGCGCCTGCTGTGTGATTGATGATTGTAGTGCAGATACCACGATACACGGCTATACAGTTAAGTGTCAATTTACATATATTCATAAGATTAATGTGTTAATTAGCAAAAAAGAAACACAAGGAGCTCGTTAACCCTACCACAAACACATTTAGTTCTCAGAAGACTGCACACTTCTTACTGTCAGTCCCAGGTGTCCTACTGCCAGACATGCTAGCATGTATGCTAGCGTGATAATTGACATTAAACACAGTAAATCTGTCATTGTAGAGCAGTTTTCATGGGCTGGATGTCTAATAAGCTTTGATTGTTCATCCGAATGGCAGAAATAACCAGCTTCAGCCAATTAGGATCGCAAATGGAATCTAGGCTTATAAATCGTGTAAACAGAGTTACATATCACGTGCAGAGTTGTTATGGACTCTTTGCTTGTGGTCCATTGGATCAGTTAATTGCTTTGACATTAGTATGTCTGTTCAATATATTGATTCACTGTTTGTCAAGTCGAATGCTTTGTGTTTTGCGTTTTTACTTACTCTCTCTCTTTTTCTTTTTTTACAATTGGGGGGGATTTTACACACGCAGTTAAAAGCAGAAGAAAGCCGCATAGTTGATGAAAGATGTGTAAGATTAAAAAAAATTCATTGTTATTTGTGTCTGCATTTTTTGATATTTGGTTTCCCGAAATTATATTTGAAGATAGTTCAAAACAATCACATGTAGGTTATGATTTTGACAAAGTGCGTTGCCCTATTTAACAAATAAATCCTTAACCATCCACTAAATTAAAAAGAGTTCAGCTATTTTTCTATCTTTCAAGTTAGTAGCTGTACATAGGTGGAAAAAGCTGACCAGGGGCGTTAAAGCTATAGCTCACTTAAAAAATTAAAATTCTGTCATCATTTACTGACCCTCAAGTTGTTTCAAACCTGTACGAATTTCTTTCTTGTGCTGAACACAAAGGAAAATATTTTGAAGAATGTCGGTAACCAAACAGTTGATGTACCCCAGTGACTTCCATAGTATTTATTTTTTTCTTACTATGGAAGTCACTGGGGTACATCTACTGTCTAGTTACCGATATTATTCAAAATATCTTCCTTTGTGTTCAGCACAAGAAAGAAATTAGGAATTAAGAAAACTATTCTTTTAAGGATATGGATGCCGAGTGAACTGATTTGCCTTAAGGGGGCTGTTAAAACCGTTAAGTTTGCACTTTGCCCATTACAGTTTGTTCTGTGTCTCTAGCACTACTGCCTGTTTAACAGAGGTTCCATCATTTCAACTACTCATCACAGCAGTACAACCAGTGCTTGCACCTACTCGTCTTTTCCAAACAGATTCTTTCCCTTCTTGCCTTCTACTCTCATGCCCTCCCCCTCTTTCTCTCACTACATCTCGTCTTGCCATAGCACCTTTAAATAGCGGCCCGCATCAAATCACATGTTATTCAATTATCCCTGAATAAATATCAATGCCATGCAGAATAGTTATTACAATGCATTTCCATGTAATAAGGCCAGTTTACCAAAGTTGTGACATGGTGGCTCAGGTCTGAAAGTTGTGATAGTAAAAAATGTTAGATTGATTATGGCAGACTGAGACAGAGGCTATGAACTGATCTGGTTCAGCCATTCAGTGAGAGAGAGATATGGAGGAACAGAGAGCGCAACTCCAAACCTGAGGGTGCAGAGCAAGCTGCCCAGCTTATAATATGTGTGTTTAATATTTACAAATTCTCTTACTATTGTCTCAGCCAGTTGAAAATAAAGTTGAATGCAGGATCTAAATGCAAGCAGATTAAGTTTTTATTTACACAGAACTCAGGAACAATAAACACGAACAGAACAACCAGATCTAACACATCAATAATGGACAATGAACTGAAAGAAACACAGAGCTTGAATACACTGAACATAATAATTAACGAAATTAACAGCGGGTGTGCAAATTAATCAATGAAAAAACACAGCAACGAACTGAAAACTAAAACACATGACAAAAACCCACCCAAAACCGAAACAAACACAGATGATCCCTTCCAATATTTTTATCCCATGAGAGGATGCTTAAAAATCTGTTGTGGGACGCCCTGGTGTAGTTGAACATTTGGTAGTTGAATGTGAAAAATGTACACATTAAAGGGATAGTTCACCCGAAATCCACCTTTATCACTTTCATTGTATGGAAAAAAACAGATTGGATATATATATATATATATATTTGCATCTACTTTTACTCTTACTCCACTACAATATTAAAGACAAAGTTTACTTTTTACTCCGTTACATTTGCCCATGCCTTCTCCAAGTATTATTACATTGGTTTTCCAAACCAATGAAAAACTTGGTTTTATTTTGAAAAAAAGAATGCGCAAGCTCTTTGCCAGCATAGCTACGCTCACATAGCAGTCAGTTCGCCATTGTGGAAGATGACCGCAGAAACAGGTGAAGGTGCAGCTCTGCCCAGCAATGATCCCGAGATTCCCGCTTACCTTTTAGGCCTATCTTGCACATCTTCTGTTTGATGCAGCTAGTGTTATGGAACATGTCTTTTGCAGCGCTGCCAACTCTCACTCATTCAGTGAGACTCACGCAATTGACACTTTCCACACGCTCTCACGACACACATCCATTTTCTCACGCAGAGAAAAATCGCGAAGCAAAGAGGACATTGACACCGACAGACAAGACAGATTAGGTTACTTTTGATATGAAACAAATTCTCAGCTCTCAGATTCTGTCAATTTTATTACGAAATTTAAACAATAAATACCGTTTTTGAGCTTTTAAATGTGACGTGACAGATAGCTATCGCCTGCTATGGGGTGCCGTTAATCTCTTTACTGTTAGTTAATTGTAAATAAACACAAATTAACAATAATAGGTAGCCTATGTTGAAAGATACAGACAGTACAACTTACCGAAATGTATATACCTAATACATAATATCAATAAATCAGTGTTTTTCAACCGCGGAAAGAGGTCAATAAAACAGCTGACAACAATGTCACATAACGTTACATTTACCTCAGGAAAAAAACATTTAATGACCATAGCATGTTAGTTGGCTAGAAAAATTATTATTTTATAATATATTTAATATTAGTATAAATTAGTATTTTGTTATAATGTGCACTATATATTTATTCTATTTTTACTTATATCATTAAAATCTTATAAAGTTGTTATTATAATAAAAATCACATGTATTTTTAACATGTATAGCTGACAGGGCTCTCTGTAGCCTTTGTTTACAGAATTAGGTGAGATTTTCTTAATTTAAAAATTAACATGCATCTACTGTTTAACATGCAGCTTTCCTGTAGCTCAACAATAGAGCGTTGGCGCTTGCAACGCCAAGGTCATGGGTTTGATTCCCAGGGAAAGCAAGAACTGATAAGAATGTAAAAATGTGTACCTTGAAATGCAATGTAAGTCGCTTTGGATAAAAGCGTCTGCCAAATGCATAAATGTAAATGTAATGTAAATGTACTGTACCAAATATTTATCAAAATGAATCTATATTGAATCAAGATCGGAATCAAACCACAATAATTGAATTGAAATTGTAAAATTTGTATCAAAGAATGGCCTACCATTGCACCATAATATGCTGTCACTAAACTTAATGAAATTGTTTAGAATTGATGCAAGGTGCTTCATTGTCTCTTATGATTGCAAATCTAACAAATTCTTAATTGCAGTAGGCCTATCTAATAATATGTTCAATTAAAACATTGCATATCACTCCCAAAACAATTGATCTGTTTAATTATTGATATTTACAGTTTGAATACTTGCTTTTTACTTTCGGTGCCTTCGTTTTAAATATACGTCTGTACTTTTACTCAAGTGATGTTTGAATGGAGGACTACTGGCGCTTTTCCACTGTACGGCTCGGTACGGCTCAGTACGGTTCGGCTCGCTTCGCTTTTCCAATGCGTGGTACGACTCGGCTCGGCGCAGCACGGCTCGGTTCGCTTTAGCTCGGTTGCTTTTCCACTGCAGTTAGTACCGCTTCAAAGTGGGTGGGATTATGACTGATCGTTATAGTTTATCCGCTCCTCGGCACCCAACAAGAGGAACGTCTGCGCTTCTCGTCCACTTACCATGATACAGCCATTTCTTTTTTGGAAGTTTTTTTTCTTCAAGCAAGTCAAGCAAGTAGTTTTAAAACAGGTGCTACAGCGGTGGCTGTTACTGGCTATTTAAATCTAGCGGGTTTGATGTCTCGCTAGACAATACAATGACGCTAGTAGTGACGATTCTGTCTGTCTGACCAATCAGTGATCTACAGTGCTTCAGTTCCACGTCACATTTTAGTATCGGTACGGTACCTCAACAGAGGTGGTACCATTTAAAGCGAGCCGTACCATGCAGTGGAAAAGTGCAATACTTTTACTGGAATCATTTTTTATTTAGGTATATAGGCTATACTTTTACTCGAGTATAATGTTTGAGTACTTTTACCACCCCTGTGTGTTCGTGATATATATATCTATATATCTATATCTATATATATATAAATCCTATAGTACTGACCTTACAGCACCATATTCATTTATTTATTTAGGTCTTGAGATTTCAACCGGGAAATATATTCCTTCAATACCATATAAAGGACAATGGGGTGCTAATCTTTGTAGCCTCTCTTCCAGAGGTTTTTAGCTGCACTGAATAATTTTAATTATGAATGAAAATTGTTAAATTGTGCTAATGTATAATACAACAAAGGAATTGAAGCTGCCTCTTCCTGTCACATGAAGATGGAAACGCAGCATTAAAGTCACTTTGAATTCACACCGTTTCGGGGGATACAGGGAGACATCCTGCTGCCAAGATGATGTCAGCCATCTGCAGTCTATAGTATCCAAATCTGAATGCAAAATAATCAAGTTGAGGAGAGATGCAAGGGTAAGCAATTTTTCAGGCTTTTCCAAAGAGCGTTCGTGAAGTTCTCCTCACATCTTCTGCTGAACTCGAAGTCTTTGATTATGACTCCAGAGATCAAACTCAGACAGCTTAGTTTGACTTTCAAACACTTCCGTATAATTCAGAAGTCACATGTATAATCATTCTCCATCCCTGTTATTGTGTGTTTGGTTGATTCAGCCTTGAACAGGTGAAAGAAAAAAAAGTTGAAATCTATACTTTCAAGGCTTAATGAAAGTTCTTTACTTTATCTAGTTCAAAAGCAAAACAGACTTTATTTTGTTTAATTTTCTCCCATATAAATAACATAAGACCTATACCTCTCTGGAAAACACTTGTGTAGCCTTAACTTTAATGAGTTAGAACAGGCTGATGATTTTCCCTTTAGTCCCTTTATCCACTAAAGTCAGCCTAAATTTTACACCCCACAGCATTCGTTCTCGGCACATTACAGTCGCCTGGTTCGCCTGAATAATTCATGAGATATCAGAGGGGAGGCAAACCTCATAGCTTGATGGTACCCATCTGACATAGAAATCGGAAAAAAATAAGTCAAAAAGTCTCCTGCACATATTGTCAATGATGGCAGAATCAAAAATATTTTGGAAGGTTTCCTTCTCACCACTGTTGCTAAAACTGAATTGATTTTGTACATCATGATAGCTTGTCTAAGTATCAATATTTTAATATATTTCTTGTGGGTAACACTTTATAATAATAATAATTCATCAACAAGTCATTAAAACATGAAATATTATCATAATACAATGGTAATAATGATATATATATATATATATATATATATATATATATATATATATATATATATATATATAAAAAATTTAATTCCTTGAATATGTTCCCCTGACCTGACATTATTAAAGCTTTAAAGTCAGCTTAAAACGGAAGTCTTTTCTTTCCTATTGTGACATATATCAGAGTAAAACAGCTTCTCAAACAAGATAAAAATGTAGGGCGGGACTTGATTTTGTCCATCAGGAATTCATTGGATTGGTGTGGTTTGTGATGTCATGTGAGTGACAGGTTGTCCAGCACTCACGCCAGTAAACATGTCATCTCAGAAGAGAAGAGATGTCGCTGCAGGAGGGAGGGAAAGTTATTTTGATTGAAGATTATGAAGCCACATGAATTTTTAACAAATAATGATGTGGACGGATAAATAATTTATAATTAATACCACCATTTTAGAATTGTCTATTTTGATTTTATGGTGACCGTTTTTTATCCTAAAACAGCCATACACATAAATGTGACTGTTAATGCAATATTGAGTTCAATCTGACCTAAGCGCAAATACATTGTAGACAAATATGATATGAAACAAATCCAAACACAACTAGCAACTATAGCTTTAGTGCCACAGTGAAAAGCAAGACATTTTCTTATTCGCTTTTAACTGTAATTTTATATGTGTACCAGGAAACATTCTCTCATTATCTCTGTGTCTTAAGTAGGTGAAGATGTGTTTGTTGTGGTTTGCCCTTTTTAATTCCAAAAAATCTAAGAGAGAGAGGCTGTGTGGGAGGATGTCTCTGTGTGCGCAAAGATATGTTTGCATATGTGTGAAATTTAAGGGTGTACTTAGTATTTAAAACCTCAGTGAGTCATACTTATGAAACACATGTTAGGCTTGTGAAATCTCCCACTCATCACCTCTATTTACTCTCTCTCTCTCTCTCTCTCTCTCTCTCTCTCTCTCTCTCTCTCTCTCTCTCTCTCTCTTTCTCTTTTTCACAGTCACTATGGAGTCCTGGTCAAGTCCCAGTCTGAGAAGAGTCTTGTGAAGCATCAGTTGCTCAGACTCATGGACTAGAGATCAGTCAACCAGAAACAGAAACAGGAGTGAACAGACAGAATCAAGATGGCAGGACTCCAAGACTCAGCCTCCTCCTCCTCCTCCTCCTTAAAAGCAGGCATCCCCTTCTCCGTCTGCTCCCCCCTCCTTCCCCCCCTTTTCCCTGCAGCCAAAAGTGGGGAGACAAGGGGGGATTTGAAAAGGAATTGGGGCAGATAGATTTTGAAAACCATGACAGCTGGAGCAGACCCTGGGAGGTTCCATCTTGTTAATCTATGCAGTGTTTCACTCACCTAATTGTTCCCATTTCACTCTGATCAGCAAAATAGCTGTTGAAATATTGAATGCAATGTGGAGCTTCTTCTGCCTTTTTTGAACAAGTGCTGTCTTTAAAGGTGAGCTGCTAACCACAAATGTACTCCCCAGAGTTGGGTGTGCATGTGTGGTGTGCCATCATGGTGTGCTGAACTCCCTCCAGCCCACACGGCACATTTCTGAAAAACGGTATGCACCAGGGTTGCGTGCAGTTCAGAAGTAAATTCTGAACTGAACATTTGAACAGAGGAACATTTGTATTTAAAAATAAACATATAAGAACAAATTCTAAATATCACTGCATCAGTACAAAAGGAGTGAATGTATGGAACAGTTGCAGTGAAGAGATGAAATCATGTACAACAATGAGTAAATTTAAAAAACTATTTAAACTGAATATATTAAATGAATATGAAAAGGCCTCGAGGTGATAGTATTGTTTAATAGTATCGTATTGCATGCATGTAGGCATGCATTTGTTTCTATGTGAATGCATGGGTTTATGTGAACAGTAGGTAAGTTGATATACAGGGTATGTAAAGACGTATGTATAATAGAAGCGTCAAATTGTCTTGTATTTAACTAAACGATAAAAATAGAGAAAGAGGTAGGACCTGAAAATTTTGTTATGAACTTCTTCCTACTCCTTTTTGAACATGGGAATTTCTAATTTGAATTATCTACATTAATTTTGGAAGTTTGTGCTGAGAAGCACATGTCCTTATATAACTGATATTTTAATTTTAGTTTTATATATGAATGCATGTTTGTATATTTTTTATTTTTATGTTTTCTACATGTTCAAAATAAAAAAAAATAAAAAAATTGAGAATGCCAATCCTGAATTTGAATTGTAATATTGGATACGGGAAATATATTATGTGTGTCACAGTTATGCTTAGTTTTGTTTTTGTTTTGTTTTCTATCAGTCTGTTTGCCTGTGTTCCTTTGTTCTCCTTTGCCTTCCATAATCAGTTACTGTTCCATGTATATTCATTTAATCATCACAGTTGTTCATTATTTAGTTCATCACTATGTGTATTTAAGTTCCTCACCTTCACTCATTCTTGGTCCGGTATTGTTTGTGCATGGCACACTGTTTCAAGTTGTTGGCTTATGTTTAATAAAGAATGTTGCTATTTATACCTTCTTAAACCGGACTTAAGCCGTTACAGAATACCGGACCTAAAAAACATTATGGCTCAAGCCGAACAGTTTATTGCTTCCACCTGTGCTTGGCTTCCATTGTCTCACAACAGTACAAATAATTCCTATTCTTTGGGATTACATTGTTTAATTCAGTGCTGTGATGACCTCGTTCTTCTCTTTGGACATTATTTTATTACTGCAACGCAAACTGTTTGCTTTTATTTCTGTAATAGAGCCTCAGGATCCCTCAGGAGGTGTATTGTGCTAACCTAACTGTGAAGCTGCCTGAGGCCCAGAAGACCAAAGATTCACGACCTAAACCAAGTGCTTGCGTAGTAAACCTCAACCCGGATAAGTTTGTGAGGTCAAAGATCAAAACAGATATAGCGAGAGAGAACAGACCAGAACAATATTAGTTTAGTTAACCTACAAAGCAATTAAAGGTCAGTTTTAAAGGTCAGTTCAAGGCATCAATGTGCTGGTCATCACTTCTTTTTTACTCTTAAATTGAGTTGGAGGTCTAGGTGAGTGGAACTGGTGTAGTAGGGGGAAACTGGGATTAAAGAAAGGTGAAGGACATGTCTAATCTCACCAGGCCCTGGTCTTTGTCCATATAAACGCCGCTGTGCAGGAGTGAGGGTCAGGGAATCAGTGGCCTGGTTGGGGGTAAGAGACACAGACTTCTCAGTCTACCGCAGATTTCATTAACCTTGCTTTCTCGAGTCCTTTTGGCAGATATATGATGGACAATGGATATAGTATCAACTGTGAAAGTTCAAGTTCACACTGGTATTTGTTCATCACATTAATTCTGAACAACTTCCACTAGCGTCTCACAACCAGAACATTTCTACATTGAATTCATTTCGAACACAATGTTTTGTTTTACCTTTTGAAATCTAACACATTCTTGCAACGTCTTTAAAATAAACGCTTTTGATATTTTATTTTATAAAAACACGCACATATATTCCTGCTTTATTAAGAGTGCAAATTCTTCCACTTTAGATTCATTTATTTAAACTGTTCAAAATTTTTGGGGTCAGCATGTTTTTTGTTTGTTTTTGTTGTTTTTTTCCCAAAGAGTTTTGTACTTTTAAACGTTACATTGATCAAAAGTGGATGTAAAGACATTTATAATGCTATAAAATATTAGATTTCTATGCAAATGAAGGCTGTTCTTTTAAACTTTTTATTCATCAAAGTATCCTGAAAAAAAAATGGTTTCCACAAAAATATTAAGCAGCACAACTGTTTTCAACATTGATAATAATAAATGCTCCTCTAGCACCAATTCAGAATATTAGAATGATTTCTGAAAAATCATGTGACACTGAAGAGTAATGATGCTGAAAATTCAGCTTTGCCAACACAGGAATAAATTACAAATACTTTGAAATAGAATACTTTTTTTTTCAATATAATATTTCACAATGTTACAGTTTTATTGTAGTTTTGTTTAAAAAAAAATACAGCCTTGGTGAGCATAAGAAATTTCAAAAACATTATGATTAGTCATAAAATATACTAAGATGTTTACTGGATGTATAATAGATCTGAAATGGGTTTTTACAATGCACTTCATCATTTATTTTGCTGTTTGCAAAGAGAACTACATCAACGGATATGGTTTAACATGCTAAAAATATGCTGTTGTCTAAAGACATTGTCATAAACCCACCTGTTTCCCAGAGAGTGTGAGCTAGAGAAAGATAACTCACTGTATCACAGGTGCCAGACATTGTCTGCAATTGATTTCCTGTGTGTCACTGGCACAATTTCAAGAATTTCAGAGATAAAACAAAGTTACTTTATAGCAGACATCTATAATGTAATGAGCAGTGGATTCTTACTTAGTATTGGGCACATGCAGTCATACTGTAACTAAGTTTGCTAACTCTGAATCTTAAAAGCACTTCCAGTCCACTATTGATTCAGATGTATTTTGTTTTCTTTTAATCATCAAGTGTAGCTTATGTGATGCTGGCCTTCTTCAGAGTAATGAATTATTTAAAAACAGCATCAAGCACCCATTTGATGATAAATTATTCATGGGTGCATGAAGAATTCACATTTGATCAATTGTGATTCATATTGTCAGCTGAAAGCATTTTAAAGGACACTTTTGAGAGTAAATATGATGAAACTCAGTTTTATGTCTCTAGAAACAGTAAATTGTGTCAGTCTTAAATCACAATGCTAGTTTTTGTGGAAGAATGTTATAAGTGATGTGAATCTGTGTGTGAGTATCAGTGTGTGTCATGAGCTGCATTTTATATATATATACGAAAAAGACCTGATCTGAAAGTCATTTGCAAATTTAAGGCAAAGTAGTCGCAGCACTGTCATGAAATATTAATGACTGAGCACAGCAAAGTGTGAAACTGATGAGTGCAGATAACTAGATATGTGTTTTGAGTAAGCCAGTTATGATGATAAAAAAACAAGTGTTAATACTTGCAGGGAATAAAATACAAACAGAATACAATAGCATGTTTATGCATCAGTATCATATGTCAGGTATTTTTGTTTTGTTTTTTGTTTTATTTTGATAAACATTTTCATGTTGACATTGGATAAAATGCTATGGTTTAATTCTCAGTTAGACATAAATATGAACACTGTGTGTGTACTTCATGTCAGATGTATTTCTACCAGGAAATGTGTTATTCAATCTGACTGGATAATCATGAGTTTATAAACTTAAGCATGCAATTTCATGTACCATAAACAACAGCACTGATGAGAATATCCTGTTTATGTTCTGCACATTTACAAGATTGTTCAGCAGGATCTGGTAGCAGGTGCGACCATGGGCTAATCCGAGAGAACTAGTTTAGATTTAGTGACATCTACTGTCCAGTGCTGGGAATTATTCTAAGGTTTAGCAAGCAGTTTTTCGCTGTGAGGCCATAGGAAGACAACCTTTGGTTCCACAAAGAACCTTTCAGTACACAGTTCTTAAAAGAACCATTTTACCTTAGTGTGAAGAACATTTTAATAATTTAAAGAACCCTTTTCCACTATAAAGAACCTTTTGTGCAATTGAAAGGTTCTATGGATATTAAAGGTACTTCATGGAACCAATAAATAACCTTTATTTGTTATGATGAAGCTAGAATGTAAGATACACAAAAGAAAAAACAGGTGTATCAGAGTGATATAGGCTGAGAGGGGGGGGGGGGGGGGGGCTAAAAAGGAGCAATCACTCCATGAAGATTCTGGTGATTTGTGGAGTGCCACAAGGTACTACGCCATGCATGAATGGGCACAGTTGGCGCAGAGGAATCAAACTGGAGTCAGGACTCCACAGTCACTCTGCTCCCCAGAGTGCTCTCTCTCTCTCTCTCTCTCTCTCTCTCTCTCTCTCTCTCTCTCTCTCTCTCTCTCTCTATCTCTCTCTCTCTCTCTCTCTCTCTCTCTCTCTCTCTCTCTCTCTCTCTCTCTCTCTCTCTCTCTCTTTCTGTGTGTGTGTGTGTGTGTGTGTGTGTGTGTGTGTGTGTGTGTGTGTGTGTGTGTGTGTGTGTGTGTGTGTGTGCCTCTCTCTCTCTCTCTCTCTCTCTCTCACACTCTTTCTGTTCTTCCTCCCTCTCCTCCTCCTCCTCTCCTTCTCTTTCAAGGAGGATTAAAGCAAGTGCTTCCTATCTTAAAGTTCCTATAATCCCAGATGTGGGTAACATCACACAAACACAGACCTGGACTGTGATGGGTTTACACTAATGCTATTTGAATAATATTCCTGTTTGCTGATATGCTAAATGTCAGTATAAGTTCTGCCAGCTTAATGTAACCCTGTGTTGAACTCAGTGTCTTCATGAAATCCTTGTGAATAGTTCAAAGGCAAACATATTTTGTTATAATGTAATTTCAGAGAGATTAGTTTAAGCAAGCCAAAAACTCTCTATTATGTTTATATCAGTTTTCTATTTACATATATTTTAAAATGCATTGTATTCTTATAATAGCAAAGCTTATACTGTATCCATTATTCCAGTTTTAAATGACACATGATCCTTCAGAAATCATGCTAATATACTAAGTTGGTGCTCAATGTGCAAACATTTCTTATTAGTATCCATTTTGAGAAAAAAAAACTTGTGCTCCTTAATATTTTTGTGGAACCTGCATGTGATTATTTTTTTAATCTTTGTAATCTTTGATTACTATAAAGTTTAAAGAATAAAGAAAGAAATCTTTTGTAGCATAAATGTCACTTTTGATCAATTTAATGCGTCGTTCCTGAATAAAAGTATTAACTTCTTTAAACACACGCACATAAACACACACATAGATACATTTACCCTTAATAATTAATGATGGCCTTATAAATTATACAAATTATAATACAAACATTGCAGACCTTTGCCTTAAACTGAAAATATTTTATAAGTTGAGACAGACTATATGAAAGATTGAAGGTAACTTTAAAAATCTGAATTTTAAAATGTGTAATGTGAGTTATGGGACTGACAGGCTCCTGGTGTACTCAGCTGTTGTATGCGCACTTACTAAAAATTACCCATCTCAAAACCTGACCTGTCATAACACTGCATGCAACCCTCACAGACTTCACGGAGGTCTGGAGAAATATCTCCATATCTCTGAGTGACAGTGCCACATCCCCTTACTCTGAGTGTAGCCGAGCGTGACCCCCATGCAGGGCCCCCCTCTGCCTATGTTGGCCTTCCCCACAGCAGGGGTCCCATTATTGGACTCATCCAGTCGAGTGTCAGCAGTCCTCTCTTAATTCACAACGACGGTGCATTCACTCACACATCACATGGATACACAGATCCAGCTGAGGTGGGGCCGCAGAGACCAAAACAATCAAACAAATCTGCAGATATACAATGTGGAGTGAAACACTAATATGAACTTACTGTATGCAAACTTTGTGTGTGTGAATGTTTAGGATGCCTGCAAGCATGTATAAATGACTGAAGTGGAAAATGTTTAACATAATGACATATAATACTTATCAGAATCAGACAACATAAATAAGATTGAGTAATTCTCTGAAATGGTGCAAGTTGTGCCTTCAAGTTTTCTTTTCTCTTATGATTTCATTTCAGAAGGTTATTTCTGTACTCACCTAAACCAAATAAAGCTTCCCACTCGACTCCAGACACAAAGTATCAGGACCATAGACTTTGGGGATCACCATAGGGGATCATGCTCTCCCAATATGCATATAGGTGGTGGGGAATTTTCAGAGACTCTTTCTGAAGGTTACATGGCCTGTAGGTGGTAACAAGTGAGTAAGCAAGTTATTGAATTATTCATCCGATTCATTCAAAAACACTGATTCATTCAGCAGCAAATCAAGTTCACTGGCATTATCATTGCTAAACACAATAAATCCAAGCATCATACATTGAAAGAGGATATTAAATAAGGTGTGTACCAATATAACATGTCACAATATATTGCAATACAAAAAATGCAACAATATGAATTGTGGATAGCGACAATCTGTTTTGTGTATAGTTCACCCACATTGAAAATTTCTGTGTGAGAAAAAATTCAAGTTTACAGAGTGTCAGTACTGCATTAAACTACTATATATAATGTTGAATATAATGTATAATAATGAAATAGGGGAATATTTGTGTGTCCTGATAATGCCAAATGTCTTATGTTACCAGTAAAACGTGGTCTACATCATTATAAATATATCTAGTCCGTGACAGAGTGCAAGCATATTCGTCTAAAATAATTATGTATTTTCAGCTTCAGAATTATGAATATTTTTATTCTGGTGTTACCATAATTGTCCTGTGCATTGGGTTACCTGCATCAAGTCCAAACCTATTCATTTACATCCACAAATATCAAATTTAGCATTTTAATCAACAGTACATTTTTTGTTAACCTTTTACCATGTCTTGGAGTATCACAATAATATTGTACCGTAAGTTCAATATCGGTATATGTATCGAATCATGACATGAGTCTTTTTTTTATAAATATTGAGCATTATATACATTCATATATTTGGGGGGTTAATCCATATATATTGCAAGTCATTTTCCTTTTTTTCAGATGCTTTAGGGATTGAAATTTAATTTATTTTTTAAATGCCACAAAACTTAGACAAACAAAGTAAGTGATTGTCTTTATGAGTGAGTCATTCAATCATTCACTCAACCCATTTATTTAAAACACTGATTCATTCAGAAAAGCCACTAACATCTGTCTTTTTTTTTCCAAATCCCTGTGAATCCCTGGGAGATGTATATGGCTGATTCTGCTTTTAAATTCTTTTGAAACAATTTTTGTTAGTGGAACAAAAATAAACTTCAAATAATCGTAAGTTACTCAATATTAACTTCTTCATTGAACCCTTTTATAAATTATACATCATCGTTTGTACATTTTGGATAAAAGATGGAAATCTAGAGAAAGGTAACCTTTTATGATACCCTTTTTTTTTTTTTTTGCTTAGCAGTTTGCAACCCACAACCGCAGGTTCCCATAGGAGCAAGACTGGCCTGACATGCCTGTTTGTGTGTCTGTGTGCTAGCCAAGATAGAGCTATGCCCTTTTTAGCCCTGCCCTTCTGTCTGCCACCTCCACACTGACATACAGACTGCTCCAGAGATTATGCCCAGTGCGGCTAATCTATAATAATCCACAGCCCAGGCAGCGATTCTCTCAGCGCAAGGGAGTATTCTGGCAATGAGAGTAGCTTACTGTGTGATACCAAAACAGAGCATCATTAAGTCCCAATGAGTCAAACGCCAATGCAAATCCCCCCGTTGGGTGGAAAAATAACGAAGGTAATCATTTTCTGGCAACCCGATTAACGAACACTTTTTCTCAATGCGAGTGTTTGTTGTATTTGTGGGCCCAACGAGGACAGACTGTCAACCTTGAAACCCTCCCAAATAAAGGGGGTCACATATGTTTTGGGACCGCAATCGCTGAACAGTGTGTGTGCACGTATCACAGATGTGGCTCTGATTGTTTGTGTGTGCATTGTGCAGTCATGCTTACACCGGTGAATATTTGCCATCATTTCGCCCCATTTTTGAGATCCCCAACAGAGGGACTGACATCCATGGCAACAATTAGCAGCAATTACAGCCAGGACAGTTTGATGTGAGCTTTATCATGGCATAGAGTAGATTTACTGTAGCTTTGAGAGCTGAAGTGTGTCCTATCCTTCATGGACATCTGCAACTGTACTCAGGAGAAGAGATTCTCCTCTTGTGTACTATATTTCTCTGAAATTGGTCAATTAAGTGGCTCTTAACTTCCCTTTCACTCTCCG
Source organism: Siphateles boraxobius (assembly GCF_051911475.1). Taxonomy (NCBI): domain Eukaryota; kingdom Metazoa; phylum Chordata; class Actinopteri; order Cypriniformes; family Leuciscidae; genus Siphateles; species Siphateles boraxobius. The sequence continues at coordinate 23,963,459 of NW_027509141.1, forward strand.
CCCTCTCTGGAATGCAATTATGTCCTTTCTTTTCACATGGTCGATTATCAATGCAGGTCCATTAGAATCAGATTTGCATAATATAGCATGCTCTGTAGCATCAGGCTATAACAACACATTAATCAAGCAGAAGGATGTGCGACTGTAGGACTGAGTCATCTTTTAAGACGGTATTAGAGGCCATCACAGCTCTTCGTATCCTGGCGGGCATTGGGTGGGCCGTTGTTTCCAAGAGTGCGCCCTTGATTGTCGCCCTACATGTTTTCTGGCTGTCCTTGGCTCTTGGCATCCGGCAGTGGAGCCAGATGTACATGGATGACCCTGCTCCATATGTGTTCAGAGGATTAGGGTCAACTGCTTAAGATTCAGACCCACACTGGCTCCCTGACTCACCCTCATATGGCCTGTGAAAGGTCAAAAAGGGCGAAGGGTCCCCTTTTTAATTTGGGTCAAGTCATGATAGAATATTACAGGATGTAATTTTAATGTTTTGATCAAATAAAATGATTGCATTATATGTACTGAAATGTTTGGTTACACTTTATTTTAAGGTGTCATTGTTACAGTGTAATTATATATTTAAGTACTGAGTAATATTAAGCAACTACATGTACTTACTATAGGGTTAGGGTAGGATTAGGATTTGGTTGAGGGTTAGTTCCATGTAATTATGGATAATTTTCTGTTATTACTATGGTAAGTACATGTCACATAATGTAACAAGGATACTGTAAAATAAAGTGTTATCAAATGTTTTTATTGTATGTATGTATGTATGTATGTATGTATGTATGTATGTATGTATATATATATATATATATATATATATATATATATATATATATATATAATAGCTCGACTGTAGTTGAATTGTTGTATTTTGGGCTCCATCAAATGTGCTATAATTTTGTGTTTTCCAATAAAAATAACCAAATAAATGTCTAATCGGTAAATCTATAAAACTTGAATAATTTTATATACTATTATATTATAAGTAGCTTATGAAACTTGAGAAGTTGTAGTTTAAATTTATTATAAATAAATATATTAAGCATTATATTGAGCATTTCCTGCCACGTTCTATCATAAAAAGAACCAAGAAACAACAAATACAAAGAATAGTGGTAAGGTCAGGGTTAGGATGAGGTCTCAGACATATATATGACCCTTCTACAAGTCACAAGTTTTCCAGCAGATTCTCTAAAAACCGAATTACTGCACACCTCCACATGACCGGCCCGACGTCAGAGCATAGAGTGAGTATTGTGGAGCACGTGGAATTGCTCGCGCTTGAGAAATGCCTGGCACGTTCCAAGCACTGTGCTTTTATTTAAGAAATTGCACAGGATACGTGACTCATTTTTTTGTTATTATGTTCAGCCTTTTTTAGGCCAAGAATACCTTGATAGATGAATGAAGCAGAGACCCCCTGTTGCATATTGTATAAAATGATTAAAGTGTTACATTTTAAGCCAGGCTCATAAAAATATGACCATAGTATCATATGATTGTTTTACATGCTTGATAGTTATTGCACCACAATTCCACTACAATATTCGTGAAATTTATCATTTTAAAGGTATACTAACTTTTGGCCCTTTAGCGATTAAAAAACAAAAATGCATGCATTTTGTAGAAGAACATTGTTTTGGTTGTGCTTCGGCTCTGGGTGATTGTGCGAATGAATATAGCGATTTTCAATAGAAAATGGTTTAAAATGAACTCTGTTAGAGAGCAACAAATGACAATTTTCAGGCACCTAAACACTGTTGCCGTGTAAATGAACAGCCAAAACGTATAAAAGGTTTTACGTTTTTGTTGAAAACGGTGTCATGTAAACAGCCCCTAACCTATACCACTCCCACACAAAACACGCAACTTTTCTCCATTTACAGAAATGACGAGACACGCACAGACGAGTGACGCATGTACGCAATTTCCCCCAAAAACCATAACACTTATAATAGGCTAACCATAGTGAACCAGGGTAAGAAAAAAATACATTTTGGAAGGGTTGATGATGATTCATTATTTAAATTTAGTTCATTTTGAAAAATACTTTTTTACAAGTGTTCATTTAATTAATACATTGTATGTGAGAGGGGCAATAAAGACATTCAACTTGAATTTTAGCTGCTTAACATCAGATTCGGTTAAAGTTAACTTTATATTGTATTATTTTAACACTTTTTTGCAAAGCTAAATTTGAGACCAAACAATAAGTTTAATAACGAGTAATACATTTAATATTAAATAAAAAAGTACATTAATATGAGATTTCACTGTTTACATAAAATGTAAAATAAATAAACAAATCAAACTTCACATTGTTTATTAAGGTTTTTCATTTCTGTTTTTATTTAGAATCCATTAATAATGAGCGAATTGGGCAATCAGATTCCAGTGGGTGAAATCACATGTGCGTCATATGCCACAGATTACGTCTGAGCAGATAGAGAGAGAGAGCGAGATGCATAGGGTATGCTTGGCACTCGACATTGTTAATGTAATTACAGAGAAAGGGATATGCTTCTTTTCTTACTCTCTTTCTGTCTATCGTTCTCTGTCTTTCTCTATATCAGCCTGATTACATTGTATAACTCACATGAGCCTAGTTAGATGTGACCCCAAGTTACCACGTTCTCTTGTGACAAAAGGTTTTCATGTGTCTGAAAGCTATCTTGACTGGTGCACATTGTCAGACTCATGGTATGTGAGAGAGCAATGCTGAAAATGTAAATATTATTGTCTTAAGCTGAACGTTCCTCAGGAACGACCACATTTATAGGATCGAGTCTGTTCTTGAATTCTGTTTCGTCTTCAGCTATCGGTTTTGTTGGGGATGCAACTTAAAATTCTGGTTATACAATAAAATGATAATTATTTTGTTGTTACGCCAACAACTGGATGATAATAATACTCTAGTACCACTTTATTTTACAGTCCTGTTCTCCATGTACATACTTCATACTATATACTTATTGTTGTAATTACAATAACTTGGTAATAACTAGGTACTAGTCCTGAGCCTACCCTAAACCTAACCTTAACCCATAGTTACCTTTTAATACACAATACTTTCTTAGTAAGTACACTGTCGGTACACTGAAAGTGTGCGTACTAAAATAAAGTGAAACCAATACTCAATACTGTTTTGTCTAAATGAATGAAAAATAAAACACTAAAAAACTAAAATCAGTCATTGTAAATGCTTTAAGTGTAGGTATCACAATGTTGTACAAAATGGATATTAAGATTTTTGAGATTTGCTAAAGATCATTATTAAACTAATTGTGTTTTACTAAACTGTAAAAATACAGAAAATCAGATAAATTAGATGCACAATTAAATTCCCAGTACCTACCAATAAAATAAAATAAAAGATCTAATATCGACTTGTAACCAGTATGATACTGATGTATCGTGCATCCCTAGTTTTTGTTTTTATTTTTCATATTTAAATGTCCATAAAAAGAGCCAGATATTATGTTTTTTCACTGTCTGATGAATGAGTTCCCTTATTACATGCTCTCAGAACATTTGGTTCATTCTGCTGACAAATAATTTTGTGTAATGACCATTAAACTGTATATTTGACAGGCAATTGATTCCTATACAGCTATGTTCATATATCTTGCATCACTTTGGTCTCTTTCTAGTAGAATAATTTCTAAAACTGAAATAAATTTACCAAGTGCATTTATTTATTTATTTATTTATTTATTTATTTAGTAAGTAGCCATATAATAAGCAGGAAATTGTTTTTTTTTTTTTTATTAAATATTAAAGTAATTTACCTTACAGATCCTGTTAATAGTGGAGAAAGTGTGGGGAAACACTTATGTATCAGTCTTTGATTTTGGTCAAGGACAATTCATGCACAAGCCAATGAGAAGCTGGGTCAATCACTGTGTGAAATGCATTAATCTTAATAATAGTGATAGCAAGAGAAAAGAAGTTGATTTATACCTTTGAAATGTTTTTACAAGACTTTGGATCTGTATCTAAAAGTGGAAAATTGCTTGCGATCAGACAAATCTTGTGAGGTCCCCAAATTAAATTTTCCTAGTCTCATGCTTCAGATTTGGGAATGAGTCTGTACCCCTAATGGGCCTCACATGTTTACCGATGTGGAGGAACTCAATCTCAACCCATTGACAGATCTTATACTGCAAACCGGATACACTCCAAACGCAGTATAGTTGGAAATTAGTGTGTTTAATATAGGCTAGTGACCTGTTGTTTTTAAATTGTTATTAATTGTTTTTTTCCCCAAGTGATGTCTCTTCTGATCCTACGATTAGATCTGTGGGGGGTGGGGGGGGGGGGGGGGGATTCCCCTTGTGAAGCAATTAATCTTTGAATTCACAATGTACACTGATTTTTTACTCATAAAAGCACCAGATATTCTTGTGTGGTTGGTTTTAAAAGCTTACTTCCTCCAAATCTAATTGAAAGTTTAGTTTGCCTCTGATATTATACTTAGGCACACCTACAAATTACAAGGCAATTCATTTGCCATGACTAATACAACACTGAGTTGTAACCAATCAGAACGTTTGTGTGTGTTAGTGAGGTCTGACAGTAGGTTTACTTAAATCGAGAGAGCTGTTCTCTCATTCACACACTGCTCAAATCCGGGAACATTTCTTCAAGACAAACACACAACACCAACATGCATAGTAAAGATCAAATCTGGTAAGTTACATTTTCTTTCCTTCTTAAGGTTAAGGCAAAGTATATCTTAGGATTGTGCATGAACGGAATGGCACACTTTTTCTTGTAGAACTGTAGCTCTATTTAATACTCTTTATTTCTGTAAATTTTATGCTCATCTTACAGTATGAAACAGCATTTGGGTCAAGCAAATGGATATTTGTCTTTTTAAAAGCAATAATGCCAATATAATGCTTTTTTATTAATTCACAGTAGCCCTAATATTTCAAAAACGTATGAACTGGGACAATATAGAGCCAGTAACTGATGCTTTAAATTCCACAGTTCCCTCAAATGAATATAGTCAGGCTTTAAGTTTAATAAAGAGCTTTTTTTCCTTGTCCCCAGCCACGAGGACTACCAGAGAACGGCAGACTGGCTGCTGTCCCAGACACAACACAGACCTAAAGTAGCCATCATCTGCGGCTCTGGACTGGGCATGCTGGCAGACACACTCAAGTGCCAAGACTCTTTCAAATACTCTGACATCCCTGGCTTTCCTCAGAGCACAGGTAAGACACTGGTCAGAACATGTAGGAATGTATTTACTTCAGTGTTTTTCTCCATTTGCTAAAATAAAGACAAAAAAACATCAAGAGCGTGGCACTAGCAACACCGAGGTCATAGGTTTGATTCCCATGGAAAGCAAGAACTGATAAAACAGTTTTTTTTTTTAAATGTGTATCTTGAATGCAATGCAAGTCACTTTGGATAAAAGCACTTGCCGAATGCATTATGTAAATTAAATATGTCAAATATTTCAATATTATGCTAGCATGTTACACTGTTCAACTTTTAACCTGCAAAAACGTCAGTTTAAATGGCTCCTTCAAATTTAAAAGGATGGAAACAAAGTTATAGGAAAAAAAATGTGTGTATTTTGTTTTAAGTAATAACGCTTGTATGTGTCCTGGCTATGTGCTTGTGTGTATTTAAACAGTGAAAGGTCATGCTGGAAAGCTGGTTTTTGGGGAGCTCAAAGGGAAGACCTGTGTGTGCATGCAGGGTCGATTCCATATGTATGAGGGACACTCGCTAAGCAAGGTTCGTCTTTTTCAAACCAAAGACACTACATGCCCCACTTCTTTGCCATAAACTGTTTGCTATCGTTCAAACATCTGTGGTCGGTTTTTGAAACAAGTCTCTAATGCTCACCAAGGCTGCATTTATTTGATTGATTTATTCCTGTGGTGGCAAAACTGTTTTTTTTTTCAACATCATTACTCCAGTCTTTAGTGACACATGATCTTTCCCGAAATCATTCTAATATGCTGATTGGTCCTCCAGAAAAATATATTTTTTAATTATTTATTTATTTTTGTGAAAACGGGCAGCATTTATTTAAAATAGAAATTATAGATGTCTATACTGTCACTTTTATGCAATTGAATGCATCCTTGCTGAATAAAAATACTGTATTAATTTCTTACAACAAAAACAAAACAAAAAGAATCTTGACAGTTTCATCATGTGTCATAAATAGAATTATGTTACATAACAAAATCATATTACATTCCAAAAGTAATAACTACAGAACACTGTTCTATTCATGCTGTGTCATGCTGCAGTCTAAAATGATGATAGAATAAGGAGATTCCTTTTTTTGGATGCCCACACTGTATAGTCACTTCATCCTGGTCACGCTGATTTGAGTCACATGCTTTATGCCAGTGCATAATTTAACATTCAATGAAACTTTTGTGTGGTTTACATAACACAAGGTTAGATTAAAATGGCTTATTGGTAATGTGCCTTGTACAGTGCAGCAGAAAGCTTTGGGGGTTGTTGAAAATGGATTACCAGAATTTGTGCTTGTGTTCCTCAGGTCACTTTTCCAGTCAGAGTTTTCAAGCTTCTGGGTGTCGACACCTTGATTGTCACTAATGCTGCGGGGTCACTAGCGGACAGTTATAGCTGTGGTGATATTATGATCATACGAGATCACATTAACTTCCCTGGACTTGCTGGACTGAACCCTCTCAATGGCCCTAATGATGAGAAGTGAGTATCAATGTACATGTTGAAGTGAGTTAAGAAAGCGTTCATTCATTATAATCACCAGTACAAGTAATGTAATAATTTATCGGTCGCTATCAAGGTTTGGCACTCGATTTCCGCCCATGTCTGGGGTCTATGACAAAAGCCTACGGAAGATGGCATTCGACATTTGTAAGAGCATGGGCGTCTCCCAGTATGTCCAAGAGGGCGTGTATTGCATGGTGGGAGGACCCAACTTTGAGAGCATTGCTGAAGCCCGACTTCTGCACAGACTGGGCGTGGATGCAGTTGGTAAGATGGTGTCTCATTTAGTAAAATCAATACAATTCATATCTAATCAGAATTTTTTAAAGTGCCCTTATTATGCTTTTTCGGATATAACCTTTTATGTGGTTATTGTTACATAGCTGTTTGTAAATGTAAAAGGTCTGCGAAGTTTCAAAGATCAAAGTGCTTAATATATGGGGTTATTGTCTCCCAAAAGAAAGAATCGAGCCTGAAGCGAGTCGTCAGTGATCACAGACTTACTTCCTGCACAAACTTTTTTTTTTTTTGGTTTGTAACAAATTTGCATAATGCCAGCCAATGGTCTTCATTGGCTGCCCGCGAACAATGTCTACTTTGACCCTCAAACACTGTAGTTGTAGCTGAGGCCTGGAGTTTGGTTTAAGCTGTCGACATGTCAAAAAGATGCTATTTTATGTGCTGCAAAAGCAAAGGATCCAAAGGATGAGGATGCTCAGAATTCAGATATATAATGTGCGTTTCGTTTACGACATAACAGTCATAGCCATCTGACCAATCAGAGCAGAGTAGGCTTTCTGAAAAGTTTAGAGAGACTGAAACCTTTATCGAACCGTTGCAGACACTGAAAAGCTGTGATGCTGCAATGGATATTAAAGTGTTTTCGACTTGGATGCATGTAACCCTGTTGTAGGAGACCGACAAAACAAAATAAGGAACCTTTAATATAGCATAATAGGGGCACACTTTTGCTTTAAGGCGTTGTTCATCCAATAATGAAAATTGTGTCATTCATTTCTCATGTCGTTTCCACACCCGTAAGACTTTCTTTCATCTTCAGAACACAAATGAAGGTATTTTTAATTATATGTAAGAGCTTTCTGTCTCTCTATTGACAGCCTATGTAACTACCCGCCCCAGAAAGGTAGTAAAGACATCATGAAAGTAATCCATGTGACTCCAGTGGTTTAACCTCAATCTTATGAATCGATGCGTTCACGAGAGCACCACGACGCATTCGTGTTGTGTTGACGCGAGATCAGACGTTGTTGCATGGACGTGCATTGAAGATTCATATTTTGTAAATAAAATGATAAATAAAAATGTTATTTGGTGCAAACAAAGTGCTCATGTCGCTTCATAAAACTGAGGTTAAAACACTAGAGTCAAATGAATTACTTTAATTATGTCTTTATACCTTTCTGGGACTTGAAAGTGATAGTTGCTTAGGCTGTCCATGGAGGGACAGAAAGTTCTTAGATTTCATTTTAGAAGATCTTCATTTGTGTTCCGAAGATGATGAAATCTTACAGGTTTGGAATGACATGAAGGTGAATAATTAATGATTAACCCTTTAAATTTGGCAGGATTTTAGAAAAACTTGTTCTTTTCCATTATTTTGTGACAATAGTGGCACAGATATAACACACAATATATTAACTTTATATTGAATAGAAATAGTAGTTATATTGTCTGAATTATGCTTTTTATTATTAATTTATACATAATTTGCCTTTAAAGGAATGAGTACTGCACCAGAAGTGTTGGTCGCCAGTCATTGTGGCATGAGGGTCTTTGGTCTCTCCCTCATCACTAACAAAGTGGTGAAAAGCTATGAGGACAATGAGACTGTCAATCATGAAGCTGTGCTGGAAGTGAGCAAAATGCGTTCAGAGACGCTGCAGGTGCTGGTCACAGAGCTCATCAGCCGCATGGACATCAACAACAACACGGCATAATGTCACCAACCCTGTAACTGCCCATCAAAACCTCATCCGGAAAAATCCGCAGCTATGCTGTCATCACTCTTTTCATTTCCTTTTACTTTTGTGTATAACTACAGAACATCTGTTTCAATAACTCTTTTTATAAATATATATATATATATATTTAAATGTTCACATTTTATTATTTGCAGTGATCCTAAAAATGATCTAGTTTGATGGTGCCATAACAATAACTTAAAAAAGCTATTTGAGCTATTCAATATGTTATTCATGAAATTTTCATCTTTTTTTGTGCAGTGAAAGTTGTGAATGCATCTTCAAGATTACGTAACATTAGGCCCTATTGTGTGGGAAATTATTAAATGTTTAATGCACTACTATTCATTATACAAATTAATATAATTCCTAATGTTCATATTTTGATGATAACGTATTTAAAAAGCAAGTATTAAATAAAATATTTAAATCATTCCTATATGCTATTTATAATACATTTTATATTATCTGTTGTAAATTTGGCATTGAATACACCTGTTTTGTATAACCTTCTCTTCTATAAAACAAATACATAACCTTATCTTATAATGCAAGAATATCAGCAATAAAAGTGTATTTTGAAAATATTTTACAATTAATTCTTTAAATGTGTATAAAACTGTTCTGCAGTGCAACAATAACAAGTGTATTTTGACAAGAATCGGTATCTTAATAAACTTACTTTGCTACAATCACATATAATTTATAGAGATTTAAAGACGTTTATATAAAGGATTACATTCGTTTTTCTCTTAAAATTATGAAAAATAGAACGACAGGAAACAGAAGAGAATTTTGCCATTTTCGCGCATGCTCAGTATGTCCACTAGATGGCAGCAGAAGTACGTTGTACACAGGCGTGTCGTCGTGTATCTCCGGTTGCTATGACAAACTTCTGGAATGCTGGAATTGTTAAAAAAAACTCTTGATGACTTTTTGATATCGACAGAATTGATTTTACCGGTGAAGAAAACAACATCATGACACGCCAAGATATATTGAACTTTCATCCGGTGGTATGACTGACTGACGTCAACTGTGTTTATGGTTGTTACGTTATTGTTATAATGTTCAGGAATTTTGTGACACATAATGAAAAGGTTTGCAGCAAACTCCATTTTTTTTATTTCATGTATGAGTAACGTTAACGTTATTGCTCTCTGTAAAATAGCTGCAGTTAGACTAAACCCTTTTTTTATTAAAATATTTGTTCAAGGATTAACGTTACATCAAATGGGAGCGAAGTACAAGACCAAAGCCTCTGCTTTGGGCAACATTTCATCATAAAGCAGTCATCATCTATCAAAGGAGAAATCATACCATCTCCAACTGGAAAATCAGGTATAAACATTGCTAAGGATAATTGTAAAGCTTCTACTATAGGTAGACGTGTCTGTCTTAATGCATTGTTTTGTAATATCTGCTTTATGAATAGGAAAATCTCAAAACGCTGTCCAAAAGGATTTCACAACACTCCCCAAACTCTCTACAAGAAGAACACCTGAAAAAGTGGAGCAGGACCAGATCACCTTAAAGAGGAAAGACAACATCAAAGCACTGATGGTGTGTACTGTAAAGCAGGAAAGCCAACTTTATTAGTTCACTTGTGTTTAGTTTACGCCGTGCACGCTGACAACTGCAATCTGTTGTAGTTACTCATCACATCCAGAAAAAACACAATAAAAGAGCTGGAGGAGCACTGTGAACAGCTTCAAGAGAGGAACCTACAGATGGCCAGAAGCATTATTGACACAGACAGAAGCTCAGTCTCCAGAGCCAAAGAACTGCTCACACAGAGAGCACAAATGAGGGTGAGCTATATTGTATTATGTTTTTAGATCCCACTGTACACAAAGAGCACTGAATTCAAACTTTTTCAACATTGAGTATTAAAGGTGCAGTAAGCGATTTCTGAGAAACGCTGTTGAAAGTGGATCGCACCAAAACGCACTTGTAGCCAATCAGCAGTAAGGGGCTTGTCCATTCATGAGGGGGATGGGCCTGTGCTGCATAGCTTGTTTGTGAATTTATGGGCGGGGCTATCAAGATAGGGGTGTGATCCTTTTGGGTAGGGGCGTGTTTGTTTTGGTGATTTCAAATATCAACAGCATTTCTCAGAAATCGCTTATTGCACCTTTAAGTTCCCTTAACCAGTGAAATTTGATATATGTTTTTTCTAGAGATCAATGGTAGCTTTAAAAAAATGGGATGACAGTCTTATTAAAAGTGCCAACGCAAAGCTGACAGATACAGAGGAAGTGTCACAGACTAATCTCAGCGGTTAGTTGAAACTTCTACACTTTACAATCAATTATGTTTTAGCTATTTTCATTATTACTTTTAAATGCAATTTATTCACTATGTATGGCCAAAAGTATGTGGAAACACTCTAATCTAATTAATTAACCTATGGCTAAGTCACGCCCCCAAACGCGATGAGCCAATCACAGTGCGCATAGCTATCCCATACACTCTGACATTCTCTGCTTCCTCGTCCATTGAAATGCATTGGAGTTAGTCAGGTTCATTCGTTTTTTATATGTTTTTTCTTTTCCTTTTAAGTTTAAAATGGTCAAACGGTGTGCATGGAGTACATGCAACTCTGACACTAGGTATCCCGAGAGGCTGGGCGACGGTGTGTATTTTTTACCCTTTCCCAAGCCACATCTCAACCGAGATAATTGTCTGGATTAAGTTATGGTAGACCACAACACCAACTAAACGTGGATAAATTAAACAAGGATGTCTACATCTGTTCTAAGATAAGTCAACAACTTATTTGAACCAGGGCTCTCAAGTCTCACGCATTGGGCGTGAGACACACGCATTTCAACCCGTTCACACGCTCACACGCCACACCTTGTATTTCTCACGCTGAGGAGTAAGGGAACTTGTCCCGCTATACAATTAATGGACGAAAGCTCCAACTGCTTTTAAAGGGGTCATCGGATGCAAAATACACTTTTATATGGTATTTGCAAATAAATCTGTCTTTGCAGTGTGTGGACACAATCACCATGCAATGAAAAATCCATTCACTTTTTTTTAATCCTCAAAAAGCTAAAAAGTTGTTGCTCATTATCATTTAAAGAGACATGCACCGAAACGGGTCACTGTGAACTAAGCTGTTTTTGAAGAGGTAAAAAGGGTGTTGTTTTACACAACCATTGAGAAATTTTAACCAAAGTATGTTACAAACTTTACATGAAGACCCAAAAGAATCATACCAACTTGTGGAAAATGGGCATCCGATGACCCCTGTAAAGGTGACCGGTTTGGGTCTTGACATGCATGCTCAGGGCAAGTTGTTATGACACAATGTTATGTACATTGAGCACTGATGTTCAGTTGGCTTGTTTGGGGTCAAATTTATTTTTATTTTTCAATAAATTTGTATTTTTTAAATATAACTATTTATTTTATTTGGATGAATTTGTCTTTTTATCAGATTTAACAATTGTTATAATTTCCATTTGTGCTGGTCAATTATGAACAATAGGCAAAATTGAACTGCTAGCAAAAATTGAAGCGAATTTGGTTGGGTCGAGGGACCCTGCTGCAAATATTTGGGTGGCTCCTCCCCTAAATCTCACTCTAAACTTTTGATAAAACTTGAGAGCCCTGTTTGAACGTTATCTTTTACATATCTAACGTAACGTTAGCCTAACATTAGAAAACGTTAAAGTTAGCTTCTAGCTGCGTTTACATCATGCCACTTAACGTTAGCTTCATTAACGTATCTGTAAATAACCGGGATTACAAATGTTAGCTATGTTGTGCTGAATGATTCATGTAAATACTGTAGCACCATACTAACGGAGAGGTACTTTTGTAAAGATGGTAAAAAGGCTAGTCCTGGAAACGTATGCAACTTAGACCTGTACATATTTAATTTGATCATGAACCATTAATTACATATTAAAGCACAATATTTTAGACAACTTTTTACCAAAATATATATCTATATAATCTTTCTCTCTCCAAAAATCATCAATTGCCTCCTGTGAAATTTCTCCTGCTGTGACAGCTGCCATAGCGCCTGTCACCGAATGTTGACAGTTTGTCCGAGTGAGTGGAGGGGGCGTGGCTTAGCCACAGTTCAATTGGCTTTGCTATTCCAGCTACATTACCATTCAAAAGTTTGCAGCCGGTACAATTGCTTTACATGTTTCTGAAAGGTGTCTCTTATGCTCACCAAGGATGGGTTTATTTTATTAAAAATACAGTAAAAGTGCATTACAAGCAGGCGCATAAAATCAAGCAAACATAAACACTTCTAATGTAGAATGAGGCCCTCTTCTGTTCCAGCATGTTATTGCCCCTGTGCACACAGAGAAGTCTACATATTTGGGTATCCAAGAACTTTTGGCCATATAGCGTTAATGCTAAAGCAAAAACAAACAACCCCAAACCTCAACAACAAGTTTCAGTTGACTATCTTATAAGTGCAGGTTTACAGAAGCAGTTGGACATGGTAAAAGCAGAGGTGGTAGTGGCTCGGAAAGAGCTCCGCTTCCTGAAGACATACAAAGATATGGAGTTCCCAGTCAAGGCCTTGCAGATTGCAGACATGAAAAGAAAACTGAACAGACTGAAAGAGATGCAACAGGTAAAACATGGGTAGCACTTTATTTTACAGTCCTGTTCCCCATGTATATACTATGTACTTATAATTGCAATAACTGGGTAATAAATAGGTACTCTCACTGAACCTACCCCTAAACCTAACCATAACCCATGTAGTTACCTGATTATTACTCAGTGCTTTCTTAGGTAATTACACTGTAAGTGCACGTACTGTAAAATAAAGTGCAACCGAAAAATAAGCAGGACTTACTGCCTGGATGAATAAAAGCTCACATTCTGGCCATCTGATGGGTAAAGAAGAGTAAAAAGTACTTAAAGTTAGATCCAGGAAAATGCTTCATTTATTAAAATACACATGTGGTTCTAACTCCACATGTGGTTCTAAGAACTCTTCAATCTTCAATAATGTTTTAATATGTGTCTCCTCTGTAATTGTCAGAAAGAGCAAGAGGATGTAAATCTGTTGTATGAGAACGAAACAGTCCATTTGGAGAGATGCCAACACCAAAGAGAACAGGAAGTGCTTTCTGCAGTTTTTGAGGTAAAGAAGCTTTTTTATGTCAGTTTTTAGATTTTATTTTTTTAATTCTTGACTTTTCTAGGTGCATTATCAAAAATATCTTTGTTGTTTGATTTTCAGAAACAAGTCCCTCCTTGTGTCAAACTTGTGGCCTCACAGAATTACACAATGAAGGAAGAGATTAATATGCACAGAAAAGTGATTATTTTATTAAAGTTAATTTTTGATTGTTAAGGTAGACTTAATGAATTGTTTTTAAAAAGTATGTTAATTTGTAAATGTATTTATTTATTTACATTGTATAATTACTGTATATATTTTTGAGGTGATAATGGAGCTTGAGCAGAAGAACAAAGACCTGATGAAGAGTATTCAGGAACTGCAACTATCAAGACCAAACATCAGGAGAGAGATCTTTCCAGATGTTTTCCTGAAATCAGATAAGTAAGTGGATGTGGACAATGAGTTACTGAGGCAAACAGCTTCTTTATCACAAACAGTTCTTATGTCCTATTAACACAAGAACATTGGCAAGCTCTTCAGTTGAAGCATTCCCAAGTTATACAGTAATTGCAGTTGCAGAGAAATGTTCTCAGAAAATTGACCACTTGAAAGGAAGTTCAACAAACCCCTCAAAATGTCGAACAGTGTTAGTATGACCCTACCCCTCCTGTAAACAAATATAGAACAGCAACACTTCAATTTCAAGAGCCTTCTCAAACATACTTACAGCACACAGCCCATGATAGTTTAACATCTAATATGGGTTATTAAAGACGCTCATTTGGTGCATTGAGAAACAATTTAAAGGGATAGTTCACCCAAAAATGCAGATTCTGACATCATTTACTTACCATCATGTCGTTCCAAACCTTTTTGACTTTTTTTCTTATGCAGAATGTGAAAGAAGAAATTCTGAAGGATGTTTCAACTGATTTTGTTGAATCATTTTGTTGTTATACAATAAAAGACAACGGGGTCCAAAACCAAATGAGACCCCCTTGACTTTCATTGGATGAACAAAAACCACGAGATATTTTTCAAAATATCTTCTTTTGTTTTCTGATGAAGAAAGTTATACAGGTTTGGAATGACATGAAGGTGAATAAAAGCAAATATGAATGATAAGTAACATTTTCCCTAAACCAAGGAGCTTTATTGGAGATCCAGCATTGCAAATCTGATAAACTACTGGAGGGAAACTCAGCCCCATCTACTTTCAAACAATGGCTTGGTTTTGAAAGGTATTGAGCTGTTGGAGATGGTGTAATATTACAGTTTTGGAAAAGACTCCAAAGGCCATCTTAAAGATAAACGAAGAACAAGACAATGCTGTGCATTCATGGAATCCCTGGCGCCCATTAAAGGTTAATGAAGGTTTCACATTTCCCAACAGTCTGTTCCAAAACAGCATGTCATTTTCCTCTCCAAAACAATCGGACACTCAATTCCAAGGTCCTGCACAACCTCTTGCCACCCTTGGGAACGGTTATATCACAGTTAAGATATATTCATATGGACCTTTGGTCCTTAAGTGTTTTGGCCTAGGGGACAAAGAACGTGGAAAACAAGCAAAAAACACTTAGTGTGTTCACATATCATACTGAGCAACAAATTAAAAAGGTTTCCATTAACTAGAGATAATGATAAACAGATCTGGGATTTCCTTCTCCGCTCGTGACAGAGACATGGCTTTAGTATCTGCAGATGTCCTGAGCCCCAGCAGAGAAAGTTCTCATGTTTCCGGTCTTAAACAAACTGTCTCAGGCTGTGGTGACCATGTTTAAAGGCAGATGTGCCATAAGGAGTTCTTCTTATTTACAGATGTCTTTGCACCCAAAAGTAAAAATTGTCCTCATTTGTTGTTCCAAACTTGTATGACTTTCTTCTGTGGACCACAATGGAAGATATTTTGATAAAAATATCAGTGTTTTTTGTCCACACAATGAAACTCATCCTGGTCTGCTGTAGTTTTGGACCACATTGACTTTCAGTATATGGGCAAAAACAGTTCAGATCAGTCTTCCTTGGGTTTGCAATGACA
Organism: Siphateles boraxobius; assembly: GCF_051911475.1. Lineage (NCBI taxonomy): Eukaryota > Metazoa > Chordata > Actinopteri > Cypriniformes > Leuciscidae > Siphateles > Siphateles boraxobius. The sequence goes on from NW_027509141.1 coordinate 23,979,330, forward strand.
TGAGAGTGAGTAAAAGTTTAATTTCTTCTGTGAACTAGGCCTTGGGTTGTATACTGGCTGTTTACAGTCACTGTCACTGTCTATATTTTAGGTGTACTCCAGATATGGACGTCCATCTCAATATACCCCAAGAGGATTTACTCCACGTGTAGCCCTGTGCTGAATGCATTACCTTTTTGAGTCTTCCCCTGAGCTGTTATTACAGACTAAAATCAATGGAGCCACTTCATTAAATCATTTTACTCAGTCAAACATTTTTACAGATCTTCCTTACTTTATTTGTCTTAGCTTTCAGTTTGTTTTATTGGCTCAATCCTCTTTAATTTTTTTTCTATATATTCCACTCTAGTGCAAATGCCTTAATTTATTGATGTGCCTTTAAACATGCAAGTGCAACTGCATACTACATGTATTTTAGTGTCACACAAACTAAGCTGCAGATGTTAAGTGACCACTTTCCTTTGGTAAGTAGTAACAGAATACCTCTTTAAAAATCAGACTTGTTATATTAGCATTCATACAGTAGTCTTATTGTAGGTACACTAACATTTAAAACATTTTAAAAGAATTCTCTTATGCTCACAAAAGCCATTTATTTGATAAAATACAGTAGAAACATGAATATTCTGAAAGATTATTATAATGTAAAATAATTATTTTATATTTTAATATATTCGAGTGATGTCAAAGCTGAATTTTCAGCATCATTACTCCAGTCTTCAGTGTCACATGATCCTTCAGAAATCATTCTAATATGCTGATTTGGTGCTCAAGAAATATTTTTTATTATTATCAATGTTGACAACTGTTGTGCTGCTTAACATTTTTGTAACAAAAACAGCATTTATTTTGAAATGGAAATCTTTGGAACATTATAAATGTCTTTACTGTCGCTATTGATCAATTTAGTTCATCCTTGCTCAATAAAAGTATTAATTTCTTTCAAAACAAATTTGAACAGTAGTGTGTATTAGTATTTTACTAAGCCTAAACCTAACAATAGACTACTGATAGAGTTAGTTGACATGTAATTGCAAATTTAGAATGTCTAAAGAGGACTATCGTAATAAAGTGTAACCTCAAATTATTTATAATACTTTGTATTGTTTGCCAAGCGCGCAAATCAGCAATTGCAGCCTGAATTTCTGCAGAGGATGCTCATTGTTTTCGTCCAAGTTGTTTCCCATGTCAAGGAACACGATGTTGGAGTACCAGTCAGCAAGTTAGTGACACTTTAAAGTGTCAATCCTCAAAATATGCGAGTGCTTCATTTTGTGACTATATATAACTATTTATCTTGCAAACGGAGCATTTCAAAACCATTTAGCAAACCTTGAAACAGTAGTTGTGTGACATTGATGTAATTGACCAAAGTGTGGGAACAAGGCTTGCTCTGTAAACAGTAATGGATTTCAGCACCCCAGTGTATGGGCGACTGGTTTGATTACTTTTGTTGTTTCAGTTGGAAAAGATTCAGCTGAGCCTCAGAGAATTAAAAATTCCTGGTATAAAAAACAACTGTGTGATCTAAGCAGGGGATAAACCTTCTTCTATTTCACTGATGCGAAGATTCAGGATTTTTTTTAAAAGTTTATTTCCATGTGTATCCAGTGCTGGAATTCCTTTTCCAATAAATAAAACTTATTTTAGAAACAAAAATACTAAATAGATGCAGTTAAAAGACAACATTCATTATCCAATTGTATAAGCACCCAGAAAAAAACATCTGTGGATGTTTGTCTCTAAAAGAAAAATAAATGCAATGTGTGTGGTTTCACATTGCATGACTTTCCAGTGATGACATCATTAAGTCAAGATGCGTTTTACATCAAAGCAATTGGACTAATGAGAACATTCTCATAACTTATGATATCTCAGCTCAGCTTTAAGCAGGAAATGACAGAACATCGACGTCATGGAGATGGAGTGGGACGGTGCTAAAAAGGCACATTATAACATTTCGTGGACCAGGATGATGTTGAAAGACGCTCAGCGAGGACCCACGAGACTTAAAGTCGAGGGCCCATTTGTTGAGTTGTGTTTATGGATCATGTGAGTAATATAAACAGAAAGCACGTTTCTCCGCTCCGCGCGCTCTGAGCTCGAGTTGAGTTGGCAACAGGAGCCCACCTGTGTTTAATCACAAAGGGACGATACATGCGACCTCACTCCGATCCAGCGCTGTGGACTGACGCTCAAAGTCAACAAGTGGAAGGATGAACTGAGAAGTCGCGCTTCGGACTCCTAAAACTTGCGTGTGGTGAGATAAAGGTGAGTGAAAGGTCATAGATGTGAACTCACCGATGTTTTCGGAGCGCACGAGTGTTCCATTCCGCGCGCTGCGGGTGACGGGGCTGTGACAGACAGCGCGAGAGAATGAGAGAAATGCTTCATTCCGCTCTTAAATTTTTAAAAGCTTTTTGGAACTCGGCGGGCTGTTGCCATGACTGCAGCGGTGTAGCGTTTCTCTGCAACCGGTTCCTAAAACTCCACTGCGCGCAAACTGATTGATTCACTTTGAACTTCATTCTGTGGATTGATGTGAACCTGTACGCTTTAAAACCTTCGTTTACGGACATGGTTGTGAGTAAACTAAACATTCTTAGGATGTTTTTGTTGGAATATGTCTGGTTTGATTAGTTGTTGTGTTTATTAATGCATGAAATATAGTAAAATGCATGAATATTCAGAGACACCGGGGCTTGTTGTCACAGGGGAAGTTGTCACAAGGATTTTAGTAATGTTTGGAGTCAACACTGTTTTCCCTGTCAGTGGTTTGGTTTGGTTTCAAATACTTAGTTGACTTTATTAGAATAATTAAACTAAACTTAAACTAAAATGATTCCTAGTGAGCATATCATTTTGGGGAAAACAAATGTTGTTCTCAGGATGGGGCAAGTTGTCACATGTTCAATGTTTATTGAGAGAAGTTTTGATAATTTTGCATTTAAAATTTTGAATATTTTCCAATAATAGATCAATTGTTCAATAGTTTTTTTGCCAAGCCTTTTATGTCTAAGTTACAAATATTTGGTCTGTTTTTTAAGTCAGTTTATATGCATACTAAACTTAACCAAATATACCAAAAAAAGAAATAAACCAAATCATTCTCTGGAGTAAAAAATGTGACAACCGGCCCTGGTATCCTCAACACTACCAGTTAAAAGTTATTTGAATTAGGTATGTCTCAGAATGCACCTCATTAAGTTTTTTTGTTGTTGTTGTTGTTTGTTTGTTTGTTTTTCATTCGTGGTGTATAATGTATATGCAGTGAATCAAGACTATTTAATAATATTACTACATGGTAACTAACAGATTATGCTCAGACTGTTTGTTTTCCTTTAATAGTAATGTCACTTTTTTTTGTTAAGGCATACCTATGTTTATAAGATGACACTCAACACACAGAAAGAGGGAAAGGAACCACTGAGGAGAAGAGCAAGCACTCCCATCCCATCCTCTCGTTTAGCGAGCCGGGGAGATAGAGACCCCTCGGCTGACCCGTATCACCCTCCGCTCGCCCAGTCAGCCTCTTACCACCCAGGAGACAAGACCATCCACTCACGGGCCAACTGGTCTTCAGACTCAGAGTCGGACAGCTCTGGATCTGAGTCTCTTTATCGTGTGGTTTTGTTGGGGGATCACGGCGTGGGGAAGTCAAGCCTTGCCAACATTTTTGCTGGAATACAAGAGAAGGATGCCCACAAACACATTGGAGGTATACAACCCAAAATACATTATAGTTTTTGTTCATGTCTACACATCAAAATCAGTTTAGTTGATTAATTAGGTACAGTTTAATTCCTTCGATTCATCAACTGAATGTTATTGTATAACTATAAATATAGCATTGACACACTGCTGTAAATGGCATTCCAGCACCTAAAATAACCTTGACTAAACTGTTAGGTCTCCCTGATAGAATGCACTCTCAAATTGTCACGCGTCATGATTGATCCTGGTACATTAATTGTATGACGGTATTGATTAATACATCAGTCAGTGCAAACAGTGCATACAGTACATTGATTTGTGTAGCAGCTGTTGTCTAGAGCATTACTGCCTGTTTTATGCCTTTAAGCGCAGATTTTAAACTTTGCTGTGGCGTAAATGTTACACTTTTATGCATAAATGTAGAATCATTTCACGTCAGTTTGCTGGAATATGTGCATTTCTTACAATAGGACAACACATGACAGATTTAAAGTCAGCACCGTTGTGTTGTCTGTCCCGTTTTCCCAGTCCTGTCCATCTTGGTGCCCCAAGGATGTGGGACAATCCATTTTTTCTGATACATCAGAGCCCTTTGTAACTAAAAACTTTAGGTTTTTAATATTCAGCAACACACATTTGTGTCTCCCTAATTCATTGAGCTATGCAAAATCCCTTTATGAAAGCATTAGATCTGTGTGTGGCGGTCTGTTGACCTACATGTTGTTTTTTTTGTCTAATGGCATATGACCCCCTGTCTCGTTGCTGTTTTGGCTTTGACCTGAGCAGAACATCATCCTGTAAATAATCATCTCATTGACAGGCGGATGTGTGTATATATCACTGGAGACATATTAGTAAGCTACTCTTCTGCCTGACCCTAAAAGTTACAATTTAAAAGAGCTGTTTTCTATTTTAATACTTTTTAATTGCAATTTACTCCTGTGACGGCAAAGCTGAATTTTCAGCAGCATCATTACTCCGTCTTCAGTATCACGTGATCCTTCAGAAATCATTCTAATATGCTGAAATGCTGCTGAACACTTATTGTTTTTTTTTTTTACTTTTAGTTTTTCTTCAGGATTCATTAATGAATTGAAGTTAAAAAGAATTTTATATCAAACAGAAATCCTTTGCAACATTATAAATCTTTACTGTCACTTGTGATCTATTGAAAGAATCCTTGCTGAATAGTAATAATTTCTTTAAAAAAAAAAAAGGACTGACCAAAAACTTTTTAATATATTATGTTGTTTATAAGAAGGAATTACAATTTACAAATTCATTTGAGATATAAGATGTTACTGTCAGTTTTCTATCCCAATGGCTTGTAAAGCTTCTATAAAATCTCTTTGATTCTATCGTAACTGGCTTTCGTTGAGTGACATGTTTGTGTTGAATGCTCTGTAATTGCACTGCATTAGCATACACCTTAGTTAGCATAGTGTTATCATATCTGTAAAAAATAAAATATGCATTGGCCCTCATCGGTTGAGGACACAGATTTCTGTTGGGGATGTCTTGATTATGTTTTAGATCTGGCCTTAACATTTAGATTTTAACTGACATGAAGTTTTGAGACATTGAAGTTGATTAAGGACACTGTTATTCTTTACCGTGAATTCAAATGTTGTGCTGTACATCTTTTAGAGGTCTCTAAAAGTGACAGAGTAGATTTAAAGTGGAAAAATGGGACAAGGTCAGTATCAGCCTAGACTGGAGCAAAGTGTGTTTTATCTTCTTGTCAAACTAGCTATGCGATCAGTTTATCAGACACGACTCAATGATTTTTCCACTCTTCCACTTCACATGCATTTTTCACGCTTGTGATTATAACAAAGCACTGTTTAAATGTATCACAAAGAAACACAATAATGGCAGCAAATGTTTTGGACTTTTTTTGTAGTGTCCATGATAATGAAAAGGAAAATATTTTTAATTAACATTTTCCTTTTACCTTGTATACAAAAAATATTTTTTTTCAAGTTAAAATGTATGTTTTTACAAAATCATGAAATATTAAAGTTTTTGGGAAGTCGCACCACATTACATTTTACAACCTTAACTAATCATACCATGTCATAAAAAGGTCAAATTATCTGATATGTTACTTATTGATACATGCAGTCTTGAGGGCCCTCAGGAAAGCTCTATGTTTTGTTTTGTTTTCTGTATGTTGGTTTGATCAAATGTCTGATTTGTGGCCAAAAGTTTTTCAAATATTAATATGCAGTGAAGCATTTTTAAGAAATAGTAGATTATGCCAAACTGCTTTTTTTTATAAAGAATTTCACCCTTTTAATAAGCCCATTTCTTGTTGTATCAACCATTTTTTTACTTAATGTCCAGAAAAACATGCTCATCATAGAAGATATCTATACAGTAAGCTGTATGTGAGTTTTAAAGTTGTTGTTGTTGTTGTTTTGAGGAAAATATAACCATGGTAAAATCATGGTTACTTTACAATAAAGTTTAATTTGTTTACTGCATTATTTAACATGATCTAATAATGAACAATACTTCTGCCGCATTTATTAACCTTCGTTCATGTTCATTTTAACATTTACTACTACATTTTTAAAATCAAAAGTTGTATTTGTTAACATTAGTTAATGCACTTTGAACTAACAAGAAAAATTATATTTTTACTAACTCACATTAAGATAGATCATTAAGTGCTTACACTTTTATAAATACACTTTTTTGGTGTATTTTGCGCACAAAAAGTATTCTCCTTGCTTCATAACATTAAGGTTGAACCACTGGAGTCACATGGACTATTTCAACAATGTCTTTCCTACCTTTCTTGGCCTTGAAAGTGATCATAACATTGCTGTGTATATGGGGGTCAGAAAGCGCTCGTATTTCATCAAAAATATCTTAATTTGTGTTACAAAGATGAACGAAGGTCTTACTTGTTGGGATTGAAAAATTTTTGGTGATCTAACCCATGAAATGGGTTGTAAATGCTAACAAATGAGACCTTGACCTAGTTGTTTGTTCGTAGAATCTATACTTAGTTGCCAATGCTGTTTTGGATGTCAAATTAATGTCACTGATATTTTGCTAAACAGACTAAAAATGCAGTCTTGGATGTTTCTATAGAGGATACATATGAGAAAACCCTTACGGTGGATGAGGAGGAGACGACCCTAGTCGTGATGGACACGTGGGAAACCGAAAAACAGGTATGCAAACTTCATACATCAGTATGTCTTAACATAATCAACCTCATACTCGATGAATTAACAGATGTAAATAAAGGAAAATCTGAAGGCATTTCATCGTTGCATGTCAGCCATGAGTGTGTGTTTGTAGACACAAGTCTCATATTCAGGGCCACAATGCCTTTTGTGTAATGCTGTGGAAAAACCATGGCCTCTCACTGCCAGTGGCTAAACTCCATTGAGCGATGGCCTGCAGTGAGCAAGCATCATACAGCTGGCCCCTGCTGCTGACCACACAGACAAGTACACTGATCGCTCTAGGGCCTCATTACACCGCTATCGATGACTCTCCTCTGTGAGGTCTGTCTGGCAACTCCGCTTTGCTGGACTCAACAATTGTTTACAGAGATAATAATTCTGTAAATGTTACAATCCACAGCATTTTCTCGACACAAAGCTTTGAATTGTTTGTTGTTTATACCTCAGTACATGTACAAGTGTTTAAAGGGATCCTAAAATGAAAACACTGTCATTGTTTAATTACCCTCATGTCATTCTCTTTCGCTTTCTTTCAATATAATGAAGATGTATGAGGACTGGGATTGTGAAGCTACAAAATTACACGCAAAAAAAAAAAGCAACATTAAAACATCATAGTGCTCCAGCTATCATTTTAAGTCCATTAAAGCGGACTGTGTTTAAACTACCGTTCTAAAAACGGTGTCACATGATCCTTCAGAAATCATTTTGATATGTTGATTTAGTGCTCAAGAAATCAATATTGAAATCAGTTGTGCTGCTTACTATTTTTGTGGAGATTCTATTACATTTTTTTCAGGATTCTTAATAGAAAGGTCAAAAGAACAGCATTTATTTGAAATATTGTTTTGTAACATTATACATGTTTTTACTATCCTTGATAATAAAAACAAATCGTAGTGACTCTATATTTTGACATATATTGTCGTATGAACCACTTTTAATATACGCTATTATAAGCTTGAAAGCCTCCATTCATTGTCATTGATTTGAAAAAATGACCAGTAAAAATGTCTTCAGTAAAAAAATCTTTTGTGTTCCATTATAGAAAGTTACAGGTTTTGAACCACATTAGGGTGAGTAAATAATGATAATTTTATTCTATTGTCCTTTTAAAGTGTTCATTTTTGATCCCCCAGGAGGAAGATGAGAAGTGGGTGCAGGATTACTGCATGCAAGTGGGCAATGCTTACATCATTGTTTACTCTATCACCGACCGCAGCAGCTTTGAGAGCGCATCGGAGTTACGAATCCAGCTGCGGCGCATCCGACAGGCTGAAAACATTCCCATCATTCTTGTGGGAAACAAAAGTGACTTAGTGCGCTCTCGAGAGGTGGCAGTTGAAGGTGAGAACTGTTTTGAGTTGTATCATTCGCACAGACACATCATAGTGGGATGTTATGCACTACTGTTCAAAGGTTTGAGAAGGTAAGGTGGTTTTTTTGAAGAAATTAATACTTTTATTCAGCGAGGATGCAATAAATCCATCAAAAATGACAGTGGCATTTATAATGTTACAAAGGTTTTCTATTTTAAATAAAGGCTGTTCATTTGAACTTCTATTCAGCAAAGCATTTGACAATAAAAGTATGATGGTTTCCCTAAAAATATTAAGCAGCACAATTTTTTTCAACATAATAATAATAAGAAATATTTATTGAGCACCAAATCAGCATATTAAAATGATTTCTGAAGGATCATGTGACATCGAAGACTGGAGTAATGATGCTGAAAAAACAGCTTTGCCATCACTGGGAAAAAAATACATTTTTAAATATATTAAAATAGAAAAAGGTTATTATCACAATAACACTCTTTTTCATGTATTTTAATATATGTGCAGCCTTGGTGATCATAACAAGAGTCCTTTTTTCAAAAACATCAAAATCTTACCAACCCCAAACTTTTGTATGGTAGTGTGTGTCACAGTAGCTACGTTTACATGGACACGTTTTGTTTCAATCAGAATGAAATCATTACGATTAATGAATCCGATCATAGTGTTTACATGAACACTGAATAAAGTGATCAGGTTAATGTGAGCTTTTATATGTCACAAGCTTCAAATCGGATTTGATCTTTTGACACGCACACACTGCATGGATATACAGAGTTTCCCGCAGTTGGCACATACTAACCATTATCCTGCTATCGCTTCTTTTCTTTGTTTTAAAATGCAGACTTAATATTTATCTATTTCGGGTCCTGATTAGGAGACGACGAGCACATGAAGCTTTGTGCCGTGCTGCTTATATTTATTAAGCAGTCAAATGCCCCTTGCCGCGGCCAAAACAAAGCTGTCTGTGGATGAGAGTCCGAAGCAAGGACTGCTGGTATGACATTCCCCTGCAGCACTTCACAGACGATAAGTGGAATAAGAATTTTAGAATTACACTATTCACCAACAACAGCTCGTTCCATACATCGTGCGTCATGATGCCATTTCTACTTCATTGCACATGTAGAACTTTTCTGTGTTGGTTTTCAATCGAGTTAACACGTCCTATCGAACGGATTAGAAAAGGTGTAATCCACCCCTTACAATCCGAAATAAATTTGTATTTGGCCAATTCATTCCGATTGATGTGGTTACATGTGACTTTTTCTATTCCGACTGTGCAACTAGTCCGATTACATAACAGATTATTAGGGTCCATGTAAATGCAGCTGTAGTGTATCCTCTGAAGCACAATTGTTTGACATGGTGTAGATTCATAAGCCTTAAAGGAATAGTTCACCCAAAAATGACAATTATCCCATAATTGACTCACCCTCAAGTCAGCCTAGGTGTATATGACTTTCTTCATTCAGCTGAACACAATCAGAGTTATATAAAAATAATATCCTGTCTCATCCCAGCTTTACAACGGCATTGAATAGTGTTTAAAGCTCCAAAAAGTGCATACGTCCTTCATAAACTATGATCACTGGCTTCCGGCTACGGCCGTTGGTGTGTTAAAGAGAGAGTCGAGTTCCGGCGAAAGGGTGACCTCTAACCCTTTGATGTAGCTCTGACCCTTTGACCGTATGATGTAGCTCCTCTTCTCTTATATCGAAATCCTCTGACGTTTTTCTTTAAAACTTCTTCTAATTTTAGCCTAACCCTAACCCAATTCATGACTGCCGTTTTGTTTTGCTCTATCCTTTGCGCTTTCATCAATTCTCCCCTATACCTACGCTATGCCTGCGTCATACGTCCTACGTCATGCGTCGGGTCAAAGGTCACCCTTCCACTGGAACTCGACTCTCTCGTGAACTGGTGTACGGCCGTTGCTGGAAGCCAGTGTTTATAGTTTATAAAGATTTAAATATGTCTATTTAGACTCATCGCTTCGCATCAGAAGGCCTTTATATTCCCACTGGAGTCGTATGGATTACTTTTATGATGGATGGATGCGCTTTTTGGAGCTTCAAAAACTCGGGCACTATTCAATGCCATAGCAAAGCTGGGAAGAGCCAGGATATTATTAAATGTAACTCCGATTGTGTTCTGCTGAAAGAAGAAAGTCATATATACCTAGGATGGCTTGAGGTCGAGAAAATTATAGGATAATGTTTCATTTTTGGGTGAACTTTTCCTTTAAGGGCTGCTGTGATGTGATGTTCTGTAAGGCTTATGTAATATTATGGGGTCAATCCAAGGATCTCACACAAGCCTGGTCTTCTTTGGTAGAGGGTCGGGCTTGTGCCGTGGTGTTCGACTGCAAGTTCATTGAAACCTCCGCCTCCCTCCACCACAATGTTCATGAGCTCTTCGAGGGCATTGTGAGGCAGATCCGACTGCGGCGAGACAGCAAAGAGATCAATGAGCGCCGACGCTCTGTCTACAAGCGAAAAGAGAGCCTCACCAAGAAGGCCAGACGCTTCCTGGATCGACTGGCGGCCAAAAACAACAAGAAGATGGCCATGAAAGTACGCTCCAAGTCCTGCCATGACCTCGCAGTGCTGTGAATCCACAGAACATTCTCATTCCTTGAACTTTCGTTTTTATGTTCGAAAAGGCCACTTTTGAAGCTGAACATTAATTCACATTTTTTCTTTGTTTATTCATTAATTCAAGTCAAACTATTGTATTAACCTTTTTACTGATTCCCCTGAAGACCTATAGATCAAATTTTTGATAGGCGTTAGAATAAACCAAAGGTTTATTACTGTATATCACCAATTAAGTGGACTTTTTTTTTAAATGAACATTTTATCAATGTTTGCCTTATCAGACTGAATAGACAATAGTTAGAAATAATTAACAAGCAATATTTATTATTCATAGTTTTTATTGATTTTTTTCTTATAAAATTAATAATTCAGCTTGTTTTTTTTAACAAAGGACGTATTTTGTATACACTGAAAGTCATTTGCTATGAGATAGGCACAGCCCATCGGAAAAGTTAAAGGAGAGACAGTTGAGACCAATGGGTTTTTTTTTCTTACAAGTTTATTCTAATAAAACAAAAAATATTTGGGACATGTCAATCATCATTTAAAAAGGGCATGTGAATATCCTCCACAAGCCTTTTTACAGTTTATTTGAATGGGGTAGTTGGTCATTAAACTCAGTTGGTCAGTAAACATTAAAGGTGTCAGATATTTTACGAGAATTTATTATAACAACAGAAATAATGGTTTACAGGCTATCTCTATCTAAATGTTTTCTTTTTTCTTTTTCTTTTTTTGCACTAGACATAGAGGGGGGAAATGTTTTTGTACAACTTGATGTTGCTGGTTTGTAAATATTTATTTTCCAAATTTTGTATAATAATAAATGGCTTTTAAATATGTAAATACAATTATGCTTTGCATTATTAAATCCCAATCTGTGTTTTGAAGTTCTGCTTTTTTCAAATACCTCCCACTCTGTCTTTTAGAATAACATGAATTGTCATATTGTTGTCTGCCATTCTTAATCCTCTTCAAAGTTTTAAGTTGACAAAAAAAAGGTTTTTGTGTAATGTTTCATCCATAAGGTGCACTAGTGTTCATAAGTATTTAGTCACGTTCCGTAGCCTCACCTTAAACCTGCCACTATTATTGTTGATAAAGGGGTTCTGATATCCATATTTAAGTGGGTTTCATCCTGATCACCCCCATATTATCATTGTTCTCAGATACAGTCGAGGGGCTCAGAGGGCTTTTCTACAACAAGATGGAAACAATCAGTGAAATCCAATCACTGGAACAATGTTGAGAAAGGACCACAATGAAATGCCACGGTCAGTGCCTCTTTGTATGATGACACTTCAGTGCTCCACTTAAAGCTCTTAAGCAGATTACTTCTCTCAAATGCCATATTTCAGAGGTTGTTTGGTGGATGGGTCATATATGAGGTCAAATATATTCCAAACATAAAAGCAATGCAACTGAAAACCATCATGCCTCATTGATAACCCCTACTCCGTTATGCATGAGAAGAGCATTGCAACTTCAAAAAAAATATTGATCTGATCTCCAAAATAATGCTTTTGCATTATGCATTGTGGAGTTGCAATGCCTGCAGATTTGATTGAGGGATTCTGCATGCATGGTATTATTTTGAATTATTTTATTTTTACTGAGACAAAAAAGATAGATTGATATAGATAAAAGTGTCTCCATAAATTCAGCCCCCAATACAACCAAGAATGTAATTTTACACAAAGACGTCAAGGTCAAGTTTGTGGATGGTGGATTTCCAAGATGCCCATTAAGCCTTGTGGATAAAGTTACAATTGAGGGTAGCCAATGCAACAACAACAAAAAGTTTACTCTTGGTCTAGATTTGATTTGTATCCTTCTTCCCATAAAGATATTTCTCCAACAGTTGTGTAAAACAGTTACTGTTGTTTTATACTTTAACCCATATACTTCAAAAGTTCACCCAAGAATGTACATTTTGTCATCATTTACTTACCCTCATATCGTTCCAAACCTGTATTCAATTCTTTCTTCTGTTGAAGACAAAAAAAAGATATTTTGAAAAATATTAACAAAAATACAATGGAAGTCAACAGGAACCGAAACTTTTGGTTCCTCAACATTCTTCAAAATATATTATTTTGTGTTCAGCAGAAGAAAGATATGCATACAGGTTTATAATGACATGAGGGTGAGTCAATGATGACAGAATTTTCATTTTTGGGTGAGCATCCAATAGACTTGTGTTGCTCCCTTGTCTGTGTGATTGAGTATTTTATCCATGCTCTGTGGCAACCACTGTTCAGCTTCAGGAAAAGAAGCAGGAGGCCAGAACTGCAATTAGGCCAGTGTGCTGTGCCTGGGTCAGCTCTTTCCACTGGCCCCTTGTCACCACTGGAGTGGGGGAGGGGACGTGGCGTTCTGGCTGGGACCTCAGTGCATTGATTTGGTCTGGGTAATGGAAAGAATGCTCCACTCCACACTCAACCTTTCCCCCAGCTAATACAGCCTACACATGCAGATCACACGCAAATAAACATCTTTTGTTGTGAATGTAGTAGTATGTTTTGCTCATATAGTCATGCACTTATGAGAAATGTTGAAACTAACCAACATTTGGTGCCTTCTTCAGTTTAGATATACCAAACTCTAAGCTGCTTTGAACTATGATTCATCTCCCAAGCTTTTTTACAAAGTCACAATTAACTACCCAGCAGGTATGTTTGTGGTTGAAACACATGAAAGGCTGTTTCTGCCTTTCATAACAAGTGGAATTGTTCTCCAAATACCAAAAATAACAGTGCATTAAGAGTCTGACATGAGATTAAAGGGGGCTCATTCACCAGAGCCATGCAGTAAAAAAACGAACAACAAAACAGGAAAAGAGAGAGGAGCACATCAGAATGGAAAAAGTGAATAAGGCCAGGGAGGTGGTAGTGCATACAGGAAGACGAATGGTCCTGCACCGGTCACACTGACTGGTTCTTGTAACGTGTCAAGAATCTGGCGTCCTCCAGATGTGTGTCATGCTCATGCTGTGGAAAGCCTCTGGAGAGATTTACATTTGGCTGCACTCTGCCTCACTGTGAGCGCGGCCGGGGAGAGAGAGCTAATTACGGAAAGTTGGCAGCCAGCAGAACATCAAGCAAGCTGTGCTGAGAGTCAATGGAAAGAATGAGATTAAACCAAGAAAATTGTGGGGTCATATTTTTTCTCATTATTTGTTACTCATCAAATATTAGTAATGAATTTGTTACTTTATATTTTTCATTGGAGGTCTACTTTTTGTAGTATATTTGTGTTCTATTCTGGTTCACTGTCTGACTATGCAGTCTCAGAGGTATGGTCGTAACACTTTACATTAAGGTTTCAGTTAATATAGTGAACTACTTCTGTTAACATTGAACTACAGAAGGAACATACTTCGCCAGCATTTATTAATCTTTGTTAATGTTAATTTCAACATTTACTAATACATTAAATAAAAGTTGTATTTGTTAAAGTCCCACTGTGAAGAAAATCAAGTTTTTAATGTTGTTTAAATGTCTGTGTGGTGTTTTTAATATGCTTTACAAACCATGTGCAAATTCTTAAGTAACGCCATTGCTAAGTATTTTCTCCATAAAACTGCAATGAACCTAAAAAGCCGGTTTTGAAATCGCTGATGTTTCTGCCGTCACAAACTACCCTGTAACCAATGTGTGATAGTCACCAAGTGAATCTCTGAGCTGGTGTGAGTGAGTGGAGTCGTGGCTAATTTGCATATTGATAGAACCACTATACTAAATTAGGGAAGGGTATAAAGTTGCATTCAAGCTATTTTAAGTCATGAAGAATTATATATTACAACACTTAAATATTCTATTTTGGTGATCAAATACAAGTTTTAAGGGATAAAATTATTGATTACAGGGGAACTTTAACATCAGCACTAACACGAACAAACAACGAACGACTCTATTTTTATTAACTGACATTAACAAAGATTAATAAATAGCCTACTGTAATAAATGTTTTGCTCATTTTTAGTAAGTTAATACATTAACTAATGTTAACAAATGAGACCTTATAGTAGTGTGTTGTAAAATAGTCAACTGAGTGAAACAGACTTGAAAGCCTGAGAGAGGAAAAGAGTAGACGTTTCCCCTCCTGTTAATTTTAATGTTCTATATGGATTAAATTTTTTTTAAAGGCCTAATACTGAGTCATTGTTTATTTTCTTTTTTGTACCCCCACACTGCCTTTGAGGTTTAGTGCCATACAGATCACATTATTCCAGACTCTTGGTGGTCTATCTATCTATCTATCTATCTATCTATCTATCTATCTATCTATCTATCTATCTATCTATCTATCTATCTATCTATCTATCTATCTATCTATCTATCTATCTATATATATATATATATATCTGGCAGGCATGATATAAACATAAACAGACAGACAGACAGACAGACAGACAGATAGATAGATAGATAGATAGATAGATAGATAGATAGATAGATAGATAGATAGATAGATAGATAGATAGATAGATAGATAGATAGATAGATAGATAGATAGATAGATATAATAGTAGTAGGCAATGTGGTTTCAAATTCATCAAATTACTATTCTTAATTAAAAGTCATTTTATTAAAGTTGCCATTATGCCAAATTGAGATTGAGGATGTAGGGCTGGGGGTAGGGTGTTGTAATTAAAATTAAAACGAAAGTTTCAAGGTGTGTCTGTCTGTGTGTGTATTTTTTGTCACTTTGCCGTATTTCCTGCTCACACTTCCGTTGTCAGAGTGAATAACACGAGTTCCCCCTGGTGGACAGTTTGGCGCATCTCCCCTTATGCAACAAGGACGAGACGGTGTACGCGCAGTAGCTGTTTGCCGCCAGTCAGCTTGTCGTTTAGCCGCAACACGCGCCTTGTGACTAGTAGTAGTTGAAACGATAACGTTTTGGATTAATATCGTTGTGTTTTTTAGGTTTGTGTGGATTCTTTATAAACACCTGGGGTTTGCAACTGTAGCCGGACCGCTTTCAGCGCTCGTTTGTGGAGTCAGGATTGTGAAGCTCTGTAGGCCGCAGTGTCTAAGGTAAGACGGAAAGGCTAATATCTATTTACTATTTTGATCTATTTCTAAGAACAATCTGACCGATATCAACTTGTTATGTGTCATATGATGATCTCATTGATATTAAAAGTATTTAATTCGTGTATTTGCAAAGTGTTGGGTGGGTAATTTCCGCATGTTGGCATAACGTTAAACAACGACTTTAGCCAGGTAGCTGCTAGCTAACAAGCTAACAAAGCAATTTTAAAAATTCTCTACTGATAATACGAATTATGTGGACAAAAAATATCCAAACATACATACAAGTCCGTTATATGTGCTTTTGTTGTCTAAATGTGTCTCAAATTTGATAAATAGCAAGACAGTTCGCGATTGTATGTGAGAAAAACGTTTCATGAACCTCCTGTCTACGTTTAACGTTAGTCCGCAAGTCAGAAATGTACAGTACGAGTGTAAAAATGCTATTTTAATATAGAAGTAAGACATATAGCCTATGTGTTGTAGTTTAGAATAAGATTTTTATGTTTAAGTTTAACACTATAACGCCACTTAAAATACTGTTTTCCTCGCCTGCAGTTCAACAACAACAACATGGCCGATGATTTGGACATCGAAGCAATGCTCGAGGCTCCATATAAAAAGGTGGGTGTTAATGCAAGGGAATAAACACGCTCAGGAATCTGTTAAACTTTCATTTGAAACTGCTAACCAGTCGTGTTTTCGTAAGACATTATTGTCAGATCAATAACTTTAATGTTTCTGTCATAGTGGTTTCAATGAATAAATTGCCCATCTATCTCTTTTTGTAGACTTGCCTATATCTCACCTCTACTCCCATGAATTCCAGTGTGAACTGTCAAAAAAATGAAGGTAGTAATTGCCCAATATATTGATGTACTGTGGTACCCTTGGTTGAAATACATAGCCAAAATGATACATAGGTACCGCCAGAATAAATGCAGTGGATTCACATAAGAGCTGGTATGAACTCTGTGGAGACTGTATTCATGTTATTGTTTGCATGATATTCTTAGCTCCATATTTTTTCGTAAGGAAGTTTTCTTCCAAAATGGCTAGAACTACATTTCATGTTTTACCATATAACTATATGGCAGGTAACCACTAAAAATAAATTGACCTAAAATGTCATAATCCTTAGTGCAGATATCCTGGAGTTGACATACCCAAGCAAATCCACAGAGTCTCCTTAATTCTCTGTTCATCGCTTTGAAAATAAACCAAGATAAATATACTGTAAATTTAATCTGTTTTAGTGGGGGAAAAAAGATGCATGCTGCTTACATTTAGAAATACTTATAAATGGTTATTCTGCGGTTTTACAAACAGGAATTGATGGGGCTCAGCATATAATGTCATAACGTTCACCATAAAATACATTTATCTTGTAAACTATCTACAACAAAAGATCAACTCAACTATAGATGGTCTGTGGGAGTCGCTATTACTAAGCCGTGTGAATCCCTGTTTGCTTCAGGGCGAGATGTGTGACTGAGGTGGCATCGAGCTCTTTCAATCCACGAAGGCAAATGGGGTGAAGATCACTGGAATGGCATCCACCACTGGAGCTCGTTTAGTGGCTGGCTGCTTGCGTTGCCACTTTGGGTCTTAGGCTCAGATAGCCTTGGTACTGAACCTGTTGGGCTGCTTAATGAATGAAGTGTCCTAAAAATGCTTTTTTACATACCCAGCATAGCACTTGATTGATTTATTTTTATTTATTTATTTTTTTGGACGTTTTACACAAGTAATGCAAGCACTAGTAAGGAAGAACGGCATTGGCAGCCATGTGGTTGGTTTCTTTCTAAAGGTCCCCCTTGTATTTATCGTCTTCCCACACAAACCCTGTAATGAACTCCTATTTAATGATCATATCATATTCTCTTTTGTTCCCATCCCTTCTTTATCCTTACGACTTGAAATGTTTCGCCGTCCTCCTCATGCTGTCTTCTATCGACCCTGCTTAGGATGACATCAAGTCCATAAGTGCCAATGGCCATGAGGAGCGGAGCAAGAAGTAAGTTTTTAAATTTTCCTAACCATTTTACTTTCTTACAAAACGCTCTTTCAGTATTTTACTAACTGAATTTAAACTTTAAATTGAAAGAAAAAAGAAGAGCAAGAGTCGCAGCAGGAGCCGGGAGAAGAAGAGAAGCAAGAGTCGCGACCGGAAGAAGAGTCACGACCACAGGAGGAGCCGCAGTAGAGAGCGGAAGCGCAGCCGCAGCAGGGAGAGACGCCGCAGCCGATCCAGGAGCAGGGAGCGTGGCGGGCGCTACAGAGCACCGTTGTACGTAGTTGTACATTTTTTTAATCTTGTGGCTACACAGCTCAGATATAGTGCTCTTTAAATGTGTCTTTTTACCATAGCGGGCATGTTAACCTGAAGTAAAAGCCTCTCGCAGTGCTCCTGATGAGTGTGAAAATGTTTTCCAGAGAAGAATTACTATGCAGAGGAGTTAAACTGCCATCCCGATTTATGTCTGTTGTGAATCAGAAGAGAATGAGTATAGTCCCCCAAAACAAGGCATTTGTTGTAATGTTTACAACATTTAACCTGTTCCCCATTGAAGCTTGTAGTATATAATTAGAACTTGTAGTAGAGCAATTAATCAAAGCTGCTGAGATTAAAACCCCTGAAAACCTTGTTTTTAAATCACAGTTCTGGCCTGAAATTCAACGGTGGTCCTAGAGGGAAGACTGGCCCACCTCCTGCCATCAAACTAAGGTTTCTATGATACTATTTTTGTGATGTGTGGGTAGTTGCTTGTTCTGTGTACCAGTCAGGCGTGGAAAGTCTTTCCAAAAGTACTCACTGAAATTCTCTCTCAGTCGTAGAAGGTCTAGGAGCCGCAGTCCTTTCAAGAAAGACAAAAGCCCTATAAGGTAAGTTTATTTCACCCTTGAAAATTACATTTCTCCCTGCTAAATTCTTTGCTGATTATAGTCATTGACTGCTTGTTTGTCTTGTCTTTTGCTAACAGACAGCCTATTGATAATCTCACCCCTGAGGAAAGGGATGCGCGCACAGTGTTCTGCATGCAGCTGGCAGCTAGAATCCGACCACGAGACCTGGAGGAATTCTTTTCTGCAGTGGGAAAAGTCTGTGTTTGTTCATCTATATGGTTTCAATTTGGACCATTTCTACCTCTGTTACCTGTTCTTCTTTGGTTTTGAATAGACACGTCTAATTCCCTTTGTTCTACTTGAAAGGTGCGAGATGTGCGAATCATCTCTGACAGAAACTCCAGAAGATCCAAAGGAATTGCTTACATTGAGTTTGTAGATTCCACATCTGTACCTTTGGCAATCGGTCTGTCTGGTCAAAGACTTCTTGGAGTACCAATCATTGTCCAGGCTTCACAGGTAACAGAGAAGCCTGTGAATAAATTGGCAGTCTTTGGTTGTAGATGTGATCATCTTCTAATTGCAAATTGTTTGTTTGATCACCAGGCTGAGAAGAACAGAGCAGCTGCATTGGCCAACAACTTACAGAAGGGCAATTCTGGACCTATGAGACTGTATGTCGGGTCATTACACTTCAACATCACAGAAGACATGCTCCGAGGCATCTTTGAACCATTTGGACGGGTAAATGTTGCCATCTATTATTTGATCCCTTTATATTATCACTTATTCTTTAAAATGTATATTGATATTTCCTTGTTCATGCAGATTGATAGCATTCAACTGATGATGGACAGTGAAACGGGACGATCTAAAGGATATGGCTTTATCACAGTAAGTTGTTTGGTCAAACTGCTCTTGAAATGTCACGTATATTAAGGTGCAGAATTTCTGAGATTACCTGACAAGTAGTTGGTGCCAAGCTCTAGAAGAGGTTATGATCTTCTCAAGAGCTTATTAGCTTTTCCTCTTTCTTCAGTTTTCTGATGCCGAATGTGCCAAGAAGGCTCTGGAACAGCTTAATGGCTTTGAGTTGGCTGGCAGACCGATGAAAGTGGGACATGTGACGGAGCGCACTGATGCTTCCACTGCCAGCTCCTTCCTGGACAATGATGAGCTGGAAAGGACCGGTATTGATCTGGGAACTACCGGAAGACTTCAACTCATGGCCAGACTGGCCGAAGGTAAGGATGTACTCTGATCTGCCGTATTAAAATGTATGGTTTTCTACTGTTATGAAGTGGGTAAAGTCTTGTGCCGTTTTAAAATGCTTAAACTTTATCTGTTAGGTACTGGTCTGCAGATCCCACCTGCTGCACAACAGGCCCTTCAGATGAGTGGCTCCATGGTAGCCATGGCTGCAGCTACTGGTCAGTTCCTTGTCTTTTGTGTTAAATACATGTGCCTTCATTTATAGATTTTTATTTTTTGTATTTTAATAAGGTTTATGGGGTTTGTATTTAAAGTCCATCTTTTCTTTCAGCTGCTATGAACCCTGGATTGAGTTTTAACATCAATGTGCCCGCAAACCAAGCTTTGAATCTACCATCGCAACCAATTGCAACACACTGTTTCCAGCTGTCTAACATGTTCAATCCAAACTCGTAAGTAGCAAGAAAAAAAATCACAGGTACATCTATGTAGAGAAAGTAATGTTTAAGGCCTGAATTTTAATTCCAGTGCTTTCTTGCAGAGAAAATGATCTTGGTTGGGAAATCGAAATTCAGGATGATGTCATTGAAGAGTGCAACAAACACGGTGGAGTCATACACATATACGTGGACAAGAAATCTGCTGAAGTGCGTGGCTTTCCTTAAACATTGTCATTAATTACTGTACTAAATGTGGAGCTTATGCATTTTAATTTGTAATTCTAAAATTCATTGTTATTTTTCTCAGGGTAATGTCTATGTGAAGTGTCCCACCATTCCTGCTGCCATGGCTGCAGTTAGTGCGTTACATGGACGCTGGTTTGGAGGTAATTCTAAATTCTGAATTGTTCATTCACTTATCAGTCCACAGTTACAAAATGCGTTATGTTCTGAATTGTCATCTCACGTTTTCATTTTATATTTTAGGTAAAATGATCACAGCAGCTTATGTCCCTCTTCCTACATACCACAACCTTTTCCCAGAGTCAGTGCAGGCTACACAGCTTCTTATGCCCAGTCGCCGGTGATCAATCATCTCTGGAAGATTCAAATTTTTCAGCCTTGCTCTTTTTAACTTTTGGACGACAATAACAGCAAGCTGTGTCGCATTATTGTTTCCTTAAAGTTGGTTACAAAACCAGTAAGGTTAACTTCACTTGCATATTGTCCTTACAGGTCTTGGACATCGAGAGAAGTTCTGTGGTTTAAAAAAAGTTTCCTATGTACAGCCTACTTATTGAATTTTGCTTCTTGATCTTTTATTGTTCGTACATTTTTTTCTTTCTTCCACATATATTGTCTTTGTGATAGATCCGATTGGCTTGTTTCTCATGTGAGGAAGTGTACAATATTGCCAGATACACAATATAAAATAAGTCTTGATTTAAACTCTGCAATTTTGATTCAAACATCAACATATTCAGCTTTTTGGCTCTATGAGCTGTGGGAACTAAATGGCTGACAAATATCTTTTGTGTTCGTTTAGAGACCATAAGGTTTTGAAACATCTTGTTTTTTCTAATCAAGATTTGATTTTTGTAAAGTCCTTGATGAAAGTTCATTTCAAATAAAGCCAAGATAACTGAAAATGTTTGATTCTTGCTTAATTCGAACAGTTAATTGTGTGAATTAAAAAAGGTGTCTTTTGTAGGTTGAAAGCAGTGTCACAATGTATTTTTGAAATGCAAACGTGGAGATTTAATTAGACTGCTTACAATAGATGAGAATTTCTTTCATTTGAATTTTCTTTCAAATGACCATTTGCTTGAGTAGAAATTAGATTAAATGGCAAAAGTGTAATTAAAATGATCATTTGCTCTGTAATTTGTACAACAATTAAATGTTCAAAATACAAAATATTTCATATGAGCTTCAAGTAGATTAACTATTAAAGTGGATGACTATAATTGTTATATCATCTCTGTACATTCTTGCCAAATCCTGGGGCAGACTGAGCATTTTGGCTATACGCTTATGTTCAATGGAGCCGCTGCCATCGCCCCCCAGAGCGTGACGTATCAGATGAGTCGCACTGTTCTCATCCTCCAGAGCAGAGAGAGCTCTACTCTTCCTCTCCTGCAGCAGTCTATGCATCTGTCCTACTGTAAAACTTAATCCAGAAACTGGCTTCTTCCACTGGATGTCAGACAGGTGTTCCCCTAAGACTTGCACAACAGTCTGCCTGTGCATCAGTTCCCAGAGACCATCAGAAGCTAGAACCAAGAATTTGTCCTGGGGTCGCAATTTATGAGATATGATTTCTGGCTCTGCTGTGAGGTAAGGTGGTGTGTGGTAGTTCGGAGACAGTATTTTTGCATTTTCGTTTCCGACCAGCAGCTCTGGACGTGCCTCGTAGATGCGATTCAAGAGCTCACTGTTCCACTTGAATTTGATGTCTCCAAAAGCCCTGAAAGGTATTAACAAGCCCAATAACCTGTCATGTTTCACCACTGTCTTATGCTCTGAAGCAGGATGCTCGGAGAGAACTCGTTGCATCTCATCTGGGTTCTGGGCATTATGGTCATTGGTAATAGTGAGAGCTGACCACCTCCCATCATCCCCTTGGACTCCAAGAACGGCTCTGCTGTCACCCAGATTGGCTACATGAAGATCTCCTCGGTCCACGTGAGCCACACAAGCCGTGCATCCAGACATAGCCACTCTGAGAGGTGTGAAATGAGAAAAGGGAACCCCAAAGTCCACCTGGGCCTCCAAGGATATATCATTGTCCAATCTCTTGAAAGCGCTTCTTAAAGCTGTTTGTATATCATTGTCATCATCCTCGTGAAGGTCTATCCTCTCCTGCCAGTATGTCCTCAGACTATTGAAGTATAGTTTTCCAGCATCTGTGCTAACGTAGTCGTTGGGATGCTTGTGCCATTGCAGCACGGGAAGCACTGGCCGTTCACTCTCCACAGCCTCCTCTATATCAATTAAAGTCTTCAGTGGAAGTAGAGACACGGCTATGTAGTAGAAGAGACGTTCACTAACTGCTTGTGCGCAAGCAGACCCTGCATGACCATCAAACACACCGAACAGCATGCCACGGCTCTGTAGACATGTTGCAGCACTCCGTCGATCTTCGCTTGGGGAGTTTGATGCTAAGATATTACTGTCAAACCCTTTTATCAACACATTATACCGTCCATCATAACCATTTGCTTTTAAACTATACTCATTAGCCTTTAAAGCATGGTTTATTTGTGGGAGTGACATCTGTTTAGCCTTGTCATTGTATTTTCTTCTGGGGTTTAGAGTCATTGGTGGATTTGTGCAGACTCTAGATTTTGAGAGATGGAAATGCCTTGTGTACAATAAAGTGGTTCTATTCAGAGTCACATATCCATGCATTGCTGCAGTCCATCTAAGTAATGACCACTGATGTGCGAGGTGGTGCACTGAAGTTGGAGACATTTATGCCAAGAGATGTTATGGATGGATTCTGTACCTGGAAATGTTTTATAATAATAGTGTATTAAATCAGTGAAAACTAATCAAACCAATCCAAGCAATCACAATTTACTGTGCTAAGGAAGTATACAAATAGGCTTACATTTAAATTCCTGAATTAGTGAATGCTCAGCCATACTGTACAACTAAATGAATGCATGCAAGATCAACTGTTGCTAAAAGCTCTGACACCAAATAATTATTTTTCAGTAATTACAAATACTGTATAGAAATGTAGAGGCCTACCTTTCTTTTAGAACTGATTTGAATATTCTAATCGCGTTTTTCCAGACTTTGTTTCACAGGTCTAAAGTTACTTCCTCCTTTTCACACGTTGTTTTCAAGTTATTTTCAAGATAAGTACAAAGTCCATTATGTATATTCTTAACTGCGCCAGAGCGCGCCTACATTGAGAAGTTTTTATTTGCTGTTCGTGACAGAGCGAAAATTAATTCGACTAAATCACTTATGACACAAAAGTCAGCTGTGACATAAAAAGTCGAAATTACGAGATGCTAAGTCATAATTATAACATAAAAGTCGAAATTATGAAATTAGAATTATGTCATGACATTATGTCAATGTCATGTCATCTTTTCGAATTTGTATGCAATAATTCCTTTTTTGTCATAATTTTAACTTTGTTGTCATATTATTGCTTTCTGTTCTGTGTAAAAGTAAATAAAATAATAATAAAAATAATAATCGAAAATTCGTAACATATGCCGGCTACATTATTAAATTATTTTATCAGAACTGAG
Organism: Siphateles boraxobius; assembly: GCF_051911475.1. NCBI lineage: Eukaryota > Metazoa > Chordata > Actinopteri > Cypriniformes > Leuciscidae > Siphateles > Siphateles boraxobius. Next base: position 24,003,492 of record NW_027509141.1, read on the forward strand.
GACGTAATTATGTAATGACGCATTGTAGCGCGAGTCACTTATTTGAAACGAACTGTTCAAAAGAACCGATTCAAAGAAATTATTTGGAGTTCCCGTCACTACTTTTGAGAAAATACAAACCGCAGTTTTAAGTATAATGTTGTGTGACAGGGCAAACTAGAAACTAAAGCTTTCTTTTAATAAGCGGGGCTGATTTTTCCAAAATGAACTGGCACCTCGAAAGGACAGGGGAAGTGGTACAGACTGAGCAGGTTGTATTGGTTCATGTTTACAATTTCCGGTAAAAGAAAAAGCCCAGGCTTACTTTTTAACCAATAGACTCTGTAAACGACACAAAAACCCGCCCACAAGAGACACAGGTAACCAATGAGAGTTCTAATAACAGACGTCCCGCCCCCGCTGCAAGTGTGTCTTGTGTAAGAATCCCAGTGTTTTTGAGAGCTTATGACACACTGTTTTATTGCGACCGTGGGCATGTCCTCGCTTCTGAAGTTGTACGAATAATACCATTATTTATCTGACGGGCTTATTGTTTGACCAAGGCTTCGAAAGAAGCTATATTTAATTCATCTATCCATCTATCATCGTTTATGTTGAGAACGCTGTAATTGCATAAACATGATGAACAGGACATTATCGAGAAAACTTCTGGGCTCCATGTGTGGGATCTCCAGCCCTCGACTGAGGTTCGCTCAAAGTGCTGTAAACACTGTGCAAAGCCAGAAAGGTAAAGTTTTAGTACATCTCATTCTCTAGTCTAGAGACCGACAGTGACGCAGTTGAATTGAGCTTGTGTAAGTTACTCGAGGAGGCTTTGCTAATAATACATAACACACTTGCTTGTAAATACATGCTTAACTTTCTTGTACGGCTCTAATTATTCTAAAAGTTACTGTAAGTTTTAGTGCTGATAAACATATCTGTCTTATTCCACAGAGTTGATCAAAACTAGGGAACTTGAAAAGGATGAGCTGAGACCTCTGTATATGGACTTTCAGGCCACCACACCCATGGTAACGTTACCCAATTATAATGCCATTTAGTTCAATTACTATTCAAACTCGTGAATCTAGTGCATGAGAACAATTCTTGGATGTTTACATGCATTTTTTTTCATTGTTTACATCTGATGCAACAGGATCCAAGGGTTTTGGATGCCATGCTCCCCTATCAAGTAAATTACTACGGCAACCCACATTCCAGGACTCATGCTTATGGATGGGAGAGTGAGAGTGGAATGGAAAAAGCAAGAAAAGTAAGTCTTTATCCTTCATAAAACCTGTATGTTTTATTTGATAGCTGAGAGCTTTATTTATGAATATCAAAGCATAATATTTAGGTTTAGCCAAAAATGCACTGTTAACTGTAACACCATTGTTTATTTCCTTTTCAGCAAATAGCAGATCTTATTGGTGCTGACCCAAGGGAGATTGTGTTCACCAGTGGTGCGACTGAGTCCAACAATATGTCAATCAAAGTAAGTATGTCATTACTGTTAGGAAAGATTAGGATTAGGAAGAAGTGAGACGCTGGGGCACAGATGACTTGACATTTCCTAAAACAATCAAATAGGTGAAGTTTATATAGGATCTACTGCATTAGTAATTAAGAATTACAAAAAAATCTCTTGACTTTTCTTGTCTTTAGGGTGTGGCTCGGTTTTATAAAGCTAACAAAAAGCACATTATAACCACCCAGACGGAACACAAGTGTGTGCTGGACTCGTGTCGTGTTCTGGAGGCAGAGGGTTTTGATATAACGTATTTGCCTGTGAAAAAAAATGGGCTGATTGACCTGAAGGTAAGCTTTCTTAAGGAGGACACATCCACCTAGCAGAATAGCAAAAATAATTAAATTATTTTGTTTTTCAAATAAGTTTCAGACACTCACCTGATCTCACATTGTTAAACAAATAGGGAGTCCCAAACAAGCTCCAAATTGATTGAAACTATTTTGAAATAATATATATTTTTTTGGCTGTCAAAATAGATTGCAATACTATTAGGGGTTGATAGTGGCACATTACACACACATTTTGAAATTTGTCTTAAAAAATTTAGTTTGTTTTTATTATATTTTAAAGATCTTCAAGACTTTTTAAATGTTATATTTATATATACATTATGGCCAAAATGTTGGAATCGATACCATGGGGGAAAATTACCCAATAGATATTTTAATATTATCTCATAATTTGTCAGCAGGTATATTAAGCTGCTTTAATAGACCTCACTTTAAGACCTGACACAGGAATCTATTATACTGTTAGATGTGCGTTTTCTTTCTCAACTGCTTGCGTCCACTTAAAGGGATAGTTCACCCAAAAATGAAAATTCTGTCAGTATTTACTCACCCTCATGTCGTTCCAACCCCGTAAGATATTAGTTCATCTTCGGAACACAAATTAAGATATTTTTGATTAAATCTGAGAGCAGGATCACTCCTCCATAGGCTTCTAAGGGATTGAAAGTTGTTCCCCCCAAAAGTTATTAAAGACATTGTTAAAATAGTCCAAGTGGCTCAATCTTAAGTTTATCAAACGACGAGAATACTTTTTGTGCGCAAAAAAACAAAAATAACGACTTTATTTTACAGGGTTGGAACAACACAAGGTGTGAGTGATTACTGACAGATTTTTCATTTTTGGGTGAACTATCCCTTTAAAACATAACTGATTGGGTTTATGTGAATATTCACCAAGACCGACATTTTTTACGTGTATTTAACTGTTTACGTGCAATAAGCAGCGAAAAAGATCTCAATTTAGTTCTGAGAGGCGTGTGTACACCTTGGGTGTTAGCACAAAATTTGTGGGAATGAGTAAAATTATGCGCAATCCTATTCCAAAATGTAAGTCCTGCAACACCAACAATATTCATCCTTCAGCAAAGTAAATGAATGAGTGAGTGAGCGGAGGCGGGTTTGTGTGTATCTCACTGTCGGGGAGATGAGAGAGCGAGAAAGCGCAGCTGGTATCGTGTATCTATTCTGAAGAAAATGAGTATTGGAAGCTTTTCAGATATTTCAATATCGATACATATGAATATTTTTGGCAACACTACATTGCATTTGGTTTATTATTTCAGATGCATTTTTAAAAGGCTACAATTGAAAAATGTATATATTATACATAAATTCAACCCGCCAAATTGGCTAGTAAGAGTGACCGTGTTAAGCCATCGCTGAAATCCACCCGCATTTGGCGGGTTGGCAGGTCTGAATGTCAAGCCCTGTATTTATATCTTATATTTTGCTTTCTCAGCACTTAGAGGAAATGATCCGTCCTGATACAAGCTTGGTGTCCATAATGACTATCAACAATGAGATTGGTGTCAAACAGCCAGTCAAAGAAATAGGTAACCTTTATTATCTACATTATAATTGAAATAGATACCTGTCAGTCTTCATATAATCTATATCAAGGATGTTTTTGATTTCAGGTCATCTGTGTAGGTCCAAAAATGTGTTCTTTCACACTGATGCTGCTCAGGCTGTTGGAAAGATCCCTGTTAATGTAATTGACTGGAAAGTGGACCTGATGTCCATCAGCGGCCATAAGATCTATGGGCCCAAAGGTTGCGCATTCAATATTTAAATGCACTATAGTTGCATTATCCAAAATATTTAACTGCTTGTGTTTATTAGGAGTTGGGGCTTTGTACGTCAGGAGAAGACCCAGAGTTCGTATTGAGCCTTTGCAGAGCGGAGGGGGTCAGGAAAGGGGTCTGCGTTCAGGGACCGTCCCAACACCTCTAGCCGTAGGCCTCGGAGCCGCCTGTGAGATCGCCCAGCAAGAGTTAGAGGTAGAGTTGGAAAAAGTGCTTGTTTTTTGCCACTACTAGTCTTAAGTTTAAGTTTTACTTACATGCAGGTTTTATTTCCTGTTTATTCTCAGTACGATCACAAGCGCGTGACGTTGCTTGCTAATCGCCTCATTCAGAAGATCATGTCTGAGATTCCTGATGTTGTGATGAATGGAGACCCAGATCAAAGATACCCAGGTGAGACTCGACTTTCCAGTTGTCAATTTTCCTTTATAAGGATCAGAGTTGACTTTGTTTTTTTAATCTAAACACTTTCCTCCTTCAGGATGCATTAATTTATCATTTTCGTACGTTGAGGGGGAGAGTCTGTTGATGGCGTTAAAAGATGTTGCGCTTTCATCTGGAAGGTTAGTATTTTAAAATGTCTAACCAGGGTTTATATATATGTAGATGACATGGCGAAAGAGCACACATTGTTCATTTACATACACTACCCACATGCCAAACTGGTTGAAAGGTTATCCTTTTACTAAAACGAAAAGATGTCCAGGACCTCCAGCAAAAAAATAGGCCCACAACATATAAGATCCAGAAGTATATTTAACCGACTATATTCTTTGGTTTTACTCATTGTGATGGATGATTAAGGGAATTTGGACTTTGAGTTTCCTCATATTTATACTCCTGTGAAACAAGTGAAAAGCTAGACAATTTCATGTTTGGTCACCCTGGTGTGATAAAGAGGTGCCAATAATTGTGGCCAATGTGTTTTGGAGAAAAACATTTATTTCATAATGTGATTTTCCCCCCACTTTCAATTATTTTACTTCAATGAAAGGTTAGAGTTTTGTGAGTAAGGATAAACAATGCAGATTTATTTTTACAGCAATCTTTGATCATATTTACCAGGGGTGCCAATAATTCTGACCACAATTGTATGCTTTGCTGATATGATGATTAATTGATGAATAAAACTCTTTGTGGATGGAGTGACCTGAATGTGTTCTTGTTGCAGCGCTTGCACGTCTGCTTCCCTGGAGCCCTCGTATGTTCTCAGAGCAATAGGGACAGATGAGGACTTGGCACACTCTTCTATTCGGTTTGTAGTTTTTCTCCATAATGTCTGTCGAAATGTTTGTTCTTTTGTGTTGCTTTATCTAAAGTCTCAGTACTCAGTGCAGCACAGTTCCTGCTTGAACCATGAGCACACATACTGTAATAATAAAGGGATCTGATGTTTTTCTCAGATTTGGAATTGGCAGATTTACTACAGAGGAGGAAGTGGACTACACAGTGGACAAGTGCATTCAGCATGTCAGGCGACTGAGGGAGATGAGGTGAGCTATTCATGAGTCGGACCTGGCATCCCACATCATGGAAAACATGGGAATGTTTAATATTAATTTTTTTTTTTACAAATCCTTATGTAATCACGAATGACTGGCAATGTAATAAAAAGTTATTAGTTAACTTAAAACCCATGCAAACTAGATCTTTCTGTGGAGAAAATAAGGAATGTTATAACCTGCTCTGTCCTTTTTTTTTGTCTATTAGTCCATTATGGGAAATGGTCCAGGAGGGCATTGACATTAAGAGCATCAAATGGACCCAACACTGAATCATTCTCAGCGAACGAAGTATGAAGACCTGCTGTGCTGTAAATACTTGTTCTGTACAGCTTTATTAGGCCGCCATACTCAGACACCTTAGACCATATTCCCTAAAAAAAACACGCACAATTTTATTTCTCAATTTTGGAGCTTTGAACTGTCTATGTGGAGATTTTAAGTGCCCTTGGATAAATTAAAGAGGGTACAGTGGTGTGGATTTGTTTATTGATATATTATGTTTACAGTTGCTCTGTGTGTTTAAACCACTCAAAATATAATCTCAAAAGACATCTTATAATCAACATACATTGAATATTGAGCAAATCATAATATAAACTTCAAAACACTTAAGGGGTCTACCATATTGTCCTTTGTCATTCCTGAGACCAGCAGAATTAATTTCAGTAATAAGTGGTTTTATTACAGAAGCTTTGTTTTAGGCAAGTCAAATGTGAAATCCAAGTTACAGTTTATGAGTAAAGGTTTTCTTAAAATAAAGGACTATAATGGACAGTAGGTGTCATTAAATTCACCTGCCCATTAGAAATGTATTCCGTACGACTTCATGCTTATTGTCAAGTTTAAGCGTCTTCCACGATTGTAATTCACAAATTCTGTAGTGTCTTTGTTTTATTCAAGAATATGCTATATTAATAAATATCCAAACCAATTGTTTTGTCTTTTTTCTTTACAGTATACATGTGGTTCAAAAATGTGGGTTTGGTAATTATTCTTTTTTTGAAAAAAACTTTTAATCAGCAAGGATGCATTAATCAAAAGTAAAAACATTTGGCAAATTCTTTCTATTTCATACAAATTCTGTTAATTAGAACTTTCTATTCATCAAAGAATCCTAAAAAATGTTTCCTCAAAAATATTAAGCAGCACAGCAGTTTTCAACATTAATAATAACAGAAATTCACAGGAATAAATAAATATATTTTTTAAATATATTGAAATAAAAAAACAGTTATTTTAAATTGTAATAATATTTCACAATATAATTGTTTTTACTTTATTTTTGGTCAGAAAAATGCAGCCTTGGTGAACATAAGAGACTTCTTTAAAAAAATGGTAATTCTTATTTCAGAATCAGTTAAGAAATTCTAAAATTGTAAAGATAATTGTCCATTTCAGTGCCTGGCAAATGAAAATGACCCGGAAGTTAAGATTAATTGTTTATTTCTGACAGTTTCACTTACAGATGGTCAGACAAATACAACACAAACGAAATGAGATTTTGAAAACTGCTTTAAAATTACAAACACAGAAGAGCCTATTTATATCTTACATAAATACAAAAAGGCATGACCAGAAGCTCTGTACATATACTTTATACAATTATCTATGTTCATATATACAATAAAAATAAACTATGTACAGCAGTTTTTGCCCAGTCTTCCTAAAACAAAAAATTAGACAACACATCTAAAGATGGAGATTTACAATAAACGCAGATCAGATCTTGTAAAAGTGCCAATTTGACCGTCTTTATCTTGAGCAACAGTCCTCAAATAATTAAATACTACACATATAGTAGTACACAGTCCATGTGCTAACTAGTCTCCATTTAGTCACCTTAAACAAGCTTTTTGAGCAAACATTTCTTTTTGAGACACTGATGAACAGGTTACCAGCACCAGATATCACATACAACTGACACATTTTTCCAGGGGCAAAAGACAATATTTAAGAACATCTTATGTAAGAAAATACTACTAATTTCAAACATTCACAAAGCGCCAATTTGTTTTGTGCATCCACACTATTAAGTGCTGCTTTTGAATTTACCCTGACATCTTTTTACTTCCTGAAAATAAAATTTTCTAGCTAGTGTTTCATAGCCAAGAGAGTCATAACAGTGTCATGCTACCATGTTTCCAACCTAGTAACAATTGGAAACGTATCAAAATGATTAATTCCTCCAGTATCTGCCACCCTCCCAGACAGCTTGTAATGCACAAGAGCTTTAAGCATTAATCATGTGCACAAAAACAATGTTACTACAATATAAAGATTGTTTTAAATAGCGTTTGAAAAGGAACAAACACAACATGAAAATACTTTTTTGACTGTTGCTGGATCTTAAAGGTGATCAGTAGCCTAGTCTCTTCATGGACAGCTTTGGAAAGGACTAACAGCTCCTGACCAGCAGACGGCATTGTCTGATTGTCTTTACCTTTTGCTAATCTAGGATTAAAAATGTGCCTGCTGGTGTGTTGTTTTATTGCTAAAATGGTTAATACTGGTCTTAAATTTTGTGCTGAGCCTAATGTGTAATGTAACATTAGCCCTGTTTTATTTTTATTTTATTTTATGGTGACAGAAAAATTAGGTGCTTTGTTTGGTTGCCATACTTTCAGATACTTTCAAAAGTTTGGGGTCAGTACGTTTTTTTTTTCTTTTAAAGAAATGAAATACTTTAAACAAACTGAATACTATTATTTAACAAGGATGCATTAAATTGATCTAAAATGGCAGTAAAGACATTTCTATTCAAATTAATGCTGAACTTTCTAAATATTAAAGAATTGTGAAAACTGTTATGATGGTTTCCACAAAAATATTAAGCAGCACAACTGTTTACATTATTGATAATAATAATCAAGGTTTCTTGAGCACCAAATCAGCATATTATTATGATTTCTGAAGGATCATGTGACACTGAAGACTGGAGTAATGATGCTGAAAATTCAGCTTTGCCATCACAGAGAAAAAAGAAAACAATTATTCACAACATTACTGTATTTTTGATCACGTAAATGCACCCTTGGTGGGAAGAAGACTTCTTTCAAAAACATTACAAAATCTTACAGACCCTTCAGAATAGTAGTGTATGCAGGTATTTTTCCTCCGCTCAACACATGATTATCTTAACAAATGATCCTCAATCTTCCACACAAACTTGTGACTACAGTACGGCCACATGTGCTGTTGGTGAAAGTGAGCATGTATTTATGGCACTCATCATCTGAGATTACAGAATAGATTATATTATTTGTTCATCAGATTACATTATGTCCACAAAAAACTCACAAGGGTTTCCCATGGCATGCTGGAAGGACTGGCGACTAGCAGTGAGTTCGGGTGGTATGGTCCCTATCTCCCTCACTGGTGGGGCCCCAGGGGGCCCGCTGCTGATAGCACCCTTAGGGGTCAATCTGGCCAGGCTGTAGGGAGGAGGCAGGCCTGGGGGCCCGTAAGAGGAGGCGTGGCTCCGTTCGCTGAGTGCACAGGAGGTGTGGCCGTACTTGGAGAAGGGAGTGTGGCTGTAGGAGAAAGACGTGCGGCTGTGCTGGGAAGGGACTCGGGAATGAGTGTGGCTGCGAGATGAGAGTGTATGGCTACGGTGGCTCAACTGGCTGGCTGAACGCTCAACCCGCCTCCCACCTGCTCTGTTGCCTGAATCCGATTCGCTGCCGCCGCTGCCTGCTGATTTGCGGTCCTTTTCCCTCAGCACGGGTCGCTGGCTCCTCCCAACGCTAGGGTTTGAACTACTGCTTCGACTTCCTGGAAAAATATACAGAAGTTGACATGGCTATATGGAGAACAAAGGAATAAATCAGCCTAATACATTTTATTTATCTTTACATGCTTTTAACAGAAGGTAAAACAATGGTTTCCAAAGTAAAATTCGATGCAATGACCAAAAAATTTGCTTCAGGTATGTCTGGTTGAGGACGGCAGGGAAAACAAATACTGAATGCAAATAATTAAATTCAAGTAACTACAGTACCTTTCAAAAGTTTGGGGTCGGTAAGATTTTTAAAAAATGTATTTGAAAGAAGTCTCTTATGTTCACTCAAGGTTGCATTTATTTAATGAAAAATATAATAATAAAAATGTAATTTATTCCTGTGATGGCAAAGCTGAATTTTCCTCACAGTCGCATGATCCTTCAGAAATCATTCTAATATGTTAATTTGCAGCTCAAAAAACATTTCTTATCATAATTATCAATATTAAAAACAGTTTGCTGCCTAATATTTTTGTGGAAACCATGATTTTTTTTAAAGCATTTATTTGAAATATTTTGTTACATTTTAAATGACTTTACTCACCCTCATGTCGTTCCAAACCCGTTCAAATTTCATTCATCTTCAGAACAAAAAGATCTGAGAGTTTTCTGTCCCTCCACTGACAGTTATGCAACTACAACTTTGACGCTTCAAAAAGTTCATAAAGAAATCTTTAAACTAATTCATATGAATTGAGTGGTTTAGTCCAAAATTACTGAAGAGACACGATCGCTTTATATACTGAACACATTTAATTTAGTCTTTTAATCACATATAAACATTAATCAGCGAACATAAACAGGAGCTCAACTGAACCTTCGTGATGCACGAGAACAAAACTCATTGGTTCTTGTGTAAACTCAAACGTGATGCGTAACACACCAGAATGAACCTCATTGGTTCTCACATGCTTGAGCTTCTGTTTATCACAACTGATGTGTGAGTTGATGAATGTTTATATGTGATTAAAAGCCTCAATTCAATCTGTTCATACAAGATATTGCATTCTTTCAGAAAATTTGGACTAAACCATTCAATTCATATGGATTAGTTTTATGATCTCTTTATGAACTTTTTGAAGCGTCAAAGTGGTAGTTGCATAACTGTCAATGGAGAGTATGAAATCTCTCAGATTTCATCAAAAAGTTCTTCATTTGTGTTCAGAAGATAAATGGAAGTCTTATGGGTTTGGAATGACATGAGGGTGAGTAATTAATGACAGGAAATATTTTTATTTTTAGGTGAAATATCCCTTTAATGAATCTTTGCTGAATAAAGGTATGAGTTTCTTTCAAAATGAAAAACAATCTACTGACCCCAAACCTTTAAACAATAGTGTATATAATTTTTTAAAAAGAATGCCACATATTTTGTTGTAAGGCTGTGTCCAGTGCAACTCAGTGTTTTGCTTTAGAAGCTAACCAAATTATGCAGATAACAAGAAGAAGAGTTTGAGATGTGGCTTCAACCCCGAAAACCATAACAACACTATGCAAAATAAAAAATAAAAAAAGCAAACTAGACTCCAATGATACAGGTTTCACTTGCTATATAGGGTAAACATGATTTATGTTGACCACAATGTGTTTTGCATGGTGAATACTCAAAATAATAATAATAATTATGTCATTAATAATGTTGCATATTGTCAGGCCTATGCAATTTTTGTTAATATTAATAAATGGTAATGTTTGACATGAAGAATTCAGTTACGGTGAAGACAAACGTAATATCTGGATCTTTCAGGAAAACCAGTTGAGAAGCTCTGATCTGGAACTAATCAGTGCTTCATCCTTCAGCAACTGAAGTAACAGCTCATAAATTCAGAGAAACATTCCATCCCTCACTAACATGTAATGACAAATGTTCTGCATTTCTCGCACTTCGTTCCTTCATGCTATGTTCCATATTTCAAAGAGAATGATTAAAATAGGATGAAAAATGATGGCAATTAAAGAGCTGATGAAATTCATCTATCAAATGTGCAATTAAAACTGGATGACATGACACTGGAGTCAAATGACAATGCAAATGAGTTCATGAGGAGCTGCATCCTGAATTTAAAACAGTCAAACTTCAAACTAAAGCCACATCATTTCACTCTTACATAACAGGCATAAGCAAAGCTTTTTACATACACATATGGGATCTACATTGATTTTGTCATGTTTATTCCCAAACTATTGAGTAATCAGTTAATTTGTGTGGCCGCTTTTTCCACAACACATGACATGCTGAGAAATACAGAGACGAGAGGCGAGGCAGCAGGACAAATCCAGCAACAGAAATACCCCAGTCATGGAGGGAGACATGACCGTAAGAGAGAGAGAGAGAGAGAGAGAGAGAGAAAGAGAGGGAAGGAGGCTGCCTTACCGGACACCCCAGGGTTGGGACTACCTCCTCCATCAGTCTGCCATTGCCCAGCAGAAACGAACAGGAAACAACACAGTTATGCCGTCTGTCTGTCTGTCTTATTACCAGAAGCCTGAATGCACTACTGGAATTTCATCTGGAATCTGCTCAGTTCAAATAAAATCTTATATGCGCTCATATAAGATATCTATTTATATGTTGCGACGACATGTTGGAAATATTGTGAAATCCAGGGTCATCATGAAAGCAAAATTCGATAGTCGATGCCAGTTGTGCTGAAATTTCAGGATACTAGATACCAATTTCGATACCACAGTAAAGATTTTGAATTCTATTGACTATACTGATTTATTTAATCATTAAAGTTATTAAATTATTACAATTATTAGTACAAATATTTAAGAAATTAGCCTTCATTTATTGTTCAATTACGTCAACTCTATTTAATCAAATGATTATTAGTATATTATTATTATCAGTCGGTAATAAAGGTAAAAAATGAATTTAGAGCAGTCAGCATTTTCTTTATTTCATGTTAATATCATTGTTTGAATAATATTATCAGTGTAATTGTCTAATACATAGGTATGACATGCGATGTCAAAAGTATACTCGATGCACTGACTCAGATCAGAATATCTATTGAAAATAGACACTCCCATTCAGAGTCAGCATGATTTTAATACTGTTATTCAGCAAGTAAAGACATTTATAATATTACAGAGGATTTCTATTTCAAATAAATGTAGTTCTTTTGAACTTTATATTCATCAAAGAATCCTGAAAAAAATTTATAGATTTTACAAAAATATTTATCAGCACAACTGCTTTAACCATTGATAATAATAAATGTTTATTAGAATGATTTCTGATAGGGATGTTCGACACTAAACTTATTTTCACTCGATATGATACCGATACTTTTTGTTACAGTTTTAACGATACTGATACTGATTATTTCTTAAATCGGTGTGTGATTTTTCAAAATAATGTTCATTTTCATACTTAAAGGGCAAATGTCATCTACATGACACATACTGGCCATTATTTACAAATTTACCACAAAAGCAAATATGAGCACAATTAAATTAAAATGTGGACAACAATAGGTATAAATGTTATCTTGTATTTTAATAATTGTATTGTATAATAATCAAGTAATTTATATTATTCTAACATAAATGTGTATAAAATAAGATAAAATAAAATAATGTATTATATACCATGGCATCTTGCTTTTTTTTTTCTACAGGAGAAATGTAACACCACACCATGCTATGTTTCCTTTCTGCCATTCTCTCCATCTCGCTCAGTTTAATGCAGAAGTGTACCTTGTGTGACACGTCACGTGACACAGGCCAGCTAAATATGTTTAAAAACAAACATCAACAAAAAGTACTGGAAACATTTGAAAGTGATGCAGAAACCCACATTTTGTATAATTATCATTATAATACAGATATCTTTTCAAGGAATCGATATCAAATAAATCAATACTTATTATGAGTATCGATTGATATTATAGTATCAACGTGCCCATCCCTAATTTCTGAAGGATTAAGTGACACTGAAGACTGGAGCAATGGCTGTATTAACAATATTTCACATTATTATGGTTTTTAATTTTGATCAAATAAATGCAGCCTTGGCGAGCATAAGAGTTAAACATTAAAGAATTTTATAGACCAAAAACCTTTGAACGGTAGTGTATATATAGTACATAAAATCCATGTACTTAAAATATTTAAAAAGTTTTTCCATATCTGCCCTAGTTTGATTTTGTTTGACTGCTTTCGTGGGCCTATCCATAAGCTTCAAACCACACAACACATCCGAACCTTCACTCAAGAGATGACAGATCATTCTAACTGCTCTTTACAGGCAACTCAAACACACACAACAGGCTGCAGAGTTTCCTTCCTTACATTTTCACTGAGCTAGTGCATGGCATGTGTGAAATGAGCAACAGGTGAAGGTTAATGTGAAGCAGTGGATTGAGACGGACGTGTTTGTGCACTGTAACAGCGTTGAAGGCAAAAAGCACAAGAGAATGAGATGTATGCCAGATGAAATCATGATGAGCTGATATCAGCTGATGGAGATCAATTTTTAAAATGTGGCCAAAAATGAAGAAGAAAAATTATCTTAGATTTGCTTGAAGGGTTTGAAACTAGGGACCCCACAAGACACTTCACATAAAATGGGCCGACCATATTTGGGGACAATACTTAAAAAAATTCTTAATTCTTGCTTTCAAAAACTGCAAGATAGAGTGCAAGCAAATGCATAACGCAGGATCAACTATTTCATACATTTACAACAGCCTAAAATAATGTTTATATATGAGCTAAACTATACGATCTTATTATTTCAGTATTAAACTAGGCTGAGATTTATTTTGGAATCTCTAACTGAGATCCAGTAATATGAAGTCATGGATGACCTTTCCCTACTTACCCTCACTGTGATGACTTCCTGCGCTGCCACTGTGGAAACTGTGGCAGGGGTCGGAATATCCTGGCGGGAAACCAGAGGGCGCTGTGGAGAAGGGTGGATAGGGGAAGGGCTGGCCGCCCATGGGCCACGGGTTAGTAGACGGAGGGGGGAGAGGGGCCAATGTGTCCTGCTCTGAACCAGCACCACTCGATCCCTCATTCAAGTTTAGTGTAGCCATGTCTAAGAACAAAGGCGGAAATTATAAAGAGGTGGAAACATTTTGTTTGTAAGGATAAATAAAAAGCATGAAGGAAATGTAGAGATGTGTTGTACTTTGGCAGAGATCTCCAAATGTGTAGTAACACTGTTCAGAGAAGGTGATCTTGTTGACAGTGTGTCTCAGATAGCCGTGTTTGAGCAGGCTGCTGGCGTATTTCCTAGCATCACGCCGGTCTTTGAATCCTTCAACCCGTGAGTACAGCCAGTCTACTACATCACCTCCTGTAACATGCGAGATACAGACAGATGAATACCGATACACCACGGTTATTAAAGTTAAATAAAACCAAAAAAAAAATACATTTTTGTTACTTTAAATAAAATAAAAGTTAAATTAAAAATTTAACAGGCCCCACTTTATATGAAGTGTCTTTAACTAGTATGTACTAACATTTCAATTATTCATTTGATACAATGCACTTATTGTGTACATACATACACATAGTACTTATATTTAAAAAATACGTGCATGTAATTACAGCTGTGTTTAATTTCTGTAATTACATTTATTATTACACTGCTGACCCTTCCATTACCCCTTAACCCACCGTTAAACCTACCCATACCACCAAACCTGTAACTAACCTTACCCGTATCCGACCTCCATATTAGCGCAAGTGCAAATTCAACATGAACACATGAGTACACATAACAATCATTTTTTTAATCAAGTATAGTAGTTACACATCTAATATAAAGTATGACTGTGATGTGACTTGATGTGCCACAACTACAAAATAGAAATAAAAATGTATAAAAAAAGATTATACATATTAAATATTAAAAGAAAACAAACTATAAAAATGTCTCGTTCAAAATATGACTAAAAATATAATAGTATATCAATACCAAAATAACACTGCTTTACACATTTTTAAAACATCATCAACAGTAATAACATGAGTGAGATATTTTCACAGGTGATGAACGCAAAAGATATCTTACCTATTACAGCATTAGATATAGTAATCTTCAGCCACATTCTGTCCCTTATTTCTAGTCCTGAGTCTGGGACCTGCATCACCTTTACAATGGTGGCCATGTCTGTTTTTCCCACTGTAAGAGGGAGATCATCAAACTCTGTGAAGGACAACAGGATGATTAGGATCATGCTTTGCAACAAAAACAGAGATGCTGTGATCTGTCAGAGAGAAAAGACTGTACCGTTTTGTGGGTAAGATCCTGTTAGTGCAGTAGTATGGGAAATCCATGCAGCCGGGTCAATGGGTCTTACTGGTTCAGCTTTGGGAGGGAAAAAACAGGTCAGTTAAGTCAGATTAAATGGACAAGTATCTCCATACCTAGCTTATGTTTATCTGAAAGAAGCGTAGATAAAGAGTTTGTGTGTATTGACCTCTGGGTATTGTAAAGTAACTGCGAGGCGAAGGATCCCAGCATTTGGCAACAGTGAGACTGATAGGACTACAGACGACAAGTACAATGGTTAGTTAAAACGCAAATTTACATCTAAGCCTCCTGTCCAATGTTACAATTCAGACATGTTTATTCTTACCCATTCTTTGAGACAATCTCTCTGAGGATCCTTACAGCATCGTCATTGCTCATGTTCTCAAAGTTCACATCATTTACCTGCAAGTCAAAATGTGGCATACACACGTTAGCATTAAGGCAGAGCAATATTTTTAGTCTCTGTGAGAAATTCATACCAAGGTGAACTGGGACCTTCTAAGTTTCTGTAAATAAAAGCAGCAAAATAATTTGCATTTAACTGATCTTAAGGTAATTACCTTAAGGTACTGTTAATAATATCAGTGTGCCAAACTCTGCCATGCCAATATAAATATACAGTCTGACCCATAACTATAACTGTAATCTGCCACTCAACAGGGATCAGCAGCTGCTGGGGGCATTTGAAGGCTGTATTTGGATCCAGAGATAATCACTACTAATGCCACAGAGCCAGAGGCCAAATCTCATCCTTAAAAACTAATGTAAATACATATAAATATAACATTTACATATGTCCCTGCAGTGTTAAATCACTTTAATACACCACTGGAGGAGCCAATCCACTGCATTACACTAATCTGCTATTCGAACTGAAAAACTGATCTATTAGGTGTTTTTAAAGGGATAGTCCACCCAGAAATGAAAAATTTGAAGAATGTTGGTAACCAAACAGTTTTGGTTCCCACTGACTACCATTGTATGGTCAAAAATACAATGGAAGTCAATGGGAACCAAATTTGTTTGGTCTAAATATTACATTTTGAATATAGAAATATGAAATGTTGGGAAATGATACTTTTATGAAACAAAAACCGCCAGTAGGTGAACGCAAGTCGTAATAAGTGAATCATAGAATCATTCATTCAACTGATTCATTCAAACCAGCTGATTTATTCATGAAAGAAGCAAGTGTCCAATAATGCTGAATTTGGAACCGCATACTAACATACTACTCTTACTATTTTTGCCATAGAAAGATATAGGAAAGATAGTAAGAGTAGTATGCTAGTTAGCGGTTCTGAATTCAGCATGAGTTTATGAATGGGTCATTGAATCATTGACTCACCCGATTAGTTCAAAAACAGTAAATCATTCAATAACGCCACACAGCTGTGTGTTGCTGGGAGACGCAAGTTTTCTGCTTTTTTTGGAACTATTTTTGCTAGCCAAAAACAGTCAAGATTGACAATGTTGTGTCTAAAAATTGTCAATTCATAAAATCAACTTGTTTATTGAACTGTTAGGTAAAAAATTTATATCGCATTTTAGAATTTCATATCTTGAATTTTGGGGACATTTTTATTAGTTTTGGTGGCATTTCCAACCTTGCACAAAGCTATTTTACATCAACACCAGTCTAGCTTGCCTGTTGTTAAGCTTGACGGCTACTGCCAAAATTAAAGGGATAGTTCACTCAAAAATGAAAATTCTGTCAGTATTTACTCACCCTCATGTTGTTCCAACCCCGTAAGACCTTCGTTAATCTTCGGAACACGAATTAAGATATTTTTTATTAAATCTGAAAGCTGGATCACTCCTCCATAGGCTTCTTAAGGGATTGACACTTTTTCCCCGAAAAGTTATTAAAGACATTGTTAAAATAGTCCAAGTGACTACAGTGGATCAATCTTAAGTTTATCAAACGACGAGAATACTTTTTGAGCGCAAAAACAAACAAAAATAACAACTTTATTTCAACTATTCATTTCGTTCTCTGTGGGCCTCGAGTCAGTTCACTAGTGTAAAAGCGTAAGCTTCTGTTGTTGTACGTCACACGCATCACACACATGACCAGCGTCGGCCAATAGTGAGCCTACGTGGGACGTAGCTCTACGCAATCACACTACGTGAACTGACTATAGACCCACAGAGAAGGAAATGAATAGTTGAAATAAAGTTGTTATTTTTGTTTGTTTTTGCGCACAAAAAGTATTCTCGTCACTTGATAAACTTAAGATTGAGCCACTGTAGTCACTTGGACTATTTTAAGGATGTCTTTAATAACTTTTCGGGGCTGGCAAGTTTCAATCCCTCATAAGCCTATGGAGGAGTGATACAGCTCTCAGATTTCATCAAAAATATCTTAATTCGTGTTCCGAAGATTAACGAAGGTCTTACGAGGTTTGAACAACATGAGGGTGAGTAAATACTGACAGAATTTTCATTTTTGGGTGAACTATCCCTTTAAGCTGGCTGAGATGTGATATGTAGTGGTATGACATAATAGTTGGAATGACATGAGGGCAAAAAGATGACACAATTCAAATTTTTGGACGGACTAGCCGTTTTTTATGATCAAACTACAGGGCCTATATTGCAACTTTAAACTTTCTTTAAGCTTATAACACTGTAAATATTATAATCTGTAATTTAGTTTTTCATGACCATTTCCCACCATCTCTCTGAGCCTTTTGCTTCAAACTGAGGTGCATTTTCCATAAAGCTCATGTTCTGCTCATATAGTATTTAATGTTGCGTGCTTCAACAACAGCCTCTTTGGAATGTCTTTTTTATATTGTCAAAGTTTACAAAAAAACAACCTGCGCCAAAATTGTTAAAACCAGACTAAATTGATCACAAACAGAATTGAATATTCACAAAAAGTGCCGTTCCAGACTACAATCTACCTGCAGCAGCATGTCGCCCGGCTCTATCCTCCCATCTGCTGCCACCGCTCCTCCCTTCATGATAGAGCCGATGTAGATGCCACCATCTCCTCTATCGTTACTTTGGCCCACTATACTGATGCCGAGAAAGTTATATTTCTCTGTGCAAACAAGAGAAAACACGGACGTGATGAATTTGTGTCACACTGTACGTGTACATGTAAAAGGCAAGCTGATCTTACCCATATTGAGGGTAACTGTGATGATGTTGAGGCTCATTGTTGAATCTGTGATACTACTGAAGGAAGATGACTGTGGATACAAAAGCAAAGGAGATACATGAAACCCTAAGAAGTCAAATACATAGATATATGTATACATATATATGTGCACATGCATACATATACACACACACATTTACTTGGCTGAATGGGAACACAGACCTCTATTGTTTTTTATATAGTTATTTATAAATAGTATAACCTAACCCACACCCAAGCCCTAAGGTTTTGGGATGTTTTGTCAGATTTAGCTCTTTTCTGGATACAAATTTGTCCCCAATATATGGTTAAGTAGGTGCACACACGCAAACACACACACACACACACTTCTAACCCTGTCGATTTTAGCCACTTTGTGTCGCCGGCGCCTGCGCTTATGTCTCTTCATTAACTGAAAAGAAGAGCTCTGCTCTGTGGAATTGCTCAGCCTGAAAGAGACAAACATAGAAGAGAAGAACAGATCGATTATTGTATATACAATTTGAGTCAAGACTGAATAAGTCAGTTAGAAGTCTAGCACACAGTAAAAGCAAAATGTCAAAAAGTGTATGCTTTATATCATTCCAAACCTGCTAGCATCCTCATCCTCCTCGCTGTCTATGAAGGAGCTTGACTCCAGCTCACTGCTCATCATAGAGCCACTGTCACAGCCCATGGCAGAGTCCCTCACCACCCGCTCGGCTTTTGCGTGACCGTTCACACGCGGGACTAAGAACAATCATGCACACAGCGAGCTTGTGAATGTCTTGTTGAAACAACAAAACACTAACAAAGAGAACCATATATTTGGAAATATTCATGGCTTGATCGCACCTTGAGCGACAAACTTAAAAAGAGGAAAACATACACTCCTGTGGGCGTGGCTCTGCCTCAGGGTGGCATCTGATTGGCTGGAAGGCTCTGGTGAGGCGGTGGTATCTCAGTGAGCCAGGCTTTTGGTATCGCCTCTGGTGGAACCCGAAACACTCCAGGAGAGTCGGGCTGCCAGTGCTTCTTTCACCAGGCTGATATCGCTCTCTCATACTGTCTGATATGCTCACTCACATGCCAGTCTTTTGAATTTTAAGGCAGTCTTTAGTACTTTATTTGTCTTGCACTTGCAGTCATTACTAAATTAGTTTGATGAAAGTTTGATTAACAAAAGACAGGCAGTAGAAGAAAGGAGATGTGGGGGGAAGTAAAATTGATAGTGAGGAAGGAAATGTACAAGACTAATGGAGAACAAGATATGTTTAAATATAATTTATATTCGGTTTTTATTCAGGCTACAGATGTAGAGCAAACAAGCTACAAAAGATGGCGATATAGCTTAATCTACATCTAGCAAACTAGGCAATCCATTACAGAGCCATGTTTGACTTCAGGCAACGAAATGGAAACAAAATACTCAATACATCACTTCTATTTGTGTAAGCAGCCTATTTAAACCCAGACTACAGATATATCACATGTTTAGCAGGATAATATAACAATATATCACATGAGTGATGCACAAAGGTATATTATGTTGCAATCTATTGAAAAATAATTCTTCACATGCTGGTTAAAATTGTAGTTAAATCAGTTAATTTAATTTATTTCATTCTTACAAAATTTAGTTTAACGTAAAATAATAAATTGAGTTTAAAAAAAATTTAAATATAGGATACGAAAACAAGCCAATTATGACATTTTTTAAAAAATCATGTTTTAAGGATGTTTCAAATATTTTTTAAATATTGTAAAAATATACTGATTAAGAAAACCATTTTATTTTATTATTATATTTGCTGCAGTTTAACAACTCTAGCATTTTGTATATACTAGAAATCAGTTTTTTTCTTTATAATAGATACTATTTTCACTTGCTCTTAACAAAATACAAGCCAATTACGCAAATATTTCTGATAAATTAATAGCAGTAGCACTACAAAACATATGAAATGAATACCCGAATTTTGTATGTTTTAAAATAAAATACTTTTGTAAAGTGAAGTCGCCTTACCTCAGAAAGCGCTAACGACAGAAGAGCTTCTCTCCGCCGGTGCACACAAATAAACTACTACACACACACAGAAGAACTCCCGCGGGAGCGCGCGATGTGAATTTATTATCCGCCCCTTCTGCTCGCGCTCTCACCAGACGCGCAATGTCATTCATCAACAGCAGCGCGTCGACAATGAGCGCGCGACTATTTCGATATTTTGCGTTCTCTGCTCGAGTGTGAAAATAATCATCATGTACTGTGCAATTATAATTATAGGAGGCAATTTTAGCCCGCGTCGAGGGGTGACAAAATCCTCTAAACGCTCATTTGATGATAAAATATATAGTCTGAAGTGTGACGTTAGCTTCTATGTGTGGAAATAAATAAATAAATAAAGTGTTTGTTTGTTTGTTTCGCAACATAAGTGTTCCATGTTGTTTAAACATACATCTGAGTCTTTCAGGACAGCTACATTTATTTTTTATTCAACAGACTACTAAATATTGTAATATAGCTAATTAGCTGTAAGAAATGTTGTAGGCTAAATCTGAAAATGACAAAAACTGTTTTGTTGCCCATAACATACTTGTCTGTGTAGAGTGCATAAACATCCCACTGTTGTCTTATTTAATTTTTATCTTTTTACTTTTTATTTCTTTATTTTATTCATTTTTTATAACCTCTCTGTATTAGTAAGTTATATATGTAAATGTCTTTGTGGTGTGTGTTTAGCATTAAAAAATAAAAATAAAAAACGGAAAATAAGTAAATAAATCCACATTCCTGCTTTGCCTTTTGTTCGTAAATAGGAAAGGGCCACAGCACAAAATTCAGTCAGGGTCCCAGAATCCCTAGCTACCGTCTGGCTATTCCCAGAGGAACAGTGCATCTTGTAAACCTAATATTTTTTTCTCCTTTTTGTCCTATTAATTGTGAACTCAAGGAGTGTTGCACTGTCACCACTGACACTGTCTCCAGACTGGCCAGCTAATTAAGCCACACTGATTAATGATCAGCGGGTACTAATGGGCCAACAGAGAGACCTGCGCTACCATCACAAACACAGATAAATTATTGCGAGACGTCTGGGTGTGTTTGTGTGTGAGAGAGCATTTGTTTTGTAAGGGTGAGGACTATGTTGAATAGACGACAGGAAGGGTGTGTGATTCTGCTCCGTTAACGCCTATTGTTGTAAATAAGTATTTTACAAACATTTTTTGCCTTTGTACATTGTATTAATATGTCTTTATTTGTTATTTGTGCAGTTATGTATTGTGCAAACAATCAATGGAAGCTCAAGAACAAATACAGAACAAAGAAAGAAGAGAAACAAAATGTACAATGAGAGTGTATGTAAATGATATTTAAATGACAGATTGCTTTATTTGTATTCTTCCGTAATATTAATGTTAGAACACATTTTAAAAAGATGAAGTCGTTTCAGTCTGTCATTGTAGGTAACTATGGATAAATTAAGACTTTATAAATGAGCTAAAAACAAACAACTGCTTCCACAAAAAGGCAAAGATGAAAACACCACTATAGATGTGAAACAAACACACAAAAAGAGGTGACTTTTTGTCCTCAGTTTGAAAAGACGAATATATTTAGCACACCAATGAGGCAAATATCCTACATAAGAGGTGTCTTGCTCAGAGTAGGATCAAGCCATGATTATATCAACTTGTGTACGAATGCAAAATAAAGTGGCATGTAGCCTACACCAGGGATTTGGTCACCTATGCAGGGTTCCTACACAGTATGGAAAAGTACACATTTGAGAAATTTTAAGGTATGGATAAGAATTTAACAAAAAATGTGTTTCTAAACTATTGCTCCATTTCAGTTTTCTAAATATAAATTTTCATAACATCAAATTAACATAAAATCAAAATAATAATTATCATACAAGGAGTTTTCATGGCAAAAGTTAAGTGATCGTTGAACAGGACTGAATGAATTCAAGGCGCACATTTTCATTACGCGAAACTGCTTGTCTTTCCCATAAGCCAAACCAGTAACTGATAAAGGAGCAAACGATCATCTAAATCAAACTGTACAATTTTCTGTTAAATATAGTGTGAAATTTGAGTCTGAAAAACTGCAGAATTTTGAAATGGAAAACTTGTAGGAACCCTTCCGATGATAAAAAGACAGTATTTAGGCATAATCTTGTAGCTACACTCACACTCATCTCTCCTCCGTCTGGTCCTTTCTCGTTCCCGCTCTCTGCGGTGGCGGAGAACAGACTCACTTCCGGTTTCTGTGTCCAGACCGTCTCTGCTGTTCACTGCATTAGCACTGTAGTAAACACACACACAGAAACATATGCAGCGTGAGCTCTGAAAAACATTAGACACACTGCAACAACTGTATTATCTAATACTCATAGGACGTTGTATGTGTATGTAAGATATACATGTAAGCGATGAAATGCAGACTATTTTAGCCTGTGTGAGAAGGGCAGAAAGGGGAAGAGAGTGAGCGAGAGAGAAAGAGAATAATGGTAATGACACATCATGACATCATGATGCTTCATCATGAAAAATCGGTTTTTGAATTACACCCTTGGGGCAGGCAAGTGTATCCTTGTGCAAGCATGAAAATCTATATGTGCTTTCAGTAGAAATCTGAGTGAGGTGAAAGATTTATTCCACCATATAGTAAAGGTGGCCTATAAATGTGTGTGTGTGTATACAGTATATGTGTATATATATATATAATATATAATATATATATATATATATATATATATATATGTGTATATATATATATATATATATATGACCCCTGAATGTGATAACCTTTTGTATATTTTTTTTTACCTTATGCAAAAAATGAGTTTGTCCTTTCCTGAAGATATAATATTTTTAAATACACTGTAGGTCAAAGAGGACATATCCTGTACATGCAATAGAAATTAAATTTTTAATGATTAAAAAATAGTCACTTCGGTTCTTGCTATTTTAATACAAAAATGTTGATGTAATAAAAATACATGTTTAATAATAATTGTAATTTTTAATTATAATGTTTGAATGAATTATTGGTCAGTATAATTTACTTTTTGATAGAAATTAACACTGTTATTCAGCAAGGATTCATTAAATTGATCAAAAGTGACAGTAAAGAAAATTTTAATGTTACAAAAGATTTCCATTTCAAGTTAATGTTTTCTATTTATCAAAGAATCCTGAATATGGAGCAGAATAACTGTTCTCAACATTGACAATGATAAGAAATGTTTCTTGAGCACTAAATCAACATATTAGAATGATTCCTGAAGGATCATGTGACACTGAAGACTGGAGGAAGATTGCTAAAAATTCAGCTTTGCCATCACAGGAATAAATAACAATTTAAGACATATATTAAAATATAACAGTTATTTTAAATTGTAATAATATTTCACAACATTCCTGTTTTTACTGTATTTTACTGTACTATTTTGATTCAATAAAAAAAAGGTTTTGCTGAATATAAGACTTTTCAAAAACATAAAAAAAGACCCCAAACTTTTTAACGCTAATGTTTTACATTATATTGTTATTATTGTTGTTCTAAAATTGTGAGGTATACTGCATGAATGCAACATGTGATGCAAATGTAACCAGTGAGTCAGTCAACCAATGTTAGAAATTAAGGACATGGCATCAAAAATTATATAATCCAATGAGTTTGTGCTTATCTGTGCAGTTTAATAATCAGCCACAAGAGGGCAGAAATATTCCAGCAACAGCACTAGTGATCTACATCAGCGTATCCTCACGTGTGGCTCAATTCCCACTTCATCAACAAGAAACCAGCAATGGGTTCATTTTAACTCACATTATTCAAGATATCATTTGCCATTTTTTTCAAGTAAAGAGTTAGCTTTGTATGTTGCCTTCATATATTCTGCTATACAAGTATAATCCACACATAAGGTTTGTTTTGATTTCTTGCCTTACAAAAGGAACTGGATGTGTGAGTGTGTGACTGCAATAATAATGTTCCATCAACACTGTAAAAAATGGTTGAAACTTTTATAGAAAAACCCCTGTAAAAATTCTACAGTAAAAACCTGTTAACTGGTTAACTAAGTTACCTTACCACATACAGTGGAAAAACTGTAAATGGTAGAACATTGCCTTATATGTAATTTTACTGTAATGTCAAATTAGTTTTTTTTTTTTTTTGCTAGTAAAAACCATAAAAGAATATTTTACAGGGAAAATGTATTTTTTACAGGTCATGTATCATGCATCATATTATACCTTATTATAATTACTATATCAATCATGCCCTTGAACATGTTTACTATTTTTGCTATTTCTCTATTTATACACATTCATACACTTTTCTATTTATATCACTTTTCATCTGCACAGTACTGTTTTCTTGCCTTCTGTACAATATTTGCATTTGCACAATATATTACTGTGCCCGCTTCTGGTTAGATGCTAACTACTCTACATAATTAAGTTAAGTCTAATCTAGACATTTTCTATGAATATGCATAAGATGTCTCTCCCTGTCCTCTCCTATGTTTAAACATGAACAATTTTATATTTGGTCATGCTGTTGCATAAGAGTGAAGCAGATTTACAAAGGTCCCTTCTGGATGTTCTGCTACGGGCAGATACACCACTCATTGTTTACCACAACTCCCTTCAACATTTGTGTCTCATGCTTTCTGGATGACTGAGCCCAGTGGGGGAGCAAGAGCCAAAGGGATTTGCTCTCTTTATGCTGTTGATATTCCTACATCCACAACATCAACATGCATGTGTGAGTGTGTGTGTGAGTGTGTGTGAGACAGAGAGAGAGAGATTATTATGTAGATCAGGGATTCCCAGCCGGGGGTAAACGTTCCCCATTGGTTACTTCAGCAGGTTACAGGGGGTTCTTGGAATATTTTTGATTTTGCTTTAAAACTGAAATTGCTCATTAAAATTTTTTGAGTTGGCAACACATTAAAATAATGAATTGTGATTATTGTCATGATTTGTTATTTTATTTAACACACATTCTTTTTTTTAAGGCAAGACACTACGGCCAATAATATTGTTTTAATTCCTATATATATATTCTGAAGGTTTTTACAGAGGGGTTTGTTCATATATGATTTGCCTGATTTTATACATAATTGTATTCTTAAAAGAATGGTGATTTATTTATTTTTTTCTTTCAGGCTGTTGTCAGAATTTTCTGATTTATGGAGTGATAAAAAAGAAACGTCCATCCAGTAAAAACCTCGGACTCTAATAAGTCAACAAAATGAAGCAAGATTTTTAAGATTTTTAACCTGGAAATATATGCAAATTGGTGAATATTTAATTAGATGCCTAATTTGCATTTTCAAACAACATTTTAGAAAACTTGTAAACATTTTTTTTTTCAATTTAATGTAATCAATCAACCGGGGAAGTATGGTGATATGTATTTGTTATTGTTTTACCAAAAATACCAGAGATGCCTTAAAAATGAACTAATTTCTGGTTTAATGTTGATTTAATGTCTGGTTTAAATGGATTCTTGAGCCTTTC
Source organism: Siphateles boraxobius (assembly GCF_051911475.1). Lineage (NCBI taxonomy): Eukaryota > Metazoa > Chordata > Actinopteri > Cypriniformes > Leuciscidae > Siphateles > Siphateles boraxobius. The sequence goes on from NW_027509141.1 coordinate 24,029,323, forward strand.
AGTAGAGGTACATGTACAAAAAATCATGTAAACTAGTGATCAGAGAATCTGATTTCACCTCAGGTAAAAGAAGCATGGAGGTGTATAAAGTGTGTGTGCAGGTGAAGGTGACACGGCATGTGCAGAATGCAGAATGGGTGTGGGAAAGAGTGCATCACCAATGTGAGTGTGTATGTGCGTGCGCACTCATGTGAGATAATCAGCACATCTGGTGCACGCTATAAATGGATGTTTTCAGTGGTTGAGCATAAAACACAATAGCAGCATAAAATTAACTATTAAATGACTATTTTGCAGAGAACACTGAACATTACACTTGACTAGGCCCACACGATTCAGTTATATAATGCAATTATATCATAGCAATATCAAGAGATAATACCATTTATGATGTCAACTGAACCTGGAATCGATCCAAATCGAACAAACAGCATTTGATCTCTTAAAGACCCCCTGTGGTGAAAATCAGGTTTTAAATGTTGTTACGTCACAAACTACCTTGTAACCAATCACCTTGACGTGCGGGCGGGCTTTAGCATATCATTAATTATGCTATGAAGCAGAGGAGTCTTAAAGGGGTGGTTGATTATGATTTCACTTTTCTAACTTTAGCTAGTGTGTAATGTTGCTGTTATAAACAGCATCTGCAAAGTTACGCCGGTCAAAGTTCAAAGCAAAGGGAGGTATTTGCTTTTAAAGAAATCGTTTTTTAAGGACTACAACAAACGGCTGGTAGGGACTACACGACATTCCTCCCAGGTTAGTGACGTCACTAACCCTACCAATTTACATAAACTCCACCCCCGGAACACAATTTATAGATTAATACGATTTATATGCGAATCAATGACTAGAAGATAACTACACATAAGCTAAATAAATTCATCAACTAATCATTCAGAAATGTTGTTTTCCATCTATCCAACTCAGGCTTTTTGAAATTTTCAGTGCATGTCTGTGTGAGGTAAAAGGACACAAGTTGCTGTAGCTCTGCCCCCTGTGTCTGGAGCAGCAGCTCATTTGCATTTAAAGGGACAGAAAAGTGACAACTTTAACATGCTATATAAAAATATCTGTGGGGTATTTTAACTAAAACTTCACATACACACTCTGAGGACATCAGAGATTTATTTTACATCTTGTGAAAAGGGCATTATACCACCCCTTTAAGAGAAGCCAGGTTATCCCTGTATATTTTTCTGTTGATATGAAAAATCAGGTAGATTTAGCAGTATGATGAACTACACGCCTTTCTCCACTGATATTCTAAGTTGTTCAAGCGTTTCTAAGAATATTGATTTTTAGAAGGCAGCTGTCTGACTCTGAGATGCCGAACGGGAACATGGTTTGTGTAACATTAACAACACATTATTAGCTGTTTGATAACGTAGTCAAGCAAAAGGCCGATGTTGTAAAGAGCGATACCATTGTGTAGCATTTACCGCAGTAAGTTCACCGAGTAGATCTCCGAGCTGGTGTGAGTGAGTGTAGGCGGGGCTAATTAGCATATTCATGGTTCTGTACATGAAGTAAGGGTGTAGTTACATTCAAGCTATTTTAAAGAATGAAGAATTTTATTCCACAGGAAAAAACATGTCATTTTGGTGATCAAAGATGAGTTTTAAGGGATAAAATGATTGACTACAGGGGGAATTTAACTACTAAATATATATCAGAAGTTCAGGATAATGAGTTTGACTGAGCATGTGTATTAAAAGAGGGGAATTCATGTTTATTTGCTCCTGATTCACTAAAGGATTTACAAAAATCAGCTGATGGTGCAGTTATGCCCTAAAATATATTAAAATATGAACATTGTCTATTTTAATATATTTTTAAAATGTCATTTATTCCTGTTTGTGGAAGCAGTAATAAAAAAAAAAATCAGGGTTCTTTGATTAATAGAATTTTTTTTTTAAATGTAAAAACATTATTAATGTCGTTACTGTGAGTTTTATTTAATCCCTTCAGAATAAAAGTATTAGTTTCTTAAAAAAACATCTTGACCTCAAACTTTTAAATGGTATATATTACAAATTATATTACATTATATTATATTATATTATATTACAAATGCAAATACATTAATGTATTATTCTGTCTAAATTAAAAATAAAACACTAAACGTATCATTTTAAATGCTACAAGTGAATTTAGGCATAACCACATTATATAATGTACAGTACGAAAAATAGATATTTAATAAGACTAAATATAAGTCAGTGTTAATAGACAGCGAAGCTAATCTAAATAAAAATAGTCAAAATGTGCATGTACAATTAAATATCCAATATCGACAGAAACTGATTTTCAGAGGATGGAAAATGCAGCAGACCATAATAATCTGGCACACTTTGCTTGGACTGTACAGTTTCACTCCACCTCTATGATTCAGGTTTTCTGTGCTGAAATACCACACGCACAAGTGGCGCATCGGTGTAGTGAATTTGTTGTGGAGTGTGTGTTGCACAGGATACATGACATACTCACTGGAACGAGGGAGGTCTGGAGTCTCCGATGCCTCCCGTCCTCTCCAGCGGTGGGGGAAGCTCAGTATGACTGTCAGTGCACACCGACATCCCATCTGTGTGGGAACTCTCAGCCAATACAAGCTAAAGACAAATAAATGCATTTTAACACAAAGATGAAATGAAAGAGTTATTGCATTGCTGATCAAAGTTTAGATGCATGTGAATAAAATATTAAATCAAATCGGTTTATCATAAAGTGACCGTGTTTCTTCAGAAGACTTGGATTACACAGGGCGATTCATATGGATTTTAAGATCTCTTTAAGAACCTTATTGGGTTTGGGTTTGAATTTTGAGTGAATCGACGTACAATGGAGGGGCAGAAATCTCTATTTCTTTGTTTGTGTTTTGGATATAAACAAAAGTCTTATGGGTTTGGAACAACATGAGAGTGAGTAACTGATGACAGGATTTTCATTTATGGGTGAAATCCTTTAAGTAAACATAAGTGTCAAGTTCAGATGCTTTTTGTTTACGTTTTAATGGCCCTTCTTCATCCCTCACACAGCTCGGATGAACAGAGGTTTGAACTGTTCAACTAAACTCAAAACAAAAGACTACAACAAGCAAAGGCCTCAAAGGCACTAAATAAAAATGGCATCCAGCAGAACGCAATGTCCTGAATTATGCATTGCACTTTAGAGTCGGTAAGACTTCAAAGTGCCTTTCAGACTTAATTAGTATAATGAATCGGTGAACTAAAACTGTTGATGTCCAGTATATGATTTAGCGCATGTGCTGCATCTTTCTTACGAGTCGACATATGAATGCAAGACTGCCTGCCTTTTCCCACTCTGATTCAGATGTTATATAAGGCAGAGGTTTTCACAGCTCACCCATGACACCACTCTCCCATTGAAACAAGGCAGTTTGGCGTTATCGTCCGAAACTTCCTCTTTGACAACCCTGCAGGGACACAAAGAAAAAAGAGGCATGTGTATTTAATTAGAAGTGTTTTGTATGAAACTGCTGCATTGGTTGTGCATGCTGCATATACCGTTACTGTATTCAACATCTACCACCATGCGCTGAAAAATGAGCTCATAGGACTAGATAACACCTTCATGTACTGTGTGATGTATAACTGTGATACTGGTTAAATGTGTTGTTTAGACTGACTTTGCAAGCAGTAAACTGTCAAAATGGATTTGAATAGAGGGCATATGGTGAGGATCTCACAAGACAGCGTGTAATAAATGTGTCAACTCAATGATGCCAAATTTATATGCTGACAAACGGGTGGTTTCCCGGACAGATTAAGCCTAGTCCCAGACTAGAATGGCCCTTTAAACCAGATTAGCAAGAATCTGCTTTCTCTGTTATGGTTTTAAATAGTCCAAGTCTTAGTATAGTCCAGAGTTTAATCAGATGATTTCCTGGAGGAAGTCTGGAGCTACACCAGGACTAAATTGAGGCTTAAATTAAACTAGGAGGCAGGTCTAACCCTCCAGTTTTCACACTATTTTCAAACATTTTGTTGACTCAGTCTCTATTTAGTGCTATTTTCTTAAATTTCTTGAATTTTTGAAGCTCAACAATATTTTGCTGCACATCAGAACTATATTCTTTGTGTTTTTTTAGTAATTGTAATGGATGGAATAGAATGGAATGGGTGGAATTTGAACTTTTTGTTCCCTCATATTAAAAGTGAAACCATGGACAATATTGTGTGCTAAAAATTGTAAATATGAATGGGCATATACTTCAGAGATCTTATTCATAATAATTTCTAGGGCAACCAATAATTGTGGCCAATGTGTATTAGAGAAAACCATTTATTTCATAATGTTAAGCTTTTCTTGGTTCATTCTATGTTTTATAAGCATCTCTGTCATGCTAATTCAGATTAGCACAGATGGTTTTAAATGAATCTTGTTTATTTTAGTTCAGGACTCCATAGACCAGGTGTTAGTAATCTGTGTTTCAGAAAGCGATTTTTAAACCACTATTAACTATTCTAGGGGCGGTTTCCCAGACAGAGTTTAAAATAAATGAGGACTAGGCTAATTCTACTTAAATTAATACGGACTTTCAATGGCTTTCCGAGACATTGCTTTATTTGAGATTAAGTAGTACCCGACTAGGGAGTTGCAGACAATGGACAAAGGTAAAAGACAACGTTCAAAGATTTTCAGTGACTTTGAAAGGACCCTTTTGAAGCAAATTGTGAAAACAAGAAAAAGAATGCTTGGACTTCAATTTGCAATGAATTTAACTCGAATAAAAAAGTAAGCAACAGGACACTTCAACAACTTCAGGTAAGCTACTGTATTATTGTTGTTGGTCTACTTTTACATGTCAGTCACTTTGAAATGTTGCTTCATTTTGATCCATGTATATTACAGCATCATACAGAATTAGATTTTTTAAAATTGTCTCATCTTTCTAAGATCCTGTGGAAAAACATAAAAATAAACATAAAGAAGACAAATGCTGTTGCACGTAGGGAGCGTTTCAAAACTGGTGGTGGACCCCCAGAAAGACCGGAGACCGATGACCTAGGAGACTTGTTGACTTTGATCATTGATAGCCAGCAGCCCCTGGAAGGTATCCCTGATGATGATCATTTGGACAGTTCAGATGGGGCCCCGTTCCAATCCTCATTTGGTAGGCCACATTAATTTCAATATGTGCCATCCTGAAACTGCAGGGAATATGTATTGTTGTCAGTCATTTCTTGCAGTCCTATAACCAGAAATATTTCATGACCTGAACTTTTGAATACATATTGTTCACTAATGCTGCAATATAATACTTTTCAGATGATCACCAGAGCTTGAAGGTCCTGAGACAGGATGAAAGTCAGCCCACTACAGCTGCAGCAGCCTGGATGAAAGATGGTGTCACTAAATCTGGCCAGATGAGAAGGACCAAGAGGCTGACCATGCACAAGAAACTGGCCATGGAATTCCATGAACACAAATTAAAGTATTTAAAAGATGAACATGAAATGAAGATGAAAATACTTCATGTTGAGTTAGCCATGAAGGAAGAAGAGAGAAACATGAAACAGCAGTACCAATGCTCTACTGAAACCAGTACCAGTTAAGGGTCCCGATATCTCATTTTGTGAAATAAAACTTTTGTTCATCATCAATCTGTGGCAATTGTTGTCTTCAATCATCTGAGGTAACTTTATTGTGAGAAGTGCCGCAAAGCAAAAGCATCTCTGCACGCCAGTCCATACCTGTCATTGTCTGGCTCAACCATGGGAAGATCTGGTTAATCCTTATGTTCCATTTGAGAATCTGGGCAGCCATGCTGTTTGAGGTAATTGTGAAGCACTGCTGTTGCAATTATGACAATACAGCATCTTCTTGGTTCAAGTGCAATGTGTTTCTGAGACACTGGTAACGACTCTTCCATACACCAAAGATGCGCTCCACTGTACCTCTTGTACGGATATGAGCTTGGTTGTACCGCTGCTGCTCAGTTGTGACTGCATGAAGGTAAGTGGTGAACAAGAAGTTAGTCTGTGCATACCCACTGTCATCAAGTAAGATTCCACTATGTTGACCACCTTCAAACTGAGCGCACAGACAGCAGATCTGGAAAATTCATGAGTTGCACCTTTCCAACGTGCAACAATGTTGGAGAACTGCATAGTGGGAGTGCACACACTTTGTACATTTATTGAGAACCAGTTTTTACGATTTCTGTACTCTTCAGAATCTGCAGTAGAAGGACACTTTATTGGAATATGACATCCATCAATACAGGCAATGACTCAAGGGAAGTTTCAATATTCAAAGAACTCCAACTTGTAGTTGGCTTGGCCAGCAGGATCAGGAAACTTAGGCCGTTTCTCAAAACCAAGAATGCAAAGAACGGACTTGTGTTCTTGGGGAGAACGCTCTTGCTAGTTGTTCTTGGAAGAATGAACTTACAAGGTGACGAGCACACTGAACGCTGCTGACAGTTTGAGGCGATGTGTTCTTGCTGGTATTGCGCAATACCCCGCACAGCGCCATCTTCAGTACCCAAACATAACAAGAATTATTGATGATAACAGCCAGGTTTTTAGCATGACTGGCCGGTTGGCTCGCTAGCTACACCCACGTGCGCTTATGGAGATTCTTGACTACCGAAAATGTTTGAGCATATTTTCGATTCGCCATAAATTTTCGTAAAAGTGGCAATATTTGAAATCAACACAGTAGATTTCTCGCATCGAATGCTCTCAGAAGTGAATTTAGTGATGAAATAGCATACGAAATTGTAGAAAAATGACTTACTGTTGTTCTGCCTTTCTGCTCCCCGCTCCTTCCTTGAATGCCGAAATGAATGCTGGGATATTTCTGCCGTCAAGTTCACACAAGTTACCAACCGATGCATCCTCGGTAAAATGGGCGTGTCAAGAACACTTCCGGGATTTTTAACCGTTCTTGCCAAAATGCAAACTTGTGTATTGAGACAGTACTTGGGCAGACGACTGATGACGTTTCACAAGTCCACAAGAACACAAGTACAGACAAGAACGCATATTGAGAAACAGCCTTAATGTAGTCGTCCTTCAGTTCACATATAGTTTTGCACACTTTGTGGACTATTTTGCACACAGTTGGTTCACTTACGCCACACAAATCGCCTGTTTCATGATGGAAGGTTCCACATGCCAAAAACCTTATGGAGATCAGTGTTTTTAGTGAAGGAGGGATAGGCATTCCCCTAGAGAATCAGATGAAAGCCTTGTGTCAAGCAGATTAATTATGTCTGCTACAGTTGCTTTGTACATGCGAAAACGGTCACGAAAGTTGATTTCATCAAAATCATTCAGTGGGTTGCTCTTGTCCATAACCACCCTTCTGTCTGGTTTAAATGGAGCTCTTTCATCATCATTAAAATAGTCCAGGTAATCCATTTTCCTCTATTGCTAGGGCCAATCTGGAGGCCAACATCAATTAATCTGAAGTTAACCCTGCCTCTGGAGGTTTAGTTTAAGCCTTTACTTAAATCTAGACTAGTTCTAATTAGACTTCTGGAAATCAGACTTTGTAATTCAGGACTAGGGAAAGTCTGAGACTATTTTAAACCATGTCTGAGAAATTCAATTTCAGTTAGTCCAGCTAAATCTCCAATTTAGTCTATGATTAGGTTAATCAGTGTCTGGGAATCCGCCCCCTAGAGTAAAGGGTTAGTTCACAAAAAATGAAAATTCTGTCAGTAATTCTAGATTACACACAACTCACCCTCATGTTGTTCCAACCCCGTAAGACTTTCGCTCATCTTCGGAACACAAATTCAGATAATTTTGATGAAATCTGAGAGTAATTACTGACAGAATTTTCATTTTTGGGTGAACTAACCCTTTAAGGCCTACTCCTGTCTTAATTTAAACCCTGTCCGAGAAACCGCACACCATAATGTTTTATTCGTTAAACCACAGTGAACAAGCCTAAGGGAAAAAAAGTTTAGTTGAGCTAAATAAATTAAGATACATCAAATTAATTATGTAATTACAACAACAAAAAATCTAGACATTTAAACAACTTAAATTTAGGCCTACCTATAATCCACAAAGCTATTTTATGGTTTAAGAAGACACGAAATGCCTTTACCAGCTCCAGTATGTGTATCTGACAGAAGAAAGTGTGTTTGTCTGGAAAAAGTGTGAATGTATTTAAATGAAAAGGTACAGTGAGGATGTTGGTGTCCGTTTAGATAATCTATACTTTGCTATTGAAATTCTTCTCATCTCAGAAGAAAGCAAATATGTATATATTTGGAGGAGGAGGAGGAGGAGTATTTTAACATCAATGAGAAATGTAGTATGTGATCTGAACGAACTAATGTTTTTATTGGTCTAGTTCTTTGATTTAGACTTAGTAGCCACAGGACAAAATACTTATTGACAGGTACACAATTTACAGTATAACAATTTGATTTTATGAGGTTGATGTTCCCAAGGGAAATGCTTAAAAAACAGATATATTTAAGGCTGGGATGTAAATAGCATTTTCAAAGTGATTGAACTGTAACATTTATTATTATTTATTATTATTATTATTTTTTTAACTTAGTAAAAGCATACATTTCACAAACAGATTAAGCACACACATGAAAGAACAAACCAATTGAGAGATGAAAATTATGAATTTATTTTGGTAAATTTGTAAAAAAAACAAAATAGTCAGGGTTCCCACACTTGTTGACCCAATTCAGAACAAATCACAAATTCATCATTAAAAACTTACTTGTTAGTTTCACTGATTCCTTAGAAAAGAACCTACTCAATCTTTTTCACTCACAAATCAGATCAAAATCACAATCTATATTGAAAATTTTTATTCTAAACAAGTAAAATACTTTACCAAGAAAAATGAATTATATTAAAAAAATCCATTATTTTCATGATTCTTTTTATGACTAAAGACTAAACATGGATAACAAAAACTTAACTGCCATTTATTAAATATTTACCGTGTTTTCAGTTTAGAATCTTTAAAACTAAGAAGCAATATGCAAATCACTTTTTCACTTGATTTGTACTACTTTGAAATTATTGCACTATCGTCCATTAGCAATAACAGAATAGTTTATTCTTCAATTTTATTAGCAACCTTTTTAATGTAGTAATACCAACCACAACTATGAAAATACAAAACAATAAATCAGAATTGAGAAACTACATTAACTCTCCTGTAAGTGAGCAAGTTTTCGGTCCCCTTTTGTCTCTAAGTCTGAAAACAGAGAAATTCCAATCTCTCCTCACACAGTCTGTTCCCTTTCGAGAGGTCTCTCCTATTGCGTAAGTAGCTTACGCTATGGGAAAACTCCTTTTCTCGAGAATATTGAAGTCTTTATGTAAAACGCATTGCAGCTGCACAGCTGACAGCAATGAACGAAGGCAGCTCGGTCATTGGCTGTGCTGCGGCAACTTGCTCGAACCAATGACGGGGCGACTCTGAATGCGCGACCAATGAGCGCGCTTCGCGCCCGCGCGCGTCAGAGCCCGCCAAGATGGGCGTGGCCAAGAGCTATATATTGGGCGCCCCGTCATGAGAGTTCTTTAGATTTAATCTCCTTCAGCGAACACCTTCTTCGCTGGATCCTCCGGATTATTGAAGCTTCGCCGTCGAAAAGCATACCAGCGGGATTTGCTACGAGGACGTCGGCACCTTCAGCCGCCTTCTAACGCGATCCTACTGAGCCATCCGGCGTACTGCTCACGCAAGTATTTACATCTGTTCGCTCTGCGACACTTGTAAAAGAGCAAATTTTCCAAGGCGTTGTTTCAAATGCCTTCCTGCGCGTCGTGCAGAGACCTTCTCCCGGACGGGGATCGTCACATCATCTGCGCTCGCTGCCTGGGCCGGGACCACGCAGAAGCTGCTTTGACCAAGGGCGGATGCCCCGAATGTGACGACCTGGGTCTCTCCGCACTGCGGGCTCGCCTCGCCGCTTTCGCCGTGAGCGAGCCCATCGCCGCCATCCCTCTGTTCGAGCTGCGCACTAAGAAAAAGCGCCGCTCACAGAGGCTTCCTGAACCTGAGCTCGGTGACGTCACGCCGAGCCAGTCTCCGCGTGCTTCACCGCCGCTCTTGCCTTCCCCACCGCCGGTTCAGTTCACCCAGCCGGACCCACACCCCTCTAGCAGAGCGGTGGGCCTTGTGACTTTCGGCGCGTCCGAGGACGACGGGGGAATTGTCAATCGACGCTGCATCGGACGACTGGCCGGGCTCCACTCTCGACCCCGCCCCGTCGACGCTAGCTAGCGCGAGCGGGGGCTCCACCATGGATAGCGAGATTATCCGCGTTCTCTCTAAGGCCGTGGAAGACCTCGGGCTCGATTGGTCTTCTCCCGAAGAACCAACCCGGAGCCGACTGGATGAGTGGTTTCTGCAGGGGCGCCAGCAGGCCCCTCGGCAAAGGCCTTCTCCCTTCTTCCCGGAAGTTCATGACGAACTCACCAAGTCGTGGAAAGCCCCCCACTCTGCGCGCCTAAAGCCTTCTTTTTCTTCCTCGCTCTCCTCTGTGGACGGCGCGAAGGAAAGAGGCTACGAGGGAACACCGCCCCTCGAGGAGGCCGTGGCCAATCATCTCTGCCCGCCCTCCACCACCGGATGGAAAGCCAAAGCTTCCCACCCCTCGAAGCCCTGCCGCACTACTTCAGCTCTCGCCGGTCGCGCCTACGCCGCCGCCGGCCAAGCTGCATCAGCGCTTCACTCTATGGCGGTACTTCAAGTGTTCCAAGCCAAGCTTCTCCGCTCTATGGACGAGTCTGGCCCCGAACCCGAAGCCTTTAAGGACCTACGCAGCGCGACTGACATAGCCCTGCGAGCCACGAAGGCCACCGCCCAGTCTATCGGCCGTGCCATGGCTAATTTGACTGTTCTCGAGCGCCATCTGTGGTTGACTCTGACTGAGATGAAGGACGCGGATAAGGCGCCATTTCTCGACGCGCCTATCTCCACCAGCGGGCTGTTTGGACCGGCGGTTAAGGGTTTCGCCGAACGCTTCACTGAGGCCCAGAATGCTTCACAAGCTATGCGGCATTTCCTGCCCAAGCGCTCCAGCTCATCGCAGAGCAGACAGAGGCCGCCGCAGCCGCAGCGGGCTAGAACAGCCCCCACCGCCTCTCAGCCCGCGCCTCAGGCTGACGCTCGACGCCGCTCGCGCTCTCACAACCGCAAGCCGCCTTCTGAGCGACGGGGTCCTCGGCCCAAGATTGTGCTGAACCCCGAGCCTCGAAAGCCGTCCTAGCCACAAGAATGAAAAGAGAGAGTGCGTGTCTCGCAAAAGCCGGACCACTCTCTCTGCAAAAGCTCAAGCATTACCCAGTCCCCTTACAGGCGGCTGGATATGTTCATACAGCAGTCAATGGGCCAGTCACAGAGCTCGCAAACAAACAAACGCCGTTTTTACGGCGACGCACAGAAAACACAAAAAGAGTCTTTTTCTGCCTGTGTCACTAAGGGTTCACATGTCCACAAAGTGTGCATTCCCAGATACTGTCAAAACAGTGCCAAATTCATTCCCAGCTCAAGCTGCGCACCCCATGAATGTAGATCACGTGCCTACGGTCATGTACGCACCACTACACACAAGCACTGTTCACACAGTTATAAATTCATCCCCAGTAAAAGCGGGAAACATTATAAAAGTGACGCGTGTGCCTACCACTGTTTATGCACCCCCACTTATAAACACTGTCCTTACAGTGTCAAACACAACCCCAGCCCAGGCTGCGAGTTTTACAGACACAGCGCGCGCTGCTGTAATCACACACGCGCCCATTCACTCAGCTGCTCAGCGCGCGCCCGCGCCTATGAGAGCTATGAGCTCAGGCGATTCGCTGGCCGGGTCCCTGCGTCACAGCGGCCCGCCCCTAGCCTGTATTCAGCCCATATCTGTACACGCAGCGGCATGGGAAAATATTCCAGATATGCCGAAATGGGTATTGAATATAGTAAAGCACGGATACTCGCTCCAGTTCGCTCGCAGACCACCACGTTTTACGACTGTGGTCGAGACGAAAGTGAGAAAAGAGTGCTCACATGTTCTACGCACCGAGGTGCGCAAACTAATAGAAAAGGGCGCTGTGGAAACTGTTCCCCCCTCTCTGAGCGAGGCAGGTTTTTACAGCCGCTATTTTCTCGTCCCGAAAAAGGATGGCGGTCTCCGCCCCATCCTAGATCTCAGACACCTGAACAAAGCACTAATGATTCGCTCGTTCAGAATGTTAACAACCAAGCATATCCTCGCGCAAGTACGCCCAGGAGATTGGTTTCTCTCAGTGGATCTGAAAGATGCGTACTTTCACATTCCAATAGCGCCTCATCACAGGCCGTTTCTGAGATTCGCTTTCGAGGGACAGTCGTACCAGTACACAGTACTTCCGTTCGGCCTGTCCCTGGTTCCCCGTACATTCACGAAATGTATGGATGCAGCACTTTCCCCCCTAAGGCGAAGGGGAGTGCGAATACTGAATTATCTCGACGATTGGCTGATTCTAGCACAATCAGAGAGTCAGTTAATAACACACAGATCTTGGATTATCAGCCATTTAGAATGCCTGGGTCTAAGAATCAATTTTGCAAAAAGCATACTATCTCCCAGCCAGAGGATTTCTTTCCTGGGAATAGTTCTAGACTCGATGCAAATGACAGCGCGTCTCTCATCAGAGCGCGCGCTCACCATCCGGCGCCTTGCAACATCATTCAGGGTGGGCGCGCTCGCCCCCGTCAAGCGGTTTCAGAGGATGCTCGGTCTCATGGCCTCAGCATCGGCCGTACTCCAGCTAGGATTGTTGCATATGCGCCCTCTCCAACGCTGGCTCAAGAGCCGCGTCCCTACTCACGCGTGGCGTTCGGGCCACCTTTTAATCAGAGCGAACCACGGCTATATAAAAGCCCTGACGCACTGGAAAGCCGCCGACTGGTACCAGTCAGGCGTGAGTCTGGGTGTGAACACAAGGAGAAAGATGATAACGACAGATGCCTCCAAAATAGGTTGGGGGGCCCTTTACGAGGGCAGGCCTGTCTCCGGCTTTTGGTCAAACCCGGAGAAGCGCCTACACATAAACTGTCTGGAAATGAAAGCGGTCGCTTTGGCTCTCAGAGCCCTGCTCCCACAGCTGAGAAACGAACACGTCTTGGTCCGAACGGACAACATGACGGTAGTATCGTACATAAATCGCCAGGGTGGACTCAGGTCGAGCTCCATGCATTCAATGGCCAGGAGACTCATTTTATGGTCCCAGCACAACTTGCGCTCGCTGAGAGCAGCGCATGTGCCAGGTGCCCTGAACCAGGGGGCGGACATGCTATCCAGAGACAAAATTCTCCCAGGAGAATGGGCTCTCAACCCGCTGATGATTCACTGGTTATGGAAAACCTTTGGCAAAGCGGAGATCGACCTCTTCGCCTCCAAGGAGAATGCGCACTGCCCTCTTTTCTTCACGAAAAGCATGGATGCGCTCGCCCAGAGCTGGCCGAGCCGTCCCTTATATGCCTTTCCCCCGATCGCGATGCTACCGCAGGTCATCAGTCGGGTCAGAGAGGAGAAAAACGCAGTGCTGCTGATAGCCCCACTCTGGAAGAACCAAACATGGTTTCCAGATCTGATGCAAATGCAATCTGCACCACGGCCGATTCCACTGAGGCCAGACCTCCTCAGTCAGGCCAACGGGATGATATTTCATCCCCGCCCCGATCTGTGGGCCCTTCATGCATGGCCCCTCAACGGGTTCCCAGGAACCTCACGAGCGGAGCACTAAAAACCATCGCTGAGGCGCGGGCGCCCTCCACGGGACGCTTATATGCCCAGAAATGGAAAGTGTTCAGTGTCTGGTGTAATGCCAAGGGCCTGAACCCTGAAACATGCGAGATTACGAACGTACTCGCTTTTCTACAAGGGCTTCTGGAGGCGGGCCGCGCCCCCTCCACGCTCAAAGTATATGTGGCGGCCATCACAGCATCACACGACCCTGTAATGGAACGTCCATTGGGAAGAAACGACCTAATTATTCGTTTCCTAAGGGGCGCTAGGAGGATGAACCCTTCACGCCCCCCCTCAGTGCCGATCTGGGACCTAGCTACTGTCCTAGACGCTCTTAAAGGGCCTCCGTTCGAACCACTCCGAACCGTGCACCTTAAACAGCTCTCGCTCAAGACTGCGCTCTTGCTGGCACTCGCCTCGGTCAAGAGAGTGGGCGACCTGCACTCGCTTTCGACAAGCGCTGCCTGCCTAGAATTCGGACCTAACGACTGCAGGGTCGTCCTTAGACCGAAACATGGGTATATTCCTAAAGTGCTCACCACTCCCTTCAGAGCACAGGTTATCTCCCTAACTGCGCTATCGTCCCCAGCAGACGAACACGACGCTAATCTACTCTGCCCCGTTAGGGCTCTCAGAGGGTATTTGGAGCGTTCTGCCCTATTCAGACAGACAGAACAACTGTTTGTATGCTTTGGCGGCCGTACGAAAGGTTCCGCCGTTTCAAAGCAGAGAATCTCTCACTGGATAGTTGAAGCTATAGCGCTGGCTTATGAAGCTAAGGGACTTCAATGCCCCTGGGGAGTCAAAGCACACTCCACCAGGAGTGTGGCTTCTTCCTGGGCATGGTCGAGCGGGATACCGATCGAGGATATTTGTGCGGCGGCAGGCCGGGCCTCACCGTCCATATTTATCAGGTTCTACAACCTACAGGTCCCGACACTGCATTCCAATGTACTATCAGCATGATGCTAGTTGAACTACGAGTTCGTATCTAGATTATGTATGTGCTTGTGTCACACTGAGCGCCTTCTAGCCGCTCTGTATTCTTTCCCACATATAAAGCTCGCCTCTGCCGGCTAGTTGGATGATAACTTTGCTTTTTTAGCTCAGGCACCTGCCTCTGGCTATCATAAGGCGAAGTTCAGCACGCACGGCGTTTTGCATGGTGTTCCCATAGCGTAAGCTACTTACGCAATAGGAGAGACCTCTCGAAAGGGAACGACTCGGTTACTAACGTAACCTCGGTTCCCTGAGAGGAGGGAACGAGTATTGCGTAAGCTGCCGTGCTTGTGCTTGGTTAGTTCGCTTCAGTCGTTTTAACCTAAAGAACTCTCATGACGGGGCGCCCAATATATAGCTCTTGGCCACGCCCATCTTGGCGGGCTCTGACGCGCGCGGGCGCGAAGCGCGCTCATTGGTCGCGCATTCAGAGTCGCCCCGTCATTGGTTCGAGCAAGTTGCCGCAGCACAGCCAATGACCGAGCTGCCTTCGTTCATTGCTGTCAGCTGTGCAGCTGCAATGCGTTTTACATAAAGACTTCAATATTCTCGAGAAAAGGAGTTTTCCCATAGCGTAAGCTACTTACGCAATACTCGTTCCCTCCTCTCAGGGAACCGAGGTTACGTTAGTAACCGAGTCGGCCTTCCACTTCCCGTTTGCCACACTGAGGCCACCACAGCGACGAGCAACTGGACACTGTAGGTTTCCACCATTTACCCAGTTCTCATACTGTACATTATCCCCATACACCCAGATCCAACTACCCACTAGAAAGTACAGCCCAATCCATACATAATCACTCTGGACATCTCAATCCAGGATTGGGGTTCTGACACTAGGATCATAGAGCGCACACTGGCCATAAAAAAGAAAGGGAGTGGTTCTGTGCACAACTCATCGAACAACACACCATCTTTCAAAGCTCCACAAGCTTGTTGGGTTGGTGGCATGGTTCTATTCATGAAATCTATATTATCCGGTTGCATTCTATTCCAATACTGGATTGTTAATTGGCCATTAGCACAATACCAAGGTATACAACCCAATCCAAAAGTAAAGATTATCCACGAAAGAGCTGTCCATGTCATGGATATACACCACCAGTGAAGTCAATTCTGCTTGTGTTTTCACCATGACTAGGCTCATGCTCAACAGGTTGAAATGAGTCTGAGCCTCTTTCCAGGATTTATTTTCATTGACCAGCTTGAATTCAGGGATACTGTTAACTTTTCTGAAGCAGACGCAGGGTGTTCCTCAAAGCAAACGCGGACATGCCAGAATCCTCTCCAATCAATCACAGCACAAAAAAAATGTTAAACCACTGCGAGAATGTGACAGGCTCGTTGTATCCAATCCATCTTCAGGTCTCTTTCAAAGGAGTATCTTCTTTCACTGTAGCTAGACCAATCCAGGCACAAACAATTATTTAGCACAGCACTTATTAAGTTGTTGTCCAAATCATTATACATATAATCGCAAGACCAGCATGATCCGTTTCACACTGTTTTTTTTGCCTCCAGCTAAGTCTTATTTTCTTTGACTAAGACCCAGACTCCAGAATCCTTCTTACACACAAAGAATAGTTTAGCGTCACATGTTGTGGTATAAAACCAATTTCCAGCCTTGCTCATTGAGGCACACTCTCCATACCAGTTGAAATAATTGGATTTGGTCTCATCCACCCAGTACCAAGCTGTGGAAAACCTAAAAATTCCCATCCAAGAGAGCTGGCTGACAGAACCACTGAGATTCTTCAGCTTGTTCTTATCCGAGGCTACAAACAGTTGCCCAGAATTATTTAGGCAATACTTCTTTGCATCATACCAGATCATCTTTATCTCCACATGGATGATTTCCTTCACTAACCCAGGAACGGATCTATCGGCAGACGTATGGAGAGCCAGTAGAAGGAAGTTAAGAAGCCCAAACATCTCCATGGTGAGACAAACAGCAACTGTTACATGAAAATCTCATGTTAAACTAGACTTGAGATTCATTTGCATGACATCATAGTGAGCCTTTGAATAGGATGCTTTGAGCTATACTGTGTAAAGATGAAATGGTTAACTTTCTTCCTAATCCGTATTGAAATGAGGGAACCAATCCAAAACATTCAGTCTTATAGTTACCTAATTTTATTTACAAGGATTAAAAACACAGATAAAACACTAAAAGATAATTTAATTGTCTGGTTTTATAATTTGTTTAGTTAAACTCTTCCATACTGTGCTATGAAGACAGGGCCCAGTTTATTATGACAAATGTTTTTTTATTTTTTACTATAGAACAGGAATGAGTATCTGACAGAAGGAAGAGTGTTTGTCTGAGAAAAGTGTGCATGTATTTAAATGAAAAGGTTCAGTGATGATGCTGGTAAGATGTCGGTTCAGCTAATCTATTTGCAATGGAAATCCTCCTCATCTCACGAGAAAGCCTTGTGACAATTGATACAGACTACACACAACATTTGTCAAAATATAGTCTTCCTTCATTTTCTGTAATTTAATTTGTCTCAACTATGCTTAGATTCTCATAATATAATCTATGAATAGCAAACCACACTAATAAAATCCACAAAATGTAAAGAATGTTGTATACTTGTTGAATGTGCGATGTCACTGGCCCCTATAACACATTTCACTTTTTATTCAGGTTCTCAAACCAAAAGCAATATTTAACATGCTACTGCTCATACTTAGAAACATTTAAAGGCTTTTCACAATTTAAATAGTTAACCCTGGGTCAATCTACTGTAAACCCCGGCTAAATGGAATGCTGGGTCAATCATATTTCACACCGCTAGGTCTGGGTACCGAGTTCGGTACTTTTTAGGTACTGACCGAATTGCCTCGATACTACCGAGTATCGAAACATGTCTTGTTTTTCGGTACCAAATTGTGTTACCTACATTTACATTTATTCATTTAGCTGACGCTTTTATCCAAAGCGACTTACAATTGCTATATATGTCAGAGGTCGCACGCCTCTGGAGCAACTAGGGGTTAAGTGTCTTGCTCAGGGACACATTGGTGTCTCACAGTGGATTCGAACCCGGGTCTCTCACGCCAAAGGCATGTGTCTTATCCACTGCGCCATCACCACCCCTAAGTGGTTAATCTCGTCAACGTCAGCGAAACAATAAGCATGCAGCATGATTGGCTGTGGCGGAAAAACACTAGTTTACACGGCTGCCCAGAGACGTGCCTCGTCGCACGTGAGGCTGTAGTGTGTGTGTGTGTATGTGTGTGTAAGCATCCCAACCTAGATAGATAGAAAATATGTGGAAATGATCAAAAGTGTACCTATGTACCCGACTCGATGCAATATTTTCGGCAAGATAATTGCTGCCAAGACAGGTGTTGTGCCGAATTTCGACCCCTGCCAAATTATTACCCCCCTAACATTGGTAGGTTTAGGATTAGTTGTGGGGGAGGGGTTAGGATTAGGGGTGAGGTTAGGATTAGGCAATCAGGTACTAACTTCAACGAGGGGGCTAATAATTTGGCAGGGGGTCGAAATTCGGCACAAGACCGGCAACACAGTAAATCTGATAAGGCACTTAAAAACGCACAGAATACACTTAAGAGTGCAAAGTTTATCTGTCTTCGACTACAAGAACTGGAGCGCGTCACATATGAACTGAAACTCAGCGTATAGGATACTTGCCTCACAGACATGAGAAATAGTCCTATATGTTCAAAATATGTCTACTTTTAAACGAAACAATTAGAAAGAAATAGTTTGATTACCTAATCCATATAGGCGCACGCGTTCACTGCTGCAGGAATGACGAGTGAGCATCGCAAATTCGCAATAATCATCTTTGCAGCCAACACACTTAGTAAACACTTGTTCATTAATGAACAATTAAAATATCTCCTTGCTATCGTTTCCCGACACATCCATAATCATTTGGCTACTTTTGCCAGTGCTTTGCGGCAAGTTTCATGTGTGCTGAGCGCGAGGCATATATCCCGCACCCCAGTAGCCTATATTTAATTCAATTCACATTTATTTGTATAGCATTTTTCACAATACATATCGTTTCAAAGCAGCTTTACAGAAAATGCATGCGTCTAAATTACAATTTAGAGTGATCTGTTATCAGAGGTGACTGTGTGTAATGCATTTCAATTAATTTTCAGTCAGTTTCATTGTTTCATTGCCCAGTTTATTATGACAAATGTTTTTTTATTTTTTACTATAGAACAGGAATGAGTATCTGACAGAAGGAAGAGTGTTTGTCTGAGAAAAGTGTGCATGTATTTGCATTGTTAAACAATGCATTAAGTTAAGGCAGAAACAATGAGCTCATTGAAGTAAGGATGACATGTTGTTAAATGATTAGGAAACATAGAAAACTTTAGTTTAAAAAAGTCAACAAACTGAAAAAAAAAAAAAAATCTATAGGTAATGTTATACTGATAAAATTGGTATCGAAAAAAGTATCGTTCAGGAACCGGTATCAAAGTCAAGGTATCGGTATTGAAAATTTTGTTACGATACCCAGCCCTACACACCGCTCATACTTTACCTGGGGTTATCATGCCATTTACGCTGTATATTCATAAACTTTGGATTTATGTTCTTATTTGAAAATTTACAGTGTCAACAGTCATGATAAAATCTAAATTACAAGTATGAAAAGTACCTCTATACAGGGTTTGGAATGATGATAACCCAGGATTAAGTGTCGTGTGCAAAGCCCTTTATTTTCATTTCTGCTGACACCACTGGTACTTTTAGTCCAGTTTCCTGAAGATCTGCCCAACAAGAAGCATGTGCTTGGACAGTACATTGCTGCAGTGCACAAACAGAAGTGGTACGGTATATTGGCAGAATTGAGGAGTGAAATAATAAGGCAGAATGTTCTTGTGTCTTTAATGACAAAAGTAGGTACTTCCAATTCCAAACTATTCCAGGGGCCAGGAAGTGCTGATGAGTGCTATGTACCAGTCAGCCACAATCCAGGTATTTTTATGTGCATTCAACCACCAATGGTAGACAGTTTTACTCTAAAGAAGAAGACATTCAAAGGATAAACTTCCAGAGCTTTGTAGATGTAAATTTCTAAAATGCAAAAGTAAAATAAAGGTATTGCACCATCTAAAAAGCCATTTTTCCTTATTCTTCTTAATTTATATTTTGACTCTCAAAAATCTAAATTTACATTATTGCTTTTATATGAATAATAAGGGTACATTTCTAGTTTCAACATTATTTGTTATTCAGATAGTCCTCTTTAAATACAATACGTCAGATGTATGCAAACTGACCCACATTTTTTTGGTTTTCGACCATTGAAAATCTATCAAATTCAACAATTTGCACAGGGAGCCACATTGACATTCCAATATCACTGGGACTGAACTATGGCCTTAAAAAATAGATTACCAAAAGAAAAGTTTAAGAACCTAAAAAGATATTGAGATATAAATGTGTATTTGAACGAAGAGTTACCTAAGGAAGGAGAGCGTGTACTGTATTTAAATGAAAAGATTCAGTGAGGATGTTGATGCCAGTTTAGCTAGTAATCTGTACTTTGCGATGGAAATTCTCCTTATCATGAAAAAGGAAAGTTTTGTGATGTTAAGATAGTCTTAAAATTAATTTGCATAACGTCCTAGTGAGTGTTTCAATAGGAAAGTTTATTTAACTTTGTTGAAGAAAAACAAATGGCATTCAAATATGGAGCCAATCAAACATTAAAGGCATAGTTCACCCAATGAAATATGATGATGATGATGATTAAAAACTTCATTTACTTTAAGTGACTTGTTATATTTTCAAAAGATCAAGTCAGATGTCTAAGAAAGATTTAACAGGTCTGAGTTCCATTATAAAATAAAATGCAAAAGATTTATGCAATTTCAAACTCAAACTCACGGTTCGGATCATATTACGTTTTTTGATCATTTTTCAGACACCAATTTTTTTTTAAACTTGGCTTTTAATTTATTACTTAAAAAGCACACTTTAAGTACTTCAATACCACAGCAGAAACGACAAAGCCTAACTCAAGTTCAAACATTATTAAGACAAGTGAACAGTCAGTAATAACATAAGAACAAAAACACAAATTACAAGCATATAAAATAACAAAGTTACAAATAAAGTAAGGTCTAATTAGTTTTCAGGTACAGAAATGTAAAATAACACTATAGTGCTCACTGTATAAATTAAATATAGATTAATCTTTGTTAAAGCTGTGTTTTGTTCTTTAATTAACATTAATGACACATACAGCAGCATGTATTTATAGGCAGCTGTCACTTTAAGACCAAATGCACATCCAATATAATGATAGACATACGATTTCTTTCTCAACTGTTTATATTCACTTAAAACACTAAAACGACTTTACAAAGCAGACATGGGTATTTGACATAGTTTTGTGTGTACGTGTCCTTTCAAGAGCAAGGAGACATGATAGAGGAGTCAATTCAGAGTTTGCACGCTATCTGAAACAGGGCTGTCTGTGTGTGTGCGCACAGATTACTGCACACAAGTACCAAATTGAGTTCTCTTTCGCCTCTTCTTGTGAATGGTTTAAAATGGCTTGAATGTGTAAATTGGCGAGACAAAAGATGCAATTGATAAACGTTCACTCTATGGTGGTTAAATTAATCTGTGAATCACATGCCTGCACCATCTAGAGTTTCATGACAGAACTTTGTATTAATACTATGAAACACAAGTTTTTAAGATTTTGCCAATTGGTAAAAGCAATCAGTATTACGTCATCATGCCTGATTAATGGTTTCAAAAAGAACACAATAAATAACCCCCGAGTCTGGTGTAAATTCTGCAAGTAAAGACATAATGAGTAATAATCCACCACTTTTAAAACAGTTTGTAAGCTAATGACCTTCTGTTAGCTAATGAGGATCTAATGGTGCATTCTGCTATAAACAGCCTAAGGCAACAGTCCTTGCAATGAATCTTTATCAGGATCTGAGTATACTGGTTTGAAGTTACATTAAAACCAAAGACATTTTTGAGTGCACAATGAAGCCAGATAGGTGCTAGCAGCTACTGTAAAAGACTGGGACTGATAAAAGGCATCAAACTATATGATACAATAGTCCAAGGGGATGCACAGTTTTCACAAATGTACTTCAGGGGACTTTGCCCTGTCCTACTTCAGTGGTCTTGATCTTCTCGACCGTAGCAAAAGGAACTGGATGAAATATTTGAATGCAACTGATATACAATCTGATTTCTGACTTGTGATGCAGCCTGAATCATAATCACACCGCCATAATCACAAGGTTTTTTTCTCCATTCTGTCATCTGATGAAGTTTGGGTTCCTTATAGCATGCTTAGTTGGGGACAGTTAATATTTAACAACTGATTTAACAGCACTGATACTATTGGATAAGTGAACTGAGCTGGATGATGACATCACTGTTTTCCGCAGAACTGCTTTATAGATGAAATGAACTAATTTAATAAGTGATGATCTTTTCAACAGAACTGAATCAACACTGAACTGCCTTCAGCTGAACAATGACACAATTTTCTTTTAGAGCTGCTGCTCTGCCAAAATGAACTATGTTTGTATCATTGAATCAATTTCCTGTCATCGCTGTAAAGCTGCTTTCATACAATCTGTATTGTATAGTGCTAAATAAATAAAGGTGACTTGACTGTATACAATAATAAAAATAATTTACTCATAATGTTGACAATGTCACATTTTATGACAATCTAATACATTGATATTTAACACATCACAGTAAAAATATAACCATTATAAAATAATTTTAATGAATGAAATCTTCATATTCAGTAGTGAGCACATTTTACACACAACAATTTGGTCATGAGTTCAAACATTTTAGTTTCAGAATTATCTCTTTTCACTGACCATTTGTTGAAAATGAAAAAAAGAAGAAAAAAAAACTACTTATTCACTATTTTGTATCCTATTTGTGGAAAGTGCCAGCTGTTCATAGAGGATGACAATCACATCAGGCAGCTCTGGCAAGACTAGAGAGGATAATGTTACTCATGGTCTGCTGGTCTTAGCTGGTTTAAGATGGTCTCCAAGTCTGACCAGCTGAAAAAATCACTCTAAAACCACTCAACAGGCCAGCCCTGACCAAGCTGAGAGACCAGCAAACCAGCTTGTGGTGTTTTTTCCCCCAAGTTTGTAAAGCAAGATTTCATAAGCTGACAGAAAATAAGTCAGAATCATGACATTGTTTGCCGGTGTTTTTGCTGGTTGTGTTTTCCCTCCTTTTGCTAAAGGTCAAACTTCAGCTACCATGCAAACAAACCAGTTCAAAATGCAAATGCAAGAAGCAAAGAGATGTATGTTGTGCCATAGCATATTTAACAGCTAAGAGCATGACTGTATTCTGATGCTGATCCCACAAAGGAGATGATACAGCCATCACAGATGACAGGCAGGTGCCAAGAATGACTTATAATCTCTGCCACGATGACAGCTTCAGTCGCATCGGGGACTGAATACAATGAATGAATGAATACAATGACAATTCCCATCATGTCACTTACCCAAAATCTTGATCCATAGATTTAAAGAAGAATTTGTAGCTGTTAACCGGTCGGTTGCTGAGGACATTTTTGAAATCGGCCAAAGTTACCTTCTCTGGAGCCACTGACAGTTTCACCAAATAAGGAGTTTCCTCCTCATCTATATGGTAAATGATTTTAGTCTCCGCCATGAGAATGGTGGGAACAATTGCCGGAGAACGGCGCGTGTTCCTGATGCTGCCTATCCAGACGTGCGGCTACAATAAATAAAATGTCTATAATAATGGATGCTAAATGAATACAATCACGCATTTAGCGCGATTGAAGCTGTGAAGTAAGCGACTTTGTAACGCTAAGGATAAGAACACTGCCATTATGGAGGCCTGATAGATATGTATCGCAGCTCACTATGCGGAGGTTTTGCTGCCTGTGTTACTGAAACAGGAAGGAAAGGTTCACATCCTTGAGAGAATCAGCCTGGAATATCCGAGCCGTTCTCCTGCGCAGTGCCGCCATCGCGTGGTAGACAGAAGCAATGCACTCTCAGTCTGGATTCATCCACAAACAGGTCTAATCACACACCACCGGTATGTAATGACGGCGATCTGCTAACCTAGGTAGTTATTTTTATTGTTGGCATTTTATTCAATTTTAATATCCGAATGTTTGTAAGAAGAAAAAACACAGAAAAAAAAACTTTTAGATTTCAATCTATGTAGCCCATATGCGATGGACATCGGTTATGCTCATCTTTGATCGCTCCTTGAGTAAAGTATCTTAAATAAAACAGCTTTATATTTAACGAAGCACATACAAAAGGCCTGAACCGGAAACATTAAAATGGATCGTTAAAAAAAACGGGGGGGAAAAGTGCTTTTTCAAATTTGTGTTAACTGCTTTAAAAAACAGAAATTCAAATTTGAAGAGTTAAAATGGAAAATATGAAAGAATTTAAACGTAGCTTTATTTTTTCAAGTCAAATCAGCAAGAAAGTTAGTGTGGTACACAATAGAGTAGACCCTTTTCACATTTCCGGGTTTCTCCGAGGTGAAAGTCGTCATAGTTTGGTAAACTTCTATAGCGGTGAATGAGAGACTACATTAAATATATTTTTGGGTTCTCATTTTCTCTAATAGCAGAAGAAAAACTCAACAAGTGTTTTCAAAACTTTCAAAACGAGAAAACAAATAGAGAGAGATTGATAATGGCAGTCAGAAGAGAAAGACTGTAAATGCTGTATTAGAAACACCCTGACATCAGCATTAACTAGTTTTTTGTAATTTGATGCAGATGTAATAAAATACAAAGTATAGTGTTATAAATATACATTAAAAAAATAAAATCTAAAAAACTTTGCAGCATTTACAATGCTGATGACTGTTAAAAAATATTTCCTTAGTGTCAATCTCTCCTATAAAAAATTTGATTTAATTCAATTGTTTCATTTAATAAATAAATTAGCTTGCATTTCATGGTTCATGCTAGGAAAACAATTCATTTCTCAAAATGCTTATTTACCCCTGTTTTTATGTTTATAATTTTTATATTTAAAAAAAAAATGTGGTAGACATTTTGCGTTAATGTATGGCAAGAGTAAAATCTGTTCTGATGGCTGAGATAATTGTTTTGACAGCACTGATATGACTCATGGTAAAAGAAATGTCTGTCAAAAAATTGCAGCAATTTTAAAGTGCAGTTCATCAGACATTCCTGCATTTTTGTTGAAACATGAATGAGCAAGTGGCTGTACCAATGATTTCCACTATATAAAACATCCAGTACTTGAGATTTAGTTTGAGATCATGTCCAGCATCAGAAATGCTCTACAGTACAGGGCTAGCTCATGCAAAAGATAATCCAGAGGTTAAATTGTGTTTATTTTATTCTGCTATGAATGAGACAACATTTGCAGTGAACTGGAAAATTAAATCATCAATAATATAAACCGCTTCAGGATGGGAATAATCAAGTATCCATTATGTGGTATCATGTACCAAAAACACCATCGTCTACCCAGCAAATTCATCTTGGAACCTCAATCAATGTGACTTCGACACATTCTTATTTGGAGCCTTTAAGGAAATTAAAAAGGTGACAGAGTGTCATTTAATCATCATAATGGGCATAATAATTGCTTCATAGCTTCACCTTGATAATCTGTATACAGTGAATAACACTGATTTGAGCAAGCTAGAAAAGAAATGTTTGCTATGCATAGCCATATTAAAGGTGCACTATGTAATTTTTTATGTTCCAGATTAAAAATTTAAATGAGTCAATACATCATCAGTCCTTCTTCCAAAACATGTTTTTGTCTTTGATGAACTATGGTAAGCCTATTATAAGTGTTTATATTTTAGACCGAGCGGGATGGTTTTTCGCGCGGGAAATTGCATACATACGCTCACCCGTGTGTGTCTCGTCATATCCGTAAATAGAGAAAAGCTGCTCTGTCTACTTTGATGCGTGTATGGTGTTGAAGCAACTTTTGTTGTCACAATGAGTAAGAAAGGTTGACATGGAGGACGCTAAATCTCGAACTTCCAGGGTATCACCCATTTAAAAAAAAGCAGAACAGAGGAGAGTCTGCTGGCAAGAAAGAGAACGCAACAGACCTTGTAATAAAACAAGAATCAACATCGGCTTGGCTTTTCTTTCTATCTAAACTGTTTATATCTCTTAAGCCTGGTAGTGAATGCTTTATGAGCAGTAGGATAATCTTTTTTTATTTATTTAATCTCTTTTTTATTTATGAGAAAGAACCATATTCAACTGCACATTCATGCAGAGGCAAAACACAACCAAAACAATGTTCTTCCGCAAAATGCAGGTTTTTTTAACCACTAGAGGGCCAAAAGTTAAATCGTGTACCTTTTAATAATTGTTCAAATTTAATAAATTTCATGTTGTAGTTACCTTGATGCATTAGCATCAGTTTCACACTTATTTGTTTGTTGAAAATGACCTCAAAGCTGCCTGTTAGCATAGAGCAGTATGGATGAAAACAAATACATTAAATGCAGGAATATTCAAATAAACCGTGACAAAAGCAATTAGTAAGGTTTGTAACATGAGAAAAGTAAACATGAAAATATACAAATGATAACATGAAAAAGGTGATAACAGACAGTATTTCTAGATGACACAATACAGATGATTTGATAGGAAATGTTATGCATTAAGGGTAATGTAGCTTTTTAGTGGTAACATGGTTAGTAAGAGGAAAAGAATATCAAAAAGGAGAAAAAATACTGATTTAAATTGGTCTAGAATATTATGAAGACTTATGAAATATTTTGTCTAAACTGTCTACCAAGCATGATTTCATTAAGAACAGAAATGACCTTTTAATAATCATGCTGTTCCATATAATACAGTAAAGGTATTCAGGTGTCTGCATAAAAGCATGCTAGATTTATGAATTGTAACTTTCAGAAAGCACAGCTTAAACCTATTGAGAAGCTGAAAAATATGAACCATATGTACCAATAGCTTCTGGAATATTTGTGGCCATACAACTGATTTAATTACTAAATGCGTTAAAAAAAACTGTTCTACATATTTTTTGATTCCATAATGAATAAGAAGGTTCTTCCTTCTTCTTCCTCAACCTTTCATTGCCCAAATCTCACACCAATATAAACATTTTGACACTCAGGACACATGATTCTGGGTGTGTTTACTTCTCACTCATAGCGTGCGTGGCAGCTTTGGGCAAATTCGGTAAAAAATACTATATTCTTGCATTTTTTAAAGCTTTTTGCTTGTCATTCGAGTGCTCTCGTTTGCCATTAGTCTGATATATCAGTTGTCCAAAATACTTCTGAGGAGACTCTGGTGCTTCCTGCGAGCTTCACAAGAGCCAAAAAAGGTAGAGGATCTTGAGTCAGAAAAAATTATACAACTCTCCTTCTTTTGTGTTTTTTCCTTGCCATATTGTCGTATCTCCACATTTCATTCTTCTTCCATGAATTCCAGATTTCCAAATATCCTCCTGGACCAGCCAGTAGCAAGGTATCACTTATTTCCAAGATGGCTTCTCCATCTCTGCAAAGAAAAGATGTTGAGGTTGGTAAGATTTCTTTAATGTTTTTAAAAGAGGCCTCTTCTGCTCACCAATGCTGCATTTATTTATGCACATAATCCTTCAGAAATCATTCTAATATGCTTGTAAATATCACACGGCTTTTTTGCTCCAGAAACCTTTATATTTATCACAGCTGAAAATGGTCGCTACTTTATATGATGGTGCAAAACATGACACTTTTTTATATACAAGATTCTTTGATGACTAGAAAGTTTAAAAGAACTAACAATGTAAAGTAAAAGTCTGTAATTAATGAATGCAATTTGAGAATTTTTATATAAACCCGTGAACGGGGGTATATGTGTAGTATGAACGGAACTACATTTGATAACTAGTTGTCTGGTGTCTAGTTGTCTTCATGCACTTAGTTTGGGGTTTATTTTTCAATGTGAATTACAGAAAATAATCACGACCGGGTCCATTTTACCTCTGTCCAGGTCAATGGCTTTTGGGGAGCAAAGTTTGGACATTTCAGCTTCCTTCAGGAGATTGTTCTTGTAGTCTGAGGAGACAAACAGAAAAACATTTGTTTTAAAAGGTGGTGCAGCATTTTGAGAGGAAATCTGATGTAAACTCACCCAACTTTGTCTCCTCTTGGTTGCTTGCCTTCACCTCCGGGATGCTTCGCTCACATTCTTTCTTAGCACAGGATGTGTGGCCCCTAGATGTATGACACACCAGGACAGTGGATGTTTTATTCAGGACAGCTGATGCTTAATGTTCACAGATGGCATTTTAACATCAGTTGGTACTCACACATACGTCACCGTCGGTAGCGGTGGGCTTTCAACTTTACGTGGATCAAAATCTCGGCCTACGTTTTATAAAAACCAAATTAAATGAAGCAAAAATCATATTTGAGCATACAAATGTCACATATTGCCTGCATATTATATAACAAATAATGTGGTTGAAATACACTTTTCAGGTGCAACAAAGGAGCTATTTTCACAAAGGTTACATTATATAATGTACAAATTAAGACATTTGAAATAAGAGCAATTAAAATGCAAAATGACAGATGGAAGTGATCAATAAAAGGTAAAAACCTGGTCTTTTCCGGTGACGTGTGAGGAGAACGATAGCCATCACAATAAGGGCCAGTAGAAGGAGAATTGCCAGGATGTAGCCGAGCTGCTGCGGGAAGTGACTCCTTTGCTCTGGCAAGATGACGTTGATGACATGTGGCGGCACTTCCACCAGATTGGTGTCTAAAAGAGAAAAGGATCGAGTTTGGCCTTGAATTTGATCCTTGTTGTCATTTTCAGTAACCAGCAGAGGGCCCTGTGTTACTATAAAGCTTAAGTTGAAGGTTATACAGATCCTTTGTGAAAAATCACAACTCAGCACTTCAGAAGGAGATATATTACAGATATAGTCATATTCTGAATTCATGCCTTGAGAGTTAAAAAAAATGAAACCATTATCATCCAAGCTCCTGAGCTTTTTATGTTTTATTCGGCTCCACATTAGTTTATATAGAATGGATACTATATAAAATATACAAAAAAGTATGTACATTATGACAAAAATAATGATTAACCTGCTATTAAACAGAATTAAATTTTCAGAGAAAAATAACTGAAATACCAAACTCCAAAACAACAACAAAAATTAACTTCACCATTGAAAGAAAGTAATAGTATTAAGAAAGTAAAATATACAGAGCAAATAATAAACCTAATGAAGCATGTTTTAACATAGTGATCTATTGAATGGTACTTTTAATATACTTTTAGATTATTTATTTATTATAAAACAAAGTTTACAGATATTCATTGCTGGATTTATAGGGATATCTAGAACATGTCAACTGAAGAACATTGAAGAATCAACACAGATGGCACTAGGGCTGAACAGATGTTGGAGGTGAGAGTTTAGTGTTGGCTACACAAGGTCATGACTGATTCTCAGAAAATCCACATAAAGATAGAATGCATTAAAGGTATGCATTTTAAGTTGCTTTGGACAAAAATATCATATGCAAATGTAAATACTTGGTTTTCAGCAGGATAGTTTGTGCACTTGTTTATTTTAACTGTAGTCAAAATTCTGGGAGAAAGACCGGAAACTGCCACGTGTTTTTCAGCCAGAATGAGATCCACGTTTTTTTTTTCTCTCCTGGCAGTAAAACATGGATTTAAATAAGAAGAGTGGCGGAAAACAGAGGGAGGAATGGGGGGGATAATGGGGAGGTACTATGTGGTTTAGTTTATTGATTGAATTTGCCGTTTTGCTTCCACAGAAATTTTTTATAAATTAAATAAAGAAGCCAAAGTTGCACCACTTCATCTATGATACAGACATAATAAAGACACGCAGCCTAAAATGACGACAGGAGATGACTAAATATGACATCATAGTTCTTAGAAAAGAAGTATTATGAGATGTGGAAAATCACTCAGAAACTATTATGGTTGGATCTTGCAAAAGAGCAATAGCTGAAAATCAGAGAGATATTCTTGCTTCTAGAGATCTTATTCCTATGAAGTTTTTATATAATATTTTTGAAGCTTTTTTCATGGTTGATAAAAGCTGTATATCTTTTTGGGGTCAGTAAGATTTTTAAAAGACTTTTATTCAACAAGGATGTATCATATTGATCAAACATGACATTTATAATGTTACAAAATATTTTGATTTCAAGTAAATGCTTGAATCGAAAAATGAATTTCGGTTTCCACAAAAGTATTAAGCCACACACAACTGTTTTCAAAATTGATAATAATAAGAAAAGCATGAATGATTTCTGAAGGATCATGTGACACTGAAGACTGAAGTAATGATGCTGAAAATTAAGGTTTGCCAGCACACGAGTAAATTACATTTTTAAATATACTGAAATAGAAAACAGTTATTTTAAATGGTAATAATATTAATGTTGATATTATTTATAAATTATATATATTAATACCCACAAATACAGATATTTGAAATGTAATCTTTCTAATGTACCACCAATTATCTGTGAGAACAAGCAAATTCTGCCTACTACTGCTTAAAACATATCCATTAAGTAATTGTTACTTGTGTGAATAACAGTTTCTGCCCTGTAATCTCAATCTTAAACTCTTATTGTGCATGTTTAAAGCGACAGCATTGAGGGGAACACAGGATAATATCTAATGGTAGATTACGGTAATCAGTAACAGCTGAAGGATCTTCTACCCTCGTTTTTTCAAAAGACCTCATAAAAAGCCGGATATGACTGGTTACTGGCAGTCAAGAGCCGTACTTAAAAGCCTTTTCTGAAATGGCAGCTACAAAATAATACATTAATTTCTGTATTTTTCAGCTCTGGTAAACCACAAAGGAGGCTTCTTCACAATAGTATTTCCCTAACAGTTATTTATGGTTATGTTGCAAAGATGTGTTTTGCTTAGCTTCAGACCCACAAATAATAATAATAATTGCTCAAAAGAAAGAAGACATCTCCCAATCTTGAGAAACAATCTTTACTATTTCCTGACTGTCCATGAACAGATGTATTCAAGAACAGTCATGTTTATGATGATATTGAGTTTGGGCTCATGATAAAAGCCAAGCATTTATGGACCAAACAATCCAGATCAGGACTTACACTGGGACATGTCTTGGACTCTCCTGCTTAAAAGACCATAGGGGAACATCAATATGCTCAAACCTTGCAACTTTTAAACAATCAATGATATGCCAGATGAGATCCTCGTGAAAACTTTAAGCGAGTGATTTACATGATTGGAACCACCTGGTTTAAAACAGTTTTGGACTATAAGAGGATAAACAGAGTTATGGGAAGTCCAAAAAGGAAATAACTTTATGTAATGGCTATGCTGGATCCAGACAGTTGTCTTTTTCTTCATGCTTAGATAAAACAGAGAAAAGGACTGACACATTTCGGTTGGTTTAAGAATGGGTTGAGGGAAGGTTGAAGGGGGAATGAGGGGAGGTGGAGGGTGGGCTGACCTAAATCTACAACATTCTCCTCCCTATGCCTCACTGTCTAATGTTGAGCTCTAGCGACAGCTGGCCAGATGCTTTACAGATGAAGCTAACTTCCCTTTTCCTGCAGATAAACAAGACGCTGTCCAAAAAAACTCCAAAAAGCATGAAGATGTAGGTTAAAAAGAGAGAATGGTCAAAAAAAGGAGAAGACTGAAGTGAGAGAGAGCACAACACAGGCAAGACAGATCAAGAGGAAAATTTAAGAAACAGAAGAGGAAAAAAATTGCAGACAAATAAGTCAAAACACAAAGAGAAGCAGCAACAGTTAAAAGCTTGGAAGTCAAACAGACTGGCATTTGTAAACAGGCTGCAGTGCACACTGTACAACATAGATAAGGGTGTCTTGAGGAAATCTGACGCTTTAAAGGAATAGTTTAGCCAACACATGAACATTTGATCATCATTCAAAGCATCACATGATTTGTTTTGTGCTTACGCTTTGAGTCATTTTTCACTGATTATCTTCCAGTGAGCTGTTAACCACTGCAACTGCATCATTTGAACTTGAAAACTCATGAACGAATAATTCAGACTGGTGTGAATTCACCAGACTGGTCGATTCATTAAAAAAGATAATCAAAAGAATGATTCAAAATTATTCAAAAGACTCATTTGTTGAATGGTCATTGCAACTCATTTCACAAATATGCAAAGGAGATTTTTTTCAGTTAGACTTTTTCAGTTAATTATGACTCAAATTTTAGAGTGTGTGAAAATAAAAGCTATCATACGGCTTCATAATACTCTGAATAATGTGCGTAAGTTGTTTGAACTATTTTGATGATATTTTTGTTTATGATAATGTGTTTCACAATAAAAGAAAAAAGTCATAATGGATTGAAATGACATGAAGGTGATCAATGATGTCAAAACTGTCCCTTTAAGTCAAGGAAGAGAGACGACAAAACTGACAACAAAACAAAATACGGACACTCACACTGCAAATTAAAACAGCAGAGTGTAAAAACAGTTACTGCAGATGCCCAAAGTTTTTTGCAAATGCAGAAATATTTAGTTGTTAGTAATGAATTCAGCAGTGCATGAAGTGTTTAGCTCTTTTCTTTCTTGCCCAAAAGTCTGTGATTATCCACAAGATTCCACTGAGGTTTGTGTAGTCTAAGGTCCAGTAGAAACAGTATTACCATAGAAAATGACTTTCCCACATTCTCTTACTAGTGCTTTTTTCCTACAGAATCCCCACCCTTCTTTTACCCAACTCTCTTTGTCACTGTTAAAAATATGCATTGATTTGTCTCTGCCTCATATATTTCCTTCCTTATTTTTATCTCCCAGACAGTTCCCATCATCTACCTCCCCATCTTATCCAAGTAAAAAAGCACTTTCTTATCCTCCTTTGCTCCTGTCTGCCTGGCAGTACCTCAAAGGAAAACATGCGACTATCGAATGATCCCAACCAGAGCAGAGCTCAAACTGAGAAAGCGAGCTGCAGCAGTGGGAGAGGGAACGGCAGTGGAATGCGGGGTTTAAAAAAATGAGAGAAAAAGAAGCATGCTTGAAGCAAAAGAAGAATAAGCTTTAAAAAGAGAACTGCTGCATTTTAATGAACGTGAACCCAGACAGAAGGGTAACCAGATCTTCAGACTTACCTCAGACTATTTTAGGTCATGACAGTTTGTTTGAGTTCATGCCTTGTGATTACATCCATTTCTCCTTCTCTTCTTTCTCATAAATATATTTATCATTTAGTCAAAACAGATTAAATTTAGAAGAAACAAGATTGGAGTTCCAGGGTGCTGAGTGTTTTTTCTTTGGCTTAATAAATGCTGACAAAGTATGCAAAACTCTTCTGTAAAACAAGTGTTGACTAAACCTGTAATAAGCATCAACCCTTGCCTCTTTCTCTTGTAAATACAAGCAAATAACAAACCACGAACATCAACAGATAAAAAAAGGCAAAGTAAATCAGGAGAACTCCCTAGCCCAGGGTTCTGAGTTGCAAAGATATATTCGGGAACATGCTGACGATGCTCCAAGACGGACGCTCTACCTGTTTAAGTGTTCTGCACTGGCATTTAGCCTCATGCTACTTGTGAGTTGTGTGACAAGTCCACTGACAACCATTTTAGACAACCTTTATGAACAACATAGATGCATTCACAAGAAAAATATTTATTGGACTCTGAAGGTGCAAACAAGTTATATAACAAGTCAAATAACAAACAAGAACTCCTGACAGCAGAAACTTTTCTGTGATAAATTGGGATAATTTCTGGAAAATCCCTTGTGTGCTGTTAGACTGAGACAGTACATGACTACCCAGGCAACATTTAATGTTGGGGCATTAAATGTAGACATAATATGGCTTTGAAATATAGGCCCTACTAGGTTTGTCCATACTGGGGCTTATTCAGATAGGGCCGACATAGAATCCATGGATAAACCCGTGTAGGGCCCATATTTCAAGGCCATATAACACCTACAGTACATGAAATGTTGGCAGGGTAGTTGAATTTATGCTTGCCTGAATTTATGCAGCTCATGAAAATAAATGAATGGTTTTAGCAAGTGTGTATTAAACGAAAAAAAATTGGCAGTAAAGACATAAAAAATGTTACAATAGATTTCTATTTCATATAAAAGACGAAATCCTTTTAAAATTTATAATCATCAAAGAATCCAGAAAAACCACAAAACTATTAAGCAACTGTTTTTAACATTGATAATATTAATAAATGTTTCTTGAGCAGCAAAATCGGCATATTGGAAAGATTTCTGAAGTATTATGTGCTGCTGAACAACTGCTGTTTTGCCATCACAGAAATAATTACCATAGAAAACAGTTTGTTTGTAATAGTATTTTATAAAAATACTTCACAATCTTACTGTTTTTACTGTATTTTTGAACAATAAATGCAGCCAGGGCAAACATAAATAAGTCATTGAATTCTGATACCATATCATAATTTTAAAATGTTGAAAATAGTAATAGTAGCAGGTGAGTACAAAACTAGCAGTTATTTTACTAGTAGTGTCTTATTAAGTAAAAAGTGTGTGTTTCTCTTACTTGGGTCTTCATTGGGAAGATACTGAGGTTCATCAGTGGGTTCCTGAGGGATCTGAGGGACCGGAGGGGTCACAGAAAGCTGGAAGATGCGTCTCTCATGCAGGCCGCAGTAGTGATGGTGGAGATGACAGGAGTATAGCCCCTGATCTAGTAGCTGGATGTCTGAGATGATCAGAGAAAAATCTCCCTGCGAGAATGCTGTGGCAGAAATATTCATCTTTTGCTGAACAAACAATGGTCCGTAGTGACGCCTCTCACCAGAAGCGTACAGGTCGATGAGTCGATCGGCGCGGTCATGTCGGACCCCTGGAGGTTGACGATCCCAGTGCACCACCTGTTGTTGGTCCTCTTGACTGTTTCCCTCAGTCCAGATGGGCCGGCGGTTAACGCAAGGGAGAACCACCGTGCTGCCCAACAGAACCACATACACAGCCTTCTGACCGTCCCAGAACCGCCTCTCCTTACGTGCTGAGAGAAAACCACAGCTTGATGAGAATGCAGCAAACACAGTATGTTTGACTTGAGAATGGCCTCGCAACGCAAGGGGCCTCTGTCAGCTTGAGCTCGAAAAAGAGACATGCCATCATGGAAATTAACAGGGGCTTGAGGCAAAAATGCCACCAAAATAAATAAAAATGTCCCCCAAAAATCAAGATATAAGGGGCAAAAAATGTCCCTGTATGAGTTCTTGTTTTTAATATTTATAACAGGATATACATAGAATGCTGTTTTCCCGAATATCAGCACAATTGCAAATGTGATAGCCTATTGATTTCATACAACAGTTCAATAAACAAAGTTTATTTGAAACTGGCCTCCGAATTGCAACGGCCGCGTCTGAGTACGCACACTTATACGAGTATGTATAAAAAAGTATGTATATATATATAGATATAGGAATAAAAACAGATATATGTATTTTAATACATGCATATACTGTATATATATATATATATATATATACTATTTATATATGTCAGCATATTAGAGTAAAATATTTGTTGTTAAAAAAATTGTTTAAAGTTGGTTAATGGAGATGAACAGGAGAGGGCAAAATTTTCTTTTCAAACGGTCTTCACATTCTTTCCATTCTTTAATCGTCAGACAGCTCCTTATTTGGCATAAACTTGAACCGTTTGATAAAGAGGCAGGTTAAATGCCAAGAATAGCCAGGCAAAAAACTCTAAAATATGAAGTGAGTTTACCAACCTGATTTGGTGACATTGAGCTGAACTTTGATTGCCTCATACAGGTGGCAGTAATGATGATGCAGGTTACAGGAGTAGATTCCTTTATCACTCATTGCAACATCTGTATGAAGGAACCCAGACAAAATGCATTAATTTATCCAGAGGATGAACATTGGGGCTTTGCATGGAAGTTGTGAAGTTTGAAGGTTATTTTGAAGTGTGAAAGTTATATAGGTCTTATTTTTGAATACTTGAGCAGTTTGAAGGGATTGAAAGTTATATAGCTAGGTGGCTGCTAAAGTTTTCTCGTGGTTGTTAGGAAGTTTCTAGAGTGTTCCAAACATACATATAGAGAAATTGATTAACTCATATTATTCGGTAACATTTGTGTTGCCCAAAAGTATCTCACCTTTAATTACCAATGAGAAGTTACCATCCTTAAAAGCAGTCTTGGGCATGTTAATGCGTCCCTGGTTGTAGCCATTGTAGATGCGCTGGTCTCCAGCAGAAAACATGTCTATAACACGTTCCATTGCAAGGTCTGGGCCACTACGAAGTAAATCCCAGTGCACTACCCGTTGGCGGTCCTTTAGGCGGTCTTGGGTCCATACCATGCGTTGACTATGACACTGCAATATCGCCTGTGATCCTTGAGGGGCGCTGATATTGTACATGGCCACCACTACGCCACTGCCATCGCTTTGGCCTAGCGCTGACACACAAAGAGCAGGTTTCCCGAAACAGATTAGGTCTCTGATGATCGAAAAAAACTATCATATGTGATTACTTAAAGTAAATGGAGCAGTGCTGTTGTTATAAACCATGTGTTGCTATACAGCAGCAGTAATTACAGCATTCTCAGTCAGTCCTGTAAACTATTCAAAAGTTTTGGGTCAGTAAGTTTTTTGAATGCTTTTGTAAGAAGACTTAATTTATTCCTGTGAGCTGAATTTTCCATTTCATTACTTACAGTCTTTAGTGTCACATGATTCTCCAGTATTCACTCTTATATGCTGATTTGCTGCTCAAGAATAATTATTATCTATGTTAAAAACAG
Source organism: Siphateles boraxobius (assembly GCF_051911475.1). Lineage (NCBI taxonomy): Eukaryota > Metazoa > Chordata > Actinopteri > Cypriniformes > Leuciscidae > Siphateles > Siphateles boraxobius. The sequence goes on from NW_027509141.1 coordinate 24,065,919, forward strand.
TTGTGCTGCTTAAAATTTTTGTGGAAACCATGATACATTTTTTTAGATTCTTTGATGAACAGAAAATTAATTTAAAAGCATTTACTAGAAATATTTACTGTCACTTTGAATGCATCCTTGCTGAATAGAAGTATTCATTTCTTTAAAAGATATTACTGACGTTAAACTTTTGAATGTTTTTGTATATTTTGGGATAATTATGACATTATGTAAGGTGCTTGATACACTTTTGTTTAAATTTTATATTTTTATGGTTCAAGTTATGCACTTACCAGGGCTGAAGAGGAAGGAAGCCAGAACTGTAAAATAAGCAAACAGGAAAAACAAGTAAAGATTAAATATACACAGTGCTGTCATGAATTTCATCCCACTACATTAAATACCAGAGATATTATCACTGTTTTCAGAAATTACTGTTTACAATTAGCTCTGAAAAAGCAGCAGGCACTTAAGCAGCAGTTAATCTGACAGGTTGGGTGCTTTATATGAAGTAGCCTAATAATAGTTCCTAATATAGGAAAGATACAGTAATGCACAGAAATATAGAGGAATGCAGTGACAGTCAAGCAATGCTTGTTTCAAACCAAACTGTTTCCCTGTTTGTAAAAAAAGCTCTTTGTCAGCAAGCATTTAGGGGAAAACGAGTAGCACCAATATTTTGAACTTGCATCACTTATGTCTGAAAGGACTATTTATGGGTGTTTGTATGAGTCTGTAACCTTCACAAATAAACAGCTCTCCTTGCATCTGCAAGAAGAGTCAAAACACTCACGGCTAATAAAACATTCCTTTGTAATCTAGAGTAAATTTTAGACTTAGAATATAAATATTTAACTAGATATTACCTAAGCCCATATTATTCTCAATCACGACATTTTAGTCAAGTTCGAGTTAAAACCAACCTTAAAGGGACAGTTCAGCCAAAAAGAAAACTGACAATCACCATAGCTCTCTTTGACATGCTCATGAGAGAAGTAACAATGTCTGATTCATTAACAAATCGGTAACACTTTACAACAAGTTCCCAGTAGTTAACGTTAGTTAATGACTAAATTAACAATGAGCAATACATTAGTTACAGTAATAATTCATCTTTAATGTTAATGTTAGCTAATACAAATACAAAGCTGTGGCATAAGTGCATTTCACCATGTCACGACTTGATGTACCACTTAAACGATTCTGGATACATTATTTTAAGGTAAAATATCTTACTTAGTGCTGCTTTAATTCATATCAGCTCAGGCACATTGAATAATATTAACAGATACTTTTGATTTTGATAATGAATTAGTAAATGTTGAAATTAACATTAAGATTATTAAATGGTAATTTTCATAGTATTTTTCATAGTTAGTTCATGTTAATGTAGATTGCCAATGTTAACAAATTGATCCTTACTGTAAGTGTTAACAACAAATCAATTCCTTTTCTGATTCAATCAACAAATAAATTGCTAAATCTGATTAATCGAGTGAATCATTGAATCAGAAGTTTAAAGCTCACTGGATTGGAATATTATCAGGGAATAATGACTCACATGCATGTTCCTCTATCGTAAGGCTTCAGATGATTTGCAAAATAGTGCACAATGGAGTACTTTTTAACAACATGAGATGAGTAAATGATGACAGAATGTTCATTTTATGAACTTTAAGACTAAGGGAGTGGTTGAACAGTCCAAGATACCCTTGCATTAAGAGGGTCTGGGAAAATCCAACCACTCCCAGTCATAAAGCGGTAACATTTTCTGTGCTTCCTTTTTCAACATGCTACAAATATAAAAGAATTAACTTAAAATGGGCTGGTTTACTTGTTTTTAAATTCTACTCACACAACCCACACGCTTAGAGACAGTACAAAACAAAACACTCAGTAGAATGTTTTAAGCGTTTCACAACATTGTGAAACACAGCATTTTTAATGAAAATTCAAAACAGTGAAGTTCTTTTTGCACAGCTGTCTTTAACTATGACTACCATTCATATGACTTAACTGGAATAGTCATCTGTCACTGTCTGCAGAAAAGACAGTTCCTCTGAAAGGCAGCACAAAATATTAAACTTTTTAAAAAACTTCTACAATAAAGAAAAAATTCACAGTGGTACTTATTTTCACATGGGATTTCAACTCTGTATGGTCTTTGAGGGTTGTTGCATGTCATAATGATTTTGTGTCAAATGAGAAAAAAGGAAATACTTTTGAGAATGTACAGCAAATCCTGAGGGCAATAGAAAGGCAGTAATAAGGATGTGTTAGAAGCCAGAGAAACCACAAACATCAGAGCGAAACGCAGAGGAGGTGGAGGGAGAGGGTCAAGGGTTTGGAATCTGCTGAGGAAGCACTTTGAAACGCAGCGACTTGTCCATACGCATATTTCATTCACAGACGCAAACTCATATTCACACTAACGTGTTGTGGGCAAAGATACACCTGCACACGAGACTGTGAACCTACAAAACTGCATCTCACTTTCTATGTCTTTCTCATATTACATTCCTCATTCATATTAAAGGGACAGTTCACCCAAAAATTACAATTCAGTGCCATCTGCTCGCTCTCATGTAATGTTTGACTTTCTTTCTTCTGCAGAACAGAAGAATATTTTAAATCATGTTGGGTCCAAACAACACTGGATCCCATGAAGAAGAAAAAACACTGGGATATTTTAAAAATACCTTCTTTTGTGTTTCACAGAAAAAAAGTCAAGCAGGTTTGTACATGAGGGTGAGTAAACAATGATATTTTTCATTTTGGGGTGAACTTTCCCTTTTGAGCTTTTTACAATAAACATGCAACATGTCATTAACTTGACAAGATGTTTGAACAGATTATCAGAATGGGTATGAAAGAAGAAAATGTATGTTTATTAAACTTGTCTCACTCTCTGTTTCTGCAGCAAATGGTCAATTTTCTAAGTCTAAAGTTGGGGTTCAGATGTTCTTCTATTATATTCATGGAACACAGCTACAAAGGAACTGAATATAGCTTTATAAAGAACTATATTTTTTAATGATGGAAATAATTTCATAAATAGCTCTACACCTGAACTATGCCAGTGTTCCTAATCTCAGCCAAGTAGAAAACTCTGAGCAGTGTTGTTTGTCAGGCCTGGGTATATTTAAAAGACTGTAGCCAAGGTTTGTTTACACGAGTAAAAATATAGTAGACTTTTGTTGTCTTACAGACCTGCTGGTTGTGCAGAACCATTATGTTATGGAATTTTACACTCAAAATAAAAACTATAATAACAGGTCAAGCAGCTGAAAGGTCAAGATAGAATACTAGGCTAATACTGAGCATTTTCAGCCCGATCTCACGTCAATTCTTACGAATTTTACGAGGTGGCTAATTCGTACGAATTCATACGACCTCACTCGTACGATTAAGTACGATTTTTGCTAAATCGTACATATTTTACGAGTTGCCCAATTCGTATGAATTTGTAAGAATTACCTACCCTGACCCCGCCCCTAAACCTACCCATCACGTGGGTTCAGACAAATCGTAAAAATTCGTACGAGTGAGGTCGTACCAATTTTTATTTTATTTTTTTCAAATTCATACGAATTAGCCAATTTTTAATCACTCGTACAAATTCGTATACGAATTGGTCGTGAGATAGCGTTGGCATTTTACTTCAGTATGTCAGTGTATGGACCAGATGGAACAGATCCTTTTAGAAGTTAATATGGAGGCAAAGACAGGTCCAGTCCAAACAAGGGTTAGTTTAACATGAAAAAACATCAAGCTCCAACTGAAAAAAAACTGCCAATGTGGCCGGTCAAAAGATTACAATGCTGACTCAATCTGCAATAAGATGAGTAGGCCTATGTCTAAATAATAGAAGGCCTACATCTTCACTTGCTTTAAATAAAACCTTATGTCTTTACTGTTTGTGTCAAGACTCAAGTGAATCACACTGAATCCCTCTTGAGTTCTAAACATGCAATTCTAGATCCAATGTGTTAGGTAAGGGGAATTTTCTTGATTCATTCTGTTTTCAGTGTGAAGACTTCAAAAAGAATAAGCTTCGGCTCTTGGTGAACCATCTGACACTTTAACAAAGCCATCGTGGATAAACCTCTTGAAAAAAAAAAAAAATTCCAAGCCGCATTCAGGAATTTATATGACAGAATTTCCAGGATTAAAGTTCCTTTGCTTTTTTGCCCTTATATGTGCTTTACCTTTGGTGCCCATGTCATGTAACTCAGGTTTGTTTGGAGCAGAACCTTTTCTTTGGGTTAGTTCAAAACAAAGTCATCCGTCTTGGACACAGGTTTGACTTTTTCTGCGCCAGCTGGTTTTGGCATTTGGGTCTGAGTCTCAGTGTAAAATACAGGTTGAAAACCCATTACATGACATTATAAAACGTTTAAACAGAAGAAAATATTCACAAACATGTACAATGACTCTAAAGAGACATGCAAAGATACACACTCAGGTGAGGGGAGAATATCCTGACATGTTTCTTGTACATAATCTCCCACACAAACAATCACACGTTGATGTATTTAATCCAAAATTAGGCTATACATTTTTAGAAGTCTGTTCAATTAGCCTACATAATAAACAATAATTTATCCGTTATTCTATGAGTAGTCAATGTAAATAGAACCACGATAAAACTTAAAGAACAACAGTAACTTTGCTTCAACTGGATAAATCAGATACTCACTTTGAGCCAAGAAATGCGCTCGAGCGCACAAGGGCACAGCCAAGTTCTTCATGACCGATATCCTCTTGGTTTGATCACTTTACGATATGTTAAAAACAATATAAATCCGAATTAGCAGGCTTTATTCACCTGGCAAACATTTATCGCGAAGGAACTCTTGCTGTTTGTCGACCAGCGATTTCAGCAGAAGCGGCAGTCAGTTCTACTGACCCACCTTCAGGATCCAGTCCCTCTGCATGGCCTGCCCTTTTTAAACACCAACAATAAACCCTTCAGATACACTCTTTGTTCATATTCATCTAGTCCAGCAGGAGTATGAAAGAAAAATTTTACTTTTGAGAGCAAATATGAAAACTTCAAGCACAGTTCTCATAAGAAAATGAAATCCCCTATTCAGAGAAAGTCGACATCCTATTCAAATGTTTGATTTCGGAACTTCGTGTAACAGTTTAGAGGCATTGTTAAAAGTTAATATGAGGACAGTTATGACAGTTAATAGCAATGAATCGTTTAAATAGTTCCCGAAATAATAAACTTTTGCGTTCCGAATTCCGATAACTAACCAAATAGAAACTTGCATTTGCTCATACAACTTTTGGGTTCTCTAAAAATGTTTTTGCGATACCCGATAAACGTTGTGTTCGATTGCCAAAGCCAAATAGTTTCTATCTCCATACAAAACTGTAGCATGTGCAGGGTGCGATTTGTGAAAAAAACAGAGAGGGGATGTTTGAAACATTTTTATTCATAAAAATAAATCATGAGAACATGAACTTCATTACTGAATTTGCAGGAATTGTGAAATATTTTTTCTTATTAACTCATGAAGTAGCCTAACGCAATATTTTACTCTAATAGCTTATCGTTCCCCACGCGTGATCTGCTATTTAAAACGCACGTTATCGACGTGCGCTTTGGGGTCACCGAAAAGACGCATCTCGCAAATTTTCCAGTTGTAATTTCTGTAAATTTTACAATAAGGTTTCATACTTTATTTAACAACATTAGTTCACATGGACTAATAATAACTGCACGTCTACAGCATTTATTGATCTTTAATTTCCCGTTTAGCTACTATTGATTATTAAAATAAAAAGTTATATTTTTTAACATTACTTAATGCACTGCGAAGTAACAGGGTACTAAAAGGGCACACTTCTCAGATTATGAAAGAAGTACAACAAAGTTGTAAAAGTAAAGTTTAAAAAGTTTAGAAGTTTATGAAAATTAAAAAAATATATAAAATGTATATGTTGTATTTTATATATATTTACAAAACATTTTCAACTCTAAAACGTCAAGAAAACCAATGCTACATATCTGAACAAGTTCCGGTCCAGATTTTAGATTGATATAAATGAGCTTTAGGAATGTTTTTTTTGTGCGCGGTACCAAACTTTTCCAGTAGATGACATCCAGACTCCACCGATGACTCTTCGATTTCCATACATGTTTTAAAGTAACACCAGGTAACTTTTGCTCTCGGGGTCCCCCTACAGTTGGGAAACAGTATTGTCCTCTACTACTGTCGTAAACTCTGTCATCGTGCATTTGTTGACAACCATGATAGCCCTGAACACTGTAGGAGGAGGTCACATGCAGGTGTTCTGCTTGCGTCGCGTGTGAAATGTCTTCATTCCAGGTAAAGTGGCATATATTTCAGCACGTCATATGAATATAATTTCATGGGTTTTATTTTTTTTCTAACGACAAATGATCGCGATGATCACGTTTACAAGCCAGTGTCATTATAGTAGCCTAGTCTATTGGTTACCGTTTTACTGAATCTACAGGTCCTTCTCAAAAAATTAGCATATTGTGATAAAGTTAATTATTTTCCATAATGTAATGATAAAAATTAAACTTTCATATATTTTAGATTCATTGCACACCAACTGAAATATTTCAGGTCTTTTATTGTTTTAATACTGATGATTTTGGCATACAGCTCATGAAAACCCAAAATTCCTGTCTCAAAAAATTAGCATATCATGAAAAGGGTCTCTAAACAAGCTATTAACCTAATCATCTGTATCAACTAATTAATTATAAACACCTGCAAAAGATTCCTGAGGCTTTTAAAAACTCCCAGCCTGTTTCATTACTCAAAACCGCAATCATGGGTAAGACTGCCGACCTGACTGCTGTCCAGAAGGCCTTCATTGACACCCTCAAGCAAGAGGGTAAGACACAGAAAGAAATTTCTGAACAAATAGGCTGTTCCCAGAGTGCTGTATCAAGGCACCTCAGTGGGAAGTCTGTGGGAAGGAAAAAGTGTGGCAAAAAACGCTGCACAACGAGAAGAGGTGACCGAACCCTGAGGAAGATTGTGGAGAAGGACCGATTCCAGACCTTGGGGGACCTGCGGAAGCAGTGGACTGAGTCAGGAGTAGAAACATCCAGAGCCACCGTGCACAGGCGTGTGCAGGAAATGGGCTACAGGTGCCGCATTCCCCAGGTCAAGCCACTTTTGAACCAGAAACAGCGGCAGAAGAGCCTGACCTGGGCTACAGAGAAGCAGCACTGGACTGTTGCTCAGTTTTGCAAGTCATTCGGAAATCAAGGTGCCAGAGTCTGGAGGAAGACTGGGGAGAAGGAAATGCCAAAATGCCTGAAGTCCAGTGTCAAGTACCCACAGACAGTGATGGTCTGGGGTGCCATGTCAGCCGCTGGTGTTAGTGCACTGTGTTTAATCAAGGGCAGGGCCAATGCAGCTAGCTATCAGGAGATTTTGGAGCACTTCATGCTTCCATCTGCTGAAAAGCTTTATGGAGATGAAGATTTCATTTTTCAGCACGACCTGGCACCTGCTCACAGTGCCAAAACCACTGGTAAATGGTTTACTGACCATGGTATTACTGTGCTCAATTGGCCTGCCAACTCTCCTGACCTGAACCCCATAGAGAATCTGTGGGATATTGTGAAGAGAAAGTTGAGAGACGCAAGACCCAACACTCTGGATGAGCTTAAGGCCGCTATCGAAGCATCCTGGGCCTCCATAACACCTCAGCAGTGCCACAGGCTGATTGCCTCCATGCCACGCCGCATTGAAGCAGTCATTTCTGCAAAAGGATTCCCGACCAAGTATTGACTATTGTGTGCATAACTGAACATAATTATTTGAAGGTTGACTTTTTTTTTTGTATTAAAAACACTTATTTTATTGGTCGGATGAAATATGCTAATTTTTTGAGACAGGAATTTTGGGTTTTCATGAGCTGTATGCCAAAATCATCAGTATTAAAACAATAAAACACCTGAAATATTTCAGTTGGTGTGCAATGAATCTAAAATATATGAAAGTTTAATTTTTATCATTATATTATGGAAAATAATGAACTTTATCACAATATGCTAATTTTTTGAGAAGGACCTGTATATGATACTTCAATGCAATGTTTGAGTGGTAGATAATAACCATATATCGTCAATATTATAATATCAAGCTACCATAAATAAATCTGCAAATTTTACAAATCGATTTGCATTATAGCTTGAGGCAAGACAAATAATCATTACCTGATTCATGAAGATAAACGGAGGATAAGATAGCTTCCGTAACATAGTCAGGCAGACAAAAAAACACCCCAGACTATGGGGTGTCATTGGTTGTTGCGTTAAATGTTACCCAGATACAATAGTGCTATTTTCTGATTGGCTAACAACACCAGACGAACATCACCAGAGGAGACGCGCTTGAATTCATGCCTGTTCCACAGTGAGAGCGGCGCGGCCAGAGTTTTGGGCGCTGCGGGATATTAAATATATTACAAATAGTTTTTCAGCGTGAGAAATACAATGTTTGGCGGGAGAGCGTGAAAAAAGACCGAAATGAGTGACTGTCACGCTCAATGCGTGACACTTGACAGCCCCTGCATTTTAAGGAAGTGGGGGTGGTGGTGGAAGTGACGTATATGCCGTAAAGCAGTCGAGTTTTGTAGTTCTCTTTGTTCGCCGGTTACTACCCGAAACCCGAAGTTTAAAAGTACGATTAAAAACGCTACAGACCCTGTCAGGCTATGGCAGACACATTCAACCTATTGTAAGTCGATGTACCATCACAAGAGACTTGGGAATATATTATGAAGGTTGAAAAGTTACCTGGTGTTACTTTAAGTGATCTGAACCTTACATTTCCATAGCCTACTATTCCAAATATCTATGAAGTATACATCCTAGTCAGGGCAGTAATGTTAATATGTGATTTCAACTCAATCTCTAAAACACATATAAAAATGTACGGAAAGAAGGTCTCACTCGCGCGCACTGACACACTCGGTCTCTCTCGCGCAGTTCGCTATGAAGTTTGATTTATGGACAACAATCAGTAGGGTACAAACGTCTTGTTTTGGACTAAATAATTCAAGCACACAAACTTTAATATGAAGGATTAAATAAGATTGAATTCATAGTAAGATTTCATTACTAATCACTGTTTTGTTTAAAAAGATGTTAAAATCTTTAACAAAATGTTACATTATTTGACAAGCATACACACATCCTACATGCAGTGATGCACACAAAAGACACCAAATGCACAGAAAAACAAACCTATAGCCTACAGTTTTGTATTGAGTTTTAATTGCATTTTAATTAAATATTCGTTAAAATTTCTATTTAATGGGATACATTTATTGTGTTGTTGCCACTGTGTCAATTTACTGTTAAAAACATACTCAGTCTCTCTCGCGCACTGTCGCTCGCGCGCAGACACACTCGTGCTGCGTCCCAATTCGCATACAATCCGTCCCAAATCGTAGTATGTTGAAATGAGTGTTCCAAAGAGACCCGGATAGCCTCCCGGGGGGGATACATTTAAAATAATAAAGCAGAGGCAGGGATACATTGACCAGAAAGGGGGAAATCCCAAGCATCCGTCCCCCAACCTCGCACCCTGAGCACATGCATATGTAGTATATGTAGCAATCTGTTATTTTGTAATATTTTACAGATGATCATTCCAATGCATGGTGCATATTGTCTTTGATTTACACTAGCTAGCCCATGACAGAGTCGTATGATGTAACACCTGGTAATAATTACAGATGGTGGTGCCTCAGTCCAGAGTCGGCGACAGAGCAGATCTACTGAGGGGAATTGGGTCATCGGCTGGGGGGCACTGCCGTTTGAGAAAAGCTTTTGGCAGATGGGAGTTTTACTTAAACAATTTCTGAGGGCAGAAAGGAAAATGTTTGGTTTACAGCTTCGACCAATGAAACTGCGGGGTCGAGACGTTTGCATGTGGTGTTGCCAACTTAGCGCCTTTGTCGCTATTTTGTAGCGACTTTTCAGACCCCTTTAACGACATTTTAGACAAACTAGCGACTTTTTAGGCAAACCCCAGTAACCTCCAGAATGCTAGTAGGCTTACTGTTCTAAGAGCGCCAGGGTATTGCTTTCTCCCTGCCGTCACTCTCTCTAACTGCCTCTACCTTGTTCAGTGAATGGTTGAAACTATAGGTTGATACGAGCAGCAGCACATTCATGTTGAGCGCGCGGCAGTTTTTTTGTTTTTCCACGGACTTGTCACTTATCTGCATCTCTTTTGTTTTATATTTTAAAGAGTTTTGTTTGACCATTTTAATTTTCTTTCTTTTCTTGTGCTTATTACTTGTAATAGCCTACTCACAATCACAGAGCTTTCATCCAGTTTCCGAACTCGTCCAATTCAGATGATTTTACACATAAAAAAATTTAGTCATTCACTATATCATAGCTACTTGTTCTATTGTCTGACAAAAAATAATATAGGTTATATAGTAATAAATCAGTCGCTGTTTCGTCAAGGTGTTGTTGGTGTGTTTACAGGCTTTGCTCGCAGAATGGTTATGGGCCACATTGCAGACTCAGCTCCCGCAATGAGCAATAAAACTATAGGGAACAAACAACCAAGACAGCCTCATTCTCCTAAGAACCCAAAGACGTCTGCCAGCAAAGAGAGAAAGGGCAACTGTATTTCTACAACTAGGCCTATATTATAATTATCTAAAAGCAGCCTTTGGGATTCATGCTCAAATAAACAAACAAGCCATTATCATTTCTCCAAACATTTACGGAAAACAGATATCAGTGCTAAATTCTAAATATATGATAAAAAAATATATAAAAAAAGGAAACTGGAGCACTGCTGGTGTCCCTTGTATCCTCTGGTGCTCTTGGAAGGGTTAAATGTTCATAAAAAATGGAAAAAACCCAAGTCCAGGCACTCAGTAGGTTACAAAAGTAAAAAAGCCTTTATTATTTAGTCGAGGGCTAAACCATTAAAAAACACCAACGCATATCGGCCCACTGGACTTCATCAGGGTGTTGGTAACAAACAGACAAAATCAAGCAATATAGTTGCATTGGTTTCAGTTGTGCCAGTCTGGCACTTGCAACACAAATGTTTGGCCACTAGAGGCAATAGTTCAGGTCATGTCTAATGCCAGAAGTTAAATCCTACAAGTACAAGGCTAAATAAGAGATCTCCAAGTGAAAAAATTGGAGTGACACCACTACAAACATCTAGTGTACTCCACACAATATGTACCAAAAGCCAATAAATGTGAATAGGCTAGTTACCCATCATCATTCTAATTATATAGTCAAGATGGTTCTGAAACAACATAAAAAAGGGCATTGCATTCAAAGGCTAGTCAAAACACTGTGACCATTGAAACACAACAATTACAAAAACGGTGAAAGGTCAAAATCTTCATTGAGACCTGGATGACTAGTGGCCCTCAAAGAATAGATCCAATATGTCTCCCTTTGTTTAAGGCGTTTGATTATATCCCCACCTCTGGGATCAAGGCGGATAGCCTCAATGACCACTACTCGTAAGGTCGAATCCCTTCCATGTTTAGCGTCTATATAATGTTTGGCCATTGGATAATTCATATTTCCAGTCCGGATGGCATACCTATGCTCAGTTACCCTGCCTCTTAATCTCCTTTTAGTGAGGCCTACATAGAAACACCCACAAGTACACTCTAATCGATAAACAACATGGGTGGTATTGCAATTTATAAAACTGTTAACAGTGTAAGCCTTATTACTGCAAACATGCATAAATGTGTCAGTTTTAGACAACTATAGCCAGTGGTGTCACTCCAATTTTTCCACTTGGAGATCTCTTATTAGGGGCCAAGCACCAAAGGTGCAGAGGCACCTATTGTAATCGTTGGCGTTCTTCTTCTTATTATTATTCCGCTCTTGGAGTCTATGGCAGCCCATAGAACCGATTGCGGGAAAGTTGTTTTGGTTTGACATTCTGATAGAGGACAGTCCCAACATTAAATACACCAATTTTGGTGTTTCTAAGTCATTCCCTCTAGCGCCACCACCTGTCCAAAGTTTCACTTTTATTTTGCTAATAACTTCTGAACCGTAAGGCCAATCAACAAAATTATTTTTTCCTCTGATTCCTGAGCTCATGACGATTCGATTGCACCCCATGAGGTAATTTTGCGTCATAAAAATATGGCCGCCATTGTAGTGAACTTTTTCCTTGTAGAAAAGTTAGAAGCTCAGACCAGGAGACGGAGGAAGTTTTCCAAGCAGAAGTTCTTTTATTGCTTGTCGCTGCAGTCATACCAACATCGTCTGACTTCTTGAGTCAAACATTGTAATATATATACATTATAAGAGGGAGGGGTTACATTGTGATGGTGGAAACTCGTATACCAGTTTAGGAACCTGTATTAAAAGAGAGAGGGAAAAACTTATTCAAACCCTGAGACTCCAGAACAGGAGTGACAGGACTCTCTCTTGCTAAGACAAAAGTTCGCGAGAGTCTCCAAGAGTTTCATTAACATGTTTCATTTAACTTACAATAGAAAGAAAACCCGTCTGACAGCTGTATATAGAGACACAGAATAAGACAGGAGTTTCGTGCTCCACAGCTGAATGCTAAATTCAAGTTACAGAACTTTCTCAGTTTATATATGAAACTAAATTAAACATTTGACAAAGTTGTATTCCTTCACCAACTTGAATTTTCTCAAAAAGCTAGCACGAAAATTGAACCAGATCATCTTCAGGCAGTGCTGACAAAAAATGTATTAAAATCAAATTGATTCGTCAAATCGTTTTTGATAAACGCTCGAACAAATTTTACGTAGCGCTTGCAAAAACAGACGTAAGGATGTATCTCCACAATGCTTTATCGTATTGAGACCAAACTTGGTATATGTCATCACAAGCATGACCTAAGGCTACATGCTGCGTTTCGGCGCAGCGCCACCTACTGGTCCGGAGATACAGAAAATTGCTATTTTTGCTTATAACTTCTGAAAGGTTTGTCCAAAAATCATAAAAGTGGTCTCGTTAGATTCAGGGCGTCATGTCGAATCGAATGATATCCGATTTTCCCAATTTTCCCAGATCGGCCATTTTGGCTGTCGGCCATTTTGAATAATGTGCTAAAATGCTGTATTTTCTGAACGCATGAACGAATTGTTAGGAAACTCGGTATGGGTCATCAGTACGATGCCCTGAAGGAGCCTGAGAAGTTTCAAAACAGCGCCACCTAGTGGTAAAATTTATTTTTAAAATGCTTATAACTCTGGCTGTGGTTGAATGATTTTCACGGGAGTCATCTCCTTAGGTTCCTGAATCCTTGCCGAGTCCACAGATACCAAACATGCTAGGTTTCGTCTTACGGTTTGTGTAGCTTTGTGATTTAGCGCTTAAAAAACATTTGCTGATATCTTCGAAACCGTTAGTCCGATCAAGACGAAACCACCATCAGAAGTTTGGAACCATAGCTCGTTAGTAAATTGCAATTGCCCAAATGCCAAAATATTGATAGTAAGGGGTAGTAAAATTCAATCAAAGTCACGCGTCAGTCATTTTTGACGTGTTTTTTCATATAAATGTCTATAACTCCGAAGCGAATTTAGATATTTTCACCAAAATTTTCACACACATGTATGGGCTCAATCTGAGGACATATGAAAAAAATTGTGGGATTTTGCCTCTTGGTGGCGCTATAATAGAACAAAACGTTAAATTCCCATTGACTTTAATGAAATATTGTGATGTAAAATGCTATACTTAACAAATGCATTGGTGCAACATTATGAAACTCAGAATTTGCCACCAGCACCATCCCCTGAAGGTACTCAAAAGATTTTGAGACAGCGCCACTTGTTGGTCAAAAGTTAAAATTAAATTTCCAAAAATGCTTATAACTTTTGAAAAAATATGCTTATTGTAATGACACTGGTCTTACTAGATTCCTTGGGTCATGCCGAGAACATAGATATCAAGATTGACGTATTTGGACGAACTTCCTGTCTGCCATCTTTATTTACTTTCAAAACCTTCTTTTTCGAACTTCTCCTAGGCCATTCGTCCGATTTTCACCAAAATCGAATCACATCATCTCCAGACCATGCCGACTAAAAGTTATGGATTTCGTGACGATAGACGAAACCGTTTTCGTATACCGCAGCATCAAAGTTGAGGCATGCTGCCAAACTGACTATTCAGGCTTTATCTCTGCAATGCCTTGACATTTTGAAACCAAACTTTGTATGTGTCATTGTCACCTCACTCTGACCACATCAAATTGATTTCATAACTGCGCCACCTATTTGTCAAAAGTGATAAACCAGTGAATCATCTTAAAAGTTACTGTATATATGATTTTTCAGCCATTTTGCCAAAATTGTCTTAAAATGTCTTTAATTGCTCCTTGCTGCAGTCGGTCTGCCACTCCCACCCATGATGGTATCTGTTGCCGCTTCTTGCGCTTGGCCCCGGTAATGGCTGCTCGCAGCTATATTTTTGCCTTGTACTTGTATGATTTAACCTCTGGCATTAGACATGACCTGAACTATTGCCTCTAGTGGCCAAAAATTTGTGTTGCAAGTGCCAGACTGGCACACCTGAAACCAATGCAACTATAAGTATTGCTTGATTTTGTCCGTTTGTTACTAACACCCTGATGAAGGCCAGTGGGCCGATACCCGTTGGTGTTTTTTAATGGTTTAGCCCTCGACTAAATAATAAAGGCTTTTTTACTTTTGTAACCTACTGAGTGCCTGGACTTGGATTTTTTCCCAATTTTTTATGAACATATAAATATATGATATTGTAATAACTAATAAACTGCACAAAGCACATTTGTTTCTAAATAGTAAGAATAGCCTACTAAGTGCCTAAGTTGATTTAATCTTTTGGGCTTCTTATATTTTGGGTTTACACAAAAATGGAGAAGATGATGGAAAAATAAGTTAAGTTGCATGACCACATATTTTTCCATCAGCTGTACAAACAACAAATGAAGTCAAAGATTTAATAAAAATAAAAAAAGTAGATATTTGCTGCCGCCTTCTGGATTAAGTCAATATTGCAATTATTTCACAGGTCAACAGCTCACCAATAGGATCCCATTCTGTATTGACTTAAAATCATGCTGCTCGCAGATTACAAAAAAGAAAACCTGCACATAATGTAACTAAAGCTATTAATAACATGATACAGTTGAGACATAGATGTGCTGTAAGGACATAAACATATGATTACTCGGTGCAGTCACAATGAGACACTTGTTGTTGTGAGTTGTGATGTCCATTTATGGAATATCTTCTCATTTACAAGAAATTAAATCATTCATTCAATTTTGTAAAAAAAAAAATTGACACATTTTACAAGTGGATTTGTCATTTGAAGCATTTTAATTAGAAGATTGTGGGGTTTTTTTCTTTCTTTTGAGAGCATTGTGCAAATTGGTAACCTGTAAATATTGAAGATACATACATATGTAAACTGATCAAATCCAAGACATGGATTCAGCCCTTATTTTGATGTCAAAAGACAAATTAGAGACAGTGCCATAAAGAGACATAACAATCAAAAGGCATCAACAATAAGTATATTTTCTACAAAACAAAGCAGGTTCAATAAATACAATATTTACAGAACACTGAAAAAAACCAAATGCATGCAAGTTGATTTTTATTGTGGCGTTTGAAGCAAAAGTAGTCCACAGTTGTTCTTTTTTATTTAATTTTTTTCACAAGTGTGATTCAGTCAATTACTACAACCTAAAAGAGTCAATCTATTTTAGGGGTTTCAGGAGTTTTATCATCTAGCGAAAAGCCCTTAGGACTCAGAGGTTAAACGATTTTTCTGTCCATCAAACAATTCATTCTAGGATTAAGAATGCTTTAGAGTTTATATTCATACTTTTTTGTGTGATAACAGACCTCCACAGGGCAGTAATGCATGAAGTACACATTAGAAGTGAGAAAGAACATGATTTTTTTTGCTGTGCCTTTTACTCAGCAAAAGCCCTGACTGTTGCATCATTAAAAAAATTTTTTATTAACTCAAGTCTCTTTTTTTCATTGTCAGACAGGTATTATACAAAAATGCATGTCTTTGTATGTATGACCCTTCAACTTTATAGTTAATATTAAATTACTGAATTATGGTCATGGCTTTTAACTGAGAGTTCCACAGCGTTCTCTTTCTGACACTGAGTTGTATGTCCCCATGGGTACACGTTTTTGTAGATGTAGTCTTGGACCAAAGACATGGCTTAAGTCCCACCAATAGACCAGCTAATGGCATCAGCTTCATTTACTCAAACATTAAACTTCCCTAGAGAAAGAAAAAGCAGAATAGGGTTAATATAAATAGCAAATTAATAATATATCTATAATGTGATGATATTTATATTACTTCAAAGCAGCTGGTAACAATTATAGCGTTTCGTAACACCAAATCCTTCACTAAAACATCAAGGAACAATTAGAGACCCTCCACTAGGTAAAAATAGATACAATACATGGAAAAATCAGTATTCTAGATGCAGTCATTCTCTCTGAAGTTCAAATTCTCTAATAACTCTGGGTGGAGACTGAGATTATTAGATAAAACACACTAGGGACAAAAGCCCCTGGATGTTGAAATGCCAGTTTCCCACAGACGGCTAGACAATAGGGGTTTGGCTGTCCTGTGCCTCCCTGACTGAGATCACCGTGTCTCGCCCTATTAAAAGCTATATCAGAAGAGCACATTGTCTTCTAATGAGTCCACAGTGACAGCTAATAATGTGCCACACTCTGTGGTGAACGTTAACAATGAAGAGGGCATGTCTGGACAATGAGGGACAGTTTTGTAACAACCTGCAGGAACAATCTGTCAGCAAGCTATTAGTGATTTTGGGGGGTACATCCTAATGTCTAGTGTTGAAATCTCTTGATAGCAACTTTATAGGAATGGCTAAATTACCATGTGCAGTTGATGAAGAAAGACAAGGACTAAGCGGCTTGTTTTAATTGCAACTTGCTTGTGGATACACGACTGAAACTATAAACTTTTGCATTATATTTTAGGACCTTTTCATAACTTTCATGAGTTTAATTCTCATTAGGGTAATGAAAACAACAAATACTATCAAATTGTACTTTACAAATCAAATGTACACTACTGTTCAAAAGTTTGGAGTTAAATCAAGTTTTTTTTTCAGCAAGGATGGATTAAATTGATCAAAAGTAACAGTAAAGACATTTACTACAAATATATGCTGTTCATTTGAACTTTCTTTTCATTAAAGAATCCTGAAAAACTTTACCAGTTTCCAATTTTTTTTTAACACTTTTTCTACATTGATAAATAAGAATTTTCTTGAGCAGCAAATCAGCATATTAGAATGATTTCTTAAGGATCATGTGACACTGAAGACTGGACTAATGGTTGCTGCAGCTTTGCCATCACAGGAATAAAATATATTTGAAAAAATCATTTTAAACTGTAATTAATTCTGTAAATAAACTGTAAAAACTGATATTACACAATATTATTGTTTTTACAGTATTTTGGATCAAATAAAGGCTGCCTTTGTGAGCATAAGAGACTCTTACCATCATCAGACGTTTTGCATTACTGTAATCATAATTATTATTATTTATATTACAACAAGCTACTACAGAGCCCCTAAAGGAACATGGTGATGGAAAATAATATTCTTGCGAAGAAGCATTAAAATATATATTTTTCCTCCCATCTCATATTTTTCCACCACCATGTCCCTTTAGGGGCTCCATAAGCTACTGAAGATTGGGGGAGAATGATTCTGAAAAAACTAAATTAGGCTTCATTATCTTTATATTAAATAAATATAGATATATAACATGTATTATGAATTTATGAACACGTTTTTATGAAAAATATTTTTATACATTTTATGCATTATAAATATACAAATATATTTTAATTATAATTTTTTTATTTGGAGTTAAGTATGACCTAAATATGTGAAACATGAAGTGTGATTGTAGACTTACGATGCTGTCAGTGTTGAATTGAGCACCATGGTAGCACGTATCCTGTGTAACTGAGCCACAGTCAGTTTATTATGCTGCTGATGTGGCTGCTGGGAAAGCACCAAGTCACTCTTTTCCTCCAGACCACCAGAGGGAAGTGTCTCAATCTCTGTTATCTCACAGTCTGCCTGGCCATTGGGGCAGCTGAGGGTCCTTTGCACATGCCTTGCCTCTGCTCTCATAAGTTTGCTCGACAATGCTTTTGGATCCTCACGGAGTCCTTCCTCGTCCATCTGGAGTAACTCAGAGCTTTGAGACGTCTGTTTGGCAAGGTGTGTCAAGCTCTTGCTTACATTGTTCCTGCCAGAGGGGCGGAGAGGACCGGCGAGGCATTGAAGGAGGTCATCTTCAGAGCGTGACCTGAGGGTAAAGTGCTGCAAGTAGTCTGGGCGGGGCTGGACGGGCGAACGGCGCCGCAGCGTTTGGGAACGACAACCCATGACCTGAGACATCCCAGAAAAGTCATTCTTCTGCCCGAGCTCCTCATTGTTCGCATGGTCATGGTCTAAAACGTAGGACTCATTTACAGTAATCTGCGAGCCATTCCAGGCTATTGAATCCTCCTCGTCACCATCTTCATCATCCTCAAATCCCTCTTCTTCCTCCCCAGCATCGGTCTCCTCTCCCTCGCTCTGGCAAACCGCTCCCTTTAAATCAAGTTCTGTGATCAGGGACTGAGGGGAGAGAGTTCCATACGCACTGTCTATAGAAAGAGAGCGACTTTCTGCATCCAAGTCCGTCGTGACCAAATCACCCAGACCTTCCAGAGTTTTGCTGTCACTGGTAGAGAAGGAATCCCGCAGGCTTGAAGAATCAGACTGCAGGGGATTTTTTAATGATGCAGTCTGAACAGTCGACAAGGGCCCAACCTCATCCGCTTCTTCCATGGCAGCCACAGAAAGGGTTTCTGTGGAGCCATCGGAGTGACTTGGTGAAGGAGAGAGGCTTTTGGAAAAGAAAATTGAAATTTATTAGAGTGCTTGATGTACTTTGCTCTTTTACAAAAAGTATTGTAGAATTTTTGCATTCCGTTGGATATGAACAGTGTTCGGGGTAATGCATTACAACTAACTCAGGTTCCGTAATCAGATTACTTTTTTCAAGTAACCAGTAAAGTAACGCATTACTTTTAAATTTACAGAGTTTTCAAAGTAACTTTCCCCAACACTGGATATGAACCCATGTTCTTGCCATTGCTAATGCCTATAGGAATAATCTATATGCAGTCTCAATACAGTATATAAGGAATCATTTATAGACAGTACCTCTTGTCTAGAGGGTCTCTGTGCTGTAGTGATGGAGAGCTGGAGGTGGACATGCTGCTTTCCGTCTCATCCTCATCTCTGTCATCTGTGTCATCTCTCTGGGCCTCGGAGCGAAGTCTCTGAAGTTGGTTCTGCATGGAAAAACTCTTCATATTAAAACTAGCACACAAGCCCAATGGTTTTAAGAAACCAACCATTAGTAACCAAACGTTTGCACTGTGTTATTGAATTCTAATACCTGTGCGTTGTGGATGGCCTCAATCCAGCTCCGGCCCTGAGTGCCACTGTTGGCCTGAAAGCAATAGGAGGCCACTGCACAGCAAAACTCATTGAGGTAGATAAGGAGGAAGCTTCCTGGGTCTTTCAGCTCTCGGCACACTACGTTATGGATGACGAGAGGCTGGCGGATCACCTTCACTTTCTCCACACGCTTCACCGGCTTAGTAATCAACAAAACATCAGTGAACAGGAAACCGTACACATCCATCTGTCGGAAACAGGAGGTAATGGAGACCGGTGAGAAGCTTTTAGACAACTATTGGCTGCCAGTTAAAAATCTATTTCTTACTAAAGTGCACTCAGAAATGCTGACTCTGTTTTAAGAAATAAAAACAAGAAATCGTACCCTGCTCTCTTTTCCCTCCTTCATCTTCAGTGCTCCCTCGAAGAGCAGTTGACGGGTTTCTTCAGGTGGGGCGCCCATCACTGGAGCGGTCAGGTCAAAGTTATTATATTCCCTGAGGATCTGAAGGATCAATGCATGATGGATGATTATAGAGACATCAAGCAGGTAATGGAGTTGCAACTTGTTTCTTCAGTAAATGACAAAATACACCCAAGATACAAGATCTCATATAAAAGAGATACGAAAGCCTTATTGTCTCACCCTCTCCACTTCCTCGCTGGCCCCCTCCACAGCCTCATACGCCTCTATACGTCCAGCGATGGCAGCCAGCTTCTGTTTTTCCTCCCTTTGTCTCATTTGTGAGTCCACGCTGTTAATGAAGCATTCAACAGCAGCCACCTGACCAAAAAAATATTATTCAATATAGTATAATAATTAAAAAAGAAATGATAAATACAAATAAATATATTTTTTATCCTAAATACAGTGCAGTTTAAAATGTTTAGATACGTTTAAATGTTTTTATATTTTTCTTAGCATAACAATTTGATTGAGAAGTTGAATCAAAAATAGGTTTAAGAATATCTTGCCACAACCCTACAAAGGATAAGTGGTTTGGAGAATTGATTGAGGGATAGAAGTATATCTAAAATATTTATATAATATAATATAATTTAATTTAAACTGTGTCCAAGTTTAAATTCCTAGATTTGTTTTTCTTTATTCAAGAATTTAAATGTGGCCTTAGACTTTTGAACCCCACTGTATATTTATACTATACTTATATTCTTTCAAAAATGTGTTAACTTATTCTATCTATTTGTTTTCGCTATTTCATAATATTATAGATAAATCCATTCAATTTGGCATTGATTGGCAATTCCAGTGGCAAGAATATGCTATTGCAAATAACATTCAAATAAATTACTGTACATGCTACTGAATAATGTGCACATGTGTTCTATTCCAAAGATTTTTGAAAGATTTAATCTCTTACCATTCTGTTAATGGCTTCACGAGTTGGCGGGTCATCAGTCTTTTTCAGCACGCTCTTGAGCAGCAGTGGGTATTTAGTAAGTCTTTGATGAGGCTTCACCAACATGTCGGTCAGCTTCAGCCGGTTGCACTGTTTATGAGTTTCTGCCCACTACAGGATGGAAAAGTTTATTGAAAGTCTCATTTTGTGAACAATCATAAACATACAATCACAGCACAAGCAGATCATGAGGAAATCACTCAGGCAAAATTAGGGTTCTTTTACAATACAGGTTATTATGCTAAAGACCTCTCATATATCTCTCTCATATACAATAAACCATCAGAGGTTCCTTTAAATTTTCCGCCAGACTAAATCATTCAAAGGTTAAAGAGCAACCAGATATGGATGGTAATAAATTACTCACAGTTACGTATATTCTGAAGAGCTCATTGTCTTTCAGTAAAGTGCGCATGTACTCCATACAGCCCTCTTCTTCCATGCAGTAATGGATATAGGGCTTGAATCTGAAACCAAACTGTATAAAAAAAAATTCAGGTCAACGTAATTTACAGATCTTAAGTTTTTAAGTCTTAAAAAAATGGAAGTGAATGAGTGAAAATACTAGTGTCTCCTGTGTGAGATATTATTGTGCAGACTCACAGTACTGAAACCCTGATGTAGTTCAGTGGGGTTGAGCACGGTTCTGTTCTTTCTGGCTTTCTCTAGTGCTGGCAACATGACCTCAGCCCACAGGGATGTATGCAGTTGCACAATATCCTGAATGTTACTGAAGAGACGCAGAGGTTCGACTTCACTCAGTAAGCCACTCTCCTGTAGGTTCAGCAGGCCACATAGAAACAGCTGGTGAAAGTGGAGGGAATGTGTGATTATATCGTGCTATTAAATGTCGGATCTAAATGACAAGTCACATAAACGTACCATAAATGCTACAGTCAAAATGAGTACTAGAAAATATAACTATTGTAAATTACTCTTATGGACTTGGTTGAAAACCATGAGACCTATTTCAATGGCATTATCCCATATTTACACAGATTATACAAGGACGATGCTAATGTATTTATCAGCAGGCTCTTACATCGGTAATGACGTGCAGTTTCTTGATGTAGTCTGACTCTGTCTGCAGCAGTTCCCATACAGCCTCTTGCTGATGGCATTGACGTCTGGTTAAAATCTACAAGACAAAAATTAAACATTTAAAAGCAAAATATATTAAACCCTCCCAATCAAAAATATATGTTACAAATTTTAAAAAATAAATAAATGCTGTTCCTTTAAAATTTCTATTCATCAAATAATCTAGAAAAAAATGTCTCACAACACAACTGTTTTCAACACTGATAATAAGAAATAGAGTGATAATGATAATGTGTAGCAAAACAAATGGATTTCATTGCAAGTTGGGTCATTGTTAGTATATTCTGCTTGTCTTGGGACTGATCTGAAAGAAGAGTGTAGTGTAGACTTTGCTTAATAATTACAAAAAAATGCACTGTTTTGTGACTTTAGTTACTCTTACAAAACCGATCACGACAAGAGCAATAAAACATCCACCTCCATGACACTGCAAAGACCTACCACAAAAACATCAATGGAAAAACTGAAGTTATAAAAACATTCATAGCTGATTATAGTCATTAATCTGACAGGTTTATTGTTGCACATGAAGTCAGATAACGCTGATCCAGCATGTATTATGGGTTATGACAACCTATTTGATCTATATAAAAATTCTCAAAGCAATCCTCTGGGTAGGGGAGTGTGTTTACCTCAGGATTCTCCAAAAGTTGCTTCCAGCTCTCTTCTAGCTCCAGGTTGGGCTCCTCTTCCCATGAGTCTCTGTGGAACGAGAGCTGCGGTGGCATCTTGGGTAATCCGAACATAGTGTATGAGTATAGCTTACTCTGCAGCTGTTCCACACGATCACACTCCTGAGAAGAAAATTTTAAATATTAAAGTGGAAATAACATAAAATAATGAATCATTAAAAGTCTATTAATGATTATTAACTATTTTGTTTAAATAAACTAAAAATAAAACATAATTTTAAGTGAATTTAGACATCACACCATTAACGTACAGTATGAAAAATGAAAATAAAAAATGATTATGGTTTTTGAAGATTAAATTCAAGTGAGCATTAGATAAAGGCAGAGCTAATCAAAAAATAGCATGAGAAATTAAATATTCAATACTGAAAGATAAACTACATTTTTAATATAATATGATAATGATATGGTACCGATATACAGTATTGTGCATCCCAAGCATAACATCAGCTATTCAAAATAAGAACAATTATTTATTTTACCTCATATGTGTACCTCATATTAACACTATTGTTTGCAGCATGGAGTAAATCTCAAGACACATTTAATGATCTCATAAGCCATCGTCACGACCAAGCAGGCATTGTTGTCCATACCGGACTAACGTCAAGCTATTATATGAGATTTTTACAAGAGTCACATAGAGAGGAAGAGGTGCTGGCCTGAGCTTTGACCCCAAGTTTACACTCCCAACACAACCAACCTAAATCTCTAGGGCAAGCAAACAAAAACACACCAAAGGTCCCTGCACGTGAGGAAAAACTGAGTGTCGACTTATAGGAAAGGTCTACTTGTACATTTTCCTGTTTTGGTCCACTGTTAAGTGGAGCAATACTTTGACAAATTGGTATCTCTTCCTTAGTAGTTAAACACTCGCTCAAGTGTGAAATGCAAAAAGTTTGCCAAGAATATGTAAGTGCTTGTTTTGCATATGAGAAAGTGCCTTGCAAATGTAAAACAACCCTTGGATGCTCACAGATGCTGACCTTCCCAAGAGAGCCGTTTCCTGAGTTGGAACTGAAGAGGCCGCTGAAACGGCTGGCAGCGCGGTTCCTCCAGCGGTCTGTACCCGTTATAGATCCAGGGAGAGAACCACTCAACTGGGATACGGAGTCTTGATTGGGGACGGTGGCCTCACCCAGAAACTCCGGCATGTTCTTTCGCCGACGCGCTTGACCCTGTCACAGACAGAAAGAAAGAGAGAGAGATAAAAAAAGAGAGGCAATGAGAAAAAGCAAAAGTAAACACAGAACAATGTTTGAATTGAGGCGGGGGCTGGGGTGGCCCAGGACCCCCCATAAGAGTTGAAGGACAAAAAAAATATTTCATATATAATTAAAATGTTCTAAAAACTATATTAATCTAACTTTAAATAATTATTTACACACTTGAGGTACTTAATTTATCTCTGACACAAATTAACCTCTTATTGCTTTCTGAAAGAAAAAAAGAAAAAAAAACTGACAGAAATGTTGCATATTTAACAAATTTTACTTGTACTTTTGGAGCAGCAAACTAAGCATTGGCAAGCTGAATTGACCAACAATGTAACAATAGTCACAAAGGAAATGCATCTGTCATACAAACTTTGACAAGAAGTAAAAGCAGCAAACTTTGTGAAGTTGTCAGGCTAAAGTATGGAATGTAAAGTGCCAGAAGTAGCCCGGCTCTGACAGGTAGGGAAGTGCAAACAAAACACTCAGGACATTTATACATAAACAACGACAGGCCTGTTCTCAGACCATCTCTGTACATTCAGGGACATCTTTCACCTGAAGATGGGAAAAAAACTTTGTTGACCTTAGGGAGCATATTCAGCTGTCAACAGGTGAAAAGGCCATGTGGCTTTTGCCAACATTCTCCGCACAGAAAGGTTGAAGCATTAGAGACTTGACTGACAAGAATTAGCGAACCCTTTGACCCGAGAGAGCGAGAGGAACCCTTCGGCAACAACAGGAAAAGAGGCAAGGCATGTCTCGGAAAACAGGGGAAAGGCTTTTCCCTGTTCGCGACAATGGAAAGAAATGAAGAATGCATGAGTGTAGTGGGGAAAGCCACTCAATGTCCCTTGGGACTCATTACTTGGACATTGTGTTCTAATGATGCCTTTCTTTTCAGTGGAAAATGCAATTACAATGGGTTAAAAACAAACCTGGCATTTTTCGTCAGAGAAAGATCTTGAAGATCTTCAGGCCAATTCATTCGTCAATGTTCTGGGACAATGCCAATGTTTCTGAACGGGCAGAATGTTCTGTGCCAAAAGTCAATTTGTTGCTTACCCAGATCGATAAACAATTCTAGATCAAGTCAATATGCTTTTAGCCTTTGCTCAGATCAGATAAATTCACTCACCAGATTTCTGATTTCTGAACAGCACTGATCCAATCAATGCTCCCCTACTTGCTGCATATGACAGACCATCCTGGTTGCAGAAAACTAATTAAAAGTCATCCTTCAAAGATGACAAGCTCATTGTCTTGGTCTATGCCCATCCGAAGAACCCGTTTGACTCACTTGTTTGGCTAGTTTCTCTCTGAGGAACACAAAGTCAACATTGAACCCAGCCAGCATTTGAAGATGTTATATTTCCAAGAGTTATCAGAGAAAAAGTAGATTTTGGCTTATTCACTAATAAAATCCCTTTTAAAACAAGCCAATATGCTGGATGAACCCATTACATTTCTTATATTTATAAAGAGATGGAGAATTCAATTATGAAGAGCAATGCAAGCGCTGCGGCTGCAGGCAACATTTTATCCCCCGTTAATTCCCAGACAGGCAGTCGTTGAACATTCATATTTGATTACAAAAAGGTAGAACCATGCAGATAAAGCCTGAGTGTCAAACACAGAAGACAAGCGATAAGCTCACCGTAGATGTCAGAGGCATTTCCAAGGCAGTCCACAGCATTGCACGGCATCAAAAGAGAGCCAGGCCCATGCTGCGCCCAGATTCAATCTCCTTCAACCTGCTTCCCTCCTGCACCCTCACAAAAGCTACATTGATGTCAAAGGACTAATGCATTTAAATCCACTTCTACAGGCTCGTCGGCTTGCGCGTATACGTGCGTGCTGGTGAACCTGAAGGAGGCTGAGAGGACTGAACGTTAGAACGCTGCATTGCTGAGGAGGGCTGGCCGGGTGTCATAGTAACTGCAGAATCCTGCCCTCCTATTGTGTGAACAGGAAGAGAGGGGAAAGGAGCAGGGGAGGAGGAGCTCCTTCTGCTACCTCAGCTACCTCAAACAACTGATCCTAGCAGTGGCTCGCTTTAAAATCAACAGCGACATGAGCTGACTGCAAAACAACATTTATTGCACATCTGCTGTGAATGCAAGCGGTGAAAGGGATTTTCAATGCTGGGCAACGTACGAGTCAAGTCAATTTAATAATTTTCACGTTGTTTCACAGTAGGTTTTTAGAAAATAGTGATGTTAATGTTTATAATATCTTAATATCTTCACGCCTTATAGTCACATTTAGTAGTTTAGAGGTGGGTTGAGCCAATGTTGCTGTTGGGATGCTCAAACAGTGTCACGGTCACACTACAAATGGCTTTCTTATTGTTGTTTATGCATAAAAATAGGATAAGTTCATCCATAAATGTACCCAACCTCATGTAGTTCTAAAAACCTATACGACTCCTGTTTTTTAGACTCCATTAACTTTCACTGAATGGACACAATAGTTGAAACATCCATAAAAATACCTTTTTGGATTCCACAGAATAAAAACGTAATTTTCAAAATGACATGATAGGTGAGTAAATGACCAAAGAATTTTTTTTTTAAGTGAACTGTCCCTTTAAGTATAGATGGTCAACAAAGTGTTAAATATGCACTGTGAATATAAACACATTTGGGGTCCTGTCTTCTACAGCATAGCACACAATTCTTCACTTTGTAACAAATCAAAAGGTGACTTAAGTGACTGTGACTAATTAGGTGCTAATTTGCATAACGTCCTAATTTGCATTTTGCAGAGTCTCTCTGAACTGTCCAAAACCAACATTAAGATCAGGTAAAAGAAAGCAAGATGGGAAAATCTCTGCTGAGCTCTCTTTCATCCATTCAAATCGTATTGGGATACATCTGCTGAGGGGGATATTAGTGCTTTTTAATATATAAATATTTTGTTTGTGAAGAAAAACTATTCAAACTATTTAAATTCAACTGCTTTTTAGTGTAAAAGCACTTTTGCTGATGTGATATTGCTTGCAGATTATCCAGAATGTACCTCCTTCAATAAATACGTTAGATGAGGTGAAAACGAGGCACATTTTACACATAAAGAAATAAGGAAACACTTAGGCCAGCATACGCATTAAACATTCCAGGCGCTTCTGAACATGGTTACACATTTCCCCAGTAAAACACACCTCTAATCATATGATACTGCATAAAGAGAGCAAGATAGTTTAAGTTTCAGTTTCCTACAAAGGTTAAGGACCTAATGATGATAAAGGGAATTACAACATAAAAGTGGTATATTTCATATTAGTCTTAAATCACAAAAAAACTTTAAAAAAAATTGATAATATGAGGGCAAAATGTTATCTGATATATCAGGGGGGGGAAGCAGAATATAACATATTTACCTGCAAGTGATAGGTTGGTTTTATATTTTATATGCATTATAAAAACATACATATTTTGTATGGCTATATTTTATATAGCTCATTTGGATTTACTGTGTATTCCAGGAAGACAACAGACCATTTTCACCGTAAAAGATGGAAACATGCCATTTAAAGAGACTTTAATTAGCTTTTTCTACCAGACCTTTATGAAATGACTTTGTATTAAATAGTAAATATAATATAATATCATAAATTGATTTAAAACTAGCAATTTAGATGTTGCTACATTTGTATATTTTTCTAGGTTACCTGATATTTTTTACAGAGAAAATAAACCGCAGTCTTCTCCTGAACCAGATGATTTGAGACTAATATTAAGCCTGCATACTGCAGCATTACCTTGATGCCTTGTTTAGTATCTCCCGGTGGATCTGTGGGGCTGTTAGGAGGGGTCGGTGTAGCCACAGGGTTGGGGTTGGGAGGTGGTGCGTCCACGGCTTCGAAGCGCTGCACGCGGGCGGCCACCAACCCCGTAGTGTGAGCCCTGTGGGCATGAATCCGAGGAAGCTCATTTAGAGGACTGTAGTGGATCAGCATTCCACCTGGAACCTCTGGGAATGTTGACATGCTGGGCACATTCCATGTCCTCTGACGGAAATTCAGCATTTCCACGGGTTTCTTTACCATGCAAGAGGATATAAGATGTAAAGATCCAGATGGCGCAGTTCCAGTAGATCCGGTATTAAAGATACCTTGAAAATGATTTAGTCCTCTTTAAGTTTTGAGGTAATGTTGAAGAAAATAAACATAATAGATCATGGCTGTATTCAAATCCACCTCAAAATGACACGAAACTTCTTGATTTTCTTCTCTTTTTTTCTTTTCTATTTTCCCATGTTGCTTCTCTCCGCTTGTGTGTTAGTCTTGTGATCTGACCTTTGATCTCGGTGCCAATGCTGAACCTCCTTCCACTCTTCCAGGCCGCTCTGTTCCTCTTTGTGCCGTCTTTCACTGAGATCACACACACGACTGTATTTCCAGGTGGAAATAACAGGCTGTAGGGCACTATCTTATCATTTCTCTATGGCTTGACGATCACATTTATGGCTAGTTATGTAAACCTGACCGGCTAGGACACAGTACCCATTGGAGCTCAGTAAAGTGAAAGCAACCTTGCAGTACAGAAACAAAATCGCTTCATTACATCTTTAGAGTAAACTGCACCTGTCATTCTTAGTTACAAATTGAACCAGGATCAGTATGTATGAGGACTAAAGGAGTACGAGTACATATTGTTGAATTACAGAAGCCAGTCTTTCTTTAAAAAAAAAAAAAAACGATTTACAGTAAGTATCAATGGATTTTTTCGTGCCTTTCCTCTGAAAGATAAAAAAGGAGGTAGGAAAAAAAGAAGCCAATCTTTCCGACTAATTCCACAGGATTTTCCATCGGGGCAACCTGGGTGATATCGGTTAACCTTGTGGTCCACTGAACTGCTGATGATGCAGAACTTTCAGACAGTCACAAGGAAATAAAATCTCATGAGCTTTGAACTTTGCTCCTGTTTGATACCGTATACAAATGCTCCATGGGAAATGGAGGTGGGAGAATTCAGCACAGGCCTAAAAACACATTCGAAATTTCATACAGGGTACATTACAACGATGTGTTTACTTTATTGGGAAGGTTTATTGTTTGATTTTGAGCTTGAACACTCAGGCTGGCACATGCTGCTCAAGTGGAAGTCGAGTCCTTTGGCAGCGTGATCAGGATTTCCGAGACACATCCCTGTATTTAAACAAACTCAACCCTGAACGTGTCTCTGATATGATCCTAAAAAAGGGTGGTTGGTTTAGAAACCTTGTGGTCTCTAACTGAGAGTTATACTGGGAATAAGTCACAGGTGACAACACAACAATGTCACAAAACAATAATTCAGTCATTAACAGGGTTTGCGGTAAATACTTGGCTTTGGAAAAATTTTTTTTCGTAATTATATGTCGCAGTCATGTTTGCACAATGGGTGGAATTGATGGGTTTCAGAAGATAAAAAGTCATGTGTACACTCCTAAAAGAACAGTAAAATGATGGAGGAAAGGTAACTGGATGTGATAGAAATGTCAGAATGAACGAGAGCGACAAAGAAAAAGATAAAGTGGAGACTGGGGCTGGTTGTCACACATTTTACTTTGGTGAATATTTACTCAGGGATAGTTGTTTTTTTTTAAAGTGTTTTTCACATATGCTGCCATTCAAAAGTTTGAGGTAAAACCTTTTTTTTTAAAAGAAATTATTTCATTTATTAAGCTAGGATGCATTAAATTGAGACTTTTACACTGATACAAATAATTCATATTTCAAATACATACTGTCCTTTTGAACTTTCTATTTTACATTTCTAAATTACACAGGAATAAATTACATTTTAAAATATAATAAAAGAAAAAAGTTATTTTAAACTGCAATAATATTTCACAATATTACTATTTTTTTCTGTATTTTTGATCAAGAGACTTTTGACCCAAATTTTTGAACGGTAGTACCTTAAAGACTTTATATTTAATTTAGAGGTGGGCATAGATTAATTTTTTTAATCTAGATTAATCTCACTGGAATCTTGGAATTAATCTAGATTAATCTAGATTAAAATGGCTCATTTGAATTCTGCCGAAGGCATTCAGAATATGTGTGCTACCCAAATAATGACTAAAAGTAAGTCTTTGAGAATAGTTCGCCTCGCGTAGGGATGTGAATTTCTGCCAAAAATGCCATTCGACAATAGAGGAGCAAAAGTCGAATATCGGTCAAAAAAATTTATAAAATAAATAAATAAAACGCACAATTACAATGACAGAAAGGGAGGCCAATTTCATCTTTAGCGATTTGTCATCAAACAAACTGTTTATTAACTGAACAAGTAACATGTTTTCGTCGTTTTAGTAGGTTAATTGGAAGAAGAAAAAAACAATAAGCACGACGTAGCTACAGTCCGTTTTTGCATCGCCAAACCAGATGCTCGTTAGATCAAAAAATAATGTCATATGTCATAATGATTTTATGTGAACCTGCCTTTACCGGTAATAGCCTCCTCCTTTTTAAACAAATTAGTTTCAATCAATGTAAACTATTCGTGTGACTAATTATGCCCCCTGCGTAGCCTAATACACACACTACCGCGGGATGGCGGGTGTTCATTTAATAAACTGTACACAATGGTAGCTTATTTATTTTTTAGCCTATAAATTAATGTATATGTCGGATAATGTCATACTTTTTAGTAGTGCCATCGTGGTGTAATAATCTTATTGGTTGTACAATGTATTACCTGAATGAAATTAAATCAAATGTATCGTCCTGTGGAATCATTCATTCACAGACAGCTTACGAAGATGTTCAACTAATAAAGATCTTCATCGCTGGCAAAAATATGATGCATTTGCAGATTTGCTTTCACTAGACTAAACTGTAGCTCTTGATGTTCTTAAATCTTCCTGTTACGACTCCGTGTCGAATGTGATTGAACGCGCTTCAGAGTTCAGACGATTCAGTGCGTGAGGAACTGAACAGAACTGATTCGCGAACCGATTTAGACAAATCTGCCAACTTGTTTGATGAAGTCTTTGAACAGAATCGACCCAAAAGAGTGATTCATTTGTAAATTGATCATCGCTCATGCCCATAAAAAAGATACAGCGCGCTTGGAATAAACTCATTTAACAACATGTAAAGTAATGAGAGGAACGATCAACGTAACATGTAAAAGTATACACCTTGTGTCCCTGACAGGAAAATACCCTACTGCGCGATTTGCGCGAAAATATAACGATATTCGAAAAAGCTATTTTATGATCCCAACCCAACTTTGAGAATAGATTAACGGCGATATTTTTTTTATCGCCCGATAAGAGTCTCACGTTAACGCAGCACGTTAACGCCGATAACGGCACACCACTAATTTAATTATAATATTATAATTATAAAATTATACATTTTCATTGTTAATGCTCAGGAAATGAGGTACACTTTACTAAATGTAGTAAGCTGTCACCATGGGACCTTTTGTTAAGGCTTTACAATCAAATCTAAAGAGATAAAAGAACAAAACAATTAATGAATCTTCTCTTGTGACAACTAGCCCCGGTCTCCTCTATAAAGAGAGAGTGACCTACCAGGCCGACTAGCAGGTCTGCCGCCTCTCGGCGTCCCAGAGAGCCATGCTCTGCTCGGTCAGTAGAGGAACTACGTGTGCTGGAGGACCTCATGATAGGCAGACTAAGAGAACGGGGGTCTTTCACACACCTCTCTACCCTCAGCTCCTCTCCGGGTCGAGCTGCACACACACACAACGGGCATTTATTCTTGCCTGAATATTTATCATCAAGTGATGTCACATGAATTTATCTAATTTCTGATTAATTCTCCTGTTGATAAATAGTAAAAATTCGTCCATAAAATTATTCAAATTTAAGTTTGTAAGGTCAGACTACTCTTTCTCTCAGATTGCTTTATTCTTAAATCATAATAAAATATGATCATATAGGGTTTTTTTTTTTCATCATGCCATCACAGAAACATAAATTTGATTGGGTCCAACAGAAGAAAGAAACTCATACAGGTTTGGGATAACTTGTGGGTAAGTAAATTATGACAATTTTACTTTTTGGGTGAACTGTCCCTTTAAATGAGCAAAAGTGTTATATCTCTATTTTTATATTAAGAAAATTAGTGAAAAGAGATACTTTAATCAATTCTCTAATATTTACATGAGTCATTTCTATTGATTTCACAGTATAGTGCTTGGAAGTACTGTAAGGAGAACATTACCTCGTACTCTGAGGTAGTGGCCACCGAAGCGATAGGCTTCAAATCCCAGTGAAAGTGGGGTATTGGACTGATCTAGGAACAGGTTGACACGTGACAGTTCGATTCCTTTTCTTTCAAACACGGTTCCCAGTACTTCTCTGAAACACAAAGCTAAAAGGTAAGCTACATGTGATTCTAAATGCATTGATTTGTTTATTTGCGCCACCTAGGGGTACAAACAAATCACCTCAAGGTTTTCTTCTTCACAGCTGGGACAATCTCCATGGTGACGTCAATATTAAGGTCAAATTTCAGAGTGAAGCACTCTTTGCTGGGATCCTACAGGAGTGAAGAACGGACAATCAGCTTATGTTTTAGGAAAACGGTTATCGCAACTGATTATATCTTCAGACAAAGAAAGGTCAAGAGCACTGTCCAAAAATCTTGCCAGCAAAACTAAATCACTTGTTTGAGAAAGAAAAATGGCACACAGACTTAATAAAAATCAGATCTCTTATTCTTCTCTTACATCTGTGTGTCGGCGTCTGGTCTTCTTTTTAACCAATTTCATTCCTCCACTTCTGCGATCCCTGAGATAAACAAAAAAAAACAAGGAATGGTTGAACCTACAATGAATGCCATGTTTTTTTTTATCACAAAAAAAAGGTGTCTTTTTCACCGACCACTCATAATTCAGGCACTAGACCACAATTTATTTATGTAAATTAGGCTGCAAAGACAGCGTAATGTGCCTATCTCAAAGACGCACTACTGCCATCAACAGAAAGCAGGAGGCAAACGAAAAGTTTTCTATTGATTACATATTTTATTGATTATAGAAGCAGTAATGCATCAAATTATCAAATATTGGGGAAGGCAAATTATGTCAGATTGAGGTAGTCTGCTGCATGCTCCAAAACTTTGCTTTCAGAATTCTTTTCAGAATTGTAATGTACAAATTGGTCAGTGGTTCTTTTTATTTACAGTATCTAGGTGAAGCAATATTTTAAAATAATTACATAAAATAATTATAAACAATTAAATTTCATAATTTCAATAACTGAATTTTCTTCATGGTCATAGTTTTCTCCTCTAGTTTGTAATTGCAGGTTATTATAATTATTTTATCATATTTAAATTACTTAAATAATTGTGTTCATTTCTATGACTTTTCCAGGTCTAAAAATCACACTTTTAAAATTGCCTCATGCAGTATATCCAAACAAAAAAGAAACTTCAAATTTCAGCTTACATCATTATTTTTTAGCTGTTTCTTCTAATTTTAAATCTTGTTTTGTTTTATTTTAAACTATTCTGCGGCCACCTTGGAAGTGCGCTACAGCGCCCTAGTTTTTGGACGTGTTTACAATGTTACCTGATTTGCATCTTTGCTTTAGTGACTTGCGTACTAAAACAATGCAGACTGCATGTGCAAATAAACTATTTTGGGAGTTAATTCATTCTTAGTGTAATAACCCCAGCACCCCCCCCCACCCCCTCCCTTCCAGGTGCGTATTGACCAAAAATAAGAAGTGACGTAAGCTAAAGCTACTTAGTCTTTCGAATCGAATTACTTGCGTAATTCACATTGCCTGCCAAAAACAGTTTGTACCCATTCATTTATAATGCTGCGAACTCAAAGGTTCAGATATATGCTCTTCGTTCCATTTCCTAAATTAATGTGATCACCAAAAGGAATAGATAATCCTATCCCAGATGTTCTCCAGGGGTTGACGCCACTGGAAAGTACACAGATTTCCTCTTTCATTATAACAAACCCAAGCCCGTGCCCATAATGGATCCTAGAATCGAGGGATAAATGTGAAAAAGAACTGACCCTAGGTCAGCGCATCCATCCTCTCCGTCCTCCATGTCAGAGGGGGGACCGGTGCGAGGTGGACAGGAACGAGTGGACACGTTCCGGGCCAGGATGGAACCTGTGGGCGAGCGGAGGAAAAGCAACTCTAACATCCTGCCAGAAGCTGGTAATTAGAATTAACTATAAGTGTCATCCTTGTCTTGAGAGCAGCTGACATCTGTTTTCATTTTTCTTCTGAATTAAATTGGCTGAAACAAGCGATAGGTTGAAAAAGAGAACAGATAGAGAGAGCTTTACCTTGTGGCTGCAGGTCAAACCGTGGGTGCCTGTCAAAGAGCATGCCGTCACGGGCGACGGGATGGCAGTTCGAGTCACATGACTCACAGAGGTGCAGTGGGCTACCGTCTCTAAGGTTCTGACACGATGGGTGGTGGCAAACCTGATGAATAAATCATAAATTAATAATGTCAAATTTGAAAAACACATCAGTGTGAAATCCAAAAATAATGTCAGTATGACCAAAACCCAATTTTCTTCAGGTTTTAAAATGCAATAATCTGCATTTTTATGATTTCCTTAGTTTAATAAAGCTAGAGCCTAACTAAGCCAATGGTAAAATAAAATAAATTCTACACATAAAAGGAATCTGAAAAATATCAAAAACAAATTATATCAACATGGTATAACTTTATTGTGACCTTCATACTATACAACAAAAAAATAAAAATCAACCCTTGGGACATGAGAAGTTCAAGAAACACCCTGCTGCGCTATTATCTAACATTATGTTGCCATAAGGCTCAACATACCATGAATTTTCATTAGCATTCTTACCAAAGGCCATTTCAAACAAGTTCCATAAGACCAACAGCAGCAGGAAATAAAGTGTGGAAAGATAGAAAAAGAAAGGGATTAAGACCTCCTAGTTGTGTGCTTCCTTCTATTGTTCTCTTGATATGCTTCACAACAGAAGCAACACACACTCAGACAGCGAGAGTCATGCAAAAACTGAGCCGTCATATGAAAAGCAGTGATATTTCTCCTTATGGCTACTTCTCAAACAAGTTCAGGTTCAAATCAAAACACCTCAAAATATGTTTAGGCACACATACTCAAGCTAAACCTTTTGAAGGTGCCAAAACAAATGCTGAGGTAGTGACAAAGCGCCTGAGCACTTTCTGAGAGAAAACCACAAGAAGTGAGTAAGCAAGACGCAGGGCATGTGCCAGCAAACCCCAACAAACAAGAGGAGACAAGAAACAGGAAAATGGGTAGATTCTAGAGGTTATATAATCACAAAAGCAGCAGTTTGAAAAATAATCGTTATGACTGAAAATGTGAAGATTTGCATTCATGATCAATTTTATATGTATATATTACCAAAGTAGCTTCCAGCTGGGGGGAAAATAAAGCCAGATTGCTGCTAAATAAGGCTAAATAAGGTTGAGAGGAACTACCGCCAAGCCAAACTGTTACTTTATCCTACCTGGAACTTTTGTCTTTGTCTTCTTATTTGAAATGCCTTTGCAATGAGTTACAGTAAGAAAAAATTATTTTGAAAGCCAGGAGAAGCACTCCGAAAGCTGAAACAATGTCTTTTCTTCTCTTTTAAGTTGTCATATTTGTTTCATACTTATAAACATATTTATGTGAGGTACACAAAAATTATATTAATTTCGAAATAAAGAAAAATAACATAAATGTATTTTAATGTGCAATATAAAATCTCCCAGGTGTCTCACTGCTAATAATCATTTTGGTGGTGTCAAAACTGGATTTTCAGCATTTTCACCATTACAGTCAGTCACATGATCCTTCAGAAATCATTATCTTATGCCAATTTGGTGCTCAAGAAACATTTCTTATTATTATCAATGTTGAAAACAGTTGTGCTGCTTAACGTTTTCGTGGAAACCATGATAAAAAAAAATTCAGGATTCTTTGAATAAAGTTCAAAAGAACAGCATTTATTTGGAATATACATTTTTTGTAACATAATAAATTACTTTACTGTCAGATTTGTTAAACTGAATACACCCATGCTGCATACTATACATATATATATATATATATATATATATATATATATATATATATATATGATATAATAACCACATTTTAATGTTGAGTAAATTTAATTTGAGTAAATAAAACAAACATTAATTTAAGAAACAATTACTAAAAACCAAACACTAACATCTTACATTACCATCTTTTTGTAAAGATCTTAGGCGTCATTCTGCTTTAAGCCAAATGGCTCAGTAACGTTTACAAGGCCTTGTGAGCACAAAATCCATCTTTAGTTTTGCCCCACATGATCTCAAGAGAATGTAGAGCCACGTTTATAAAATCAGCTTGTGATTGTCTTGTGAAGTTTGTCACAAAGGGCCTGGAGAGGACTGGGAAAAAAGTCCATTATTATTCTCTCCTCGCAGTTATCATGACCTGAACAGAACTCAAACAATCTCACACCAGTGCACGCACACATTTAAAGGTCATTGTAGAGATTTTACACGAGTAAATTTTTTTTAAATGACCACAAAGTGCAATATCTAACAAGCAAGACAAAGAACAAAAAACCATTGAACGAAAGCGCACAGCTAAACCTTAGATACCTCTTAGATAACTAAGAGAGAGAGAGAGAGAGAGCACTAACTCTTTCATCAGTTTGGCTATATGCCTCATTTCTCTGAAACCTTTCACACATCTGTGTTAAAGAAAACGCAGCACTTCACGCAGCTCAGAGACTTTTTAATAACAACCATAAAACCTCAGCTGCTGCTGTGAAATAACATACAATAATGCATTTATGACACACACCTGATACTGGTGTCACACACATGTGTGTGTGCACGTCTGTGAGCGCCTGCCTTTCTCTCTCCCCCTGAAGTGACAGCTTCTCCGCGGTCCGTAAGAATGTCAGCGAACAACGTAGAGTCTCGGGACAACTCGATGCTTTGAGCGCCCAACACCCCCCTTTCTTGCTCTCCCTCTCTCCCCTATTCCACTTCCTCTGCTTCCTTCCTTTCTTACTGGCTGCTTCTGAACAGTCTGTGAGTGTGTGTGTGTGGTGATATAGGTGATTCAGATAGAGCAGCTGTGTGTACCGACTAGATCTAAAAGAGGGTGTTGAAGAGTTGCGGTTTTCCAGCCACACCCGCTCCTACTGATTTTGCCGTGCGCAAACACAGTTGTCCAACCACCCATACAAAAAACAAACACACAAAGCTCTGCCTCACTTATAATCTTTCACTGCATATTCTCATTCCCTGTTCTCATGTTTAGTTCTGTCATTTATCTACAGTGATTAGATGAAATGTACCTTAGATCAGCAGCGACCTGCAGTATTTAGACAAATGCATGCATGTATAATATTAGTGATAAGACAATATATCGGCACAGTAGTTTTAAAATAGGGGCACTTTAAGATTTTCATGCAGCATTAGTCTTGTCCATCTGGTCCCTATAAGGCAAGTCAGTCCACTCGGTTGCCATGTTGATGACAAACTTATAAGTACAGCTCCTGCCACTTGGGAAAGACAGAAATTTGTCAGGATTACCAGCTAATTAGCATGTGCATTCTAATAAAAAAAAAATCATTATCTAATCAATCATCATCATAATCTAATTTTAATTGTCTTCTTTTATACGCAGGTGGATCCAGGGGAGGTGGAGGATTTCAGACAAACTCTGATTGCATGTTGCAATCAGAGAAGTGACCGTAAACCCATTAAACAAACACATTGTTTCAAACCATTTCTCTCATATCTACACCAACCAGAGCATGTGAGCGGAACGGTGTGACTCTCTGCTCAATATTCTGCTATATGCCAGTGCGCTCCGTCGCCAACTGTCCCCTGCCATCATCTACTTCAGACTCTTCCCAGAGTACACCCCTGCAGGGGGCTGGGTCATGTTGTGTCAGGATATCCTACATAAAAACAGTCTTTGAAGCCTGAGGCTGAGCTTACATCTATTGAATCCAGAATATTACAGTATCAAAACCCCCTTTTTTTACTCTCTTCATCCTTCCTCTCTTTCTTTGTCAGCG
Source organism: Siphateles boraxobius (assembly GCF_051911475.1). Classification (NCBI taxonomy): domain Eukaryota; kingdom Metazoa; phylum Chordata; class Actinopteri; order Cypriniformes; family Leuciscidae; genus Siphateles; species Siphateles boraxobius. The sequence goes on from NW_027509141.1 coordinate 24,103,886, forward strand.
CTTTATATAGCAGGCTGATGTAAGGACTAATGATGACTTAGTTCATAAAATATTGTGCCTTAAAGTCACAATAACAACAATATGCAAACATATGCAAACATGCTCACATTCAAAGATCTCATATAATCTGCCATTAATGACCTCAGAAAAAACAAGACTTTACAAAAACTAAACTAAACAGCGAAGGATGTGACAGGTCAGCCAAAGCATGCCCCATTGACTGCATGCTCTCAGAAACATGGGGAGACAGACGTGTCATCATTTCCAACAGCTAAACGTCACACTTGTATCCATTTCCTGTTTTTACTCAACTCTGAATCCACAACAACTTTCTGTGGCCACGTCTCTCGGCGCTCCCTTATGAGGACTGGGATGCGTAAGAGGATTACAAGTGTGAGCTCACTGTTTTTCTCTCAGTGAAAGACGGGAAGCACTCAAGCATTTAAAAAATTTCATGGGTTAAACAGGGTCACACGATGAGGTTTTGAGTAAGCATTAGTAAATTACATTCTATAGGCCTACAGTATATGATATGTAGTATCTAAACAATATATAACTTAATATACAATCTTAATTTTAAATTATATAATATCTTTAAATAGAATAGGTTTCTCCTTTGTTTATATATAAAGATGTATATTATGTTCAGATTTAGATTTTTTTTTAAATAGTACATTGATCCCACATGCTCATCAAAACGACTGACATTTGGCTTTATTTTGAAGCATGTCGTCATTACACGTACCACATATGCTTGAGGGGAGAAAGATTTCGATACCTGATGAAGAGCTGAGAAAGACTGTTATTTTACACCTTAGGGGTCATGTATTGTGACCTTATTGTTCATCTAGAGTCTTAATTCCTGCCTGGTGACATCAGAGGTCTCCTTTAAAGGAATGAATGCGAGAGCAGAGAGCTATGTTTGGCAAAAGAGAGCAAACAAGGAGAGAATTAGAGATCTTAATGTTGACAGCTGGTACAGCATGAAATACGAGAGGTGATATACTGTAGGTTGTCTGATGAGAGAACAACTGGAAGAAAAAATTAAATCAATTTATTTTAAGTTGAATTTTGTCATTTTTACCTCCATTAGTGACATAAAACAGTATTGTATACAATGACTGTTTCCAAAAGGTTTCATAAAACACTCCTAAGGACTTCCATTGGTCACTCAAACAGATAGCCCCGCACCAAATTCACACTATTGGTTGAGACAATCTTGCCGGGAAAGGTTATTCAGGCCCTGTCCACACGGAGACGCGTTTAGCTGTATACGTACAAATATTTTATCGGATCGGCGTTTCGTCCAGACGGACCCGGCGTTTTGGGAGACTGAAACCGCTATTTTTTGAAACAGGGTCCCAGGGTGGATAAATCTGAAAACGACACCCTTGCGTCTTCGTGTGTACAGTCAATCCGTATATTTTGTGAAACGATGATTTGTCATCACCCCACGTGTCGACTGGTCAGACGGGCTAAATCAGTAGCCTAACATCAACAACAACTGCGACTACTTGCTTGAGTTCATGCTGCAGAAGCTACTGAGCCTCTTATTTCTTTATTTATTATTTAGACCTAGTTTAATGTATTTGTATTTCTTTACTTTACTTCTTTATTTATTTATATTTCTTTCTTATGCTATGATGCTTGTATTTTGTCTGATTAAGACATTTCGTATTTTGTAGGGATGGGCATTTCAAGCAAAAATAATATTCGACGATCGCTGGGAATTATTTGATTATTATTCAAAAAAGACACCTCTGCCCCCTCATGCTCACTGGTAACACGGCGTTCACTCTGACATTAAATTTCTCTGTACTGTAGGCCTACATGTTGTAGCCATTAAAAAAAAGTTAGTTTCATATTTATGTTTAAATATTATGTTATTTTTTTCCATTTCATGTATGTTGATTATATGAAAAGTGAACAGCTTGAGTAGCCTAATCATAAGATGCGCAATATCGAGACGCATCATTTTGACCACTTCATTAAGTTTTGTTTTGTATAAAGCCTTTCTTTAAAGTGAATTTCGTTTTGTATAAATTGTATCTTAATTTTAATCAATGTTTCATCAACCAATTTCCTGGATTTAATAAATAAGAAGCAAATATAGCAGACAATAGCCTATAATCGGGACATGGAGGTGCCGACGCGATATAACTTGCATCGCACGTGAACTAGAGCTTGTCTCATAAATAAACAGAAACTCAGAAATATATCTAAGCTTGAAATGTCTACTTTTAAACAAAACAATTCAAAAAGAAAAGAAACAGACAACTCTAATAATCCGTATGAAGTGTGCATTTCTCTTTATAGGCACCTTCACAATACTGCGAAGGTGGCGAGTCAGCATCGTCACAGAAAACACTAGTTTATTAATAAACAATTAAAATGTCTCCTAATGATTAGGCTATTTGCCGGTTCTTTGTGGCAAGCTTTATGCTTTAGCTAACTAATCGAATATCGTGACTCATCCCTATTTTGTACCAGGCCATTTATGGTTTTTCATATTGTTCAATAAAGTTCTTGGTAAAAAAGAAAAGAAGCTACTGTGTCAGAAATACATCGCCTCATACTGGTCTGGCATGTATACTACATCGGTTTGAGTCGGTTTCAGTGGTTTCGTGTGTACGCAGATATTTCTTGAGACGGCGCTGTGTTTACGGAATTTTTTTTTTGAACGAGGAAAAAAAAGATCGGATAGGGACAGCTCTGGCTTCATGTGGACGTGGCCTCAGTATTCTCAAACAAACAAACAAACAAACAGAATAGTGGCACAGAGAGAAAGTGTTTGTTCTTTTCGGGAATTTAACCTGCAAAAGGATTACTTATGGTGATATGAAAGCATTTTAATATCCAAATAATTACACACTTAAAGGTGCAGTATGTGAGATTGACAGCTAGCATGTTTTAATATGCTCCCGTTCATAGAGATTTTTAGATGAGTGAGGAGGCTTTTTAGATCGGGTAGAATCTGCACCTCTGACCCAGTTTGTTCGCTGGCTTCCATGGCTGCAATATGATGCGTTTTCCGCCAACTAGCAACCTGTGGTGGCGAAATACTATTGGGTAAATTGGCAACGTGTGGTATCGCACAGACCAAAACAAAAACAAACATTCCGACACGGAACACATTTCAAAGTAAAATAACTGGCTGTAGCATTATTTCTCAGAGAAACAAGAATGTTAACTCAGCATATTTCCTAAATATCTGCAATCATATTATGGTATTTGTATGCTTACATACAACACCTTTAACAGAAAATACAGAAATATAAAAATGAAATATAAAATATAGTTTGATTTCCTGCAGAAATATTGGTAGCTATATTAATCATTTTTGCAATCATTCAAATAACTATAATTCAATTTAATTAAACTTTATTAAATTCAAATCTGCATTTAAATTATTTTCTCTCTGACCATGTGGCTTTCCAAGCACACACGCACAAAGTGAGTATTATTGCTCCATCTGGTGGTCGAAAGTGTTAGTGAGGCTTCACAATCCAAAGCATTCCACGAACACCAATTTACTCCACTTTTCAAGTATTTTGTCCTTGAATTATTTCAGGCAGCACTTTAAGTTTTGAATGTGTGCCTCCCGAGACAGTTGTGTTACAGGTGTGAGTTCAGTCTGTTCTCAAAGTCAGCTGAGAGACACAAAGCAGTGACAGAGAAGAAACAGCACAGATCTGCTGCAGAAGCTGAAGTAATACTTTCAATCATATTAACGACTGTGAAAGAGTTTTGAGAACGTACTATTTTTAAAGGAAAAGTAGCACAAAAGAAGGTATTATGAAGTGCATTGAGGTCCGACAACATTGACTTTCACTGTATGGGCAAAAACACTGACATTTATCAAAATATCGTGTTCCTCAGAAGAAATAAAGTCATACTGGTTTGGAACTATATGAATAAAGTATGACAATTTTCATTTTTTGTTGAACGATTCTTTTAATAAGCTCTTTTTGGTTGTGAGCTTCTTTATGTCTCTAAAATTACATTGTTAGGAAAATCCATCACGACAGGATGCCAGGTTAACCTCAAGCCAACAGATTAAATATATTATTGAAGACTCAAAAGCAATTAACCTCCTTTTCTAACTAAAATCAGGCCTTTGAAGCCAAGACATTGGCAACCTTGTGACAGGGCGGCATTCTGGTATTTTCATGAAGAAAGTGTTTGAAAGACAGCATTATCCAATCTGCTAACCCATAATACTCTGTCCTGGCTCCATTTTAGTAATGTCTTGGTTAGCAGCACATTCATCTTTTACAACACAAATTACAGTCAGCTGCTAATGTCTGTGTTTATTATAGTGCAGTCACTGTTTAGTCTGTGTTTGTGTAAGGGAAGAGGACGGTGGGCCTATTTCGCAACTTTCACACACACATTTACACGTCCACACAAGCATGAAAACGCACACACACGTAAACTATCAAAGTAATAGGCATATACATATACAAATTCTCATGCTTTGTTAAAATATTACAGATCCTGTTCTATGTTAATATTGTGTGGAATTAATCTGTAATGGATCTAATTTTGTGACATAGTATGTTTACACACAAGAAAAGAGCCAAACTTAAAGTCCGCATGAAATGGAAGTTTCGATATTCTTTTCTTCCCTATTGTGACATATCTAAGTGGAACGGCTTCTCGAACAAGAATAAATGTAGGGCGGGACTATGAAGAGATGTTGTTGCAAAGGGGAAGTTACTTTATTTAAAGATTACGATGGCACATGAATTCAAAAAAATTGTGTGCACGTATAAATCATTTATAATAATAAATACTGCAATATTCCATAAAAATATATGAATTGTCAAAATTGATTTCATGGTGACTTTAAAGCTGAATTGTGTATTTTCTTTGTACTAGCTACCATTGGTCAGAAAAACACGTAGTCCCTCCCCCAAACTCATGCCATTGGTTGAGTCATTGTTGCTGGTCTGGATGCTCAAAGTCAAACAAACAGATTAATGGTTTGAAAACACCACAGAGCCACAGTATTTACACTTGTTTTCAGGGGAAATAATATATGAATTGCTTACTTATATGTGTCTCAGAGATAGGAGTTTTTGAACACTGAAAAAACAAACACTTCACCTTTAAATGTCAGCTAGCAGGATGAGCAGTTAAACGTCAACAGCAAACTATCGTCATCATCTTTGTGTATTTTCACCTCTTGACCCCTTGCAGGAGACAGGAAGAACAAACCTACATGAAACTTGTAGCCCACAAGAGATGAGCCACAAAGACCTCAAAACATAAACACGCACATACGCACACTTGAAAACTCTACTTGGTTCTTTTCAAATAAACAAGAGTTCCTCTCATCTTTCCATATTTTAAGGGTAATGACTAAGTGTGTTCCTGGTTCAGATAAAAACATTGGGTACATTAAGTTAAGTCTGGCTTCGATCAGAGAAGACTAGAAACAGAAGTGTTTACCCAGAGACTCTTTTCAAAAGCTCATTAAAGTTCAGAGGACACTGGCAGAGTTGTGCAGACAGGAAATGTGGGACACCAAAAGAAACAAGCAAACATCACTGTGATGTCCTATATTGAATCAGACATGCTCCATGTAAACAAACTTTATCGGTTTCCTTTATAAAGGGTTTATCTGTATCCACAGTTTGAAGAAGACTGGTACCGGGAATTATTCTTGCGAACAAAAAACTGTCAGTATTCTCATCTGTACCTGCTCAACAAGATAGCCTGTATCCTTGGTCTTACTAGACAAAAGACTGTTAGTCTCGCAAGCCTAACTGCAAGCCTTTGATTTATCTGCATTACTTTGACCAATAATTGCCCATTCAAATATGAACTATAACTATCTGACTTACATGTAAACCACACTTCAGTTGTTTTTATGTGATGTTTAGGGGTGAAAAAATAAATATATAAATATAATAATTTATATATATATTTTTATATATATATATATATATATATATATATATATATATATATTTGAATTGCCAGGTGATAATTGCTCATTGTGGCAGCCTGTTACATTGTAAACAGATCATTCTTTTCAATAATAATAATAATAATAATAATAATAATAATAATAATATATAAAAGCTTAGTCAACAGAGTCATCGAATTCCAATGGTCATACTTAATTTCTTATATATATATATATATATATATATATATATATATATATTATTTATATATATTTTTTTGTCCAATTCAACACTGTTTATGTTAAACCTGAAGACCAATACATAAGCATATTACTGCGGCAGCATTATAATTGACAATTTTAATGGTAAAGGAACACCTGTTAAAACACAAAAGTGGAAAGTGTGGGTAATAAATGGGCACCGGGTTTTCCAGTGAGAAAAAAATGTGAGTGACTGATCTTTAGAAGGAGGGACACTGATTCTGTAGCTAAACTAGTTTGGCAATGAACATATGACAATAAAAAGCGTCACAAGACTAGATGTATTACATTTTAACAGACAAAAAGAGAGACATAGGCACAGCAGCGTATAAAGGGAGAGAGAGGAAAGACAGGAAGGGAGAGACATAATGTGTTTTGTTTAAGTGTGTTTATGTGTGAACAGCCTCATAAACGAAAACGAGCGAGCAGTAATCTCACTTTTCCATACCCGCATCCCCAGACTCCCAGGAGAAGGCTGGTGAAATGCCGCCTATAACATCACATCCGTCCTTTCGCCATTGAACTTTCAACAGCACAAAGACAAAGAAAACTTTTGTTTTTCCTGCCGGTTCCCTAAGCGCAAATAATGTCCAGGAATATTCCATGCGATAAATGCAATAGGCTTACTTGAGATTTTTTGTTCGTAAGTGTTCATGAAAACACTAAGTGGTGAAGATTTACCAGTTTCACTCACCCCTGCAGGGCTTTCCTATACCGTGTGACACATTATGATGTCTTACCTTGGAAGCAAACTGCCGTTCAGGACAGATGGGATGCTGACACAAGATGCCGGTTTTCTCCTCTTGTGCAGGTTTCTCACCTGAAATAACACACACCCACACACACACACACACACACACACACACGCACACACACACACAGAGGTTAAATGTCAACTGTATGTGGGAGGGAATTATAAGTGAGGTCAATTTGTAGGTCAAACTGGAAAGGTGCGGTCAAATTTCACAACCAAAAAAGGTTCATTGTCCTTTCTCAATAGTGTAGCAATGTACAAAGTACAGCTTTCAGAACAAGCAGCTTTCTTTTGGTTTACATGGCTAATCTGTGAGACCAACCTGAACCCGTTGCGAAATCTGTGAGGGGAAATCATTTGCCCTCATGCGACATTCTTGTTTGTGTGGATTCCTATTTAAACAACTGGATTTGACGAACAATGGTAAATGTTATCGCACATGAAGGCTAATTGCTATTCCCTTGGGAATTTCCTATGGGTTATTAAATGCTGATTTTGGATTTATAAGTAAAATAAGGTCTGTGGTAATATTACCAAAGTCCCTTTAAGACAAGTCATTTCACTCGGCGGGCATAATTGAAATGCCTCTCGGGCATGCAAGTGCAGCTTTGAATGGGGAAACATCAAATTCTCCAAAACTGTTCGCCAAGCTTACAATTAAATTTGAAATTTGAAATCCCTAATAAAATCTGACAACAACTGTCTCTAAATTGTGTTTCTAAATGCTCGAATCATGACAAAAAACCCGCCTGGACAAAACAAACCAACTAATACATTTTAAAAACCCCATTAGAAATAACAGGGGAAACTCGAAAATGCTAATCCTCTTTTCCTAGTTTTAGGGCTACAAACTGAACAGCTCTATATTATGGAAGTATCAAGTATCCAGGAGTAATATAGAGGAGATTAATGAAGGAAATAAATATGATTGAGACATTTCGTAACATGGAGGGACTCTTATGAACACAGTGAGCCTGTGGGGGATATGTCCTTGGGCATGAGCCAAAAGACATAACAGCAATACAGCACAGCAATAGATGAAGCAGCTGGGGGGATATGTAGGATACAACGTTTGAAAAAACTGAGAACCACAAACAAGCTAGAAGAGTGATACAATTTGTGACAACTACTTAATTGCATGATATGCTGATCAAATAAAATTGCATGTATCACTTTACAACATATATAACTTGAGTTAGCCATGGCATCAAGTCCATAAAGACTAGCAACTGGTACCAGGAGAGATGATTAAAATTACAATAAATACTACCTATTGGTAGTTTGAGGAAGGGATTAACTGAAAACTGAAGAACTGACAATAACACAAAAAGGAAAAGAAAGAGGAAAAATAGAGAAAAACAGACAGAGCAAAAAAGGTTGGCGGAAATCTAAGATTTCCAGACATTACAAGTTTGCTGGCAGACTGGCTGATTTTCCTTTCAGTGAGGGCAGTGGTATTCCACTTACCTAGAAACCCACAGGGTTTAATATGAAAAAGTGCACGATTTTTCATTGATTCCACCCCTCATTCTCCTTTCTAGTAATGCTGCCACCTCAAAACTGGCTGAACAGAAGCCATTGATGATTACAGACAACAACATAATCAACAGCATATACAAGCAATAGATGCAACATTACGTATTAGTGAGAAACATTCCCATAGGTTGATTTCATACAAAATAGTAAGTATACAATGCTACAGTGATGGTATATTGATACAAGGGTGTCTATTAACTTGTGGGGGGGAAGGGGGGGCTATTAACAAAGCTAGAAAAAAATTATGGAACTTACGCCACAACTGAAAGAGTAATAATTTTTTATTTTATTTTTTATTATACACTTTCACACACTAAAAATTGAAATTGTTTGATTATTTTGTATGATTATTTTGCGCTTTATTTAGATTATCATAGTTAAAAAAAATCATACAGTAGTTTAAAAATGAAAGACTCGGTTTGGGATAAGTGTAAAACAAAATCTATGCATAAAGGGCATTTTAGCATAAATCAATAAATGGTCAAAAAAGAAATATATATATATGTGACAGAACTTGGAACGCCCATACAATGGTTGTAAATGTTTGATATTTTCATATACCATGGTATTTAAAAGGTACACAGCTCCTACTTCATCAAGGCATCTGTGTCTTTTCCAACATCCTGAAAGTAGAACATCACTACACAGTCCAAGACAAACTCTAGATATTATCCTCAACACATTCCATCTCACGTCACCTCCATCTCTCGATGAAGAATATTCCATTTCTCCTTCTTTAGTCAGAGAGGTAGAGGGTACCTCCTAAAAATCCTCTATGTTAGGAATGTGCAGAATGCCAGGAACTGTTTTTCATGCCCCTCTGTTTACCCAGTTGTTTGCTGAAGTTCCTGAGGGGCGCACATCAACTGTCTAAAGTGCTAGAGCGGAAATATTTTATATTATACTTGTTTTCTTTTGCCTCCATTGGAGGAACACCAAGCTGATGCCATGGATGCCAGTATATGTTTTGGAAAGTCTGAGAATGTCAAAACTTCACCAGCTGAAGGTGTGGAAGGGGAGTTGTCATTGATTCTTTATTCCTAGCTGACTAATCCTCTTGCGTTTTGGACTTAAATGAGTTTAGACAGAACCTGACATTGCAAAATTAGCTCAACCGATGCCGTGAGTTTGGGGAGGCACAACCTGCTTATGTAACCAAAGGCAGATGGGCAATGTCTTTGGGAAACTTTTTGGTCCGACTTAAGAGGAACAGAAATGACACACTTCCCTTCATTCCACAACTGCTAAAAAAATTCACAAGCTTTAAAATAAATCTAAAGATTTAGGTAAACTGATAAAAAAAACATTTGCTTGACTGTATGGACAAAGAGGGATAGAGTGAGTGATTAGTCAAAATATTTCCAGAGAAAAAAAGTTTATTCAAAGTGGGTCCTAGTAGGGGCATTAGCACACAGATTAAATGGTAAGGACAGTATATGGACAAGCTAAAACTCACTCTCCCTCTGCACTTTGCTGTCACAGTAGTCTCTTAAACCTTCTGACTACTTAGTGGAAACCAAACATGATGTTCTCCACACAAAGCCAAAACAAAAATTTAAAAAAAGAAAGAAGCCATTTTGTTGCAAGACCTAAGTGTAAAGGCATAGATTTACACACGCACACACACACACACACACACACACAAATAATAATACATAAAATTGAATAAAACTAACATTATTTATTTAATGTCTTGTCTTGCAAAGCCTGTATGACTCAGTTTTTTCCATGGAAGACAAAATGAGTTTATTTATACTGTAGCTGAATGTCCTTTGTTGTTTCTCTTTTCCAGTGAACGTATATGGTGACCACAGATTTTCTAGGCCAGATTTGAAGCAAATAAGTAAAATTTAAGCCTATCCCTATTATATTTAGGAAGATTTGGAAAATGGTGTTGTTTGGACTACTATTATGATGCATTTAAGATTTTTGTTCATTTCAAAGCTTGATAGTCCATGGGTTTCATCCATGTTTATTATTTTGCAAAATATCTTAATTTGTTAAATATGTTTTTGTTTTCAGAAGAACAGAAGAAATTAAGCCATGCATGTTTGGGAATGACTTGAGGGTGAGTAAATGATGACAGAATTTTCATTTGTGGGTGAAATGTAGGCCCTCTGAGAAAAATACTGTAATCTTGTACTAGTCATTCAATGAAAAATGTATTTGTTTGTAAGAAGAAACATAGCATGAGAAATATGGCATAACACAGAGCCTATCCATCTTCAAGTTTATATAATATCTTCAAAATTACAAACAAACAACTTTTAAAACATAATTTTGCAATTTACCTTTAGGGTAAAAAATAGATAATGATTCAACCAAACTGTCTCACACCATTCAATGGTGTCAATTAAAATCTCTTACCACAAGACTTCTGGGTAATGTCCATGAGGGAGGTCCAGGTGTACTTCTCCACTCCCAACTCACTCGGTGTACATGGCAGAGTTTCCAGTTCATAAGACCCATGCCGCCGCCAATAGAACATTGTGCCTCAAAATCCAAGCACAACCGATAAATCTAACGCCACATCTCACTTGTTAACAGGGAGTAGATTGAGATGATGTTCTTAACTCCTTGAACCAAACATCAGTCTTTAGATGATTACTTCTCGTCATGTTTACCCAAATTAGAGAATGTACTAAAACTTGAGTGGCTTCTCTTGAGGAGAAAAGTTCCACAATACTGGATTTCTCTAAAGTTTCCAGGCAGGGTGCTTTGGACTTTGTGAGCCAGTATGTGAAGGGGGAAAAAGAGGGGGGCTTGACCCACACAGCACGCCAGACAAGCGGTGCATTCATCCACATGTGAATTGCATGCTGGGATGTGAGGGAGACTTGGACCTGTGACTTTTCAGAATGGCAAGAGATACAAAGCTGCCTTTTGAGATGTCCACGTACTTGTAGCCCACAAACTCCATGCATCTCAAAGTTACAGTATCATATAGAGCAATGAAGCAGAAATCATACTTTACAGACTCAAGCCAGAGTCAATGATATATAGAGCAAGTATGGTAGGACAATAACCTCTAAAAAGCAGGTTTAGAAAGTTGAAAATGAGAAAGGGTTAAGATAAAGATTAAAAGAATAGCTGCTAGAGTTGGCGAGTGCCCTCCAGAACCCTCACAATTTCTAATTTTGCTCTGACAAATTAGAGAGTAGCATGGGAGAGTCTAAGCTGATGGGATCCAACATTTCCAACCATATGGTAGTAATTTGGAGCAGTGTGACGTGCAGGGGTTAGTTTTAATGACCAGGCTTCCAGTGGCAGTCAAGCCAATACGCCGCAGTCTCAGACTCTGTCAGCTTAATCATTCGCTGGGACATGTACAAACAACAAAGCTCTTTGCATCTTCACCTAGACATTTCTCTCTGCGAGCTAGTGTACAACAACGTCTTTTATAATTACGGCTTGTTTCATCTGGCTGTTTTTACATTATATAATTACTTTCAAACTTTATTGTCGAGACATCATAGCATCATTTTCCTGCTGTACGTTGCTCTGTAGTTGTTGTTTGACTATTCAAATAGCTCGCCTGGTGTGTTGTGCTCACTCACGATTCTGAGTACATAAACGACTTTAAATAAAGATTAGGACTGTTCATCGATAATTGAGTAATCATTAATTAATCGAGTTAATCACATAAAATCTCACTGATAAAAACAACGAAATTAAGATAATTCAAGATATTACAATGTGGCAGACAAAAGCATGACTACAAAACATGTCTTTAGAAATACATTGTTCATTTAATCGGATAAACGCATTTATTCGGATACAAATAATTAAAACAGTCTAGAAGTCTGTATGTGTGTCTATTCACGATTTTTCTTCAATATGTCTATTAATTTAACAAGTTACCGTTAGATATACAGTATATACCGTATAAACATTATATATAATACTAACTTGTTAATGCTTTAGCACCCCTAGCGAGATTGTAATATAATATACAAGTAATATTAATTTGTTTTAAATGCTAGTGATCATCACATACCACACCCAAATTTTGTCTGCAGCATTGCATTTGGCTGGTCATCATGCTATCTTCAGCTAATAATACTCAGCGTGTAAAACATATGTTACGACCAGCATGTTGGCCACACATGAAAGAACACTGGGGTGTGACAGCAACTACAGTCAATTATAATAACTAGGCTAATCCCCTAGTGATTCTCCTGACATTGTTTATCTTTGTTTAAAACACTAGCATTAGGACAGTCATGCACGTGGCGAACTATCTGTAACCAGTAATGGGCTTGGTTTGGAGGCTAGATGGCAAATTAGTCAGCCAAGTGACAGTTCCCAAATAGCCTAGACAGTTCCATGCAACGGCTCCTAGTCAAAATCAGGTAAACAGGTCTCTATTTCTGGTATTCTTCATAATAAATTCAAATACTTAGACTATTTGACATTATTTTAAGAAATACTACTCAATTGCTTCACTGATAAACTGTGAGCTTCATAAAAGCCCAATTTGTTAGTTTGAAGTTTGAATTTAATAACTATGGCCCTGGACCTCACAGACAGAACATAAGAGGCATTTCCTTTGGTTGGCAGAGTCACTTTGTTTCCACTGTCACACTCTTTTTTTTACAAGGATTTCGAACTATTTATATTGCCGAAAAGAATATAAAAATTAATGATCTTGTGGTCAATCTTGCTGGGAAAAAAATGAACTAGTTCAGTTGCACACTATGTGAGTTCCTTTGGCTAGCAAGTGTTGTTATAAGGGAATGTAAATACATTTGTTTAAATTGACATAAGACATTTCATGTAAACAACTGAAAGGAAATCTATAGAGAAAAACACAGGAAGGAAATTAATTGTACATTTAAAATGTAATAATATAAATACTGATCCTTTAATTATAATAGTCAATATCTATGAATTGGAACCACTTCATGTAAAATCAGCTGGTACCTTTATCTGGACAAAATCTCCCTAAATGCAATCTACCCTTTCAGCTGTTAAAAATGAGCTGTTGGCTGTACATACAGATTGAATCACAGACATTTCATCATGATAAGCCATTGGAGAAGTAAACCACAGAGTCGTCTGCCTGTCACAGCATAAACACAATTTAACCAAATCAAATGGTGAGGAATGAGAAAAGCCGTGAACAAGAGTGGCAGAAAATCTGGATTTAAATAGCCAAAAAGGACATAATCCTGTACAGACAGACATACATTATTACAAATAAATCCAAGTTCAGTCTATTTTCAGGTATCAAAAACAGAATCAGTTAGTCAATAGTGGCTAACTACTCAGAATGTACAGAAATTACTCAGATATCACACCTGCAGCCTAAGAGAAAAGTTTCATTTAGTCTAAGTTACCAAGTTAAAATAAAGGAATGCTTATTCCCAAACTTGTGAAAATAGTGCATGTCTAATAACTCATAATGAAAATTCAAAAACCACAAAAGCACGATGAATATGTCAAATCTCATCAGGCTTACATGGTGCACGTGAGGAATAGTTATGATACATGGTGATTTTGAAGCTTGCCATCCTCAGTCATCATTCATTTTCATTAAACGGAAAAGTGACTAGGATATGAAATGACGACAGAATCCCGGATCCCTTTAAGACATCCTCAAAACTTCGCGTCAGCACGCTGTTTTGGCTCTAGTTTTCATCATTTCCACAAATATGCCCAATATACAGGTAGCCTACACCTCACATTATTGCAGCCGGTAACAAAAATGCCACTTACCAAGTAGCAAACGAAGTCCAAGCCAGCTCTTGGGTGGCGAACCGTATCGATGCATTATGTACTGTTAACCATGTGGGTTAATTCCCAAGTCCGGCGTATTCATCTGTTGTTCTCAGAGATGAGACATCCGACCATCCGCTGCTAAGTGTCAGCAGTAGAGCAGACATGAGCTCTGACGCGCTGCTGGCAATCCTCCAAAAACAAAGTTAGGCTACTTACTGACATGTATATATGATATACAGCGTATAATGCTGGTTCCCTAGTAAACTGCAAGCTATTACGTTTCTTTAAAATCGTATCTCTTCTCTGTATGCTTGAGTGACGTCCATATCGCTTCACCTTCCGTGTGCTGGTAGAGAGACACAAAAGGACTGTGCCTTTGACGCACGTACTTTTTGTCTCCTTTCTGGCCTCAAGCTTTACTGAAACTTATTGAATTGCGCTGTAAGAACATGGCATATCAACTTTCAAAGTCAACATGACATCTTTTTTTAGCACGCACAGCTTTTTGTCATGTTAAAAAAACAGGCATGGTATTCCAAAAGCACAGTTGTCTCCTCCGTTTCCTATATTGTTACTACCTCCAACTTCATTGTGGCACCTACTTTACACGCAGGCGTTTCCCTTACCTCCCTTCCCATCTTCTCTCTTAGCAATCTGACATTTCATACCTTTCAGACCGGATATTTAACGGCTAAATGCTACATTCATGCTGTCCAACCATTGACACCTAGATCTACTAAATTTTCTGCCGCTCATTTCTGTATTGACACATGACTTTCTCAAACTGTAGGCCTACTGTTTTTTTGTTTGTTTGTTTGTTTGTTTTTTACTGTTTTTTGTTTTGTTTTTAATGAACAGTCTAATGTTTGAGTGTGGCTATTTTTAATTTTCCATTTTGTACATTCTTAGTATATAGGGTTCTTTATAGAACCTTAAAGGGTTCTGTCAGGTGCTTCATTTTATGGTTTCCCATCATGTGATGATAGATTTAGTTTAAATACTTAATGTCGGTTTTGATCATTTTTATTTGTATAAAATTTTATGAATTAAACAGCTTGTGAAGGTAGGCTACTTTATCAATCGAAAAAACAGAAATAACCAGTTAAACCGATTGGGCCCTATTTTAACTATTCTAAGCGCATGGTCTAAAGCCCAAGGCGCAAGTGCACTTATAGGTGTCTGAATCCACTTTTGCTAATTTAACGACGTGGAAAATGCCGTTGCGCTCGCGCCATGGTGGATTGCTATTTATATGGCGGAATTTGCAAGCGGAAAGACTTACCGCTTCTCCAGAGAGGAAACGGATCTGCTCGTGCGCAAGGTTTAAGCAAGCAAGCAGACCATCTACTGAACAAACCGGATTCCACCATATCTTTATGTACACAATAATAATCTTTTACATTGTAATCGGGTCAATATCACTGTAGACAGAGCCGATCCGCCCTATTCGCTCACTACGCAAGCTGCTTAGGGCCCCGCAAATTACTCAAGGCCCCGCCTCCCCATCGTGCCATAGCGCGTCAATTAATGTTTACAACATCCATGACAAAATTAAGTGAAACTATTCTTCTGGGGTGGGACAGTGAATATACTTTTAAAACAAGACACTGATTATCTAGTCTCAGTCAATGTGTAGTTAAAAACTCTAAACAACTGCACTAATTATACAAGATGGAAAGCAATGTATTGACAATTTGACTACTGATTTATTGGCTATATTGAATTTTAAATGTTGAATAGCTAGCTGGACATACTGGTCAATATGGATGGACATCCCTCAGTAAATATTAATCATAAATCAAAAATTGCTTCAACATGCATAATAAAAAAAACCTTTAACATGCTATGGCAAGCCATTTTAGATTTTATTCATTTACAGTTCATGCATTTTTTATATCAAGAATTTTTTTTTTTTTACTATTTGCAATGTGAATTCTTGATTATTTTTACTATAGGGCCCCTTAGTTACATTTTTATTAACCAATGTCTATTTTTGATATCAGGAATTACATGTTCACAAGTTAATTTTTTATATCAATGATGTCATCACTCACAGGGATTATTGATATCTGCATCACTAGTTCACTAGTTAAATATTACAAGAGCCAAGTCATAGTATTAATAGTATTTTATATTTGAAAATGAATAAAAGGAAATTGGGAGCCAGTTTGAATGGGTCTGATGCAGCTTATAAAATGAGTTATCTATAATTTGCAGGTGCTATGCTTAAGTTTGTCAGTAGAGGAGATGCTGGATCATCAGCCAATATTCTATAGAAATACTCTATTCAATAAATATTGGTTGTTTGAACCTCATTCTGTTCTATATTTTTGTACTTATTCTTTGACTGTTTTGTTTAAAGGAGGGGGGATTGTATTGGGAGCACTGAAGTGTCAGGTGTGACTGTGTGTAAATGGCAATCGGTTTACATAGCTTTTGCCAAGTAAGACATGGTCCTGGATCAACATATTTTGTTGATCCTGGATCAACATTCCTGTCCCAAAATGTAGTCCTTACCCAATCCCTACCCTTAAACATAACCCTACCCTTAACTTTTCCCTAAAATCAGAGGGTAATGATTAGTGAATAACACTGATGTTTGAGGACTTCACCCTGATTCTAAGCCTAAACTTGACATAAACTGTAAACTTGTCCCTCAAATCTGATTGGTTGATTGGAAAGTTGATCCAGGATCAACAAAGATGTTGATCCAGGAACATGTGGTACTTGGTGAAATCACGTTCATCCACGGGGTCAGGTAGAGGGCCCCTTAGCAGAATTTTGCTTAGGGCCCCAGGGAGGTCAGGATCGGCACTGAC
Organism: Siphateles boraxobius; assembly: GCF_051911475.1. Taxonomy (NCBI): domain Eukaryota; kingdom Metazoa; phylum Chordata; class Actinopteri; order Cypriniformes; family Leuciscidae; genus Siphateles; species Siphateles boraxobius. Next base: position 24,120,891 of record NW_027509141.1, read on the forward strand.
TGTAGGGTGCCTTTTGGTGTCCTGAAAATAAATAACAAATTTTCCATTATAACTTAACATACAAATTACTATGAAAGGGTGTGTTATATAAGGCTAAGTTGTTTTATTCATAGCAGTAGCATTATTTGGCTCTTTAGATACATTTGCAAGATTTTCTATAGTTTTGTATAAGAGGATGTATGTTATTTTGCTATGTCCCAGGCACTGCTCATCAAATTTGAATGAGAGTAAAATAGTCAAATCATATATTTTTTTTTCCTATTAATATTTTGTTTAATAATATATAACTCCAAATTGACTGTATTGATCAGTTTATAATAAAAACAATATTTTTATTTAATAAAAAGAAGAGTTTGTCCATGTCCCTGAAATGGTTGTCCACCCTGTCGTATTTTGGAATCTGCCCCTTTAAGAATAGGCCACCCCCATTAATAACATCAGGACAACAGATTTTTTTTTTCTATAGTGGCGGGAAATTCAACTGCTGAGGCGAGTCCGAAATGTTCACCCTGTCGACCACACCCAGACTCGATAGGGTGGACATACACATGACAGGGTGGACATAGCATTCATTTGTAGTTAATATGGCAATTTATAGAAATGTTATATTACATTTTATGGAAACATATACTATAATATAATATAATATAATATAATATAATATAATATAATATAATATAATATAATATAATATAATATAATATAACAAGATCATATTTTGTTATATAAAAAAACATAAAATCATTGCTGTTCTCAGGATATGCCTCTGAGTGCGGCAGAAATTGCTACAGAAAGTGCCCGGCAAAACCAGTTTGGGGCAAGTTGTTCCACGTGTTGTAAATGTTACCAATTGACAGAATTTATTTACTACAATATTTATTGGCCACAAATAAAAAACTAATTGTTACATTTAATGTACTTGCCTTGTCATGCTTTGTTATTATAATTTTCCTTAAGTTTACATTTTGCTGAAAAGACGGGCAGGTTTTTGAACTCCCTGCCTTTTTCATCTCAACCAGAGAGGCCATTCTAAATTCTCAGTTATATCAATGTGATTGAGAATTTAATTATATATATATATTTTTAAGTTGAATAAATGTTTCATTGTCATATTTTGTCATGCTTTTTGTGTTCTGCTTTATGTGTCCACTCCATCGTGTGCCCGTCCACCCTATCGTGGGCTCGTCCACCCTGTCATCTTGGTATTTTTAAATAATATTTAAAATAATAATTTAATCATACCTATATAGGTTTCTTTAAAAACACATGATTTACATAAAATCTTTTATGTATTTATAATTTTAAAGCAAACAAATAACCCTGTATAGGAAAGGGATATCATACCTTTCAGAAAGTATCATTTGTATCTTAATAATGCAATGAAAACATATTTAACAGTAATTTATATGTCCACGACAGGGTGGACGTGCTTTAATGCCATAATTAAAAAAAAAAAATTGTGGGAGCTCAGATAATATATTTATTATAGTATTTGAGTGTCTACTATGACATGACATAAAGCGAATGGTAAATTAAAATCAAAATGTGTGAGTATTGTGAGGGTTGGAAGGAATGGTGATATTGACCCAATCCTTTTATTTTTAATATTTGACATGTTTGTGTGCTGCTTCGTGTCCCTGTGTGTGTTATAAGAGTGTACACACATTGTGCACCCAGCTATGGACTCATACTACTAATTCGCCCTTTAAATAACAAAAAAAATAACATTGCACCATTGACTTTAGACCAGGTTTTTGTTGGTCAATGGCGCAGTCTATTTCAGTTGCCTCGTACACAAATAAAAACGCACCAACAATGCGCTTGAACACCTCGTTTTCAGACCAGCCATTGTTGCACAAATGGGTGCAAATGCAATTGCTATTTAAACAACATGGCGCAGGACGTGAAAATGATAACTGCTTCAGGCTGAAACTAGCTAAAACACTTGTGTTGCGCCTGCCGCCACATTGCTCCAAGTGTATGTAGGGTCCTTATGCTCTTTGTTTACATACATCATAATTAGCTGTTTTCAGTTCTCATCATCAATCATATTCCAAAAGTGACTCAACTGAGTTAGAGTCGCCAAAAAATGGAAGTTGCAATAGTCGATTCTTCCCTATTGTGACGTATCTACAAGTGAGCTTCTCGAACAAAAACAAAATGTATGGTGCCCTTATACAGTAAACAGAGAAGAGAAGAGAAGAGAAGAGAAGAGAAGAGAAGAGAAGAGAAGAGAAGAGAAGAGAAGAGAAGAGAAGAGAAGAGAAGAGAAGAGAAGTTGCTACAAGGGGGAGGTGAAATTATTTTTATTTAAGATTATGAGGGCACACGAATTTAAAAAGAAATGATGTGCACAGATAATAATTAATTTATAATAAATACTCAAATATTCCATTAAAAAAAATCCATTCTGATTTCATGGTGACTTTAAAATAATAAAGGCACTCTCTTCCCAGCCTACCCCCATCCCTTTTCATCTCTTTTCAGTACAAGCAAACCTGTTCATGGCTTGCCAAGCTGTCCATATGTGGAGTATTAACCATCTGAAGCTCTCTCTCCCCCTGCCTCCCCTACATTAAACACCTTGTGCATAAACCACACTTACTCTCTTCTGCAAAACGAGCTTATACTCACCATCACTACTATTTGGGTTCTTTATAGCTGTTACTGACACAGCGTGTCTGGAGAAACGATCTTATTCTGTCACTGTTGTGCAAAAAACTCATGGTGCTATCCATCACATTTGAGACTTATTTGTCCTTGCTAGTGAATCATGTGTCTGGAATGGGAACATGTTGAAGGTGTCTGGACCTTTGAGCTGGACATGATGTTCCTGACTGCTGAGTTGAGAAGGATTGGTGCCCTGAGCTTGTGAGCTGAACGGCAGACCTGGATGATCTATACCTGGGTTGTTTTGGATCAGATCCCATCAACGTGTAAGATCGCTCTTATCAGGTGTGACAAATCCCTAATCCATTCAGGTTGACAACAGCTATGCTTTTATAAACCAGGTCTGTCAGACATTTTAGGGAAGGGTAAATCTGTTGTTTGAGTAGTCTAAACTCTTTTCCCACACCTGACCATGGTGTATAAAACAGATTAAAAGAAATTACCTCATCTTTGATAAAATGTGCACAAAATTAATACACCTTTCTACCCTCATACAGAGTAATACATCAATACATTAATGATGGTCTAAATTATATACTCATTATCATCCTCACATGCTGTATGCAGTCTATTGAAAATGATCACTGGCTTTTGTGAGCTGAGCATATATGTGTCTACTCAGACTCATGGCTAATTGTCTCTACAAGCTTTTCTTAAGCTGATTAGCAGCTCGGCAGATTAGTTTGGAAAAATAATGAATACATTTAGGCCATTCTATCAGTGGAATGGGACCAAATTTAGTTATATTTTTCATTTTTCTTCAGACTATAACACATCTATCTGCTATCTTTTTGTATTAAACAAAAACATACATATGTTCCAAAAGTAATAGTACATATTTACATTGAGAAAGACTTTTATAATGAAATTATAAGAAAGAATGATACTTGAATTGAATATTGATAATAATTTTGAATATAAAACAATGTCATGTTGGGGGCAATTGTAACGGAAAAAATCATATTAACCCTCAGTTCCCCAAATAAGAGTGAGCCTCAAAGTAGTAATATAATTTCTTAATACTTAAATTGGTTGTTAATATTAGTTATATTATATAAACTGAATAGTTCACCTTTATGTCAAAAAATGTCTGTGCGGAAAATGTTGGCAAACCCCAAATGGCCTTTTCACCCTAAGGTCAACAGAGTTTTTTTGTGTTTTTTTGACACACATGTGCTGTCCTATCGTCAGGTGAAAGATGTCACTGAATGTACAGAGATGGTCTGAGAACAGGCCTGTCATTGTTTATGTATAAAAGTCCTGAGTGTTTTGGTTTGCAGTTCCCTACCTGTCAGAGCCGGCTATCTGGCACTTTGCATTCAATATTTTAGCCCGACAACTTCACAACGTCTGCTGCTTTGACTTCTTGTCAAAGTTTGTATGACAGATGCATTTCCTCTGTGACTATTGTTACATTGTTTGTTTATTCAGCTTGCCTATGCTTACTGTACGTTCACACCGCCGCCGGCGAGAGCGGCAAAATTCGCTCTCGCCGCCCTGCCAGCGACGCCGTGGAAAGATTCGTGGACGCTCTGATGATCTGACGTAGATCGAACGCGTGGTCACTTTTACAACTGTATTTAAAGGGGCCACAAAGCATCAATCATGTCGATCGTTATTTTTGCAGAAAATTGATCGATGGAAAAAACTTAACAATTATAGTGACATGTTTGCTAATGAAATAAACAAATTAAAAGCCATTTGTGTGGTGTGGCTTTTGTGTTCATGGTTAAGTGCTATTATAATTTACATTCCCGCTGAAAAACAAGCGTTCTAGCGCGAAAATATTGCCTATAAATAGTGTTGCGCGCCTTCTTATCAAATTCAAATGATCAACCTCCTCAATTTTGCTTGGGAACTAATGTGGTCGGAACCAAAGTTTACAGGACTGCGTTCTCTGGACTCCTCTCAAACGGAGCACTTACATATTCCGATTGGTTGCCGCCGGTTGCCGCCGAACCGCGTCATTGCTTATTACCATAAAGTTGACCTGACTTCAACTCTCCTCGCCGCTCTCACCGTCCAAGACGCGCCGCTCTCGCCGTAGCTCGCCGCCGGCTCTCATTGAAAATGAATGACTTCCGGCCACTTTGACGCTCTCGCCGGCGGAGCGTCAAAGTGGCCGGAAGTCATTCATTGCTCCGTTTGAGAGGAGTCCAGAGAACGCAGTCCTGTAAACTTTGGTTCCGACAACATTAGTTCCGAAGCAAAATTGAGGAGGTTGATTATTTGAATTTGATAAGGCGCGCAGCACTAGTATTTATAGGCAATATTTTCGCGCTAGAACGCTTGTTTTTCAGCGGGAATGCAAATTATAATAGCACTTAACCATGAACACAAAAGCCACACCACACAAATGGCTTTTAATTTGTTTATTTCATTAGCAAACATGTCACTATAATTGTTAAGTTTTTCCATCGATCAATTTTCTGCAAAAATAACGATCGACATGCTTGTTTGCTTTGTGGCCCCTTTAAATACAGTTGTAAAAAAGACCACGCGTTCGATCTACGTCAGATCATCAGAGCGTACACGAATCTTTCCACGGCGTCGCTGGCAGGGCGTCGAGAGCGAATTTTGCCGCTCTCGCCGGCGGCGGTGTGAACGTACAGTTAGTTTGCTGTTCTAGATGTAAAAATAAAATAGTTTAATATGCAACATTTCTGTAAGTTCTTTTTCTTCAGAAAGCGATCAGAGGTTAATTTTTTGTCAGAGATAAATTAAATAGCTACTTAAAGTGTGTAAATAATCAAACAAAAATTGTTTTAAGAAGTTTTAAAATTATGATAATTTATTTAATATTTAAATGATTAAATCAATAAAAATCATTATTATACAAAATATTAATTGTATTATATTTTAGGCCTACGTGAAAAATAAGGTGAATACTCGGAGCGGTTTGTGGCTAGAATTTGTGCGTTTCAAAAGCAGCACCCTCGAAGCTGCAATAAATCAGCTTTCAGGAGGTACAGGTCAGTGCTCTTTAAATTGTTTATGTTCATTATTATTGTAATGGTATGTGCTTTGAGACATGAAGTAGTTTAACGCCGTCTCTTGTGACGCATTTGTTTGCTCCCTGCTGTTCGCCTTGATGTATTTAGAAGGAGGCGTGGCTTTGGAGACGCTCTGAAGGGAGGGTGGGATCTTATGCTTTCAAAACTAGTTCGCGATTGCTAGCCTCTCCGAAAATTGCCTACCCTATACCTTTAAAGTCGACATGAGGCAGAATTTGAAATCGTCTTTTCTTCCCTGTTGTGGCGTTAAATGGCGGGAATTTATTGGATCATTGTTAATTGCTGCAATCTCATGTGAGTGACAGTTTGCTGGAGGGGAAAGGTTATTTTCCCGCCCTGGTGTGGGGAGTAGCATCTGCCTGCAGACACGGAGGCTGCATTTTCAGGACCCCACTTCTAGGACCGCATTTCTAGGACCCTAGGTTTTTAGTGACAACGCCACCTATCGAATTAGAGGACCAGCGAAGATGAATGACATTCAGAGTGTGAGTATCAAATGCGAATCAATTTTTATTTGTTTAACTTTAAAAACAATTTTGATGCATTTCATTGGAAAGTTAACGTTGCCAACGTGCTGGTGATTTGCTAAACAGTCTTGAATGCATAGCCATCATATATTAGCCTCTAATGCTGGAAAATGAATTGCACGTTCATTTAACGGAACTGTTGCATGATAAGCCTGTGTTGACTTATTTACAGCACAATAAACTGTAGCATGTTTGTTCTGAAAGCTTGTTTATTACTCATTGTTTTTCCATTTTAATTCAGTTAAAATAATCTTAATCTTTTCACTGTCACGTGCTCACAGTCAGCCTGTTTAACGTTACCCACAATACATGTTATGTGTACGTCTCTTCATTTTGACATGGTTTTATAAAGTTGGTTGAGACATATGACATTTTAATAGTCAGACATATCCGAGAGGCCATTATAATAATTGAAATCCCACGTGTTAGTTTGTGTCATTTACTGTATACTGTACTCTATATGAAGTGCTATTAAGGACACAGCTCAGGGTAGGCAATAGTATGACAAAAGATAAATAAATAAATTGGTTAAGCACTAGGCTTAGGCCAAATTTATGTCTATTTATTTTTATGAAATTAACTTAAAAATGTTTTTCAAGAAACGACATGAGTGTTTCTAGAACCTTTGTTCCGAGAACATCAAAATCATTTTTTTTTTTCAAATCTTTGAACAGTATGCAATAATTGTATTATGAAAATTAATTGGTATGGAGATTGATATCATTATTTTTATCATTATCATTACTCTGTGGTAACTAAGATCTTTTAAATATGAAATTTAAAATTAGAGAGTAGAACATGGTCAACTAAATGTTCCTTATTTAAATCACTTCTCTTTCTCTCTCTTAGGAGTCAGTGATGATGTTGTCCATGTGTTTGTCCATCCATTGAAGTTCTGTCTATGTGGTTCAGGTCATGATCAAATTTGTTTTTTTGTATGTTCAAGTTCAGTGGTTATATATTATTTTGTAAAATATTTTGTGTGTTCAATTTCAGTTTTTATATATTATTTTGTAAAATATTTTGTGTGTTCATTTCAGTTATATATTATTTTGTAAAATATTTTGTGTGTTCAAGTTCAGGTGTTTTATATTATTTTGTAAAATACAAAATCTTAAATCTATCCCCAGAGTCATCCTTGTCTTCCCTCTGTACTTGAAAATGTGGTCCATAGTGACTGAAAAGACTATAAAATGATTCCTTGTTTATTTTACTTGAGTTATTATATGCTACTTAGACCCAATAATTTCTCAACATTCCTAGGAACCTGGTTTAATTGCAATAAAGAAAGTAGTATTTGGGTGTTATAAAACTTGAAAGAAAAAAAAAACACTCTAATGTAGTTAAAACTGGGTGGAAATATTGCATTGGTGGCACTTTTTTCGGTCCTCCAAAACTAGGGTCCTGGAAATGCGTTCCTGGGACTGCGGTTCTTCGACTCGGTAGGTGGCGCTGTCACAAAAAACTAGGGTCTTAGAAATGCGGTCCTAGAAGTGGGGTCCTGAAAATGCAGCCTCCGGGACTGCAGACAGATAATATTGGGTGTGGGTGCACATGCCATCATCAGAGAAGAGAACAGATTTAGTTGCAAGATGTAGGGGAAGTGTTTACTTGATTAAAGATCATGAGAGCACGTGAATTTAAAAAAAAAAAAAAACTTATGTCCACAGATAATTAATTTATAATAAATACTGTGCATAGGCCTACATAAAAAGAAGAGTTGTTAATTTTGATTTCATGGTGACTAAAAAACTTCAGAAATTTAGTGTGTTATAAGTCCCACTGTCACAATTGCCCCCGGTCTCCCTTACTGTATTCATCTCAACTGTTCATTTATCTTGGAGGTTAAATTTAAATGCTTGAAATTGGAACTGTCAGCAGCATACAGCCAAAGTCTGCAGTCAGAGAGAGGGAAGAGAAAAAGAGAAAGACTGCCTGAGGTCTTGATCAGATGCTTTTTAATCAGTTCCTTTCCACCACTCCCCTGTCTTGCCCTTTCCTTCAGTTTATTTCATTAGTTTCCCATGCCTCATGTCTACAGTGAGTTTTATTCTTTCACTACTCTGTTTCCACCATATCCACCTCTGACCACCCATGAATTAGAAATGACTATGTGGGATGTGGACATTATTGCATAGTTATTGCTAAATCTATTCTGCAATATGCACAAAATATGAGTGCTTGCTTATTGGGCTAAAAACATAAAACTATTCAAAATATGTAATATAGCTTATTGAACGACAATTCTGTGGAGTTCGTTGGATACAGATTCCATGAAGGCCTGGCTATGACTTAAGTAAAAACTTGTTTTGGTTTACCATGTACTTTTATCAGAGTTTATGGTTTTGGTACTCATGCATTTACCTCCCCCTGGTGGTAAAACCTAGTAAATACAGGACTCTGACAGACTGTAAAAGTGATTCAGCTATCACGTAAAATCAACGGACTGAAATTTTGAGTCACCTGGGTCTTTATGCGTTGTCTCTTCTGCTTTTCCTGGTGACAGGAGTTGTTTACACTTGGATGTGAGAGTGAGTGTGCTGCTAGATATTCCTCTGGGCTCGTGCTGTCAGATTTCATTCCCTAAGGCACAAATATACTGAGTTCAGTGTATCCAGCCTGCAGGCTATATCATCAACAAAGAAAGCACAGTGGATTTGAAGTTAGCCAGTTGCAGCTGCATTGCAGATACATGTTTATATGGAGGGGGTTGGTTTAGGACCGTCAAAACCTAAAATCACCTACATTAGGAAGACCATGCAGCCAACAGTTCTCACAAGAAAAAACGGCTTTATTAACAGTTTTAATAAACATGTACAAATGGGAAAGGTTAGTATGACAGTTCAGGTTTTATAGTTAGGGATAATGTGACCATTTAATACGCATGCGCATGACGTCATTGTTTTACAAATTCACGTTTTTGTTACATGGAGACGGTAAAGGCATTGTTTTCAAAACCTTGCACTTTGAAACTTATTTTCAAAAGTTTTCCGTTTTCAGTTGAAAGCAGTGTCATGTAAACATACCCTAAGGGCCCTATCATACACTTGGCACAATGCTGCGCCAGGCACGACGCAAGTGTTTATTGCTAGTTCCTGCCTGACGCAGTTATCATTTTCAAGTCCTGTTCCTGTACCACGTTGTTTAAATAGTAAATGCATTTGCACCCATTTATGCGTCCATGGGCGTGCTGGTCTGAAAATGAGGTGTTCAGGCGCATCGTTGGTGCGTTGCTATTTTGAGGCAACTGAAGTAGACTGCGCCATTGACCAACAAAAACCTGGTCTAAAGTCATTGGCGCAGTATTTATTTATTTTTTGTTATTTAAAGGGCGCATTAGTAATATAAGCCCATAGCCGGGTGCACAATGCATGTACACTCTGCTTATTAAACACACAGGAGCACACAAACTAGCCAAATATTAAAAATAAAAGGATTACAATGTAAAAGATTAATATTGTGTACATAAAGATATGGTGGAATCCGGCTTGTCCCGTAGATGGTCTGCTTGCACACTTTAACCTTGCGAGCAGATTAGTTTCCTCTCTGGAGATGCTTTCAGTCTTTCGGCTTGCAAATTCCGCCATGTAAATAGCGAATTTGCCAATGGCGCGAGCGCAACTGGCTTTTAAAGGGAATGGGGGATGAGAATCTGATTGGTTTATTGCACGTTATGCCCAAAACACATCCATTACTCATTAAGAAAATAGGGACAACACTTTCAGACCATGTGCCGGTCGCGCCGACCATTTTTTCCGCCGTTAAACTTGCAAAAGCGGATTTGGACACAAGTCAAGTCACCTTTATTTATATAGCGCTTTTACAATACAAATTGTTTCAAAGCAGCTTTACAGAGATAACAGGAAAGTAAAGTTGTAATAGTATTGTTAAATTCAAAATTAAATGTTAAATGTCCACAACTAAGCAAGCCAAAAACCAATGGCAAATGAAGACGAAAAAAGGTGACAGTGGCAAGGAACCAAAACTCCATCAGGTGACAGAATGGAGAAAAAAACCTTGGGAGAACCCAGGCTCAGTCGGGGGGCCAGTCCTCCTTTGGCCAACAAACAAACAGTGTATGATTATGATTTAGGCGGCATAATAGGTCAGAAGTCAGATTGGATCAGAACTTTCACAATATTTATCCAGTTCATCTGATTAGGGTTTGGAGTCATCACGCCGGTATGGAGATGAGTTTGTTGAGGTGTCAATGAGGCCTTCACAGTGTTGATAAGGCTGGCACCTCAGGGATGCGTTGTCGTCGTGTCCATGTGATGGTCCTTCATGACGACGAAGACTTGACAGAGCAGCCATCAAGTGTTAAACAGTATTCTAGGTTATTACATGTGGAAGTTTTTTGTCCAATAATTAGAATCTCTGTTTTTTCAGAATTTAGAAGAAGGAAATTACGAGTCTTCCAATTTTTTATATCAGCTATGCATTCCGTTAATTTTATGAATTGGTAAGTTTCGTTAGGTTTTGAGGAAATATAGAGCTGAGTATCATCAGCATTACAGTGAAAAATAATTCCATGTTTCCTAATGATATCTCCTAACCGTAGCATGTACAGAGTGAACAGCAGCGGTCCTAGTACTGAGCCTTGTGGTACGCCATACTGAACTTTTGACCGATAAGACATCTCTTCATTTACTGCTACAAACTGACAACGGTCAGATAAGTATGATTTAAACCATGCTAGTGCAATTCCACTAATGCCAACATAGTTTTCTAGTCTATTTAATAAAATGTTGTGGTCAATGGTGTCAAATGCAGCACTAAGATCAAGTAACACTAATAGAGAGATACAACCACGATCGGATGATAAGAGTCATCATTTGTGACTTTAATGAGAGCAGTCTCAGTACTATGGTACGGTCTAAATCCGGACTGAAAATCCTCGCAGATAGCATTTCGTTCAAGAAAGGAAGACAGTTGTGAGGATACTGCCTTTTCTAATATCTTTGACAGAAAAGGCAAATTTGAGATCGGCCTGTAATTGACTAATTCCGTAGGATCAAGTTGCGTTTTTTTAACAAGCGGTTTAATCACAGCCAGCTTAAAGGGTTTTGGTACGTATCCTAGAGACAAAGACAAATTAATGATATTGAGAAGAGGATCAATGACCTCTGGAAGCATCTCTTTCAATAGTTTAGTCGGTATAGGGTCTAACATACAAGTTGTCGATTTAGATGAGTTAACGATTTTGCAAAATTCTTCTTCTCCTATAGCAACGAATGAATCAAATTTTTCCTCAGGGATACTACAATGCACTCCCTGATGCGATACTGTAGTAGACGGTTGCATAGTTATAATTTTGTCCCTGATATTATCGATCTTATAAGTGAAGAAGTTCATAAAGTCATTACTGCTGTGTTTCTTGGAAACTTCTGGGCTTGAAGCTTTCTTTTTGGTTAAAAAGTGGTTTGGCCACTTTTTCAAATAAATACCCAGGATTATGTTTATTTTCTTCTAATAGGGTTGAAAAATAAGCAGATCTTTAAAGCCTCTCTGTAAGCAATCGAGCTCTCCTTCCATGCAATCCGAAATACCTCTAGTTTTGTTTTCTTCCAGTTGCGCTCCATTTTTCTGGCTGCTCTCTTAAGGGCCTGGGTGTGGTCGTTGTACCACGGCGTTGGACTATTTTCTTTAATCTTCTTTTGAGCGCAGCGGAGCAACTGCGTCTAAAGTGCTGGAAAAGAGAGATTTAAAAGTTTCTGTTGCAATATCGAGTTCTTCTAAGCTATCTGGGATGCTGAGATGATGAAACAGATCAGGAAGATTATTGATAAAGCAATCTTTCGTTGCAGAAGGGATAGGTCTAACATATTTATAACACGGAGTCGGCTTTGCAGCCTCGGCTAAATGTAATTTTCATGAGACTAGATAATGATCTGAGATGTCGTCGCTCTGCTGCAGTATTTCAACAGCATCAACATTGATTCCATGTGATAATATTAGATCTAGAGAATGATTACGACAATGAATAGGTCCTGACAGGTGTTGTCTAACTCCAATTGAGTTTACAATGTCTTTAAATGCCAATCCCAATGCATCTTTTTCATTATCTACATGTATATTAAAATCACCAACAATTAGTACTTTATCTGCAGCAATACTAATTCTGATAAAAAGTCAGCATATTCTTTGATAAAGTCTTTATGGTGCCCTGGTGGCCTGTATACAGTAGCCAGCAGAATTCTCAAACGTGATTTTTCGTTTACACTATATATTTTTACATTAAGCACCAACACTTCAAAAGAAGTATATTTAAAACTAGATTTCTTAGTGGTTTTGAAAATATTACTAAACATTACAGCAACACCTCCCCCTTTGCCTTTCGGACGAGGTTCATGTTTATAACAGTAATCTTGCGGGGTGGACTTATTTAAAGTAAAGTAATCGTTTGGTTTTAGCCAGGTTTCTGTCAAACACAGCACATCTAGGTTATAATCTGAAATCATATCATTAACAATAAGTGCTTTTGTAGTAAGGGATCGAATATTCAGCAACCCAAGCTTTATCGTTTGCTCATCTGTATTATATCTGTTTTTTATTTGTTGAACATCAATTAAATTTTTAACCTTAGATAGGTTTGGAAGTTTTTTGTATTTCCAAATTCGGGGAACGGACACAGTCTCTCTCTATATGATGATATCTAGGTGAAAGAGCCTCTATGTGATGGGATTTATCTGACCTTGGTGACGCGAGGCCGCTAGCAGACGGTCGGTTTAGCCAGTCTGTCTGCTTCCTGACCTGAGCCCCAGATTGTCATGTTTTATCTCTAAGACTATGAGCCAAATTACTAGAGAGAAGAGCAGCACCATCCCAGGAGGGATGAATACCATCTCTTTTCAACAGGCCAGGTTTGCCCCAAAAACTTTTCCAATTGTTTACGAATTCTATATTATTTTGCGGACACCACTTAGACAGCCAGCCATTGAGTGAACACAATCTACTAACTATCTCATCACTCCTTCGGACAGGAAAGGGGCCAGAGCAAATTACAGTGCACCCTACACATCGTACACACCCTAAGTGCACTTGCGCCGTGACCTTTAGACCATGCTCTTACATCGTTAAAATTGGTACTTAAGTGTTTAATCTCACGTTTGATCAATTTTGCCCTTGAATAAAAGTATTAATTTATTTTAAAAAATCTAACTGAACACAAATTTTTGAACAGTAATATAAATATAATTGTCTCAGTATAAAACAGTAGAAACAACCACCAGAAAAGTAAAACGAATGAGTTTGTGTAAAGTAAAAAGTATGATGGTTGGGCATCTCAGATGATTTTCAATGGCATCTGATTTTTAAAAATGTATCGTCAATGGTAGATATATATCAATCGATTTTGGATATTGAATTGTGCATACTCATTTGTGTTGGTTAATGAACTAAAATTATTGTTTATCTGTAATTAAACTATAGAGTAGCAACACACTGTTCATTTTTTGCTGTGACAAGCAGCTTAAAGTTGAAGCAAAAGATCTCAGATCACTTAACAACTATTAATAGCCTCCCACTTATTTGAAATTGTTATGTGTGAATTCCATGTGCTGTATTCTAGTTAATAGATACTGCGCATGTAAAGCATACATGCGCCACCCACACACACAAACACATACGGTACACACAGTTACTCCTCGCTTTAAGGTTTGAAAAGCTTCTGTACGTTAATTTTAGCATAACACTCTGTCCACTCTCCATATGTTATTACACTTCACAGCAAAAAACCTTATCTTGATCATTTCTCGAGCCGTTATAAACTATTTTAAGCTTAATCCGTGACCTCTTTCTACATACCACCCATTCTAATTAACATTTAAAATAACCTCTAAGCCCGATGGATACATTTTCCCCACCTGCTTCCTGATCAGGTTCGACTTTGTATAGAGATAAAGCATAGACAGAGCGCACCACGGACACAAATCAATTTCCAATCCTTCCACATTGAAAAGACTTTATAGATTACCCCACAGGCACAGGTCTTTCTTTGGCTGACCCTCGCTCATTACAAAGCTAACTATTGGATTTTGCCTCATTAAGACAGGGCCACATGCCAGAGAGCCCCCACCTGAGGTCAGCAGCTTCTTATCTCTCCTTAGACACAGTTAGAGGAACTAAAATAACAATGGTGAACTCCCTCACAGTTACAGTAGCCCTGCTGAAACCTCCTACATTGAAACTCTGTGTATTTTTAGTCGTACTGTATAGTATATGCTGCTGAGAAGCTAAATGACCCTTATTCTGGAATGATCTAGAAGCAAGCATTCCACTCACGTCCTCACACAGAAGTCTCAAAGTGAATAAATGGATGATGGTCTCTAAAGATCTTCTAAGGTGCCTAAAGGAACTCCATCGCTCACAGTTCTCATTTCGGTACCCCCTGCAGACTGATTGAATTACAGCAGAGCTCTCATCCATCGCAATAAGAGGGAATAATGAATGCCGGATTCCATAGCGCGGGTGTTATGACATGTCCGTGAGGGCTTTTTTTTTTTCTTTGTTCAGGGTTAAGTTCATGTTCTAAAAGAAAGTAAACATTAAAAAGAGGCATTGATCTAGATTTTCTGTCTGATACAAGGGTCTCAAATGGTCTGGGGTTTGTTCATGACTAACTAGCTTTAGTAATCTAACTAACTTCTTGGAAACAAGCTCCAAATAAATTGATTTAAAGGTGAAGTATGTCATTTGTGTCATACATCAATTTACCCTACAGTATAACTCAACCTATTAATTTCAGCGGAATCAATGGTTTACTAATAGCTCTCTCTGTAAATTAATCAGGGATATGAGAAAGTATTATAACATTGAAAAAAGAAAAAAAAACTTTACCTTACATTTTTAGATTAACTTACATTGTGGATTTATGTTGTAACTCATGGCTGATTTAACATTTGAACACAATTTTCAAAGCATTGTGAATTCTATTAGAGTGCCATAAGAATGTGTTAGTGAATCTATCTAGATGATTGGTAGACTACTGGGAGTATAACCTCACTCACTGACTTTAACAAAGACTTAAGAGTGATGGTCCGGACAGATGAAACAGCCACGAAATCCTCTATTGAAGTGATCCTCCTTGCCTCATCCTATCCTTTAATCTTCCTCTCTGTATCTCTGTTTGGTGTGTCACGGTTGTACAGGTCAGGACATAGACTGATAGCTAATGAGACGCTTTCTGCATTAGTTGTTTTCTCATCTGGAAACAAGACACCCAGGGCTGTAGATCTCAGCTTAACTCTAGCATCCACAGACATTCATCTTATATTACAGTCTTGGATGGCCTGAAGCCAGAGCGGCCATTTGTGACACAACACCGTAGCATTCATCCCTACGTGCATCATTTTTCTTCATTAATAAGCAGCATTGCAGATGGCGGAGCATGAAAATGGGATTTGTGTGAATACACAATGAGAGATTCAGAAACATATATTTGACAGTAAATAATTATGGAATATGGAATGATCATGTACATTGGAGTTATATATCCTGCTGTATATGTGGAGTTATAATAACTGCATTTTTTTTACAAATCCAAGCACATGCAGAGAGATATTGATCACAATAATGGTGACACATTGACTCCAGGGAGACTAATGCAAAACAAACATTTCCATTATAGTCACTTATTAATGTTAATGTTGCTTTAGAAGGGAACAAATGTCGAAGAATCTCTTCAGAAGAACAAAATTTACGAAATGTACAGAATATGTTGAAAATGTATCTTCAATTGAATAGCTCCCATTGAAAATTACCCTCAAAAGTAACTGAAGTTTTTTTTTTTTTTACAATAGTAGAATGTCCAAAAGACGACTATATCTAAAGAGATACTGGGTTAATTAAAGGGGTCATATGATGGTTGGTTCTAAAAAGAACATTATTTTGTGTATTTGCAAAGTGTTTACGCAGTTTTAGGTTAAAAAATGTCATTATTTTACACATACTGTACATTACTGTTGCTCCTCTATGCTCCGCCTTTCTGAAACGTGTCGATTTTTACAAAGCTCATCATTCTGAAAAGTGTGGTGTAAAAAAAAAAAAAAAAAAAAGCATGGTGTGCTCTGATTGGCCAGCAATCCAGTGCATTGTGATTGGCCCAAAGATGGAATTGCCCCACTTTTTAGAATCAGCCTTTGTGCACAGCTGTTTTCTAATTGTGTCATCTTTTGGAAGGCCAAACAAAGTAGTTTGGCTTTCGCAACGGAACACACAGTGTCTGCTCCAAGTTACGCCTTCCTTCTTTGCGCATACATTTGGGCAGTGGTATGAAACTCTGCCCCCACATACTGACGTAGATTTGTGGGGGCGTGTTTGAGCGAAGCGTTTTAGGAAGGCATGGCTGACCCTTAATTCTTATATCTCTTTGGGTTTGAGACTTTGAGCTTTGTAAATATGCAGATATTATACTTGCACTAACAGCTACATAACACACTAAAGAAAAATGAAAACAAGAAATTTCATCATATGACCCCTTTAATATAATTGGTGAAATTAACTAGTATAAATGGACAGCACTTTGTTCCTTTTTTTTTAGACAGGAAATGTATGTAGCCTATTTGTAGTCCATCTGTCAAATCCGGTCTCTAACTGTCACGTACTAGCTTGACTTGATAATCCAGATTCAAGAGGCTTGACGCAGATGAACGGTAAAATTAAATTTAATAAACCCAAGGACCAAGCACTGGCATGAAATGTTAACACAAGACAATGAACAGAGGACGATGGAGGGTTTAAATACACTAGATGACAAGGGACTAATGATAGATAGGTGCAAGCGATTAGGTAACAAACAAAGGTAACAATGGAAACTAAGATAACAATGGAGACACTGGAAACAGGGACCAAACACACAGGAACTGAACACAGGCACAACAAGACTAAAGAATGTCAAAATAAGAGACAAGGTAATTGTGACACCAACACAGTGAACTAGAAAAGAAGGGAAACCAGTAAATTTTGGTTCTGTTAATTTCCTTTGGCCATTACAGACTCATCCTTCAGAATGTGTTATTCCATAAAGATGTAATTAAAGCTCCAGTAGGTAGCTTTTGTAAACAAATATTTGTTAAAACTCTCATTATGTCCTGAAAGTAGAATATGAGACAGATAATCTGTGAAAAAAATCAAGCTCCTCTGGCTCCTCCCTGTGGTCCTACTGCCATTTGCAGAAATACACCGCTCCCGGTCAGAAACAACCAATCAGATCCAGGAGGAATGTCTTAGCAGTGTCAATCACGCTCGTGTACGCGCTGATCACCCCTCTCTTGCACAGCGCGAGCGCGTACCATCGTTCGTGACTCTCCTGTTCAAACTCGTTCATCCAAATGAACAAATCTTTTTTCGAGTCATTTCGTTAATTCAACGAACGAAATGACTCGAAAAAAGATTTGTTCATTTTGAACGAGTCTTTTTTGGAGTCATTTTGTTCATTCAACGAACGAATGTCTCGAAAAAAGATTTGTTCATTTGGATGAACGAGTTCGAACAGGATCACGAACGTGAATCACAGAACAGAGCAAGGCGAGCATTTGTGCTTATAAAACTTAAAGTTTTTTATTTATTTTTGAAATGACTGATCGTTTCACTAGATAAGACCCTTATTCATCGTCTGGTATCGTTTAAAACCCTTTGAAGCTGCCCTGAAACTGTCATTTGGTCCTCGAAACGTTTGTGTCCTATTGAAGTCCATTATATGGAGAAAAAGCCTGGGATGTTTTTATCAAAAAACTTAATTTCTTTTCGAATGAAGAAAGAAAGACATGGACATCTTGGATGACATGGGGGTGAGTAAATTATCAGCAAAAGTTTTTTTTTAAAGTGAACTAATCCTTTAACGTTATCTTAGTAGCTATAACTTATAGAAAGAGTGCAACCTTATAAAGTTACATGTATTGCAAAATACATAATGATTTGAGGACCAAGTTTGTATTCAAAGTATGGGCAGGCCATAGTCAATGTAAAGGATATTGTTGATGTTTCATCCCTATTAGTGAATGTTCCATAACTGTTTATAATCCGCCGTCATCGGTGGTCCTGCTTAGTAGCCTGCGCGTTCACGGCAGGCTCCGCTGTGGGGGAGGAGCTGTGGAAGGAGGGCTGTAGCGTAGCAGAGAGCAAGGGGGTTGGACCTGTAAGTTGTGCTTGTTCAAATTTTCAGGCTAAGTCAACATTTTCTCAAAACTCCCTACTGCAGCTTTAAATCATTCTGTCCGTGGGTATTATTTCTATACAAACACAGAATTATCTGACTCTGCTAGTGTATTTGGATCACTGGCTAATGTAGAACAACAGGCCACAAAAAAGGAGGTGAATCTGTGAACTACTAGAAGGAACAGCAGAGGAATCTCACATGGATCAGGGAAAAGAACATGTTTGAAAAACCAATTCAACAGTTAAAATATCACAGTAGAATAGAATGAAAAGGATTTAATTGGAAGAAATGCAATGTGGAATAGGACTCACTTTATGCTGCTTTAAATCTGAAGTGGAACTGATACAGAAGGGCATTTCCAAATATGGATCTATGGATGGGCCTTTGTATGTGAACCAAAAAAATAATCTAAAAAGTTTTTAAAAGTCAGTTTTTCAGTGAACAAAGACTTCAATTCTGTTTGTTTCACACAAAGTGGTCATATGTATTCATAAGACTTCAAATGTAGTGCATGATTATGGGCAACTTTTATGATGCTTTATGGTTCTTTTTTTTGTCCTTTTTGCATTCTTACAATCCTCAATCCCTTTCATTGTATGGAAGAAAGGAGCTTAGACATTCTGATAAATGTCTACTTTGGTATTCCACAGAAGAAAAACATTCTACAGCTTTCGAATCACATAAGTGTTAGTAAATGATGAGAGAATGTTCCTTTTTGGGTGAAATCCTTTTAACACTGGCGCTTTGTGGGCGCATTAGTTTCCTTGAACTGCGTCAATATAGCATCTTTGAATCTGGAGAAGGTGACACATGCATTGCCCTCCTTCGGAATTTGCACCTTATTAGCATCCCAACTGTTCAGCCACCCTAACGTGAGCAGAGAGATGAATTTAGTTTTGGTAGGGAAGATTAATAAAAACCAAATTATAATAAAACGAAAAGCAGAAATACTGCATGAACATGGATCACAATTCTACTTTCCTTTCTGATCAGCTACTGTCCTCTATTTCTCTTGAGCTTTTTTGTTAAGATATGGGTATATTATAGGATTGCAAAGTTTGCAGATTTTGCCAGAACAGTTATAGTACCATTAAAAATGCTCTGAAATTATCTTTGATAAGACAGCAGAAACCACTGAAAAATTAAAACACAGCCCGCGTATATTATAAAAATACATTACTGACCTAACTTGCCATGTTCATGTACTGTAAATCCCACAGGTGATTCAACAATCTGGATGTGCATGGGAAAATACGGATTACTTCCTGTTGAGTTCCCCTGTTTGAATGAAAACCCATGCATACAGATTCAGTGCATCATTAATGGAGATGTCCCAGGTGGGCATGTGTTGAGCAAATACAGTAAATCCAAGCCAGGGTCATTTAGAGAACTTCAAAATGCTTCAAAGTCAAACCTGTGGGATCAATCAGTTTGATGTTACAGGATGGGTATCAAGAATATTAACAAGAATAAATCAAACTTTCTTTGTGCAGAATCAGATCATCACATATGTACATTTTGGAAATTATTATTAGAATTTAATGAATGTATTTGAAGCTACATGATTCATATATGTCTTATCTGCCAGCCCAGAAAGATGTATAAATGTATGTACTATTGTCAGATCTATTCCTTAATAAGAATTATATGTAATATTAGAATTTTCTTTGTTGGAAAAGGTGTCATAGCTCCAGCTGTGAATTTCAGAGATGATTTTCACCTCTCGAAATAATCACGTTTCAGAGCATCTCATACAGAATGGAATAGCTGAAATGAGTTCTCTAGAGACTGGCTATTTTTCTCCATCCCTGGTCTCTTTGTGTCTCAAGATGCTCTTGGTAGAGACAGTCACAAGTTGCAGCTGAGGCCCCACACTGTTTGCATATGAAATATTCATCTGTGTTCCTGCACGGAAGGAGCCGATAAGCCTGTTCCAAGCAGATGCTCCCTATTAAGGAATATGAGCAGGAACAAGCATTCTGTTTTCCTCCCCCCTTTAAAGTTTTCACACTCTGCCTGTGATTGTTTGACTGTGTTATTGCTTTTCCTAATTTCTGTAGATGTGTTTGATTCAGTTAAGTTTCGAGGAGGAAATAGGCAAATGAGAAAATTGTGGAGCATCACACCCTCAAAAATAAAAATAAACTTTTTTAACTTTAAAAAAAAAACTCATCCTATCAAAAAATATATTTTTGACTGCATGGAGACTAACAACAACAGTAACTGGTTTTCATAAGAAGTAGATAAAACAGTAAAAAATGTCAACTTATTAAAACTTAATTACCAAATAATATTTTATATACAGTATATGATATTATTTTTCACAATATAAATGGGTCTTCTTTATACAAGAAAATATATAGCTGTCTTTAAAATTTAGGCGGTTCCTTGAGATCTTTATATTCGGAGGTTCATAGCATAAAAAAGTTTGAAAACCCCTACTTTATGGAATCTTTATTTTTAAGAGTATAGATCAAGCACAAATATTTGATGAGGAGGATTTTCAATCCATTCCAAGGATGTAATTCTACACAAAAAAGCTATTCATTTCAAAATCTTTGTCATAGTGGCAATGTAAAGAACAGTAAAAATATCAATTATGAATTTGTACCTCTCATAAAAGACATGAGGGAACATTTAATTTCTGTTTTTGTGCTTGCATATGAACACTGAGATCAGGTCATATTCCATGGAACCCCAATATGGTTTAGCCTTTATAGTCCCTTGAACAATACTAATCCTTGATGACAACTTATAGAGACTTTCAATTGAATGGACTGACTTTGAACGAGAGAGGAAAACCCTCTTTAATGTATTCTAAATGCAGCACTCTCTCAGTAACATAAACGCTTCAGGTTCTCTATGCGCAAAGAAAAGCTTTGTAGATGGAAGCATAAAAGTTTTAGGCAGAGCAGCAGTGAGGCCGTGTCCTTGCTACACTCTTCCATCTACTCTCTCTGTAAATTTTTAATAAAGGCAGGTTTTTACTAAACATCTTGTCTTCTCCAAGAACTGAGATACAGTTTAGAAGTGCAGTTGAATGTTCTTCTAAAATCCACAAACTGCATGAGACAATGATTCACACCGAATAAAATCTCTTAATGTCTTGAATGACCAGTAAAGGTCATGTAAAAATAAGTACACAAACATATCATTAAACATTTTTTTGAAAGATATTAATACTTTTATTTTTCCAAATTCTTTTTCAAATGCAGCATTGGTGACCATTTGAGGAAAATTAGACCCCACACATTTAAACGGTAATATATATATAAATATAAATAAAATAAAATAAATACTAAAAATAAAAATATAATAAATATATAATAAAAATAAAAATATAAAATTTAGATTTATTCATTATTCAACATTCATTCTGTCCTTTGGCTTATCAGCTGACAAAAGTCATCTCCAATATACAGATACCTGAAATAGAAATGCACCACTGATCATGATGGAATATTTTATTAATAGAGTAAGAAAAAGAGAAATTTACCCATGTTTTATGATATTGATGTTAGAGTGCATGGGCCTAAGAAAGGAAATCCCCTCATGGATTTTGCTTACCATTACTCAACAAAAACGGCATCATCAGACGATCAATAGCTACTGAAAAACATTCAGATCCCACAACCTGGCTCTAGCATCAAGGAAAAAACCTTTGCAAGAACATAAGAGGAGAATGCAGATGTTCCATCAAACTAAATAGTAGAAACTTTTGAACACTAGGGCATGTATATCAAAAAGCCTCTATAGCAAATTCAGGGTCAAGAAAGGGAGAGGAGCAGTGGAAGGGAGGAGGAGCTCTCCTTTTCCCTATCTGATGTAAGAATGACAGGAGAAGGGAGGAAACAAGGGGAGGGGAGTGGACAAAAACTGGCTTAGGGACAAAAACCTCCAAAACCTGTGTTTGAACTGTAGCTGAGAGGAAGATCTAGACATAATGTGACACACTTTAACTACCAGAGCACCTGGGGTTACTACTGCTTTATTAAGCCCCCTTTCCCACACAACCATTGCGCCCACATGCGAACATCCAAGAGTTGCAGAGAGGGACCTAGAGGTAGTTACATCTATTTTTGGAGTGCTACGATCACCGTTTGTCTCCATCCTAGATGCTAAAAGGACAAAAGCAGTTGGGATTTGGGCTCACAGAATGAGTGCTATCGCCACTGAGGACCAGGGCATGTTCTGTGAGAAGGCAGTGGCCCTTATCGTTGACCTCTGCCTGGATGACAGCCCTCTCCTAGACTCGGAAACCTGTCAGGATTTCCTCGTGTTTCTGACCAGTGAAAACCAGAACATATCCAGTGCAGGTAAGTTTCCTGTGATGGGAAGCATGTTTGTTTGGGGTGACGTGGGTGGGGGACGTGCTTATGTTTATCTGCGTATATGCACAAGGTTGAGGTAGGACTTCAAAGGATCGTGACCTTTAAGATATGCCCACTTTCTGTTCGATTAATACCGAGGTAAGAGACTTTTTGAAAGTAAGTTCTGTATAAATAATGAAATGCCATTAATTACCTGGCATTTTTTTATTTCCCTAATGAGCCTGTTTGTGTTTGATGTTGTTCTCAATTAAATTAGGATGCTACTCATTGGCGATTTAGATCATTTGTACCCGTTGCACCTCAGTTTTTCCTGTCTAATGACAAGTGCACAATTAAGCTTAAGTTGGAGAAATTTCATTCTTATGCTTAATAGAAAGATGGATGCAACTGTTTTACAACGCACCGGTCCAGACTACAGGTTCACGGCAGCCACACAAGGCAAAATTGACATGAAATTGAATTTTGGACACAAGATCGAAAGAGCTCTGATACCTCTGAGTTGACAGGTGATATGAATGTCTAAAGCAATACAAATTATAATGAATTTCATATCTGGCAAACTGCCATGGAGGAAGACACAGAATCTAACTGTCACTCTGAGTTTCTGTCACAGGAGAAATCAAATAAACCACCGCAGGCCCTGACCTGCATCATGTCCCCGACTGCAAGGATAGTGAATGCCACTGTGTGTTATCCACAAATAAACATGAATCACTGACGCCACAGAAAAGCTCTAATGCCAGCTCTTTAATAATGCTGAACTACTTCTGAAGTCATTTAAATGCATATACAGTACACACACACACACACACACATATAAATATATATATATATATATATATATATATATATTTGGGGGAAGCATGAGTCATATGATTTTTACATATAAATAATATTGTGATTTGTGATCATGCTCTTTTAAGAACAACAGCAGCAAACGACACTGTGGCGAACAGGACGGCCGAGGGACGTGAGAGAACGGCGCGAGGCCGGTGGTGCGATTGCTAATGAGCAGCACCTGTGAAGCACACCGGTCTCTCGATCATCAACGTCGTCGCTCCCCCCTTTATGCTTCCGCTCCTCCGTGAGAGATGCGAGACCGGTGTGCTTCACAGGTGCTGCTCAGCAATCGCACCACCGGCCTCGCGCCGTTCTCTCACGTCCCTCGGCCGTCCTGTTCGCCACATACACATAATCATTAATATACAGTACTATATCCCAAGACTCATCACATTATAGATGTAGACTTTAGACTTTATACACTTTTTTTCTTTTTTAATTATACATAATATTATAAAACATTATTTATATCATTAAAATACTACAATTTATAAGCTGATGTCAAAACCATCCGTCCTATCCAATCACATTTTGACACTGAGAAGCTAGCCAAATTAATCAGCTTCCAACATGGACAGGCTGAAAAATTTCCCAGCCTCCATTAGATTTGATAGTGCTTTGGGTTTCCACTTGATGTCCAATGTAAAATCGCAAAACCGATGCTCTGTACTACTTTTCCATTAGTAATGCTAAAGCAAAAAAAAAAAACTCATAATGTCATAAAATCATAATGATTGAGGTCTAATTAGGAAGGAAGCACTGAGTGTATGAAGGGAGATGCCTGCTGACTTGACTAGGTGTGGAGGGAGGCTCTGGAACCTGCAGTCCACAGGCAGTAATACTAGATGAATGGAGGACTGCCGCTGGCCTCCGCAACCCCATGGCGAGAGCTGCACCCACCCTGCCAAAAAGCAAAGGTCATGCATCAGGAGAGCCAGGTGGTGCAGCACTCATGCAATGCCAAAATCCAACACGATAGAGCAGGACTGGGACCGTAACAGAGGACGCACTGATCAACGCTCTGCAGTTCGTTGTTAATTATCTAAAGCAATTGTTTAACATCCCTTTTGAATAGCTCTCTTGATGTGGAAGAGCATGTGTTACTGCAGCTGCACTGTAGTAAAGAGCGTAATTTTCTGGAATTCATGGGTTGCCTCAGTTTTCCCATGAATGAATATTTCAAAGATGTCAGATGTAAACGTAACTAAAAAGCTGTTTGTTTAATAATTCAGGTTTTGCCCCCCACAGTTCAAAGAATCTATCTATATTTCACTTTGACTCAAAGAATGTGTACATGGGCCTGGATGCTTTTAAGCCTGCATGACACTATATGCTCTTATATAAACACTTTATGCCACCCATGTAATGGAGCTACAAAGCAATGTCTTACCTGTAACCATATCCAAATTTGACAGTTTTATTGTTTTGTCTAGTCTTTAGGGACCGAAACATAATTTGGTTCTCGAATGTGTATATTCTTTTGTCGATGCAGACAAAACACAGTGCAAAAAAAATACTCTGGCTCTGTATCCTGCACTACTGTTTAGCGTCAACACTATACCACCAGTCAAGTCACGTTTATTTAAATACAGCATCGCTTTATACAATACAGATTGTTTCAAAGCAGCTTCACTGCATGCAAAACCCTAATGCTCAAATTAAATAATTGTTTTGAGTAGGGTAAACTTAAATTAACAAACTAGTTCAATCAATTTAACTTTTATGAGTATTTAGAACTTTTTTTTCTTTTGAGTTCGCAAAACTGACTCATTTTAAGTTGCTTCATTGTTTTGAGTTTCATAAACTTGTTCCTTTTAATTTAGACAAACTTACATTTTCACTGAAATTGGGCTGGGATTTCTATTTCTCAGCATGCTTTGCCATGGCACTCGAAAGGAAGAGTAAATGATCAAGTTAAGTGTTATATAAAACATTTTTGTGCACGATTAGGTTACCGTACACTTTATTTGAAGGTGACGTATATTTTTACTTACTCAAACAAGTACTGAGTAATATTAATTTGATTACATGTATACTTACTAAAGTTAAAGTTATGGGTTAAGGTTTGATTTAGGGTTAGTTACAAGTAATTATGCATAATTTACTGTTATTACTATAGAAAGTACATGTAGTAACATGTAACTATGTCACCTTAGAATAAAGTCTCACCCAAATGGGAGATTTAGTAATGTTTAATGTTTAGCTATGCTCAGAAGAGTTTATGTTATGTTGGGATTTTTGGGGGTTACCATCATGGTGATGAGATGAGCTTAGTTTGAGAACAGGTATTTTAAATGTTCTATATTGCCATACTTATAAAGCAATTTCTATGCTATGCTAATGCTGTCAAATGCATTGTGTTACTAGTTAGCATTTACGGAAGTAGCCAATTGAAGCTAATTTCCACAACTAGAAATATTTAAGTTACACAATATTTTTAAGTTAAATGGATGATTGAGCTTACCTAAATATTTTAAGTTAAAATTTATGAGTACAAAATAAAAAAAACGTTTTATTCAATAATTATTTTAAATCTAATTGTATTTAAAAGTTCTGCTTACATAACCTTTGAATGTATTAACTTAAAACTTTTGATATAACTAATTACCTTTTTTTTGCCTATTTTCTATTCAGTGTTGATTCAGTTCAGTTCAATAACTGTAAAGTTCATCAATTATGAGTTCAATTCAGCTGTAAGCAGCTCTACAGGAGGCAATATTGTTATTCAGCTTGGGTTATGTTGATTCAATTCAGTTCAATAGCGGTGTCAATGTTGAAAAATCCTTCAATTATTAAACAAAGTTGATTCAGCTATAAAGTGAGTGAATCTACAACGAGACCATGTGTGACGCAGTATATTTCAGTGAATCAAAAGCGTACAAGCCAGCTAGCCAGTTCAATTCCAGAAAAAATGAATCTGATTCGCGAACGAAAGACGCGTTGGTTCTTTTTTATTGAATCAAACCCTACAAGACTATCCAAAACATGTCGTCTGAGCAATTAAGTAGCATTTTTGGGACAATAGTAGGACAATTAAAATTTGAAATGACTATTATTGGATTGCATTTTTCAGCTTTATTTATTATTAAACTTATCTTAATAAAACAAAACAAAAAATCTAATGCTATAGACTAACAGCTCATATTTGATTTTTTTCATGCTGTTCCATCCATTTATCTATATTGCTGACATGTCAGTTATGACTTAAACAAACAAATACTCTATGTATAAAAATTAAAAGCATGTTAAAAAGATCTTAATCGTGTTACACCCATGCCCATACTTGGTCAGAATCGAAGCTATAGGTGTAAACACTGAAGCCATTATTTATTCTCATTGTAAACCAGCATTACAAGTTTATTGACTGGCTTGTATAAAAAGAATGCCGAGGAAAGAGAATTTAAGATGGTCAAAGTCAATATAACGCCACTCAAGCACATGATGATGGCGTATGTTAGGGATGACCATCTTTCTCACCCCGTTTCTATTGTATAGTAGCCCTCAAGGTTAAATCAATTACATTTCGTTTCAAACATGACGAGAGGGATATGACTGAGTATAATGGTTGAGCAATAGAGGGCATGTGGAGGGGGGACCTCATTTCTTTCCACTATAGTTGAAAAAGATGAAAAGAACCCAAGCAGAATGCCAGTCGCATTACAGAGTAGCACCTCTCCTCCATCTGTTTCTATAACACGTTGAGCAGAACATTACTATTAGCCACTAAAGATTAGTTTAGCACACTAAGCTCCACTGCAGCGAGTCAGCCGCTCATTCTAGACTTACTACTGCAGCTACCGCATTATGTGGCCATGAATAAATAAAACAGAGAGTAGACATCAGACCAGCGGGGAAAATAGCATACACACTCTGTGTTCTCCTCCCTGCTGAAGAAGGAACAAGATAGAGTGGGCGTTTTGTGAGGATCTGTGTGTAAAATCACTACCAGGGGAGTTAATTCTCAGTAACCCAATGGGAAATTCCTGTGTGCTGGTGAAGCCCTATGAGTTATAAATAATTTAACGAACCCCAGTGTTGTGTGCCAAGCTAATTTGTGACCATACCTTTATAGGCATTGTTAATTACTGAACAGGTAGAGACTACACTGTAAGAAATTGACTGTGAAATTTACAGTACTTAACTGGTAGCACGTGACAAGTAAAGATTTCACATGTGTTTTGTTACATGTATAGGCACAGTCAAATTACCTCCTTTGTCATTTTTCTTTAAAGGACTTATATGCTCACTTGCACTAGGCTTATTCTTAATAGCGAAATCTGCCGGGAGTTCGGCAGTGCCATCATCTTAGGTATGAACAATGTTCATTTATACACGCAGACAGACAATGGTAATAGTAAATGTGAGAACCAATTCAGCAGTTCAACCTTGTCTCTCAACTTCACAATATCAAACTGGCATCAGACCGTATGTGTCAGAGCTCAGAAAAAGGCTAATTTAATTACAGTGATCTTCCAGAAATAAAATAATCTAACATTTATTGACCTTCAATAGATTTTAAGCTTTAAAAAGGATTCAAAACAACCATAAACCTATCATATAAGATTTCTATATGAAACAAGCGCTATTTTCCAAATAGTTTTGTGAAAAAGAAATAAGATTTAAGTTTTTTTTTTTCTGATAATCTTCCACTCCTTAAAATTCAGCATGCTACAATATGGCTTCAGAAGAATTGGAATATGGTGGGGTTGTTGTCATTTCGGAGTTGACTGCCTTTTTTCATTTTATTGAAAGAGCAGCATACAGGATATTTTTCAAGACTTCAAAGTCTGTTATTTGGAATGACTTGACAGTAAGTAAATGATGAAAGAATTTTAATTTTGGGGTAAGCTATCCTACTACATTACATCCACCATTGCTTTCTTTTCTATCTCATTCACTGCAAAAACAGGTTGAGGCCATTGAGAATAAGATAATGGAGGCCCTTTGTGCTAAAAGTGTTTAGGCATTGCAAAGGACATTGATCTCAGATGTCTATCTCGATGTGCATCACTTCTAGGAATCAAGACATTTAAGCCGTGACCATCTCAAAAGATGAGAGCGAGCAAAAAAAAGAAGGCGATTGAAAATGAGCCTGACTATAACAACAGAAAATTTAATCACAGGCTGCCCTGTAGCGGGACATGGAGAGGATTCAGGGGGTTTAGGCCGAAAGCAACA
This sequence comes from Siphateles boraxobius, assembly GCF_051911475.1. Taxonomy (NCBI): domain Eukaryota; kingdom Metazoa; phylum Chordata; class Actinopteri; order Cypriniformes; family Leuciscidae; genus Siphateles; species Siphateles boraxobius. The sequence goes on from NW_027509141.1 coordinate 24,149,608, forward strand.
TCCAAATGGACTCATTTCTAGAATCTAATTTCCAGGGTCTGCCTTTTATGGGGTGACTGTGACATTTCATCCCTGATTGTGTTAAATTTGTTCTCTGTTCAGTGGCATGGGCCGAGGTTAACAAGCCATGTATGCGGCTGTTGACAGTTAAATTGCCTCTCAGTGGCAAACCTCTCAACAAAAAGAAATTTTCAATATTTATTGTAATGCTTGGGCTTGCACAACTGTTGGGTAATGATGTATATTTATGCTTCTACTGAAAGTGAGTGATTTATGGTTTGGAAGGGTCTCAAATTTGATGATGAAAATAAGATCACAAATATCCACGTGTAGATGTGTAAATATTCTCATGTTATTTATCATGTTCTGGAGAATCTGGTGAATCGGTGCTATTTAAAAAATAATTTGAACTTAAAGGTGCACTCTGTAATTTTTTTCATCATTAAAATGTTTTACACATTGGCTGGTCTCAGACCATCTTAGAGGTGAAGATGCTGGATGTGGAGGTCCTGGGCTGGTGTGGTTACACGTGGTCTGCGAGCCCGATCTCATGAAAGTGAGTATCAATACAACGAATGTTATTTCTCGTGCCATTTATACGCCTAAAATAGTTTTTGCGTGTATATGATACGCAGTTTGCGCGTGCATATGATACGCACTTTATGGCGTGTAATACGCACGCACCCCCCTCCCCCCTTCCCCTAATCCTACCCAAGGGGATTTCAGTGCGTAGTATATACACGCAAAAACCATTTTTGGCGTGTAAATGGCACGAGAAATAACATTCGTGGTATAGATACGCACTGTCATGAGAAATTAACATTCAGTTCAGGGCAACAGCTCTGGTGGACATTCCTGCAGTCAGCATGACAATTGCACGCTCCCTCAAAACTTGCGACGTCGGTGGTATTGTGCTGTGTGATAAAACTGAACATTTTAGAGTGGCCTTTTATTGTGGCCAGACTAAGGCACACCTGTGCAATAATCATGCTGTCTAATCAGCATCTTGATATGCCACACCTGTGAGGTGGATGGATTATCTCGGCAAAGGAGAAGTGCTCACTAACACAGATTTAGACAGATTTGTGCACAACATTTGAGAGAAATAGGCCTTTTGTGTACATAGAAAAAGTCTTAGATCCTTGAGTTCAGCTCATGAAAAATGGAGGCAAAAACAAAAGTGTTGCGTTTATAATTTGGTTTAGTGTACTGTATATATATATATATATATATATATATATATATATATATATATTTACATACACTTATGAACAGAAGTGTGTAAGATCATCTAATCTCATCTAATTTCTACTCACTTTATCTCATTAACTCCCCCATCCCCAGTATTTATACAAGTATTTATTCATATTTTATTGTCATATTTCTTTTTCAGCAAAAAATAAATAAATAAATAAATAAATACTGAGTGTGTCTTTAAATTACACACAACACTCATATAAACAAATATCCCTCTGCAAGATGTGTTTGCCACTATGAGCATGTTTTCAAAATTGATTTAATTCAAGATAGCCTCTTCAAAATTAATTAATGTATAGCATTTGCTTGTTCAGTAAGCTCTACAGTTTAGCAGAGAATAGGGTGACAAACAAATAAACATGTTAGATGTACAAACACCCATGAGCTAGACTGCTTTTCAATTCTTGGCAGTAAACCGATTTCACCCCCTGGGAATAGAACATTTTTTTCAGCTCATAAAGCTTATTACACAGCAGCAAATACAAAGTGCCGTTAGGTCCGCCATTCATGAGAGGTCAGAGTTACAATCAGTCTTGCAGTGGTTCCATGGCATGCTGAGAGAATATAAACTCATATACTGCCAAACATTTATGATAATTCGTTAGATCAGTGTAGGAGCTGACTCCCACATAATTCTATGTAATTTCATCACTTTAATCTTAGTCAAATGCACAGACTTCAAAGTAACTCTTACTAGCTTATACCAAGCGTAACCAAATACTGATCACATGAGTCATCCCTTACTGTACCACTTGCTCTAGTTTTGGTTTCCAGGTGCAAACGATGCCCTGTTTGAATACAATCTTTATTCATCTTTTTACATTGACAAAAATTCAAAAATCTAATTAGAATATCTGTATATTCTAATTTTTACGTCCAAATTCACAGATCTCATAAAATAGTAGGCAAAAAGTATCCTGATAACCTACTACTTCTGGCGATATTCTGAAGTGTGCATATGATGGACACTTTACTATGCTGTGAGGCCATATGAGATGATTTATTAATGGAAGTGAAGCGACACAACCGAGTCGACGCTGGTAGGTCACATGATAAGAGCAACATGGTGAATGTAATACATCTGGATTACATTCATACTACACACATTCATACTATATAGAACAAAGTAATTACTTATTCAAAATGAGATTTTAGACGCAGCCATAGACTTTTTCCTGTCTACTTCCTTTGACATCACACCTAATGATAGTTTCTACTAAAGGGCAAAGTTGCAAAGATAAAACATTTGTCATTGCAAAGTATGCAAAGATAAATATTTCGTTGCAATGACATTTAATTCAGCGAGTGCAACTCAGTTATCATCTCGGAAATACATGGTTACTTTGCATTTTTAATCAAAGTTTAGGCATATTCATTCATAACTCTGGCAATGGAGTAAGTTAGCTGCATTGCATTGTGAGACACAAGCAGTGTGCTCTGGTTTTAACTGCACCGTTTGGCACAGTTCGTACATATAGCAAATATATGAGGTTGTCCTTTGTAATCGTTAATTGTTCTTACACTTGTAAGTAATATAACCATAATACTTGACGATATGGTAAGTCTTAATGTGAGTTTGTGTGCTCATGTGTTTTGCTGAGTTGTGTGTTGTACTTTAATAATTATTATTTTTTATTTAACAGATTATTAAAGGGTTTGTCCACCCAAAAAATTATATTCTGTCATCATTTACTCACCCTCATCTCGTTCCAAACCCATAAGACTTTCATTCATCTTCAGAACAAAAATGAAGATCTGTTTGATGTATTTACAGTGATGACCATTTTACCCCATTTTCTCACTTATTCTTTATAATCCACACATAGGCCAGGAGTTTATCCGAAGTTGTTTTAATTACGTTTCATCCAGACCTTTTACTCACCTGCTTATCCACCACTTTTTCCGTTTTTATTCAGCAGCAGTTCCACATTAACTACTTTTCATAGAGGTCACACTTTTGTGCATGTCGAGGGAGAGATATTGTAGTATAAAGAAGGACAATTTGAATCGTAAGCATTTCTTTTCATGTGTCAACATGTATTGCTAGCACATGTAGATTCACACACATTGACTCAGTATTGCAATACAGGACAAAAAGCAAATTCATCATGCCTTGCAGAATAATTATCCAAAGCATGTGAATATTGATTTCAAACATGGTTGAGTTATCAGGACTGAACAAAGGCACAGAGATCCTCAATAACACCCAATAATACATCTTTATACGCCATAATGACCCATAGATAAGAATGATCAAGAATGGTTCCTCCTCTCCACCTTTTTAAGATTTAAGTGATTTCCAGATTTGCCTACCCCTCAACACACTTTGAATAATTTACATTACATGCAGTATTTCAGTTTGATTGTGTTTCGTTTATGCAGTATATGATATGATACAATAATGAAACACTGTGCACCCATCCAGAAATATTTGATTTGTTTTAGGGTAAAATTTATTTTCTGCCTCTGTAGTTTTGTTGTGTGACATGATGGAATTCATTATTTTATATAATCTGTATGTTTTCCCTATTACTTAAAGGAATAACTCAATCAAAAATGACAATGGTCATAATTTATTTGCCTGTATGACATTCTTTGTTCTTCAGAACAATATTTAGAAGAATGTTTAAACTGTTTTTGTGTATACAGCAAAAGTTAAGGGGATAGTTCACCCAAAAATGAAAATTTTGTCATCATTTACTCACCCTCAAGTTGTTCCAAACATGAGTTTCTTTGTTCTGTTGAGCACAAAGAAGATATTTTAAAGAATGTTTTCAATCAAACAGATAGCCATTGACTTCCATATATGGGGGGGGGGGGGGGGTTGTGTATATGGAAGTCAATGGCTTCTTTAAACATTCTTTAAAATATATTCTTTCGTCAACAGAAAAAATAAATTATTTCAGGTTTGGAACATGAAAGCTTTTTTTTTTTTTTACTGTTGGCTTGCGCATTACTATTCTAGCTGACCACTGCCTAATATGTCCTCTTGTCCAGAGAATAAATTACCAATTGAACCTACACGCTTCGTTCTGTTAGTTTGTAAAATCAGTCTGCACGGTGAAAAGCCTAGCCAATGTGATTGAGAGCGCACATAATTACCACATGATTTACATTAGAATAAGCCTTGTTGTACAGTATCTCATTGTAGGCAGGAGATGGAAATTAAAACAGAGCTGGGCTTTTGACCAAACCCTCCAGAGGCTCCGCATTCAAACCGCAGCCTTCTCTCTCTCGTCATTAGCATCCTTTTCTAAAAGCCCATATGCTGAATTCCAAGGTCTTGATACGTGTTAGGATTCAAAAGATAACAAAGCCACAATTACCACTAAGCAAATTGTTAGTAAAAGATGTGTTGTATCATGTTTTAAATAAACTGAATAAAATATGATATATGTTATAGAAATGGAAAACACTGCACTATTGAAAGATGGTGGAAATATTTAGAGAATATTTATGATATTGCAAATATCTTTGCATTCAATAGTGTAAGAATATCTCTTGAAGTTTCAGTATGTTTAGTGTGTGCATGAAGTATTCTGTGTTGCCTAACTGCCTTTGAGAAAAGCAGAGATGAAAGTCCAGGGCTCTGCTCACCAAGAGCATATCCCCCTCCCAATGTAGCTACAAGATCACTGATGTTAATCTGTCTAGAAGTTGGCTAGGGGGAACCGTGACATCGCAGCTGGAGAAGTAGCAGCAAACCACATGAGTGTAAGTACAAGGCACATAGGGTTTGTAAGACGGAGGAGCCTATTAATGCAGCCATGCATGCATCACTGTGCATACAACAGCGATCCTACAGTCAGACCTGGATGCTGGATTTCACCCAAAATGAACATTCTGTCATCATTTACTTAACCCGCATGCTGTTCCAAACCTGTAGGACTGACTTTCTTCTGTGGAACGCAAAACATACAGTAATTTTTAAAGAATGTCTTGACAGCTATTTTTTATATAATGAGAGTGAATTAGGATTGGAGTTGTCAAGCTCCTAAATGACAAAAGAAAAAGCAATATAAAAGTATCATATGTAATCCTTCCGGCAAAACTTATTTCATATGATTTGAAATACAGTGCACGAGTTGAGTAAATCCCTGCTTTTTTTGGGGGGGGGGGGGGGTGCTTCTGTTGCGAGCACAGGCAGTTGTGGCCTAATGGTTAGAGAGCTGGACTTGTAACCCAAAGGACACTGGTTTGAATCTCAGTACCGGCAGAAAATGTAGGTGGGGGAGTGAATGAACAGTATTCTCATTACCCACAACTGAGGTGCCCTTGAGAAAGGCATCTAACCCCCAATCACTCCCCGGGTGCCACAGTAAAAATGGCCATTTTGCTTGGTTTTGCACTCCTGGGTCCATGAGTTAGTTGCTATGCTGAAATCTATCAGATCTCTTTTTAGGACGTCTTTATATCTCAGTTTGGGTCTACCAGCAGTGCTGGCAGCCTCGTTGAGCAAACTGTGCAGAATTGTGGGGGGTATGCGGAAGGGGGTCATTCTGGTGACGTCCAGCACATTTGAGCCGAATGAATTTAGGCAAGAGGAAAGTGGTTCACTTTTGTTCACTTTGAACAGATCTTCATTTGACGTTTTATCCTTCCAGGTCTTACCGATTATAAACCTGAGGCATCTAGTATGGAAGCACTTAGTCAGCTCTCTTGATGACTGTAGTCCAGCATTCAGAGCCACACCACAGGACTCTCAGAACACATGCATCATACACTCTAACTTCAGTGCAGACAGACAGATGCTCATATATAATCTATCCCTTTAAGGGTCTAACAGAGTCTACTGCATGATTCATTGCATTTCAAAGTCGAACCTTTTAAGTCTTTCTTAATTACACTTCCTGCCTTTTAATAATTCTGAAAATAACAACTGCCTTTCTTGCCAGTTTTTTGAAATTCATGAGGCTTCTTAATTAATATGCATGCTTTTCATGTCACCCATTCTCTATTATAAATTAAAATTATAGCAATACAATTTCCCATGAGTTAACTTTCTTTTTAAAAAAACCATTGGAAACCACTATAAAAATACAGAGACAGATGTAGTACTGGACTGCATTTTGGTGTCTGTGTATTTTACAAATCATAACCATATAACCTATTATTAATTGATAAGGTTATGTAGCCTATACCATCTTGAAAAAATAATCTGCTTTAATAATAGTAATAATAAATAATGCTATAAACATTAACAAAACAAATATTTAGCATAAAATGTTCCGTAATGTACATAACTCATAACTGAAACCAGAAAAAGCACAAGTAGCCTATCTAAAATGCACAAATAAAAAACAATAATCACTATTTTTTATAAAGGTAGCCTATATCTCGTAAATATAGGCTATATAATTTTACTTTTAACTTGCATTAACTCTATTTAAAGTAAATTTATACATTTATACATTGAAACCATAAAATCTAATGCAATATCTATATTTAAGTAACAGTTTTTTTACTGAAAAGTTTTTACTTTTTCTAGGTATTTGTTGCATACAGTAGCTATATTGATAATCCGCGGGGTTATTTGTTTCAAGCAGTTGTGACCGCTCTCTAGCTTGGCAAAATTAAAATTGTGTGTGTGTGTGTGTGTGTGTGTGTGTGTGTGTGTGTGTGTGTGTGTGTGTGTGTGTGCCCCTAGACAAATACAATACAGCATCTCTCGAGCTGAGCAATGGCTGGCTTCCTCACGGTGCCATAGAAACGCGGTCCCGTGCGCGCTGCTGTGTAGAGCTCATTCTGAGACGAGCTTGCGGAAAGACAAGAGCTGTTTTGAGGCAAGGGGTCTCAAAAACTGCAAGAAAGCGAGTTTAAGTGGGAATACCAAAAGTGAGAGATAAGGAAAAAACGCGTTGTGGTAAGAAATTATATATATTTATATATTTGTGTTTTAATAAAGTTGGGAGTGTATTTTTATCCTGTAGCCTATCAGTGCTTTACATACGTGCTTTGACAGAACTGCATTACCTACAAAGACGCATTATATATATATATATTTTACTTGATTTATATTTGTGTACTTATAAGCCTTATTTTCATCTATAACACTGTATATTATAATTCTGTTCGTTCTATTTGTTGTTTAATTCGAGAGTTCAAAGTTCCTGGAGCATTGATAGGATTTTCATGCAGGTGTTCAGCTAATTTGCGTCAACAACTCTTGAAGCTCCCTCGACTACTGAGGAGATTAAAGGCTGTCCTGTTTAATAGTCTAATTAGAAAAATCTCCACAAAACATAACTTTGTGAAGGGGTGGAAGACTTTTATTTCGTTTTCTTCTAATCTAGTTTTTAGTACCTCTTAATTGGCACCATCTGTGGCTGCTTCATCCCAGGGAAAGTATTTATGACCTAAGTACAAAGGTTGATATCTATTATGCAGTGTCGTATTGGTCTCACAATAATGTCTCTGTGCTTTAGTTTTGAGCATATTAAACATATGGCAGTGAAAGGAAGGTATTGGTGGTGCCCTGGGGCTGCAGCTTACATTTGAATGTTCATTAGAGCAGAGTGTGTGCAGATCCAGATCCACCTGTGAATAGGGTGCTGAAAGAAGGAAGGATGGATATGGTGTGTACACACAGCACATACATTATCCTTCATTCAAACTGCAGTCAGAATGTGTGTATCCACATTACACACTTTTGTTCTGTGTGTTTATGTGTATGTGTGTGTGAGTACAGCAGGGGTACAGCAAGTGCAGTGACTTGCTTCTCTGGTGCAGTGGCAGTCTGGTCCATCACGGTTCCTCTCAGCAGGTCGTCTGGAGCCTTCTCCTGCATTTGCAGTTGATCACACTGGAGGTGATGGGGTTAAAGCAGTTTTGTCAGCTGCATCTCCTAAAGTTGCAATGTAGGCAAATTAAAGATCTGCTACAACAGGCTGTGGTGCATTGCTTATCATCCCTTAGTATTACACTGACATATTGTCCCAACCTTTAGGTGATAATGACAGTGCTGCCAGTGCATTTGCTGCCCACAATGGAATGGCTTGTTTTGGTGTACAGTATAAGTGTGAATGGGAAAAATATCCAAAATATGTGTTTAGGGCAGAACCTCTGAAAATGCAACTCGACAGCAGTTGCCTTCAATGTGCTGTAGTGACAGACACAGGGGCTACAATCATTGTTTGATGATGTTGTTAGTAATGATATTAATATTTCATTTGTTTCCCAGTGACCTAAATGAGATTTACTTATGATTTCATGAGACATCTTTTGATGTTGGCGCTAGTAAACTTGGCGGAAAGTATGTTAACCATTTGCATTATATGGCAACTGTCTTTCAAATATTTTTTCTGTCTCCAAACTATGTAGCAGGGTTTTATTATGAGCTTTACCGATAATGGATGCATAATATTGGTCGACTTTTTGCTGACAGGGTTGTATTTTTATCACACCAATGGTGCTGTGTCATCAGTACAGCACTATTGACTGGGTCGAACTATATGGCCAACCTCAATATGTTTTGTTAAAACTTGTTTGAGGTTTTGTTGAAAGCTGCTAGCATCCTCTGTTTATTTCTCTTTCTCTTGCACAAAGTACACTGCGTTTGATGGAAACACATAGGGACAGTTTTTACCTTTAGGCTTAAAGCTGTAGCCAACTGTAGCTATGGCTACTACCGTGTCACACTATATTGTCATCTTAAATGCTTCAATTTCACCTTGTTGTTGCCTTTAAGAATTGGCAGACAGAAAGATTTAGGGGTATTTGTGTAGCCAAATACAATCATTGGCCACTCACTTCAGCCTATTCTGTGAATGACTAGCCATGTCCATCAAGACCAGTAAGCTAGCTCTTCTCTCGCCTTATCTCTGGCTCACACTCGCCTTTCGCCTGCACAACAAATGCTAATCTAGCCCAGTTTCAACCTAAAGGTAGGGAATGGCACTTCTAATGTGGCAGATGATGTGATTTCTTTTGCTTATCTGGAAAAGACACAGTCCTGAATTGTATCCAATATATGTGGCCTTTGGGTGAAAACAATGCTTTTGAGTTTTGCATGTAATGAGCTGTTTTTATAAACACTCTTAGTTCTCGCTTCCTTCTTCTCTGTTCTGTGCCGAACACACATCAGCCTGTGAGGTGCAATGAAGGTGAGGAACATGCTAATAACTTGTTAAAGCTGCAGTGCGATTTTGCTGCTTCACCTAATTACTAGGAGTATTTTTTTGTAATCCAACACTGCTTATGACTTTGTTAAACAGTATTCCAAGTTTAACTGAGCTGATATTCAGTTGCAATAAAATATTATATTGACCAATCCTCCCAACTAAAGTTGGCATGAGAAAAAAATTCCAAAAATCTATTTTCTAAATTGCATGTTACAGATTTTATTGTGAACAAAATCATCCGCACGTGTTTCATTTTTTTATTTTTTACATTTCTTGACAAAACAATGACAAACCAAATGTGATAACTTAACTTCCAGAAACAGACTTCTGTCAGGACAATTATCCTCAAAGATGATTAACAATACATATTGGATTGGCGGTATGGTTCTGTTATGGGCAAGAACTCCCTGTCTGTTCATGCAGCCTAGCATGGATAAGAGCACAGAGAACAGCGATAACCCCCTCAGGGTAAACAAAACAGAACCAACATAAATGTATTGCAGATATCATTAATGTTCAATAATTTAATGTGGAACATAATTCAAGAAAAATGAGTCTGATTCAAAGAGGAATATCAGAAGCCAATTCCTGACTGGACGCGTGGAGGAGCTGGGGATGGAGGAGGGTAATTAGCTCCTGATCAATGCGATAAAGCTGCTGATGATGCTGAATGTGTACATAGGGATGCTGTGGTAGGCGTCGTATTCCTATAGGTAGACGTGGATCAGCTGAGAGTCAGCTGACTTAAGCTTGACTGACATGACCTGCCTTAAATTACATATTTAGCGTAAGTTCTGCCGGGAAGACTCAGTTGTTACATCACTTATTACCTTCTCATCTATCACATAGTGTTCTAATACTTGTAGTATAAAAGATCCGTACTTACACATGTCTGAGTTCGCAGATGTTGATGCTTTCATTCACCTCCCCACCAACACCAAGATGGTTCCTTCCCCTCCATCCTCCCCACCACCACCAAGATGGTTCCTTCCCCTCCATCCTCCCCACCACCACCAAGATGGTTCCTTCCCCTCCATCCTCCCCACCACCACCAAGATGGTTCCTTCCCCTCCATCCTCCCCACCACCACGAGGATGGTCCCTTCCCATGCCTCAAAGTGGGTCGGTTGCGCCCCTGCCTTCTTCTTCAGACAGGAAATGCAGATTCCGTACCCTCAGATTATATGAGCTATACGGACGGGGCCTAAGCCAAATAACTTTATATCATAATATTTGCTTGCTGGGCTGTTAATAAAAGTATACTTGTTACGGTATTTTGCCTCCCGAGTCTTTCTAGTTGAACTAACGCTACACTTGATTTCTTTTTGGTGACATATGCCAGACTTCTCCAATCATTTAGTCTGCATAAACCCCACTCCTTTCTGACAATCAACTGCCCTACAGACTTTTTGATAACATGTTTCACTTGAATGTATGGAAGAAAATATTTGTCGCTACTTCCATTTCATGGCTTTAAATTATATAACTGCTATTTTTAACACTTTAACATTGTATCTCACCAAAGGTCATGTCCTGGGACCCTCTATAAAAGCTAAATTTTTACCCAATATGCTGCGGTATTCTAAACAGTATTTTGTCATTATCAATAATGAAAGTATTTTTTTCTACCAACCAAAATAGTTCCAATAGAAGCCAAAGCATGAGGTTTTGCATGTCGCTAAGTAACGTACAGAGTGGCCAAGTGCTACAAGAGCATCAGCAATTTTCCCAGCTTTGGGAGAAACCCAGCTCCGAGCAATCTTGGAGCAAGAGAAACCCTGCTCTGCGTGGTCACATTCACATTCTTTGCCTCAGGAAAAATCACACAACTCTTCATGATCCACTCACATAGTCTGGTTTGGAATACAGATCACAGTCAAGGTGTTATTCTATATGTCAAAAAATTTTAAAACTGGAATAAACTATAAATCACATTTTCAAATAAATATTTTAGACAAATAAAGCCAGTAGATTTAACAATCTCACCTCAGAAATATGTAGTTGTGATCATACTTTTTTTTATTCTTACCCTAGAGTTCTCATAGAAGAATTTCAGATAATGGAAAAGTATCCATATCAGTAAGTTACTGTAAAAAACCTTGAAAAGTCTAATAGTGTAACAGTTCTCATAGAAGAATTTCAGATAATGGAAAAGTATCCATATCTGTTTTGTCACTATAACATAATCATTGATTGCAATATTAGCACTGATGTGGAATGGTTTGGTGGCTATATTCCAAAGACTCAGCAGAGACATAACATATGATGAATAACTGTACTGTTGAAAGGGGTTTTATGAATTAGGGGCACTGAAATTACAATCAAGAGAGGTAATCGTAGGTTAGTCTATGGCCATTACTACTCGGCAATCAGCGTAATTGCCTGTCTTCAAATTACTGCTAGTGTAGGGCATGAAAGAAGAGGACTTTCCCATGTTGTCAACATGGCCACCAGGGCAGGAGCAGAGGGAAATATGGCAGTGAAATAATCATGGCAGTGATTTTTATTTTATCCACTCCTGCTTTAGGAGTTTTCACTTTTTAAGTCCTACTCTGTGATTGATGCAAGCATTCATGCCAAATAAATACTACCAGCTTATCTGCAGGATGTAAGATCTTATTACTGGAATCAATTCACCCTGCAGTTTGTTCATGCAGGGAGTACTTGGTCCCGCAGTGAATGGAATAAATGATTAAAAAGAGCAAATCATCGCAACATACCAGCACTATAAATAGTGCGATTTTAATGAAGCACTTTTGAGATGCTTATTAAATTGCTTTGTATCTGCTTTAGGCCTGCATGTGTATCAAGTGTTGATGACAAGCACGCTGTTCTCTATTCATTAAAGTGGGCAATAGCCTTATGTTCCCTTTGCCGGCCCTCACCACAGCTGTCACAACCGTATAGCACAGGGACTTGTGAATGGCTGCAAGCTAATAGTAGGAGCACATTTAACCGGATTTCAACCTCTTCCCTCCAGAGCTTTGATAGGGCTCAGTAGTATTTGATGGAGCTTAGAGTCTTAGAGGTTGAGAGGAAGTGTATGGTCTATATAAATCTCTTTTCTCATTGCATTGGATTTACTTTATATGGCAAATCAATAAGGTAAATAATTGAATGGGTTTATTGTTCTGGAAAAAAGTATTTTAATAGATTCTCGAATACAGTCAATAATATTTAAAATCTATTTAAAGCAACATTACAGCGAACAAACATTTAGCATTGCTGAAATATATCATTCACTTTACATTTTTAAAAATAACATCATACATTTTTCTATTTAATCTCATGGCTGAACAGAACATTGTTTGATGGCAACACCACCGCTATTATATCATAAATACTGTAACTGAAACTAATTGGACAAATGTGTTCAGCACTATTTTTATGGTTGCATGAAGGTTTGAGGGATAACTGAATAAGGTATTTCTAACAAACTGTGACAGATGAAAGCAAAATATAGCATTGGGTTGCAATTTTGCAGCAGTGACAGCAACACTACCAACAATGACGCTAAACCTTTACTTCTCAAGTAGCAGGGTTAAAATAGAGGGTGGGATATGTCTAATGGACAGGTTTCTATGGATACCAGGTTAGATTTGAAGACACTTGAAGAGAAGTTAAAAGGAAAAACCCTGGGGCTTTGGATGCTGTCTGTCACTGGTACCAAACAAGCCTTAATTAGATGTATTGGTCACAGGAAATGTTCCACTGGATTTGTTTCAGCTTCATATGGGAAAGCAAAAACACATCTAAATCTCATTCATGAAAAAAAAAATGTTAATATTACTCAGCCATGTTAAATAATACTACTTGATCAATACACTGAACCAAAAAAAACAAACAAAAAACAGGAAAACACTATTTTTCTGATTTATTAATTGTGATCTCAATAAAATTTTGTTTCTCTATTAAACTTCATTTCTTTGCTTTCAATTACTATAATTCTCTAAAATGTTCAATCCACTAGACTAAATTATGTAGGGCAAATGTGATCCAATCCAGTGTGATCAACATAATTTTTGTTATAGACTTTACTGAAACTGCAGTTCCCTGCATGCTTTGTATTGGACTTAACGGAAAGAGTAAACAGTTGAAATGAAAAATAATTTCATGTGTCTTTAAGCAAGATATGAATGAGAATGGGGAGACTTCTTGCAATTTTATAATTCATTGAACAAAATGTATGAAACTGAATAAATTGATCCATGGAACCATTTACAATGTTTAATTGGGTCACTGATATTATGAACTAAAACAGTTTCCACTCAAAAGTAGAAACCATTGTTTTCAGTCTGAATACACACTGAAAAAAAAAAGTTTTTTGCACTTATGTTTTTAAGTAAAGTTCACATCAATGGAAATAGGTCAAATCTATTAAACTAAGTTATGTAAATTAACAAAGAGAATAAGTCAATTTAGCTTGGCCAGTTAGAGTTTGTTGAGTAATTTATACTATAACCATTTGAAGTTTACTTTGGAATACTCTGTTTCAAGTTTGCTTTACTCACTTTTTGTAAATTTTACTCAAACAATGTAGCACTGAATCAAGCCATGTTTTTATCGTGTATGGTAAACAACACAGTAGATTTATTGTTGCACTTTGTAAGACAACATATTTACACAATATAATGAGGTACCATAACCCCACTGAACATAGAGGCCTCAGGTATACAATAATGGTTACAATTAGTGGATTGTTTTTATGAATGGTTTATTTTGAGTAGAAAATGAACTCCAGATGTCACAAAACAGCAGGTTAATAAACTTAACAACAAAAGCAACAATAAAATAGTGTAAATACAACTAGAAAACAGTGAAAAATATAACATTATAAATTATACATGACCCAGTGCAAGATGAGAACTGTATCAGAAATTTGAGTAGATTTTACTTAATTTGAAAACTTTGCTGCTAACACAAAGAATAATTTGTAAATATAACTAACCATTCCAAGTAAAATATAAGTTCAAGCTTAATTTCTACAAGCTTGAGTTGAGTACTAATATAGAATTGACTCTTTACTGTAAATTCTTGCCTGAACTATCTTATTCAATGTATAAATGACATTTGTTTTTTTTCTGTAGTGTTTACTTGACCACATAATTATTTTTATCAATGCATATGTTTTGCTTGTTCAAATTGCCATTGGTATTACTGAGGAGAATGCAGTACAGTTATGTCTTTTTTGTTTGTGCATGTAAACTGGATCATTTACATCACTGCAAGTCTCTGAGGCCTTTGTAGGATTGCAGTTGGTTCTTGTTAATGGTCTCCGGCTTGTGTGAGGTGAAGCTGTCAAAGCGTAAACAGTGTGATGGTTGTGTAACCTTGCATCACACCCATTAATATTTCATTTGCGGCAGAAAAGAGTCTAACTGTTGAAAGGCTAATACATCTCTGCGTATCTGGTCTGATGAGGGTCCAAGTAACTATGAACTTAATATCCTTATTGGGTAACACTTCAGATTACAGCCCGCAAAGTTCTGCGTGGATAAAACAAATTTACAGGCTAACTTTCGGTAATTATAGTGTGCCTATAAAGTACATACATGTAGGTATAAGGGACCAATATATAAAGTTTGGGGAATAAAGGGGTAACAACCAGGAAAATTAACAAATTATTTATACTGTAAGTATTTTAGAACTAAGGGGTATTTATTCTACTATTGATAGGCAACAATCTTACGTTTGGGAGCAATTTAGCAAAAACATACACAGTACCTTTTTGTAATAATAATACATATAGCCTATAGGCTTTTTTTTAAGTTTGGTCTTTCATGTTTCAAGGCAAATAAAACTATTGCAATTTTTTAAATACTCTTGTTCCATACAGGGTGAGTGGTTCTTGTTACCCTCTTGTTCCATGTAATTACAGGGTAAGTACAACAAGCAAAAAACAAAACTATAAATAATAGTGAAGTCCTGGTAATAATAACTTTGGTCATGTTGTTTATTTTTCACAAGACCTAGATATACAAAAGCAGCCAACTATACAAATGAATTGTCTCTGGTGCATTTGCTCTGCTATATTAGACTGTACAGAAATCATAAACGACAGTTGTGCAATTAACCGACGAATTATTAATTTTGAGTATCCAGTGCGTGTGTGTTGTACGTTCATACTTTTTTGCCACAAAGTTTCCCAAGTGGCCGATTTTCCACGTTTATTGGCACATTAATTATATTGTCAAGTTGTTTATGTGCTCCCACAGTCCCCCAGTAGAAGCAAATAACTGTGAGAGTGTGATTGAAATGAGAAAGTACATCGATGCTGCACCTGTTTGTTTTCTTGGTTGCCAGCCAAGTGCTCCATCCCTGAGAGGCGTGCACTCCAACGCATTTGTAATAATCATAAAAAATAGATCTTTTTTTTTCATCCACTCAGTGATATAATTGTAGCCGTCGAACAGGAATTTGACCAATGACCTGCTCCTCTTGTATGAAGAGGTCTGTAATTACATTTAGCTCATTTGCAATTCCATCTGAAAGTTAGGTGCACTTCAGTTTTAATGTCTACCCGACAGTGTCGAGAAGTTTTTTGCAGTCTTAACGATTTACTCATTACCCTGTGATATTCACACTAGAGATGGGTTTTTAATAGGCCCATTTTGAAGGCGTAAGAACCAATTGCTGTCCCCATGAAGAGGCAAACCGACTGTGCATCACACTGAATGATAATTTCTACAACTATGTTTTGGATTGTCTTCTCAGCATGTACTGATTAATAGTTATGTGAGTACTTTGTGGTGCTTGATCAAGACGTGTACTGCAGTCATGGAATGGTCAGGACTTTTGTTTTAATTACCTTCACCACAGGATAAAGAAGTCTTCCTGTAGCTCAAACATTAGAACGTTGGCGCTTGCAAAGTCAAGGTCATAGGTTTGATTCTCAGGGAAAGCAAGAACTGATAAGAATGTAAATGTGTACCTTGAAATGCAATGTAAGTCGCTTTGGATAAAAACGTCTGGTAAATAAAGAAATATATTTAGTTGAAATATGCTGTTTTAGTAAACGGATGAATGCTGGTGTCAGGTTTTGCGGAGATGCATGAGAGGCTAAGCCATTGATAGCACCTCTACAGGTTCTCTTTGATGTTTAAGCTGCTCTTTTTTCATCTAATTTATAAAGAGCTGCTTGCTGGTGCTGATTCAAGGCTCAACAATAAGGATGGCCCGCTGGCTCAGGGTCAGTGTGAAAGAGTCTCGAGCTAGTTGAAAAAACGTATTTACCTGTACAGTTTCCCAAAACCATCGTTAGCCTCTGCTGAAAACTCCAGCATTGCTGGTCAACAGCATAAGGTTTGTTTTGCACGCTGGGACATTGTTTTTTAATGTACACAAGCTCTTTTTAACTGGTTTTAAATGATTTGTGTACATATCTTTTGAAACAGGAGACAATTCCTTTGAAGCTTTGAAACATTGATTGGTAATGTAATCATAACTAAAACCAATTTTCAGATCTACTTTCAGCAGAGGGAGCAAAAAATTACTAGGTTACAAAATCAATAAATCATGTTTTAACCTTATATTGTTTTCCTTTATATCATTAATGTGTTAAATATAGAAATATGCCAGCAAAAACAATGCTTGTCCCCCAAAACACTGCTTACACTACAGCTCTCATGCTGTGGTAAGAAGCATAGTTTCTTGTTAAAAATGACGTGGACTTTAATAGATTATATTGGGCACAATAAGCAAGCTAACATTCAATACATTATATGTCTTTCATCCCACAATCCCATTTAATATATACACATTTCATATATTTTAGCATGTCAACAATCAGTGCCATGTCTGAGGAGTGTGCATGTGCCAAAATGCGCAAGGGATCCTCAGACTCAGAGTATAATGTATGAGGGAACCCACAAAGAATTGAATATCAAAAAGATAAAAATAAATAAGTAACAAAAATAATGTAGTAGTCTCTACTTAATTACAGCAGCACGTCAGAAAAATTATGTTGTGGAGAAAGCTGCTGACTCAATTAACCACATTTATACGGGAGTAAAGTGTACAGATGCTGCATGTTATTGTGATTAGTAAATTAATGGGTTTCTGTTATTTATGTAAATTAACTATAATAATGTTAATACATTAATTGCAATTTCGAATCGATTAATTTGCAAAATTTACTTTGCCACCTGCATTTGACACAAGACTTTGGTGGTTGTCAGTGAGCTTTGTCGAATTTGCAAAAATGCCTTGTCACCGCCTTTAAAAAAAAGCTATCAGTATTGTTTTGCATCTTATGCTGTCGTTTTCCAGAAAGTGTGTTTATGAATTTAACTCTATAATTTCCAGCCTGCATTTAGTATATCTTTAAATCTTTCAAAACACTAGTTGGATCAACATAAACTTTGAAACGATTAGTACACTTTATAATTGGGTATATAATGGAAATGTGTCTAGAAGTCCGTTATGTGCATTTTTTTCAATGTCTCCTTCTGTCCATGTTGTATCTTCTGTCCAGACATTTCCTTCAGTCTCCTGCTGCTTGTATTTGCGGTGTTTGGTTTGGCCCTGCTGGGTGTCATCAGCATCGCCACCTGGAAGCTGTGCTGGGTGCCCTGGCGCAGCAAAGTGCTTTCCTCTAGCGCCACCGCCCTTGCCCCCACCCGGCCAGAGAGAGACCAACACAGAGAAGAAGGTCACGGTGACTACTACCCAGCCCTTGGAGACATTATGGCATCAGACAAGCTGAAGGATCCTGGGAACTTTCTGGAGGCGGCAGTGAAGATTAGTCATACGTCGCCAGATATCCCTGCAGATGTGCAGCTGTCCATGAAGGATCATTTGCTGAGACGTACGCGTATCTCACGGCAAACAACCGAGCCAGCCTCCTCTAACAGGTCAGTGTTCTGGAAGAATGAAGAAATGTTTGTGTCTGAAGACCTTCATATAGGTCATCATGGTTTACTGTATATAAAAAACGATTATGAGGTTATTTCCGGTCATTCCTAATCATGTTAATACTTCGGAAATCTCGTAAATGTCAGACACAATTAGAACTGAAGGAGGTCTCTGGGTTTTATTGACTACAAAAAAGGTCAGATGGTGGACAACCACACTAACTCCAGAGTAAAACCATATTTAGGGGGAACATTACGGGAACCTTACAGCATATCCAGAATTATCATTACCATCAATTTGCATTTGATCACAGGTTATAATTCAAATGTAGATTAGCACCTGGTGTGTTTTTTGTGAAAGAAGCAATGCATCAGATCAGGATGCCAAATTTTGTCTGATTGTTGCCAGGCATAGTTCCTTCAAGAAGCACCTTCCTAGGCAGATGCACCATGTCACCAGTCTCGACCGCGGAAGTGATTTTTTAGACGTGGAGGACCATCCCATCTGCACCGCTGCCTCTCTTGGACGCATCCAACCGGAACTCTACAAACAGAGCACGGTGGAGGCAGAGGAGTCATCTAAGTACGGCACCGATAAAGCATGCGGCAAGATCAACTTCTCCCTTAAGTATGATTATGAGGGAGAGCTCCTCCTCGTCACCATCCTCAAGGCATTTGACTTACCCGCAAAGGATTTGTGCGGCAGCTCCGATCCTTACGTCAAGATCTACCTGCTCCCCGACCGCAAGCGTAAATTCCAAACTCGCGTGCACCGTAAGACACTCAACCCCACGTTTGATGAGACCTTTCAGTTTCCGGTCCCTTACGAGGAGCTGGGGTCCAGAAAGCTCCACTTGAGTGTGTTTGACTTTGACCGCTTCTCACGGCACGATATGATTGGTGAGGTGATCCTGGAAAACCTTTTCGAAGATTCAGACCTCTCGCGGGAGACATCCATCTGGAAGGACATCCAGTACGCCACTAGTGTAAGACAATTTATCCTCTTTACTACTTAGTGAGACCAGACCCCACTGGTGATTTATCACATTAATGTGGTTTATGTCACATTAATGTGACCCTATTGTTTTTTTAAATATAGGAATACACTTGTATTGAGGTTTTCTGAAAACACACACAGTGAATAATTAGATGATTCATAGACTGTCCTATGGGGTGTGATATGGTAATTTGTCGAAATTATAATTACCAAACATGATAAATTGTGCAATGTACGTATATTAAGTACTAAAAATATCGAGGGCAATAAACAAAAAATAATGTTTTATTATATGACAATGAGTCTGCAATAATCTAAGTTCTGTTATCATTTACTCACCTTCATGTTGTTCCAAACCGGTATTACTTTCTTTCTTTTGTAGAATAGAAAAGTAGATGTAGAATGTTTTTGTCAATATAATGAAAGACAATGGGGTCCAAAACAAAATTAGATCCCATTTACTTTCATTGACAAAAAAAACACTGAATTTTTTTGTTTAAATATCCTCTTGTGTTCCTTTTTTCTTTACTATAAACGGATGCATTTATTGCCAACTGCTGTTTTATTCAAGGTCAAAACTTTTGTGTAGATATTTTTTAGTATCTGATTAAGGCAGTATATTTAATTTATGTAATATATTTAGGGAAAGAGATGCTCAGTGCCCTGAAATTCCCAAATAAGGCCAGACTATTTATCATCTGGCTTTTCTAACTTATACAGCATATTAAAGTTATTTTGGTGCAGCAGGACTCTTACATGTTAGAGATTGAAGTGTTTTGAGTTTCAGGTTTGTATCTCTTCTGCTCAGCAGGGGGTTTCTGGCATAGACATTGTAGGCAGTCACCTAATGGCGCTTTTCCACTGCATGGTACGGCTCAGTACGGTTCGGCTCGGCTCGGCGCGGCATGGTTCGGCTCGCTTCGCTTTTCCAATGCGTGGTACGACTCGGCTCGGCGCGGCACGGCTCGGTTCGCTTTAGCTCGGTTGCTTTTCCACTGCAGTTAGTACCGCTTCAAAGTGGGTGGGATTATGACTGATCGTTATAGTTTATCCGCTCCTCGGCAACCAACAAGAGGAACGTCTCGATTCTCGTCCACTGACCATGATTCAGCCATTTCTTTTTTGGAAGTTTTTTTTCTTCAAACAAGTCAAGCAAGTAGTTTTAAAACAGGTGCTACAGCGGTGGCTGTTACTGGCTATTTAAATCTAGCGGGTTTGATGTCTCGGAAATACAATGACGCTGGTAGTGACGATTCTGTCTGTCTGACCAATCAGTGATCTAGTGCTTCCACGTCACAATTTAGTATCGGTACGGTACGCTTGGAACCTCAACAGAGGTGGTACCATTTAAAGCGAGCCGAAGCGAACCATACTGTACCATGCAGTGGAAAAGCGCCACAAGTGAGCCGTACCGAGCCGAACCGTACCATGCAGTGGAAAAGCGTCAAAGCGTGCCGTACCGAACCGAACCGTACCGTATCATGCAGTGGAAAAGCGCCATAAGGTTCTCCAGGGCAAAGGTCTCAGACGCTCTACTTCTGTATCACTCACCTGCAGCAGTTTGACAGCAATGTGCAGCATGCTTTCAGTACCACCCAACACCTTCTTTGAAATTGAAGTTTTCCAGACAACTTTTCCAAACTTGTCTGGTCTCACCAAGAACACCATTGGAACCGCCATTGCTCCTAGTTACACTTGACGGAGGTTACTGTAGCTATTTACTGCCTCTCCAAATCAAATACACACTAGAGCTGCACGATTAATCGTTAGAAGATCGCGATCTCGAGTCAAACACCCCTTTCTACTAAACCTTTAAAAAAACCACAGCAAAACATTCAAATCTGTGTTTGCGCTGCCGCTGACCCAGAGAAAGCAGTTATCACATATTGGTACGAAACAGCCTCACAAACAGCACAGTATGGTTATTTCTGTTACAAATTTTCAAATTATCACAGAAGTAATGGGATAAAAGTTTTTATTTAAGATACTAACATTAATGTCTACGGTAGCAATTAAAATAGATTAAATCATTTTTAAGTCTTTATGAGTGAGTCACTGAATAATTCATTCAAACCGATTTTTAAAAAAAAAATTCAAATTAAATAAACATTTTTAAATTGCAGAATTTAGATTGCAGCAATTAACATTTTTGACTGAACTTGAAGTAAATTACTTGTTTGTTTTTGTTAAGTTGTCTGTTCAGAATTGTGGGAGAATTGTGAAACAACTGTGATTCTCAATTTATCCAGAATCATGCAGCTCTAATATAAAATGTACAGTTTAATATATCAAAGCTTTTATTCATTAGAGAAAAACAAAAATGTCAAATTTTTGGCCTTGAAAAGATTGGAATCCTGCGATTGGGTCAATGATAAGCGCACCAGGACTGCACTGATAACTTGTGAGTAAAATATACTGCGTAAGACTAAACTGGGAAGGTTCACAGCACTTGTTGTCCTATTGTTAGTTTAATTGCTTCTATTTCTCTCCTCATTTTTAAGTCGCTTTGGATGAAAGGGTCTGCTAAATGATTAAATGTAAATTTAAAATAATGCTAATTATATCACTGATACAGCCACGCAAACTGCAGTAGTCTTACTCTGTGACTCAAGACATTTCCTAGTTGTCTACGAGGCAATCATACTGTCATCTCACTATGGTATTGTGTTCAGCTATGACTTTTATAGTGCTGAGGTAAGGCATATGCATTCACATGATTGATTAGTATACAGGTCCTTCTCAAAAAATAGGCATATTGATATAAAGTTCATTATTTTCCATAATGTAATGATAAAAATTAAACTTTCATATATTTTAGATTCATTGCACACCAACTGAAATATTTCAGGTCTTTTATTGTTTTAATACTGATGATTTTGGCATACAGCTCATGAAAACCCAAAATTCCTATCTAAAAAAATTTGCATATCATGAAAAGGGTCTCTAAACGAGCTATTAACCTAATCATCTGAATCAACTAATTAACTCTAAACACCTGCAAAAGATTCCTGAGGCTTTTAAAAACTCCCAGCCTGTTTCATTACTCAAAACCGCAATCATGGGTAAGACTGCCGACCTGACTGCTGTCCAGAAGGCCATCATTGACACCC
The DNA here is from genome assembly GCF_051911475.1 of Siphateles boraxobius. NCBI lineage: Eukaryota > Metazoa > Chordata > Actinopteri > Cypriniformes > Leuciscidae > Siphateles > Siphateles boraxobius. The sequence continues at coordinate 24,171,943 of NW_027509141.1, forward strand.
TCAAGCAAGAGGGTAAGACACAGAAAGAAATTTCTGAACAAATAGGCTGTTCCCAGAGTGCTGTATCAAGGCACCTCAGTGGGAAGTCTGTGGGAAGGAAAAAGTGTGGCAAAAAAACAGTGGCGTAACTTTGTTTAAAAAAGTGGGTGGGGCAGGTGTGTGTGTGTGTGTGTGTGTGTGTGTGTGTGTGTGTGTGTGTGTGTGTGTGTGTGTGTGTGTGTGTGTGTGTGTGTGTGTGTGTGTGTGTGTGTGTGTGTGTGTGTGTGTGTGTGTGTGTGTGTGTGTGTTTGTGGGTGTTTGTGGTGTTGGGAGGGGGGAGGGGGTATATATAGTATTCAATAGTACATTGTGTTGAATTTGTCGTTTAATGAAATCTAATATTGTAAGTGGCGAGAATTTTTACGTGAATAAATACATAGATCCGATTGTTATCATTGTGTACTTTAATGGTCCAGTGGCAGAACTTTTGCCAAGCGTGTCAGAGGTTCTGGGTTCTAATCCGCACTAAGTAGTATAGTTTTTTTTTTCTCATCAAAACCGATTGTTTATTAGTGGTTGTATATCAAGCAGGGACACGTTTTTTGTGCATTATGTTTTGTGATTTCACCGTAACGAATATAGAGTCTCTCTGCAACGGATTGAAGCGCGCGTCCGTGTGAAGACTGTGCGCGAGTCACAACAGAACACTGTATCCGCGCCACTGATAGCAGCGGCAACGAACACTTTGGTCACTTGATTTCAAAAACAACACATTTCTCGCCTCTTATTTAACAAACGAAGGAATTGAATGTTCTTCTAGAGTTCACTGGAGATTTTTTATTTATTCGTATTGGTACATCCGTGCCGCGAGATGTTTCAAAAGTGGTGGGGACACAATCGACCCTGGCAAAAAGTGGTGGGGACATGTCCCACCCGTCCCACCCGCAAATTACGCCTATGCAAAAAACGCTGCACAACGAGAAGAGGTGACCGGACCCTGAGGAAGATTGTGGAGAAGGACCGATTCCAGACCTTGGGGGACCTGCGGAAGCAGTGGACTGAGTCTGGAGTAGAAACATTGTGTGCGAGTGCAGGAAATGGGCTAGAGGTGCCGCATTCCCCAGGTCAAGCCACTTTTGAACCAGAAACAGTGGCAGAAGCGCCTGACCTGGGCAACAGAGAAGCAGCACTGGACTGTTGCTCAGTGGTCCAAAGTACTTTTTTCGGATGAAAGCAAATTTTGCATGTCATTCGGAAATCAAGGTGCCAGAGTCTGGAGGAACACTGGGTTTCTGACCTGTTTCTGGTTCAAAAGTGGCTTGAGCTGGGGAATGCGGCACCTGTAGCCCATTTCCTGCACACGCCTGTGCACGGTGGCTCTGGGTGTTTCTACTCCAGACTCAGTCCACTGCTTCCGCAGGTTCCCCAAGGTCTGGAATCGGTCCTTCTCCACAATCTTCCTCAGGGTCCGGTCACCTCTTCTCGTAGTGCAGCGTTTTTTGCCACACTTTTTCCTTCCCACAGACTTCCCACTGAGGTGCCTTGATATAGCACTCTGGGAACAGCCTATTTGTTCAGAAATTTATTTCTGTGTCTCTTGCTTGAGGGTGTCAATGATGGCCTTCTGGACAGCAGTCAGGTCGGCAGTCTTACCCATGATTGCGGTTTTGAGTAATGAAACAGGCTGGGAGTTTTTAAAAGCCTCAGGAATCTTTTGCGGGTGTTTAGAGTTAATTAGTTGATTCAGATGATTAGGTTGATAGCTCGTTTAGAGACCCTTTTCATGATATGCTAATTTTTTGAGATAGGAATTTTGGGTTTTCATGAGCTGTATGCCAAAATCATCAGTATCAAAACAATAAAAGACCTGAAATATTTCAGTTGGTGTGCAATGAATCTAAAATATATGAAAGTTTAATTTTTATCATTACATTATGTAAAATAATGAACTTTATCACAATATGCTAATCTTTTTAGAAGGACCTGTATGTTAGAGATCACTGAACTCAGTAGATGAGCTGTCAAAAGGCTAAAGCTTGGGTTAAAGGCTTAAATGTGGGAGAAAGACCTAAGGAGTTGTGATGCACTCACTCAATACCTTTCATCTGAATGGTCTATCAGATAAATTTATTAATGGCAGTTGGCCCTGGTTACAATCAATTGATCTCTAGATTTCAGGCTTGTTGTAGAGTCTTAGTAGTACAGCATATTTATGGAGTAACAACCACATTTATGTGGCAGTGAATCCCATAAATGATCATTTTATTTGTCTACAGAATACAGGATTGACTTCCAAAATTCTAAATGAAGATAACCCTGATACATTTGGTTTGAAACATTTTGGTTTGTTACTATATGAGTGAATTCAATTCAGTCTGTTCTGTAATTTATCAAACTGATATGGTTTTATGTGTCCCTATCTTTTTCATAAAACCATTATGTGAATTATGTTCTATTCAATGCATCAGTTTAAGTAAGAATGTTTTTACAAATCATTTTCGCTCTTAGAAAATAAAAATGGGGTCTGTAAAATGGGGTCTTTTATTAATGTTTTTGACACAGAAGTCTCTTAATCTTACCAGGTCTTCAGTCTAGATACTCTAATTTGCTGATTTGATGCTCAAGAAACATTTCTTATTATTATCAATATGGATCCATTTTTTCAAGATTATTTAATTAACAGAAAGCATTACTTGAACTTCTTAGGTAATATCTATCAGAATTTAAAATGGACTGAATAAAGCTCTCTACGAACTTGACGTGCATTGCCGCGCTGACTGACATGTATGCGCATTTATCACTGTCACACACACACACACACACTCAGAGCAAATATTGTAAGTTACTGCATGAGAATAATAATGCATCACAATACACGTTAGTCTCATGGTTAGTTATGTCTTTTAACTATTATAGTATTTCCAAGGGCAAAAACATAAACTTTAACTATTGGCTTTAGGTCTACTTCAAGTCAGCTGTCACTTTAGCGCGAGGCCAGTAGCACATTAGCTTAGCCTGAGCAAACTCGATCACGTCGAGCTAGGCGGGCGTAGTTTCAGCATCCAGGCACCTCAACACCACCCACGTCCCGCCTTTTTGCCCATTTTCGCTTATCCGGGAGTGACGCACTGTGACGCGCTTCCAAGATGGCGACGAGTGACTCCGCCCACTTTAGGCTTCAAAAACGCTCTTCAGAAACCTACGGGTGACGTCATGGATACTACGTCCATATTTTTTTACAGTCTATGGTTACCATACTTGGCCGTCACTTTTCACTTCACTTAATGTAATTTTTTTAACAATTTAATGCATCCTTTCCAAATACAAGTATTAGTTTATTTCAAAAACTAAAAATCTTAAACATTTGAATTGTATACATAATTGGGATTAAAGGAAATTAAATTTGTTATAATTTACTCACCCTCAGTTCTTAATACTAACATAACTATGAATATTAGTAAACTTAGCTATTTATTTGTAATGATGCCATGATCTACTGGATTTTGTGTCTCCATTTGATTCTGCAGGAGAGCGTGGATCTGGGAGAGATAATGTTTTCTCTCTGCTACTTGCCAACTGCAGGGAGACTCACACTTACGGTCATCAAATGTAGGAACCTCAAAGCCATGGATATTACCGGTTATTCAGGTATGCTGCTGTCTTTTATGTTTGTGTCTTTATTTTCTTTCATCTGTCTGCTTGGCTCCATCTTTATACACTTGGACAGTCACATTTATCATTTTCAGCAAGCGAATTACAAGTCCTTTCATTAGACATTTTCAGACCATGAGAAGACAAGGAGAAAGTTAAGTTGAGAAATTGGTGTCACAGCTCCCTGCTCTGTTGGCAGATCCGTATGTGAAGGTGTCACTGATCTGTGATGGGAGACGCTTGAAAAAGAAGAAAACTTCCATAAAAAAGAACACGTTGAATCCAACATATAATGAGGCGATAATATTTGACATTCCCCCAGAGAATATGGATCAAGTCAGCTTACACATATCAGTTATGGACTATGATCTGTGAGTGTTATTCAATATCTGATTTTTTCTGTGTACAAATATTATGTTGTCTATGTGCTTCACAATCTATTTCTTATTCTCCTGGTGTGTAGAGTGGGACATAATGAGATCATTGGAGTCTGTCGTGTTGGGAGCCATGCTGAGGGACTTGGAAGAGATCACTGGAATGAGATGCTCGCTTACCCTCGAAAACCCATCGCTCACTGGCACCCACTCGTAGAGCCCAAGAAGTCTGAGAAGGAGGTGACTGTCTGTCCTTAAACGTTTTGACATTTTAATTTCAATATTTAAATCTCTCCCTCTCTTTCCTTCTGTTTTCCGTCTCTCTTTCAGTGGAAGACTCGCACCACAAGCTTTGACAGTCAGGGGTCTTGTCCGTCTCCCAGACTCCCTTCCAGTCCATAAGTGAGGGACGACTTCTCTCTACGTCTTTAAGCCAAGTATCTCCCAGGGACTGATGGTGAGATTTAAGATATGTCCTTTGGCAACATGTGACACAACTTATGTCTGTGTGGACAAGCAGTTGGGAGAAAGGGGGTGCTGTTCAAAACTTTTCAAAGTGCAACTGAGCCTAGCCAATTTTTAGCTTTTTATGTCTCGATGGAAGTGTTGCTCGATGGAAGTGAGGAAGAGGTTGAATGATATACACTTCAAGATAGATTAAGCTCCCCACAGGAGTAAAATTGTGTATTTGTTAATTTATATTGGTAGATGTATATTATATTTTAATTGACATTATAATAGTTCAAAGATATAGTTTATTATATATTTAGCCATAATCCTTAGTTCTTTTTTGTCTTCTTTGAATATAAAATACATGTGTTTAGAGATTATGACTGGAGAGATATGTGAAGTCCTCAATATTAGGACTACCTATTGAAATGTATTAGCCAAACTGTATATTGTTTACAGAGCAGAGATATTCCATTGATCTTCCTTTTGTTTGTGAAGTAGTGAAACTGTTCTGCCATCAAAAACTCCAATGCCAAGAATGATTTTTATCCTGTCTTCAAAATTCTCTTCCTGTGTAAACTGCAAAGGTTTTGCTGTGTTCTTGTTTAAGCATTTAAGTTTCTGATGGTTCTATGGGAATTTTGAATAATTTACCATATTTTTCTTGAAACAAGTTCAGCTCAGTTAAATGCAGCCATGCACAGCTTTATCCTGCATCATCCATAATGTACAACTGGCTAAAATCGTCATAATTTCACCATGCAGTAATTGTAGCTTCCAAAATATAACCATAATGAATAGCAAGGGTTGTGTGTCAGGTCCAAAGGAAAACAAAAATCCATGGCTTTCTAACAAGACTTGAAATTATATAATTATGTAAATTAGAAGCACTGTTTTAAAAAGAACAATTTTGTATTTTGCATAAAATGTGACAAATGTTCATTGTTCTGTATTTTTCCTGTTACCTTTGAGGTGTTTTCTCTTCAGATAACATGATGTAATTTGATGACTGGCTTGAAACTCATTGTATCAATAATCACTGGAATTGGCATTTCTGTATGAAAAGCCTTATTCAGAGCCACTTTTCCCCTTTTATATTGAGAATTTGTATAATAGTTACTGTTTCAGAACATCCCCTTGTACTTCAAAGGTGTGATTAAAGATCTTTCTTCTATCTGTTTTGTTCTTTTTTCATTCTTTGTTAAATATTAAATCAGATTAGGGCCCGTTCACACAGAACATGTGGCAGTGGAATGGGGAAAAAACAAAAGGTCTAAAGACGCATTTTTGAAAAAGGCAGAGTTTTTAGAATTCTTTGTCATGCACAAGCAGATTCCACTACTGCTTTTACATTGTACATTAAAAAACAATGGAAAAACAACACAGTGGAATGCAAAAAAAAAGCATTCTGTGTGAACCGCCTCTTTACGCGGCTCTCTGGAATACTTGATTCTGATCGGATTATTGCGCCATCCAGCAGTCAGGTGTTTGGCTGTGAAAGTGTTACTACTTTAATGTCTTTGGCATATTTCGTATATAAGAAGGACTAATGGTGTATTGACTGACTCGTTGTTTAAATTTTGTATGTCTTCTTCCAAAACATGTTTTTGTCTTACCCTGATTCACTAGGGTAAGCCTAGACAGAGCAGGATGGTTTTCACTGGAAATTGTGTACATGCGTTGCTCACCCGTGCATGTCTCGTCATATCCATAAAAAGAGAAAAGAAGCTTTGGCTACTTTGATGCCTGTATGGTGTGGGAGTGGCATAGGTTAGTTGTCACAAGAAAGAACGATAAATCTCGAACCTCCGGGAATCATCTGTTGTTGTTTTTTTAGTTGTTTTTTTTAAAGTCGAACAGAGTAGAGTCTGCTGGCAAAAAGAGAATAAACCGAGAATAAAAGCGTTGTGGTGGAATTTATTTTCAGTACCTTTAAGTATTGAATGATATCACTGTAATATTGTTGACGTTTTCCTCTAGTTGCTAGGTGAATTGTCAACTTTGCAATTATTTACTAAATGCAAAATTATTTATTAACGGCACATTTCATGTCAAAATAAAATATAAATCATTTTATTAATTCTGCTCCAGGCAAACTAAGTTAAAATGGTTCTTTCTTGAGCCCTGTACATTGATTTCTAGTAAACAAACGTGTCCAATCAATCATATGTTGTGCTCTCGGAGTAACTACAAAGCTGAAATGTATTGAAGGGCGACTTAGCCAGGTTGCATAAGAAAAAGCCAATAACAAGGGCATTTCCTCTCCAGCTCTGCTTTCTTCAGTCTTCAGTACATATTCTACACCTCCAGCTTCTTTTTCATTTGGAGTTTGTAGAGGATTTGATAGCCATCATCCCAAGCATAGAGCAGCTGCTCCACAGGGCTGTATTTGAGGCTGGAATGAGTGCCGTATCGTTTGGGAAAGTATACATGTGGAGCGTCGTCATTTGTTACCATGTCACTGACATCAAACACGCACTGAATTCGGGAGCGACTGGGTAGTTTGGAGTTGTAGACCACATAGACAGTACCACAGATGACGAACGCTGCTTCTGCATTCTCCCTCACACAAGGGGTGTCCCACATCTGTTCAATGTCTAGAGTTTTAGGGTCTATCTTGGCCAAAGAGATGTGCCTCTCATTCTCCTGTGTGGCGTAGATGGCCCACAGACCCTCTTCGTCCACTGCTAAGTCGATGAAGGTCTCGGGATTCAGGCTGTACACTGGGAGCTGGTTTTTAGCTGGAAACACCGCAGTGTCTGTGACTATGTTCTTCTGAAGATCAAACTTTATTAGTTTCATGTCCTCGCCCTGCTTCAGATAGTAAAGGTGGTTGTTGTAGATTGCATGGCCCATACCACTCCAGGCCGAAGGGAGCTGGACGCTGGTGGCCCCAGAAGTGCCTTGGGAGGAAGTGAATTCACGGACTGTACCAAATTCATACACTTTATTATCATCTGTCCCGTTTAAGATGTACACCTTCCCGGTGGCACTTCCCATGTCTTTGGTCCACATTCCCTTTGTGCCGCCCACTCGTTTCAGGATCTTCATGGCTTTGATGCTGGAGATCATGTCACTACAGTCTAAACGTATAAATGGAAAATCAAAATAATTTTCATTTTTGGATGAACTATCACTTTAAATATTGTTTTAACACCTTGTTGGCTTACAAATTCTCCTTTCAATAGTCTGTCATATTTTAATCCCCAAATATTCTGTGACATTTCCTTTGCAATCCGTGGACAATTCCTTTTGCTGGAATTCAAATATCAATATTTGCTTTCCACTAAAGCCTGATTTAACACTAAACCCTAATGTAAATGCACAGTACACTAATGATAGTCTGGGTTAATCAGATTTGTGGCGTTTTACTATGAAAAGGCAATACAGAGCTGCTGAAGTGTAGAGGAAAGCATCGTGATTTGTCCTCTAGCGGTTTAATTATTGTCTCTCTCAATGATGGAATAATAATACATTTTATTTAGTACCTCTAAGTGCTTTTCTAAACGAAGACTTTAGGAAGAATAGAGCCACTATTAAATACATTATGTATTAAACTCTGTCAAGATGTGATAGCTCATGGCTTGATGTGATTGAACCTTCTTCCCTGTCTTTCTCGTGCCACTTATACTTCATTATAAGAGCTTCTTAAAACTGAATCTATTAAGAGTAGCTGGCACTTTCCACAATTATTTTTAATATTCGCTTTCTATGAAGTTTTTTCAACCTTGTGAAAGTGTTGTTACTGTTAACTTAAACTAAAATACTTTTTTGAAAAAACTTAAACTTTAGAGTTAAAAAAAATTGAAATGTTAACATGGCAACTAACTGAAATCCTACAAAAAATGTGAAGGATTAAAATGACTAAAACTGAAATAAAAATAAATGAAGGCTAAATAGATTTTTAAATTTAAATAATTATTATTATTTTATTTTTTTATTATCTAAAAATGACAAGTGCACTTAACAAAATGTCTAAAACTTAAAGAAAACGTAACATTAATTTTTTTAAAATGAAAACTGGAAATAAAATCTAATTCAAAATATTAAATAAATTCAAAAGAATATTTGTGCAAAAGCACAAACTTTCAATAAACATCAAAGTAGACAAAATGCATAAATTAAAAAAAAAATGTCAGAATGGGTAACAGTGTTGAAGTAGTTAGCTAGTTTAGGACTGTGGCGAGCAGGACGAGGTCGGAGCCGTGGGAGAACGGCTCGGGGCCGGTGGCGTGATTACCGACGCACCGGTCTCGTATCGCCCACGGAGGAGCGGAAGCATAAAAGGAGGAGCGATGACAGTGGAGATCGAGAGAGGCCAGGCCTGGAGTTGTGTTGTGTTTGTTTTGTTATATGTGACAGCAGTCGTCCGTGAGGGGCTGCTGTCTTTTACTTTCATTTTGTATTTGTTTTATTTGTTATTAAAGTCTTTGAATGTTCGCCGGTTCTTCCCATAACATCTGATCTGCCTTGCAATCGCTCATCAGTAATCACAACACCGGCCTTGCGCCGTTCTCCCACGCCCCTAGACCTTTTTTTATTACCAATTTTATTTTGTAGTTATTGATAAACTCATATTCACCATAAATTAAATACATTTTTTTATTATTTACAGGTTGACTAATGCAGTTAACACTACAGTTTGTGACAAAATTTAGGAATATTAAGATATTTTCTTGTCCAAATAATGTCATTTCCTGGGTGTCTAAATTTAAGAAATGTTAAAAACTTTGTGTAATAGGGGAGATAACTGGTTTTTATTTGTTGTCTTTAAAACTATTTTTAAAAACAAATAATATTTTAGTTTAATACTCCCAATTCAACAGACTGTGTACTTATTTTGCCTTTTTTCACAACTTTAAGTGTTAATGATGTGTTATTTTATGATCAAATCTGTAATAGTTCTCACAACAAAAACATGGCATTTGTGCCTCTAATGCATTGAGAATGGGACCCCAGAAAACTAAATTTGTTGAATGAGCCAACTATGGCTCATGCCATCTTGCTGCAAGGCAAACATTACCCCTATCTAAGCATTTGGAATGTTACTTAAAGCTCTTTACCTGTAAGCTTGGCGTACTTGGCTTTGTTTCTCTCCTTGACCACTGTCACCTGCTGCTCCACCAGCTTGTCATCCACGTCCACGCAAGGCTGCGCACCATTCTGTGTTTCGAGGTAGTCCATCTCTCTCTCCACGCGATCTACGCGTGTTCCCACTGTGTCCAACTCGCTCCGCAGTGCCTCCTTGCTCTTGTCCAGGCCCTCTAGCTGTGCCACCATCTGCTGCTTGAACTCGCGCAGCTCAGAGGCGTAGCGGCTGGTCTGCTCATGCCACAAGGAGATGCGATCCTGCCAATGGAGAAATAAACAAAAACAAGTCTCAAGAGTCTCAGTAAAAGAGATAAGAGTTAGTCAGATGTAAACATATCTGTTAAAAGTATTAAATAATATAAGATGAACTGAAGGCTAGCAATAGGCTTGGGATAGTCATTTTAAATCAATGTCCTTCTGGATTACACAATGCTAGGGTGGTTTCCAGGGCATTGCTATGAAGTTGCTAAGATGTTCTGGGAAGTTGCCAGGCCTTTGCTATTCGGTTGCTTAGTTAAATAGTTAATATTGTATATATAGTACATCTAACTTTACATACATACAGTATAATTACATAAAGCAATATATTGCAAATCTTGGCTGCGCGATTGTTAAAGTTAAACTGTGTAAGATTTTCTCCCAACTAGTGGTGAAATTGTATATGACTACCAACTGAATATTACTTTCTAGCCCCTCCCATTGGGAGGGTGTTTTAACTCCTACAGTGGCCATATTATTCCAAGATTAACATGGCTTCTAGTTGGACTTTGTCCATGAGTGTTCCTTCAAGTGATGAGGTTACTTTAGAAAACTATTACAAATTGCATTTAGTTATTTAGTCAGTTAACATGTAGGTTATGACCTCTATGTAAAACGAATAATAGTTTTACGTTTTCGGTTTTTTGGTACCATTTCATTGCTAACATCAGCTATCAGGTTCCCAAACAAATGCAAGCTAATTTTAGTAGAGTATCAGATATCGTTATTCTGTATATTGTACGAGATTAATAGTGTAATGCAATGTTTACAGCATAGGCTATATAATTTTCTCCGTGAGCAGAGTCAGAGATCAGTTGATGCGACGGAGGTGCGAGGGAAAGCTAAAGGTAGAGGGAAAGGTAAACTTGGCGACTCTGTTACATATCCTCGAGAATAGGCATGATCCTCCATCTTCAACCGGCTTTCAAATCTGCCGGCAGTCGCGAGTATTCTCCCCCTCGCTTTCGTCACGGTGCCACTGACTGTAAAAGCGCGAAAGGCGAAGCTTGAATTTCCAGGTATGTCCATCTTTGGCTAATGTATTTTCAAGATGGAGGCGCAACATGGCTGCCGCCATTCGAGCGACTCGCTCGTATGTATACTGAATAGCAGATTCTACGCTTACGAGAATACTTGATTAGTTGGTGGAAGTAATTACACATGAATGAGCACATATAATTTTGAAAGAACAAAGTGTTTTTTGCAAAGAATCAACTTAAAAAATTACACAGTGTAGCTTTAACATCATTGCAAAATGTAAACAGTATTATCACACAGCTCTGTGTATAAAGTTAGACATAACCTACTTGGTCCGCATAGACACAGTATACTTGAATAGGGTATTAAATACTATTGCTGTCATGACTACTCTCTGAGTGTTTGGCATGGTAATGGGTATGACAATGTTGAAATGTTTGGTCTTGGAAGAATAGATCTGCTACGCTGCTGCTGATGCAGAGCAAGTATTGGACTTGCTAGTGCCAATACATACATGACAGGCTGCTGCGAGCGAGTTAGACATACTGCTGCTATACAATAGCACACCCATTGCAGATCTATACAGGTGGAGCTGGGGAAGGTGTAGGGTTTCTGAAAGTGCATGCAACTGCTATTGCAAATGCTGAACAAGTATTTGAAGGTTGAGCAGCGAGCTCATTGGCCACTGATACCGTAGGAACCAATTAGCTGTGCCCTATAGATAATGATGTGATTGCAAACAGATTGAGTTAAGGACCTATCAGCCTCCGCTATCTAGAGTTTCATGACAGAACTTTGTATATAGCAAATCTCAACTGCTTAATTGCTTGTGTTACTGCAACATGTAAACTATATTATCACCCAGTTCTAATCCTCTGTGACTGCAATGCATGAAGATATTAAGCTATTAAAAACATTTACATCATGATTTTCTGTAAAGCTTCTTTGAAACCATGTGAAAAGTGCTACACAAATCAATTTTATTTGACAGACGTTACTATTTTAGAATATGCATGCATTGCAGACATTGATTTCAGATGGCTTTAATGTGCATACATTTTCTAAGCATGTTTAATGCATTTTAAATCGTGAACTCGAGAACACTTGATACTGAGTCAGACAGCCTCATGAGTGTAAATTATTCAAATATATAAGCCCTCCCTTGACAGTTGCAGGAATTTATGAGGACTTTGGCATTGGAACAGCATCATTTGCGCTGCAGATGGATCAACCTTTGGCAGCAAATGTTCTTTTTTGAATTTGTGACTCAGTGGAAGGAAAGAAGCAACAAAGTGCATTTTAGCATAATCACAGAAAATGACTTGCCTGAGAACTGTATGTGCAGAGTCAGCACAGAGAGAAAACAAGAGAGACTGTCTGGCGTGGATTGGGTACAGTTATCACGTTGAGTGAGTTTGTGCTTACAATATCATGTTATATGAAAAATATTTGCGAATATTGCTGTATACAGTAGATCTCTAGTTACCCAATACTTGGAGTAAAAGGGCTCTCTAGCTGCCTTTATATTTACATGAAACAAACTTCTTTACCTTTTATTTATACACAAACTATGTTGCTCCATTAATATATAAAGAAATATATAAATATATGTATATAAACATACACAACTGTTCGAAGAGTCAGTACACTTACAAGAAAAGGTATATATAACCTTAAAGGGTTCTGTCAGGCTACTTCATAAATGTAACCTTTTAGGGGTTCCAACTATGGGATAATTTTATGGATTTAGTTTTAAGTAATTATTAGTTTAAAATTATGAATTAAACAGCTCATAAACATACTTTATCACCAGACAATTAAAAAAAAAAATATTAAAGTATTATGCAGTAATTTAAGACATTTCTCCTTATATAACCTTTTTGGCATAAAGTGTTCTTTAAAATTGTGTCAAGAATCCTATATAGAACACCCCTGAAGCTTATAGATATTATAGAAGTATAGATATTTGTTTGATCATGAAATATCATTTCAGCCCAGTTGTACTCCAATGCCAACTTTTCTGTGAATCTGCACTCCTATGGGGAACCTCATAGAACTTAAAAAATAATGATATTTAATGCTCAAAGTTCAAACCGAGTAAGTATTATAGATTTACTAACGTCACTGCACCATATCCTTAAACAAATCCACAATTCATCCAAAATTCAGTCTGTTGTCTTGTTCTTTAGCTTCACTCCTCTCAAAACTCCATGTCAGCCTGTATCTGGAGGTCAGGGTCTGGCTGGGAGAGCATTATTATTCTTACCTCAATGGCAAGGAGTCTTCTCTCCAAGTAGTCCATAAGGGCCTGCTGCTGTGCCCCAACCAGGCTAGAAAGAACGAGAACAAGGAGCTGGACGGCTCTCATCTTAAAGACTGGGGGAGACTGCTTAAAAATGGTGAGTGTGAGTATGTGTTTATGACAGGCGGAGTGGAAAAGCCCTCATGCAGAGGCACTAAGTTGGCTGGAATGTTTAGAGAAAGAGCGGAGTGAGAGGAGGAGCCTAAAACATCTGGAGCAGCTCTTTCTCTGGAGAGCTGGATTACATCCATCTCCTTTTCTGGTAAAACACAGAACTACTAATGACCAGCATTTTATTATTCATGTTTCGTTATCACTTACATTTGTGATTTACCTCAATCTTATACACATTATATAGTCTATTTTTACAATAATATATTTTATATTCACTGTAGTAGTTCTGTAAATTTTGAAAGGCATGGAAATGACTCAATATCCCATGTTAGACAGTAAAAAGAGAATTTACTGATCTTCTTGCCCTTTTCATTCTTCTTCAGCTTATTTTCTTTGGACGAACGGCACAGCTCACATTCATTCTGTTGCATAACACTAGACAATATCCTGACACTGACTCATATTTCAGTCTAGTGTAAACCATGGAGTGTTTCGCTGCAGGCACAGTTTCAGTGTGGGGAGAACAAAATTTGTGAGGATCATTCACAGTGATCAGTCAAAGTGTGAGAACATGTTGAAACAAGCATTGATAGTGTTGCGTATGTGGTCTGTGGTGCAGTACATAGCGGACTACTTTCATAAAATGCATGTAAACATCAGTTGTCACTCTATATCTCCCAATAATATGCCTGAAGAAAATTATATTTAAATGCTTATTTTTATGATCAAAGCAATGTAGTTTATACTGGGGGTGGGGGTATATCAGTCAATACAACGATGATTGAGAGATGTACAAATAAATGTTCCTCAAAAGCCTGTTGTATCATATTTGATACTCACATTTTAACAAAGTTTTTCTAAAGAATTATGTGTGGATTATTATGTTAACCTAAATTGCTTCAGTCAAATAAGTGTTAATTTCGAAATATAAGCAATAAGGCCCTCGAAATTTGCGCATCAAATATGATACAGCAGACGTTATAAATAATTATAAATAATTCAACAATAATCTACTTCTTAAATGCTAATGTTGATATATAAAAATATAATAACCACTAGGAGGCATTACAGCATAATATGACTGCTAGTAATAGAATGCAGCATCAGGTGGTGCAGTACACATAGGAGATCCTCTTCCTGTTTTGGTGGCAGAAAAGAAAACAGATGTAACCAACAATTTTCTGCCCTAAGTAAGACTTGTGTTGTAACCTAATACTCTGCAGTACTTGTTTGGCCAAAGAAACAATTTTCTTTCCATACAATTGCAAAAAGATCAAGTATGAGTAGAGGTATATGAAAGAAAGTATATGTTTCTTTAATTGTGTTTACTTTATAAGATCAGCTTAGACTTTTTTTTATTTCAGGCTGTCTGCCTTCAGAATAATCAAAACTGTTATTTTACTCCAAAAGTCAAAGGTCCCAGCTTCTGACAAAGTCTCTGCAAAAATTCTTGGTTAAAATTCCTTGCACGTCTTGCAAATATGCAGCATGCACGTAATCCAGTGAAATCAGTTTAGGAGGTTGCAAGTAAAATAATCTAAAACAAAAAATAAGCAACACTTATTCCCCACAAGATGCCTCCATCTTGTCTGAAATGATCAAGATAGCCTTGTGCCTCTAAACACCCCTTTGCACTTTGGTATAGAACTGATGTTTTTTTTTTGCTGATTGCAATCTCTGAACCCTGTGGTTAGACTGTCAGTCTACCGTTTTTTTTATTTTCCTTTTCCTTTTTTTAGTTTCACTTTAAACAAGAGCTGTGATATTTAAGAGCTAGTTAACATCAGATGCATTTATCCACTCTGAATTATATATTTTTTTTTTTATTTAGCTTTCAATTCTGACATGATTTTAAAAAAAAATATGATACACAATTCAGTGAAAAGTGAGTGGAGAAAGGTTACTCTTAACTGCATTTAATTTAAAATACTTTTTAAATTACATTTTGAATGAGAGCTTTAATATGCATATGATAACGACTCGGTTACTAACGTAACATCGGTTCCCTGAGAGGAGGGAACGTGTATTGCGTAAGTAGCTTACGCTATGGGAAAACTCCTTTTCTCGAGAATATTGAAGTCTTTATGTAAAACGCATTGCAGCTGCACAGCAGACAGCAATGAGCGAAGGAGCTCGGAACGCTCCAAATACACTCTGAGAGCCCTAACGGGGCAGAGTAGGTTAGCGTCGTGTTCGCCTGCTGGAGACGATAGCGCAGTTAGGGAGATAACCTGTGCTCTGAAGGGAAAGGTGAGCACTTTAGGAATATACCCATGTTTTGGCCTAAGGACGACCCTGCAGTCATTAGGTCCGAATTCCAAGCAGGCAGCGCTTGGCGAAAGCGCGTGCAGATCGCCCACTCTCTTGAACGAGGCGAGTGCCAGCAAGAGCGCAGTTTTGAGCGAGAGCTGCTTAAGGTGCACGGTTCGGAGTGGTTCGAACGGGGGCTCTTTAAGGGCGTCTAGGACAGTAGCTAGGTCCCAGATCGGCACTGAGGGGGGGCGTGAAGGGTTCATCCTCCTACCGCCCCTTAGGAAACGAATAATTAGGTAGTTTCTTCCCAATGGACGTTCCATCACAGGGTGATGGGGGAGCGGCCCGCCTCCAGAAGCCCTTGTAGAAAAGCGAGTACGTTCGTAATCTCGCATGTTTCAGGGTTCAGGCCCTCGGCGTTACACCAGTCACTGAACACTTTCCATTTCTGGGCATATGAGCGTCTCGTGGAGGGCGCCCGCGCCTCAGCGATGGATTTTAGCGCTCCACTCGTGAGGTTCCTGGGAACCCGTTGAGGGGCCATGCATGAAGGGTCCACAGATCGGGGCGGGGATGAAATATCATCCCGCTGGCCAGACTGAGGAGGTCTGGCCTCAGTGGAATCGGCCATGGTGCAGATTGCATTTGCATCAATTCTGGAAACCATGTTTGGTTCTTCCAGAATGGGGCTATCAGGAGCACTGCGTTTTTCTCCTCTCTGACCCGACTGATGACCTGTGGCAGCATCGCGATCGGGGGAAAAGCATATAAGTCCGTGCTTTACGTGAAGAAAAGAGAGCAGCGTGCATTCTCCTTGGAGGCGAAGAGGTCGACCTCCGCCTCGCCAAAGATTTTCCATAACCACTGAATCGTCAGCGGGTTGAGAGCCCATTTTCCTGGGTGTCTCTTGTCTCTGGATAGCATGTCTGCCCCTTGGTTCAGCGCGCCTGGCACATGCGCTGCTCTCAGCGAGCGCAAGTTGTGCTGGGACCATAAGATGAGTCTCCTGGCCATTGAATGCATGGAGCTCGAACTGAGTCCACCCTGGCGATTTATGTACGACACTACCGTCATGTTGTCCATTCGGACCAGGACGTGTTCGTTTTTTAGATGTTGAAGCAGGGCTCTGAGAGCCAAACCGACCGCTTTCATTCCAGACAGTTTATGTGTAGGCGCTTCTCCGGGTTTGACCAAAAGCCGGAGACAGGCCTGCCCTCGTAAAGGGCCCCCCAACCAATTTTGGAGGCATCTGTTGTGATCATCTTTCTCCTTGTGTTCACACCCAGACTCACCCCTGACTGGTACCAGTCAGGCGGCTTTCCAGTGCGTCAGGGCTTTTATACAGCCGTGGTTCGCTCTGATTAAAAGGTGGCCCGAACGCCACGCGTGAGCAGGGACGCGGCTCTTGAGCCAGCGTTGGAGAGGACGCATATGCAACAATCCTAGCTGGAGTACGGCCGATGCTGAGGCCATGAGACCCAGCATCCTCTGAAACAGCTTGACGGGGGCGCGCGCGCCCGCCCTGAATGATGTTGCAAGGCGCCGGATGGTGAGCGCGCGCTCTGATGAGAGACGAGCTGTCATTTGCATCGAGTCTAGAACTATTCCCAGGAAAGAAATCTTCTGGCTGGGAGATAGTATACTTTTTGCAAAATTGATTCTTAGACCCAGGCATTCTAGATGGCTGATAATCCAAGATCTCTGTGTTATTAACTGACTCTCTGATTGTGCTAGGACCAGCCAATCGTCGAGATAATTCAGTATTCGCACTCCCCTTCGTCTCAGAGGAGAGAGTGCTGCATCCATACATTTCGAGAATGTACGGGGAGCCAGGGACAGGCCGAACGGAAGTACTGTGTACTGGTAAGACTGTCCCTCGAAAGCGAATCTCAGAAAAGGCCTGTAATGAGGCGCTATTGGAATGTGAAAGTAAGCATCTTTCAGATCCACTGAGAGAAACCAATCTCCTGGGCGTAGTTGCGCGAGGATATGTTTGGTTGTCAACATTCTGAACGAGCGAATCATTAGTGCTTTGTTCAAGTGTCTGAGATCTAGGATGGGACGGAGACCCCCATCCTTTTTCGGGACGAGAAATTATCGGCTGTAAAAACCTGCCCCGCCCATAGAGGGGGAAACAGTTTCCACAGCACCCTTTTCTATTAATTTGCGCACCTCGGTGCGTAGAACATGCGAACACTCCTTTCTCACTTTCGTTTCGACCACAGTCGTAAAACGTGGTGGTCTGCGAGCGAACTGGAGCGAGTATCCGTGCTTTATTATATTCAACTCCCATTTCGGCATATCTGGAATGTTTTCCCATGCCGCTGCGTGTACAGATATGGGCTGAATACAGGCTAGGGGCGGGCCGCTGTGACGTAGGGACCCGGCCAGCGAATCGCCTGAGCTCGTAGCTCTCAGAGGCGCGGGCGCGCGCTGAGCAGCTGAGTGAATGGGCGCGTGTGTGATTACAACAGCGCGCGCTATGTCTGTAAGACTCGCAGCCTGAGCTGGGGTTGTGTTTGACACTGTAGGGACAGTGTTTATAAGTGGGGGTGCATAGACAGTGGTAGGCACACGTGTCACTTTTATAATGTTTCCCGCTTTTACTGGGGATGAATTCATAACTGTGTGAACAGTGCTTGTGTGTAGTGGTGCGTACATGACCGTAGGCACGTGATCTACATTCATGGGGCGTGCAGCCTGAGCTGGGAATGAATTTGGCACTGTTTTGACAGTATCTGGGAATGCACACTTTGTGGACATGTGAACCCTTAGTGACACAGGCAGAAAAAGACTCTTTTTGTGTTTTCTGTGTGTCGCCGTAAAAACGGCGTTTGTTTGCAGGTGAGCGAGCTCAGTGACTGGCCCATTGACTGCTGTATAGACATTTCCAGCCGCCTGTACGGGGACTGGGTAATGTTTGAGATTTTGCAGAGAGAGTGGTCCGGCTTTTGCGAGACACGCACTCTCTCTTCTCATTCCTGTGGCTAGGAAGGCTTTCGAGGCTCAGGGTTCAGCACAATCTTGGGCCAAGGACCCCGTCGCACAGGAGGCGGCTTGGGGTTGTGGGAGCGGGAGCGGCGTCGAGCGCCAGTCTGAGGCGCGGGCTGAGAGGCAGGGGGGTTGCTCTAGCCCGCTGCGGCTGTGGCGGCCTCTGTCTGCTCTGCGATGAGCTGGAGCGTTTAGGCAGGAAATGGCGCATAGCTTGTGAAGCGTTCTGGGCCTCAGTGAAGCGTTCGGCGAAACCTTTAACTGCCGGTCCAAACAGCCCGCTGGTGGAGATAGGCGCGCCGAGAAACGGGGCCTTATCCGCGTCCTTCATCTCCGTCAGAGTCAGCCACAAATGGCGCTCGAGTACAGTCAAATTAGCCATGGCGTGGCCAATAGACTGGGCGGTGGCCTTCGTGGCTCGCAGGGCTATGTCAGTCGCGCTGCGTAGGTCCTTGAAGGCTCCGGGTTCGGGGCCAGACTCGTCCAGGGAGCGGAGAAGCTTGGCTTGGAACACTTGAAGTACCGCCATTGAGTGAAGCGCTGACGCAGCTTGGCCGGCGGCGGCGTAGGCGCGACCAGCGAGAGTCGAAGTAGTGCGGCAGGGCTTCGAGGGGTGGGAAGCCTTGGCTTTCCATCCGGTGGTGGAGGGCGGGCAGGGATGATTGGCCACGGCCTACTCGAGGGGCGGCGTTCCCTCGTAGCCTCTTTCCTTCGCGCCGTCCACAGAGGAGAGCGACGAAGAAAAAGAAGGCTTCAGACGCGCAGAGTGGGGGGCTTTCCATGATTTGGTGAGTTCGTCGTGAACTTCCGGGAAGAAAGGAGAAGGCCTTTGCCGAGGGGCCTGCTGGCGCCCCTGCAGAAACCACTCGTCCAGTCGGCTTCGGGTTGGTTCTTCGGGAGAAGACCAATCGAGCCCGAGGTCCTCCACGGCCTTCGAGAGGATGCGGACAATCTCTGTATCCATAGAGGAGCCCCTACTCGTGCTAGTTAGCGTCGACGGGGCGGGGTCGAAAGTGGAGCCCGGCCAGTCGTCAGATGCAGCGTCCATGGACAAAGAGTCATCTACTCCCCCGTCGTCCTCGGACGCGCCGAAAGTCACAAGGCCCACCGCTCTGCTAGAGGGGTGTGGGTCTGGCTGAGTGAACTGAACCGGCGGTGGGGAAGACAAGAGCGGCGGTGAAGCACGCGGAGACTGCCTCGGCGTGACATCACTGAGCTCAGGTTCAGGAAGCCTCTGTGAGCGGCGCTTTTTCTTAACACGCGGCTCAAACAGAGGGGTGTCAGCGATGGGCTCGCTTGCGGCGAAAGCGGCGAAGCGAGCCCGCAGTGCGGAGAGACTCAGGTCGTCACATTCCGGGCATCCGCCCTTGGTCAAAGCAGCTTCTGCGTGGTCCCGGCCCAGTCAGCGAGCGCAGATGATGTGATGATCCCTGTCCGGAAGAAGGTCTCTGCACTGCGCGCAGGAAGGCATTTGAAACAACGCCTCAGAAATTTGCTCTTTTACAAATGTCGCGGGGCGAACAGATGTAAATACTTGCGTGTAGCATGTAGCGCTCCGGATGGCTCAGTAGGATGGCGTTCGAAGGCGGCTGAAGATGCCGACGTCCTCGTAGCAATCCCGCTGGTATGCTTTTCCACGGCGGCGAAGGCTTTCAATAATCCGGAGGATTCAGCGAAGAAGGTGTTCGCTGAAGGAGATTAAATCTAAAGAACTCTCATGACGGGGCGCCCAATATTTAGCTCTTGACCACGCCCATCTTGGCGGGCTCTGATGCGCGCGGGCGCGAGGCGCGCTCATTGGTCGCGCATTCAGAGTCGCCCCGTCATTGGTTCGAGCAAGTTGCCGCATCACAGCCAATGACCGAGCTCCTTCGCTCATTGCTGTCTGCTGAGCAGCTGCAATGCGTTTTACATAAAGACTTCAATATTCTCGAGAAAAGGAGTTTTCCCATAGCGTAAGCTACTTACGCAATAGGAGAGACCTCTCGAAAGGGAACTATACTTTTCAATTGCATTTCATTTATAAAAACTGAGACTAAATAGGATAAATGGCCTCATACACACCATGAGCCACGAGAGGGATTACTGCTACAGGTTCTTCTTAGGGAACGTTTACACAACAGCGATGTACTAAAAATGTACGAAAAACTTTTTTCTTAGCGTTTTTTCGCATATGGATGACAACGTTATAAAAATTATCACTGTTCACAAAGATACATTTTCTCATATGTATTAACTCATTATTTCATGTGACTCCATAAATGAAAAAGTTTTAATGATATGTGAAGTGAGTGTGAATGTTTGATTATTCTTTTTAACTCTTTACTGAAGATAATGTCAAAGTCGATAAGAATAAAGTGTTTACAATTTATTGTGTCAGGTAAATGTATCACGCCAGTTGCATAATCAGTTCAAAGATAATAGATACAAACATCGAATGCTCTAGAATAAGGAGAGAATATGCAATATCTTGACATTGTACAATACATGATGCAAAGTGTTTTGCGTACACTTCGCATCAAAGGCTATATCTGGTTACAGAAAACGCGCCCTGCTCTCGTTGCATTTCATTATATATCCTGACCAAGCCAGAAACCTAATTTCAAATGTAAATATGAGTTCACAGTGAGAATTCACAGTAATCACCACCCCAGACTTACTGGAGGCAGAAGTTGATTTACATGGAACCATTTGCTAACAATGGGAATTAGAATTGAGAGCATGAGACCATTTGCCTGGAAGACCCACCCTGCTGTGTAGGCTATGTGAATTATTTCTAAACTCTTAAATACCTTATTACTTTTTGGTTTACTTCTTGGGGATTGCGACCTTTGTACCAGTCGCACAGAGACATTTCAAATGATATCAAACATGTGTGATACTGTATGATAATTATTCACATTAAACTATATAGATTCTTGGGTGAATTTCAGAGGATCTCAGCATGAGTGAGAAGGAGTGGGGGGAATGATTGGGGGAGAGAGAAAGGAATGTATATTAGGATTACTTAGGTGAGACTTGCGTCTCCAATGGTGCACAAGAGAGAAATTCAAATGTTAATTTGCCCTCTCTTCCTGTTCTTCCAGTTTTTTCCAGTCTTACACCTGCCAGGCCAGTAGTTGGCGATGTCATTTTGTAAAGAAACGACAGGAGGCTATAGACTGAACACATAATACGCATGTGAGTGACATCACCGTTTTCACAAATTCGCATTTTCATACCCTGAAACATGTCTTCAAAAGTTTGAATTTTCAACAGTATTGCTGTTTTTATTTTGTTTTTATTCAAATAAATACAGCCTTTGTGAGCATGAGATATTTCTTTCAAGAACAACAAAAAAAACACTTTTAAACTGTAGTGTACATACATTCAGAACCATTTTATTTGAGAGAACAAATCATACAATATTTCACACTTTTATGTATAAACAAATAAGTTTAAAGTATATTTTGCATAATTTGGTATGATTTATTTCTACTCTACATTAACACATTCCTCAAGAAGCGTTTCACTCCGAGTGTAAAAATATGATCAATGGCATGAGATGATAACATCAAAGTGAAAACTGAAATAAAAAATACATTTTCTGAAATGGTGTTATACAAATGTGTTGTCATTGCTGGGAGTGGTTGTGAGGATAAGCTTTCACTGCCGATAAGTGATTATAAGGCTCATATATCTTCCAACAGCCAAGTCCAAATCCTGGCCTTCTCATGTGGCTATAGTTTCCGAGCCTGGCAGAACCATTTCCACTGACAGGAAAAGGGGTGAAAGGCCTTTAACCTTGGTTGGTAACCCACGGAGTGACTTTTAAAAAACTTATCTCAAACCCCCGTTTACTTGGGTATACTGGGCCCATAAGCCTTGGTTGGCAGTAAGTCGCAGTCTTAACTCCTGCACGTAGGTGGCTTAGATGTATGGGTCCCTTGCTTGTTTACCCGGGTATACTGGGCCCATCAGCCTTGGTTGGCAGTAAGTCGCAGACTCGCAGTCTTAACTCATGCACGTAGGTGGCTTAGATGTATGGGTCCCTTGGTTGTTTACCTGAGGCAACCAAGTGACCAAGGGGCCCTTTTTGGGGATAGTCCTGCTTGCTCCACACAGAGACGGGCCTAGTAAAGGTTGCTCAAACCCAGCTTACCTCATCCCTCACTCATTTGGCTTTCCGTGGCCAATGGGCATCTCATATCAGCTATACGAAAAGCTAAGATTAAGATAACAAAGACATGAGGGTGGTGTGCTAAAAATATCCTCAGAATTCTGGACTTTGACATAGAAGCTGGACTCAGCAAAGTATACTTTCCAGAGCAAGGGTCACTCATAGAGAATAAAGCAGGCTATAACCTCTACTGCTCTGGAAAAGCCAAAGAAGATTGCAGACTCTCTGGAGTTGGCCTTAAATTTGAGAACTCCATTAACAACAAGATCACAAGTCTTTCAGTTGGACATTCTGACCGGCTCATGTCCCTATTCTTCCCCCTCCTGGGCAACCAGTTTATGACCATTAACAGTGTTTACCCTACCACACTTCAGGCATAGCCCATCACAAAGAAAACTTTCTACAGAGAATTTAAGGCCCTTCTCTTGAAAGTATATAACAGAGATCACACAGTCTGACCAGGAGTATTGGGTCACCAAAGAGTCTGTAATTGTAACGACACACCCACATGCTGCTGGAGTTTTGCATGGAGCATGGTCTGACTATCACCAACACCCTATTTCAGCAGAAGGACAGATTAAAGACAACCTGCAGACATTCACGCCCCATGCATTGGCACCTCCAAGATTACATCTTTGTATGTCAAAAAAATGCCAACTTCTGCAAAGACCACAGGCTGGTTCAAACAAAAATTCAAAATCAAGGCCACAGTGAAGAGAAGGGGACCTCAGACCAAGAAACTATTTTTTAGCCAGCAGCTGGCTTAAAGAGAGAAGTTCAACAGGGATCTGGAGGCAAGATTTTACAAACTAAAATCACCATACCAAGACCCAGACCCTGAGAGGCGGTAGAACTAGATAAAGACTATTCTCCAGAAAACAGCCATGGATGTAGCAAGCTTCTCATACAGGAAAAACAGAGATTGGTTTGATGAAAATGATTATGAAATCTAGAAGCTTCTTAAGTCAAAGCACCCTAGCCACACAAGACTCCTCGCTTGTCCCGACAACCAGACCTGCAAGGCAGGCAACAGAAAAGCTTGTAACACTCCAGCTAACGCTGAGAGTGATCCAGAACAACTGGTGGCTGGACATAGCTGGGAAAATCCAGTTTTATTCTGACGCTGGATACTGTGATGAGCACCCCGAGGACTCATCAGCATCGCCCTGGAAACAGACGAGGAGCACGTGCATGCCCTCGTCACAGGCTGATCGGCCCCAGCCGCAGTCCATCAAGCAACAGCTACATAAGCCGCATTGACTTTGCCAGAGGTAGAGAGATCTCTACATGAGACAGAACTCTAGTGCCTGTTCTCTATCTTTCTCCAGAAAGCAGCGGTTGACCGATCAGCCTCCCAGAAGCACGGCCCAAACTCGCTGCACCACAAGGAAGAGAGCACGCACTTTACCGGAGCACCCAGCGCAATTCTTCAGCGGGTTTCCTTTTGTTTTCTTCACCTTGTAAATAAATCCACCCTCTGGGCACTTTGCTTGAGCGCCCCTTGTCGTGTGATTCTTCACCCTGTGACAATGCAATATTTTTAGCCTTCTGTGAAGCCTTATGCACTGTCTGTGGCCCATCACAACATACTTAGATGCTGTTACTGGACAACTATCCATGCTTTTTGTACTCTGTTGGGAGAATGGAGTCATTCTGCAAATCCTTTGCAATGCAGAGAATTCTGAAATCTCCAGATAGTGAGGCATCACTCTTCTTTCCATTGCAGGGTTGATCCTTGCCTGAGTCCTTCTTCACAGACTGGTACCTACCATTGCTGAAGAAGTTCTACCGGAGAGCCAGTGCAGCTTCTGAGCTAACACGAGCACTGCGGACATGATCTTTGCTCTACACCAGCTGCAGAAGAAATGCAGAGAGCAGAATTTGGGCCTGTATGCAGCTTTCTTTGACCTAATGAAAGCCTATGAAACCAAGATGCCATGATGGGCTCTGGAGGATCTTAATAAAGCTGGGATGCATGTCAAAGTTTCTGGTGGCAACCACTCAGAACCTTTCCCAATTGGTATGGCATTAAGCAAGGCTGTGTCCTTGCCTCTGTGCTCTTGCCATATTTTTTAGCATGAAGCTGACAGCAGTCAAGGTAGACCTGTCTGATGGCATCAACATCAGGTTCCGAACTGATGAAAGTGTCTTAAACCTTTACTGTCTCCTTGCTGAAACCAAGATAACTGAAGAGCTGATCACAGACCTACTGTTACTGTTTATTACTCTACTCTTGGCACACAAAGAAGCAGCCCTCCAGTCACTCGTCGGGCACTTGGCGACAGCAGCCAGTTTATTCTGACCATCAGCCCAAATAAAACAGAAGTCATTTACCAGAAGCCTCCACAAAGTACCTACAGCCCACCCAAGATCAACAACACTGGCCATCTTCTACGAAGTGGACCAGCAAAATCTTTAATGACACTAAAATAGCCAAGGACGTGGGTCACAGACTCTTGTGCTCTTTTGGTCATCTTCAGAAATGTCTGGCGGAACCGCTTCCTGCGCCTGTTAATGAAGACTCTACAAGGCAGTAGTCCTCAGTGCCTTGATATGTGGATCTGAGTCAAGGGTCCTGTACAGTAAACACATCCAGCTGCTCATGTGCTTCTACCAGTGTTGCCTCCTTTTCATCATGGGAATCCAGTAGCAGGACAACAAGACCAACACAGAGGTTCTGGAAGAAGCGGGTTCGCCAAGCATTGAGGCCATGCTGTTCCAGCGACAGCTCTGCTGAGCAAGCCACGTATCACGCATGGACGACACAAGACTGCCAAAAGCAGTATGGGGAACTTTGCCAGGGCAAGCATAACTGAGAAGCCTCATGCAAGCATTACAAAGATCAGATGAAGTGACAGTTGCTGCAGGCTGACATCAACCCCAAAGACTGGAAGACACTGGCAGCAGACAGATCCAGCTGCAGGACCACCACAATGAAGGCTGCCTAGGAGCTTGAGGAGCACAGAGTGATAATTGCTTAGGAGAAGCATAAAGGAAGAAAAAGAATTGGCTGCCGAAGTATTTAACAACAGCAACCTGATCTTCTCCTGCCCCATCTGCTATAAAGCCTGCAAGTCTCTAGCCTCTGCAGCCACCTGAGAGCCTGCCATCCCAGACAAAACCTTCTCATTGATCTTTGGATAAGAAGAACCTGCCAACATATATTCTTCAGTAGTTGGGAATAGTAATATAATGCAATATACAAATTGCTGTATTTCCTATTTATTGTATATTTAACATTTGTACAATTGAGATGTTTTTAAAGAAACTTATTGAAATTAAAGAACAAAGGAAGAAATGATTACTATAGTAAAAATGTTAATGTCACGGATGCAATTTTGCATATATACAGTGAATCAATAAATGCCACTCACTGGTGCAGTAAATCTGCCTGCAACACTCATCCATGTCCTTCCCAGAAAATAACATTTTGTTCTGAGCTGCTGAAACAGATAAAAGAAGACTGAGAGAGTATCTTCAATTCTTCACTGTGTCTACCTGACAAGATTTAAAAAATTGACAACTAAAAACACATATAGTCAGACCATTTTGCTTTGTATTCTAGTCAAACAATCCACTTACTTCAAAGTTTAAATTATTAATATGAGCCATTATGTAATAACAATCATCACATTACCAATCTGGAGAGGGATTGAGTGTGGCAGCACCTTCCACATGGGCTAAGAAGACTAAAAAGACCTGAATGAGATAATATTCATTTTAATTTAATAGGCTACATATTAAATGGTTTTCAATTGAAAAATAAGCAAACAATACAATGCAATACAATACAATATATTTATTTATAGAACACATTTTAAAACAGCCAGGGCTGACCAAAGTGCTGCACAGGGTAGAAGATATAATGCACAGGACAATAAAAAATAAGCAAATAACACTCAGGGAGAATTAACAGCAAGAGAAAATAAAAAAGTCTTTAAAGAAGATTTAAATATGGAAACTGAGGGAGCCAGTCTGATATAGAGAGGCAGACTGTTCCAGAGTTTTGGGCCAGCAGTCGCAAAAGCACGGTCACCTCGTTTTTTGAGTCTGGATCTAGACACGATAAGAAGGCTGTGGTCACTGGATCTCAAGGTACGAGAAGGATTGTACAGACCGGGCGGTCATGTACTGAGGGGCCAAATTGTTAAGAGCTTTATACACAAAAAGTAAAATTTTAAAATCAATTCTAAATTTGACGGGTAACCAATGGAGTTTGAATAAGATAGGGGTGATTGATTCATACTTGCGTGTCCCAGTGAGGAGTCTAGCTGCTGCGTTTTGCACTAGCTCTAGGCGAGAGAGAGAAGACTTAGATAGACCAAAATAAAGAGAAATAAAATAGTCTAGTCGTGATGTTACGAATGCATGAATCACTGTTTGGAGATTACTCTGAGTTAGAAAAGGTTTCACTTTAGAGAGTTGGCGGAGGTGAAAAAAGCATGACTTTACGACGGCACTGATCTGTTTATCAAATTTTAAGTTGTGGTCAAACAGAAAGGCCAGATTTCTTGCACAGTGGGTTTCATACGGTGCGAGGGTACCATCATACGCGCAGTTTTCCCTGGGGCCGAAGATAATTATTTCTGTTTTATTTTCGATTAGGTTTAGAAAATTACTTGAAAGCCAAAGTTTGAGTTCACTTAAGCAGGCAAACAGGGGTTGTAGACCATGTTTAGCATTATGTTTTAAAGGAAAGTAAATCTGAGTATCGTCGGCATACAGATGAAAGGATACTCCGTATATTTTAAAAATGGAAGCCAGAGGTAGCAGATATAGAATAAACAATACAGGCCCGAGGATTGATCCCTGTGGGACTCCGCAGTTCAGAGGTACACTAGAGGAGGACTGATGCCCAATACGGACACTAAAACATCAGGGCCCGTATTCATAAAAATTCTAAGAATCCTCTCAGAAAACTCTTAATTTAGCTTCAAAACTTTTATGTAGGAGTCTTAGCTTAAGAGCGATTCGGGACCGATCTGAGAGCAACTCTGAGTAAGGAATAGACATAAACTTTTATCTTAGTGAGGAGGCGGGGTTGACCCCGTTGACCCCAATCTTTTGAAGACTGTGATTGGTTGGTTGTACAAGAAGGAAAAAAAGAGTGATTTTAAGTATAGGGTCTATTCTAAGCCTTCCCTTTGAAATTACATCCCTAATTTTTTCTATTTGACCGTTCTCACACACACACACACACACACCCACACACACACACACACACACACACACACACACACACACACACACTCACACTCACACTCACACACACACACACACACACACACATTATATATGTGGATATAAATCCTTTTTTTATTAACCATGCTGTTAATTTCCTATAAGGTATTTTATTGGCTTAGAGTAAAAAAAATTGTTCCACTCTTTCCAATTACACTGATTGCTGGCACAAGGCCATCCTTAAAGGAAAATTCTGTCCGGGTGTCAATAGCGTCTTATTAACTCACTGTCATCCATTGTCTGCAACACATTTCTTCTCCCTATTCGTCTTTCTGCCATTTTCTCCTCTGCTAAAGAAACTCTTAAGCCTCTTAAAAGTCCTCGTCTGTACTCCTAACAATTTTGACCTTAAGACCTCTTTTAAGGGTTAAGATGCTTTCTGAATTACTTTTTTCTTTACTAGGATTTTTTCTTTAATTTTAAGAGTAAACGCCCACATTTCTAAGTCAGTTTCAGTGAAAATATCACTTGAAACTCTTAAGAGAGCAGATTCGGTACTGTGTAAAGCTTTAAAACCAGATTGAAATGTTTCATGAAGGGAATTTACAGATAGATATGATTGTAGTTGAATCAGTACAACTCTCAATGATTCTCAAAATGAAAGGTAGGTTAGAAATAGGACGAAAGTTACAGAGAGCGGAAAGATCGACATTAGTTTTTTTTACCACAGCAACCTTCAGACTGCTTGGGAAGGAACCAGTTGACAGGCATTTGTTAATCAATAGTAACAGGCCAGGACCAACTGTGGCCATGATTTGTCTCAGGAAAAAAGGTGGAATAATATCCTGTGGACAGATGGTAGGTTTTACATGACCAACAATTTCATTACATGTGTCCAGATCAATCGGCTCAAACTCAGACCAGGTGGAGGGACATAATGGATCAACGTGTGTATATCCAGAGTTAGACAAGTGAGATCTTAAGGTTGTTATCTTATTAACAAAGAACCTCCCAAAGTTATCACAGAGAGCAGTAGAGGGTTCTAAGATGGGATGCACAGAGGGATTTAATACTGAATTAATAGTAGCAAAGAGAACTTGAGGTTTATGACAATTATTAGATATGAGTTCAGAAAAATGTTTACATTTTGCAGACTTTGCAGCATTCTGAAACGCCTTGTAGGCGTTTTTCATGATTTCATACGAAACCTGCAGATAGTCCTTTTTCCACTGACGCTCCGCCTGTCTACATACCCGTCTAAGGGTATGTGCAGTGTCAGTGTGCCAAGGCACAGGTGCAGGCTTGTGGTTTTTATACTTCAAAGGTGCAATAGAATTCATAATGTCTGAGCTGGTGGAGTTAAAAAGATTAAGATGTGCATCAGCGTCCAAGTTATATAGGGTAGAGTCAGATTCCAGGGAGTTTCACACATCATTATAGGCTGTAGTTAAGTCTTCACTAGAGCGTTGATTAAGACAGCGTGTTAAACGTGCCAGCAATGGATTTTTAAGTGTGCGTCCAGTCAGAGGAACAGTAAAAACTACAGGCATGTGATCAGAGAAAGATGCGCTGCTGATTTCTATATCCGAAATAGAGAAGCCATGGGTTAAAATCAAATCAAGGGTGTGGCCATGGATATGTGTTGGACCAGAAACCCACTGAGTAAAGTCGAACGGCTCGATCATGTTTTGAAAGTCAGCTGAGTATGGTTTGGAAGCACACCAAAAATGATTGTGGAAATCACGCCATCGAGGGGGCCATCCAGAGAAGACTGGCCGGTGGTGGAATTGTGAGCAAACTCCGGTCACCGTCGGAGCATGGCGAGGTGCGGATCATGATTCCGTAGAGGGGCCGATCTGAGTCGTACAGCGATGCCACCGCGCTTGCCGCGCCTTCTCCGGCGTCTGCGGCGCGGTAGATCGACTTGGAGCTGGCACAGGTATACAGGAGGGATGGATGGACAGGGTGGAAGCTCGAAGCACGGTCCACCGACATCACACTTGACGTTAGGCAAGGGGGAGAGCGTGCTACGGATGTTTAGAAGTAGTGAAGGTCATAGACCAATATAGCATTGCAATATAAAACTAAATGGGGCATATATAAAAACATAGTAAGTGCAAGAGATAGTAACAGGGCAGACTGCAGACGGCATGCCAACAACATCGGCGCCATCTTCGCCGATATTTCACACAAAACATCTTAACGTGCATAAAACCTGTTCACCTGAAAAGGGTATGCAAAGCGTCCTTTAAACAATTTAGAAGATATCTGAATTGAATACAAAAGATACTAAGTATACATATAAACAAAAGTTTTAATAAAAAGCCACAATCTTGGTTGGAACATTCTGCTCAGAAGTTTGACACTAACACAGGTATCTGGATAAACGCATATGAATCCCACACTCATTGTGCAAATTCAGCTGATTTGTGATCCTCAAGGCCTGATTAAGGAAAAACTATATTTAAATGAATGCAGTAGACTTGGTACACTAGTTGACTTCAAAAATAAGTCACACAAAATCTTATCTGCTCATTGTCACTTGTGGCAGTCATTTTAGAAACGCAAAGCCTTGTTTTCCTGTGACGCCATTAATGGAGGTTTTATTTAAACCCTTTTTTGGTTAAGTTTAACTTGAACAAAAATAACTAAATGAAACAAACTAAAACGGAATAAATCTGTTGGGAAGGAACAACCAATCAGATTAGTTGTTGCTCCATTGCGTCAATCACTTTCTGTTCCTGATGAGCCTACCACGCTACCACTTGGGTTTCTCAAGGATGTTAACTTAACTTTACTTCCATGGTCAAAGTGGATATGTTTAAGTTGTGCGTCAATGATACTATCTAAGTAATTTACTGAGTGTTTCTATCGGATGTCAAATACTATGAAAAATCAAACCATCGTGAGTTCGTTTGTCTGAGGTGACGACGATCTTAGATTCTAGCCTAAGATGTTCATTTAACATGGATATATTCCAAATATACTTGAGTTCAGAATAAAAACGATCACTGATTAATGCTTTACTGTGTATAAATGTATGTTTAAACAATGTATAGATCCGTTCTGTGATTATATAGATTTGTTAGCTTATTGTGTAATGACTGAGCAAAGACATTTCGGATAATTCCGTTTATGAGCGCTATGCGCCACCTAGTGGTAAAAATCGCTATTACATTGTATAATGTTATGTTCATAATAGAATGATATTGGGATAAATGCCAGCTGTTATTAATGATAATGGAAATGTTTGTTATTATCTAATTACTGTTATTCACTGTTTCAGACCACACAACATACTACCTCAGATACCATGTCTAATAGGATAGTGCCATTCAATGTCCTGTGGTCTGACTGTGCCGTTCATTGTGCTAAATATTCATGCTGGACCTAATTAAAACTGTTACTTCTGATTCCTGCCTCCTGTGCTCTGACCGGCACACCAGTGCGAGCACAGCTATATTGAACCAGTGCAAATACAGTCCTAAGCAAGCTCATTAATATTGGTCCTTCGAGCCGGATCATTGTGCTTACACTGGACCAGAATGGATGAATATCAGACTCAAGGTGCACGTCCTAGACGTTCAGTCCGCCATCCAGCCTATTTGGAAGAATTTGAAGTTCAGTATCCAAATCAAACTAGAGCTTCTCTAACGGCACAGCAGTCACATGGGCTAGAAAATTATCAGCACACTGAGCACAGTGATAGAAGGATGGCACACGGGCACGATATCAGTCATCAAAGTATAGACGAGGAGCCTGGCATCCGAACACCTGATTCGTTAGATGCAGTAGACCCAGGAAGAAAGCCCTGGTATATCAAAGATCTGTGGAGGGAAAGAGATGATTATTCACTACAGATGGAGAGCTATTCAATACCTAGGGAATCCAGGGAAAGATTGTATGACCTTGAAAGAGAGAATAGACAGCTTCGTCAAGCACAGCAAACAATGAAAGAGGAAATCGGACAACTGTTGGAGATTCAGAAAGGTATGCAAGAAATGCTAATGAGAAACCAAACAAGTTTAGCTTCTTCACTTCCTAAACCACAGCCCTTAGCTCCAACACCTCCATTACCTTCACCTAGAACTGTCTACAGAGATAATGAGCAACCTGTTCCTAGACCAGCCCCTCGAGTCCAGCCAGTACCAGCCCCACGCAGACTTCCGACTCCACATCTTGATGCTACAGATATTGAGGCTCATCTCGTTCCTCCCCCAGCCTGGAGTCATTACCCAGACACCTTTACTAGTGATGGATTGACTCATGTTCCTTCAAACATGCTTAACCCCTTTAGTAACCAACAGGACTCACGGCAGGTGAAAACAAAACTGACATCTTCTACTCCTCTTATTCCATCTGTTCCTTCCTATTCTCAACCTTATAGACCACCAGCAAACCCAGTGGCGTGGCATTCCAGTTCAACTAGACAGGAGACAACTTATAGGGGTCCACAGCCAACCATACCAGACTTCATCCATCGAGACCCAGGTGAATTTACCAGGCTAAAGTTAACTTTGGGAAACTTGTTACCAGAGGATGCAAATGAACTGTTTAAATACCAGGTGCTCATTGACCACTTGAAACTAATGGAGGCACGCCTGATAGCGGCTCCTTCTTGAACTCGCTCACCCCATATACAGACACCATGGAGGCGCTAACTGAGAGATATGGCCGTCCTCATCAACTGGCTCTAAACAAGATAGCAGCTGTTATGGATTCTGCAGATATCCAACCTGGTGACACGGTTAGCTTTGAACGCTTTGCTCTCCAAGTCCAAGCACTAGTAGGCCTCCTCAGGACATTGGGGTCAGAGGGAGAGGTTGAACTACGCTGTGGTTCCCATGTGGCGCGACTTCTCACTAAATTACCTACAGAGCTACGTGCAGCCTTTAGAAGGAGCATCAGTAATGAACCTGGTACCATGTACACACTCAAAAATCTGGCAAAGTGGCTGAAGTTTGAGTCATGGTGTCAGGACCATGATAGCTTTGCGGGAAACAAAGCCCAGAGAGACAGAGTCAGACACAAAGTTGACTTAAAAAGAGAACCCAGATTCAAGTCCAGACCAGCCACAATTCTTCATGGTGCAGATCAGACAACTTCAGCTGAAATAGTACGGCAACCATCAAATAAATTTGAGAAGAGTAATGCATTCTGTCCATACTGTGATAGCAGAGAACATTATCTCAGCCAGTGCACCATTTTCCAAGAACTCACTAAAGACCAAATCACAGACTGGATAAAGAGGAACAACAGATGCTGGAAGTGTGCACGCTCACATCGATCTGCGCAATGTACTTTAAAGAAGCCCTGCCACAGGTGTAATGGCAAACACTTGCAGATCTTACATGACGTCAACGTTAAGACAGCAAATGAGGGTACTTGTCTGGTGAGCTCTACCACAAAACCACTGCACTTGGACAGACCTCCAAGTTCTAAACGAGTCCTTTTGAAGGTGGTTAGAGTTGTCCTGGAGCATAACGGGCAGAATCTGGACACCTATGCCGTACTAGATGATGGATCTGAGCGCACCATCCTCCTGTCATCAGCAGCCCAAATGCTAGGACTCAAAGGAAAGACAGAGGATTTAACCTTAAGAACCATCAGGCAAGATCTTACTACACTCAAAGGTTCAGCAGTGTCTTTCAGAATTTCAACACCCACTCAACCACACAAGAGTTATAAAATCCAGAATGCCTTTACAGCTGAACCCTTGAGCCTGGCGGAGTACTCGTATCCCGTGGCAACCTTACAGCAGAAATACAGCCATCTGAAAGGCCTCCCACTCCAGCCCATTCATAAGGCTCGTCCATTGTTGTTGATCGGAGCTGACCATCCACATCTCATTACCACAATAGAGCCAGTTCGCCTTGGACCACCAGGGGGCCCAGCAGCTGTTAAGACACGACTGGGATGGGCTCTGCAAGGTCCGGCTCGTGTACTGGAGGTAACGCTTAACACTCAGCAGTGTTTACATGCCACTTTTATCCCTTCACAGGCAGAGTTGCTTCAAAATGTGGAAAGGCTTTGGCAGGCTGATGTCATTCCAATCAAATCAGAGAGGTCAGTCACACGATCAAAGAAAGACCAAGAAGCTATAGACCTTCTACAAACCCAGACCACAAGAGTATCAGTTGATGAAGTGTATCGATATGCCACCCCCTTACTGCGCAAGAAGGACATGCCACTCCTTCAGGCCTCAATGGAAGCAGTGCTACCTAATTTAAGGAACACTGAAAGGTGCCTTGAGAGAGATCCAGTCAAAGTGGCTGCATATAAGGAAGAAATAAAGAAGCTGGAAGTCGCTGGTTATGCTGTAAAACTTTCCCCCCATGAAACCAGCAAAGAGGGCGAGTCATGGTTCCTACCTCACCATCTAGTTCAGCATAATGGCAAGAACCGTGTAGTTTTCAACTGCTCCTTTCAGTGTCGAGGCCAAGTTTTGAATGACTACCTGCTGCCTGGTCCAGCTCTAGGTCCATCATTGCTAGGCGTCCTTCTACGCTTCCGTGAGTATACTGTGGCTGTGAGTGGTGACATCAAGGGAATGTTTCACCAGGTCCACCTTCTACCTAAAGATAAACATCTCCTTCGCTTTGTGTGGCGTGACCTGGACAGAAACAGGCCTCCGGACATATTTGAGTGGCAGGTGCTACCCTTTGGTACAACTTGCAGCCTGTGTTGTGCCATTTATGCTTTGCAGCGGCATGTCAATGATCACAGTGACCCTGGTGATGAGGTCAGATCCACAGTTGAGAGGAACTTCTATGTAGATAATTGTCTGCGGAGTGTTCCATCTCCTCAAGAGGCCAAACAATTAGTTGATAGACTGTGTGGACTCCTAGCTACTGGAGGTTTCCAACTCCGTCATTGGGCAAGTAATGTGCCTAGCGTGATTGAGCATTTGCCAACTGAAGCACGATCTGACAGCACTGAGCTGTGGTTATCCCAAGACCGAAATGACACCCAGGAATCCACTTTAGGATTGAAATGGCACTGTCAATCTGACACATTCGGTTACAAGCCCCGCCATGTAAAGCCAGGAAAATGTACTCTGCGTCACATTTATAGAGTATTAGCAACTCAGTATGATCCCCTTGGATTTATCCTTCCATTCACCACACGGGCTAAATTGCTGGTTCAGAGACTATGGGATAAGCAGAGAGAATGGGATGATCCTAATATGCCTGAGGATCTCCTGGAGTCCTGGAATAACTGGGAAAGGGAACTCCCTTACCTTGCCACCATTACACTGCCTCGTTGTCTTGTGACATCAAATACAGACCAGTCTACGGTTACCAGACAGATTCACATATTCTGTGACGCTTCGGAGAAGGCATATGGGTCCGTCGCCTATCTGCGGTCAGAAGACCTACAAGGCCAAGTTCAGTTAGCCTTCATTATGGCGAAATCTAAAGTTGCTCCTAAGCGACAACAAACCATTCCCCGACTTGAATTATGTGGGGCATTGAATGGTGCTCAACTGGCCAAACTCCTTGAAGCTGAACTCACTTTAGAAATCAGTAAAGTGGTCATGTGGACAGACTCCACAACTGTCCTTGCATGGATAACGTCTGAATCCTGCAGATTCAAAGTATTCGTTGGGACGAGGATTGCAGAGATCCAGGAACTGACTACTGGATGTACCTGGAGGTACGTAGACTCGTACAGTAACCCAGCTGATGACCTTACCCGAGGTAAAATGCTTGCAGAGTTATCAATACCCAACAGGTGGAGCCAAGGTCCATCATACTTGCTCCGACCTGAACCGGAATGGCCAGTTACTCCTCCTATACAAGATCCCATGGATAAAGACGAACAGCGAAAGGGTATTTTCTGTGGATTACTAACAGAAACTACTGCCCCTAACATTCCTGACCCGGCCAACTATACTTCCTGGAGTGACCTCGTTAAAGCATCAGTTCAAATTCATAACCCCAATGAAACCACTTCTGCAGCGGACTACCAGGCTGCAGAAATGCTCCTCTTTCAGAAATCACAAATTGATAGTTTCCCTGAGGAGTACAGACTGCTCAAAGCGAAAAGACCAATTCTCTCCACCAGCCGGCTGTTAACCTTAGCCCCAGAATATGATGAGTCTTACCAGATAATCCGAGTTGGTGGTCGTCTTCGTCGTGCAGAAGGAATGGGGCCATGAGTGATCCACCCTATAGTGCTAGATCCTTATCACATAGTCACCAAACTACTAATAAAAGAATATGATGACAAGCTCTGCCACCCCGGACCAGAGAGGGTATTTGCGGAAATACGGCGAAACTTTTGGGTGCTAAGAGGGCGTGAAGCCATCCGTAGGCAGCAACATCTATGCAAAGAATGTCGCAAGTGGAAAGGCAAACCAGTCATTCCAAAGATGGCAGATCTGCCACCAGCCAGACTGAGACTCCAGAAACCACCTTTCTTTAGTACGGGCATGGACTGTTTC
Source organism: Siphateles boraxobius (assembly GCF_051911475.1). Lineage (NCBI taxonomy): Eukaryota > Metazoa > Chordata > Actinopteri > Cypriniformes > Leuciscidae > Siphateles > Siphateles boraxobius. Next base: position 24,208,170 of record NW_027509141.1, read on the forward strand.
GGACCATTTCAAATCAAAATTGGCAGACGCAGTGAGAAGAGATGGGGGATAATCTTTAAGTGCCTTACCACAAGATGTGTTCACCTCGACTTGCTTACCTCTATAGATACTGATTCCTTCTTAATGGCCCTGCGGAGGTTTGTAGCCCGTCGTGGCAAACCATGTGAATTATTCTCAGACCATGGCACAAACTTTCATTGTGGAGAAAGAGAACTTCGAGAGGCCTTTGCATCTCTCAGCCCTCAACTGCAACAGCATCTGGCCAAGCAGAAAATATCTTTCCATTTCAACCCACCAAGTGCTCCACACTTTGGGGGTGCCTGGGAACGAGAGATCCGCTCTGTAAAGAATGCTCTTCGTATCACCATCGGCTCACAGACAGTATCTGAGGAAGTGCTCCTGACAGTGCTTATTGAAGTGGAAGGGATCTTGAACAGTAAACCTCTTGGGTACACATCTTCCAATGTAGCTGACTTTGACCCAGTTACGCCCAATTACCTACTCATGGGGCGGCCTGATAGTTCATTACCACCTGTAATATATCCAGCTACAGAGCTCATGGGGCGGCGGAGATGGAGGCAAAGCCAGGTGCTAACTGATCAATTCTGGTCAAGCTTTATGCGCCATTACTTGCCAACAATCCAAGGTCGTCACAAGTGGTCTAAAGATACGAGTGATATTTCCCTGGGAACTATTGCTATGCTTGTAGACCCACAACTCCCACGTGCAATGTGGTTAGTCGGCAAGGTAGTTAAGACCTTTCCTGGATCAGATGGTAATATCAGAACAGTGGAAATCCAAGTGAAGAATAAAGTATACACTCGGCCAGTTGCAAAACTAATCCCACTTCCAGTCCTTGCAGATGACGAACATGACAAAGACTCAGATCCCCCTAAATGACTGTCCCATTAAAGTAGCAAATATGTTCAACATATTTGGGGGCGGCGATGTTGGGAAGGAACAACCAATCAGATTAGTTGTTGCTCCATTGCGTCAATCACTTTCTGTTCCTGATGAGCCTACCACGCTACCACTTGGGTTTCTCAAGGATGTTAACTTAACTTTACTTCCATGGTCAAAGTGGATATGTTTAAGTTGTGCGTCAATGATACTATCTAAGTAATTTACTGAGTTTTCTATCAGATGTCAAATACTATGAATAATCAAACCATCGTGAGTTCGTTTGTCTGAGGTGACGTCGATCTTAGATTCTAGCCTAAGATGTTCATTTAACATGGATATATTCCAAATATACTTGAGTTCAGAATAATAACGATCACTGATTAACGCTTTACTGTGTATAAATGTATGTTTAAACAATGTATAGATCCGTTCTGTGATTATATAGATTTGTTAGCTTATTGTGTAATGACTGAGCAAAGACATTTCGGATAATTCCGTTTATGAGCGCTATGCGCCACCTAGTGGTAAAAATCGCTATTACATTGTATAATGTTATGTTCATAATAGAATGATATTGGGATAAATGCCAGCTGTTATTAATGATAATGGAAATGTTTGATATTATCTAATTACTGTTATTCACTGTTTCAGACCACACAACATACTACCTCAAATACCATGTCTAATAGGATAGTGCCATTCAATGTCCTGTGGTCTGACTGTGCCGTTCATTGTGCTAAATATTCATGCTGGACTTAATTAAAACTGTTACTTCTGATTCCTGCCTCCTGTGTTCTGACCGGCACACCAGTGCGAGCACAGCTATATTGAACCAGTGCAAATACAGTCCTAAGCAAACTCATTAATAAAATCTTTATAGACATAAAAAAACAGTAACACTTTACTATAAGGTTCATAAGTTAACATTAGTTAAATACCTTAGTTAACATGAACTAAGAATGAAAAATACTTCTTCAGGATTTATTAATCTTAGTTAATATTAATTTCAACATTTACTAATATGTTTTTTACAAACCCAAATCAGAAAAAGATGGGACATTTTGTAAAATGCAATAAAATCAAGAATCTGTGATTTCTTAATTCTATTTAACCTTTTATTAACTGACAAAAGTACAAAGAAACGTTTTCCAATGTTTTCACTGACCAACATAATTGTATTTTGTAAATATGAACAAATTTTGATTTTGATGGCTGCAACACACCCCAAAAAAGTTGGGACAGAGACCAAATAAAAGTGAAAAGATTATCCAAATTAGATTATTCAACTCTTTTGAAACAGTCCACAATGAACAGGTGAATTGGTAATAGTTGAGGATATCATGTTTGGGTGTAAAAGTGCTTCTCAGTCTTTTTAAGCAAAGATGGGTCATGGCTCATCACTTTGTGCCAAATATCATGAGGGAATTGTCAAACAATTAAAAAAATACCATTTCTCAATGCAAGATTGCAAATAATTTAGGCCTTTCATCATCTTCCATACATAATATTGTCACAAGATTCAGGGAATCCAGAGAAATCTTAGTCTGTGTTGAGTAAGGCAGTAGACCTCTGTTGAATGTGTGTGACCTTTGAGCCCTCAGATGGCATTGCACAAGATACCATCATGCTACTCTGTTTAATACAGACACATGTGCTCAGGAGTAATTTGGAAAAACGTTTTCACTGAACACAGTCTGACGCTGCATCAAGAAATGCCACTTGAATCTCTGTTACGCTTTACATCAATTCTATGTGGAGATGCCGGCGAGTTCTCTGGGCCTGAGCTCATCTCAGATGGTCTAGAACAGGGGTGTCAAACTCAGTTCCTGGAGGGCCACAGCCCTGCAGAGTTTAGCTTTAACTCTAATTAAACACACCTGATCCAGCAAATCAAGTCTTTCAGGGTTATTTAAAAACTACAGGTAGGCTATGGGTGTTAGAGCTGGTTGGAACTAAAATCTGCAGGGCTGTGGCCATCCAGGAATTGAGTTTGACACCCCTGGTCTAGAAGAAAGTGGAAATGTCTGCTGTGGTCAGATGAGTCCATGTTTCAGCTTGTTTTTGGGAGAAAATGGACATTGAGTTCTCAGTCCGAAAGACGAAAGGGACCAACCAGACTTTCACCAGCGGCAGGTGCAAAAGCAAACATCTGTGCTGGTATTGAGGTGCATCATTGCAAACGGTATGGGTAACTTGCATTATTGTGAAGGTACCATTGCATGGAGGCATATATTTGGATTGTACAGAGACATAAACTGCCATCAAGATGACATCTTTCCTGGGAAGCGAGACAATGCCAGACCTCATTCTGCACGTGCTAAAACTGAGTGGTTTCTAGACACTCTGCACCATAGAAGGGATGTGCCTGCCTGTTTACTGCAGTCCAGATATGTCTCTTATGGAAAATGTATGAGCCATCATGAAAAGGAGAATCAGGCAATGATGATCACAGAAAGTTGAGCGCTGTCTTGTTTCAGACAAGATGGTAAACATGTCTCTGTCCCAACTTTTTTGGGGTGTGTTGCAGCCATCAAAATCAAAATTTGTTCATATTTACAAAATACAATTATGTTGGTCAGTGAAAACATTGGAAAACATTTCTTTGTACTTTTGTCAGTTAATAAAACGTTAAATAGAATGAACAAATCACAGATTCTTGATTTTATTGCATTTTACAAAATGTCCCAACTTTTTCTGATTTGGGGTTGTAGAATTAAAGGTTGTATTTGTTAACATTAGTTAGTGCACTGAACTAACATGAACAAACAATGAACAGCTTTATTTTTATTAACTAATATTAACAAATAATAATAAATACTGTAACAAAAGTAGTGCTCATTGTTAGTTCTTGTTAGTTAATACATTAACTAATGTTAACTAATGAACCTTATTGTAAAGTGTTACCAAAAAACCTAATCAAAATGATAAACACAACAAAATTACCAAAACGTTTACTACAATTAAAATGAAAACAGAAAACGTAATATTCTACAAAACACCCCAAATCCAGAACAATTTCCAAACCATTAAAAAGTGTTATTAAAAGGTGATGTGACCGTTGTAAATATGCCTCTGTCCCAATCTTTTTGGACTGCGTAGCTATCAAAAACAAAATTTGTTTATATTTACAAAATACAATTACGTTGTTCACTGAAAAGTAAAATCATTGGAAATCTTTTCTTTGTTATTTTGCCAGGTAAATAAAGTTGAAAGATAATTAACAACTCGCAGATTCTTGATTTTACTGTATTTTACAAAATGTCCCAACTCGTTGGGGTTGTATCAATGATATTAAGTCTCAAGTGAAGGAATACATTTATTAACAATAAAATAAACTTTAAAATGACAACAATATATAAAATAAATGCTTTAAATTTACAATTAAATGGTTGTATTCAAAGTTTTAATTCATGTTTTAACATATAATCAGTTGATTGGAACACTTTGTCACGGTTCATGAATTCACTGCTCCTTCGGTTCAGTGGCGCCAGCTGCAGCTGATCAGCAATGCCTATTTATGTTCACAGTTTCCGTCCTGTCTTTATCGTTTGTGGAGTACCTGTTCATGTCTGGCGTCTTGGTCTTCGTGTGGTGTCGTGTTGGATTTGTCTCTTGGTTGTTCGTTCCCATCTGGATTATCTGTTCAGCCTGCACTTCACGGACCTGGTTATCACCCATCATCATCTTACCTGGATCAGCCCATCAAAGTCCCTGCGTCACTGCACCGCCGCCGTGTTGTGTGTTTGTTCCGACATTTGTGATCCAAATAAATGACTATTACTTGCTATTGCATCCATCTCTGAACAACGTCACACACTTTTGCCATTGAAATAATTAATTTGTAAGATATAAGATATTTGTAAAAATGAAACAATATGCAGGGTTTTTTTTTTATGTCATCTGTAATGGTCACCAGCTGGAGTGCCCTTGAGAGCTACCAGAGGGCACTACACAACAGACTATTGCCATTCCCTCACAAACTACATCTCCCATAATTTTCTGCCAGGACTCAGTAGCACTCATTGTTTTCACCTGTCTCATCTTCTTGTTTGTGTAACACAGGTTAAATAAAGGTAATTTAATTTATACACAATTTAGTGATCTGTTCCCTTAATAAAAGTCAATAAGAGATGAAAAAAATAATAATATAAAATAAATAAATGAATAAATATGCGAATTCATTTTAGATAAAAAACTCGGTGATCAACCAATGAGAGCTCTTTGTCATTTGCGCCATGGGTGTTGACGAGCATGCGCAATATCAGAAGAGACGAGCTTGATTGAGAAGAGCAGACGCAATCTGATCGTCGTGATCCATTTGATAAGTTTTAGATTAAAAAAATCCTTGTACACGGTATGAGAAAGTTGAGATTTGATTAATTTAATGCATTCTGAATAAGAAGCCGACTGAATAGAGGAATACATTCTACATGTTCACCGACGCCATTTTATGATCACGCACGCCTGTAGTTGAGGTGCGCCTGTGTGAGAGCAAAAGAAAAATCGGCCATAAAGAGTTCACCGTTGCCATTGTTGGCCACGTGTCTGTATTAGAAAGAAAGCTATTGATTCAGAGGCCAGGTTTTTTTCTCTCCTTTGTTTTTTTCCCGTTTTCTTTTCTTCTCTTTCTTCTTGATATCGTGGAGACCTGCACGACCTTCTGTGACATCCTGTAGACTCTGTGTTTGATGGCGAGCCAACCCAGTTTCTAAAAAGGGAGAAGACATCACGTCGTGGAGAGGAGGGCGATATCCTTTCCTTGAGTTTCCAGTGCTAGTCGAGGAAGCACGACAAATTTGATCTTAAGATCTTTTGTTTCTTTTTTGAGGGTGTATGGTCAACCACAACCCAGATTTGAGAGACATTGGAACTTTTACGAGAGATACTTGAGGGTCTTTAGAGAGAGAGATTATATTCTCTTGTTGTATCTTGTCTGTTATTTTCTATTTTCTTTCTGAGTGTTGAACTGACTATGTGGGTATATATTTGGTAACACCGACAAGAGTGCACTCGTGGTGGAAGTTTTCATAGTCGGTTTTATTGTCTATTGTTTTATGTGATCTTGAATTTACTTTTATTATTTTATCAATTTTTTATATTTTTTTCCTTTCAAGTGAGACCAATTATATTTTTAAATTAATCTTGTGTCTGCCTGTTACTTCTCATGATAACCCGCTGTCTCCTTATCGATACGTAATTCTTCTGACGGAATTCAAATCTTATCTGTATTATAAAATTAAAGTAAAAAAAAGAAAATCTACTAAATTACTGCTAATAATTCAGACAAGTGCTACATTTGCTTACCCTATATAAGCCTGGTTCTTTCTTTCATTCCCTGTGCAGTCTTGTTTATTGTTACACTGCAATTCTGAGCATTTTCCCTGGTTTCATGTCTCTTGGTTTTTGGAATTATTGCCTGTTAGGTGGATTACTATTTTGTCCGTGTTCCCTGCCTTGTTATGTTTATTGTTTGGACTGATTACCCGGTGTTAATGACCTTTGCCTGTTTTCGACTACGATTGTGGATTACCCTTTCAAATAAACTGCATTTGGATCCTCAACCTTTGTGTCTCAGAGCAGTTTGTGACATCATCAGCCAGTCCATCATTTAAAGGGGTCATAAAATTAGAAATCAAAATTCCCTTGATCTTTTAACATATAAGAGTTCATTATACTATAACAACATCCTGTAAGTTTCAGAGCTCATAACGTTCTTGTTATTTTAAAACACATCTTATATTGAAGCCAATCCATCTGGGGTGCGTTTCCCAAAAGCATCGTTAGCCAACTATGGTTGCAAGTTTCGTCGTTATCAGCATCTTTTGCCGAGTCTGTTTTTCCCGAAACCATCTTTCGCAACTTTCGCAAACAGCATCGCAAAGTTGTGTGTTTGGAATGACAGCTCTCAACCTGTGGTTAGAAGCATAGTTTCTAGTTTGCATGACATGTGGACTTAATAAATCCTTATCTTTAGCAAAATAAGAAAGCTGACATTCAGTACAACCCGTGTCTTTTATTTAGAAATCATAAAAAATGTAATTTACATCATTTAGGGCCTATCCTAAAAGGCACCCTAAACACTCGCGGTCTACCTACGAGTCCGCACAATCGTGACGAACCACCGCTTTGACTGTCGGGAAGAAGTCTGTTGCAGTGCTCGCATCATTGCGGGCTCGGCAAAATTGTGCATCGAGTATGGAAGGCCAAAAGGGCCAAAACTGTTGTGTAAACACGTAATTATGTATTAACACGTAAATGAGGGGTTAACGTGTAAATTGCGTGTTAAGACATAATTATCTGCTGGCACATTGGAAACCATGGAACTTTACCTAAGAACTTTGACTAAGATGTAAATTGCAGGATTTAACCTAAAATAAAATTTGAACAATGTCTTTAAAAATGAACAATGAGCATAAATAGCATAAATTATTATTTTATTTTAGCCTATTTTTTATTTTATTTTAAGAATCACTCTGATTAGAAATTTGTCTTGGGCTCAAAATACAGCCACTGCATCACATAAATCAACAACACACAAAAATCATAACAACACACACCATTTAAAACAATATATATCCTAACACAATAAAAAGCAACTGTAAACACAAATACATGAATCAGAAAGGGGGTTAATAGACCACTTACTGCTATTTAGTTTTTCCTCAATCGAACTTCTTCAAATGAATAGTTGCTGTCAAAACAATCAACACAACACACTAAACAAACCCTTATGTTGATAAAACAGTTCAGTATTCACTGCATAATGAAGCACTGCAGTCTATTCTAGTAATGCATTTTTTAAAAGTAAATGTAGCATCATCAGTAACAGGCGTGTTCTCTTTGATTTTATAACATATTCAGCTATAGACACACAATTACACTAATGAAAATACATGTTTTTATGTTTTTCTAATTAATCGACTGGAACATCCCTACACCCAAATAGTACTGAGATACTGAAGTTACACACACTTTTTGCATTTCTTTTATTTATGAAAATACACGTTTATCATAAAGTTTTTCAGTGAAGGGTTTTGTTATAAGTTTGTATATAAGTTTTTCCCCCTACCCCAAAGACTTACATAGCATACACATACATGGAGCAAATATTTACTTTTGTATATCAGCAATCACTGAACCTAATTGATCATGCCACTAATTTAAATCTGCCCAGAGAATTTTGTCTACACCAAAAAATATATACTACTCATGCATTATGAAGGGGAAAATCATTATGAATATTGAATCCATGGTTCTTCTCAACATTTCCACAGGCCTCTTCCATTGTTCTTATTCCATTGAAAACAAACTTGCCAACAATGCCACCACTGGAATCAAAATCCATAAATAAATGGATCTGTTGTGTTAGGATATGTGCGAAATTGAAATTCTTATGAATGTTGCCAAAATATTATAGCCTAATTAGTTTTGTTTTGTGAAATATCAATCTTATCAATATAAATTAACCTATATGTATTAACTAGCACTATACCAGCATAATAATAATAATAATGATAATAATAATAAAATATCGTCATAACATTTAAGTAGGCTACTGCAGCCAGGCTAGATCAGCCGCCTAACATACCTTGAACAGAAGCAACATGATTTCCTGCAGTTCATGATCTGCATGATCTGAGTTCATGGTTTTATTTGACATGCTCTTTATATGTTTATAAAGTATTCATAAATACTATAATAGTGTATAAATAATACTAAATAATAATTTCTGTGTGATTCTTCACACATTCAGCGAAACTGAAGTCTACGCAGACCAAACTGTGATTCATTTTCCATTCCTTTCACACAAAATACATTAAATGCTGCACAAAAAACCCTTTTGTCAGTCATACCACCATCTGCAAAACACTATATATTTGCAGCACATTTTCAGATAAAAGCACATATGAGGTGTCCTATATTTAGGCTATTACAGTAGTAGTTTCTTTTTTTTTTATCAGGATGGCTGCAGAATGATTTTGTTTCATTACTTTGACACATAAAGTAAAAAAAGGACACTTCAAATTATTTTTGTTCAGTGTGGAAGCAGAACAACACAGAGAAGCATTACTTTTTTATACAAAGGCCATGTATTATGGATTTGTTGTTGATCAATGGCAACAATTTCATGTTTTCATTTCAGTAAATGCTTCATGTAAAGCTTTCACTACAACGATTGTGTGGTGGATGGACATTGGGTGAGAGAGAGAGAGCGAGAGAGAGCAAGAGCAGTGGCGGATTTAGCAAATTGGGGGCCCAAAGCGAAGGTAGGTATCCCTTCTTTAAAAGAGAACTAAAAAAAAAATTTCCGACTGAAAGCTAATCTACGGGGAAGTAAAGGTTGGAGAGGAGAAAAAAAACCTTCCCCTTTAAACCCTGCATACATTTCTTTACTCCAAAATGAAGATGGAAAGGAGAGAACACACAAAGTGTAGCACTACACACACTAATAGTCATGATGGAACAACAGAGAATACGGTTTCAGATAACACCTGTCTTTGCCAAAATGCCAGGAAAACCAGCACGGTTTATTCTTTTTTTAAGATCAAATTAATATCAATATAAACAGCAAGACATTTAGTTATGGTAAACCCCCACAAACAGTCATATAGCCTACATAGCAAAACATCACAAACAGCAACACATAGCAAATATTGCCAAGATGAATAATTGACTTTGTATGAGTGAGGGAGGTTGCAATTGGCATTGCACTTGAGATTGACATTTTCAAACATTCTACAAACAAACATTTTTATAGGTTTATATATTTTATAATGTAATAATTCCACAGCTAATCTACAAATGAATGTAGAGACAACATAAAGACAGTATATTTTAAATACTTGTTTAATGGCATCTTTTTATGAATGAAGGTCAGTAGACCTATGACTGATACTAATACAGCTATTGATGTCTGGATAAAAATTATTTTCCCCCCAAATTTTAAGCATTAATTATGGCCATCCAACATGACAGTGTAATTGAAAGCCGAAAAATTAACATTTATTAGGCTTCAAAAAATATATATAACAACTTTTTATTTCCGTTAACTTCAAACAAATAAACCCATAATAAATGTCATATTTACCTTTGCCCTTTCTGTAGGACCTTGCATCACTTCACATAACAGCTGCTGCTGTAGCGGCATGTATCCCTAACAGAAGGCGTAAAAAAGTTTGTCATTTTTAGCAGCGTTGCCAAATACATATCGGCGTCTTTTTTTTATTTGAGCCGCTTGGGTAACTTCGTTTCATTTTCGCGTTTAGACTCGTCTTGCTTCGTTGTGTACTTCCCAGTCCTCCTCTCATTGTGTGTTTATCTTTCGTCGTTTCGCGCCTCAGCGCGCACCGTTACGCAGGGCCGGCGCCATGGGGGGGCGTGAGGGAACGGGACTCTCCCGCCCCCTCAGATCACCATGAATGTAAACGGGATTTTACTGATAAAATATACTATTTAAAAATCACATTTGCCAATTACATTTTCACATTTTCTTGTTTTTGTGAATATTAAGCTAAATTAATAATATTTTAATTAAGGACAGTATGTTAGACAAAGTCGATTTTTGATTGGTCGTTTGATTTTGCATGGTCGCTCACCTTAGCATTATGTTAAATTTCTCATACGGGAAAGATCACACGATGGCTACGGACTGTTGAACGGATATTCCATAATTTCAAGGTTGAATATTGCATATCGGGGGCAAGCGGGCGAGTCGGCATAGGCGGAGGGTGAACCAACTCCAGGGTAAGGCTAAGATGTGCGCTTCCCCTGCATTTAAATAGATTTCCTAACCATGTAGTTTTAACCAACAACTAGCAACAACTTAAATGTCCCAGTATAAACGCTCTCGTTAACTCATTTGTTATTAGCGCAACTATACGTTTACAAACTGTCAATTTGAGCAAAAAAGCAAACAGTAGGCTACTGTATGTCTGGCAGCCAATATAAATAAACATTGCCTTACCTATAATGCAGCAAAATTCTGCGTTTAGACCATAGAGGTTTAGACATGGCATCATGCGTAACGTTACGTTGAAGAAGCCCTCGCCTCGTTGTTTAGTTTTGTGGTTTGGTCACTCTCAATTAGAGCTATAGATTCTCTGCCCGAGCCCGAACTTGACCCGAACCGACGATTTTTCCCGTCACTATCCTCGGGCCGGGCCCTTGATCTAAAGACGTGCACTCCCAACGCAATAGAGTGCGGCGCAGGACTAGATTTGATGGCCGAGCGCGGGCGGCAATGCACATCACTCTGTGTGTGCGGGTTGCGGGAGAATAAAACCATTCGCGAATTATTAGAAATATTTATGAATAAAATATATAAAAACTAATAGGCCTACATTTTTATTCATCTGTTGCAGAAAAGCAACAAGAACAACTATATGTGTGCTTTAATAACGAGCAATAACAAGCTTTAAAGTTAATGCTTTCGTAACAAATTTATCAGGAGCATTTATGCTGATGTGTATGATGGCGACATAGTATTTGTATTTTGGAGGTAGCCTACCCTACAGAAAAAAAGTATATTTGTGGGCAGGAGCGGGACAAAACATTAATGTTGCGGGCGGGGGAAGTAACATAGAAAGTAGTTGAGAACGTCAGTTATAACGACCCACGTATAAAAAAATCTTCGGGTTTAAATCGGGGTCATAATTTTACAGTTAATGTGTCGGGCCGGGCCGGGCTCGACACAACGTACAAATTAATTAATTTGTATTTAAAGTGATCACAATTTAATAAAAACATTGCAATTTATAAATTAAATTGCTTTCATTTATTTAAAAATTGTTTATCGGAAAAAAACGGCATGCAGTTTACGTCGTTTTCCACAGACCACATAGCCTAGCTACTGAGCCAGCCCAGTCGCGCTTATCATTTGGTTATGGAGTGGATCGAGGAAACCGATCCTAGACCAGCAATTTTGTGCAGCATTTCTTTATAAAAGCAGCTAGTAGAAGCAGTCAGGCTGCTTTTGAGGGAGAAAATTTCACTCGAATTGTATATTCTCACGTCCGTGGCCAGGGGAAGTCTAAGCCTTTTTAGCAAAAAGTTTTTTTTCTCTCTCATCAAAATGTCTTATCAATCGTCTATAACAGTCTATATCAAGCAGGGACACGTTTGTGTGCATTTTCTTTTGTGATTTCACCGTAACGAATAGAGTCTCCCCGCAACAACGATAGATTGAAGTGCGCGTCTGTGTGAAAGCTGCGCGAGCCACAAGAAAACACTGTATCCGCTTCACTGATCGCAGCGGGAACGAGCACTTTGATCACTTGATTTAAAAAGCAACACATTTCAGCGCCTAACGACTCTAATTTGACAAACGAACAAAATTAATCCTCTGCTAGTTAACTGGAGATGTTTTATTAATTTGTATTGGTACATTCGTGCCGCGAAGATGTTTTAAAAAGTGGTGGGGAGAAGATCGACCCTGGCAAAAAGTGGTGACGTACGTTAATGTGAACGCCCCCTCTCGGTATTTCAGACGCCCCCTCTCGGTATTTCAGACACCCCATCATCAGCGCTCGGCTGGCCGCGGCTCTGCCGTTACGGACTAGTCCATTCCATTGAGAAAGTAAGGGGTGTTATGTGTCGGGACAGATAACCTTGAACTGGACATTTTAACTACTACTTCAACATTTCAACGTATTTCTTAAGAATATTAATAACATTTACTATGCTTTTGATGTGTTCACGATGATAAGAGGCTTTTTCATTTTTTTTCTTTTCTGTTTTTCTTTTTTTTTTTTTAGGTTGGTTGGGGGGCCCCCTACTACGACCGCTGTTAGGGGGCCCCAAGCAGCCGCGTACCTATGCCTCTATGTTAAGACCGCCACTGAGCAAGAGAGTGTGTTGTCTCCCTCTTACATATTAATCAAAATCAATTGACAGTGCATGATGGTAAAAGGTCGGTGTCACGGGCTGGTTGAGGTAGACAGGGGAAGCAGGATCGCAGTTGCAGCAGTCTTTATTTATACAGACTATATATATAAATATAGCTCAATAATCTGAATATAAACATATTTAGCGACAACGACAGACAAGGAACAGACTGAACCACAGGACTTAAATAGAGAGGGAACAGATAAGTGAAACAGGACACAGCTGCAGATGAACTGATAATGACCGATTAACAGGTGAATTCAATGAACACTAATGGTGAGCGGGAAAACTGGGAACAGGACTGAACCAAATACACAATTAAAGGGGGAAACACATGACATACATGTAAAATACCCCCCCCTGCAAGGCACGACCTCGCGCCGTAACGCCGGGTTCTTCACACCGGACGCTGAAGCGGCGCGGAACGGAGGCCGCTTCCTTTCGGCGCCCATGTTAGCCTATGGTGTCGTTCACACCAGACGCGGAGCTCCGCGAAGCCAATAATAGATCGCAATATATCGCCAGAACGCCGTTGCCGTTCCACCAGACGCCGTTGCTTAAAGTCCCTAACCAACTGCAGAACCGCAGAACCATACGTCATAGCATTGTGAGGACGACAGCGCGAGCCTAACAGTCTGATGCCGGAAGTGGGCGGAATTCATGTTTAACTATGGCGGAGCAAAAAATTGTTCTATCTTTGATGGATGCAACATACTTAACGTTATACGGTTATACAAAACGGCTATTTTGTAAGTATTTTGTAAGTTAATATTCAACAATACTATTGATCTTTTTTAAATGTTTGTTTGTAAATTGTTTTTCTTTTTTCCCTTTTCTTATAGCCTACTAGTACTATTAACAAATGTCAGTTTTTAAAAGTTAAAATTATACTTTATCCATTTGCTTTGTTGAGTCAAATGACTAACAATGTAAATTAAAACAAAGCTTAAAACAAAAATAATACAATGAAAACAAAGCTTGAGCGTTTGAACATTCGATTTAATTGAAAATAATTTTTAATCCTCAACCAACAATTTTTTTCATAGACCATACACAACAATTATATGATGAAATGTGAAATATGACGGGAAAAAGGAAACACTCAGTTCCTGTGCTTCAGAGTGTAACTCCAACCCTACCCAAACTTATCCCTGTTGTGTGTTTAAATGTTTAATTGGATGCCTTCATGAGATATTATTATAACAAAATACAAATGCACAAATATATATAATTGTTTGTGTTTTGTTAGCTTAAGTTTCTGTGTGCATTGTTTGTGTAACCTTTTGACGTTAATGAAGATAAATTAATTTTATTGGCTAAATCATTCAGAAAACCATCTAATTCCAAAGGGACTAGGCCTACCTTGAAATGCAATGCAAGTCACTTTGGATAAAAGCGTCTGCCAAATGCATAAATGTAAAGTAGTATCTATTGCCACTGTATATTAAAAAATGAACAACAGCCTTTTTAAAGTGGATTTTAATGTGATTATTCAATTTGTCCCGTCTTGTCGGTTTAAAAATACTGCTATCACAAAAAGGGCAGTGAAAATTTCTGCAGCATGTTGTGCATTGCTCCAAAGTTGGTAGTGCTGAACCTCTCTGAATCGTTATTTGCTTCTATAGGTGAAATAAAATACAATTAATGCAATTCTCATGGTCAGAAAATTTAACAAATGCTGTAAAATAGAACAACAACAAATTAAGTCACAAATCATGAATATGTAACCTAACAAAGTGATACAATCCAACTGTAAAATAACAATACATGATCAAGTGCCTTCGTCACAATTCTCACTTAGTCAAATATATTATAGCACTTTTTACAATACAGATTGTTTCAAAGCAGCTTTACAGGGATAATAGGTAAATAGTGCAACAAAGTTTGTCTCTGCAGATCTAGAACAAAATAGTGTCATAATACAGCTTAAGTAAGTTCAGTGTTGATTCATTTATGTTGTAAAAAAGTTATTAATTCAGTTAATTAATCTATATAGCCATTGGAGAAAACAGTGATGTCATCGTCCAGCTCAGTTCAGTTCTGATATAATGGTGTCAATGACAGATTTAAGTTAGTTAAGTTTTATTTGGGTCAACTTCAAATTGTCTTTTGTTAATAGAACAGAACATAATTCTTATCTGTTATACTATTTGATATATATATATATATATATATATTTTTTTTTTTTTCAATTAAATCTTTTTAAAAAAAGTCTTTATAATAACGTTGTTTTAAACTTTAAAACGTCCCAAAACACGAAAGTAGTGCAATGCCTTGCCGCGCCCACTTCCGGCATCAGACTGTTAGGCTCTTTTTTTATTTATTTTTAATTTATTTTTTATTGAATATGGATCAAATAACAAGCATGTATAAAGCACAGAACACATAGAACTTGAATTTTCATTATATCAAGTATATATAAAGCTTCACATATAAAAAAAAAATAATAATAATAAAAAATAAATAAATAAAATAAAAGACATACACAGAGGAAACATTATTGTGGTACCACATCAGTGGTATTATTAAAAATATCATCATAATATTTCAAGAATCTGTCACTTTTCTTGTTTTTAATCAACCTTAGAGACTTCAGAGATGTATCAATTTCGATTAAGAAATGTGGAAAAGTAGGCTGCGATTTAGAGAATTTTTGCTTGTGAATACATTTTTTTCCAAACAAAATAAAAAAATTAACAATGTAACTAATTGAAGTACTAGCTTTATCTTCTTTATAGTAACAAATGATATCCTTTATTTGAAAGGATTTGGAAGAATCAAGGTGCTTGCCAATATGAAGATATAACCTATTCCAGAAGTTTTGGGTTTTTTCACATTGGAAAAATAAATGGATCAGCGTTTCATCCTTATTCCCACAAAATGAGCAAGAACTGTCAACATACATATATTTTGCAACAGTATCATTCACTTGGTATACGTATTTTATGTAAGATCTTGAAATGAACTTCCTTAATCTTATTTGAAATACAATACTTATGAGGTAACAACCAGGCTTCCTTCCAGTCTATACGTTCAATAAAAGAGGCCCAATAAAATTTGCCTTTAGCAACATTATATTTTTTACTCTGAAAGATTTGTCGAATATGCTTATTACATTTCTTACTAAGTATGTTTATACCATCTAAGATCAAATCAGGTTCTTTGGTGACACTCTTACTAAAGGTTAGATGACATTTAACAAGATGACTTAGACCAGAAGGAATTGCTTTAAGCACTGCATTATATTCTTTAAATGGTAAAGGGAAATTATGAACAGACATAAATTCTTCATAAGATAAGAAATGACCAGATTTATAAAAAATTGAGAGAATACCAATTATATTCCTGTTAAACCATGTAGAGAGAAAAACAGATTTATTCCTAATCCTTATATTAGAGTTGTTCCATAGAAAGGTTTTATGAGGTGGAAAATTGTGGGTGTAGCATAACTTCCATAACTAAGCAAGAAGGGCCTGCTGATGAAATTTAGAAAGTGCAACTGGCAATCTGTTCGGCAAGTAGTTACATTTTAATATAAAGGGGAGGCCTCCAATTTTGGTAAAGATATGATTCGGGATAAAAAAACATATAGAATTAGGATTTGTTAAGCATTTTTTGATCCAATTTATCCTAAAGGTGTTCACTGTATCACTAAAATCTAACACTTCAAGTCCACCTTTTTTTCGACAATTTGAAAGGACTGTTTTTTTAGCTTATGAGGTTTGTTTTTCCATATGAAGTGAAGACATTTTTTTTTAATTCCTTTAGCGGTAGAGTCATTGACAAAAAGAGAAAGAGAAGGATATACAAAACGAGATAATCCTTCTGCTTTGGACAAAAGAACCCTCCCATAAAGGGAAAGGTCTCTTGGGAGCCAAAGATAAAAGATGGTTTTGGTTTTCTTGACCCGTCCAGAAACATTTAGCTGTTGTCGAGCTGTTAATTTTTTTGTTAAATAAATACCAAGATACTTTACTGTCTCCTTAACAGAGATACCATCGATTGAAGAATCGTCACTTTTATAGAGCGTCATTATCTCACACTTGGACATATTCAGTTTCAATCCAGAAGCACATGAAAACTGCTCAATTACATTTATAGCCTTAATTAATTGACTCTTATCTTTTAAAAAGAGAGTTGGGTCATCAGCCAACTGGGAGATTTTCATTTCTCTATCAAAGATGGATATACCTTCCAAGCTTTTTTCATGGATAATACTTAATGATAAAGTTCTGTAACTAAAATAAACAAAAAGGGGGAAATAGGACAGCCCTGTCTGACACCACGGGTAATGAAAAATCTCTTAGAAGTATTAAAAAAAATTAAAACAGAGCTGCTAATGTCTTTATAAAACATTTCAATATTATTAACAAAAAAGTTACCAAAACCAAATAACTTGAGAGTCTGCAAAAGTAATTCATGCTCCAGGGTGTCAAAAGCTTTATAAAAGTCTAGGAAAAGAATCATTGCTATAGAATGTTTAAAATCCGTATAGTCCAAAAGATCTAAAATAAGTCTTATGTTGTTACTGATATGCCTATCTTTTATAAAACCTGATTGTGTCTCTGCAACAAACTGATTAAGTTTCACCTTTAATCTATTAGCAAAAACCAAGGCTAACATATTATAATCGATAGTTAGGAGCGTAATTGGACGCCAATTATCTATTAAAAGAGTGTCCTTGCTTAGTTTGGGGACAAGGGAGATAATGCCTTGTTTCATTGAAGCTGGACTGTTAGGCTCGCGCTGTCGTCCTCACACTGCTATGACGTATGGTTCTGCGGTTCTGGAGTTAGACCTATCTCCCGCGGAAAAAAATGGAGGGTTCAAGATGGCGCTCTAGCAACATGTAAGTTGATGTGCTCAGCAAATTCAAAATGTATAATTGACTTCTAGTGCAGTTAGAAAAACACTTTATCACTTTCTTCAACTTCTAACGTCTATCGGTTGATAAGCATCCCTCTTCTAGAGAGTGACACAATGGGCAAGACCGAAAAAAGGAAAAACAAGAACGCTTCGCAGGCGATTGCTAAGCCTGCTAACGTTACTGATAGCGAAATGCTGCAGGTTTCCAGAGTTCCCATTTCAGTGAATCTACATGATTATGTCAAGACAGACCTGGATTTAATTTCAGACGAATTCATGTTGTGCGAGGAGGAATTTCCTGCACTCCTACGCCGAGCAAATCTCCTGCCGCCAAACAACGGAAGACTGAGCGTTCGGACATGGCTAACATTCTCTCACAACTTGGAGCACTCTCGCAATTAATAAATACTCGGTCTGATTCCCTGGATAAATGATAGGAGAAAATACACGCGCGATTACCAACATGAAGGAGGTAATAAACGAAAACACCAAGCAAATCACGAGTGTCAAGGAAGCCATAGAATTCATGAGCGAGGAAGTTAACAGTCTCAAACTCAAGTAGGCTATGGCGCGGTTGAGTCCAAGGTCGGCAAAGTGGATCAGATAGCCTACCATTGAGCAAGAGAGAAGACTAGCGCATCTGGAGAGTTATTCGCGACGGTGGAATTTAAGAATCTACGGAGTCTCAGAGAAAGAGTGAGAAGATGTTAGACAACAGGTCATCCAGGTGTGTCAGCAACTCCTGCCAGAGGACAAGGACAAGGACAAACTTCCGAATGCCATAGATACTGTACACCGGCTTCGTCGCAAGCAACCGAATAAACCCAGAGGTATTATTTTTCAATTTGCCTCCCGGTTCTATCGCGACGCTGTGTGGCGTGCAGCAAAGGAGTCTACGTTTCTCAGGGAAAATGGATTGAAGATATCAGAGGATTTGTCTCCAGCAGATAAAGAGAGGAGGAACAAACTGTGGCCGGTAGTGGAAAAAGCAAGACAAAACAACCAACGTGCTTACTTTATTGGAGGTAGGGCGTTTGTAGATGGAATCGAAATATTCCCTCCAGCCTGAAACGTTATGTAGCTAATATGGATACAACGTTACATGAAGCCTGTTTGCAACTTTCACTGTAACAATGGGTTAACAAGAGTTTGTTTAACCTCGAGAGATAGTTGCCTGCCTTAAGTTTTTTTTTATAATTTTTTTTATCTAATTTGTTTACGAAAAGTGGGGACAGGGAAAGAAGAAAAGTATAATTTAGGCTAGTTGATATTTTGAAGTAAAAATATACTAATGCCATCCTAAGTTATAATTTGTAGTTATGTAAACGCAATGCTAATGATATTTTTATTTTTAATTTTTTTGGAAGGCATCCTAATCTCAGGAATTTGTTCTTTTCAATCTCGCTCCTTATGGAGAGAAACAAAACAAGGAAGTTAGCTCTTGTTAGTTATGTTATTCTAGACTGCATTTGCACTGTAGAAATAATATTTTTACTACAAGAAGAGATTATTCATATGTTATGAATATTGAAATCTAAATTCTGATTTACACTATATAATTTGTACTAGTAGAATTTGCTGTTCTCATCGTTCTGTGTATATTTAACACATTCTCAGAAACCGGTTCAATTTACCTCTATAGTATAACACAGGTTATAGCTTATAGGGTTTTTTTTTCTCACTTTATGTCTCTTTCTATAATTTCTTTTAATACTAGAGGGTTAAGAAACACTATAAAAAGGAAAGCAATTTTTCCCTTTCTTAAACAATTTAAATCTGACTTGTTTTTTGCAAGAATGCCATTCAACCAAAGAGGATTATGTTTTTTGGAGATCTCAATGGGGATCCGATTTGTTGATGGCTCATGGAACAAGTAACTCAGCTGGTGTTTTTATTCTTAAAAAACGTTTTAATGGGAAGATTGTATGCTCTGACTGTGATCCAGGTGGTCGATATATCTGTCTCGTACTGGATATTTTGAATGTAACGGGTATTATTGTTAATATTTATGGTTTTAATCAACAAAAAGACAACGAAAAACGTATTGATCAAGTAGAGGAACATGTGTTGAAATTACTAACTAAATACCCAAATTCTTTTTTAGTTTTTGGAGGGGACTTTAACGTGGCTTTGGATGATGTCTTACATAGATGGCCTCCAAAGTCACCTGATAACTCGAGTCTGTACCTAAAGAGGTTTATGCAGAGATTTTCTTTACTCGACAGTTGGAGAGAAACTCATCCTTCTCAAAAACAATTTAAATGGAGCAACAATTCTCTTTCAAACCAGTCTCGTATGGATATGTGGCTTATCTCTAGAGATCTAAATAATGTATCCTCTGATATTACTCCATCGCCTCTCTCTGATCACAAATGCATATCCATATTCATTCCTCTTTCAGATACTGCTAACCTGCAAAGATTTACCTACTTTTGGAAACTGAACAATTCATTGCTTAAATATAAAGAAGTAAAAGATAGAATTAAATGTATAATCACTAGTTATTGGGAAAAAGCAAATAAGGAAAAAAAATTTGCAGTAATTGGGAATTAGTGAAATATGAAATTGGCAAATACATACGTTCTTTTGGTAGCAAATTGGCTAAAATGAAAAAAAAATGATGAGAGTATTATAATATGTAAAATTTCTAATCTTCTATCTAAAATGGTTGTATCTGATGTTGAAAAAGTTGAGCTTGCTCATCATCAAAATGCGTTGGATGAGGTTTATAAACAAAAAGCTGAGGGGGCGTTTGTTAGATCACGGAAAAGATGGATTGAGGAAGGTGAGCAAAATTCTTCTTATTTCTTGAGATTGGAAAGACAACAAATGGAAAAAAATCAGATTGAAAAGCTTATGATTGATGGATTTCTCTGTGAAGACCAAAAAGTGATTGCTAATTTTTGTGCAAAAATTCTATAATGACTTATACACATCTAAATTTAGCAAGCAACATGCTCATAATTTTTTTGATTCGTTATTTTCCATTAATCAATTAGGTAATGATGATCAAGCCTTCTGCGATTCTCCCATTACTTTAAAAGAAATTGATGAAGCAATTAAATCTTTAAAAACAAACAAGTCACCTGGTACAGATGGACTAACCTCAGAATTCTATCACATATTCAGTGAAAATATAGCTCCTTTCTTATTAAATGTCTTTAACGAAAGCATAAACAAATCGTTTCTCCCTCCTACTTTATGCCAAGGGCTGATCACTTTAATTCCCAAACCAAATAAAAATATTAATTTAATAGATAATTGGCGTCCTATAACGTTACTAAACAATGATTATAAAATAATTGCTTTAGTATTAGCCAAAAGATTAAGAGCAGTATTACATTCAATTATTGATGAAGCACAGTCTGGCTTTATGCAAAATAGACACATAGGCTATCTAACGATATAAGATTAATATTAGATATTTTAGATTATTCTGATATAATTAACAATGACAGCTTCATTTTTTTTCTTAGATTATTACAAAGCTTTTGATACTTTAGAACATATTTTTTGATTTCAAGCTCTTAAAAAAATAGGATTTGGTGATTTTTTTCTGTAAGATGGTAAAAATGTTATATGTAAATGGAAATAGTTCTGTTAAACTAAAAAACGGCACCTCTCCCAGATTTTTCCTTAATCGTGGTGTTCGACAGGGTTGTCCAGTGTCTCCTTATTTATTTTTAATTGCAGTACAATTTCTTAATTTGCCTATTACAAGGATTAACCTAAAAGGCATCACTGTAGGAACTAAAAAATTAATCATAAGTCAATTAGCTGATGACACAGCGTTGTTTTTAGAAGACTCCTCTCAAATCCCCGTAGCCTTAAATATCCTTCAATCATTCTCTAGCTTCTGGTCTAAGTCTGAATAATGATAAATGTGAATTATTGCCCATCAAAAATTATAATGTTTCTTCAATATGCGGCATAGCTGTTAAAAGCACTGTAAAATATCTTGGCATAGAAATAACTAACGATAAAAATAGATGTGTAACAAATTTTAATCCAATTATTGCAAAAACAAAGAAAAAACTTAATTGCTGGCTTCAAAGGGATCTATCTATTAAAGGAAGAGTTTTGCTCACTAAGGCCGAGGGACTTTCACGTCTCTCTTATGTGGGCCAATCTCTTTATGTTGATAAGTCCACATGTAAATTGATTGATAGAGATCTGACAGATTTTGTCTGGAAAAATAAAAACCACTATATCAAGAAATCGGTTATTCTAAACAATTATAACAAAGGTGGTTTAAATTTGATTGATTTTAGCTCTTTAAATTATACTTTTAAAATAAATTAAAAGTAAAATAAATAATAAAAATAAATCTGGAATATCTTCCCACTGTTACGGTGTTTATTCATTTTGTCATGTTTCTGGTTTGTGGTTTCTCTGTCTTTGGTCTTTTATTCAGTTTGTGCCTTGTTAATTGTAGTCTGTTATCCTAGTCATGTCATTATTAGGTCCCTTGTTTCAGGTGTGTTTTCTTGTTAGGTTGTATGGTCCCGCTCGGTGTTCTGATTTGCCCCAGCTGTGTCTTGTTCCCTCATCCCGTCTGTGTATTTAAATCCTGTCTGCTCTTTTGTTCGTGGTCAGTTATTGAATGTATGTTTTAATGTGCGTACCACGAGTATCTTGTCTGTTCTGTATCTGTAATTAAAGTCTACTGCTGCATTTAGATCCGCCTACTGCCTTTGCTTCCACGCAAATTCGTAACACCCACAACAAGCTTTTTCAAATATTGGGCGTATAAGATTTTTATTAATGTGTAATTATAACATACCTAAAATTCCCATCATACTTTTGAATTTCCACCAACAGGTACTTTTGGCATGGGCTTTAATATATAAACACAATTTCACCCCCCATAGATTCTTTATTTGGAATAATCAAAATATTTTATACAAAAATAGATCTTTATTTTTTAATAAATGGTTTAATAACGGCTTACTTTTAGTTTGTCAGCTTTTTAACAACCAAGGTTTTTTAATGACTTTGACTTACACTGAATTTCTTTCTGAATACAATATTCCAGTTACCCCCAAAGAGTTATGTTATGTTATGCCATAGTTATGGGAGCAATTCCAACAGGAATCTGTACTCTCTTAAAAAACTGCTTTCACTCTCCTACTATAATTACTACTTTTCCTGAGCCAACTGAAACTCCAATAGGTAAAATATGTTTTTCAGGAAAAAAAGAAAGAAATAATAAAGTTAGATCCCTTTTTCTTGAAAATATAATTTCTGTTTCTCCTGCAATCTCTTATTGGAGTAATTTATTTAAAAATTTAAATTGGAAAAAGATTTGGTCCTTACAACAGAAATATTTTCTAACTAATAAAGTAAAAGAAGTGTCCTTTAAAATAATAAATAAATTCTACCCTGTTAAATATTTTATGATTAAATATAAAAGTAATATTGACACAAGATGCTCATTTTGCCAAGTTCACACATAAACTGTTATCATTTATTTTGGTCATGTTTCTATAGTGAACAACTATGGAAAAATATTGAAATATTTATTAAAGATAATATCCAGCAAGATATAACAGTAACCTTTAAAGACATTATCTTTGGATACTTTTGAGTCTGACCCCAATAAAAAAAAGCCTGCTTTGTTATTAATTTATTTTATTTTATTGATAAATTTTACATTCATAAATGTAAATTCACCAATAAAAAAACAATTTTTATTGTTTTTTGAAAGAATTTAAAATATACCTTAACACAATTTCATCCTTAGTAAATAAGAAAGCTATTAAAACTATTTCAAATTGTAATGTCTTTAATTTGTGTACACTTAACGATATATAAGATGTCTTACCCTCATGATTATTTGATATATTTGAATTGTATTGTCATTTTTGTAATTCTGATACAAAATTGTATAGCATTTTTGTCATCTCTGTATTATTTGCAAGCATAAAAAAAAAAAAAACTATCTCCCGCGAAGCGCCAGTTTTGGCGTCTGGTCTATTTTTTCGCGAGCCGCGAGTGATCCGCTTCAATTCTGGCAGGAAGTTACACCAAGAAACACTCGACCATCCGGTCAATTGTCCAAATATAAGCAATTTTCAAATTAAAATACCCTAATACCCTATAATCAAAAGATATAGGGCAAGGGCTCTCCTGTCTACTCGCACTGGGAAACGTACTCGGTTACTAACGTAACCTCGGTTCTCTCTAGAGAGGGAACGAGTACTGCGTAATATCTTACGCTATGGGGAAAACCTCTTTTCCACGAGATATTGAAGCCAAAAATTATCCTTTAATTTTGATTAATGTAAAACGCTGTGCGGCAGCGTGCAGACATAGGCAAGACGGCTTGCGCGCCTATTGGCTGCCCTGCGGCAACAGCAGCAAGCCTATCGAGAGAGGCCCTGCGTGACATGACATTCAATGGGGGTGCTTCGCGCCCATTTCGTCTCGTCCCGCCAGAATAGGCGTGGCCTTGGCCTATAAATACGCTCGACAGGCTGATACAAACTGGTTTTCATCGCTGAAGCGAACCAGCGCTGTTGTATGCACGGCAAGATACGCAGTACTCGTTCCCTCTCTAGAGAGAACCGAGGTTACGTTAGTAACCGAGTACGTTCTCTTATGAGAGTATCTCTCGTACTGCGTAATATCTTACGCTATGGGGAACACAATGTAAGACGCCGTGCGTACTGGGATCCGACACCAAAGTCCCAAGGGCAGTAGCCCGGGGCTCATATAGTGCATAATCACCGTAGACTCACAGAGAGTCGGAGAAGAGAGGCTACCAGCATCATTCCCCATGAAATAGCATACCATAGGAGCTAGTTATGTCAACAGTATATCCCGCAGACAGGGTGAACGCGTTCAGCCTGAACTGGGCAAAAGTACGGGCTATTCAACACCCATGGAGCTGTTCCATCGATCAGTGAGCGATACTCAATCAAAACTCAGCATTCTGCGCCTGCGCAGCGGGACAGATAGTACTGAATTCTAGACCGACAGCAGCTTGGCCTGTAAGGCGTGAACCTCTGGGTTATAGAACCTTATAAATGTAGACGGCGAGGCCCAGCCCGCCGCCATACAGATATCATGCAAGGAAATCCCACTAGACCACGCCCACGAAGAGGCCACGCCTCTCGTGGAGTGCGCTCTGACACCCAAAGGACACTGCAGGCCCTTAGAAGTGTAAGCCAGCGCTATGGCATAGACTATCCATCTGGATAGGCTCTGTTTTGATGGGGCCAGTCCCTTGGAGTGTCCGCCAAACAAAACAAAGAGCTGCTCGGTCTGCCTGAAGACAGACGAGCGGGACACATAAGCTCTCAGCGCCCTGACGGGGCAAAGGAGATTAGCATCCGCCTCCTCATTGTTCACCGGGAGGGCGCACAGGGAAATAACCTGGGCCCTGAACGGTGTGTTGAGGGATTTTGGCACGTACCCGTGCCTTGGTTTGAGTATGACTTTTGAGTCATTAGGCCCAAACTCCATACAGGACGCGCTTACTGAAAGCGCTTGTAAGTCCCCCACGGGCTTTATTGAAGCAAGAGCCACAAGAAATACCGTTTTGAAAGACAGGTGCTTCATGTCTGACAAATGGATTGGCTCAAATGGGGCACCTTTCAGGGCTTCCAGAACCGTAGAAAGGTCCCACATAGGGACTGAGGGAGGTCTGGAAGGACTCAGCCTCCGAGCTCCCCTGAGGAATCGCACGACGAGGTCGTTTTTCCCCAGTGACTGGCCAGACGTCGGTTTTGCAAACGCCGTTATGGCCGCCACGTATACTTTGAGCGTGGACGGGGTTCTACCCTTATCCAGCAGCTCCTGAAGGAAGGAGAGCACTTCCGTAACCCCGCAGTCTACGGGTGAAAAGCCCTGAGCTTGACACCAGGTAGAGAACACTGACCATTTCGAGGAGTAGAGCCGTCTAGTAGACGGGGCCCTAGCCTGCGTGATCGTGTTTAACACTCCCTCCGGGAGGTTAGCGGGTACCTGTTGATGGCCCACATATGTAGGGACCATAACTCCGGGCGAGGATGCCAAATCGAGCCCTTTGCCCGAGAGAGGAGGTCTCTCCTCACCGGTATCGGCCACGGGGCAGTGCTGGTCAGCTGCATCAGGACTGGGAACCAGGTTTGGTTCGTCCATAGCGGAGCCACGAGCAGCACTGGGCATCCATTTTCCCTGATTCGTTCCAGCACTTGAGGCAGGAGCGAGACGGGGGGAAAAGCATAGAGTGGGCGTCGGGGCCATACGTGGGCCAGCGCATCCCTGCTCTTGGAGAAAAAGTTCGGACAGTGAGCGTTTTCCTGGGACGCGAACAGGTCCACCTGCGCTCTGCTGAATGTCTCCCACAGCAGTTGGATCGCCTGCGGGTGCAGCGACCATTCCCCTGCTGGGACATTGTTTCTGGACAGTCTGTCTGGTCCCAGATTCAGGTGACCAGACACATGCGCTGCTTTCAGTGAAAGCAGGTTGTGCTGAGCCCAGTCCAGGAGGCGTTTCGTCAGCCTGTAAAGGCTTCGGGACCTGACGCCGCCCTGGTGATTTATGTACGCCACCACTGACATGTTGTCCGACCGGACTAAGACGTGGCGGCCTTTTATCTGGGGACAAAAGCGCCTTAGCGCGTTGTCTACTGCCAGCATTTCTAGACAGTTTATGTGTAGGAGCTTCTCCCGTTCTGACCACTGGCCAAAGAACGGTCTGCCCTCGAGCAGCGCTCCCCATCCCGAGGTGGAGGAGTCCGTGGACACCACCATCACACTCGAGGGAGTCCCCAGACTCACGCCTGACTGGTACCAGTCGGCTTTTTTCCAAGGTTTCAGAGCCGAGACGCATTTCCTGTCGACCCTGAGGCGAAACAGACTTGCGTTTCAAAAGCGCTTTGTTCAATTGTCGCAGATCTAGAATGGGTCGGAGACCCCCGTCTTTTTTCGGTACCAGAAACTATCTGCTGTATACACCCCCTTCGCTCTGAGCCTGAGATAAAGGTTCTATGGCCCCTTTGCTCAGTAGTTTTGCTATTTCGGTTCGAAGTAGATGAGATACTTCGTTGTCCACCGTGGTTTCGACACATGCCGTGCAACGGCGGGGACGTCGAGCGAACTGTAGCGAATAGCCTCTCTTTATAGTGTTCAACACCCATTCTGATACCCCGGGAAGCATTGCCCATGCATTCGCGTGGATAGCTAGAGGCAGAATGATATCCGGGCTCTGGCCGCGGCACAGCGGCGGCTGCAGAGCTTCGGTGTGCTGAGACATGAACACTGTGTTTAAAGTGTGCGAGGCGGGGGGCGCGCCGATCACGGCGGGCAGCCTGTTCGCACTCGCTTTCTCTATGACAAATTGTGGAGAGAGAACGAGCGGGACAAACCCCGTAGGGTTCAGCGTCTCTGTGAGTGAATGTGGGCGCGGGACAGCGGGCACATTTACCTGCACTGAAACACCGTCGGCTTGCGCTGACTGAATATGTGTTGGTTTCGTTTTTACAGAAACCGTGGGACACGCACTGTGTAGTGTTTGTGGGCACTGTGTCGTGGGCACATTCACTACGTTTGCACAATCGACATGAGTCGATTTTATTTGTGCTAGCCCTGAACTGTGGCGGGCTGTGTCTGCGTGTGGGAATGGGCACTGTGACGTGGGCATTCTTACAACACTCATAACACCATCGGCTATGGCCGGGACACCAGAAAATACACTCTTTATTGGATTTATCTGGGTCGCCGTAAAAATGGCGTTAATGTGCAGGCAAGCGGGCTGTGGTACCGGCTTGTTTACTGCGAAATACACTGGAACAGTCACATTGTTTGGAACTGAACGAGCGAGAGGTTTCGGTGGAGTCTGGCCGCGGCGAGACTTAAACACCGTGGGTCTTAGCTGACTGTATGCGTGTTGGTTTCGTTTTACAGAAAACGTGGCACATGCAGTGTGTAGTGTTTGTGGGCACTGGGTTGTGGGCACATTCACTACATTTAATGCACAATTGACATGAGTCGATTTCATATGTGCGAGCCCTGCACTGTGGCGGGCTGTGTTTGTGTGTAGAAATGAACACTGGGCTGTGGGCATTTTTATTACACTCATAACACCATCGGCTGTGGCCGGAATACCAGAAAATACATTGCTTATATGATTTTTCTGGGTCGCCGTGGAAACGGCATTTGTGTGCAGGCAAGCGGGCCATGGTACCGGCTTGTTTACTGCAGAATACACTGGAACAGTCACATTTTCTTGGAACTGAACGAGCGAAAAGTATCAGTGCAAGTCTGGCCACGGCGAGACTAAATTTTATCTGCTGCGAGAGCTGGGATCGAACACGGGTCTCCCGTGCGATGGCTGTAGGTTTCGCCACTGAGCCACAGGGGGAAACGACAACAGCTTAAAATAGCTCGAGCACATAATAGAGCGTCATCACAGTTTTGTGTGTGTTGGCGTTTGTTTGCAGGCGTGCGTGTTATACAACAGGCTCATTGCTGCAATATTGACATTTTCAGCCGCTCAAACTAAGAGGAGCTGAGAAATGTTTGAGAAATGGAGATTGGTCCGGCCTCGGCGGGACTAAAAATACACTCTTTCCTCATTTCGCCGGTGATGCATGCCCACGGGGGGCGGGGGCGGGGTAGCTTTCCTATAACGTAAAGAAAGCTAGCCGCGGTTTTGATGCTGGCCCGTTTCCCTGACGACTCGCGGGCAGAAGGGGGAGATCCACAGAGCTCGCCCAATCCTCACTGTCCAACGCGGGGATATAGCAGCTGGCCTCCTCTACAGATGCAGCTATCTTGTCGTCACTAATGGCGGAAGCGGCGGCGCGCGGCGGCCGCTGTCCGTCAGTGAGCGACTCGATTGAAGCTGGTGAAGCTGGCGGGCGAACCGGCGAGCTTTCACGGGCTGGAGAAGGCTCGAGGACCCGCTGAATACGGCGCTTTGCGGCGCGGCACTACAGCGGGCGGGAGTGCAGACTCGGAGAAAAAATGCCAGGCAAGTCCTCAGAGTCACCATGGCAATAGTTCCACAGGAACGAAGCGTCTTCAAAAAGACGCTGCTCTTTTAGATAAAGAGAGAGAGAGAGAGAGTGTGAGTCGCGACGGCGAACACACACTCTAGCAGTGAAAAACGATATTAACGCCGGAAAGCGTAGCAGGTACGGCGGCTGAAGGCGGCGAGGTGAAGGCCAGCGGCTTCAGGCTCGAAGGCTCGTCCCGCAGAAGGCTTACTATCAGACGGCGCGGCTTCTCACTCCGGATCCAGCGATGCAGTAGTGCTTCGCTGAAGAGATGAAAATCAGTTTGTATCAGCCTGTCGAGCGTATTTATAGGCCAAGGCCACGCCTATTCTGGCGGGACGCGACGAAATGGGCGCGAAGCACCCCCATTGAATGTCACGTCACGCAGGGCCTCTCTCGATAGGCTTGCTGCTGTTGCCGCAGGGCAGCCAATAGGCGCGCAAGCCGTCTTGCCTATGTCTGCACGCTGCCGCACAGCGTTTTACATTAATCAAAATTAAAGGATAATTTTTGGCTTCAATATCTCGTGGAAAAGAGGTTTTCCCCATAGCGTAAGATATTACGCAGTACGAGAGATACTCTCGTAAGAGAACAGGAAGAGGAAAATAGATGTTGTAGAGGAAAAAACGGACCGCGCGTGATTTTCCGTTCCGCGTCGCTTCAGCGTCCGGTGTGAACCCGGCGTGAAGCCTTGTTGCGATTCTCCGCTGACTGCGCGCGCACCTCCCCAAACGAACAAGGCGTTTATACCAGAGAATTTCTAATAGAAGAGAATTGGCACTGTCTGTTTACTTCCGGTTTCTGGACTGGCTGCAGTAACACATCTCTGTCCATACGGGGGCGCTCGCAGGCGAGTGTAGAATGAATGGGTGTCTATGGGGTTTCACCCCCAGAAATCCACTTTTCTCAGGATGTAATTTTTTGTCAAGTAATTTGAAAGTTGAATTCAAAAGAGGGGACTAAGATAATAGAGTCAGCTGAAAATTGCATTTTTAAATTCACTTATCTGTTCTAAAAATCTGTTCAAAAATGTGATGACGTCACATAATAGCAGAATGCTAGCGTGTTCCGACCAACAACGACCTAACCTTTAAGAAATCGAAAGGACATAAGTACTCGTTCATTCGACTTTTGGACTATAATCTAACTTGCGGAATCATCAATAAAATCTACGTTGATTCAACGACAAGCAGGAGAAAGGGATACATTTAGCCGTCTAGCTCCATAGACTCCCATTCATTCTGCACTCGCCTGCGATCACCTGCGGTGGAATTCTAATGGAACTGCAACCAAGATGATATACAATGGGGCTAATAGGAAGTGCCAAGGCTCTCCGTTAGACGGGCTCTGTGTATACTTGATGCGCTCGCGGTTGTGCTATTCTGTGAAACGACAGGGGGCGGCTCGGGGTAATTCTCCTTTAAACCACCAGGAATCAGCAGTGAAGAAGTAGTTTGCCGTTTATAAGTAGTTTATTAATTGCTGAAATTCATATTAAAAAAGAGTAATAAATGCAGTAGGTTTATTGTACTTACACTGCATGTAACCTAGTTAAACAACTGAAGTCTTATTGAAGAGTGTTTAAACCTTCATTTAATCTGCAGGGCTTACTTCTGCTATTGTAGGCTTATTTTGTAAATGTAAGCAGTTACTTTAGACAAGTGCAAACTGGGTGCTTAATGCAAATGTGTTCCTATTCATAAAATGAAAGTCTTTAATGGTCGCCCATCAATACAAATGTCTCAATGTGTATTGAAGGATCATAAACATGCTGGTGCAGACGAACCAGCTAGGACAAAGTCGCCTCGAAGTCGTTCATCTTCGGATGCGGCGCCACGTGCAATGTTACAAAAAGTGCCGTGCACACCGCCAGGCGAAATGGGGTCTTGCCATAGCAGTAAAAGAAATGGACACAGCGACCCCCTTGATTTCAACTGAGAAAACTGAAGCCCATTAAAAGCACTCACTTCCTGATGGCTGAGCATACCTCGCAGGCTCAAACTGAGCTTGACGACAGTCTGACAGTTGTGAATCTTCTAGTAGCTGTGCCAAGACAAATCTGAATCACCTAATTCCTCAAAAACGTTGTTGAAATATTTTGTCCAGTTGCTTTTATGGACTCTCTATCTATGGGCTTCTCCCTTGACTTTATGCCTCTATGTCCCCCCGATTGCCTCATAGACAGTAAAAGACTACCTGCGAGCTTCTCCTCCTGTCTATACAGTAATTTATCTAAAGTGCGACAGAGGGTTGCGTGGTTATGATGCAATTGTTAGCCTATTTTTACAAAAACGGCTTCTACTGGGCCATAACGTAAGATACAAAGTAGAAATGAAGTCTTTGGACACCTCAGATGTAAAGTTATTCGCTGTCAAAGTGACGCCAAAATGAATGGGAGTCAATGGAATGCTAACAGCAGGTGATGGTCTGCTACAATGGCTGCTCCCAGGAGGCTTCAGTTTCCGGCTGATGGATTACCCCCTTGGGTCTTGCGCACCCAATGCGCACGACCGCCCACACCGCAATGACGTTATTTACAAGGTGAACAGGAACCGAAACAACCACGCATGTACCGACAACGACAGACAAGGAACAGACTGAACCACAGGACTTAAATACAGAGGGAACAGATAAGTGAAACAAGACACAGATGGGGCAAATTAACTGGTTGCTGCAGAATAGGAACCTGCTGTAAACCAGTTTTTAACCTGAGTCAGGCCCCATTTACTGAAACTAAATTGTTGCTCTTAAATTTCCCTGCATAATAAATGAAATGAAACTGATAATGACAGATTAACGGGTGAATTCACTGACCGCTAATGATGAGCAGCAAAACTGGGAACAGGACTGAAACAAATACACAATGAAAGGGCCCCCCCGGAGTAGGAAGCCTCCAGGGCTGAGCAGGCGGCCAGGGCGGTTTTCTGTCACGGGCTGGTTGAGGTAGACACGGAAAGCAGGATTGCAGTCTTTATTTACAAACTAGATATGCACGGACAGGAACAGAAACGACAGAAGGAACAGACTGAACCACAGGACTTAAATACAGAGGGAACAGATAACTGAAACAAGACACAGCTGGGGCAAATTAACTGATAATTACAGATTAACAGGTGAATTCACTGAACACGAATGATGAGCGGGAAAACTGGGAACAGGACTGAACCAAATACACAATGAAAAGGGGAAAAACAGGACATACATCTAACAGTCGGAAGACCGAAGTTTTACGTGGAGCATTCAGAGATTTTTTTTTCTGAATTACAGTTGGGTGTGAATGTGAATTGTGCTGAAAAAAACATTATCTTCTCTGAAAAGCGTTCTGCAAATTCAGCTGACATAAACCACACTTTTAATAAACAAAAAAATATCCAGTAGTTTAGAAGTGTAATATATAATTTGGAAAGAATTATGTTATGGATTCCCGTCTTTGTATTTAGCCTATTACGTACGAATTAAGCGCGCACCCAATTGAAGAAGGAAGGTGACTTGGTTATTACCTCATAATTTTTTTGTTACAAACAAGGTCAAAGAAATCTCTTTCAAGATATTGCACAAATTCTACCCTGTCAAACATTTCCTTAGTAAGTTTAAGAAAGACATTGATGTAAGTTGCTCTTTTTGCTCTTTGCACTTGGAAACACCCCATATTTACTGGCATTGTAGTCATGTGAAAGAAGTCATTGTAGTCATTGTAGTGTCGGTTACTTTAATTTCCTATTATCACTGTAAAGCTGCTTTGAAACCATCCATATTGTTAAAAGCGCTATATAAATTAAGGTGACTTGACTTGACTTGAAAAAGTTATGGTATGAGGTGTCTATGTTTATTAAGGAAAAGGTACTCTTTAATTTTGTTTTGCATTTTGAAAATGTATTTTTTTGGATATTCGAAGTATGATAATAGTGTGATTAAGGAGGCTTTTGTAATTAATCTGTTAATTTTATTAGTCAAATTTCACATCAGTAAGTGTAAGTTGTCTAACAAAAAGCCCCTTTTTCAGTATTCCTTTAAGAATTCAAAAATGACTTTTCTATTATTCAATCTGTTACTATTGGAAAAGCTATTAAGACTGTTCATTTGTGTACTGTCTTCAAAATCTTTGATTGGTATAAAGGTCTTGTATTTTTCGGATTTTTATTATTATTATTTTATGTGTGTTTTCTTTGCTCCACTGGCTCTAAAATGTATGTTGTATTGTTTTGCTGTTTAAAGCAATAAAACATAAAAAATGAATTAAAAAAAGAAGCCAGGTGACGTATTAGGTTAGCGCTTGTTCACAATCTCATGAATAATTACAATAAAGCATGTAATGTAAATGTGTGCATCACCACATTAATAGTCATGAGAATGATTACAAACAGTTAAGACAGGCAGTGTCAACGTGAAACAACACCTTTATTTTATTTTAATTATTCATGATATAGTGACCCAAGAACTACGCGGAATTTACCTCATCAGCCATCATAAGCCAACGACAGAGTAACGCACACGGAAGAGCCACTTGCAGGAAACTGAATATCGATCTGGAGTGTAATAGCACTCCAAATCCATCAAACATTTTGGCGAGGGAAAATATGGCATAATCTCTTGTCCTGTGTAGTATTAATAAAATATATTTTATTAATTGTTGGTCCTATATTCATTGTATGATTTCACATTTTAATATTCAGTGTAAAATGCCATTATAATGCAAAACTCTGTCTGATTTAAATTATTACTAATTCAAGTCACTCTTGTTTTAGATTATTAATATTATTATTATTATTATTGCATACGTTGGTCCTTCACATATTATTCACTACCCTATCTGATTCACACACATGACAGATGCTAATTTAGATGACCAAATAGTGATCGAGAGGCTGTATGCCTGTTGAGGATGCGTACTTGAAAAAAGGAGTTGTTTCCTATACATGCATGCTTATTCTGTCTTCTATTGCCTGTTTATATTGTTGTAAAAAAATGCTGATATTTATATACGCTGTGTGTGTGTGTGTGTGTGTGTGTGTGTGTGTGTGTGTGTGTGTGTGTGTGTGTGTGTGTGTGTGTGTGTGTGTGTGTGTGTGTAATGTATATTTTAACTTTGAAAAACACTGCAAAACAAGATTCTCAGATTTATAAGGCTTAAGGGTGTTATCAGAAGGGGCTCTCTAACAAATAATGCATAGGGGTTAAATTATAAAAAGATGCTTTAGAAATATGCACACTTATAACAGTATAAGTTGACTGGAGAAATGTGTAATTATTCCTACACAATTTCTATAGTGATTGTAAAAATGGTCATGACTTTCAGGTGTTGAACAGTTATAGTTAACTGTCTAAATAGGACCATTTAAAATATGCTGTATTATTGTACGTAGTTGTAGCCTATGTTCGGAAAAGACATTGTTCAACATGTATGTTCACATTAAAAACTGCTATTTACAAGCCTAATCTAATTTGGTTCTGTGTACTTGAGCAAGAGATACAACAGTAGGTGGTGCTAATGTCCAATAATTTACGCGTTTACCTGTTAATACATAATTACGCGTTTACACAACAGTTTCACACATTTTGTCCCTTTTGGCTTTCCATACATCAAGGGCGCATATTGACCGCAAAGCACCCTTCTGAAACCTAATATGACAAATGGGACAACCTACGGTCTCATGGACTTAACTGACACACGCACAAGCAGCCGTCCACAAGACCAAAAGTGTCAAGAGATTTAAAGCACCATTTTTGAAGATGCATATTTGCATATCTGCAAATGTGCGAACATGCTCTAGGCGACTTTGTAAGAACTATTGAATCTGGAAATAAAGCAAAATAACTCAGAAAAATTAAAAATAGTCCTCAGATACCATGTCTGTAATTTAAATCAAAACATCTAGCGTTAATTCGATCTCAAACAGTTTCATTAAAATAAGTTATTAGGCCTACTCCACCATGTGCGGCAATATGGTTTCGCTAAAACAGTCGTGACTAGCTAGTTGATCTCCAACGATGCATTGTACTATGGTAGTATAGCAGCGAGTTACGTCGTTGTATGGGAAACAAACCCCAGAAAGACTGACAGTGGAATGTGCTACTTTATTACGTAATAAAGTAATACTTCCTCTGCAGAAGATGATCAATGCCTGCTTCTACATCGCTGCTTATTTAGCCCCGCCCACCGATTCGTGCATACCATGTAGTAAATAACGAGATAAGCAAATGCAGGTCAATGCAGAAACCAAACGGGAAAGATTGCTACGAAGACAAGACACTGTGAAGTGCCCAATTGTGAAACCACACAGACTTTGCATTACCTTCCTTCTGATCCTAACATTCGGAAGGAGTGGATAAACTTTATTTTTAATTAAGTTCCAAACCGCTCAGTAAGAACTTGGTCATTTTTTCACTTCATTTTACCGCGGATTTTTACAAACAAGGAAAGATTCGACGCAGGATTTTCAGAAAGATTGAAATTAAAAGTCAATGGTGTGCCAAGTATTTTGGATCCGACAGTAATATCAAACCACACTGTGAGTAGGCTAACTGTTTTTATTACGTGGTCACTATTGCCATTATTACAGAACGTTTGACCTGTACTGAGTATGTATGCAGTTTTAACCTGTATGGCTGAATTTCGCAATATCAGAAGTTTTAAAAACAATCCCACACGTGTACTGGGGGCGTTGAAAACTTTTAAATATGCAAAAATGTAGGCCAATCATACCAGTGGGCGTTTAGTTCCGAGTCTACCCCTATTCATTTAATTTATTTATTTATGGAGCACAAATAAACGCAACAGAAATTGACCACTGTGATGTACAAAGAAAATAAGAAACAGAAATAATAAACAATACATCACAAAAAATTCATGTACGGACCATGCAGACCTCACTAATAAGGAAAACTATTCCATATCCTAGGACCGGACACTGAAAACGCACGGTCACCTCGCAACTTCAGTCTTGTTCATGGATATGACAGTGTAATACTGACTGAGGACTGACTAATTCACTTTTAAAAGATCTGACAAATAGGAAGGTTCCAGACCATTTAAAGACAGATTTCTAACATTATTCTCTCAACAGACATTTACATCGATAGTCTGGCGTTATAATTTATTTGCTTTTGGTGTACTGTGGAGTTGGTAAAACTGTTTTTAATGGCAAGCTAGCAGACACCGTTGACTCGCACTAGCCTAGCACTGACAAACTATGCAACTGGAAGGACTGGATGAAAAGTTTTGAAAACTGTCTCCACTGTAGCATCTGGACCAATCACACACACAAATTCTTCATTTTATCTAATGAATAGTCCAACAAACTCACTCTCCCAACAAAGATCAGTGTAACTTCCCCGGAAACTAACATCCCAATGAAGATAACACCACTGGCAGAACTCAGGGTCCTGTTACATAGATAAGGATTTTTATGACCTCTAAAAGGAAATTCCTGAGAGATGTGACACTCACTTCTCCTGAGGAGGAGAAATAAACCCTGTTAATCCTATATATTATATATAACCACTTGAGAAATGTATAAACATGTATCTAATTTTCACATCTCATGATTTTCCTTCGGATGTTGTTTTGGCCTTTGTTTTCTTGTAAACTCTATGGGTTAATGTTTTAGACTTTGCATACAAATATGTGAACCATATTTGGTATCTACAAATTCCAATCTTCGTTCCCCATTTGTTAATTTACATTACATTTTGTTAACTTTGTGACGCATGGGTATTATAAGAATCTTGAAGATTCTTTCTCTTAAACACCCAATGAAATTACAGATTCAAATGTGCTGTCTGAACACAAAGAGTCATAAAATCTCCCTCCAAAGGGACAACTTTGGATTGGCTCACATACCCCCAGAGGGTGTGACATCTTCACCCTTTTAAATCACTGATCAAGGTCAGTCTCTCTCTCTCTTTTGGCTTTTTGACTCTCTGGACGCTCTTGGCTCTCTGAGCCCCCGTTTACTTTCTCTTGGTCCTTCCTGAAAAGTCCAGATGTGAAGATGATGCTAAACTAGAAGTTTTCTAAGGACCCCCAAGCTTGTGCCAGGCTGCGGCCTTGTCTTTCCATTCACCAAAGATCCTCTGACTCCAACCGGTTCTCTCTCAACAAAACAACATCAGCAAAGATCAACTGGAGCCACAACAAATTGCATCAGGACAGTTTAATTCAAATTGGCGAGACATGAAAGTATCAAACTTAGTCTCATTATTTGATACATTAAGTATCCTTACACCTCTTAAAGGACGTGTTAGAACTAAACTAATGGTTTGCTCAAGGCTGTTGATCTGCTGAATTTCAAACAATGCTATAACTTCTTGCTTTCCTGTATTCTTCTTCAGCTCTCTTTCCCTTGGTAAACTGTGTGCATGTATGTATGTGTATGTTAGAGTAGTTAAATGCTTAGTCTAGTTAATAAAGTCTTGTTCATATCACACGTAATGTTGTCTGTGTCTCAAGCTCATATCTGGAAGTCAATAATCATATCGATCTTGACTACTTGCTCTTAGTAGTACTTGGTAAGAAAAACATTTCCTATGCCCCGGAAATGTACATTTCTATTAATTAATTAATAACCAATATTGAGGGTTCACTGAATGAACTGAGTAATTGGTTGTAATGTTAATGTAGCTAAATAAAGTTAATCTGATTAACTGACCCAAATATTCATAATCAATAATAACAAGTTATGATTGGTTATTAATATTTCATAGAGCTAATTCGCTACACCACTGATAAATAACACCCAGGCTAACATGGAAATGAGGTCCGATGTCCAAAATCCTGAACCACCCCTTTAACCTTTAACATTCTTGCAATCCTTTTATTTTTATTTGGCATGTTTGTGTGCTGCTGCTTGTCTCTGTGTGTGTAATAAGCACGCACTATGCACATTGTGGACCAGCCTATAGGTGCACATTACCAGACATCCTAAGTCACCTGGAAATTCCGTGAGTCTCCCGCATATTGATAGCGGCTCCCTGATGCCCGCAAATTAGTTAAAATCTCCTGGAATCTAGAGCGAGCAAGATAGAAGAGACTCCAAAAGAGACAGAGAGCATCCTGGTTGACCTGTTTCAACCAATCAAAACACCCACAGTTCCACAGACGACATTTTGATTGCTATCAGGATATGAGGAGACTTTTAACCAGCATTACAAAAATGTTTCTGCAAAGAATCACCTT
Source organism: Siphateles boraxobius (assembly GCF_051911475.1). Lineage (NCBI taxonomy): Eukaryota > Metazoa > Chordata > Actinopteri > Cypriniformes > Leuciscidae > Siphateles > Siphateles boraxobius. Next base: position 24,245,981 of record NW_027509141.1, read on the forward strand.
CGGCACCTTTAATTAAGATATGTTTTACGTAAAAATCTTGATATCATTATAAGTGGACCTCAGAGAACAGTACAAAATAATTAAAAAAGGCAGTTCATGGCCCATTTAACAAGCCAGATCCTCGTGAAATGTATGAAAGAAATGCCACAAATGTAATGTCCACATGTCACCACCAGAGTCCAGTATTATTTGAATTCTGAAACAGTTTCTGTCACTCTTGGAAATAGACACATGCGTCCCAAATCGCCTATACTACGCCAAAAAGTATGTACTATTTTTGTGAAGAAAAAAGTACATACTTTTGAGTGTGTAGCAAAAGTAGGTAAGCTTTGGGACATACTTAGGGTTGCCACATACTAAGGGTTGCCACACGTCCCGGTTTTTCCGGGATTGTCCCTTTTTTAACAACCTGTCCCGGGAAATTTATACACTCTACCGCGAGACTGAATGTCCCGTTTTTCAAATGGTTATGTGAATATGTCCCGGTTTTCTAAAGGCTATGATGAATATGTCCCGGTTTTCGCAAGTCTACGTGAATATGTATGTTCAAACAGCGCGCGCACGACAGAGAGGTAGAGATCGAGAGACCTTGTGTGTGTGCTAGTCTGCGTGTGTGCCTCATGAAGCACATGTTTGAATATAATGATGCATTTAAAAATTAATGGCTATATCTTTACAAAGGTTCACAATTAATGCTGCTGCAGATGCAATATCATAGACAACATTGAATAAATACATTTTCGTCAGGTTAGATAGCCTACAGATAATTAATCATTCATACCCCTTTATCTAAACCTCTCTAGCCTCCATGTCTGTTTTTTTTTAAATACTTTTCACTCGTGTTTGTCTAACCGAATCCTCGTCCAACGCGCGATGGGTTGTGGGCAATAGAGTGCGCATCGATCTGCACTTCGGATTATGTCCAAGCGGCAACCTCCGTCTCTCTCTTGAAACCTTGAAACCAGAGCCGTTCAACGGCTCTGCTTGAAACCAACACGTGAATTAAACTGCAATTCATCGACTGGCCGCTTGAGGCTGGCAGCAAAAGTGAGTCAAATCTGTATTTCCCCCATGTTAAACTGCCCAACTTTACAGCAGAAAAAAAATATGTTTACAGCCTGGTGTCTAAAGTTGTTTTGGTCTATACAGCTAATTTTGCCCTTCATGACAACTGTGAGGAGGGGTGAATTTTTTTATAACTCATCCGTTTAAATTATATTAAGCTTTAAAATGCTGCATAATCAAGGGCGTGGCCACTTGAGTGACAGGTGGATTGCGCTGCTGTCACTAGCCGTTTGACTGCTCTCTGTTAGTCATCACGCCACCTCAGCTAATTCCAGCTGCTGAACTTGCCATCTCTGCCATGTTTATACTTTTTTTGGAATTATCTCATAAAATTTAATACACGCCTTATACCTTACTGTAAGTTCACACCGCCGCCGACTTGAGCTTCCAAAGCTACCGGAAGCCATTCATTTTCAGTGGAAGCTGGCTTCTCTCAGCTGCAAGGAGCGTCAAATCCATCGGCGTCGTGTTTGGGGCGTTTTGAGCGTCAATCAGAAAGTTGGAAGTAGCTCTACTTTATGGTAATAAGCTATGACGCGGTTCAGCGGCAAGCAGCGGCAAAACGCCAGCAATCAATCGGAATATAGAAGTCCTCCAAGCTGGCTGATTCCGGAGAAACGTACGATGTAAACTTTCGTTCCTACCAAAACATTAGTTCAGAGAAAATGGAGAAGCTAATAAGTTTGAGTTTCTGAGTTGCTGAGTTTCCTATCATTTATGATATGACGTTGTTTTCTTATAGGGACCAGTTACAAAAGAACGAGGCATGGGATAAAATAGCTGGGATAGTTTACATTTTTGTTCTTAAAGTTGAACTTATTTTAACTTGAATGACGTGTTTTTTAAAACGCTGTGACATGCGCGAGACGCGGCAAAAGACACGAAGCTCAAGCACACAGTCTAGCGCGTGTTTACATAGTTAAATAGAAAAGCAGTGAAGTGGAATGCAAAAACACCAATCTCATGTGACATCTATGTTGTGACACTTCTCTTCTCCCTGCCACGTCAGAGTGACCAAAGCGTCAACAAGCTTCCCCGTACTTTTTGACAAGCATCCTTGACAGGGCGGCCAGAGCTTCTTTGCCGCTCAAATCGGCGGCGGTGTGAACGTACAGTTAGCCCACGCCGTTGGATTCCGTCGTTGTTGAGTATCGAAAGAACAACCAGCGCTGTATTTCAGTTGTTTTCCTCTGCATCTGCACGGGGTGACGAAGAGGCAAGGCGGAACCTTTCTTCAAGGAGGGGTGTTGTTCCAGTTCCAGTTTTACCTGTAATGGCCGATCGCGGGATAATGGAGGAGGAAATGAGCGACAGCTGCGACTAGTGAGGGAGACAATCAGCGATTGGGACACGCGGCTCAATAAGGGATATAAAAAGGCATCTTGGTGTGAAGGAAGCGGTCGAGAAAGAGGCAAAGAACACAGAGAGAGAGGCACAGACAGGCAGCGGAGGGAAGCCGCGAAAGAAGAGAACTTGAGGTATGTTTATACCTCATACAGTCTGGAGAACCCCAAGCTAGCGGCACGAAGGATCCCGGCAGAGATATGAGTGGAGGCTTAATTCACTGGGAGGTATTGTGGATTGCAGTGTCTAGTGTGGAAACAAGCACGTTTGGAGTCTAGAGTGTTTTACTGATTGCACGAGTGCGGGAAATTCTAAATTCTACTTCCACTCATAGTCCCAGCTGTTACTGACCCTCTGCTGTCCAGTCTCTGTCGCCAGGAATGAAGAACCATTGAGCCGGTGAGCGAATGTGAAGTTGTGAGCTGTTAATGACCCTCTGATGTTCAGAGCTGGAGGAACCATTGAGCCGGTGAGCGAATGTGAAGCTATGAGCTGTTACTGTCCCACTGATGTTCAGAGCTGGAGGAACCATTGAGCCGGTGAGCGAATGAGAAGCTAAGAGCTGTTGCTGGTCCTCTGTTGTTCAGTCTCTGTTGCCAGGAATGAAGAATCACTGAGCCGGTGATCGAATGAGAAGCTATGAGCTGTTACTGACCCTCTGATGTTCAGAGCTGGAGGAACCATTGAGCCTGTGAGCGAATGTGAAGCTGTGAGCTGTTACTGACCCTCTAATGTTCAGAGCTGGAGGAACCATTGAGCTGGAATGAAGAATCACTGAGCCGGTGAGCGAATGAGAAGCTAAGAGCTGTTACTGATCCTCTGCTGTTCAGTCTCTGTCGCCAGGAATGAAGAATCACTGAGCCGGTGAGCAAATGAGAAGCTAAGAGCTGTTACTGATCCTCTGCTGTTCAGTCTCTGTCGCCAGGAAAGAAGAACCACGGAGCCAACTTTTGAAGACTTTTTATAATCTAATAAAGAAACATTGTTATTTATTTATTTTAACCTCCTGTCTGCCTCATGTGTTTCCACGGTCTGCTCCTCGGGGCGGTGTTTCAGTTTAGGGGTGGGCGGCCCGCTGGCGCTCACCCCGAACTGTGACAAATGATCTTGAATGATCTATACCGTTGATCTTACGGAACAGATAGACTATAATATGCTTATTTAACTTTTTAGTGTTAAATAAAAAGTACCGTCAGATGAAATCCTGCAGGTGTCAGTGCTTTCTCTCCGTCCCTTAAATGAGCGTGGATTTCTAGTGCATTATTTGAACTTCGGTAATATCTATCGGAATTTAAAATGGACTGAATAAAGCTCTCTACGAACTTGACGTGCAATGCCGCGCTGACTGACATGTATATGCATGAATCACTGTTACACACACGCTCAGAGCAAATGTTGTAAGTTACTGCATGATAATACATTTTTATCTAGCAGAATAATAATGCATCACAATACACATAGTCTCACGTTTAGTTATGTCTTTTAACTATTATAGTATTTCGAAGGGCAAAAACATGAACTTTAACTATTGGCTTTAGGCCGACTCCTTCAAGTCAGCTGTCACTTTAGCAAGAGGCCAGTAGCACATTAGCTCCTTAGCCTGAGCAAACTCGATCACGTCAAGCTAAACGGGTGTAGTTTCAGCATTCAGGCACCTCAACTCCACCCAAAACCCGCCTTTTTACCCATTTTCGTTTATCCGGGAGTGACGCGCTGCCAAGATGGCGACGGCCTACTCCGCCCACTTTAGGCTTCAAAAACGCTCTTCAGAAACCTATGAGTGACGTCATGGACACTATGTCCATATTTTTTTACAGTCTATGATTCTGACCGTAAATAGTAAACCATCCGGGTAATTTTGGAACACTAATTTCAGCATACTATGATTTGGGATGGGCCGTGTGCGTTCTCAATGTGCGTTCTTAACTGTACTTGTGTTCTTGTGGACTTGTGAAATGTCATCAGTCACTGCCCAAGTACTGTTCCAATTCAAAGTTCACATCTAGCCAAGTCCAGTTCAAATCCCCGGATGTGTTCTTGATCTGCCCCTTTTACAGAGGATGTATTGAGAGGTGACTTGTGCGAACTTGAGTCAGCCAGGTATCCCAGAATGCATCTCGCCCAGGCAATCACCAGGCGTTCAACGCTCATTAACCCCGACTGGAACAGCTTTTCCTCTCCTAGTCCTTCTGATGTTAGCCGCTTGCTCTGATGTCTCTAGTCTAGTGGTTAAACATGAGATATAATTTGTCTTGTGTATAAGTCGATCTTTGGTCTCATTAATCTATAGTTTGTTCCATGGCAAATCGTTTTGGCTGAGGGCAAAGTGAAGTTTCATAACTTTATATATTTAGGCTATTTAACTTTAACTTTGAAGCCTATTAGAGAGCTGACTTATGTTTGACTGAATTGTTTGCTTTATTTCTCATTATATAGCTTCTTATACCTTTTAGGCTACTTACTTTTATACTGGATATTATTGATCATTAAAACTGACATTTAACAATAAGAGACAGGGTTGTGTAATTTTATTTTATATATTTTAAAATATATTGAATATTTTAAATATTTATTTTACTATACATTCCCTTCACTGTATGTACATGTATAATAAAATAAAATGACACAACCCTGTCTGTTTGTTAAATGTCAGTTTTAATGATCAATAATGTTTCATATTTTGATATTAAAACAAAAAAAGAAGCAGGGTTGTGTTTTATATTTTGTGTTGTTATGCAGTGAAGATAATCAATGTACGCGTTGCCTGAACCAGATTTTTGTGGCCCTTAATATGTTTAAGATTTTTTTAAATGAAAAGAGGCAGAGTGGTGTTTTATAACATATTTCGTTTAATTGTTGCATAAAATATACATAAAGAGATAACTACTTTGGTTACTAACGTAATCTCAGTTCCCTGAGAGGAGGGAATGAAGTATTGCATAAGCTAGCTTATGCTATGGGAAAACCCTTTTTCTCGAGAATACTCAAGCAAAACTTTAAAACGCAGTGTAGCTGCAAAGGAGACACAGACAAGCGTGAGCGCGGTCATTGGCTGTGCTGCGGCAACTGCTCGAACATATGGCGAGGCAGCTCAGACGCTCAAACCAATCAGGGCATTTTGCGCCCTGATACATCAGGGTCCGCCAAAATGGGCGGGGTCCGTGTCTATAAAGGACCAGGTCTCGCCTAGGGAGCCCATGTTTAATTAACTGAAGCGATACCCAAACAAAGCACAGAAGCACGGCGGGTTACACAATACTTCGTTCCCTCCTCTCAGGGAAATGAGGTTACGTTAGTAACCAAAGTAGTTCCCTTTCGGGGGGATCTCTCGTATTGCATAAGCTACCTTGCGCTATGGGAACCCCATTCAAAATTGCGTGCGTGCTAATTTCGCCTTACTATAGCCCGAGGCAACTGCCTGAGACTTAACATATAAGCGAATATATGAGCCTCTTATAAGCCAGTCAAAGACGAGCTTCATATAGGGAATGTGCATAAGAACTTTAGTTCAATGGCCAACCAGACATGTGTCGAGCCTTATGGCTGGGGAAATGAGTTTACATTTATACTGAAAGAACCTTCGCTTGCAAAGCTGGCACTTCTAGATTATACAATTTTATAAATGTGGGCGGCGAGGCCCAGTCGGCCGCCGCACAGATATCATGAATAGGTATTCCACTCGACCAAGCCCAAGACGAGGCCATACTTCTTGTGGAATGAGCTCTGACGCATAAGGGGCAATGAAGACCCTTAGACTCATAAGCCAGCGCGATAGCGTCCACTATCCAGCGTGATCTCTGCTTTGAAACGGCAAGCCCCTTAGTGTGGCCACCAAAGCAGACAAATAGCTGTTTTGACTGTCTGAACGGGGCAGAACGCTCCATATAAATTCTGAGAGCCATGACAGGGCAGAGTAAATTCGCGTCTCCGTCGTCCGGCGAGGAAAGAGGAGGTGATCTCGATAGATGCCTCCAATCTAGGTTGGGGGGCCCTTTATGAGGGCAGGCCCATCTCTGGCCTATGGTCTAGCCTGAGAAGGGCCTACATATAAACTGTCTAGAGATGAGAACAGTCGATCTATCGCTGAAAGCTTTTCTCCCATACTTAAAAGGCCACCATGTCCTGGTGACAACATGGCAGTGGTGTACGATATAAATTGCCAGGGCGGTTTCAGGTCAAGCAACCTGCACACCATGGCCAAAAACCTCATCTTATGGGCTCAGCACAACCTGTGCTCCCTTAGGGCGGCGCACGTGCCAGGCATTCTGAACCAGGGTGCGGATATGTTATCCAGAGACAATGGTCAGGGAAATGGTCTCTTCGCCCACAGAAGGTTCAGCTAATATGGAGCATCTTCGGAGAGGCAGAGGTCGACCTCTTCGCCTCAGAAGAACAACGCTCATTGCCGAATATTTATCTCAAAGAGCAGGGACGTGCTTGCCCACGATTGGCCGAGCCACCCGCTGTATGCATTCCCTCTGGTCACGATGTTACCACAGGTCATCGAACGGATCAGGGAGAGCAAGTGAGCAGTGCTACTGATAGCACCTCTCTGGAAGACCCAATTATGGTTCTCCGAGCTTGCATAGCTGCTGGAAACAGCCCCATGGCCGAGACCTCCTCACGCAGGCAAACCGATTAATCTGCCATCCCCGTCCCGACTTGTGAGCCCTTCATCTATGGCCCCTCAACGGATACCCGGGTGTCTCCCGGAGAGGGTGCTGAAAACGATCACTGTGGCAAGAGTGCTGTCAACTAGACGTCTCTACGCTCAGAAATGGGTGGTATTTTCTGGCTGGTGTGCTGCACGGAGAATGGACCCCTATTTGTGCGAAGTATCGAGTGTACTCACCTTCTTACAAGAGCTTTTGGACGCAGGTCGTACCCCCTCCACTCTCAAAGTGTATGTGGCGGCCATAACAGCTTCTCACGCTATTGTGTCCGGCCAATCGCTAGGAAGAAACGAGCTGGTTGTACACCTCCTTAAAGGGGCAAGGAGGCTGAACCCTCCGCAACCTCCTTCTGTGCCTGTCTGGGACCTCTCCACGGTTTTGGAAGCACTGAAAGGTGCCCCATTCGAGCTGCTACGGTCTGCGGACCCGAAGCATTTCTGCTAAAAAACACTCTCTTACTGGTGCTCACTTCAGTCAAGACAGTGGGCGATTTACAAGTGCTGTCAATAAGCGCTTCCTGCCTTGAGTTTGGGCATAACGACTCCAGAGTCGTCCTTAAGCCAAGGCATGGTTAAGTTCCTAAAGTGCTCTCAACTCCGTTCAGAACGCAGGTTATTTCACTATCAGCTCTTTCCTCACCAGAAGACGAAAGAGACGCGAGTTTACTCTGTCCCGTCAAGGCTATCAGAGTTTATGTGGAGCTTTCAGCCTCATTCAGACAGTCAGAACAGCTATTTGTATGCTTTGGCGGCCGCACCAAAGGGCTCAGTGTGACAAAGCAGAGATTATCGCGCTGGATAGTATCGCGCTGGCTTATGAGTCTAAGAGCCTGCATTGCCCCTTAGGTGTCAGAGCTCACTCCACAAGAGGCATGGCCTCGTCATGGGCTTGGTAAAGTGGAATTCCCATGAAAGATATTTGCCATCCACATTCATCAGATTTTATCATTTGGAAGTTCCCGCTTTGCAAGCGAGGGTTCTTTCAGTGTAAGTGCAAGCACAAACCCCCAAGGCCATTGGGCCCGATACATATCTGGTCCTGGTTAAACTCGGACTACGATCTTTATATATATTTATATACATACATTATAAGGATTTGGCCCTGTTAGGCCCATTTCCTTGCTTTCCTATACAAGGCTCGTCAAATAACCGGTTTCTATTGGGATTCATAAACTTTATGAACATCTATGGGCCTCAGGCATCATGCTTTGGGCTACAGTATGGAGAGGAGTTAAGCACACACAGCGTTTTGAAGGGGGTTCCCATAGCGTAAGCTAGCCTTACGCAATACGAGAGACCTCTCGAAAGGGAACGTTTTGGTTACTTACGTAACCTCGGTTCCCTGAGAAGAGGGAACGAGTATTGCGTAACCCGCCGTGCTATTGTGCTTTGATCAGGGGATCGATTCAGTCTACTTAACCTGAATACCTTTGGCTGAATGGGCCAATATAAAGGCTTAGGCCACGCCCATTCTGGCGGGCTCTGACGCGCCAGAGCGCAAAGCAGCCTGATTGGTTCTGCATCTGAGCCGCCTCGCCATAGGTTCGTGCAGTTGCCGCAGCACAGTCTATGATCGTGCTAGCCGCTCATCTGTGCTGCTGTGCAGCTGCACTGCGTTTTAAAAATTTTGCTTCAATATTCTCGAGAAAAGTGTAGCTTCTAACAGAAATGCAGTGATGCAATGACTTTACAAATCAGCGATTGGCTCTTTTACTTAGAAGGAGGGAAAGTTTCTCCCAGGGGATTTTTTCACCTTTTCTTCTAACAACACTCAGTAAGTGTTTTGGAACTGACACTAATTTTTGAAGTTAAAGGTTCTTTCTTATTGATAAATTACCTTAAGTACTTAACAGTCTGTGGTTTCTGTTGTTGTATTTTTTGCTACATAATGCACGCACCTCACATTTTCAATAGGAGACAGGTCTGGACTGCAGGCAGGCCAGTCTAGTACCTGAACTCTATTACTATGATGCCACTCTGTAACATGTGCAGAATTAATCTTGGCATTATCTTGCTGATGTCTCTTAAAAATACATTGCCTTGATGGCAGTATTATGCTAATTTTTTTCTCATGGTATAGCCAGACAAAAGTGTCATTTCCAGTTCTTGATTATTATTTGCTGAGCTGTGTTTGATGCTATTTTAATATACTTTGTAACCACACAGTTGAGAGTCGTAATAGCCAGCAAAGTTGCAGTGGGGAAAAAAACTCACAGTTCGAGCACCAAATACGCACACGAGGACAGCAAGGATCAGCTTCGAAAAAGTGAGACAAAAAAAATCTATCATGTAGCTTATCACATCATACGAAGTTTAAAACATTTAAATAGACATATCAAGTTGTAATTAATGTATATGAATCTTAGTTGATAGGCAATTGGAGCTGGTTTGGTTGCTGAGAGATGGAGATTAACGTGTTTGATTTGTGATTGTGCTGTGCTTATTCCATTCATTAGAGTATCATATTGTTCAAGGCTTAAATCATTTAAATATACATACAATAATATACGATATTATATCGTACAACATGTATAGGATGTAGTATCATATTTGAGTTGATAGGCTACTCTGGCCAAGCTCTGTTTTCTGAAGAGAGCACACATAGACGGATTTGTGCTCGTTTAATTTTTACTCCCACTCATTATTGCATAACGATTTTAGATAAGGTTTTTGGCTTGGGGAAGGAACACACCTAAAGTACTCCAGTAAAAAAAAATCTGGAGGATGACCCACCCAAATTTTTTATTTATTTATTTATTTATTTATTTATTTGTTTATTTATTTTTGCTTCCGTCGCCCATGCATCTATAGCCTAATGGGAAAAAAAATTGTTTGCATTTCTTATCTCCGTATGTCGCTAGTAACCACACTCAATTTATTTTTTTTCAACACATCCCATAATTTTTAAAATATCGTCCTCTACCAAATGGTTGAGATGTCACTTAATGGTAAAAAATGGTACCGGAATTCATACACATTCATACATTTTGCCATACTTTTTCATTGCCCATCATAATTTATGATCAAAACCTTTTCTAATCTTGACAAAACACATTGTCAGAAAGGTCTGAGTCTCAAGGTTCCATATTTTGTGACAGAAGTGATATTTGGACAGAAATGTATTCATTTGTTACAGCAGAATGCATACAATTAAATTCAATGGAATTTATGTCATTTTTGGTATTACACCTAAACAAAATCTCATGGGAACTTCAATTTTTGTGAAATCAACTTCAAATTTGGAACACAACTTGGTTAGATATATGGCTTTGATTTTATAGTAATTTTATAGTAAAAATATTTTTTTAAATATATATTTTATATAAAATAAAAAAATATTAAGTACAGTAGGCTATATTTGATTTAATGTAAATTTAAAACTTCCATAACTTTTTCATACTTTTATTTTTTGAAGTGCTTTTACTTCAGCAATAATCTGCTGAGTGTTTTCTTTAAAACAAGACCAAACTTAGGTCTTTATTCCAAAGCATTATTGAATTACAACCAAGTTTTAATAGTGCATTGTAATGTCCATTCTCAAAAAGGGGGGTGACAGTTAACCGTTATGTGCCAAATCAACCGTTTGGTTGAACATGTTTTTGAAAAATTATTAAAAACATAGGCTATGTAAGTTTTTTCATGGCACCAAGTAACATCATTTTGTAAAGTTAGGGCTCTTACAGTGTAATATATTTAAAATATATATATATATATATTTAGCTTGCAAAATTTCACCAAAAACAGTTCACATGGCTGGGGTGATTTATTTGTTTCTGACATCCATGTTATAAGAAGTGTTGTTGATTGACACTGTAACATCTAGTGGTTTTTTTGTGCATAACATACATCAACCAGATGGTAGAGATGGCTCAATCAGTTTGAGTTAAGTTAGGTAATCCTCTCAATAAAATATAGTGACTCAAAATGTGCTCAACCATTTGGTTGAGCAGACAGTTAAAGGGTTAAAAACAGCTAAAATAAGAGAAGAAGTATTACATGCTGTCTTACATGCGCTTCATAAGGCTCTGCAGTGCCGTGCGCTCTTGCTCGCTCGCTCTAGATTCCGGGAGATTTGAACTAATTTGCGGGCATCAGGGAGCCGCTATCAATACGGGAGACTCACGGAACTTCCGGGAGACTTGGGATGTCTGCAAAGGGGAGTGTAGGGTAGGGGCACAACCGAACACTTTTTGATTTTCTCAGTTTGTGTCAACCATTTGGGGTTCAGAGTATTTTTTTCCAACATTAGTTTCTCAAATGTCTAGTACAAATATGCATTCTTGTTTCATTATTACAGTGTTTACCTTTTTCTTTCTTTTTCCCTCGAAAGAATAGAAGTGAAATGTGAAAAAATGCCCCTGGTGGCATTATAACATGACCACATGGCAGCTAAAAATGTTAACTGATCCAATCAAATTATAATCAAGAAAAACATTTTCATAATCAAGCATTTTTTAATTATTTAAACTACATTTTTTGAGTGAATAAAAAAAACTATAGGCTACAACTTTGTTCTAAACCACACATTCAACAGACAGAACAGGAGACAAATATATGAGCCAGAATGCTTTGAATCTCTTGAAATAATCTGAACATTGACTCATTGACATTTCATTCAAAGATTTTTTAATTTGTCACAATTTTATCTCTAGACTTGTGTTGATATGGCATCTAGTAAAATACACCAAGTTTCATCATGCTAGCATGTGTGGAAACATTTAAACCAACCCTGTGTTACAATTAGACCCGTGTTAGGATGTGCCCCGCTCACCCTATGATTATCACATCTGAACTCAAAAGGTGGACTGAACATTCTCTCTTCTGAAACTCACAACAGATTATGCAGAAAAACAAAGATATGTCCGAGAATATTTTTGTACGGTCAGACAGGTATTTTCTGCACTTACTTATCATGTGCTCTGAGAATCCACTCAACTCACTCACTCACTCACTCACTCTCACTCTCACTCTCACTCTCTATCTCTATCACTCACTCACTCACTCACTCACTCACTCTCTCACTCTCTCTGCCCATTACCTGAAATCATTCTACACAGAATTGATCGCCTGAGGAAATGTAACTGTGACTTGTTCAAAGGTCTTCAGATTCCCCCAGTGACCTGCTTGTTACACTGAAACATCAAGGCTCTGGATAAAAAAGTTTACCCTTTACCCAGTACAAAGGCCACATTGTAGAGGCTGAAAGGGCCAGATGAAAGTAGTACAACATGTTAGAGTAACATGACAATCTCATTCACTAATACTTTACAGCTCAACCCCTCTGTAAAGTCCTGACTTTTTTTGTCAACAGTTATTTTTTAGGCAGTGTTGGGGAATAACGGAATACATGTACCGGCGTTACGTATTCAGAATACAAATTATGAGTAACTGTATTCCGTTACAGTTACAATTTAAATAGTTACATAGAATATTCGATGAACCGAAACTTAGCGTATAAGGTAGGCTATAGCCTACTTGCCTCACAGACATGTCTACTTTTAAACAGAACAATTCAAAACGAAAGAAAACAGACTGTTCTCTGTTTATGTAATCCGTATGAATGTGCATTTCTTTCCGGCACTTTCACTAGGGTGCTGCGAAGATCGCGAGTTAGCATCGTCAACTTCATCTTTGCAGCCGACACTAACATATTCAGTCATTAGGCTACTTTTGCCGGTTCTTTGTGACAGCTTTTAGGTGCTTTATTGGCAGCGCCAACTTTACATGTTACATGAACGCGTCACCACCTCATCACCGCACCGGTGACCGCAACATACATAGTCTTTGTGCTTCTATAACAAATTATAATATATTGCACTTTCAGGGAGACATGGGCCTAACACATTCAGCCAGTTGGAACAGAAAAACACACCAGAATAGGTCTGTTTAGCAAGCAGGATTTGATGGCCGCATTCCTACACTTATAAAATGCAATTCAATGTGGAAGTAATCCAAGTATTCAGAATACGTTACTCAGATTGAGTAACGTAACGGAATACGTTACAAATTACATTTTTGGGCATGTATTCTGTATTCTGTAACGAAATACGTTTTGAAAGTATCCTTCCCAACACTGTTTTTAGGTATGCTAGTGTATTCTTTTTTTATATATATATATAATTAATTTTATCCTCTCTTAACACAGAAAGGTTTGTATAGATGGCATAAAAAATGATGCATCTCAAAAATAAATTTGTCAGATTTTATAACACCATTACCGACTAAATGCAAAGTTAACCTTCAGCGCTCCCCTGAGTCCCTTAGTCTAGAAATAATTCAAGATATCTGTATATTTAAAGGTCATCCAAAAATCAAAACAATGGTACAGTATGCAAAAGCATATACACCATCTGTTTTGCAGAATTGTCAATTAATTGTTTTAAAGTTGCTAAATATAAAGTGATGAGAGTTGATAGTCAAAGCGATAGTGTGTTGAAGTTTGCACAATTCTTTTTTTCTTGCCATTGAATTGGAGAATAACAACCCATAAAAACCTAAAGACCTGATTATTTAGTATGCAACTGCACTGTCTTTAGCATAAATTAATATTGGTTTTAAAATATTCATTTATCATGATATAATTATATTATCATCGGTCTCATAGACTATCATATTGCACCTCAAAATCTAAATATAGTCAACAGAAATGTCAATGAAAATTTTTGTTAGTTAATAAACAGCTTGCAGATTGTTGACCAAAATATTCCTTTTAACTTCAACTGTAACAAGTGCACCACCATGTTGTCTGCATATATAATTTTGTACAAATTTGCAGAGACAAGCAATAAACAGTGGTTCTATATTTTGTCATGATTAAATGGTATTTAATGTTTAATTTATAAATTTGTTTAATGATAAAATTAATTTAATTTAACTGCATTTAAAAGAGCATTTTTATCAATGTAGTCCTTATAGTGTCTTGATATGACTTTGAGGGGATAGTTTTTCAGCTTGCAAACTGATCAGTACTGATTCATTGCAAAATGTGAAACAGCCCTCAAACCCCAGTGCGTGATAAACACAAGGTATAACAGAACCCACATCAAAAGCCAGTCCTTGCTAAAACAATCTGAAAAAAAAACAACGGGTGTAATCAAACAGGCATTTTGAGTAAATTATATCCTAAACCATTTTTAAGGATAGCCTACTTTTGTCAAAACCGTATCAAATCTAATTACATATACATGCAAGAATTTTGTCTGTATAGCTGCATCATTGAAGTTCACCTCAGATTTCTTAATACTGAAAAAAGGTTTCCTTTTAAAGGTTCGATTGTGAAATTATCACACCACATGGGTCACGGATAATGTGGCTGTAATGAAGCGCACAACAAAGGAGACACTACCTCGAGTCAGTTCATTAGTGTAATAGCGTAAGCTTCTGTTGTTATACGTCACACGCAACACACACATGACCAGCGTCGGCCAATAGTGAGGCTATGTGTGACGTAGCTCTACGCAATCACACTACGTTAACTGACTAGAGGCCCACAGAGAAGGACATGAATAGTTGAAATAAAGTCGTTTTTTTTGTTTGTTTTTGTGCAGAAAAAGTATTCTCGTTGCTTGATAAACTTAAGATTGAGCCACTGTAGTCACTTGGACTATTTTAACGATGTCCTTAATAACTTTTCGGGGCTGGCAAGTTTCAATCCCTCAGAAGCCTAGAGGAGTGATCCAGCTCTCAGATTTAATCAAAAATATCCTTAATTCGTGTTCCGAAGATGAACGAAGGTCTTACGGGGTTGGAACAACATGAGGGTGAGTAAATACTGACAGAATTTTCATTTTTGGGTAAACTATCCCTTTAAATGCATGGGCAAACGAGATAATAGACAAGACACACCTGAACAGAATACTCAAATCAATTAGTAACCATAGAGACAATTTGACAAACAGGGAGAGAACTGAACTCAGGCTACGTCTAACCTACATTAATCCGGATAAATTTGAAAATGGTGTTTTCGTTTATAAACACTCTCTAAAAACGTCATCGTTTTTAAATAACTTTAAATAACGTAACTAAATAACTTTTAAATAACTGACAATCTACACTACAACGCAAAAACGGCACTTTCAAATTTATCCACTTCGGAGAGCGTTTTCAAAAAGCTTTGTTTTCATTCAAAAAAAGGCCGTCTCAGTGTGGACGGGAAGCCAAAACAGAGAGAAAAAGATGCGTTTTCAAACGAAAATGCATTAGTGTGGACAAGGCCTCAAACATGAACTGAACAGAAAAACAGATCAAAACACAAACTGAAAACATGACAACATGACAACTAATGTTTTTACACTGCTTTAACTCATCAAAATAAGTTAAGCAATTGTCAGTGTTTTTATAAGTTATACCAGATTTAACAAAATAAGTCAGTTTAATGTAATTCAAGTTTAAATGACTTAAACATCCAAGTTGATTGAACTCAATTTAAAACAGCAATTTTTTTTTACATTTTTTACATTGAGGTGCACATCCGTTGCTAAGCAAATTCTTACAAATCCCCCATGCAGAACACATGGTTTATGCATTGACCAACAGAAATCTGCTGTGAAAGTTACTTCTGTGTGAGCTGTGCTTACACATCATCACAATATTGACAATATACAATCATGTTTACAATTCACATGTTGACATGTGAAATTTAATGACATTTTGCTAGTGACCACACATTTGCACTGTAATTTTAATTATCCCTACTTTAGTTGTGACTTTGAACTTGTTTAACCTATCTAGTCTGTTCAAACTTTTAAAATGGTGTAAAATATGTGGTACCCCTGTAAACACCAGGAAACCGCAAAAGCTTAAAAGACTCTGCACCTTTCACACTCTCATTAACAATTTGCATTATAAAAATAATCCTCACAAACCATATGGTATATTTTTCACACCTTTTTTTTACTGCTTGCATTGTTCTTTTTCTTTTAGTCTTGCTTAGAGGAAGTACTTTTGTGTGAGAAAACTGCTTAAACATTATAAATGCATTTGTGTTAAGATTCTCATGTGGGTTTTCAAAAAGCAACTACACTGATACTACACCAATTAGCAATAAATCAAGACCCTCTAACTATTTTTGACATTGACATGATGGAGATAAATACTTAATACACCAATGATTCACATTTCAGCACTTTACCTTTGAGAGCATCTACCTCTTTGTAATAAATTGAAACGTTTTAAGGAAATAGAGAAGAGAGAGAGAGATAGGGAGCTTGTTATTGCAGTTTGTGGTTTCTAAGTGTGCGATGTGACGTGCTAGGTTTTCTCTGCTTTGCCCATCACTTGTGCAGAGATGGCAAGCAGTAAAGAGATGGCACTCTCTAATGTTACAATGAGCTTCACAATAAATTACGGCGACCTTGATTATTCAGTGAACTCCACAGATGATTACGACTTCTACAGTCCATTCGAGAACGATTCGATTTCGCTGCCCATGTCCAATGTCTACATTCCTGTGCTCTACTTCATCATGTTCTTCACTGGCTTCTTGGGGAACTGTTTTGTCATTTTGGTAATCGGCAAACGGCGACAGAAATACGGACGTCTTGTGGACACCTTCGTGCTGAACTTGGCATTAGCTGACCTTGTGTTTGTTCTCACGTTGCCAATTTGGGCGGTCTCGGCACTTAATGGTGACTGGCCCTTTGGTGAGGTCCTGTGCAAGATCAGCAGCTTCATCATTGCGGTCAACCGCTTTTCCAACATCTTCTTCCTCACCTGCATGAGCGTGGACCGGTACTTGGCTATCGTGCGCCTTATGGACTCTCAGTTCCTACGGAGCAGCAGCTGTGTGCAGATCACCTGTGGCATGGTGTGGATCATTTCTATCTCCCTGGGAATTCCATCGTTGGTGTACCGTCGGTTGATAGACGATACATTGTGTACCGAGGATTCAAATTCCTTTTTCGTCCAAGGAATGAATCTCCTGACCATATTTCTAACCTTTCTGATCCCTGTACTGATTTTAGTCCTCTGTTATGGGTCGATTTTGGTTAACCTGCGCCGTCACTGTCACACTACCACAAACTCGCGTGCAGAAGCCAGGCAACGCCATACCCTCAAGATCGTGTTGGCCATAATTGCGGCCTTTCTGATTTCCTGGCTTCCTTTCAATTTGTTCAAGACCATCCAGGTCATCTTACTGATGAGAACGGGAGATCTTAACAGGGACACAAGGTCGATCATACTTAATGGACTCACGCTGTCCTGCTGCCTGGCATTTCTCAACAGTTGTGTAAATCCAGCCATCTACTTTTTTCTGGATCAGCATTTCAGGCGCAGAGCTTCGGCCCTGTGTCTGAGCTGCCTGGCTCAAGGAGACGTGCACCGGAGCTCCTCTAATTCCTTCTCTAATGGCACTTCTGAGACTTACTCTGGAAATACTTCAACCCGCGGGCGGCTTTTCTCACTTACTCAGAAGGAGTGAAATTTGCTGTTTTCCGAACGCAGTCTTTTTTTTTTTATCAGTGATACTATAAATTGAAACTGACATATACTAAAAATATTTTGTTTAAAGCATTCGCTATAATATGAATTGATCATACTGAGCATTTAAGATCTGCATTAATTTTATTGCATTTTTAGAGCAATGTTCCATAAATTCTATATTTGATTTCCTACATTAAAATAGATTATATATTGATAAACATATTACTTAGTGCACAAGATACATTAAAATAAAGTGCACACAATGCAAGCATGTAAGTACACATTTTGACAGTAATCTAGAAAGCATCACTAATCTACATGATCATTATATAACAATTTAGTTACAATTGTGCATATTCAGAATTCATTATGTTTATACTTTAGACACAACTTCATTTTTATATTTACTTGTGTATGTTTGCTAAGTAATCAAACTTTTGAGCAATGTTACTTCATAAAAATAAATTATGCATTAGTGAACATATTACTTAATGTACAAGATTAATTAGGTAAATCACAAGCAAGCATGTATGGACATATTTTTGACTAATCATCTAGAAAGTATTATAATTCTACGTGAACATTACATAGCCATTTAGTAATTGTGAATATTCAGAATTGATTATGTTTATGCTTTTCCTAGATACAACTTTAAAATAAATGTTTCTTTTTAATATTTACTTGTGTATGTATGCTGTAATAAACTTTCCTACAGTACTCAAAGTCTTGTTCGATTTTCTTAAGAATATTTGGTTACACTTTATTTTAAGGTGTCCGTGTTACAGTGTACACTTGCATTTAAGTATGTAATAAAAACTACATGAACTTACTATAGGGTTAGAGGATTTGTTGTTTAGGGTTAGTTGCATGTAATTTTACATAATTTATAGTAATTACTACATGTAACGTGCAACAAGGACACTGTAAAATAAAGTGTTACTGAATATTGTAGCATAAACAAAAAACTTGAAACATTGTATATGTAAACTCCTGAATCCAAAAACATTTCATCAGCCATTGCCTACCGTTCTTATGAGCCTTTTACGATGTAGCGTCCTACTTCAAAACTATGGCACTGATCAGTCATTATCACTATAATCAATGAACAAATGAGGATGCCAAATGGTCTATAGCACACAGGTTTCATTTTATTTGGAGAAATTTTCTCATGAGAAACTGAGTGGGCTGCTGTGAAATATAAGTTCAATGGCTCATACTTGGTGGCAGGGTCACGCAGTTCCTCTTTGAAATGAATCACACAGCAAGTTTTGAGACGAAATGGTTCTCGCATGTATAACGCTCGAAGGCAACCTTGGGTCACAACTTTGGTCTTTGAAAAAATTTGTTTTGAACCCGACAAGAATGTGTAAAAACAGTATGAAAAAACACTGGCATAAAAATCCCCCCAGTGTCAAACAGTCAAAGAAAAGCTATACCAGTTACGTTATAATTATAAATATATATTCATTTTAATGAACTGAAAAAGTGCCAGCCTTTGTGATTTCAGTCATTTCAGTAATCGAGTGGGATGTTTCTGAAAGTTCAATGGTTCATTATTTTTTTTTATGTATGCCACTTGGTTTGGTAATTAATCATCAGATTTGAGGTTACTGAAATGCACCGCTACCACTAAAGCTGTACATTCCATCAGCATAAAAAAATCTTATAAATAAAAGAATGTAATATGTACTGTATATGTACAGTAAATAAAATAAAATCAAGCTCTGGTTCATTGATATAATTTTAGGTCTGGAATGCTTCGCTCAATTTTTCAAAACAAATAATCTGTTGGCACAAACACATTTTTAAGTAAACGTGTTCCCCAGCGTCAGCTCAACTAATTATATTAATTATCTGACCTGTTTCTTTGACTTTACTTACTTTTATGTGGCAGTCAACATAAACTGCTGCCTTTCCCAGGCACATAAAAGCCACATGCTTTTTTTCTAAGAAAATGTTCTTTTACTAAAAATAGGTTATGACCTATGCTTCACTTTTACCTTCACACTTTACAACTGCCCTTACCGACCGCAGTTTAAGTTGACATAAGAACACCAGTGAGAATGTTATTTCACAAACATTCTCATGAACCTCTTTTCCTGCATTGCAGTTATAACTAGATAAACTACTCTCGGGTTGATTGTAAATCCTCTTTCACGCTATTAGTTTCACAATCCACAAATCTAAAGACACAACAAAGATAATGTGTTAGTGTGAGTAAAACTGAAAGGCTGGCTGGCATACAATATGATATAGGAATTTTTTTTTTTACATAACGTAGGCTCACTGTTTCCTGTTATTGAAATATATATTTAATTGTAATAAATTGAATATTCGTATTTCTATATATTTTGTATTTATATTGTACATGTATTTTTATGCAACCAGTATCACTTAATTACATATTATATTACTTTAAATGTCTCAACTTTACAACATTTCACACTCAGTTTGTGTTTGTTTACTTCATCTCTGTATAAAATGTCGAAAACTGCCAAAAAAACTAAGTCACCTAGATAAGAGGTCATAGAAAAGAAGATGGAAAAAATGTTGTGAAGCTCAAGTTCTTTTTTTGCACAAGTTCGGTCATGTGATGCATTGTGACCCATGTCTAGACTGTTGTCCAGAAAACTGTGTATATCAACAGCAAAGGATTTGAAATTTACTTATCTTCTTTACTTATCTTCTTGGGAAACGCATTTTTCAAGGTTCAAGTGGTGTCACCACATTTGTCTAGGAGACAAAAAAAAGACAAAACAATTTTTAAAATTCACATTTTAAAGCCTGTAGAGCAAATATAAAAGTGCTAGGCTAGTTACTGTGGATATCAGACTAATTGTGTATCTATTCGGGAGCATATGAGTTTAAAATCTACTGTACTGGGACTGGTTGCATAAACTAGTTAGTTATATTTTTTTTCTTTAAGACTGTTCATTTCATTTTCAAGTCAGTAGCCTACATAAAAACATAGATTGCTTTAATTGATACCGAAAAGTAAAACTGACAACCCCATAATAACTTTTCTTAAACACAGTCTTAACATACTGGTTATGTTTATGCAAATAGCCCCTGATGTCATTTTCACATGTTTTGCTTGTGCCAGAATCATTGTGGCTGACCTGTGAATCATCACGTGAATGTTTACTGCATATTGACTTGAGTCCAGATTATTAACTCGTTAAATTAACCTTAAAAATGAATAAACCTACAAAGTAATGTTTATTTTTACCGCTTAGAGGAAACCACACATTAACAAACCCATCTGATTTACACTGCAATTTTACACCAAGTAGTTTTAAACGTTCTTATGCAATTTGCACTATCAATATTATTAGTAAAGTTAGTAAAACAAAATTACCATAGACCTTCTGTTTATACTTGTATATTTTTTTTAAAAAAAACTTCATGGTTGTGAATTTTTAAATGTTTATATTTTATAATTTTTTATTTTTTTGTTTTTCTAACGAAAATAAACCCCGAAGCTTTAACCTCACATCTCGCTGCTGACATCTAGTGGTAGGTTTTTCTGCAGCACATTGTGTGCTTTCCAACCAAGTTACTAACGGCATGTGTTTATCAATTTATCTATCATCATCATCATGATAGATCATTATTGATGATCCTATTATCATACAACTGCATTATTACGTTGTATTAACGGGCAACCCAGGTTACGTTGTTTTAAAAATCAGATTAAGGTATGTTTAACCCTGAGCTAATCACAGAGAGTTGTTGAGGAACTGCCATCCAATCATCAACAGACCTACCTCGTTAAATATTCATGGGGGGTTTTACATTCGCAGACCGAAATTTTCACAGGCTTTTTATCCATTCATGTGTGAGGAAACAGTTTTTTCTATTTGTTTCAGAAGACGCAAGACAAATGAAGGATCCACGTGGAGACATTTCCACAGATGGACCACTTTACTCGTTACCTCATATAGATATTAAGATAAGGAAGTTATTCTGCAGTGGAAAGTTAATCTACTTTCAAATACACTTCGTCAGATCAGCAAGCAACAAGTTAAACCCTTCTCGCTTTCCCGTGACTGTGCGTGAGCACTTACTGTGAGACAGTGTCCTTTTCAAGGTGAAACCATTCATATGTTAATAAAAGGCACCAACACCCTGCAGTCCCATAATGGTACATTACAATCTAACTTCTCTGCTTCTCAAAAGATTTGACCGCGTGCTGCTCAACTGCTCGTTTTACAGAAATTACAATAGCCCTAATTTCCTATCCTATACAGTGCCTACTACGTGTAGTTCACAAACGATTTAAGCCATTATTATAACAGGATCTAACAGTATACACTGCCCAGCATGTATTAGTCTAACGATGTCCAATTCGTGAACAAATCTTTTGATCCGGTTCACTAAACTGGTCTGCACAAATTCGTTCACGAGGCAACAGTTTGTACCATAGAATGTAAAAGACTACTGACTACTGAACTTAAAACCTCTTTAATTCATGTCCGTAAGATCGTAAATATTTGAATGATGGGGAGAAGTTACTTTGTCGTGGTTACAAGAAGCTGAATTCACAATTATTCAAAGGTTTTAGTATCGCTGAATCGTTTGGAACTGGTTCTTTAAAACGAGTTGTTTAAAAGAGCCTTTTCGCGGTCTTCTAGTCTGAGTCACTAGTTCACTTGTTCAGGGAGCGCTGTGAAAAAGTTTCTGTAGGGGTGAGGGACGTACCATTGTGACATGGGGGGTATGGTTTTTAAGTTCATATAAACGTGCTGTCGTAAAACAAATAGAATAAAAAGACAAAAAGACTTTTTCAGACGTATTATATAGACTTTTCTGCATTACGAATTTCTTTAAAATGTTATCTCTATTGTCGGAACCCTGAACGAGAATCTACGTGCGAAGCAGCACCTTTAGTTCGCGTGGTTTGGTAGCGGCCATTCTTCAGAGTCTCGCTTACATCAATTTGGAATGCGGCGCTGGAGAAAGCGTGGATAAATACTATCCCATGATAATGCATTGCGTAAACATTTGACGACTCTGCGTAGGTTTTCCTGTTATGACGACTAAAGGTATGGTAATATTTTCTTAATCGATAATACCTAAACATAGCCCGAAGACAGACCACCAGATGAAAATTGAGTGTATCTGCCACTTCAACCAAAGTATTCAATCAAGTAACTTTATTCAAATTTGGGCATAAGAAAATGTATAAATTATATATTTACTTTTACATATTTCCAAAGCACTATGTGAACAAGTACTGTGTGAACAACGAAACTGAACAAAGTAGCATTAACCCGGTCTACAGTTAATGTAGTTCTATGTTGAAAGTCTCTCAGCAGCTCTACAGTATGTGTGTGTGTTTGTGTTTTATTTGGTTAAGTGATACTCTACGTTTATTTAAATGTAAACATTTTTTAGTTGGGAAAGTTCCCTAGTCCAAATTTTGTCACAGATCAGATGGTGCCTTGACATTTTAAGTAAAATAAAAGTAATGCAAAACCTACAACCTTCAGCAATAAATAAATTTAAATTCTGAAAACTTATCAAATTGAGTATATAACAAAATATTGCAACACAAAATGGATGGGAACAAAGAAGTTGTTAAACTTATGAGAACTCTTTATACAGTGTAAAATTCGTCAGCGCTAATGATTGTTGTTTAACGTTATATCGAAGTTTAGTATTGTAGCCTATAGACAGTGTAGAGAAGTTGTAAAGCTTTGTTTAGAACCCAAGAGGAAAGAAACCTGCACAGGGATTTTATCTGCAGTATGAGAATCACTTGCTTATATTGTTTCATTGTCTGAAGGTGGATATTATTTTACACTCCATTCATTTATTGAGGTGGGAATACTCATTTCGGTGTGATGGTTATGAAGACACATGAACTAAATCAGTCGGTCTCAGTTAAAACAGACCACAACTAAGCTTTTTATCTAATAAAGTCGATGCTCTGAGGTCTCATTCCATTATTGAGTTGTCTTTCTTACAAAAGGAACAACATTCCTGATGTAATGCTGTGGAATCCAGTGATCAGTAGGACTCAGAGCATTAAGGGTGATTTGAGTGGGCCGGCATGAGAGGGAGGTGTGTAGACCACTGAACGTGAATAGCCCTGGAATCTGTGGTTTTGTTGGTTCATAGCCAGGGTCGGCCAAAGCGGAGCCAAGCAGCGTGTGTGTATTGTTTTCTGCCAACAGCTCAGTTTAAAGGCTCTCATTAGCACCTCTGGATGTGGCCTAATACAATGACAGGCGCTGTAGTGATGTTTCTATTTCATCCACTTGTGCGGCATTACATTTGACCTTCATAATTTGTTGATTTGTTGTATTGTGTTATTCTAAATTCTTCTGAATAACTTCCTGTCTCATGTTCCTTCCCTTACAAAAAATGTTGGACTGATGTCTTTAGTGATACAAGTAGTCACTCTAGAAAAGTTGTCGCTTACGAACAGTTTCCTTTCTAATTTACAAACTAATACGGACCAGCTTCCTGTTTAGTGTTGATCTATGGAGACTTTCAGCATCATTCAGCTCTTGTAAACCTGAAGGAATTAGTCAGAAATAGTCTTTTATTAAACTGCATTACTTTTTTTACAGCATACGTAGAATATCTATTTACTGTCCTATGCGGTGACACAAAGACTAAACAGGAACAGACTAAAGGCATATGTAACCATAACACACTGATTTCAAAGAAACACTGCACTTCCTCTTGGATAAAGAAAGGATGATTAAAATAAGATATTGTTTTCATGAGTTCCAGATAAAGGAACATCAATGCAATGCTGCCCTGCATATTTCCTTTTTTTGTGGCGGTAATATTTCACTGAATATACAAACTATAATTCACATTTAAAGGAATATTTCTCAATACACAGCATTTGGGGCATAACTTTGATTACGACAACCATTAATTTCGATTCAACCCCTAGTTTGTAAAACCAAAAATCAAGGCTACAGTGAGGCACTTTCAATGGAAGTGATTGGAGTAATTTGTTTTTGTGCAAATTTAAAAGCAGAAATGTAAAGCTTAATTGTATAAAAGAACTTACAATTATAATTTTTATTTTAAAACATAAGCATTATTTGAGCTGCAAACTTGTTTTTGTCACTTTTACTTTCAATTTAGTGTTTTAAGCATTGTGTCGTCATTGTAAAATTGCAAATTTAAAAGGCTTGTAAGCCTTTTTGGGCCTCATTCATTTCCATTGTAAGCGCCTCATTGTACACCAGAATTTTCTTCTTTTTTTTTAAAAAAGGAAGGACATATCAAAGATATTATTGTACAACCCGACATCAGAAAAAGTTGGAACATTTTGTAAAATGCATTAAAATCAAGAATCTGTGATTTGTTAATTCTATTTAAACTTTTTTAACTGACAAAAGTACAAAGAAAAGTTTTCCAATGTTTTTACTGACCAACATAATTGTATTTTGTAAATATGAACAAATTTTGATTTTGATGGCTGCAACACACCCCAAAAAAGTTGGGACAGAGACATGTTTACCACGGTGTCACTTCACCTTTCCTTTCAATTAGGCTACACTTTTTGATCATTTGGGAGTTGAGGATACTAATTGTTGGAGTTTTGCTAGTGGAATATTTGCCCAATCTTGTCTGATACTAGACAGCCGCTCAACTGTCTGTGATCATCATTGCCTGATTCTCCTTTTCATGATGAGTCATACATTTTCCATAAGAGACATATCTGGATTGCAGTAAACAGGCAGGCACATCCCTTCTATGGTGCAGAGTGTCTAGAAACCACTCAGTTTTAGCACTTGCAGAATGAGGCCTGGCATTGTCTTGCTTCCCAGGAAAGATGTCATCTTGATGGCAGTTTATGTTTCTGTACAATCCAAATATATGCCTCCATGCAATGGTACCTTCACAATAATGCAAGTTACCCATACCGTTTGCAATGATGCACCTCAATACCAGCACAGATGTTTGCTTTTGCACCTGCCGCTGGTGAAAGTCTGGTTGGTCCCTTTCGTCTTTGGGACTGAAAACTCGATGTCCATTTTCTCCCAAAAACAAGCTGAAACATGGACTCAACTGACCACAGCACACATTCCCACTGTCTTCTAGACCATCTGAGATGAGCTCAGGCCCAGAGAACTCGCCGGCATCTCCACATAGAACTGATGTGAAACTTTCTCCTTGCGTAACAGAGATTCAAGTGGCATTTCTTGATGCAGCGTCAGACTGTGTTCAGTGAAAACGTTTTTCCAAATTACTCCTGAGCACATGTGTCTGTATTAAACAGAGTAGCATGATGGTATCTTGTGCAATGCCATCTGAGGGCTCAAAGGTCACACACATTCAACAGAGGTCTACTGCCTTACTCAACACAGACTAAGATTTCTCTGGATTCCCTGAATCTTGTGACAATATTATGTATGGAAGATGATAAAATACATAAATTTCTTTGCAATCTTGCATTGAGAAATGTGATTTTTTTTTTATTGTTTGACATTTCTCTCATGATATTTGGCACAAAGTGATGAGCCATGACCCATCTTTGCTTAAAAAGACTGAGAAGCAATTTTACACCCAAACATGATACCCTCAACTATTACCAATTCACCTGCTCATTGTGGACTGTTTCAAAAGAGTTGGATAATCTAATTTGGATAATCTTTTCACTTTTATTTTGTCTCTGTCCCAACTTTTTTGGGGTGTGTTGCAGCCATCAAAATCAAAATTTGTTCATATTTACAAAATACAATTATGTTGGTCAGTGAAAACATTGGAAAACTTTTCTTTGTACTTTTGTCAGTTAAAAAAAGTTTAAATAGAATTAACAAATCAGAGATTGTTGATTTTAATGAATTTTACAAAATGTCCCATCTTTTTCTGATTTGGGGTTGTAGTAATTATCAACATTTTGCCAAGAGCTTTTGAAACCCGGAATATTCCTTTAATGAGCTCTCCAAAGTTTTTTTTTCCCTGTTATTATTATACTATTTGCCTATTACAATGATTATATTGAATGTGCTATGTCCTGGGTGAACGAGCCACAAACATTTTCCACTGGTAGACATACCTCCCCAGTCGTAGCAGAGTGAGTTAAGCCAGGGTCTGTGAGGTCTGTTTCATCTGCTGAGTCTCGCCGCAGTTGTAATGAATATACGGAGGGAAAGTACTCCTGGAGTTTGCAGCCGGAGGGATTCGTCCTGCGCTGCAGTGCTGGTGGTACCGCGCATGACACTTCAGTCCACATCAGACAATCCATCTGTGCTTTGGCTCATTTGAAACCAATTTCCACTTTACATCCTCTTTAAGTTTCTCCCAAAAGGGAGCCTCACGGCCACACAACTACCAAATGCCAGGGTGCGGTGTTGGTGTTCACAGGCCTCAGGGATCCTTATTTCCTCTGTGTCTCACACACACTTTAATTATACTGTGTCTTTTTTTCTATGGATGCTATTTTGGAGTAATTACAAGTCACTAATTACTGACAGTGACCCACAGAATGTATTTTTAGGACCTTCCTATATTACTATTAAGGCTAAATATAATATTTTATCATGCTTGAAGATAAAATGTTTTTTTCAATGTCACAAGATGGTTTGTGGAATGTTGTTTTGACAAAAGTCTTGCTATGATTACCGAAGTAGACCATTTTATTATTTTTTATCTATCTGGACTAATCCTAATCTTTTGTGTAACATAATCCATATTCTTAACATCCCTTTTTTGTTCACACGCTATTGCTTGGATACACTTTCAGTAACTATATCACGTACCTGCGTGGTAGTTTTACACAGTATAATTGTTGTAATGTAATTTTGCTTAGCCTAATACTCTATGTTTTATGTTTATACTTTAAATGTTTTCTCAGGTAAAAAAAAACGTGCTTCATGTGGTACCATCTAAATTTACTTGTCAAGTAAATAACATGACTAAATTAATGAATCTGGTACTAGATTGTTTTATACCAACAATTTAATTTTAAGGGTTAGATCATATAAAAATAGTTGCACATTTAACGTTTTACAATGTGCATGCAATATCATGCATAACAGTAATGTGAATAATGCCTAGACATGTTGATTGTTTGCAACAACAACAAAAAGAAGCAATTTCAAATGAGTCCTGTTCTTTTGTATTCATCCAAGAATCCTGGAAAAATCACTGTATCCACAGCACCGTATCACACAGTCTCCACAAAAATATTAAGCAGAAGCTAACTGTTTTCAATATTGATAATAATAAGGAATGTTTCTTGACCAAATCAGCATATTAGAATTATTTCTGAAGGATCATGTGACACTGAAGAAAATTGGCTTTATAACTTAAATTTATATATATATATTAAAATAAAATAAAAAAACAGTTATTTTAAATTGTTAGTGTATGTGTGTAATCTCTACTAATGATTCGACATTTTACACTCTTTGGTCACTTTATTAGTTACAAACAACTGAGCATCAGAATGGTTAAGAAAGGGGATTTAAGTGATTTTGAATGTTGTTGGTGACAAACGTGCTGGTCTGAGTATTTCAGAAACTGCTGATCTGCTGTGATTTTCACGCACAATCATCTCTAGGATTTACAGAGAATGGTCAGAAAAATAAAAAAATATCCAGTGAGCGGCAGTTGAAATAGTTGATGCCAAAGTTGAGAGGAGAATGGCCAAACTGTTTTGAGCTGATAAAAAGGCAAAAGTAACTCAAATAACCACTCATTACAACCAACGTCTGCAGAAGAGCATTTTTTGAACACACAATACATTAAACTTTTAAGCAGATGAAGCAGCAGAAGACACACCAGGTGCTACTCCTGTTAGCTAAGAACAGGAAACCAGGCTACACACAGGCTCACAAATTTGCAAAGCAACTGCAGCAACCATGTGATGCTATCAAGTTAATATGGACCAATATCTCTGAGGAGTGTTTCCAGCACCTTGTTGAATCTATGCCACAAAAAATTAAGGCAAAAGGGGGTCCAACCCGGCCGGTGCAAGGTGTACCTAAAAAAGTGGCCAGTGTGTGTATAATGGCAAAAGATTTATCAACATCATGCCTTTTCTGAATCTTCAATGTAAATGAAGTATATTTTCACCTCGTAGACCTCATTCTAAACACCATTTTTTGTTTCTGGTGTAGACGGGACATTAGTGAAGGTTAATATGTGACTGTCACAGTTCACTGGTGTTCTCAGCATGCCTGAGCTCCCTGTCTGAATGGGCAGGATGGGGGAGATTCCCCCAATAATAAAACTCTCTCTGGCTCCCATACGTGCTAATCCGACATCCCGTGAAGGGGGGAGATATAAATCTACGGGCTTCCATACAATATCAGTTCAACCTTGTAGACCGCTAATCCTATGGAAATCCAGTGGATGTGGCACTAAATAAACAATGTATATTCAATCACAACTATCTTGAAAAGTATGTTAGTTTAGATTTGTGACCTGTCTCTGGCCTTGCAAACTACTGTTGCCACGTAACGTCACATGCACTTTTGACATGACACAAGAAACCCTTTTTACAGCAAAGAACTCGTAGCTCTCTTCATAGCAGGTTGTGCTATAAGTCTACAGAAAGATTAAATAATAAAAAATTATAGAATCCCCTAATTAGTGTCATCCCAGTAGTTGGCAGATAACCAAGCACTAATTATCTGTCGTTGTTTTCTTAATCAGCATTTACTCTGCTTAAATAAAATCAGTTTTTAGAAAGTTCCCTTATAAATATTATCAACTGTTTGCTTGTCTGAAATAGAACACTTGGGCCTACTACTGTATCTCCTTGCAGGGAAGTCCCTTTGGGGATTATTCTGACACAAATAACATGATCCAGAAAACTCAATTACTTCCTACAAAACTAAAGTCTTCTAGCTAAATCTGGTCAGTTCAGAAGTCAGTGATCAATTGAGTGTTTGTGGAGCCCAGCCCATGCTTATGTTAGGCAGACAAGTAAGGATTCTGCCATCATGTTGTTCTAAACCCATATGACTTTCTTTCTAACACAAACTTATTGTATGGACTCAGAAAACCTGATATACTCATATTGCTCATGAGTCTAATCAACCCTCTTTTTATGATACATTTATGTTGCTTTGTATTTGAAGCTTGAAAAATGAAGTTCCTGTTAATTTGTTGAAATCATCACATGTTCACCCTATTGTGTGTATGCTATCTTTGTTTGTTGTCAAGATACAAATGAGGGACTAAGAGGAAAATAACATAAGTAGTCTTTTGTATTATTCTATATGCAAATGCACTTAACAGCAATGATTGATCATGAAAATAATTGCGTGACTTGATTTTCAAAGTGTTTATGAAATTCAGTTTATTTGGACCCTAAAAGTTGCAATTCAATTCACACATACTCATTTACATGTGCATTACATGTATTCCAAACAAATCTTCAGCACATATAGTGCACAGTCATCACATTCAGAACCAAAGAAAACCGCCCTGATAAAGTCACTCGAGCTACTGCGAGTATAATAGTCTTTTTGCCTTGTTTGAAATATCTAAAAGAAAGCTGACATATGTGTCAGAAGAGCTTTTTTTTTTAGCAAATATTTAGTAAATATTCAGTCTCATGATCCACTGACCAGTAAGACATGCGAAATAAACATATGGGATACATTAAAGATATAACAGTGATGTAAATGTACATCACGGCACTACGCAAACATGTGCCAGCTATTTTTATAATTTGATTGAAAAAATAGTTCGATTCATGCGTTTGCATGCTTAATGTTTTCCTACTGATTGCATTTCAGGTCTACATCCCTTCTTATAGATAGAAATTAAGCCATCAATCTGATTATATTTTATTTTATTATTTGGGTGCAGGTAAATCTAGCAACTGATCAAAGTCCAGTGACAATAAGCAATAATAAAGTAAAAACAACTGATAAAGGCCTGATTTTTAATGTTTGAATTGATTAGTGTTATTTTTATTATAAAAAAAAAATACTGCCCATGGCTTGATATTTTTACGTTCGAGTACTCGAATATGCAAAGTGACCATCCCATCCCTAATGCTTTCTTATAAGGGCTAGGCAAAAAAAAATGTACGCAGATTAATGGTGGAGACTAGTTGTGAAACCAGATACTGGTATGCTCCAGCAGTCGTGTTTTCTTGGTCATTTGTTGGGTGATAGGAAGCTATCCCATCTGGCAGCCGTGGTGGCTCCTATAGGCGTTTAACCGGCATTCTTGGAGAGCCAGTGTGAGGACAAGGAGCCTGAATGTATGCGAGTGATGCATGAGAGCAGCAGGTGAAGCGTCTCCCACAGTATTCTGGAGAGCCGTTCCTCTGACATCTGTGTGTGGGTTGGTTTCCTATTGGTTCAGAATGTCAGAGTGGAATGATCATACAATGCCTCATTGAGGACACTGTATGCATGACAACAGCATTTACATTACAGTACCTTTAAAAGAATTGAATTGAACAAGGGGTTTGTTTGCTTGCTTGTTTGGGATTGTATCTTTACATTAGTTAGCTTTATAAGAATCTGAGAAATATTTCATATTCCAGTAAATTACCCTATGTTAAATGTTAATGTAATCCGTATGACATCTTAATACCAGGTGTAAACAGGGCCAAGGTCTTCTGGAGTTACTAGAAAATTGCTGATAGGTAAGTTTGATCAGGGTCTGAAACCCTGCTGGACAGTAGCCCTCTAGGGCCGGATTTAGGGAACCCTGCCATACGAGTTCTTTTAGATAGGCTTATGGTTTGAGAATTGTGTCACCAGTTGGGGGCAGTATCTCATAAAAACAGACCTGTATAGGCCAAAAAGTATAAGATGGATAACAATCACTGCAAATTAGATTAGATTAGAGATCATTGCAAAATATATTATCGGTATAACATTTTAATTGTAAAATTAAACTAGAAAAATCTAAATGCATTTCAGAATGTATTTCAGAGTATTTATTTTCTCACCCTTTTGCTTTAACAGAAGTATTTGAAGTGCATAAAAGTTTTGTGTAAAACCTGATGATCATGTTCTCCAGAATGATTTGAGAAGATCTGATTCTGAACAGTAACTTCAAACATCTGACTGTCTGTACAAAAACATTCACATGATCACTGTCACAAATGTGCTTATTTAATTAGTGACAGAAATATTGCAGAAAGAAACTGAATATTTCTTATTCATTTTATTTCTTAAACATTTCTTTGTTTTAAAACAATGAAACTTTTATTGTTTATTTCCAAGATTGAAGTACATTTTTTAGATTTTCTGGTCTCAACTTACCTTGTTTATATACCTTTATGGTGAGATTTCACCACTTGCTACATACTTGTACATGCTGATTACTAAGAAAACAGGGAGAGTTTGTATAGCCTTTGCCAAGTGTCTACTAGAGGTGTGACGCTGTAATATCACACACACACACACACACACATAGGTATGTGCAAGACGCACCCAGGTTCATTTCACAGTACGAACTCCTACCGGTGCTCATCCAGAGTCAGAGTGTAGTGTGGAGTTAGACATCTCATGGAAATCAACTGATTTTGTTTACCGGATACACATACTTTAAGGGGAATCAGTGTTTAACAATATGTAAGTAAGTACATTTTATTTTATATGATAAAGACTGTAGTTTATCATACATGGCATCATACAAGCTCAGGTAAAAGCTTTCCAGCACAGTTGTCTTGCATTCTATTTTTATTGGTTTAAAGAAGGTTCTCAGTGGTCTTGTAATCTGTTAGTTTATAATGTAGGTAATAGTCAAATAATATTTTTGTTTTGGGTAGTTTAATGTGTTTAAATGCGTTTGACTGACTTTTACCAATATTCTTACTTTTTAAAATAATCTCTTATCAGTAGACTGGATATTATTTAATATCCAGTCTACTGATAAATGACACCAACTTTTTACCGCCACTCATTCTCGTCAAGAAATGTGTTGTAGCGTAAAATTAACCTAGAAACTGACAAAAATACAACTTTGAATAAATTATTTATATATAAAGTGAACAAAATAAAGTGTTACCAAAACTTAATTCTCAATGGTAGGCCTATTGGACATTTGAAAATTAAAATATAGAAGAAAACAAATTAGTAGGCACAATAATTCAATATGTAGCCTATTCCTGAATGTGTCAATGGGTTATTTAATGATATTGGTTATAGGTTTGATATTTATTTACAATATTGGTTTAATATTTCATCCATTGCTGGTAGAGCAGTAAACATAAATTTACGTAAAATAATGACCTTATTGACATGAGCTTATTTCTTTTGTGTTATTTCTCTTTAAAGATTGTGATGTCATGAATGAGTGAACCGGTTGCACTATTAGTTACTTAGAGAGCGTGTCAGAGTCATCTGCGGTTTCAAAATAATAAAATCACAGCTGTAATGCACTGACAGCTGACTGATTCTATCTAACATTTATCTATAACAACATCTTACTAAGTTTAATCATTCACTAACTGTAAATATTCACAGCTTACTCAGGACATTGTCATCATGACGTAAAATAACATTTTGACATAATAACAGGAAGCTGGTGAGACTTGTCAGAGTCATACACCGCAGAACATATGTGTCACAAGTTAGTAGTGCTCTGAACTTTGGCATTGTGATTTCAGACATTTGGAAATGCCTTAAAATAATTTTCTGTTGTTTTTGACTATAAGAAGGTTATTTTATATATATATATATATATATATATATATATATATATATATATATATATATATATATATAAATGCATAACACTAAGCACAGCTCATCATAGTCTTGTATGCACATGCTAATTAGTCATTATCTATTCCTGTAGCTAAAAAAAGTCTGGTGCAAGCAATACAAAGTCATAGTTTCTGTTCCCAAAGAATTTGTAAACCAATGTCAGATGTTTTGTGTAAAAGCATCTGCTAAATACATGCATGTAAAAGTAATGTGAAAACCAGTGTGTAGCTAATCACAATTCCCTTCAACTTCCTTTAAGTAGTATGAGAATCTGTTGTAGTGAATCAAGGTTAATTAATTACAAGTGAGTGCAATGAGGCATAGCAGTCCTCTTCATGAACCTCTTCTGCTGCAGGCATTCCAGTGTTGTAATCTAAGCACAGCATGCCCTTGTTTCTCCTGGAAATTGGACATTTTTCAGATACAGGAGGAAGAGTTCTTACTTGAATGCCCTCTTAGTTAAAGCTTCCCCTAAGCTCCTGCTGACTGCGCATAGCTGAGAGGCGTAGTTAGACTGTGATTTTTAGTGGGCCTATGAAAACTATTGTTTGTCAGAATAGTCTCCTGGAATCCGCTCTGACCCCTGTGGCTCTGGGTCAGGAGGCCCGTCATGGCTGAGGGGCTGAGTGGTTCCATGAGACTAGTTTTAGTTCATTTTGGCTTGAACAGCTAACATGGTCTCTGGTGAGTGCATGAGTCTGATAAAAGATGTATTTGCTTTGTAGGAACTCGTGAAGTAAGAGAAAACAAGGCTTTCACTTCGAAGACCACTTGACCAGCAGTCATGGAAGGCAAAGAGGAGATCAGTGATACTGACAGTGGGGTTATTCTGCATTCTGGTAGGTTCAGTCTCAGTTACACATAGGCTTCCACATGACACATTATATGCTGTATTATGTAGTTTGTGAGGTTAAAGGGATAGTTCACAAAAAATGACAATTTTGTCACCATATACACACCCTCATGTCATTCCAAACCTAAATGACTTGCTTTCTTCTGTATAGTTCATTGAAAGCATTAAATCTTTGCAAAATTTGGAAGCAACTATTTTTTTAATAAATGTTTTAAAAAAGATTTTATTTATACACTACTGTTCAAAGTGTGGGGACAGTACAATTTTTTTGGAAAAGAAATGAATACATTTTTCAGCATGGATGTATTCAATTGACAAAAAGTGACTGTAAAGGTGTTTATAATTTTACAAAAGATTTCTATTTCAAATTAATAATACAAAATGTTTATTGAGCAGCAAATCCGCATATTAGAATAACTTTTGAAGGATCATGTGACACTGAAGACTGGAGTAATGTCTGCTGAAATTTCAAAATTCAGTAATTTGTCATAACAGGAATAAATGAGATACTATTTCACAATTATTTTGATTTGATTGTATTTTTTATCAAAAGCAGCCTTTAGAGACTTCTTTCAAAAACATCAAAAAAATACCAACCCTGAAGTTTTGAATGGTAGCTTTTAATTTTTCAAATGCATAATTTAGTGGTTAGTTTTCACTTCTTTCACTTCTAAAAAGGAACATTGTAATGTGCATTACCTGTAAGGGTTGAATCGGAAGCAATCACCACACTATAGCAGGTTTTTAAAAGGCCCTTTTAAACCAAAACTCCAAATAAAAACTTTTTTTCTGTGCAGGTGAACGTTTTTCTTTTTTGTCATTGTTCAGTTATCTCTTTGTGCGCTTTTACATGATTGATTGAAAATGTATGTTAAAGAATTCAGTAGATAAGCTCTCTAGACATGCCAGAGGCGTTTGCCTACAATCACCGGATACAGAAGAAATAAATTCTTTGTTGTCACTCATTTAGCCGTTTTCAGTGACCTTCATTTTTTTCATTTTTGAGCATATCACAGTTGATGAGTATTTGTTTCCTGAAAGTTTACATCAGCTTCTGAGGTGTGCACGTGACCAGACACTGATTATAATTTGCCATCATTAGTTTTTTTGTGTGGTTATGGTACTAAATTTGTGCTGCCAATCATAATTTAGTTATTTATTTAGATTTAGTTCAGACAACATTTAGAGTTAAATCATCTTTTCGGGCTATGACACAACAAAGACGAATTCTTGAAACAAAGACGAATTCTTCTTATAATTGCTGATTTTCTGTTATTATCTTGAAGCTTCTTTTTATCAGAATGTGTTTTATGTGTTGTAGGGCCTGACAGCCCCACCACAGTGATGAAGGATGTAAAAACACACACTCGGGTCATGAAACTGAAGCAGCAAGCTCTGGAGGACAGGCTGAAGATGTGCATAAAGGAGCTTAAAAAACTCTGCATCAGAGAGGCCGTAAGTCACCATTGACACTCACAAACACGCATATGGACCCACCAAAACACTACTAAAGAGAGATAAAGAAGTTTTCACATTGGAATTAGGTAATTAGAGGGGACTTCCAATGCACGGTGATAACATCATAGTTTTTAAAATCCTATTTTCCACCACTTCTTCAGAGGGTGTGTTGATAAAAATCTTCCTAGTAAAAAGCAAAACATTCTCACCTCTCTAAAGAACATGTCAGGGGATATATATATATATATTATATGTATATATATATATATATATATATATATATATATATATATATATATGGCATTGACTGAGTGAACATGTCGCCAAAGTTCATCATCTTCAGCCCCAGAGGCTTTTTGGTGTATTAGTCTTCCTGGTAGGATATTAAGTCACAAAAAATGCATCATTGTTTCCTGTTGGAGTCACTTGCTGGGACTTGTTCAGGTGTTCTTCAGTGTCTGATGACACCTTTATGTCAAAATAAGTCTGAAGCCACGCCAGTGTGTGTATCATCTGTTTTTGAAGGGCTTCACCTCTATTGTGGCTTTTTAAAGAGCTGTGGGCTTGTGGTTTTTGTCTCAAAGAGAATTGTATCTAACAAATGCTGGTATGGATTTGGGGAAGATAGATGGCAGGTTTAGTTTGGCAGGTAGGGCTCTTGGTACAGCTTAGGAAAGAACCAAAAATTTCAAAAACAGGCTTGCATAATATAGCGGTTGAAAGCAACAACTTGTCCCAACTCGCTGAAAGGTTTCACACTGGAGAAACCGGAATTCTGGTAAAAGGCTTGTTCTTGATAACTTGCTTGTGACTTCTTTTTTTTTCTTTTTCTTAAGTATAATTAACGTAATTATTCCTACAAATTGCACTGACAAATTACAGATCGGCTTAACTGCCCCCATAAAATTTAAAAACCAATCTTCGAGACATCAGTTGTTCGGATACACAATATATCAATACTATATTGACTGATTCATGATTTGGATTGTGTATTTAACTGTGATATGCATTTCCTCTATTTTTTATATCTATATTTGCACTATAAAAACACTAATAATTAAATAATGTTGAATCTAATCTTCAGCTAATTAAAAAAATGAATATACACTGAACAAAATTATAAACGCAACACTTTTGTTTTTGCCCCCATTTTTCATGAGCTGAACTCCAAGATCTAAGACTTTTTCTATGTACACAAAAGGCCTATTTCTCTCAAATATTGTTTACAAATCTGTCTAAATCTGTCTAAATCTGTGTTAGTGAGCACTTCTCCTTTGCCGAGATAATCCATCCACCTCACAGGTGTGGCATATCAAGATGCTGATTAGACAGCATGATTATTCCACAGGTGTGCCTTAGGCTGGCCACATTAAAAGGCCACTCTAAAATGTGCAGTTTTATCAGAGCACAATGCCACCGATGTCGCAAGTTCTGATGGAGCGTGCGATTGGCATGACATCTGGTGGCAATGTCCACCAGAGCTGTTGCCCGTGAATTCAATGTTCATTTCTCTAGCATAAGCCGTTTTCAAAGGCGTTTCAGAGAATTTAGCAGTACATCCAACTGGCCTCACAACCGCAGGTCACGTGTAACCACACCAGCCCAGGACCTCCACATCCAGTATCTTCACCTCCAAGATCGTCTGAGACCAGCCACCCGGACAGCTGCCGTGTATGGCATTGTGTGGGTTAGCGGTTTGCTGATGTCAACGTTGTGGATCGAGTGGCCCATGGTGGCGGTGGGGTTATGGTATGGGCAGGCGTATGTTATGGACGGTAAACACATGTGCATATTATTGATGGCATTTTGAATGCACAGAGATACCGTGATGAGATCCTGCGGCCCATTGTTGTGCCATTCATCCACGACCATCACCTCATGTTGCAGCATGATAATGCACGGCCCCATGTTGCAAGGATCTGTACACAATTCCTGGAAGCTGAAAACATCCCAGTTCTTGCATGGCCAGCACACTCACCGGACATGTCAACCATTGAACATGTTTGGGATGCTCTGGATTGGCGTATACGACAGCGTGTTTCAGGTCCTGCCAATATCCAGCAACTTCACACAGCCATTGAAGAGGAGTGGACCAACATTCCACAGGCCACAAACAACAACCTGATCAACTGCGAAGGAGATGTGTTGCACTGCGTGAGGCAAATGGTGGTCACACCAGATACTGACTGGTTTTTCGCCTCCCACGACCCAGCTGGAATCAGCTGGAATTTCAATATTGGGTTCCCTAATCAATTCCCTCTTCTCTTTCAGGAGCTCACAGGACATTTGTCCTCAGACTATCCCCTATTACCTGGAGAGAAGCCGCCTCAAATTCGCAGGCGCATTGGAGCTGCTTTTAAGTTAGATGAGCCAAGCATTCTACATAGAACTGAGGTAAAGTTATTCACAGAGATAATACAGATCTGGATAAAAATTGACTGTTTCCAAGTCATTAGACATACTCTAAACGTTCAGTATTGTTTCTATAAATAAGTTTGAATCTCATAAAGCAATCACGAACGTGTTACACAGGACTCTGAGCTGAGCTCTCTGGAGGCTGATCTGGCTCTTCAGCAGCAGATATACATGGCGGCCCAGAGGCTGTGTCAGGAGAAACATCTTAGCAAGGCGGTGAAGAAGAGTCATCTACAGCAGTACCAGCGGGAGGAAAGGAAACTCAAAGTTCTTCAGGAAGCCGTGTTCAGGTTGCAACTGGAACACGGCCGATCCTCACCACGCCCTGGCATGATAGCAAAGAGAGGTAAGGGATTTATATGAGCACTATTTTCAGTTTTTTATGTTTTCTTTGCACTGTGTAATGAGCTTGAACATCAAAGATCATCTTGGTCTTACATTTATCCATGTTTTGTATCAAGGCTGTTCAGACGATAGCTCATTGTCAGACTCGGCTGTGCCTGATGAGGGTAAGTGAAAACCATGTTTTTTTTCCTGAAATTGTAGTATGTATATGTACATACTATGAATAATTAAAAAAAATGTATTAATTATAATATTATTATTATATAATTATATTATATTATAAATAGTATTTAATATGTAAATGTAAATAAAATATAAAAAATATATATTATATACAATATTTGTATATATATAAAACATAATATATACATTTTCATATATATATGTATACAAATGTAATATATTTATATATATTTTATATATAAATGTTTTTCCATGCTATTAGTAATTTACCCATGTACCATTAATTAATATAATCTCTCATCTATGTTTCAGAGGAACTGTCTTCCCAGCTTTCTTCAGAGCCTCCTGCTCTTGCTGTAGATCTTCACCCTCCACGTATTAACATTTCTCATCCCGCTCCTCATACACCTATTGGCCCCTCCTATCGGCCCCTCGAGGCCATTTCCCATCAAACCCCCCCACAATCCCTGGAGGACTTGCACACATGCCAGAGTCCAATCTTAGAGCATGACCCTTCCCCCATTCAAAACTCTCCCTGGATGGAGACTAGTTTGGACCAGCCCTATCAGAAAAATAAAAGATCTCACTCTAATAGCATCAAATCCAGGTATATCTATCTTTTTTATTCTTTGAATCTTTTAAAATGCAAAGCGAGAATTAAATGTGAAAAGCATGTGATCTATGACCTTTGTAAAGAAGTTTTGACTCACCTGGTCATTAAGACATCACATAGTAATTTTTGGGGTGGGTCCGACCACACCTCCTCTTCTCTAATGGCCTTTAAGTCATCTCAAGGTTGATTTATGGAAGGCATGTATTGTTGTCAGTAGAACACTCATAACGAAACTATAGCTGTACTGTTTTTGTTTTGTCTTCGTAATTGTGAAAGTAACTGTTTTTGTTTTTCCATGCATCTGTAGTCCTGCTGTTACCCCCACGTTGCCTCCTCTTGAGGTTTGTCTTGCGGAGGCTGGGATACCACTGCAAATACCCACCCATGCTGCCCTGAAACACACACAGTCTTGCAGCGCACCCTCCACTCCAGAGATGCACCTGCGCAGGAGACAATCCATTGGGTCTGCTCACAATTTACTCAATCTCTTTTATACACTACTGTTCAAAAGTTTGGGTTCGGTACGATTTTTATTGGTTTTTAAAAAATAAACGTTTTTTAAGGTCACCAAAGCTGCATTTATTTAATTAAACATAAGCAGTAATAATGTGAATACATTTAAAATAACTGTTTTTTTTCTATTTTAATCTATTTATGTAATTTACTCCTGTGATGGCAAAGCTGAATTTTCAGCAGCCAATACTCCAGTCTTCAGTCACATGATCCTTCAGAAATCATAATAATATGCTGATTTGCTGCTCAAGAAACATTTCTTGTTATACAGATGTTAAAAACAGTTGTGCTGCTTAAAGGGTTAGTTCACCCAAAAATGAAAATTATGTAATTAATGACTCGCCCTCATGCCGTTCCAAGCCCGTAAGACCTCCGTTCATCTTCGGAACACAGTTTAGGATATTATAGATTCAGTCCGAGAGCTTTTTGTCCCTCCATTGAAAACCTATGTGCGGTATACTGTCCTTGAAAGGCAATAAAGACATCATCAAAATAGTCCATGTGACCTCAGTGGGTTAGTTAGAAATTTTTGAAGCATCGAAAATACCTTTTGTTCCAAAAATAACAAAAACGACGAATAAATTCAGCATTGTATTCTCTTCCGGTTCTGTTGTCAATCCGCTTTCATGAGTCCGCTGACGTAAGACGAGCTGACGTGTTATCTGGTCCGCCCGAGCTTCGTTTACAGTCTGAGGGAGACGAACGCTGTAAACAAAACAATCTTTGCAAACATGTCTAAAAATTTCGACACAGGGGAAGACTTGCATTTTTTTTAACCAGACATATTTATTTGAACCCGAATACACGGACGCACCAGATAACACGTCAGCAGCGTCTTACGTCAGCACCGTCACTGGCCTCGTGAATGCGGATTGACAACAGAACCGGAAGAGAATACAATGCTGAATAAAGTCATCGTTTTTGTTATTTTTGGAACAAAATGTATTTTCCATGCTTCAAAAAATTCTAACTAACCCACTGAGGTCATGTGGACTACTTGGACTACTGATGATGTCTTTATTGCCTTTCTGGACAAGGACAGTATACCGTACATAGATTTTCAATGGAGGGACAAAAAGCTCTCGGACTGAATCTAAAATATCTTAAACTGTGTTCCGAAGATGAACGGATGTCTTACGGGCTTGGAACGACGTGAATTTGAGTCATTAATGACATAATTTTCATTTTTGGGTGAACTAACCCTTTAATATTTTTGTGGAAACCATTATAGATTTTTTTTTAGGATTCTTTGATGAATATAAAGTTCAAAAGAACAAAGTTTATTTGAAATAATAATCTTTCTTTACTGTCAGTTTTGATCAATTTAATGTATTCTTGCTGAATAAAATATAATTTAAAAAATCATACTGACCCCAATCTTTGGAACAGTTCCACCTCAGATCATGTGTTTCATAGATATTATGGCCATCTCAAATCTTGACAAATTAATTAATTTCTCATTTTAACAGGTTTCCCAGGACTGAGCCTAACCCTTATGATCCAGAGCG
This sequence comes from Siphateles boraxobius, assembly GCF_051911475.1. Classification (NCBI taxonomy): domain Eukaryota; kingdom Metazoa; phylum Chordata; class Actinopteri; order Cypriniformes; family Leuciscidae; genus Siphateles; species Siphateles boraxobius. Next base: position 24,287,034 of record NW_027509141.1, read on the forward strand.
GGAGCGTGGGCGCTCAAGGGGCCCCAGGAGACGGTTGACAGAATTTGTGGTGCCACCATCAGAATACTCCCCCATAAGATTGAATGTTGGAAATCCTGTGTACTACTCTAGTTCTGAGGACAGCAACTCGGAGCACTCGGTGCAGTCCTACGCCAGCTCGCCCTGCCAGGAGCACCCTGGGGAACTTCCATGGCCCTACCAACTTCAGTATGGATATCATTATTCCAGCCTAGCCGATAGCCATGTACCACAAAGATCCTCCCCTACCCACTTTTACAAGAACCCTCAGTACCAGTCCTCACCTAGTTTTTCAAGAGGGTACATGGAGAACGGATGGGGTCACCCCTTAGAAATGGACAGTAGAAGGTCGTACTTAAGCCACCAGGCCCCTTCACCTGTTTATTCTTCAAATGGTCACTATGAGTACTACTACAGTGAGGCATTGCCCTCCCAGCCACGAAGTTGCAGGTTGTTACCCGCCCACGTGAAACTGTCACGGGCCCCTTCGCTTAGAGAGTGTCCTCAGCACCCTAGCAGGGGCCTGCCGCGGCAGGTGGTGTCGGAGGAACTCAAATCATGGCATCAGCGCAGCCAACTCCCACCACCTCGACCTCACTCACTGGATCGGAACAGGCAGGGCGCGCTCCGCATCCGAAATGCACCTGGGCAAGAGTCCCCACTTTCGCTTTCCCAGCAGCACAGGTTCCAGGAACAACAGGTAAATAGTCGTTCCTCACAGTCACTCAGAATAAATGGGCGGAAAATGTATTGACCTGCAATGAGGTCAAAACGAAAAAATTCCCAAATATGTATCCATCTTGGCTCTGTATGAAATTGAATAACGCTGTATCGCTTTGCCATCGTGTATCAATCTGTTGGGAGAGGAATTTCCAGAAAAGGCAGATCAGTTACACACTGCCCAGGCCTGTCTGTGGAACTGGGAAAGGTTCTCTTGATGCTCTGCTGCGTCAAAGTGAGATCACTTCTGGATGTAGGTGTGGTGTTCAGCTGTGAAAGAGCTTTTGATTGTAATTAGTGTAGGGAATGGCACAATAGAAAACCGCACACAAATCATAATTGTCGTTTTGTTGTTTACGGTTGAGACATTAGAAAACTACGCTATAAATCAGCGCACACAACTGTTCAAAAGTTTGGGCTGGGAAGGTTTTTTGTTTTTTAAAAATGTTTCTTATGCTCACCAAGGCTGCATTTATTTGATCAGAAATACATTAAAAACAATAATAATTTGAAATATTATACAATTTAAAATAACTTCTCTATCTTAATCTAATTTAAAGTGTAATTTAATCCTATGATGGAAAAGCGGAATTTTCAGCATCATGTCTCTTCTGTAGTGTCACATGATCCTTCAGAAATCATTCTAATATGCTGATCTGCTGCTAAAGAAACATTTCTTACTATTATTAATGTTGAAAACTGTTGTGTTGCCAACTTGCTTTATATTTTTCTTGAAATCGTGACTTTTTTTCAGGATTATTCGAGTAGAAAGTTGTCTTTGATATTGAAATCTTTTGTAACCTTATAAATGTCTTTACTGTCACTTTTGATCAATTGAATGCATCCTCACTGAATAAAGGTATTAATTTCTTTTAAAATAAAAATTTTAACTACAGTGCACGTGAGTATGATGAGCAGTGTCTGTGTTCTGCTCATTCAAAGAACACTCTGATACCGTTCCATTTTGAGTATGACATATATTAATAAATAAAACGATTGCATGTCAACAAGAATTCACCTTATGTTTTATAATGCTGATAGACTATTAGCAGTCAAAATAAACATTTGAAATATTAAAACATTGGAAGCATGATCAAAAATACAAATGGTCAATTAAAATGAATGACAGAGCATGGATGACTTCAGATTTCCTGTGTAATTAAAAAAAGGTCTTAAGAAAAGAATTAGATGCTCCTGTCACGCAAGGAAATAAAATCTAATGGATCTAACTCGAAAGGTCATGGAAGTTGTGGCATGGGTAAAATGATTTTCATGATATTTACAACAATTATATCATCATAAAGCATTAAACTCACAACTGTAGAGAAATGAATGCACTCCATTACACTCACATACTCTGCTGTAAATGCAACAAATACTTCATATGGGATCATTTGCTTACTTTGAGTTTATTTGTATTGACACAGGTTTTCATTCCACTCAAAGCTTTTTCCCATTCCCCACGGTCATGAACTTTCCCTTTAACAAAACGATCTAGTGGGAAAACATGCATTCAAGGTTGTTCTGCTGTTTATTTCCATTCAAGCTTATGGTGTCTAAAGTGTGTGAACTTGATATGTATAGGTGAGCATTCCTTTCCTCAGGGACAAAAGCTCGATTGGACGGAAGGAAACAGTGATAGCGGCCCAGTCCATTAGCTCTTTTATTTGTGTAGAGAAAGCCAGATAAGTTGTTTGGCCAATGCACCTCTATTCCCCTTAAGCAACATTTTAATAGCTGGCATGTTCCCAGCTGAAGCCAATAGGTGTCTTTGTTAGCTTGTTTCCCCCCCCCCCGATTGCTCAGCATTGAATTTGATCGTACATAAGATTGCAATAATTCACCAGTACACCTTGAGCATATGCTGTGTTGTCACTCTTCAAACCACAGTCCATTGTTAATGATAATTCCTAAAGACCTAATAATGTTCACTCTAATCCATTACTGATTGAAGTACTTGTGTAGTGAAGTTCTTCATTATTACCAAAAAAAAAAGTCACATAAGAACCGATCTTTGAATTTAGAAGACTTAAAACAGCATCAAAATTGTTTCTTAAACAAAAAAAGCAAACAATGAAATAAAAATTAAGAACTGTATAGGCCTAACGGTATGGAAAAATAATAACATGACAGACTGAATAGTAGGATTTATAAATAAATAAACATCAGTGGATATGATTTACATGCCTAACATAAATAATAAATATTTATATATTATGATTATGATAATATTTATTTTGGTATCAGAACTATGCAAGGTTATATATTGTTAGTTGCATTTTTTAAATTTTATTTGGATTTAACCTTATTTTACCCCCCCAACTGATGTTTTTTGAGTTGCGACACATCATTTGAGAACCACTGATTTAAATTAATCCCAAACAGTTTTTCAAAGAAGAATGTGGGTGCCAGTGTTATTTTGGTGGGAGTCGGGTCATTTACACTACAGTGTAAAATGCGCAATCAGACACCTGGAAAATTCAGTGCACATGTACCAACAAGTCACAAACCAAATGATTGAAAATTCCCTGTTGAATAAATTTATGATGGAAAACTAATGCCTTCAAGACACACGAAAAACGAGGAACATTGGGTTGTGCAATGACACACATTCACTCATTTTGAAATTTACCAGAAACCACAGGAATCCTAAACCACAAACTTTCGGATGCATGATTTGGTTGGTTAATTTAGTCATTTGGTCTTGGAGACATTTAGATTGTGGGACTATCAGCACTGCCTGAGGCACACATTTGCTTCATTCCAATATCATGTCATGCAATGATTTACAGAGTCATGTGTTTCAAATGCAGAGGCAGCTGGGGTTGACCTGAAGACTTCTTAAATATCTTATTGTCCAAGGAACTTTGATAATAATAAACATTTTGGTTTGTCCTGTCCTGTGGATCTCTGCTTTAACACACTGACTCAATATTTCAGAACATATTGGGATAGAATGGGGCAAAATTCTGCACATACAATCTAAAACATTTCATAATGGCCTTATACACTGTGAGCTCCATGATTTAAGACCCAGCTGTTGTTTAACACTGGCCAGATTTCTGACACACCTTAAGTCAACACCATAGAGCTGCTGATTGTGCAGTTACACCCTAGTTTCATTTACTATTAAGACTACATGCAGTCAATGAATACTAGAATGTTAAACCAATGCAAACAGATTTCCCTATGGACTGACCTCTTTTCTTTTTGCTGTGCTCCTCCAGGTATCACAGAAATGGGTCAATCTGGGAACTCCAGATAGGATGTATGAGGATGACTCTGAGGTTGCCAGCCAGGTGTGAAACTATGGAAACCCTTCTGACTAGAGTCATATTTATTCAATAATTTATTGAACTAATGGACTAAAGTATAGACTTTTAACATTGATTAAACACACACATACATACACACACATAGATAGGGATATGTCTAGAAAGGCATCACTTTCTATGAAATGCCTCGTCCCTAAATGAGTTTTACTGTGAAAGACAATTTTTAAATAATGTTTTATAGATTTTTTTATAGATTAACATACTTACAGATTTTTTTGTACAATGAAATAAAAAAATTATTTGTTACTAAGTGTATTTTTATGTTTTTTCGTTAGTGTATGCTAATACTAAGATCAATAAAGTTTGTGATTTAAAAATGATTATGTCTACACTGCAATCAATCTTCGTTCTAATTAAATAATTACTGTTTGGTATGTTAGCCTTTTTTAAAGGTTTCTCTAAAGGCAAATGTAAACTTTCAGATTTTAAATGCTGATTAATGTAATAAAACATATTGGCAATTTAGTACACTACCTCACCATAATGGTGACATGATCACAGCGACATTCTTATAAATTATGATCTGGAGGGCAAACATAATGTGTAATTAAAAAGGCGACCATTACATTTAATATATAATTTGCCTATTTTGTTATTTCTTAAATAATTCAAAGAAATGCCGAAAATGTCCATTTAAACATTGGAGGAAAAATATAATTCAGGCTGCTGCTACTGACGTAGTGAATAAACGGGCGACGCGTGTCACGTGCGACTGCTACTTTTCTCATCGCTCTTTTGGATGAGCCTATCACAGTGAAAACTGGATTATCACCAATTACTGAATTGTGAACGTTTTATAGAGATTGGTGGTGAGGATTTCCGTTAGAAGGTGAGCTACCAATACTTGGAACTTATATATTTAAAATACTGCACTATGGGGAGTGTTAAAATGTTTCCAAAAAGACAAAAATATCCTGAGATTTGAATGTGGCTCAAAACAGTGACTGCCTGAACCCTCGTGCGCCCACTTGATAAAAACTGGTTTTTTGTCATGAATAACAGAATATTAGTATATAGCCTATTTTTTACAGTCTATGTATATAGCATTTCAGTAGGCGCCAGGCGTCAGCGAGATTTTTCAGATTTTTTTATTGGTCACCTGCCATATCTTCATGACAAACAACACTGCGCTGCAATAACGCAGACTAGTGCTGCTTAAATCCAGTTCACATGCTATACCCATTCGTCTTCCAACGAGTGGATTGTTTTACCATAGTTCACTTGTCGTTTCTGAGCGAAGGACAGATTGACCACCGTTTGCCGGTGTTGTGCCGTAGCCCGTCAGATCTATTGTTGTAGATTTGTGCCAGTAGTAGGACAATGGATAAAACGCTGTATTCAGACAAAGCCGAAGACGTCGCTACCTCCTCTAGTTTCCGCCAGTTTAAAATAGATCATTTTCATCTCGATCTTAAAGTGGATTTTGAAAAGAAAACCATATCAGGCACCGAAACATTACAGCTGCAATGCATTCAGGATAGTCAGAGTGAGTTACAGCTAGATATTCATTCAACACTGTCCCTGCATGAAATCACATTCAGTCGTAATGAACGTGACTGGACCAGCACAGAATTTCTGATTCGTGACTTCACTAGTTATGGGACCACGCTCGTCGTGAGGTTTCCCACGCCTTTCAACTCAGAAGACAAACTTCAGCTTGCAATCAAATATACAGCTTCTGATGGACCAGGGGTAAGCAAGATAAACTGTACTTTTAATATTTGTTTTTTTTTAAAGTACAGAAAAACTGTACTTTTAATAATTTTTGTTTGTAATCATTTCCATTTTGAAAGTTGAGTTGAGCTTCAATATCAAAGCTGAAACTTATTCACTTGTCATGAGACCTAGAAGGAAGAATACTTTGGTTTCTCTTTCTGAATCTGTTCTCCTTGCAGTCTTGCAGACTCACTTTAGGCCTTCAGTTGGTAAATTTCATTAATTTATTGTGCAAGCAGGCAAGCATCACTATGGTGGTTTGTTTCCCCCACGGAATAATAATAAAATTAAAAAAGTAAAAGCAACTTTTTATCTCGCAATACTGACTTTATAACTCAATTCAAAATGTATCTCACAATTCTAAGAAAAGTCAATTGAGAAATCAAATCTGAGAAACTTGAAATTGCGAGGAAGAATTGTTGAGATTGAATTTATAGCCTATAATAGTGAGATATAAACTCTCAATTCCTGTTTTAAATGGCAAGTTTATCGCAATTCTGAATTTAAATATCTTAATATAGAATTGTGAGTTCTAAACTCATAATTGCGAGTTATAAAGTCTGAATTGATTGTGAGATATAAGTTCACAACTGCAAGAAAATTGTAAGAACTCAATTCCGAGATAAAAAAATGTGCTACTCGCAATTCTGAGAAATAAGTCAGAATTTCAAAACAAAAACGTTATTACGTTTATTGTTTTTTATTCCGTGGTGGAAACAAGCTTCCATACTTCTCTGCAGATGTCATGGCTGCACCCAGTGCAGACGGCTGAGAAGACACTGCCATTCTTGTACACATCTGGGTTCCCTGTCCTAAACCGCAGCCTGTTTCCCTGCTTCCATACGCCCATGACAAAGAGCTCTTACTCGGCTGTTGTGCAGCTAATGTTTCACCAAACGCATGTATCTTCTTTTAGGTGTGTTGGCTGGAACCAGAGCAGACTGCGGGAAAGCTCAAGCCTTATGTTTTCACTCAAGGCCAGGCTGTTCTCAACCGCTCCTTCTTCCCTTGCTTTGATACTCCAGCAGTCAAGAGCACCTACTCAGCAGCAGTTCAGGTGAGGCCATTGGGGCCAGTCGGATTTACTGGCAGAAAGAGAGCATGGGGTATATAGAAGTAAAGACGTAATTTGAGTCAATTAGGAAAAAATGGATTCCATTAGGAGGCGGCTACTCGATTTTAAATAATCAGGAATTGATTGGATTGAAAAATTAGGTTCTAATTTTTTTATTTATACTAGAAATGATTAGTTTTATTCATCAATGATGCATTAAGCTGATCAATCCTGAAAAAAAAAAATGTTTTATGGTTTCCAAAACAATATTTTCAAATATGAGAAATGTTCCTGGAGCACCAAATCAGCATATTAGAATGATTTCTGAAGGATCATGTGACACTGAAGACTGGAGTAATGATACTGAAAATTCAGCTTTGTATTACAAAAATGCATTTTAAATCATTTTAAAATTATGTTATTTTAAATTGTAGTAATATTTCACAAAATCACTGTTTCAACTGTGTTCTTTATCAAATAAATGCAGCTTTGGTGAGTGACTTCTTTTTAAAAAGGACACAAGGGTTTTCTCTAGCCTACATGATAAGGCTCAGAGTTTATTTCTTAACATTGCCCTTTGTACTGTCACATAAACACGGTAGTTTCTTACTTTGATGTTCCTCCCTCTTCTTATCAGGTGCCTGATGGCTTTACAGCAGTTATGAGCGCTAGTAAATGGGAGCAGAGGAAAGCAGACAGCGCTTTCCTGTTCAATATGGAGCATCCCATTCCCTCTTACCTGGTAGCACTGGCAGTAGGAGACCTGCAGTCTGCCGAGGTGGGACCCAGGTAAAAACATCCCAAATCCTTTACCACAAAGGGATCATATCACAAGGAATGAAGTTCTTATTGAGATAAGAGCTCATTTTGCTATAAAAACATACTATAACTTTCTCCCCCCCAAAACATTTATTGAAACTAAACTGCAGTGGCTGAAAATGTTCATGGAAAACTGTTTTTGGTGCAAAAATACTTTTACTAACATTATAAGTAGACCCTATTATAAAGTAAACATTTACATACTAATAATTATTATTGTTATGATAAACATTTCTGATTTTTAACAACATTTTCAGGACACGTGTTTGGACCGAGCCTTGTTTACTGCAGGCAGCCAAGCAAGAGTATGACAATGTGATCGAAGAGTTCCTGTCTGTGGGAGAGAAACTGTTTGGATCCTATGTTTGGGGAAGGTGGGAGACACTTTTTTGAACACCTTTCTAATAAAGTGGTGCAGGAATGACGTTTTTTGTAGGCCAGCCTACAAAATTAGGATTTTTCCATTAATAAAAAGGAATTTATACCTGTATGATCTTACTCTGCTGCCACATTGGAACAGCTGTTTGGGAAATGGATGGATGATTCAGCTGCGGCGCCATCTTCTGGTCAGAAACGGAAATTAATTCGGGTCGTGACTCTCACTGTGCATTATGGGTATTCTCTAGCCATTGAGCATACATAAGTTGTACAGTCGTTATTGTGGTGCATTGTGGGTATTGAATGAGTGCACTCGATGACCACTACAAATGGCTGTCCCTTCAAAAAGTGCCCAATTTAAAGGTATAGTGGGTGATTTCGGACAGAGCCCTAGTGTATTATAAACATAGGCTATAAATAAACTACACCACGGTCGCATGACTTCAACGTCACCATCACTAGGCTTACAACAACTCTTTTACGCTGCATCCGAAATTGCATACTGAGTTCGTACTACATTTGAATTTAAATTTACTTTGCGACCATTAAAAAACGTATGCTCTATATAATATGAATATGGATGAAATTAAATTGAATGAAATTCGGACGTACTTCATGTTGTTACTGTCACGTGACCAGTTGCATCGCTTCACTTCCATTCATAATTCCCTGTGGCCTCACGGGGTAGTAAAGCGTCCATCGAATGCGCACTTCCGAATCTCGGGGGAAGTAGTAGGTCATCCGGCGACTTTTCGCCTATTGCTTTTCGAATACAATGTATTCGGACATACTATTATTTTGGCATACTTTTTTTCCGCATACTCTATAGCAGAGAAGTATTAGATTTCGGATGCAGCATCAGTCTTTGTTTTAAAACATTTTTCCTGAAAGTTTGAGTTCTGATAGTTTTAAAAAAACATGATTATAAACACAATGAGGCTGTGAAAGCGGACTAGTGAGTAGAGTACCAGTTCCGCGGATGATGTTTAATTTCCCTTTTAAGCAACTTCTTTTAACAAGACAAGTAAAAACAAAACAAAAATCACAAGAGGGTATTACTGATGAATTTTGTATTGTAAATAAAACATGAAAATATCTTGAGCATGTTTTTCACCGCAGATCTTATTTCAACCTTTTAACCAAAAACCCATTGGCCTCTGGACGATGGAACCGGAAGAGCAAAAATGCTAACTCGGTTACTGGTTTTGCACTACAAAAATACATCATCCCTGCACCACTCTATTCTGATTGATCCAAAGTGGCTTTATAAAATGTGACGAGAACATTTATTCAGTAAACTATACTATAATAGATGTGTGTCTTTATTTGTTGTACTTGTGTAGATATGATGTGCTGTTCATGCCTCCATCCTTCCCTTTCGGTGGGATGGAGAACCCCTGCCTGACCTTTGTCACGCCCTGTCTGCTGGCCGGCGATCGCTCTCTTGCTGATGTCATTGTACACGAGATCTGTCACAGCTGGTTTGGAAACCTCGTCACCAACGCCACCTGGGGTGATTTCTGGCTGAACGAGGGCTTCACGATGTACGCTCAACGCAGAGTTTGCAAGGAACTGTATGGTATGCTTTACATTATTTGACCCCTTAAAGTGTTTCACTAATAAAGAGTTCATTAAAAGGTGCCATTTCTTTCGCAGGAGAGGCTTATACATGTCTGGAGGCGGCAACTGGTAAAGCTCTTCTACGTCAGCACATGGACAACACTGGAGAGGACCATCCTCTCAATAAACTACGGGTTAAGATTGAACCAGGTACTTTAGGTCACCACTAGTTTATTGTCTATTTAATTTGACGTTGTAAACAGAATAAAGATAGCAGTCTCACACTACTTGGTCCTTATTTATCACAAGTTGTGAGAATAGGTTGTTACTGCCTCTGTGTGTTTTTTACATAGGTGTCGATCCTGATGATACCTATAATGAAACGCCCTATGAGAAAGGCTTCTGCTTTGTTTCCTACCTGGCCCACCTCACAGGAGATCAGTCACGCTTTGATGCATTCCTCAAGGTTACTGGAACAATAAGCCTACAGAATATTTTTTTTAATAATAAAAAATAAAAATATATACATACATGTATACATACTACTGTTCGAAAGTTTGGGGTCAGTAAGATTTCCAGTAAGGTCCAGTAAAGTCTCTTATGCTCACCAAAGAGACTCACCAATTGTATTAAATACAATTTAAAACCATTTTTCAGTTTTAATATTTTTAAAATATTTATTTTTTTATTTAATTTTTTCATTGGAGAAAAATATAGGGTACAGATTAACTTAACAGAAAAAAATATATATTATTTGAATTAGCTTTTATTTTTATTTTTTTAAGTTTTTAGTTTAATTTTAGTAATTTTGTCAGTTGTATTAGTTTTTTTATTGTTGTTATTATTATTACCAGTTCAACAAGGTAGGCATTTCTAATTTTCATTTAGTTGAAGTTTATCATCTAATATTTTATTGCAACTTATTAACAGAAATATTTTAATAGTTTGTTACCAATAGAAATCATATGAAGGATCATTAATCATTTGGTGCTCAGGAAATATTTCTTATTAAAAATTTTGGAAATTGTTGTTCTATGTTTCTATTCTTTAATAGAAAGTTCAAAAGAACAGCATTTTCTTTTCATTGATTTTGTAACACTGTTGAAAATCGTTTTATTTAATGCGTCCTTGCTGAATAAAAGTAGTAATTTCTTTTTTTTTATCTTACTGACCTAAACTTTTGATTGGCAGTATATATGAATGAAAATTTGTAGATATGAGAAAACACAATTGTGTCTCTTCAAGGCTTATGTGGAAAAGTTTAAGTTCAGAAGTGTGTTGGCGGAGGATGCACTGGAGTTCTACCTGGAGTATTTCCCAGACCTGAAAGAGAAGAATGTCCACAAAATTGAGGGTGCGGAAAAAGACCATTAGTAGCATTTCTTTGTTATAAAATCACAAAGGATAGCCTGAATCTATACTGTTTGGGCTGACGGCCTTCAGCTTTTTTGTTCTCATTTGCTTTGTTAGGTCTGGATTTTGACAGCTGGCTCAATGTCCCTGGTTGGCCTCCATATGTCCCTGATCTCTCTGCTGGTCAGGCACTGATGAAACCAGCAGAGCTGTTAGCTGATATGTGGGTTAACCATAAACTGGACTTAAAATCCATTAACAAAACTGATATAAAACCATGGAAGACCTACCAAACTGTCTACTTCTTGGACAAGATCATTGAGAAGTCACCCCTTCCAGATGGTGCAAATAACTCATTGTGTTTTTGAATGAATGTTTAAGTATTTTAAATAGATTGTAAAATAAATAAATATTCCCATTTTAACAGGTAACATAAAGAAGCTAGAGGAGTGCTACTCGCATATTACTGAGTCCAACAATTCTGAGCTGAAATTGCGATGGGCCCAGATTGTTGCAAAGAACCAACATAAACCAGGATTCCAACATATTCGCAATTTCCTCACAAGCCAGGTTAGAATCTGTACATTATTTATAATTCATTCAGCTCTTTGGACTAATAAAATTATCAATTGTATGAATAGAGATCGATTTAGCTTATTTTTGAATATGGATTTTTCATGCTTTGGTTACAGGGGAAACAAAAGTACACACTACCTGTTTATCGGGCCCTTTGGAATGGATCAGAAGAGACAAAGGCTCTGGCAATGGAAATATTTTCAGAGACATCGAATCAGCTTCACATCAATGTCCGCAATTACGTAAAAAAGATAATAGCTTGAGCATAAATGAATATATAAAGGTAACCAATGTATATAAGCCCCTTTGTGTCTTAAAAACTCAAAAGGACCCTGTTATCCTAAAATTACAGTGCTTTGAGCATTATTATAAGAATCCATATTAATTCTTTAGGATATTGCTTTCACTTTTTTGAATTTGTGAATTTTATATATACATAGGAATGAATGAATAAAGTACTTTGCATTTCTGTGAATTTAATTCAATTTTTTAATTTAAAATTGTATTACATTTGTATGAATCAATATATTACATTTCCAGACAAAAATAAATTAGAGGATTTTTATTATTTGCAATTTATTTTTAAACATGTAATTTCTAAATAAAATGATGTGAATTTCAGGACAAATGGAGATGGGAGGACTTTTATTTTCTGTCTTGTGTTTCCGGCTACTGAGAGACGCCGACCATAGACATTAGATAGTGTTGTAATGTGGATGCGATTGCGCAGAACGGAATGCACGGTATGAAATGTTTTTTATGCACAATAACTGCGCAGCGTTGTTCGCCTCAAACACCGAGCTCTCAGCCTGCGTATTCATAGGTGTGTCGACGAATGTTTTATTTTGAAGGTTTAATCTGACTGAATCTTATTGAACAAGTAGATCACTCGTCATGGGTTACGCGATGGTAAGTCACAAAGCTTTGGAGAAGTACATTAAAGATGAATTGCAGTTATTTGCTATCATTCAGAGGAAATACGTGCCATGTTACTGCTTTGGAATGCCACCCAGTTTGTTTCGCATAACATTGCTGCTTTCCCATTTATCAACACATAGCATATTAACTTGTCATGCCACAAAATTGAAGATATGCTATGCAGTCAATTGCATTTAACTTACAGTTTAGTCTAGTAGGAAACCGAATCAGCAAACAGTTCTTCTAGAAATTGAATACCAAAGCAGAAACGTCAGAGTTTATTCTAGAAAAAAACAGATGATTCATTGATGCATTTGAAACCGTTACACACTTCTGTTGTGTGTAACTTACTGTGAATCAACCAATGAATGCATTTTTATTAATAATTGATTATTTTCTGTTATGTTTTTTTAAAACCTTGTTAATATGCACTACTAATTTGTATTCTAGTCCACTACAGTAGCAGTGACCGTTGGAGTGGTGCTGGTCTCAACAGCAGGTGTGCTGGGGTATTATTTCTTGAACAGGAATAGGAAACCACAAATTACCCTGATTGATCCTTCTGAAAAATACAAATTGAGACTTGTAGACAAGGAGGTATTTGCCCTGTCTTTTTATTTCAATTGGATACAATTTATATCTGTGGTACTGACAAGATGCTGTTGACAAAATAAAAACTTTACTCTCTTCATACAGATCATAAGTCATGATACCCGCAGGTTTCGGTTCGTCCTGCCTAGCCCAGAGCATGTTTTGGGATTACCAGTAGGTAAGAAGTCTTTATTAGGACTTTGGTGTTGGCTGTGAGTAGATTGTGGGTCGATTGTTTCTCTGTTGCTAATACACAGGTTGCAGGGTTTGGTCTGAAGCTTGCTGAAATCCCACACCTGTCCTATCATGTAGAGTAGACGGTGTCTGGCTGCTTTGAATAAGAACTGTGTGTTCAGCAAACAGTTAAAAAAAAAGTGATAAATGAGTTTAGGGTTTAAAAAGCAGCTTACACATGTCCATTTGCTTGAGAGTAATCACAGACAGTTGGACGATGTTTATACCTGGCTGCGATACATACAGGTGTACGTTAAATGGGGTACAAGAATTAGGCCATATTTCCTGCCGACCAAAATTTCGTTATTTCAAATGTAGGCGCGTTGCGCGTGGTAAGCGCGCTCATAATCCGCCGGAGCCACCACAACATTGCCCAACATCAAATGGCTAATGCAAGCGGAACGAAACTGCTCGTTATTGTGTGGTTGACGGAACGTTTATCAGTTTGGACCAAAGCAGCGCGAGCCGATCTTGATCAAGCGACACTGTTACTACACAGCGCTAATAAGAGATCAAGTAAAGGAGGAATTTGAATTTGCCACAGAATTAATAACATTGCTGCGAGATCTAGTGAGAAACATTCAAATTTCTCCGTTATTAACTGATCAAACAGCACTGACGAAGCTCAGTTGAAACACGAAGAAACATTGTGCCATGAATTAACTATCCAGTGTCCACAAATCAGCAACATTCACCATGGATTTACTGTAGTAACACTAACTGCAACCATGGAAGTTTGGCAGGAATAGTAGGCTAGAATGCCTCGAAGTAACATTACGTCTGTTTTATTTTGACATTATGAATACAATTGCTGCCCTCAAACTAATCTGAACTAAAATAAACCTTTGTTTATAACTACTACAATATTACATTTCATTTTTTCCAAGGAGCAGTTTTGTTTTATATGCTCCTAAGAAGAGTGAATTATAGCTCCAGAATTGCTCAAAGTAAAAAAAAATATCATACTTTATAATGCTAGTTTTCATTTAATAAAAGAATAAAAAAAATAAAAATCAATTAATCAATAAATCAAGGAAATGACCAAAAACCTAAAACCTGGTAAACGGTAAATTCTAACAACATAGGGCTATTTAGATTAACAATCTGGCGAGCATGTTGTTTTAGGCTAATACACCAACAGCATTTTTTTGTTTTAAAAAAGCGATCAGAAATGTGTGAGGCCATTTATTTCCATAAGATGAATGTACTATATTTTAGTTTGATAATGTTTTTTATTTAATATTTTGTATTTTAGGGGATTTTATGGTACTAAATTATGTTTATGCTGTATGATCCATTTATCCACTTTTTGAGCATAGACCTGAAATTTTTATTTCCAACTTAAACTGTTGTAAATCTTTGATGCTTTGGAGTACATACTTAATTTTGATATCCTTTTAAAGACGACACTTGGAAAATTATTGCTGAAGCCCGCAGTACCAAATGTTTCCACTAGAAATTCGTCTCCCATTGACCGTGAGGTGCACAAGTGTAACAATTGTTTTGAGGACCATTTAACCTTTTCGAATCATGTCCATGATTCTAAAAAAAAAAAAAAAAACCGTAACATTTTTCGGTCAAAAATGACCGAAAAGCACCAGAGGGTTAAATTGATCGAAAGGGTCAGTAAAGACATTTATAATGTTACAAAAGATTTCTATCTCAAATAAATGCTGATCTTTTTAACTTTAACTTCATCAAAGAATCCAGAAAAAAATGTATCACATTTTTTTATTTTTTATTTAAGCCACGCAACTTTTTTCAACTTTGATAAAAAGATAAATGTTTCTTTACCAAATCAGCATTTTAGAATGATTTCTTAAGGACCATGTGACGCTGAAGGAGTAATGATGCTAAAAATTCAGCTTTGTCATCACAGGAATAAATTAAATTTCAAAATATATTAAAATAGAAAACGGTTAGTTATTTTAAATTGGAAACATGTTGTCTTTTTAGCCATAGTGAGCATAATAAAAACAATTACAATAGTAATAAATTATAATAAAAAGTGTGTATGTGTATATTATATATATTTTATAAAGTATTACCTTTTTGCATTTTAAACATCCAGAACTCGCTATGTCAGTAGTAACACAAAACCAGAGACTCCTTTTAGGGCACGTTACCAGATGTAAACAGTAGTTTGTCTCCGTTTGTGATCGGATCATCTGATACGGATGTTACCTGGTGTAAAGAAGAACTTGATGAGCAGACTGGGGTGTGTATCGACTATTAATAATAAAGCACTCTTTCTCCCTGTCGTTCTCTCTCAAGGCAAGCATGTTTATCTCTCTGCCAGGATTGATGGTAATTTGATTGTGCGTCCTTACACACCAGTGTCCAGTGATGATGACAAAGGATTCGTTGACCTAGTTGTGAAGGTTCTCTTGGTCTATATTTGTGTACAAGCCTTTGGGGGTTTAAATATTTTTTATAGAGCTGACATATTTTACTCTACAGATTTATTTTAGGAATGTGCACCCAAAGTTCCCAGAAGGGGGAAAGATGTCCCAGTACCTGGAGAGTTTGAGGATCGGAGATGTGATTGACTTCAGAGGACCTGGAGGGTTGCTGGAGTACAAGGGGGAAGGTCTGACAGCACATTTACTATCAATATTTGACCTGAATTTAAATGTATGTATTTACTCAGTCACACCTTACACCTACATCTCCACCCAACAGGTCAGTTCACTATACAGGCCGAGAAGAAGGCCCCTGCCGAGACCAAGACTGTAAAAACGTTGGGTCTTATAGCTGGTGGAACGGGTACAGTGTCTTTCTCCTTATTTTTAGTCAAAATGAAGCAATGATCACTAGAATAATTTGTTCTCTTCCCTGTGTAGGCATTACACCAATGTTGCAGCTGATTCGTGACATCATCAAGAACCCAAGTGACACAACTACATGCAGCCTGCTGTTTGCCAACCAGGTTGGTGTTCCATTGAAGCAATATAATTAAAGGGATCATTCTGAATTTATAATGACAGAATTTTCATTTTTGGGTGAACTATCCTTTAAGAGTATGATGGAATGTTTTGTACGTAACCATAATATTACATAAAAAGTATGTTCAAGGAGATTAAGCTGCTTAGCAAGTATAAACTGAATCAGTTTACCTCTCGTCTGCCTTCCAGACTGAGAAGGACATTCTGCTGAAGGATGAGCTGGAGGAGGTTCAGGCGAGACATCCGGATCGCTTCAAACTCTGGTTCACGGTGGACAGAGCTCCTGAAGGTATTAGACTTTATACATAACCCACAAGATTCAAAAGTTTATGGTTGGTACTTTTTCTTTTTCTATCTTTCTGAAAGAAGTGTCATGCTCACCGAAGCTGCATGCATTTATTTGATTAAAAATACAATAAAAACAGTAATATAGTGGAAACTTATTACAATAACTGTTTTCTATTTTAATCTGTTTTAAAATCTAATTCAAAAAATATTTAAAGTAGTGCTGCTTAAATTTTGTGGAAATTGACATACTTTTTTTCAGAATTCTTTGACGAATAGAGAGTTAAAAAGCAATTATTTGAAATAAAATCTTTTGTAACATTATAAATATATTTACTGTCACTTTTGATCGATTTATCGCATCCTTACTGAGTATAAAAGTAAATTTCTTCTAAAATAAAAACATCTTACTGACTGGTGCTGTACACTATGTGGGTCAATTTAAATGATTTTGTTTTTTTCTGGACCAATTAACTTATTTACAAATACATTAAAAATTCAATTTATACATAATGATTTGAATAATCTAGCTTCTATGATGAGTATGTTTTTCATTTCTCAATAAAAATTTGCTTTGATATTTCATTTGAGTCATAAAGTAAAAAATGTGAGGGTGATAAAAAATATCCTGATGAAATGTCCTAGTTGGACTTTTTAATGGGAAGGCAAAGTTAGTTCAGCTTGTACAATGTCATGTGGTGTGACTGACAAAAACGTAATGCTATTTATGAATTAATAATTTATAATATTTGACCCATAAAACTAAAACTCACATGCATTCAGTGTGTAAGGAGATGTTACTACATTTTATTTGATGGTTACACCACATGACATTTTAGATTCTTTAAATTTTAACTTAAACTTTCTTTATAATGATATCAAAGTTGTTCAAACCATATGAAACCAACATACACAAAGAGTGCAATTTTTAAGCACGTGAGATGTATTTTAGGCTATCTTTTTCCTTTTATTCATCATATATGGCCTTCCTTTGAAGTGTGCCTGTGTTTACTTGTCTGCAGATTGGGAGTACAGTCAGGGCTTCATCAATGCTGAGATGATTCAGGAGCACCTGCCTCCACCCAGTGATGACTCCTTGATCCTCATGTGCGGTCCACCTCCCATGATCCAGTTTGCCTGTAATCCCAACCTGGACAAACTGGGCTACCGGCAGAGCCAACGCTTTGTCTATTAGACTGTTCTCGATGTTCAGGGCCCATACCACTAATTACTCCAAAGATACAGATACTTGAGTTGTGCAATATTGTGTTTAAGCAAATATGGTATTACAAATCTGATCTTATATAGCAAATTACCCTTTTATGGACAGTATATAATACATATTAAATGTTTAAATGCTAGCCTGTCCAGAGGTAATTGGTTCTTCATATTAAAAGCCTTTAATTATGTAACATGATACAACGACGATCTGCTGTGTCCTCAGGCTTTATATTCACCTGTGTGGTTTGATATGCTCTGAAAGCTCACAATAAGATGATGATACTACAAAAAAGCCCCTATCTAATAATGCACTTGAAAAGGCACCAGTGTGTTAAGACACCTGCTTGCTGAATTTATTGCTGAATATTATATTCATGTGCCTATGTGACTTGACTGGCAGTGGCCTACATATTTGGTGCATGTGTACATTGTTATTATGAGATGCATTTGCTGTCACTGGAGTATTTTTGTATGCATGCTGCACTCCATATGTGTATCTGTTATGTTAACTATGTTTGAATTTTAAAAAGCAATGCTTTGTTTTATATATAATGCACTAAAGGAAAGCAATTTAAAAAAAAATATTAAAGTGTTTTCACTGGCATCTTGTTTTTTTAATTTTTTTATTGTTTTCCCCTCAGCATTACATGTCCAAATCTGAGGATTTTATTTATGTTTTGGTTGTGGGATGCTCACTTTTGCATTGAAAGAGATTATAAAGACGGATGAGGATTGGGGATTATAGGAGATTGGCCGCAAAGGCCAGCTGGTTTAACAAAAATACTTCATCTCCGTTTGTTTGTTTTTTTCAATCTTTTTAAGGGCTGCACCACGTGCCATATAAATGTGACCATAACACAAAGATGCTGCTGCGGTGTAGTAAAACGCTTTAGTAATTTCTGTGCAGTCCTCAGACTGAAGTTCAACCTTCACTATCTGGTTTTTATAATAAAATAAATCACCTGCTGGAGATTACTGCTGTAAATGTGGAAGCATTCACAAGAACCACCAAATAAATGGGTTAGTGCCCAATGCCCATTATATTATATAGCGATGTGGGGGTTTTACCAAACATCTTGCAGGACCGTCTTTCACCAGCAGGAGGCGCCGCCGCGGTGTTATTTCAAAGACAACAGAGAGCCAGTTTGAACTCGCAGTACTGCACACACACAGCAGCTTTCAACTCTTTTTTTCTCCATCCTGCTGGTGTTTGGTGGCCATCCGGAAGAGATCTAATTTCTTTAACAGCAGTTCTGGAAATCAGGTAACCGTCTGCACGATAAAATGTATCATTATTTCAACGCAAATGCAAAATTGGGATTCATATATTGTTGTAGACGCATCTAGACAGTAGTTTAGCGGTGCGTAGCCGTTTTTGTGTCTCAATGCTAACCTGCTCTAAATATACCAGCTTTTTGTTTTTTTAAAGCGATACATTTCGTACTAATGAATCGTTGTTAGGGGGCATTTTTTGCGAGCAGCATTGTTATGTATGATGATTTTGTAAGTGTTGATCATGACGTGTGCCGGTGTTTTGACTGCTCGTCCTCTAAAATGTAAAGCCTCTTGTTAGCCAGCAGGCTAATACCGTTAGTCATAGGTATGAGCTGTACAGTATGATGACACTTCATACAGATGTATTCGTCAGTTATAACGGGTTTGATTTGAAATCCACTGAGCTGCATATCTAGACGTATTGGGAATCAAATACGACATGCGTTCCAACGTTCGTTTCGAATTAGTGGTAAGGATTTTGATTCATCACCGTGACTCGAATCTTTTAAATCAGACCACAAAAAAAAAACGGATCCGTTTAGTAACTTATCTGTTTCCGCATGTTATCGAATGAGTGTATGAGTCAATGACTCGTTTACTCAAACAACACCTAGTCCTTTACGTGTTATTATGCTGTATACAAATTTGCTTTCGTTATTATTATTATCAAGAAAAAGACAACAATTATAGCCTAATAAATTAATATTTTCAACAATGTCCTTATCTCATGAGTACATCATCTGTCAGTCATTTTCACACATTCACGAACAAGATGTCTCGTTCAGTGACGCTCAGAATTTCGTTTTAATATTACAAATGACAATTGAGTTAAAAACTGTATAAATATAAAACTATTATTAAATATCTATATAGAAACAATATAGTTTACGTTTATTGTAAAATATGGTTATATATTCAAATATTTAAGAAGTTTGAGGGCGTACAGAGACTCAATTACGTCATTTAGGATTCACAAAACTAAAGTATTGTTTTTTGCCACTATTTGCTTGTAACAATTCTCTGATTGGTGGACATTTCTTTGCAGAATTATGGGTAACAGTTTTTCTCCTGGAATTCCTCTGTTAAACAATTCTTTTTAAAAATTTATAATAAAAATAAGATGACCTAAATAATTCAAACTGATGGCTTCAACAAAAGCACAAACCAATCGATTAACATTTTACAATCAATCCCCCTATGCAAAAATGAATCTGATTTTTTATTTATTTTGGGAACCCAAATGTTGCACTCTATGAACATTTCAATGAATGATAAAAGTGAGTCAGTAAAAAAACTGAGATAATGATGCCACATGGTTTTTGTTTTTTGTTTTCCCCCCTAAGATTGAATGCAATTTCATAGAGAGGCAAACATCAGCAGGCTGGTTTAGACCTGTATGTGTTCAAAGCACCTGCCAGAGGTAAGCAGTCTCTGTTGTTGTTTCGGGTCACTGGTATTGTCATGACTTGACTTTGCCAATGAAGTTTTGTTTTAATTGAATGTATTAGTTTTGTCCCACAGTGAACTGAAGTGTAGGCTTCAGAGGTCTGGGTCGAGTCACAGGGCAGTCTACTTATGTCAGGACAAATCAGGTCTGCCAGTCATGCGGACTGCAGGGTCACTGAAGAATGCAACGTCCCAGCCGACGTGGAGCTGATGGAGCTGGGCCCCCTGCTGGAGGAGAATGGCCCCATAGGAGCCAAAGGACTCCAGTCAGAGGCAAGCCACGCAATTATTAATCTGAATGCATTAGAGTCTTTCATTTTCAGTGCCAGCAGAAAGTGTTGCAGGCTCATTTTGAGCTCTGATTGTGTCCACAGGGAGCAAGTGCTCTTGCTGATGATGATGAAGAGGAGGATGAAGAAGTCGGAGAGGTTCTGACGCTACCACTTCAGGCTCACCATGCAATGGAGAAGATGGAGGAGTTTGTACATAAGGTTTGATCATCAAACACAACCCCATTAAATCCTAAACAGAAATTAAACGGAACTTGTCGTCATTTACTCACCCTCATGTCATTCACAAACCTGTATTACTTGCTTTTTTGTTGTTGTCGTCTATACAGTAAAAGTCAATGGGGTTCAATGTTGTTTTGGACCCCATTGAGTTCGATTCTATGAGCAGAAACACTTAAAATATTCTTCAAGATATCATACAGTCATACAGGTTTGGATGGGCATGGCAACAAAGCGGTAATGCCGTATTTTTATTCTGCAGGTCTGGGAGGGCCGTTGGAGGGTCATTCCCTTTCACGTCCTGCCAGAGTGGCTAAAAGACAACGACTACCTCCTGCACGGTCACCGGCCTCCCATGCCCTCGTTCCGTGCTTGCTTTGGGAGCATTTTCAGGATCCACACAGAGACTGGGAATATCTGGACTCATTTGTTGGGTAAGGTTGGGGTTACAGTGTGGAGTCGTCACAGAGAATGGTGGCTATTGTGCACCTCATGCATATATTTAGTGGAATAAGTTGCAGCGGATCAATTACAAGTACAAACACTGCTCTCATTTTGAGAGCATGCAAGATTATAAATATTCATATAAGTGTATAACAAAGTGTCCATGATAAAAAAAGCAAAAACCTTAAAACAATCTAGTGTAAAACCTATATGTCGCACAGTGTTGTTATTGTTAACTAAATCTATTAAAATCATATACATATATAGGGCCCAGTACTGCACTTGTGCTCCGATAGCACACAGCGTGTACAGAAGAGTGCTTGTGACAAAGAACAATTAAAACAATTAAATATTTCCACCTATATAGCTGCTGTGCACGAGCTGATAAGCGAAACTTGGAGTGGACTAGCGAGCAGCGGGACAGATGCTCGAGTTTGTCAGGTGCATCCCTTATGCACAGACATCCCTGTTCCCTACGTTATTCCAGTATGTTTACAGTACAAGTTGTTTATTGTGCACAAACATCCGAAGCGCGCGCCCAGAAAGCCGCATCTCAGACAGACGCTTGAATACTATATTGAATTCCGTTTCACGTCGTAGGTATTTGGCTTCCTATCAAGCACCTTAGAAGCTTGATGGTAAAGTACCTGCACAGGTTTTAGTGTTGTACTGGAGGCTTGTGCCCAGCTAGGCAAACAGTATAAAAAATATGGCATTAAAATATATTGTTGCTGCCTTGGTAGTTAGACAATATCTGATATGACGGAAATTTGACAAGTTGAATTTGAAACTTTTTTTAATTTGTTTTTTGAATGTTAGATTAGAATCAATTATTATACCTAGATATTTAAAATCAGATACCGTTGACAGCTGTTCCCCTGCAATATAAATATTGGGTGTGGAATTATCTGTTGACCTCTTCGTGAAAAACATACAAGCGGTTTTCTTTGTTTAAATGAAGACAGGAATTATTAAGCCATTGCATGTCATCGGCTATCACTGCCGTGAGCTTAAATGGTGCTTGGTCGGCGCATGTTCGTAAATGACAGTATCGTCTGCATACATTTGAATCTCAAACTCATTGCATACAGTGGTAAGATCATTTATATGTAGGCTAAACAACAGGGGCCCTAAAATTGATCCCTAAGGTACACCAATATCACAACTGATGGCCGATGACACCTCATCATTTATCTTGACCCTTTGTTCTCGGTCTTCCAGATAGGACTGCATCCATTTAATAACATTGGGGGAGACATTGAACATTGGCAGCTTTTTGAGGTGGACACCATGATCCACAGTGTCAAATGCTTTCTTTAGGTCTAAGAATATGGCCCCAACAACTCCTCCTTTATCTAATTTAGATTTCACATTCTCCAGGAAAAAGCAGTTTGCAATTTCCATTGAATGATTGGATCTAAAACCAAACTGCATAGGATGCAATCTGAAAGGGCTGTTGTTGAGGTGGCTAGTAAGTTGTTCTACTACATATCTTTCAATTACCTTTGACACGATAGGTACTCTGCTAATTGGCCTGTAGTTACAGACCTTTGATGTATCACCTTTTGTGGATCGGTGTTATTATAGCTGTCTTCCATGCTTTTGGATAAATTCCTTCATTAAAGGTGCTCTAAGCGATGTCACGTGTTTTTTAGGCCAAAACATTTGTTGTCACATACAGCTAACATCTCCTCACAATCCGCTAGCTGCCTGTCCCCTGAACACACTGTAAAAAAAATGTGGTCTCTGCAGACACCCCAGGCTCCAAAAACGGCAACAAAAACAAACTGGGCTAAACCGCACCATGAAACATAACAAACTGTTCCAGCCAATAACCGACAAGAAGGATTTGGGGGGTTAGTGCGCGGATGAGGAGGAGGGAGGGTCTAGCTTGCCTCCATTTTGTTTGACAATACTTCAAATGTCAACAAGAAGTGACGTCACCCAATATCGCTTAGAGCACCTTTAATGGATCTATTAATAATATGTGTTAATGGACTAGATAAACACTCATTAAACAGTTTCAGGAACATTGTGTCCAGTCCATACAAATCTTTGGCTTTGGAATTCTTTAGGGAACTTATTATCATTCTCACTTTAGCTTTGGAAATTTCCTGAATTTCAAATACGGGTTTATTGTAATTTATTTACAGGCATAGGTTATGTATGAGTGTCGTTACTGATTCTACAAAGTATTAATTAAAAGTATCTACTATTTGAGGTTCATCTTGCTGTTCATTACCATTATGATGTTTTCCTGTCAACCTCTTTATGTTCTCCCACATCAGTTTGGTATTTCCCTTTTCTTGGTCAATGACATTAAGAAAAATGTTGCTTTTGCTTTCCTAATCTCTTTTGTTACCTTATTTCGTAGTCCTTGTTACCTTATTTCGTAGTCCTACAAACTTTAGACTACCAGTTAATAGTTTTGATTTTAGGGCTGCTTTCAATGCCGAATCTCGTTCTCTTATCAGTTTGTGTATATCTCAACCATGATATATGTACTACTCAACCATGGAAAAGCATTTTTTTTTCTGCGGTCAGGTTTAGTTCTCCTTAAGAAATTATTCATTGTACATTGGATTGTGGAGAAAAAAATCTGACCGTCAGAGTCAACATCAGAGTAAGAAAGTATGTTATTCCAATCAATTTCTTTAATTGTATTTTCAAAGTCATTTTGTTGTCCCTTAGGTATTCTGAGATGACTAGGCTTTTTTACACCACAATTAAAACGTTTTTGACAATTTCCTAACTCCAAGTGTTAAATTATTACAATTCTCTCTGGTTTATTACTGAATATCAGGTCTATCAGTGTTTTAGAACTCTGTGTTATTCTTGTTGGTCCCTTAATTAGCTGTGTCATGTCAAAAATATCTGTAATTCGTTTAAGAGCACTTCTATTACATTTATCTTTCCAGTTTATGTTAAAAATCCCCCATTAAAATTACCTCTTTTCCACAATCACGTTCTTTTAGTATACTCTTTAGTTGGTCCAAAAACAAAACTAATGTGGAAGAAGGTGGTCTATACAGGCCAATAAGGCTGAAAGACATTTGTGGAGACAATGTAATATTAATGTTCTTATTTTATTACTGACTGTTTACTTGTCTTTAGTAATATTTTATATTTACATTAATTAGGGTAGTAGTTTTTGCTGTAGTCTATAAATTGCAATAAGAATTGTGATATTTCACTGGAACCTAAACATTTGAAACACTAACCCAATTAGGCCTGTCAAAAAAATCCTTATCATTGAGTCCTGATGAAGCATCTCTTAATATGCCCTGTAATATTAAATGAAACATAAAATATGATAGAGCAATAGAATGTAAAGTAAACGTAACAGAGACTTGTACAATACATTCTTAACCTGCATAATTAAGCATGAAAATAACTGAAGAATGTGTATTTGCTAAACAAATTAAATCCACAAATATGTTTTCTCTACCTAATATATTAAAAATTTGCAAATGCAGGTATCGGTATTGGCAAGTACCAAAAATGAATGTAACGGTATTGGCCTCGTTCTAAAAATAAAAGTGGCATCGGTGCATCCCTAGTAAAGTATAATACCTGTAACAAGTATGCTCTCTTTTGATTAAGTTTTTATTGTTCTTTGTTCTGGTTGACCTGTGTGACCTAGATTCCTAGTGTGTGCCTGTTTGTTCCCATGATTATGATTCTGTTCACATGTTGATCTTTTAATTATCTCATTTTGTCTGTGTATTTTTAAGCTTCCTGTTTTGCTCAGTTCTTTTTCCAGTCTCGTTTATGGAAAGTGGTTGTGTTTGCTTCTGATCTCCTATGTTTCTCTATTGTCAATTTAATAATTTAGTAACTGTGTTTGTTAGATACTTCTTCGTCGTGCGCTCCCACTACGTGACAAGACTGGTACTTAAACAGAAGATAATTTTTGCAGTGTTTTTTCTTTTTTTTCCTCTTCCCCCTTCACCCATGGACCTGCCCACTGTTTAACTTGTGCCAGGAGCAGAGGGACTGTTCACTGGAAGACCATACGAGGAACTTTTCAGACCTGGCGTACCTTTTGCACTACGCTAAGGTATTCCTACCAGTGAACGGTCCTCGGGATAACTTCGCCTCTTTCGTGGAGTGGGTGCTGGTGAACAACAAATCGGCATTCACCATCGGTCAAGCTGATCCATCGGATCCAGAGCCCAGCCATTCACCACCCGCGCGGTGCATTGAGATTGCGCTAGAGCCTACCGCAGACTGTGGAATTCAGCCTTATTTGATGTACGAGTCTAAGCCTGTAATGAGAACGGAAGGAGACATCACCCCCGAGCCTGAGCCACACCGAGAGTCTGACCAGGTGCGTAAACTGGCAACACCTTGCATCACAGAGGGACTGCTTGTGGAGTTTGAGGCCATGGAGGGAAGCTCCGTCCACATCCTCCGCCACTGTGGAGGAGTATAGCCTTGGCCTCTGGAAACATACTGATGATTTTGAGGAGGATATACCCCTGATTCTCCTGTTTCCTCTGGTCCTGGCCAGTTTAAAGTCTACTGTGATTCCAGAGTTCCCACCCAGCCTTCCTCTCTCACCTCCTCTTCCCAAATCAGTCAGTTCCTCAGGCCCTCAACATCTCCTCTTACACCACTCTGTGAGGATCTTCAGGTCACCAGCTCTGCCCAATCAAGAGGATCCCCTGGCTCTACCTCCAACATCTGAACCCATCGCTCTACCTTGGCCTGTAGACTGACCTCCCTAGGCTCCACCAGAAACCATCGTCCTTGCAGCTTCACCAAGCTCCCTCATCCCTCTGGTTCCACCTTGGCCGGACGCCGTCCTGACTCCTGTCTGCACCGTCTTCCCTTGGTCCTCGGTCCCACAAGCTCTGACTCCCTGGGTTCACCTCGGACGCTCGTCGCTCCGGCTCTGTCTCCAGAGCCATCAATGTTGCATTTTAGTCGATCCAGTCACAAGTGGATGACGCTAAGTACTGGTGTAAACAGGGTCTCAAACGTTTTGAGCCTGTCCACTTTCGACCACTTCCAGAGGTAGTCGAAAACACATTTGAGTGGATTGCTTTCGTAGTGTAGGCACTCATGCGTTCGAAAAGTCACAAAAGACCGCCTACTGACCAAATGTCCAAAAGAGATGGATTAAAGCACCAGGTGTAAAACACATCTTAATACCAGGTGTAAACAGGGCCCTAGTTTCCTAGTGTGTGCCTGTTTGTTTCCGTGATTGTGATTCTGTTCACCTGTTGTTCTATTAATTATCTCATTTAGTCTATGTGTGTGTGTGTGTGTGTGTATGTATGTATGTATGTATGTATATATATATATATATATATATATATATATATATATATATATATATATATTTCCCTGTTTTGTACAGTTTTTTGTCTCATTTATGGAAAGTGACTGTGTTTGCTTATTCTTCTTCAATCTCATATGTTTCTCTGTTGTGAATTTAATCAAAACCGTGTTAGTTAGATACTCCTTCGTCATGCGCTCTATTTACAGCCGCTACTTGACAATACCAATAAAACTGACTCAAACTTAAACTAAAATTAAAATGCAAACTGAAAATAAATCAAAGGATTAGAAAATACAAAATAATACTAAAATAACTCTTTTTTTTTCTTTTCTTTTTTTTTTAGATATTTACTTTTTGTTTACGTTGGCATTTCTATAATTTAAAAAAAAACTTGTATACCACTTTAGTCTAGTTTAAAGCTGCAGTCCATAACTTTTTTGGGTTAAAAATTATACAAAATAAATTTGAGTATGCAAGTACATAACAAGCCAGTGTTCAAAACTATCTGCGTGCTTTAACTCGATTAAAAACTGTTAGCTTGTAATAATGTTTTTAATTCCAGTGGTACTGGTGGATTTCCACGGGAAATTCAAGCATGTCTTTGCATCATTACGTCATATCTGTACACATAAAGAAGGAGTCTCGGCTAGTAGGCTATATTGCGTGTGAGAATGTTGGAGGTGGAGATTTATAGCCTTTTCTCTCAGCACTTGATATAATTAAACTTATCAATTTGATGGCGGATCCAGAAAGGTTCAAACAACAATCACCAGTGACAACTGGAGATTTACCCGTTGTAAAATGCAAAAGACTTTGGAGTGGCTACAGAAAAAAAGAGACTGCAACCGGGCCCATGCGAAATCAAGGACAAATATCGGAATGGCATTAAATGTAGTCACGCAATGCTGATGTTATTAACATTAACCATTTGAGAGCAAAGTATAATTTGCACGGTTTGACGTGATATGATAAGCGATCGTTAATCAGCGCAATTTACTGCAATGCTTTTTTCCCTTTGGTCGGAACAAAAGTGGATGTTACTTGTTCAATGACATTTTCCGGTGAAAATCCTTACGTTGGTCACAGAGGAAAAACTATGGACTGCAGCTTTAAATTGAATGACTCCAAAAATATCATGTAACAAGTAAAAAGTGATCTTAAACTTTATTTTCAAAACAGTTGTAAAATATATTTCTTCATTGTGATATCTGGAAAGTTGTATTTTGTAAAATGCAATGTTGTTGTCTGGATCTTTTAAATTTACTAAAAGCTACAACAAAAAAATATTGACCCATTGTTTAATTGTTTTTTTTTTTGTTTGTTTTTTTTTCAACAGGGTTAATCTTATTCTTGTGCCTGGGCACACTTACCATGCTGAGGCCCAATATGTACTTCATGGCCCCCTTGCAGGAGAAGGTGGTGTTCGGGATGTTCTTCTTGGGTGCAGTGCTGTGCCTCAGCTTCTCCTGGCTTTTTCACACCGTCTACTGCCATTCTGAGAAAGTCTCTCGCACTTTCTCCAAGTAGGTTTACTGTCTCATTAACTACACTATTTCATGGTTGAAATGACTTTTAAGTGACTTATCTCTCTGTTTTCTAATCTCTCTCTCTCTTAGACTAGACTACTCCGGAATTGCTTTGCTGATCATGGGCTCTTTTGTACCCTGGCTTTACTACTCGTTCTACTGCTCTCCTCAGCCACGTCTCATCTACCTCACAATCGTCTGCGTGTTGGGTATAGCAGCCATCGTAGTTGCACAGTGGGACCGTTTCTCCACTCCCCGCCACAGGCCCACCAGAGCAGGTGGGCAGTGATGTACTTGCCATAACGTTTACATTTTGGCATATTTTAGGCCAATCTTTAATGCTAAAAGATTAAACCTGAAGTGAAGAAATATAGTACCAAAACCAAACGATAAAAGTTAAAGTGTCACTTCACAGAATCGATTTTCAACCCGCTTTGTATTGATACGTCAGTAGTATATGTAAATGAACAATGTACACTTTCTCCATTTTACCTGGACTGAGAAATTAATGTTTCTTTGTCCTCCTGATGATGTAAAACGTTTTGCTTCGGGGGACTTGGGCGGAACTGATGGAACGCTAGTTTCTTTTAGTTTTTACTCCGTTTGGCCTAAAACACTGTGTGTGTTGTCATCCAGATAAGTTTTTCAGATTTTCTGTTGTGCTGTTCTCTCCATATTTATGGTTTATGGTTCTTTGCAGCCTTTAGCCACTGCCTACAAGGCTCTGGATCCTTCACTGGTAACCGAAAATAATTTGCTCCCAACTAAACGCTTATTCATTGAATTCTTGCATCTGGAAACAATACAACTCAACACCATTATGATTAAAAGTTTGCTAAGAAGTATTTCATACTAAAGCAAATATGCGGGGTGGAATAATGGCCGTGCCAAAAGGTGAATTGCTACATCAGAAACTAACTCCACACCCTAACAGGCAGTTTTCGCCACAATTGTAAAGGCCTTACGTCACGCCCATTACTCCGACCTGCAGATACCCACACTTGAAGCAAAGCAGTATTTGACTCCCGTCAAGCTTATCAATAGACTGGGAATGGCTTTGGATGGCAACATGCCCAGTTCATTGTGGGTGTTAAAGGTTTTCTAACTATTTGTCAAAAGGGAACACAACAGCCTTTTTCTCCGTTTTCTCTAATCAGGTGGCACCGGCAGTTCTATATTTTAATTTGTAGTGTACCCTCACTTTATCTGGCGTTCCGGCACTTTTCACATGTTGCAGGTACTCTGACTGCCCTGCACCTGGAACGCAATTTCACCAACACTTTTTTTATTTCACTTCGACAACTGGACGTATATCAGAACGAAATGGCTGCTTGAACTAGAAAAATGTAGGACGGAACTTGATTTTGTCAATCGGGAGTTGATTGGATAATTGGATGGCCTTTGTTTGCAAATTGCTGCGATTTTATTTGAGTGACATGTTGCTGGAGGAAAGGAATGTCCCACCCTTGTACCAGTGCACGTGTCATTGGACAACAGACATTGTTGCAAGCGGGAAGGGATATTAATGTGGTTGATTAAAAAATTAGAAGAGTGCATAAAAAATAATAAAAATGTGGGTTGCACTTTATTTTACAGTATGTGCACTTACATGTACTTACAGTGTTCTTACCTAAGAAAGTACTTGGTAATATAAGGTAACTACATGGGTTAAGGTTAGGTTTAGGAGTAGGTACTCAGTTATTACCCAGTTATTGCAATTACTATAAGTTGTACAAACATATACAAATATATACATGGGAACAGGACGGTAAAATAAAGTAGTAACATAATGTGTATGGATATAATTAAATAAACTGCAGTTTTACATTAAAAATTTTTAAAAAAAATAATTGTCCATTTTGATTCATGGTGACTTTTAAGCATCAATTACTATCTGTTTGGCTGTGTCACTCTGTGCAGCAGTTTCTCATTCAACTTGTCTTACCTGGTTATTAGAGTAAATACAAGGTTAATTCACCTTATTATAGTTAACTAAAACTAAACCCATAAAAAACTGTTTTGTAGCTAGTTGCCAAATCAATATTTTTCATTTACTTGATGTACTAAAATAACTAAAGAAAAAACTGAAATAAAACCTATATAGAGTCTAGACATGTATAAAAAAAAAGAAATGGGGAAAAAACACTATATTAATTTAAAATGAAAATGAAAACTAATTTAAAATAAAAATTGTACTAGTATATCAGTGACACTAAAGTAATGCTACAACAAGACAACGGTGCATTTATTCATAGCAAATTGTTTTTGAAAAATATTTTCTTTAGGAGTTTTCATGGGTCTTGGATTGAGCGGGATTGTCCCCACCATGCACTTCACCATCGAGGAGGGTTTTGTCAAAGCCACTACTGTTGGACAGATGGGCTGGTTCTATTTAATGGGCGCCATGTACATTGCAGGGGCTGGACTGTATGCTGCACGAATTCCAGAGCGCTATTTCCCGGGCAAGTGTGATATTTGGGTAAGTTACACCTTAGTTAGAAATTATTTTCTTAGTCATCTTGAGTATAGTGATATGCAGATGTTTTACTCGCCTAATTTGTTCTCTTCTTAGTTTCACTCACACCAGATATTCCATGTGCTGGTGGTGGCAGCAGCCTTCATTCATTTCTATGGTGTGTCCAACCTTCAGGAGTTTCGCTATGGCCTTGAGGGAGGCTGCACTGATGACACTCTCCTCTGAGAGCTCTACAAACACACATCGCTTTTCAATTAGGATTTTTAGTGCCCCCATTTATACTCATTCCTTGGTTTGTTTTTATTCACCTTTGAGTTTTTCCTGATCGTTTTGACTTTTATTCATTTTTATTCTGTTACAAAGAATCCATGAAATTTCACTTAATGAAAGGTTTTGTGTGGTTAAAGGGTGGCGTAGGCTGAACAAATAATTGAAGGTTGAAATATGATGACCCTTGTTATCATCAATCTTTAATTTAAACACAATCTCTTGGGTTTTGAATGTGTTTCTTTAGTAGTGAAAAGCACTTTCATTGAGCTGTAGAGATGCCCCCTCATAATATAATGCATCCAAGTTTTTTTTTAAAGTAAATGAACAGTTCTTCACACCATTTGATGCACATCCAAACTATTGCCCAAACTTTACTGAAGAACAGAGATGTCTTTGATATCTTTTTATTCAAAATAACTGGAAAACGCACAAAGGGCAAATAAAGGGTTTGAGGGTTTTCGGCACAATCTACATGCTTCGAACACATTCATAATTGTTTCTTTTACTTCTAGGTCAATTGAAAATGTAAACAGGTCAACTGTTGCACCTTACAGCGCAGATATTGAATATCATTGTTATTAAAACCTCTGCATGGATACATCTGTGCAGTCTGTAAAGTATAAACTTTCCGGTAAAGTATAAGAATATTCCCGTGCCTTAGGCCACTGGAAATAGGTTTAAAATAGATGGGCCAAAACTACAGTGTAGTAAATTTCATTAGTCTTAAACATAACTAGTTAATTTACTTTGCAAGCAATCCAATCAAATTAATAATAAGGTTACATAAATAAACCAAAAAGTTTGACCTTTATTGTTGAACTTTCTCAGACTGCTGTTTGTAAAAAAGTAGTGTTTGATCCTTTTTAAATAAATAAGCTAACTATGTGGCTTTACCACAACCATATATTCATGTGTTACGTGTAGAGGTGGTAAATCATTTGCATTTAACTGAAATGTGAAATGTTCAAATAAATATTTATGGGTCATACTTTGAGTTTCTCTTATTTGGTTGATTTATATGGAGGAGATTATCATTCAAGTAAAAATGGAGATGTGTATACATTCAAAATGGAACCCCTGGAAGTTCATATTTATTATACTATTGCAAACAACTGACTCTCTGAACCAGGATATTATTTGCAAATGATATCTAAATAAGGGATAACTATGTACAAGGTTTCACAGACAGGGTTTAGATTATGCCAAGATTAGGTCTTACTTCAATCAGACATTTAAGTAGCTTTAACAGGCCTTATGGGATAAAAATCTAGTGTGCATTTTGAGACAAAACATTAGCAATGACATATTTTAAGATCTGTAAGTGCAAGTTGCTTTTAGCTAAAACAGCTCAAACGTGCATTTTAGTCTGGGACCAAGCTTAGACCTTGTCTGTGAAACCGGGGAAATATATATAAAATATATTATCTGGATCTTAAAAGGATGTTCCCATCATGTTAGAACATAACTGCGTTTGAAAATGGAGTCTGTGCTAATCTGATCCGAACGGAACG
Organism: Siphateles boraxobius; assembly: GCF_051911475.1. Lineage (NCBI taxonomy): Eukaryota > Metazoa > Chordata > Actinopteri > Cypriniformes > Leuciscidae > Siphateles > Siphateles boraxobius. The sequence goes on from NW_027509141.1 coordinate 24,319,501, forward strand.
AATTCGTGGCTTGTTTTTAGCCGGTCTGCTTTAGCAGTTGCGCATGTATTAGCAGTAGCTGACACTAGTCCGCTAGGGTTTTCCAACTACTGTCTATTATTGTGTTTATACTTGAGTTACCGTATTTGTACTCAACATTTCGAAGACCATATTTGGATAAGTCTGACTTATGCTGGGTCGGTTTTCCTTATGGTCTGACTTGGAGGCGAGTATTCCTGTCACGAGTCTCTTATTTAGCCAGCTAACGTTATAGCTAATTATATCAATACCATATTAGATACATTGATAGACTGACCATAATCAAGTAATATATCTAGTAAATTCTGATTGATCGTATGTTTTGTTTTTAGTTTGCTTACTAACATGGATGACAGTAAACAGTCCTCCTCTCCCGAGGGATCTGTAGACCCCTCTCTCGTGTCAGACGGTGGTAAAAATGTGAAATCAGTGTTGTGCCAGAGATGTTCTTCCAAAGTGCTCTGCCCAGGCATGGCAGTGTTTGCAGAAAAGGAGGTAACTTGTTTTAAAACTAGTGTGTAAAACATTTTAAATACAGGTATATGGTTCATATGTTACGATATTACGATAGTTCATTGTAATTTACACTACATAAGTAATTTGCAAAATGATAGTCATGATATGTTTGTTTGCACAACTGACTTGTAGTTTAAAAAAAAAACTATTATATTATTATATATTATTTCAAGACTGATATGTCATCTGTTTTCCATTAAACATCCCTTTCCATTTACCAGCTGTTTCTCCCTTCAATGAGAAAGAAAACCTCCATTGGTCAGTCAGACGGGAGATTGGATGGGGACACATTAACAGCTCACTGGCTGGTTGATGACATGTACACTTTTGAAAATGTGGGTTTCACAAAAGATGTAGGCAAAGTGAAGTACCTTATATGTGCGGATTGTGAGATTGGACCCATTGGTTGGCATTGCCTGGATGACAAGAAGAGCTTCTATGTGGCATTGGACAGGGTGAACCACGAATAGAGCACTTATTGAAGTCACTGTTTGGAAAAATCCTATTGTATTTGATTATGTAACTCAGATGGCTTAGGTCTTGTTTCTGCTCTGTTCATAGAGTTCAGAAAAATGTAATTGGTTTTTGTATAGTTTTTTTTTGTGACATTTTCATTCTCACCAAACTGTATGGTAACCTGTCTAACATCATAGATGAATGGAGACGGTCCTTTTAAACATTCCTTAACACAAGACATTTCTATTATCTCTATGATTTTTCAAAACACATGAAGTCACTTTTGTGTATGAGGAGATTTAGAAGGTCAATGCTTGTCAAATAACAAAATTCATGGTTGACCGTTTAAGAGAATTGCAATATTATACTGAAAAAATAAAATATAACTAAGCTGTTATGAGAGTTACTATTTTTTGTAGAAAGGTGTTCCTTGCATCAAGTGTGTGTGTGTGTGTGTGTGTGTGTGTGTGTGTGTGTGTGTGTGTGTGTGTGTGTGTGTGTGTGTGTGTATAAAAATCCTGACTTGTGCTGCTGTGAGTAAAAATGTTAAAGAACATTTAAGATTTAAACTCGTTGTTTGGGGGGAAACAAGGCAGTAAAGTCCGATATGGTATTGTTTTTAAGACAATCAAGCAAAAGTGTCGTTATTGTCAGGCTACAACTGCCACACCTCGGTCATTCTGCCTCGGTAGAATAACTGTGCGGTTTCCTGCGATAGGCGGATAAGGGAACGGGGGATCGCTGTCCTGCGTTTCATAGCGGGTGACAGCTTCCGAGTTGACGTGCGGTACGTGCTCATAGAATTTGCTCGCATGGAATACTACGTTGGATGTTGATGGACCCTCTCCACAGAGATATGTAAAGACAAAAGTCAATCGCAACGCCAGTACGGTGAGATACTTTCTGTCTTGGCACAATATTTCATTTTCCGCTGAAGGATCATGCATTCCGAAATCGGGTCATGAGACGGTGCAAATGCTCACGGATTATATATTCAAACGGTTTAAAATGTGCTATCTGTACGATGTCACCCCATGACAGAGGTAAATCGTGATTTTAGATGGCAATCGGGTGGGGAGTGACTAAATTCATCGTCCCTGGACAACATCTGTTACTTCCGAGTGGGTAACTTGAAAGAGTCCATTTAAAGAAGTAGTTCCGGTGAAAATGAAGCTGTGGTTTATCAATCCGCGCGAGTCACCAAGTCACTTCTCTAATTCAATGGAACCTACATCTGCCTTTTGAAAACACTTTAGGGGAGACGGTTAAACGCATTAATATACAAAAGTTTTCGGGGGGTTCCTCATATTTGTATATAAAGCTTTGTTTTGATCACAGGTTTCATGAGAGTATCATCTGTTACTTAATAATGTTAACTTAAGCCTTCGCGAGCAGATAACGCTAAGAAAAAACGCAAACGCGTTTTGAAAATAAAACCTGGTTGACTGTTATAGACAGCTACGTGTAGTAGGTTTGAAATATAATTGCATATTTTTGCTATAATTAAATGAATTATAGTATAATTATAAGTGATGTATACAATTTTGTTAATAATAAATTGTTGAAAATATTTGACCATTACTAAAACCAAAAGCTTTGTTAGGCCTATTGATCGTTACGTAAACGGTGCGATAATGATTGATGTCCTTTTCCCCCTTCCAATGCGATTTGTAGAATTTAAGTGTACATTTTACAATTTAAAAAACTTATTTAAAAAATCTGCATTGGTGAGAATGTCGGACAAAGAAAGGAAATCAAGCGTCTCTACTTTTGAAGCGGAAGACGACTAAGAACTGTTACGTCAGCACTCCGTCTGTGTGTACGTTTCCCAAAGTGGATGAGGATGTTAATTGTCGGAGTTCAGGTGTAATCATTCTTTAATATGGCATCTTTTCGAGACTAATTAAAACATTTACTTCAACTTCAAACAGTTTACTGCAGTTTCTACATGTCATCATTTGGATCAAGTTCCCCAGAATGACCCATTCACGACCCAACGAGTTTATTCCACCACCGGAGTGCCCTGTCTTTGAGCCCAGTTGGGAGGAATTTGCCGACCCTTTTGGGTTCATCAACAAAATACGTCCAATTGCAGAAAACACTGGCATCTGCAAGATCCGACCGCCCCAGGTAAGTTTCTTCGACATATAACAGAACTGTCAAATTCAAGCTATCTCTCTGTCGTCTTTTTTACTAGTAGATTGCAGATCCCGAAACACTTTTTCTAAAGACAGGCTTTTTCAACATGGCGGATTGCGGCTCCAGCCATTGCGAACGTTCTTAACGGCGTGTGCGCGTGTACGCGCAGCTCCTAGCTATGCGTGAATGCTCGCGTGTGGTTTACTCCTACAGCGACCACAATAACATCACTTGCTTTCTTTTCAAGAGAGTTTTATCATACTATGGCTTATAAGAATCCCGGCTGTTTTTCTGCAGATACTTTTAATAAATGTTTGGTTGATGGGAAAATGTTGAGGAACATAATGTAGTGATTGTTATTGTCTTCCAAAATCAATGTTCGTTAGAATGCATCCACCCAAACAAGAACAATCCTCGATAGTTGAACTTGCAACCTAGGACAAGCATTATATAACTTTTTTACATTTATTTTGAAACATTTTGCGGAAAACCTGTACTGTTGGTGTAACGTTGCATTTAAAAAAAATGCAACTTCCTCATTTTTTGTACATTAACGTCAAAGTATTTTCTTTCAAATATAATCTTTTACTTGGTCATCTGATGTTGAAAGGTGGTGTGAAAGAGTTTGTTGGTCGTGTTTTTGTGTTTATGTTTTATTACTATTTATTTTTTCAGTAATACGGAAATGAAAGTAATATGTTTATATATTGTTTATATATATATATATATTGCTGAAGTTGGCGGTGGCGTAATTGTTCTTTGCCGTTGTCCTCCATGTTGTGCCAGTTGTGTATTTGCATTTGGCCATTGAAACTGAAATTTGATGTAAATAACAACGCAATGGATCAGCTGGATTCGGTTTAGGTCGCGTTTTAAACGTTTACAAAACAAAGTTGTTTTTTGTCTTGGCTATGTATATTTATTGTGTTTTGCCTGGTTCACAACTGTTAACACCCTAAAACGGCCCCCGTGGAATCTATATCCATTCTAGTATGTTATACTGCGAATATCCTTTTATAACTGATGTATTAGCACATACATATTTGATAAAATGTTAATAGTTCCAGATTCTTGCCAGTGGACCATTTCACAACTTAAATTTTATATATATATATTGTGTATCCAATGCATCATTCCATACCTTATGATGTACAGCAAAATTGGTTTAAGGTGAAGACAGGGCCTTTTGAAATGAAAACCATTTTGATGTTGATTTGTGTATTAAACCTTAATACATATATATTTTAATCAGCCTGTTGTAGATGAAATGCTACACCACTTTCATATTGTATTTATAAGCATTATTGTTCAGTACAAAGATGGCATTTTGAAAAACCCACATGCAGATACAAACCGAAAGAATTATCTTCTGTTCGACCAGAGTTTTTAACTTGTGTGGCAAATGGTATACATAAAAGCTTAACACATTTTTTCTTTACGTCAGGGATGGCAGCCACCATTTGCCTGTGATGTGGACAGACTGCATTTCACACCACGCATTCAAAGGCTCAATGAGTTGGAGGTGAGACCTTTATTTGTCTCCTGTTGGATCAAAATTTTGTATTTGCAGATATGTTCATGTGGCCTTATTCAACAGAAACATGCAACTAGTCATGACCTCTTTCTGGTCTGCCACACTTAAAAGCTCAGGTTTTAGTGTCAACTAAAAAGGTCACTAACAGAAAGGAAAGGTCAGTGGTGGAAAATCACAATAAGACCTCATATTTTAGCCACCAAGTCTTTTGATTGCTCTGTGTTTTAATCTTTTTTAGGATTGTTTAATGAATTCCTATATTCCAAAGAACAGCATTTATTTGATGTAGAAAACTTTTGTAACATTATAAATGTTTTTATTGTCAGTTTGAATGAATTGAATGTGTCTTTCTGAATACAAATATTAATTTCTTTGAAAAAAATTTACTGACCCTAAATAGTTCTTAAAATAAATTGTTCTTTTAAAATATTAAACGAGTGCAAATCAGATGCTTTCTCCTTTGCATACTAAATGCTACTGAAAGAACGAGGACTTCATGTTTGATTTTCTGATGCCATTTTTGTTGTGTTTTTTTTGTTTTTGTTTCATAGGCCCAAACCAGAGTGAAGCTCAATTTCTTGGACCAGATAGCAAAGTTCTGGGAACTGCAGGGATGCACACTGAAAATTCCTCATGTTGAGCGCAAAACCCTGGATTTATATGTTCTTTACAAGGTAGGACTGAAGTTTTGTTATACACATGGTTTAAAGCATAGTACGTTGGTTAAGTTTTACAGTTTGTACTTTGTAGGTAATATGATAAAAACGCTGATGTATATTTCCTCTGTGGCATTTTTGAAAAGAAAATATATGTAAACATGTCTTTGGTGACCTCTTTCTCCATCTAGCTGGTCAACGAAGAGGGAGGCTTTGATGTGGTCTGTAGAGAGCGGAGATGGACCCAGATTGCACTGAAGATGGGCTTTGCTCCCGGCAAAGCAGTTGGCTCTCACCTCCGCTCTCACTATGAGAGGATTCTCTATCCATACTATTTGTTCCAAACAGGAGCTAATCTTATGGTGAGGTCACTAAAGCGCTTGTATAACTTCCAGTTTCCTCCACTTTCAGCCTTATATCATTCAGTTTCCATCCCTTTTCCTGATTAATGTTCTTTGTTATGGTGCACACATGACGGCCATTGTCCATGATCATTTTTTGGCTGGGAACTCAACTATCTGAACAGAAAGGGTGTCCCGGTTTATTAAGCATTGTTGATAAGTGCCCTAGTTTATTTATACACAAAACTATGTGCAGCAAACATAAACTTGAGGTTGTATTCCTGTCTATGTTTTTATTGGGTGTCATTTGTAGTTTGTTTTTACTTTTTAAGTAGTGTCTGGCAGGCTGTTCATCTGTGTTTTGGTGTTCCTCCGTGTTCAGTGGTATACAGTTTTCTCTGATGTGTATGTTTTTCTGTGCTGTACCCTCGGTCCCCTCCCCCCACCCATAAAGGGGTGTGAATTCATTCGATGAGCCCTGAGCTCTAGGCCCACTCGCCTGCTGCTTTTACCCTATGGTTAATACCCTAGGGGTGATCTGCTTTGCCTCTCACTGTTACTGGCTTTAATAATGTCCACCCTGCTGTCATGTGGCTCTCTGGTTAATTAGATGAGAGTGAAGCCACATGTGCACATTTATAATAGTGTCATAAATAAAGTACATTTGCATTGTTCCCAGTTTAATTTTTTATTGTGAATATGTGGCCTTGCCACTTGAAGTGGTGCATCGGGCATGATGTCGACGTTAAATCTTTTTCTTCAACAGAACTCTCAGAAGCCAACTCTGACTAATGACACCAAAGACAAGGAGTACAAACCCCACGACCTGCCCCAGCGTCAGTCGGTGCAACCAGCAGAAACCTGCACTATTGCCCGCAGAGCTAAACGAACAGAGGTAAAGGGCATATACAAAAATCTCTTATTCATACCTTGGACCAGTTGTTCAAACTTGATAGTAATGCCCTTATCTCTGACATTTCACTTCTCTTCATAGGGTCGCTGTTTTAAATCAGAACCGGGCGAGGTGTGTGAAAACAAACCTAACCTGAGGCGACGAATGGGCTCTTGTGTGGCAAAATCAGAACCAGGTACAGATCAATATATTTTATTTCTAGTTTTCCACTCAAAAATCACTTTGCATATTTTGAAATGGGACTGTCTCTAACTGTACGTTCACACCGCCGCCGACTTAAACTTCCAAAGCTACCGGAAGTCATTCATTTTCAATGGAAGCTGGCTTCTCTCAGCTGCAAGGAGCGTCAAATCCATCGGTGTTGCGTTTTGAGCGTCAATCAGAAAGTTGAAAGTAGCTCAACTTTATGGTAATGAGCTATTACGCGGTTTAGCGGCAAGCAGCGGCAAAAGCCAGCAACCAATCGGAATATAGACGTCCTTCGCGCTGGCTGATTCCAGAGAAACATACCATGTAAACATTCGTTCCTACCTAGTTCTGAGAAAATGGAGAAGCTAATCATCACCGTTGCTGGGTTTCCTATCTTTTATGATATCACCATATCACGTTGTTTGCATATAGATAACGGTCCTGGAGGGTGTCATGAACCCAAAATCTCTGAGTTCGACGTCTTCTCCGCAAATACAACACAGCAGCACCAAACACAACAACTTCGGGATTTGTCCATGATCCAGTGATACACATTTGAGAATGAGCGCAACTTTTTATTTGAAATATTTATGAACGCTCGCTTCAAGCGGGAATGCAATTCATTTGCTCACGGTAACACCGATTTGACCAATTGCACTAATGCAAATAATAATAATAATTATTATTCTTTTTTCCCCCCGATCAAATGTGACCAAAACGGTTATAAAAATGCTGTCATTATAAAAGGTTTCTTCAATATATTGCTTGTTTTTTCTGTTTATTACATTTAATGTTGTGACACTTCTCTTCTCCCTGCTACGTCAGAGCAGCCAAAGCGTCAACAAGCTTCCCCGCACTTTTTGACAAGCGTCCTTGGCAGGGCGGCCAGAGCTTCTTTGTCGATCAAGTCGGCGGCGGTGTGAACGTACAGTAACGATTATTTTGGTAATCGAGTGATCACTTATTTTGTTGTGGTAATAAAACAGACCAAAGCAAACAATAGCCTTTAAAATGCATAAATAATAACAGAGGCAATAATAGTTGTTTCAAACGAAGTATGAAAATCAAGTAATCATATTATATATTTCTAGAAAAACAATGTTGAAATGCATTACATAGATAATATAGAATGGTTTAATACATTGGGAAGCCTTAGAAAACGGTCTAATAATGCGGTTCATGGATTCTCGTCGTGGAATGCGCCTCTTCTGGTATTTTGCCGGCTACTCGTCATGGGAAAATTGCAATCGAGGATTTTTTTTTTAAATCGAATGCTCGAATTTTATCGAGGAATCGTGACAGCCCTATTTTGAAGTTCTTCATAGCTTGGTATTAGCATGCAGCTATGCTACCACTCAAAAGTTTGGGGTCAGTGACAGGACATGCTGTTCTTTTGAACTTAGTATTCATTAAAGGATCCTGTAAAAACACAAAAAAATATTAAGCAGAACACTGTTTTCAGCATTGATAAGAAATGTTTCTTGAGCACCAATCAGCAAATTAGAACGATTTCTGAAGGATCATGTGACACCGAAGACTGCAGTATTGACTGCTGAAAATTCAGCTCTACCACCACAGGAATTCTTTCACAAAGTTATTTTAAATAGTAATATTATTTGATGATATTACTGTTTTATTGTATTTTGATCAAATAAACTCAGCCTTGAGCATGAGAGATTTCTTTGAAAAATTCATATTGACCCCAAACCTTTGAATGGTAGTGTACTTCCAAATTTTAATCTTACTGCAACGTGGAATTCCAAACTTATTTATTTTCATCTCTTCAAGTGAAAGAAATTCCAGTGCAGGTGAAAGAAGAACCCATTGAGCAACCAGTTGAAGGTGAAAAATCAAAGGTGAGGAAGGAGGTTAGAGGACCATTCACACAACACAAGAACGTGTGCAATGGATTCCTTTATGGCAATGTTTGGGGTTTTTTTTCTCTACAGGTGGAGCAGTACATATGCTTGGTATGTGGGGGTGGAGGTGATGAAGATAGACTTTTGCTTTGTGATGGGTGTGACGACAGCTATCACACCTTCTGTCTGATCCCACCCCTCCACGATGTCCCTAAAGGTGACTGGAGGTGCCCCAAGTGCCTGGCTCAGGTGAGCCACTCCCGACTGTCTACAACTGCAAACTGATGCCATCATGACCATTTTCTTTTTCTTTATCACATTGTTTTTGTGACCTAATATGATATCAATGATACCTTTGATTACATAAGTGCAGTCATATTCTTAGAAGCTATATTTATAACTAAATTACAGCTGCTCCTGTTTGCGCTCTCCGCACCCATTGCCTGCTGTCTGTTAGTAAATGTGATTTTGCTTAGTTGTACGCAATTGTTTAATAGTCGATTGCATTTAGGCTATGCAGTATTATGCTTGTAATCATTGGCTTCTCTGTTCTTACTATAGGAGTGTGGTAAGCCACAGGTGGCGTTTGGCTTTGAGCAGGCCTCCAGAGACTACACCCTCCGCACCTTTGGTGATATGGCTGACTCTTTCAAGTCTGACTACTTTAACATGCCTGTTCACGTATGTCTGTTAAATGACACTTGAGAAACAAATATGATTGCATACCATGTGCTATTGGAATATGAAGTGATCGCCCTTATCTTTTGACAGATGGTTCCCACAGAGCTGGTGGAGAAGGAGTTCTGGCGGCTGGTTAGCACCATAGAAGAGGATGTCACTGTTGAGTATGGGGCTGATATTGCTTCAAAGGATTTCGGAAGTGGCTTCCCTGTTAAGAACGGCACATTTAAGCTCTCGCCAGAGGAGGAGGTATAAAAATAACCTGAAATGCCAAGTTCTTGCAATCTGTATACTGAAAGTACAGATCAAAATCTTTAGATCACAAATGCATGTTTCATTAAATCATCTTTGTTCAGGATTATCTGAGCTGTGGCTGGAACCTCAACAACATGCCAGTGTTGGATGCATCTGTGCTGACTCATGTCACAGCGGACATCTGTGGGATGAAGCTCCCATGGCTTTATGTGGGCATGTGCTTCTCCTCCTTCTGCTGGCACATTGAGGACCACTGGAGCTATTCCATCAACTATCTGCACTGGTAATCCACTTGCACTTTTCACGTTGAAAGATTTTACATGGTAGATTAAGCACATGTGCTCTTCAGCAACTTTCTGTGCCACCATGTACGTGTTTTTTTTTATGCTTTATATTAACACCTACTAGGATAAAAACAAACCATGCTCTTTTGTTGTTTTGATCTGCAGGGGAGAGCCAAAGACGTGGTATGGCGCTCCTGGCTACGCCGCAGAGCAGTTGGAGAATGTGATGAAGAGCCTGGCCCCTGAGCTCTTTGAGTCTCAGCCAGACCTTCTCCACCAGCTGGTCACCATCATGAACCCCAATGTGCTCATGGATCATGGAGTACCAGTGAGTGGCCACATATACAATCATAGATGGAGAGTTATGGACTAAACCAAGACCGTTAATGACATACAATTTTGTCCTCTGTAGATTTACCGTACAAACCAGTGTGCCGGCGAGTTTGTCATTACGTTCCCGAGGGCCTATCACAGTGGATTCAACCAGGGATTCAACTTTGCAGAGGCAGTCAACTTCTGCACAGCAGACTGGGTAAAAGGCGCTTATTGTTGGCATAAAATAAAAATTCACCCTATCTATTTTGTGCATGCATGTTATTGATCTTATGGCATGCAGAACATCTCTAATTATTTAGTTCACTTAGGGTATGATTACACGACAACGATGTACTAAAACGGACACATTTGTCCTTTGCGTTTTTCGCGTACAGACAACAACATTGTCTAAACGTTCCCCGTTCACACGGATCTGTGAAAATTACTAAACAATGTGTTCTGCTATCAGGCCTGTAATTGGCGATGTCACTCTGTAAAGAAAAACTACACGCCTATAGACTGAACACGTAACACGCATGCATATTCACAAATTCCCAGTTTTGCAGTTTACATGGAGAAAATAACAGTATCGTTTTTTAAAAACTTTCACTTTGAAACCTGTTTTCAAAAGTTAGCGTTTTCAGCCCACCAAAAAGTTGTGTAAATGAACGTCTAAAATGCATAAAGTTTTCAGTTGAAAACTGTGTTGTGTAAACGGCCCCTTAAACCCTACACCTTTCTTCGAATGCTGCTACTTCAGATACATTTTGATTTTTAATGTTGGATAAGCATAATTCCATACAGGATATGAATCAAAGTGATCTAAAATACGCTCTTGTGTTTCAGATGCATCTTGGTCGAAAGTGTGTCGAGCACTATCGATCACTCAACAGATACTGTGTTTTCTCCCACGATGAAATGACCTGTAACATTGCCGCCAAGGCTGACAGTCTAGAGTTGGAACTGGCCACTGCTGTCCAGAAGGATATGTGCGCTATGATTCTGGAAGAGAAGATGCTCCGTGAGAAAGCCTATAAGCGGGTGGGTAGCTATTTTAAAGGCAGTGAGCCTATTTAAACTGCTTTAACTTGTACTTCATGACCTAATTGAGTGTGTGTGCGTGTGTGTGTATCAATTCAGTTATAAAAATAAGACCATATAAATAAGGCTTTTACCAATAAAAATGAAATCTGTATCAACAAAATCCATCTTTCCACTGCAGAGAAAATGCATTATTTGGCACGTATTTAAACAGACTGTTTAATGAAGCACTGAGGTGGCATTAATGCATTTACATTGCAAAATTATAAATGCATAAATAATGTTATGAGACTGTTTGATTTTTTTTTTTAATATACAAATATGAAATATTGTAAAAATGCAATGATACTTAATATAAAACTGAACCGATAGTAGGTGGTGCCAAGTGACTGTCCTAATGAGTGAGTCATTGAGTCATTCAACTGATTTGTTCAAAAGGCTGATTCCTTTAGGAATGAAGCAAGTGATTCTCTTTATGAATGAATCATTGAATCACTCACTGACTCACCCAATTCTTTCAAAAACATTTAATCATTCACACCACTGTGTTGCTCTGAGATGGCAATTCGATATTGATTCATTTGAATATATATCAAGGGGAAAAAAATCAACTAATGCAGTTATCTATACAGGGAGTCAGTAAGCACTAAATTATCATTATAGAAGGTTTTTTATTATTATATAGTTTTTTTATATACAGTATTATAGTAAAGTTATAATACTTCGTAATTATGTTTCAACTCCAATTCATGTTTATTTCATGCTATAACTAGTAGGAAATAGGAAGAGGTGATCTGTTCACATGCCCTGTGCTTTTACATATTGCGTTTTTTATTGGATGGGAGGCGCACTACAAAGCTTTTTTTCATTCATCAGCCGAAAACAGCATAGACTGAAAAAACTATTCTTGGAATTTAAGAATCAATATTGTTTCATAAAAATGAGAATCGATTAAAATCAACAAATTTATTTACCCTGCACACACATTAGTCAACATTTGAAGTGGATCATAAAAGTTGTCATAAGACAAGAACGGGTATTGTTCAAAATTCATGTATAACTTTGATGAAAGGTTTTGATCCACTTCAAATGTTGACTACTGTGTGTGTATATATGCGTGTGTGTGTGTGTATATATATATATATATATATATATATATATATATATATTATTTTTAAATTTATTTTAGTAATTAAACCTTGTTGCTCTGCCTCTGCTCTTTGTTTGCATGCATGGTCTGTCTGTCTATTACTAATTAATCCCATTGTGTATTTGCTTTTCTGTAGGGTGTGTGGCACTCCCAGCAGGTTGACTATGATATACTACCAGACGAGGAAAGGCAGTGTGCTAAGTGCCGGACCACCTGTTACCTGTCTGCCATCACCTGTCCCTGTAGCCCCGACCAGCTGGTCTGTCTCCACCATATCCAGGACCTCTGCCCTTGCCCTGCTAGAAGCTACACACTCAAGTACGTGTTTGCAAAAGCATAGAACATTAAAACATGTCATGGGTTTAAAACTCAGAACGATGGTTCATATGCAAAAAAAGTTCTTGCTTTAATTCTACATAATTACCTTTTTGTCTTTTACTTTCGCAGCTATAAATACACACTTGCCGAGCTAAAGCCGTTGTTCCAGGTTTTGACGGCTCGTGCCGAGTCCTATGAAGACTGGGCATCTAAAGTTAACAAGATTTTGAAAGCAGATCAAGAAAATAAAAGTGGTAAGTTATTATTGCAATGTGTTCATCTTTTAAACCTTAGAAACCCAAGCATTAATTATTCATAATGGGTTTTTTGTTGATGTTTTTTCACCCTTTAAAAAACTGTAGGAAGCAATTAGTTTTAAATACATTTTCTAACGGGGTATATTTGCTCAAAAAACATTGCAAAATTGCCACACTAGGCATTTAGAGTTGCATAATTTTTTTTTTTTTTTTGGTGGAAGTTTTGAAAAAAGGTTTGTCAAAGTTTTGAATTCACCACAAAATTTAGTGCACAAGTGTATTTGAAAAAAAAGTTGATAAATTTCACTATTTGCACATTTACATAACTCAAATATTTACATCATAGCATATTTCTTAAATTATGTATTAACCATTAATTACATTTAAATGTGTGTGTGTGTGTATGTATGTATGTATGTATATATATATATATATATATATATATATATATATATATTGTAATATCATTATAATGGATAACCTTTTTAAATCATTTATTGAATAGGCTCCATTGTGTGAGAACATTTGAAAAAGTTTGACCCCTGAAGCCAAGCGTTTCTTTTGTTACACTTAGAAAAATGGTCTCTATAGTGTACGTTCAGAATTTTAGAGCATTTTCCATCAAACGCGTATGAATAAAATAAAAAATATATATCTCAAATTGTTTGTAAATGTATACATTTATTCGAAAAGTGTTAGCTGGCTGGAGACATAAGCACCCTAAAACCCCCTAAAAGGGGTTTAAATGCTCTTGGTTTTTTTAGTGCGTCTTAAATAATGTTTTTTTTTATTAGATTTGGAGGAGCTTCGTTCCTTGGTAGTAGAAGCAGAGAAGAAGATGTACCACGAGACTGACTTGCTATGTCACCTGCGTCAAGTCATCCAGAATGCAGATAGGTGTACCTCAATGGCCCAACAACTCCTCAATGGCAAGAGACAGACGAGGTACGTTTATTACTTCCTCTATGTAAAACTATCTGAAGTTATTGCATTTTAAGTAGTTTTAAACTGATGCAATTCTGTATCAAATGTATTTTTGGTAATAGGTATCGCTCCGGTGGGGGAAAGTCTCAAAACCAGCTCACTGTGGAGGAACTGAAGTCGTTTGTCAATCAGTTGTATGACCTGCCTTGTACCATCCGACAGGCCCCTTTCTTAAAGGTAACCAACCACACAACATGTTAAGTTTAATTTCCCTTGTTTCCAGATGTGTTGGTCTTACTTTTTTTTTTTCTCTCCCCTCTATCTCAGGCTCTTTTGAACCGTGTTGAACAGTTCCAGCAGCAGAGCTTGGATCTCCTTGCAGAGGACATGGCTGGTTCCTCTGCCCTCCAAGGCCTCCTAGATGAAGGCGCAGGCTTGGATGTGGAGTTGCCTCAGCTGGCGGTGTTGAGGCAGAGGCTGGAGCAGGCACGCTGGGTGGAGGCCGTTCAAGAAGCCAGCGATCAGCCGGCCGACCTCAGTCTAGACTGCATGAGGAGGCTCATAGATCAAGGAGTAGGCCTGGCACCGCACTCCTGTGTGGAAAGAACCATGGCCCGCCTGCAAGAGCTGCTCACTGTCTGTGAACACTGGGAAGAAAAGGCCCATAACATGCTCACTGCTAGGTGAACTAAGTTTGCATTTAAGTGAAATTTTATTAATTTAAAGGGTTCACCTAAAAAATGTAATTAATTTAACTGTCATTATTTAATCACCCTCATGTTATTATAATAATAATAATAATATGAAAGTATATGTCAGATGATACATTGGTCAATAAACATCATCTTACAGTCGTAAACACAATCCATTTTCCCCAATACTGCAAATACTTATCCATCTGTAGTGTTAAAGCGAAAGTCAATCCTTTCCATATTTTGGACACTGGTCATAATGTCCAACCATTCAGCCTCTGTTGGAGATTAAGAATGGACTTTTAGCGAAGGACCGAAATCTTTCGGGTTTAAAAAAACAAAAACATTCCTTTTTGTTTTGAATATAAATTAAAGTCTTATGGGTTTGGAACCAAGACAACACGAGGGTGAGTAAATTATGACAGAATTTTCACTTTTGGATCAACTTCCCTTTTAGTTTTTCACCACTTTTATCAGCTTGATCTGAGAAGCGAAAGCAACTCCTGTTGGTTTAAGTTTGGCATTGTGCATGGCCAAATTCATTGTACAACAAAATAATTTGCAAGTTGTTGTCAATTTTGCTTGCAAATTTTTTAACCTATTCCTTTCAATGGCTTATGGCTAATAAAAGTCCTGCACTCCCAACATGCATGTTGTGAAAAACCACATGGTTGAGGTAGTTCTGATAGGGAATAAAAATGTGCAGGGTAGGCATTTTGACTTGAAGCTGTTTCCTGACAGATTAACTTGGGTCGATATATTGTGACATAGATCATGTGTCTAGTGTGACACCTACATTGTCCATACACAACAGTTTGGGGTATGAAAGATTTTAAAATGTTTTTGAACAAGTCTCTTTTGCTGGCCATTTGTTTGATTAAGATACAGTAAAAAGATGCAGTTTAAAATATTTTAATACATTTTAAAATTTATAATTATAAATTAGTATTAATTCCTGTGATGGGAAAGCTGAATTTCCAGCAGTTACTCCAGTCTTCAGTGTCTCTTAACTTCTAATATGCTAATTTGCTGCTCAAGATGCATGTCTTATCAATGTGGAAAACAGTTTGTAACAAATGTAAAAACCTTTACTGTCCAATTAACTGTATATACTATCAATTTAATGCATCGTTGCTGAATGAAACCTTTTGATCCTGTAAAATAATGTAGACTCGCTTGTTTTTTGCTCTTTTTCAGACCTCGTCATAGCATTGAGACTCTTGAGGCAGCTATACAGGAAGTGGACAGCATCCCAGCATACCTGCCCAGCTGTCTTCAGCTCAAAGACTGTGTAAGCCGGGCCAGAGAGTGGATAATGGAAGCAGATGCTCTTCAGGTGTGTTTCACATGCATCTGTACTGCTCTATTATTCGTAACCCTACGATTAGATGCATAGATGGAGCACTACTTACACAAGTTTCTATTTAAACATTTATTGCTACAGGCTGGAGGCCGTATTCCTGGTCTTGCTGCCCTATCTGAACTAGTGTCGAGAGCCAGAGGTATTCCGGTAATGTTGGAACCACTCACTCGACTGGAAAGCTTAGTATCTGAGGTACAGACCTGGAAGGAGAGTGCAGCGAAAACGTTCCTGTTGAGGAACTCATCCTATTCTCTTCTTGAGGTAGATTACTTATTTGCAACCATACTTATTTTGGATACGAATAACTATATGATTTAAGTAAAATAAGTTATTAATTTGTATGTTTGTGTCTTTAAGGTTCTGTGTCCTAGGTGCGAGACTGGAATGCAGAAGTCAAAATCTAAAAAAGCCAAGGATGTCTCATTACCCTGCAAGAAAGTTGAAATAAAACTGGACTCCCTTTTTGATGTGGAAAAAGCGCTTTCTACGAGCAAAGATACAGCTTCAGCGGTAGGTCACCTTTTGGTTTTAGGCTGAATGCAAAAAAATAAATAAAAAAATGTAGGATTTCTGCATGTCCTCAAAAGACTTCATTAATTTAGCTGCAAATTCAAAGTAAAAACGCAGCACTTTTGCACATGTGGCTCTTGATTTCAGAGTATTTTGCAGTCAATGAATTAAGCTATTTTTAATGACCTGTTGATTATTTACGTTATGGTTTTTATATTCTAAGATGCTGTAGAAGGTTGTAAGAGTGCATATTTTATCTCCCTCATCTGTTTGAAAGAGCAGCTGGAAGCAGTAAAGCAGAGGTCTTCAATCCTGCTCCTGGAGGGCCGCTGTCCTGCAGAGTTTAGTTCCAACCCTAATTAAACACACCTGAATCAGCTCATCAAGCTCTTCAGGATCGCTTGAAATTACAAAGGCAGGTGTGCTGAAGCAGGTTGGAACTAAACTCTGCAGGACAGTGGCCCTCCAGGAGCAGGATTGAAGACCTCTACAGTAAAGCATAGACATTTCAAAATAAGAGTCCATGTCTACTTCAAGATTGTCTATAATTTAGTCCCGTATTATGCATAATTATTTTTCTTTCTGGATATTATTTTTATTTTCGTTACACAAACTGTATCTGGCATTTAATTCAATCGAAACTCAAGTGGCTTATATCTGGGCAGCCCTGTCATAGGAATGAAAGACTAAGAACATTATTTAACACATTTAGGATTTAGATTTTACTAGTATCGGCACAATCTTTTTATTGCCTTTCTTTAAACGCATTATCATATCAGCAAAATCCAATATTGATCAACCTCTAATTCGTATGTATTGGTATATTAGTACATAAGCCAATTTCAATTCGGTTTTGTAGTTGAATGTGTGCTCCAGCATGTTTGATTAAATTTTTGTTCTGTATGGGCATATGGTGTCAATTTAATTTGTGCAGGTCTTAATTTTGATTCTAAAAAAACTAAAAAACTGCAGGAACCTAGAAAGAGCCATCCTTATTGAGTCCTGACTGACTGTTCACATGTGTGATGGACATTTGGGTATCTGCTAAGACTTGCATATTCTTCTCCAAACAGATGGCCACTCTCAGTGACATACATCAGAAAGAGTTGGATAGCATGTCTATGTTAAGGATCTCAAATGAGTCAAAGTGTCAGTCTTCGCCCAGCTGTTTGGCCCCCACAGTGTGCTTGTGTCACACCGTCCCCGCAGGCCCCATGCTCCAGTGTGAACTTTGTCGAGACGCCTACCACAGCGGCTGTGTGCCAGGGTTTAAGGACATCCAGACAGGCCTACCATGGCTATGCCCGCTCTGCAAGCGCTCTGAGAAGCCCCCTCTGGATAAGGTACTTCCACTGCTCGCTTCCTTACAGCGGATTCGGATCCGGCTTCCAGAGGGCGATGCCCTGCGGTATGTGATTGAGAGAACGGTGCGGTGGCAGCATAAAGTGCAGCAAGTTTCTCCTCCTACACAGCATCTGAATGGCAAAGTGAGCATAATATGTTTGAATATAATTAGTTTGTCAAATAAAAGCATATTTTCAGTTGACTTTATATTTGATTAATTCTATTTATATGATGAAGGCAAGACCTATTTCTGGGATTGCATCATCTCAGGCAATGGAAGGGAGCAATGGTTCTTTCTACATGCTGCAGCCCTGCATTCCACTCAATGGTGAGTCAACCACACCTGAAGTTTTTAAATGCACAGTTACAGAGTGGTTGTAAATGTCTTGATCTAAACATGTGGGATTCTGTCATGTGTTGCAGAACTCAGTGCTGAGTTGGAGGAGCTGTTGGTAGAAGGTCTTCTCCTGCAGGTGACGTTACCGGAGCTTCATCAGCTTTATAGCAGCCTGCTTAACAGGTTTTTACCATCCCAGCACTCCATGCAGAGCAGCGAACATGATCACCAGTATCACATTGCTCAAGACAGAAGTCCACCTCACAGGAGCCCCCCGCACAGCAAAGCACAGGTGGGAGAACTCTCAACTTGCTTACTAATCCTTCAATAGCATTTGCTTTGTAGCATTGTAAATTCCTATGATTTAGACCCAAACTTTTTTGTAAACCCAACCCCTTTGACTTATATTATTTACTTGAAGTTAATATTTCAATGAACAACACATTTACATGCTTATGGTTCTCTGATGCTGGTTAATGGTCATATGACATGCAGGTAAACAAAATATTTTGTCTTATTAAAGAAAAAAGAAAAATCATGTTTTGGTCAAAATCAAGCCAAAGTTGTCACAACTGACTTTGTATGCCCCAATTTTGACTTTTTTCCATAATTATGACCTTTATTAGATACCAAGCCATAATTAAGATAAACATTTGAAATTGACATGGTTACAAAAGTTGAAGTTTTGTCATAGTAGTCTGTCATAACTGACTTCTTTTAAAACTATTTATTTAATTAAAATATTTTATAATTTATTTAATTATTAGCTTTTCATCAGCAATGGGTTAAGTGTGAAGTCCAAAAATTAAATGATAAATAAATTTGAATGTTCTTCAGTACTGAAAAGTATTTCTAAAAAGTTTAATGTAATTCAAAACTATTTTTTTATTAACATTTGTCCTATGCTTAGTGTTTTGCTGTTAGCATAGCAACACACTAACGTCATACAATAAGTCAATTACAAATCGAATCTCTTTAGTGCTGTTCCTGTGAACTGCTGCCAATGTGGTGTTCCAAATCAGTCACTAACGAGGTTACTTCCATAATTTTTGGAATGCTGTCTTGCGAGAAAGCTCACTAGGTTCCAGAAATGATCTTTTGACTGATTTTGATTTGAAATGTTTCCATCTAGGATGTGGTTCCAGAGATCAAGAAGGAATCCGAGAAGGTTGAGAAGAACAGCAAACGGCGTCTCGAGAAAGAGAACGTGGAAGGTCCGCACAGAGACAAGATAAAAAAGCCCAAGAAAAAGAAGCCCAAAATGAACAAAGAAAGGAGAAGAGAGGAGAAACGAACCACCTCCCCTGCCAACTCCCTTTCTGACCCATCGTATTCAGACGACTCTGAGGAGGATTGGTCTGTGTGCTCGGCAAAGCGATGCCAACAGCCAGAAGGAAACGAGGTTAGCTCCAGCATAGTTTTTGAAGTGCTTGGTTTTGTTTTCTAATCCAGTGCATCATTCTTGCTAATATATTTGGGTTATATTTTTCTGTGACTCTTGCCTGCATGAATATTTATTGCTTTTTTGGGTCTTCCTCATAGGTTAACTGGGTCCAGTGTGATGGCAGCTGTAACCAGTGGTTCCACCAGATTTGTGTGGGAGTGTCTGCTGAGCAGGCTGAGAATGAGGACTACATCTGTGTCAGCTGCGCAATAAACGATTTGACAGAATGAGGACCAAAATCATGTTTTTTCAAAGGATAGTCAAAAGGCTCCCCGTTTTGCACATAAGTTACAGCACCAAGAATGCACCAGAGATCATCCTCTTATTGATTCCCGCTTCCCCTCTGCTCCCTTGGTGCTACTGCCTTCTTGATAGGACTGTTAACAAAAATCTGTATGATTATCCGCTTTTTGTTTTGTATTTTTGAAGATTTCCTTCTATAACATTTTTTTTTCTTCTTCTCTAGAGAACGTGATGCATAGATGTACCTCAGGGGTTTCCATCCCATTAATGCAAAACAATGGGGAACTTCAGCTTCCCCAAATGTATTTGTTCATATTTATTGTTTGGTTTTTTTTTCTTTCCCCAGTCACCTTTAGAGAATTTCTAACATGAAATTATCAATCTGGGCTATTTACACCAAATAATATTAATTGGACTAAACAAAATGGTCTAAAATTATTTTTGGAACCCGCTGTTTTGGTACATGTGTCTAATAATATAAAATATTATTTATTTATCCCAGCAATAAGTTGGCTGGTTACCTTGATTTTCTGTAGCTTGGGATCTGCTTTGATCTGTTGCTTGATGCATTAGAAGTGTTGTACAGAATCCTAATGTAGGTTGTCAGACAAAAGAGATGTAGCAGGCTGAAGAAAAAACTGTGTGAAATATACTTTGTGATGTATAATGTGGCTTTCTTTAAAACTCAAAACAGATCTTTCCGATGTTAATTAAATTGTGGAATAAAATGGTTTGTTTTCACCTATAAATACTTACCTACTTCTGTTATCATGAACCTTTCTTGTCTTTATTTGTGTGCAACTTCTGTGTGGAAAAGCACAAATCAAACACGTTGATGATTCGTACTGAGCATCAGGTGGCGACAAAGTAAAAAAGAGTCGGTTCAGTGTAGTTGTTCAACCTCCATTCCTATGGATGGAGCCATTGTGTTCATGATAGCTCCAATGATTCGCGAATGGCAACATTTCGTCGTTTCATAGTCCCTCCCTAAACTTGCATTGGCGCGCTGTGCATCCTTCCGTCGGGTCTCCGGTCATCTCTCCGTGAGCCTCAGAAAAACTGGCAAAAATATGGCGGGTATGAGCGCCTCGGGTCCCGGCCCGGTTTCGACTCTCGACCAGGTGGATAAAGGACTGAAGGAGACTCTTATAGACGCGCTGAACGCCATTCTGTCGCCGGTACAAGAAGTACGTGCAGCGGCTGAGGAGCGTATTAAAGTGTTGGAAGTGACGGAGGGTAAGAACTGACGTGAGATGCTGCCACAACATACATGACACCATGTGAAGTGCAGATTTTCACACACGGGCATTCCTATACACACGCCTTTTAATTTAAATGAACGTTTGCTAATTTAATGATGCTTCTCGAACGTGTTTATCATTCATGTACGCGCGCTGAATTCGCTAACATATTGGATTGAATTGAAGAGGCAAACGCATGTGCAGCCAACATGTTCCCGCATTTATAGTTGATGCTTGTAGAGACGTGAAAAGATTACATGTGTGGGGTTCGGTTCTGTCCTTCTATACTTTGTCCGTTTCACTTTTAAACTCAAATGACTGTAATTTCGTGTTGGTAAATACGCGTCATGTTTGTGAGAATATCTGTTAAGATTCTAAATTCACTCCTTAGAAAACAACATTCTGTCATGTAAGTTACTCAAGCTCATGTTGTTCCAAACCTGTGTGACTTATTTCTGTGGGTGTTAGAGACTGACATCCTTCGTAACCATTCACTTTAATTGCATACTTTTTCACACAGTAAAGGTGAATGGTGATTGATGTCTGTGTTCCGCGGGAGAATAAAAAGCTCATCAGAACAGTAAATTGTAGTTTTGGATGAACTAGCCGTTTAAGTTTCCTAATGCTAAGTATTTTATTTTTATTTTTTTTACATACTAAATGGACTGAATATATATATATATATATATATATATATATATATATATATATATATATATATATGCTAACTTATTTATGCATCACTTCCTCATCATATGTTCACTTTTGGTTTGGTTTCTGTCTCTATATTACAATTAGCTCTGAATAACCACTATCATCAAGGTTACATGTACGAGTTTAAAAAGTAATGCTTGAAAACCTGGTATGAATTGACCACTAATCTGAATATTGGTGAGGATGTGACCCCCTCATTGTATTGTATGTTTATGACCCATTCACTCATTTTGAGTCAGTTTCAAAGTCAGAGACAAACCACAGGGGTCCAAAATTGCAGAAAATTTTTTTAAACAAAAGTTTTCCATTATATTCACTTTTAAGCCTATTAAACTACTCACTATTCATTTTCTTAGTGTCAGGCAAATGGTATTCTAGCAGAGCTCTTAATGTTGAATTTTGTTATAGTTATGCTATCTTCTGAATACTAGCTTGCTACTTGATTTTGATTGGATTTTATACATTTTTTACAGCCATAAAATTATTCATATTGAGATTTTTTTTAATACAATAATTCAGAAGTGCACTGCAGTTTAAAAGTTTGAGGACAGTAATATTTTTTTAATGGTTTTTAAAAAGGAAACTCTTATGCTCACCAAGGCTACATTTATTTGATGAAAAATACAGTGGAAAATATTGTTTATTATTATTAAATATTTTATGATGTAATTTATTCCTGTGATGCAAAGCTGAATTTTCAGCATCATTACTCCAGTCGTCAGTGTCACATGACCCTACAGAAATCATTCTAATATGCTGATTTGGTGTTCAAGAAACAATTCTTATTATCAATTATGAAAACAGTTGTGCAGCTTAATATTTTTGTGCAAACCATGATACTTTTTTGGGATTCTTTGATAATTAGAAAGTTCTAAAGAACAGCATTTATTTGAAATAGTATTCTTTTGTAGCATTAAAAAAAGTTTTTTTCATGTCACTTTGATCAATCTAATGAATCCTTGCTGAATACAAGTATTTGTTTCTTTAAAAACATTTTTATTGACCCCAATCTTTTGAACGGCAGTGTATTTGCAGTGTATTGTAGAAAGAAAAAAAATCTTCCCACATAAAGTTTGCCCTTGAAAATCAGTCACTGGCTGTGGCCTCTCTCAGGCTGCTGCTGTGTGTTGGGTGTCAGCAGTAACATTGTCTCTTCGCCACCAGCCTCTCATTGAGTTAAATCCATGGATGATAAAAGATATGGCAGTGCTGTTTTGCTGTGAATGAAGCATACATTACATGTGTCTCTTTGATTGTACTTACTTTGGTTCTAATGCATTTTTGGGCCCAACTTGCTAACTTATTGCTGGTTCTTTGTACTTGTGAACTACATTTATATTCATTTGGTTTTGATTTGCTTCTGGTTGTTTTTGGCTCCCTGTAGAAAGTGACAATATCTTTGCACCTGTTTTGTAGAGTTTGGAGTTCACCTTGCAGAGCTCACTGTCGACCCACATGGAGCACTTGCTATACGCCAAGTAAGACTTAGTTGACATCTAGAAATTTTCAGCATAAATCAATGGGAAAACAAGTATTTGATTGTTATGGTTACATTTGCTTCCTTTTTTTTCTTCTATGTATCTGTTGTAGTTGGCCTCTGTCATTCTGAAGCAGTATGTTGAGACCCATTGGTGCGCCCAGTCAGAGAAATATAGACCCCCAGAGACGACTGAATGGGTTAGAGACGCGTATTTATGCCTTGATGTTTTAGAGTATTGGAGATGTGGCATTATGTTAATTTGCTTCCCGTGTCTTTTTCTGTTCAGGCCAAAGCTGCGATCCGTGAGCTGCTTCCAGGTGGTTTGCGGGAGGCTATCAGTAAGGTGCGCTCAAGCGTGGCCTACGCCGTGTCGGCTATTGCACACTGGGACTGGCCTGAAGCTTGGCCCGGGCTGTTCAAGCTCCTCATGGACATGCTGGCCAGTGGGGATGTTAACGCAGTACACGGCGCCATGAGGGTCCTCACTGGTAATGACTCCAAGCATCTATGACTCTTTCGTACAGTCACAAGAAGTCGCTGTTATTAAGCAACATATCATTATGTGTTTCATAGAATTTACACGAGAGGTGACAGATGTGCAGATGCCTGATGTTGCACCTGTCATTTTGCCTCAAATGTACAAGATTTTTACCATGGCAGAGGTATTATACTCAGCTTAAAAACACGGTACAGTCCATGCTTTTGAGAAAATCACGTGTAAACACTTGTGTTCTGTACTTAATGTTGCAGGTTTACAGTATTCGCACACGATCCAGATCAGTTGAGATCTTTACCACGTGCGCCAATCTCATCTGTGCGATTGATGAAGTAGCAAAGGTAAGCTCATAGACAAACAGGCATCACTTTACAATAAGGTTCAGTTTAATAGTTTAGGTAATGCAGTTGCTACCAATCAACTGAGTTAGAACAATACTTTTATAGCATTTATTAATCTTGTTTAATGTTAATTTCTACATATCACTACCATTCAAAAGTTTGGGATCAGTAAGATTTTTTTAATCATTATAATTTTTTCCTAACTAATTCCTTTTTTCAGCAAGAATTCATTAAATTTATGACAATAAAAGACATTTATAATGTTAAAAAAAAAAAAATATTTCAAATAAATGCCTAAAGTACTTCTGACCTTTATAAATGTCTGGGGGGGGGGATCAGTTTCCACAAAAATGTTAAGAAGCACAATGGTTTTCAAACATTTTTTTGAGCACCAAATCTGCATTTTAGAATGATTTCTGAAGGATCACGTGACACTGAAGACTGGAGTAATGATGCTGAAAATTCAGCTTTGCCATCACAGGATAAATTACATTTTAAAATATTTTAAAGTAGAAGTTGTTCAGCTGATTAACATTTGTTAAAGTATTACCGTTAAACATATGAAATAGTTAACTGAAATTTTGAAACAGTTGTTTTTGATTCTAGGGTGCTGCCAATACTCTGATCTTCCCGGTGGTGCAGCAGTTCACAGAGGCCTTCATACAGGCTCTGCAGATCCCAGACGGACCCACTTCAGATAGTGGTCTGAAGATGGAAGTGCTTAAGGTGACTAGCTGTTCCATCATGCAGAAAATTACTTTTTTCCCCTTATGATGTAATTGTAATTATGTATTATGTCTTCATAGGCTGTGACTGCTCTCGTGAAGAACTTCCCCAAACCTATGGTGTCCTCCATGCAACAGATTCTACCTATTGTGTGGAACACGTTGACAGAGAGCGCCTCCTTATATCCAGTCATTGACAGCTTTTACCACTCGTTTAACCTATTGCCATTAATATCTTAGACACATCTGATGTTTTTATCGGTGCCTCAGTCATTTAAATAACAGATTCAAGTACTTTTCTTAACCAATCATGTACTTATGTGAGAACTGAGGTCAACTACACAGAAGAAGTGGATGATCCAGTTGACTCTGATGGTATGTGCCATTAGATTTTTGTAATTGATAGTCATTGTTATTTAGATTGGTTTAGTAAGGACTGAGCTCTGTTAATTCATTGTCAATGTCACAGGTGAGGTCCTTGGCTTTGAGAACCTCGTCTTCAGCATCTTTGAGTTTGTCCACACACTGCTGGAAAACAAGAAGTTCAAGAGCACAGTGAAGAAAGCTCTACCAGAGCTTATATATTACATCATCCTCTACATGCAGATCACAGAGGATCAGGTGTGTAGGCGGTGTGAGTGTGTGTCTTACGTCTTTCTTTATAGCTTTTATCTTCACGTTCTCATCTGTCTCACAGATCAAGGTATGGACTGCCAATCCGCAGCAGTTTGTAGAAGATGAGGATGATGATACGTTCTCTTATTCGGTTCGGATATCAGCACAGGATTTGTTGCTGGTGAGAGCACAGAGAGTTTCTTTGTGGGTGTTTGATTATTTTCCCTCCTTTATATCTAATGTATCCTCTCGTCCATCAGGCTGTGGCTGCCGAGTTTCAGAATGAGAGCGCTGCTGCTTTAGCAGCGGCTGCAACACGGCACCTCCAAGAGGCAGAGCAAGCCAAGAACGCTGGCAGTGAACACTGGTAAAGAGAGAAAACGCATCCTCTGTCACAATCAAGCTTTGTCTTTCAGGGTGTTGCTTTACATCAATATCTCTCCGTGGATATGCAGGTGGAAGGTGCATGAGGCTTGCATGCTGTCCCTGGGTTCGGTCAAGACCATCATCACAGAGAACGTAAAGAACGGGCATGTGCAGTTTGACATGCATGGATTCCTGGCCAATGTCATCCTTGCTGACCTTAATTTACCAGGTAACATTCTTGGATATTTTCATTTCCATCTTATGTCTGTAAATGGCCGGAGTGTAATGGCAGGATCTGATCCGCATGTTATTCAATTCCCAGCAGCCTCTCCATTCCTTTTGGGCCGGGCCTTATGGGCAGCCAGCCGCTTCACTGCAGCGATGTCCCCAGAGCTCATTCAGCAGTTCCTACAGGCCACTGTGAGTGGTTTACATGAGAGCCAGCCACCCTCTGTTCGGATCTCAGCTGTGAGAGCTATCTGGGGGTAAGACTTTTATTTCCAGTTTCTCATGTGTAGGGTTTAATAATTTGCACATAATCTGTATGCTGTTCCCCCTTTAGGAGCTAATTAAGGCTTGCTTGGGTTACTTCTAAGCAGGAAGCTTAATCGGTTCTACACACACTGAGCAATTTAGGAATGAAAACCTGAAAAATGTCTTGGTGATGAATATATATGTGGTTTAAACGGAATTACACAATTTAATTATTTCAAATAATTGCCAATGTGTATGAATATTTAATAATTCTCCAGTCTTTTTGTCATTTACACTACAGTTGTAAAAGTTTGGAGTCCATAAGGTGTGTGGGGTTTTTTGTTGTTGAAAGATTTAATGTGTAATGAATTGATACTTTTATTTAACTAGGATGCATTAAATTGATCCAAAGTGACAGTTAGGGCTGCAACAACTAATCGATAAAATCGATTATAATCGATTATGAAAATCGTTGTCAACGAATGTCATTATCGATTAGTTGGTCTGCTTACGTCACGGGGAGCGTTTACTGGTACGCACACACACGCAAGGTCTCTCTCCCTCAGGGGCTCTGCCGAGCGCGCGCGCTACACGGTTTGGAGCAGTCTCTTCTGTCTCGCATGCGCGCTCTTGCTTGCGCGCTCTAGATTTCGGGAGTTTGAACTAATTCGCGGGCATCAAGGAGCCGCAATCAATATGCGGGAGACTCCCGGGACTTCCGGGATCTTGGGATGTCTGTATTTTGTCTCGAGCATCAGGTTGCGCAATCAGTTCGCTCGCAACGTAAGTGATGGATTAAAATAGCGCTACCGCAGAAATAGGTTAAATTAAAACGGTCTTTACAAAGCGAAGCACTAAATATAAAGGCAGTTAATAACAGCAGCAGTAAAATATTGTTTTTTAGTCACTGTACTCAGTGGTTTTCAGCGAATGCTTGTGCACTAATGCATAATTTCTCCTGTCCTTTACTCAAGCCTGTTAGCTTGCTGGGTAACGTTACCTCCATTCCGTTCTCTTTTTATAGCATTTGTCTACTAAGTTTTAATTGTTTTTCAAACGCGATCTACTGCGGCTCTACATTCACACAATTGTTTTCAGTCTTTCTATATTTATTTAATCAATTTATCCTTATATTATTCTTTTATATATTATATATAATATATATTATATTCTTTATCCTTATATTCCTTATATATAATTAATTTTAAATAAAAATTAAATGAATTATATATTTTAGATGTTTTTAGTTTGTTTTTAGTTCAGATATTCACATCTGAACAATATGTCCGTGTAAATTTGTTTTAACAAAAATTGTGTTAAAACATAATATGTTGGATATCATTTTTTTAACAATAATCATGTTTGTCAACTTGCCATCAGCAATTATCATTAAAAACAATGCAAATATTGATATTAGTAAAACTCAATGTGTGGCTTTTGCACTTTTTAAAGTACACTTTTACACATAAATACCCTGATTTACGGTTTTATTTAGTTATAATATAAAAAAAATCTAATTTAATTTCTATCCGATTAATCGAAAAAATAATCGTCCGATTAATCGATTATCAAAATAATCGTTAGTTGCAGCCCTAGTGACAGTAACAACATTTTATAATGTTACAAAAGATTTCTATTTCAAATGCTGTTCTTTTGAACTTTCGACTTGACAGACAATCCTGAAAAATTATCATGGTTTCCACACAAATTTTAAGCAGTACAACTGTTGAACATTAATTTTTAAAAAATTATCAGGATATTAAAATGATTTCTGAAGGATCATGTGACACTGAAGTAATGGCTGCTGAAAATTCAAGTTTGCATCACAGGAATAAATTACTATTAAAATATCATACATATATTAAACGGTTTTTCACTATATTACTATTTTTACTGAATTTTTGATCAAATATATGCAGCCTTGGTGAGCATAAGAGACTTCAAATACTAAAAAATCTTACAGACCCTAAACTTTTGAACTGTCTTGTATTTTTTATCTGATCTCTCTTTATGTGTTTTTCACAGGTATTGTGATCAACTCAAGCTGTCGGAGAGTACCCACGTCCTGCAGCCGTTCCTGCCCAGTGTCTTAGAAGGGCTGGTGCAGCTCGCGGCTCAGTTCAGCTCTGAAGTTCTCACTTTAGTCATGGAAACCCTTTGTATTGTTTGCACCGTGGATCCGGCTTTCACCACGAGTGCTGAGAACAAGATCTGCCCACTCACTATTGCCATATTCCTTAAGTACAGTAATGGTAAGATCGTTTTATAATCATTTAATTTTATGGTCGACATCCAGTATCATTTGCCTTGTAGATTAGATTACTTGGGGCTAGTTTTCTTTTCTCTTTCTGTTAGATCCAGTTGTGGCATCTTTAGCGCAGGACATCTTCAAGGAGCTTGCTCAGATTGAAGCCTGCCAAGGACCCATGCAAATGCGCCTCATTCCTACTCTCGCTAGTATTATGCAGGCACCACCTGATAAAATCCCATCTGGCCTTTGTGCTGTAAGATAAACTTCTCATTTTGTTCTACCTCCATTTATGAACTGTTTTCTGTAAGCAATACATATTTTTCTGTTCTTGCAGACATCCATAGATATCCTAACTACAGTTGTTCGTAACACTAAGCCCCCTCTGTCAGACATGCTTGTGTGCCAAGCTTTTCCTGCGGTGGCCCAGTGCACCCTCCGCACAGATGACAACACCACAATGCAGGTAGCATCAGTTTCCTAAACAAATCTGTTATATCTTTTCAGAGTCCTCATGTCAGTTGTTATCTAACTCGCATCATTGCTGATTTTCCCAGAATGGTGGTGAATGCTTGAGGGCCTATGTGTCCGTGGCGCTGGAGCAGATTGCCCAGTGGCAAGATGAGCAAGGCCACAGTGGCCTGTGGTATGTCATGCAGGTTGTCAGTCAGCTCCTGGACCCTCGTACGTCTGAGTTCACCGCTGCTTTTGTAGGTCGTCTCGTGTCGACTCTCATTGCCCGGGCTGGCACTCAGTTGGCTGACCAGCTGGACCAAATACTGCGTGCTATTCTCAGCAAGATGCAGCAGGCTGAGACCCTCAGTGTGATGCAGGTACGGTTGGATCATGACTAGAAATTTGGCCCAGGTGCAGTACCCCAGTGTCGATACTAAATTGATACCATTAGTGTTTTCAAACTTGGGCCTGGGGGCCGCAAGCAGGGTCCATCGAAAATTTGAGAGAACAAAAATATTAGGGCTGTCAACCTTAATTTGTTGACTTTAAATGTCAAAAAAATATGTTTAACAGTTGTTTTAACACTATTTATGACATTCATTCATTGTTTACATCAACACCCGATCTAAATTTATTTTTATTTTATATATTCATTTTTAAGTGATTTGTTGCATCTTATTTCATTTTTGAAAGATGGCGCCCATCATATTTGGAGGTCATTGTTGTCAAGTTTGGAACAATCCTGTAATTGTCAAGAAATAAACCGTTCTCAACGTCATGGGAAACCTGGAAGTATCAGGGAATTTTGAAATTATGTTTTCCATGACTGAAAAAGTAATGAAATGTAAAATCATGGAAATTTCTAAAGTATTTCATCAGCTATTAAGCCATAAATGTTTAATTGAGCAAATTGTTTTATTGATTCAGTTATTTTCAATGAATTAGTCAAAACCGTTTGCAAAATGGTCTGAATATTCATAAATTAATCAGCTTCTTGAAAGTTTATTAAATTGAAAGTAAATTAATTCAGTTCCTTGAAAGGAAAGAAACCAAAATAATACAGTACATTTCTGGTACGATGGTGCTGGGATACTGCTGAACCCGAATGCAGGTGTGGCATGATGTAGCAAAGGTACAGAAATAGCACCCACTTAATTAACTGCAATTTTACTTTTCAGCAAGTTATAGATGTCTGCTTGTTTTGCGTATTGAACATAGATTTTCTTGCATGACAGATAATTCTAAAGCTGGCTGCTCAAATGAAGTGTGAAATATGTCCTCTTTATTCATTTGTCAGTCCCTGATCATGGTTTTCGCCCACCTGGTCCATATCCAGTTGGAGCCCCTTCTGGAATTCCTATGCAGTCTTCCAGGTCCCACAGGAAAACCTGCCCTAGAGTTTGTCATGGCTGAGTGGATGAGTCGCCAACATTTGTTCTATGGCCAGTATGAAGGCAAAGTCAGGTGAGGGTTTCCAATTTTGTCTCCAGTGTGTTTGAAGGAATTGTACAGCTTGCATTGAAATAACACTGTAATCACTCTGTCCACAGTGCTGTCGCCTTGTGTAAACTCCTCCAGCACGGTCTCAATACAAATGACAAGCGCCTCCAAGATATAGTCGTCAAAGGAGATGAAATTTTTAATCCAGACGAGGGAATTTGTACACGTTCTAAATCAGCCAAGAGTAAGTAGATGACCTCTTAAACTACCAAATTAATGATTAATAATTATTGCTTTAGATATCTGACCGATCTGTTCCTTTCAGACCCACAGCGGTGGACCAACATTCCTTTGCTGGTAAAGATCTTTAAACTCATCGTCAATGAACTGTCTTCTGTGGTGGAGGCTAATGCAAATAGAGCAAATCCAGCAGATTGGAGCCAAGGTATTTATGTGGTTGGTTTAAATATTTACCCCTAGTGTTAGTCAGGGTTTCCGTTGTCCGGTAATTACCAGACATTGGCCGGTAAAAAAATGAAATGTCCGACAAAATTAAATCTCTCCGGTCAAATTGTCTGATTAAAATTGCCTAATAATCCCGCCCCCCTAACATAATCTGAATTTGAGAATAAGCCTAAAATATATAAAGCAAAAATACACCGATCTTTGGCTATGTTATAAATATAAAGGAACAGGCTCTACCGTTTGAAAGTTATGAAACAACATCGCATGCAGCATTTCAAATAAAGCGCACTCCTAAAACGGCTGTAATATAGACCTAAACAACGAACGCTTGAGTGAGACGTTTAAAATATGGCCAGGCCCAGGCAGACTAGCCTTAAAAGCTTTTTTACAGAGGCCAGACGATGGTGAATCAGGAACATCTCATTATAGCCAGTGGTTCTAATCCGCGCACTCGTACAGTTTTTTTTTTTTTTTTTTTTTTTTTTTTTTTTTCCCTCTCTCATCAAAACTGATCACCAGTCACCAGTGGTTACAGTCTATATCAAGCAGGGACACGTTTGTGTGCATGTTATTTTGTGATTTCACCGGAAGGAATAGAGAGTCTCCGCAACGGTGATAGATTGAAGCGCGCGTCCGAGTGAAGATTGCGCAACCCGCGCAGCGCGTCGTCCATGCAACTGATAGCAGTGGACACGAGCGCTCAGCTTGATTTCAAAAACAACAGATTTTAGCGCTAGATCTCTTATTTAATAGCGAACTAAAGGAATGATCTGCTAGTTAACTGGAGATGTTTTATTTATTTGTATTAGGTACATCCGTGCCTCAATGTTTCAAAAAGTGAATGTGTGTGAAACCATACTAAAAAACAATTGGCGTTGATTGACGCCAATCGGACGTTCATGTTTTTTTCCGTCAATTTGAAAGTTAAGCTAATAATAACATGTTGCATTCTATACGGCCTGATTATGTAATTTTTTTAGTTTACATAGACTGCCTCCAGTTTTCCTCAACTTGACTAATTAAGAGGCGATATTTGACCGGCATATCATCAAAATGTCCGTAAAACGAAACCTCTGCCGGTCACTTTGACCGGAAACATTTTTTTCTAGCGGAAACTCTGGTGTTAGTATTAATTGATGACTTTGAATTCTGGGGGGCATCTTAAGATTTGTAATTCTTGCTTTGCAGACTCTGGTGGAATGTGGGATGATCTGGCGGAGGAAGAGGATGATGATGATGAGGAAGATGAAGGACTAGCAGGACAGCTTCTGTCTGATCTCATTGCCTCCAACAAATACGGTAAAAATTCATATGACCAACATAGGCTTAAATTTGCATTTTTCCATTCTAATATTACATGTATGTATTTGGCTTCATCCAAAGTGACTTGAATTGTATTTAGGTTTATGTATTTGTTTCAGTTTTAGTTTATTTTAGTTTTTATATATTTCCAGTTAGTACTTTTTGTATTAACTTTTCAGTTAGTTGACAACATTTCTAATTTTTCTTTAAAGGGGTGGTTCGGAATTTTGGACATCGGGCCTTATTTACAAGTTAGCCTGTGTGTTATTTACCAGTGGAGTCAGTTTTCGAAAATGTTCACCCAGTCCTTCCAGTTGCATAGTTCGCCGGTGCTAGGCTAGCGCGAGTCAATGGTATTGGTTAGCCTACCATTAAAACAGTTTTATCCACTCCACAGTTCACCAAAAGCACATCAATTATAACGCCAGACTATCGATGTAAATGTCTGTTGAGAGAATAATGTTAGAAATCAAACTACCCTTTCATCGCATTGCAATAGTTATACTTTGTTCCCTGTATTTACCAGCATAGTCTACAGCAGCAGCGGAGTGATTTTAAGTTAGCAAGGCAACCGAGAGAGCCGGTCCACATAACAATCATGCAAGTGTATTTACCTGCCGATGACACTCGTCATCACTACAGAAACAGAGTTTATTTCAGAATAAAGCAACAAGACATATGATTATGGCCACGTTTGAAAGCCATGACAATGTTTCGGACTTTGAAGACGATGAAGATGAGGAAATGTGTAATTATAAGAGAAAAAATTCTCCACTATGCATTGAACTGTAACGTTATCTCCACCAACGTTGTCGGTGTCGATCTATCAGTTATTAAAGAGTAGCTTCATTAGCTAGCTAACGTTAGAGTAGCCTAACAAAAGTTATTACCTGTTCATCTGTAGCTGTTGGTGAATCTGGAAAGACGGCTGGAACTGCATTCCAACTCAGTGACTTGTTATCGTTTCGATCACTTTGTACAAAGTCGTCTGATCTAAAATGATCGCTACAAATTCGGGCTTTTAGTAGTGTCTCTGTCGGTGTCTCCTTATCCAAGCCAGCAGCAAGAAGCCACAGTTGGTTCCTTTCTGGATCTCTTACTGGAAATCTTTAGAAACTTTTTGTTGACCATCTTTTTGGTTTATTTGTACAATTTCTAAAACTACAGTGAATAACCATTTTGCCAATTCTTTCAATTCCGATCGAAGGTTTCAAAATCGAGGCTACTTGACGTTCCGACTGTAACGTAGTGCGATTCTGTTGTTTACTTTCCGGCGCAGTACTACTCCCAGAGCAAAGTAAAATTCTGCTGCTGCTGAGAAACTAGTTCCTGTAAATGTAATGCGATCATTGAAATATATTTTGATATGTCAAGCTACATTGAGTAGTTTGATTTCTTACATTATTCTCTCAACAGACATTTACATCGATAGTCTGGCGTTATAATTGATGTGCTTTTGGTGAACTGTGGAGTGGATAAAACTGTTTTAATGGTAGGCTAACCAATACCATTGACTCGCGCTAGCCTAGCACCGGCGAACTATGCAACTGGAAGGACTGGGTGAACATTTTCGAAAACTGACTCCACTGGTAAATAACACACAGGCTAACTTGTAAATGAGGCCCGATGTCCAAAATTCCGAACCACCCCTTTAATGTAATCTTTTCATCGAACATTGTTGTTTTTATTTCAATTAACAAAAACGTTTTCTATAGTTTGTTAACAATAATAACCCTGCTTCAAATCTTTAGCAATACTTCTGTGTTGTACAGACATTAGCCGTTCTGTACATCCTCCGCTTTGTTAGTAAAAAAACAAGTAAACCAATTAAGTGCACAATGCTTTCTATATTCGCCCTTTAGTCTTTTCTACAAATAAGCCATTGTATAACAGTCATTGTAATTTCCCCATAGACGATGATTATTATGAGGATGATGATGATGAAGATCCAGATGCGCTGAAGGATCCCATATATCAAATTGACCTTCAGGTGAGTCATTTTGGGATTCAAAACACAGTATTTCTGTAACCCAGTGTAGACTTCATATCTTCATCTCTTATTAATATGCTGTTAAATGATTCTAATGTTTTTCTCCACAGGCTTATCTGACAGATTTCCTAACCCAGTTTGCTCAGCAGCCTTGCTATAGCATGTTTTCAAGCCACTTGAATGAAGTAGAGAGAAGAGCCCTGCAGTCCGTTGGTATATGACCTTTATCCCCACCCAACATCGGCTCCTTGTCCTTTGTTTCCGTCTTTACCACTCAGTCATCTTTTCTTCAAACTTGAACATTTGAGTGGCCTCGGAATGCCTTTCGGACAACGCTCTTGATCCACAACCCAAAAGAGGACTATATTAAAGGTTTACATGCCTCTCCCTGTGTTTTATTAAGGGAAGGAATGGACTAGGATTGATTCCTGTGGATGTTATAAGAGAAGGGCATGAGGAGCAGCTTCTTAGCGTCCCAGACAGGACTGTGTGGGTGCATTTGAATCGGATGTCAAAACACTACTGTGCTTTGATAGACCTGTCTGGTATGATGAATGAATTTTTTGCAAAGGGACTGGTAACGGTATAGGAACAATTTAAAAGTATCAATTGTCCAGTTGTACCTTCTCACTTTACTAAATCACGATGGTTACAAAATCTTTCTGTAGAGAAAGGAAAAGACTTCTGGCAGATGATTCATTACTGTTTGAAAAAAGTTGGAACTGTTGGCGGCCTTATTAAAATATTCCACGTCGTTTGTCATTACGTGGTCTCATGAGCATGGTCTTTATGGCTACACGGTGTTGGGTGAGCATGAAGAATTATATGGTGTTACAATGGTGATCTTACAGTCTTATTAACAACACTGTCTCCACTTGAGTATGAGAAAAATTTCAAAATAAAAGGCCTGTTATGGTCTAATTTTAAGTGTATTTAGTTTCGAAAAGTTTGTGAAGATTTAGACATCTGTATGACAGTATTTTATTTTTTTAACCGTAAAAAAAACAACTTCATTTATCTATATTCACTCTTAAAGATATATTGCTAACACTTAACAATAAGGTCTTATTTGTTAACATTAGTTAATGCATCAGCTTAAGTTAACTGACAATGAGCAATATATTTAAAGCATTTATTTATTTGTTAATGTTAGTAGAAATATTGTTCATGTTAGTTCACAGTGCATTAATGTCAACAAAAATCAAGTTGTATTACCAAATGTAAAAATTAGCATGAAGATTAATAAATGCTGTAGAAGTATTGTTCATTGTTAGTTCATGTTAACAAATCAAACCTTATTGTTATTGATTATTTTGTGTATATCGGTTATTGTTATTTGCCGGGTGTAAAACATTTTTTTAACTGTCCATTATCGTTAGGATAATGGTTCTGTTCAATTGGTTATAAACATGCAAATGGTTTATATATCTTATTCCATTACAAAGCATTGTTTGGTTAAAATTTAACAAATCTAAAGTGTCATGACGTGAAGGCCAAGTATCCCATACTCGGAATATGTCCTCTGCAGTTAACCCATCCAAGTTAGTGCACACACATTAGGTGCAGTGAGTAGTGAACACACACACACCCAGAGCAGTGGCATCTGGCATCGTTTTTTTATATATATAAAAAAGTTAACTCAGAAAATATGGAGTTCATCATAGGCCACAACAATTATTTACAAAATTCTTAAATTATAAAGTTTTAATTGGCATGATTTTTAGTAAACCTACCACCATAGTGGCACTCTGTACTTTACATTAATTTACACATTTTAAGATTTATTTGTATTATTTACTATTTTGTATATTACTTAATTTGTAACAGACAATTATGAAAATAATATATAAAACTTTGAGTCACATAGCACAAAAAACACATTTAGAGTTTATATGTATACACTGCCATTCAAAAGTTTGGGATTGGTAAAATATTTAATGTTTTAAAGTCTCTTATGCTCACCAAGGCTTTATTTATTTGATAAAAAAAAACAGTAATATTGTGAAATATTACAATTTTAAATAACGGTTT
Organism: Siphateles boraxobius; assembly: GCF_051911475.1. Lineage (NCBI taxonomy): Eukaryota > Metazoa > Chordata > Actinopteri > Cypriniformes > Leuciscidae > Siphateles > Siphateles boraxobius. The sequence continues at coordinate 24,355,664 of NW_027509141.1, forward strand.
TCTATTTTAATATATTTTAAAATGTAATTTATTCCTGTGATGGCAAAGCTGAATTTTCAGCATCATTACTCCAATCTTCAGTGTCACACGAATTCATCATCAATCATAAAATTTTTAATCAAATAAATGCAGCCTTGGTGAGTAGCCTATAAGAGACTTCTTTTAAAAACATTTAAAAAATGTTACCTCTCTCAAACTTTTGAATGGCAGTGTGCGTATATATATATATATATATATATATATATATATATATATATATATATACATATACATATATATATATATATATATATATATATATATATATATATATATATATATATAAGATGCCCCCTTAAGAATTTACTTTTAAATTAAAATTTTTAGATACAAGTCTTGCATGTGCAGGATGATTGATGACACATCAGCCAGTGTTATAGGAAATAAATAGAAACATTTGCTGAATTAGTTGTTATAGCAATAGCATATATATATATATACATACAGGTGTATATATATATATATATATACATACACATACAGGTATATATATATATGCCTACATACAGGTATATATATATATATAGGCCTACATACAGGTATATATATATATATATATATATGCCTATATATATTTATATGCATTTCATTATATGTAACATAACACTCTTATTTTCAGAAACGATATAACGTAGTCTGTACATATAATGTGAATGAATGTATTTATCTCCAGAAGTGTGAACTGCTACAGGAGCCCACGGGCTCCATTTTCCCCTCATGGAATTTCGCGCGTCTGATGCACTACAACAACCACATACAGCAACGGTTAATCTCCGGAATAATTATCTTCATTTTCCCGTCTTAATTTGAATACAACGCTTCAGCCTGGGGAAATGAACGTCCTTTAATTTATTTCATCTATGAGGAGGCTGGTACTGGAGATTTGGCGTCGGGCGTGTAGCGTCACGGGCGGTGTGTCATTCCACACAGATCGCATGTTAATCACGAAGCCGCTTGATTCAGAGCTTCGCTTTCTGCGAGACGTAGCAAATATTATCATTTAAAGGTTTCCTTTCTTTTTTTCAAAGGATGCAAATGTAACAATTTTCGTCTGGTATAACGGATAGTGTTCTGGAAGCAGGATGTCCTTCTACGCCGTCATTATACCGGTCCTCTATATTATTTTCTCGGCTTGGCAGGGTAAGACGATATTGTAGTTTCTTCATAGGCCTCATTGCTGCAAATATTTACTTGTACATGTTTTTTTTTTTTTTTATAAGGTATTATTTCAGTAATATAGTGCTTTTTGCTGACGACGATTTCATGTATAGCTTTTATATAATGCAACTTGCATACAAGTAACATTGCTGCTACAATGTCAATTTCTATAGCAACAGCTCTCAAACCCCTTAGATTTGCAAGTTCCCTGCATTTGTTTTCTTCTGTATTTTGTGTAGGTAGGTCATTCACTGCAGAACCAGTTGAAAGCTTATCCAAGTTGAGACCTTGAAGCAAGTGGTTAACTGAACTACATTTAAAATACTGCTACTAATATGAAAACAAAGATGCAATTTAGCTAATAAATAAATAAAATAAATATATATATTTAAAAATTTATTGTAAGATTACATCTTGTAAAAGTAATGTAAGAAATTACTTTCTTTACTTTAGTAATTATTTGGTTAGTTGAGTGAGCATCTTCAAGTTAACTAATCAATTATTAATGTGCTCATTGTGCTGTGCATCATTGATATTTCATTAATTCTCCCACCTTTGAATTTAGGCTATTATCATGAATGTTTAGTGTATATGTAGTAGTGGCCAAAAAGTGACGTCCGGTCTAGGAAAATTGACATCTTCCTCCTTTAAAAAAGATTTAGAAAATTGTATAAACATGTTGTGTAGTTGTGCTTGGAGTCAGTTGTTTTATAACTAAATGAAGCATGCCAAATTATCTGGACACTTTTAGGCCAGGCTAAACTCAACTCATGCAAAAATGAGAGAACCAACAGAATGATCATAACTGATTATGTGGTTCTCAAAGTATGCTTTTTCTGTGCATAGTAAAATAAAACCTGTAGCTGCAATTCACTGTTTTTTGCCAAATAACTTTACCACTTAACCTTAACCAAGTTTAGTATTTTGTTCTTCTTCCCTCATACAGTGCTTAGCAAAAGTGAACACACCCATGCTAAAGTTGACTAAAAAGAGGAATAAAAAATCATCTTTTGGAAATTGATCGTAATCCCTTAATTTAAAAAATGAGGAAAAATCCAACCTTTAAGGACACAAATTTTCTTTGTGAATGAATAATGTATCATAAATAAATAAATGTTCTTCCTTAAAATACAGGGTGCATAAGTCAGGACACCCCTATGTTAAATTCCCATAGAGTCAGGTAGATTTTTATTTTTAAAGGCCAGTTATTTCATGGATCCAGGATACTATGCATCCTGATAAAGTTCCCTTGGGCTTTGGAATTAAAATATCCCCACATCATCACATACCCTTCACCATACCTAGAGATTGGCAAGGTTTGATTTCAGTATAATAGCTGGTTTGATTCGCATTGAGAGATAATCTAATGGAAAGTACCGTTTTGCTATATTTATTTCCACTATTTTTTTATTATTACTTTCAGTGAGTGCAAATGAGGACTGCTTGTGGTATGTGGACAAAAATGGCACTTGGCACAATGGCTTTGACTGCCCACTCATAACATTCTGCTGTGGGAACTGTCACCGCCGTTACTGCTGCCTGGATGGCTTCAAGATGATCACAGAGGCGGGACAGAAGCGCTGCATGCTGTTCCATCTCAGGTACATTTTTCAAGATTCTAGATTATTGACCACTAGGGTTAAAGGGTTAGTTCACCCAAAAATGAAAATGATGTCATTAATGACTCACCCTCATGTCGCTCCAAGCGCGTAAGACCTCCGTTCATCTTCAGAACACAGTTTAAGATATTTTAGATTTAGTCCGAGAGCTTTCTGTCCCTCCATTGAAAATGTATGTCCGGTATACTGTCCTTGTCCAGAAAGGAAATAAAGACATCATCAAAGTAGTCCATGTGACATCAGTGGGTTAGTTAGAATGTTTTGAAGCATCGGAAATACATTTTGGTCCAAAAATAACAAAAACGACGACTTTATTCAGCATTGTATTCTCTTCCGGTTCTGTTGGGGATCCGCGTTCAGTGACGCTGCTGACGTAAGACGCTGCTGACGTGTGTCTGGTGCGCCCGAGCTTCGTTTACAGTCTGAGGGAGACGCACGCTGGAAACAAAACAATCTTCACAAACATGTCTAAGGATTTCCACACAGAGGAAGACTTGCATTTTTTTGCCCAGCCATATTTATTTGAACCCGAATACACGGACGCACCAGATAACACGTCAGGAGCGTCTTACGTCATCAGCGTCACTGCGGACTCGTGAACGCGGATCCCCAACAGAACCGGAAGACAATACAATGCTGAATAAAGTCGTAGTTTTTGTTATTTTTGGACCAAAATGTATATCCGATGCTTCAAAACATTCTAACTAACCCACTGATGTCACATGGACTACTTTGATGATGTCTTTTTTTCCTTTCTGGACAAGGACAGTATACCGTTCATACATTTTCAATGGAGGGACAGAAAGCTCTCGGACTAAATCTAAAATATCTTAAACTGTGTTCCGAAGATGAACGGAGGTCTTACGGGCTTGGAGCGACATGAGGGTGAGTCATTAATGACATCATTTTCATTTTTGGGTGAACTAACCCTTTAAGTAGTAATGGTGTCTCGGATATCTTTATGTTCATTCTGTTTCTTTTTGGATCTTGTACAATTCAGTGGTTGATGGCTGATCCTCCAAAATTTGATCCCATTCACTTCCATTGTATGGGACACTGTAACCAAGATTTTTACAACATTGCTACAAATGCTGTTGAATGAGCTTACTTTGAATATAGAATATTTCTGTAGGTTTTCTATCTTTTGCACAAAAATATAAATTTTGTTGCAGTACTGCATCCATATTCTTGCACTAAAACACACATCCACCTGTATAAATCGCGTTCATTTTGAATTGTCCTTGCCTGTACGATGTCACTTGTTTCATACTACACTAGGTTTAAATGCTTTAAATTATTATACATGTGTTTACAACTTAACAATTACGTTATTGTCCATTGCTGTAATATTCTTTTTGCTTTTTTCGATTTAAAATAATAGGCTTCTGTCAGGGATTGCATTCATTTGAAATATTTTTAGAAAGTGCATGTCCAGTAATCTACTTATTGAAATATACTGGTGAAATCAGGCATTATGAGAACTAGCAAGTACTCACTCCATTCGTCCCATACATTATTGAAATTACATTATGTTAAGGTTTACATACAGTAGTTTAATAATATCATTACATATCACGGCCTGAACACGAAAAATATAAACAAGGCTGTTCACGCAGCCGCATCTCTCTCACCGAGTTTCAAAACAGTTGAAATGACAATAGACAAAAGTGTAGGTCATGAATTAATATTTTGGGGAGATCTGTCCGCAGAAGCAGCCATGATGAATAAATGATTTGTACGGAGGCATCTGATGACCAAGCTAAACTGGAATTTGTTAAATGTTTTTAGCCCGGAGCAATCTGTGTTTACAATGCACAACCTCTCAAGATGGTCACAGTGGAGTGTCTCGCTCATTAATCTCACATTAGGCCACCAAATAAAACTAATTTGATTTTAAGGAAAGCTGAGCAAAAGTATGACTGTTATAAAATAAATGCTAATCTTAATGGTGAAGCTGCTAATTGCTAGACCTCACGGCCTAACTATTTTCTATGAGTTGCTCCCAGAGAAGTCAGATTATTCAAAATTGATGTTTGATAACACCAGTGAAGTTTACTGTCCTGCCTCTCTCAGTCCTTCCACTATAGCTGGCATTGCTTCATCGATCCTGCTCTTTGTGGCTGCTATAGCAACTATGGTCTGTTGCTTCATGTGTTCCTGTTGTTACCTTTACCAGCGACGCCAGCAACGTGGCAGAACTCCTTATGAAGGTAAATGCAATCACTTTTTTCTTTCTTTCTCTTCGCTGTACATCCTGAATGTACTACATGTGGTATTTTATTGAAGTACATTTATATGTGAATTAATTAAAAAATAAAAATAAACAAATTTAAAAATGTGTTGTGTTGCAAAGACACATGAAGGGATTATATGTAATTTTTAGAATGTATTTTTTGTTTTGCTGTTTGTTTGCTGTTGCTGTATGTTAAATGATATGTTAAAAGTTGTAAAAGCATGTTAAAGGTAAAGCAAAATATACCATTAGCAAATCTCGGCTGCATGATTGTTTATATCACTGCAAAATATAAGCTTTAATCTCTAAACTCTGATCTGCTAAATGTGACCTATAAGGCATGAATTTATTTGGATACTATATAAACAGTAACATCATGATTTTCTGCAAAGCTGAATTGTGAAAAGCGCTATACAAATAAACTGACTAGACTTGACTTGATTTATTTATAATCTGGTATTATTCCTGGTCTGGTATTGAGTGGTGTACCCCCATTTAACATCCTTCTGTGTACCCCGTCTAGACCGCAGTCACACATTTTCATAATATATACCCCCTTAAATTGATTTTCCAGTGATTTTTTTACCGTTATCAATACCTTTATAACCTGTATCTACAAATAGATAATTGAATCAATTCGACTCTCACGATTCGGTCACGAAACACTGCTGTGTGTTACAGTTCTGCTGTGACTATTTTTCATTACAAAATAGAGCAAACAATACTGACAATACAGTGTTTAAAATGTACATCACATATTTGGGAAAAATTGCATTCTTCCTCGTATAGTATATTACTAACGTTAAAAACAAGAACTCACTCAGGATATGTTTTTGTATCGAAGAGAGTTTGAGTCTTAAATCATTCTCTATGCACATTCTGTCTATATTTGTTTATGACAGTAAGTGCTAAATCCCCATTTTTACAAAGGTAACTTGTCGAGAACGGCAGTAATGTAGCCCGATTTGCTAAGGCAGCATACTCTGCATGCAACCTATCATGTGCACACTGCTTGTGTGGATGCAGTCAGTTGCAATAGATGAGTTCATTTGATTGGATGTCATGTATTTGACCTTTTATGGCATTTTGCCTGTTACAAATACATGCTCTGTTTTAATGTTATTTTAAGGGGGAGTAGAATTAAATGAACAGCAAAACTCAGCATTTTGTTCACGTACCCTCTCTGTCACCTCACTGCCCCCAGGGGTACGTTTACCCCGGTTTGGGGGCTACTGTTGTATTGCATTGCGTTCTTCATTAGTTCTATGTATTTAACCACTGGCTTCTTATTGGAACTCTTATTACTCCTGAATAAATTTTCCATGGCTAATTTCAAAAATGCTTGCTTGCATGAACTGATTCTTATGAAGAATAAAAATTATAATTTACTAACATTAGTCTCAATTTCAGCCCAGCACATTCCAATGGCCAGCTATCCTGTGGAGCATATGTACGACGCTTATGGTAAACCCATTGGACATCCTGATTATCCTGGATTTCCAATGGCACCACAGTATCCAGGTGTCCCTCACCAATATCCTATGATGCACCATGGTCCTTATCCTCCTAATCCTCCTGATGCAGGATACAGTCAAGCAGGTATTCACATGGCCTCTGTAAGAGATTTAATACTTAGCTCTTAAAGTCACCATGACAGCAAAACTGACAATTCTTTTTTTAAGGAATATTGCCATATTTATTATAAATAATTTATCCATGTGCATCATTATTATTTTTTAACTCATGTGCCCTCATGAACTTTTATTAAAATAACTTCTGTACTTTGCAACTACGCCTCTTCTCTGATGACGTGTTCACTGGCATGAGGGCGGGACAAAATAGTGAACCAAAATGATCCAATCAATTCCTGATGGACAAAATCAAGTCCCACCCTACATTTTTTTTCTTGTTGGAGAAGCCCTTTCACATGGATATAGAAGAGAAGAAAAAAATGATTGCAATTTCTGTTTCATGCCAACTTTAAAAATAAAGTTTCCAAAGAAAGAAGAACCATTTTTGGTTCTCCAAAGATCTTTTGAGTGAAATGTGTCTTAAAATAACCATTTCTTCTTTATTTAAAGAACATTTTAACAAGAATTTTAAAAAAATTCCCCTTTAATGGAGCTTTTATGCAATGGAAAGGTTCCATGGATGTTAAAGGTCCTTCATGGAACCACCGATGCCAGTAAAGAACCATTTCTTTTTAAGAGTGTGCAGTGGAAATAAAAACACCACATTTGCATACAATAGCACACAGAATCACAAAGCTTTTCGCTGAACTGTGTTATTGTTGTGTTTTCAGCTCCTCCACCATACTCCCCTCCCCAATACCCAGGGCACTGAAAGAGCTGGAGTCTCTCAGCGAGAAGAAGATAACCCATACAATGGGTCATGAAGAGGGCCCATTCTTGTTTGGAATCCCTTGTATGAGAAGCGGTTTTAAAAAATGATTTATGTTATTTATTTCTTGATTAGTTTGTGGAGTGAAGCATGAACTGACTTCGGAATCGCCTCATGCCGTTGGAGTGTTTTCTTGTTTGATGTACAGCTTTCACGTTTCACTAATCAACAAGACTCTTCCCACTTAAATCCAGCAACTCGGTGAACTAAAAGACTGCTTTAAATTTGCCATTATATTTTGTTCAAACTCTCTGAAATGGACCGTTATGACTGTCCTGCAGAAGAGACTGGATGACAGTTCTGACTTATCCAGGATATAATTCTCTGTTCCGCCAAATAAGAAGCAGCGTGTGACATTTGCACTCTATTCTGCAATAGACATGCTTAGCTGTCTCTCCCTGCTTGTTTGTTCAAAATGTATTTATTTTACCGCTAATCTGAGCATGTCATGTGCATAAAACCAAAACATGCTGTACGCTTTTCATGTCTTAGATGTCTTATAGACAGTTAAAATGCAGACATGAGACATAGATGTCTTATAGACAGTTAACATGCAGTATGTAAATAAGAAAGAACTTACATTAAGAAAGAATTTCATGTTTCATGCCATCCTCCCAATCAGCCAAAACTTCATTCTGCGCATTTGTAGTTTGTCAACTGTTGTTAGATCTGGCTTGAGGTTGAGCTGTAATGTTAACGGCCCTTAGAATTGCATGTCTTTTATTGTATCTTGCTTCCCAGGCCAACTGTCAAGGAAATCACAGCAATGTTTGCATTCAGTTAGTTTAGTTCAGTCTGTTTTTACTTGTTTCAAAAAGGTTTTTGTAAAACATTTCACATTCATTTATGTTGTTTTGTTTCATTCTCACAGCGAGGTACGTTTAAGTCCCTTTAAGGCAAGTCATTTCACTCTGCGATTATTTTCGTAACGCCCACATGCAGCTATTTTCAGCGATGTACAGCTCCTATTTACTTGAATGGGGAAATACTGAAATCTGTTTGCCCAAATTACTTTCATTAAGTTCACGCCAAAGATAAATGAAAAAATAAATACAAATTTTCACACCCTTTCCCATTGGCTCTTTTAACTGTAAAGGTGCTGTCAAATTTACCGTTGTTCAGCTAATTTTAATGGGAATCCACACAATTATGAATTTTGTCACGTTGTGCGAATGTGCCACATTGACCAACAGTCAATGTTTGAAAGTGACTTTTGTTTGAGCTGTGCTTCATACATCGCTACATTATTATTAACAATAGATAATGGAACTTTTTTGCTCGTGAAATTTTGCTAATGCGACTGCACCATAAGACGGGACTTCCATTGCCGCCATATTGGGTGTTTTCCCCCCATATATATTAGCACGAGTGGATGTCTCTGCCTTAATTACTTTTAAATTTCATCATAAGTTAAACTTTTCAAGGGTAGATTATAATGTAAATGAAAAGAATTAGACATCTCATTAAAAGGATCAATTCTCAAGGTACATTTGAGGTGCAATTTGTTTTGACTTTAAATTATTTCTGCTACCTCCTCATCTCACATCTGTAAGATTAGTTTTTATGCTTAGTCCACTGTTTAAATAACGTGTTAGTTGTTTAAAATAATGTATATTTAACAGTGTTGTTTTTGTTATATACAGCATATGGTACTGTATTTGTCACTCTGGAATGTGAAGTACAAATAAGAAAAGGAACTATAAAGAGAAATTTTTACAACATGTAACTTTAACAGCCATTTTAAACTTGAGTGTGAGGCAATTCATAGGCTACTAGTGTTTGAACTTGCACTAATCATCCTATAAGAAAGGTATAATTGAAGAGACTGGACAAGTAATATTGCATAATTCTCTTTTTACAATAAAAACAGACTTGACTTTGCTGTCTCGATTAATGCTGTACCTGAAATCAATGAGTAACCTAATAACAACAGATGTAAATAAACACTGCTGCGATTAGATCCTACTCTTTTAGACAACACCAGAGCCCACCGTAGTCCCAGAGCCACAGAGAGCCAAGTCTGAACAGGTGCATGAGCCGGCAATAACATCCCTCATGGAGATTACCCTTGAAGCCACATTCAACCCGGAGCCCAAGCCAGTTATGGAGTTTGACCAGGTATGAGGGCCAGCAGCGATATCCATACCAGTGGGCTTATTGATAGAGTAAGAAGGAATGGATACTCCCAAGGCAGAGATGTGTGTGCAGTACTCGGACCCTATTGTGATAATTGTTGAATGTGAATGGATCAATTTGAAGTCTCTGTCGTCGGCCTGTTCCAAGTCCCTTGCGTCGCTGGTGCTCCCGCCCAGCACCAAGTCTGTTTTGTCACACTGCACCAATTCTGCATTGTTGCTGATGCTCCCACCTCCTCTGCCTATGAGGTTGTAGTTATTTGGTCCTGGCCCCCTTCAGCCATTCGGCTCCGTCTTCCCTAGCAGCTCGGATCCACGTTGGGCTTTTAGCTCTCCAGCTCTGCCCTGGTGTGTGGATCTACCTGAAGCCTCAAAGCCCCGGACTCCACCTCGTCCTGTCGACCCATTGGCTCCACCATGGCTACACACTAGCTCAGCTCCACTGTGACCCCTCCTCCCTCAAGCTCCGCCTTAGTCAGTCATCACCCTGGTTGTGCCACGGACCTTCGGTCTCTTCCTTCCCTACGGCTCCACCGCTGTCTTCGTTCACTCCGGCTCTGCCAAGTCCCCGTCTTCACCTTGGTCCCGCCTTGGCCCTTCAGTCCATCAGTGTCTTGATGGATCTTCATCTCCTCGGCTCTGCTTGGGTCTTTACCAACCTCGTCTCCACCTCACTCGGTTGGGCTCCTGGCTACACCCTGGCTCCTCCCTCATGGGCCTGCATCCTGATGGCTCTGTTTGGAGTCACTCCCTGGTTTCTCCCACAGTCACACCCTCCTTAACTCCTCCCCTGCCATCTCCTCCCTTATCATTGGAGGTCCCTTCTGCCTACTCCTCATCCCCCTACCTCCTCTGTTGGACTTTGTTTTTTAACCCTCTACTGCACCCATTATTATGCAATCATGTTAAAAAAATTTACAGTGTTTTTTTTATATATAAAATAGACTCAAATTAACATTTTTTTTTTTTTTTGGGGGGGGGGGTACTTTTGGGTGCGTTGCCATATGGCAACATTGTGCGACAATGGAACAGCCTGATGCGTTTTCTCCTAAAATGACATGAAATTCATAGATGATTACAGACCTGTCTTTTAGAAATGAAATTGTTTTTATTATTTAAAATGTTTTCAAGAGCTTTGTGTACAAAATATGAAACTAATTTTCAAAGTATTATTTCAACAACATTTACAAAACATCTGACGCAAACTCACAAGAACTGTTCAAGTGAAACTACTCAATGTGAAACGATTATTTCAACAACATTTACAAAACATCTGACACAAACTCATAAGAACTGTTCAAGTGAAACTACTCGATGTGAAACGCCTTAAAGCAGTTGTTCTCTCCGTTAAAGGTGGGGTATGTGATTTTCTTTTTTGACCATTTTTTCAAAATCACTTGAAATCTTATTCCTAACCCACTTACAGCCACTGAGTTAGAAGCACTGACATGAAAATTAAAAAATGAAATCATCTGTGGAACGGGCAGGACTCGAAAAACTCCAGCCAATCATTTCCAAGACCACCTAGAATCATTGGACAGTAAGTGCGTCAATCAAACGGTCGTACCATACCCCCCTCCCCCATGCCCCTCTTCGAATGGGTGGAGTGGGTGGAGTCAGGGCCAGCGTTGGAGGAAAGAAGGTAGGACCTTTTGAGTTGTGTATTTTCAAAATCTGCCGGCCGTTTTGCAAATCACATACCCCACCTTTAAGGCAGAGGTGCACCTTGCACTTAGAGCAAACCCCTCTGACGATGCCCTTGCAGCCAGGATTCTTGTACCTTCCTTTTGGTGCACCCATCTCTGGCCAGTGATCAAAGCGGTCAAGACGGATATATATTTTACTTTTATACTTTACTTTTACTTTACTTTATAAATATATACAAATATATATAAATATATGAGTAGAATACAAATATCCAACTATATCAGTGCATCCATTCATTGTCATTCATACAAAGCTACTCTGCATTAGCATGGGCAAAATATTGTTCCATTACCGCACAATGTTGCCATATGGCAACATATCTATTTTATTAAATAAAAAGGTAATATAAGTATCAAAACAATGTGACAATGATTGAAATAAGATTGGAACTTACCCCCAGATGCTTGATGTATTTTTTTATTCCGAAGAAATATGAAAAAAATCTTCACATATACACAAGCACTTTTTCAGCAGCTGGAGTCATCAAAAGTGTGTGAAAAGAATGACGTTGCAAGGGTGTGTGTAGTGTTGTGATGTCATCAAAGCATATCATTGGTTACCACCAGGTTCTACCATGAATTTAAGATTAATCAGAGCTCATATTTATTTTCAAATTTCAAGAAATGTCCAAAGAAAGGGTATGTTGCCATATGGCAACACCGTGCAGTAGAGGGTTAAGTTTGATTTGGGTTTTCGTTGTTACCTTTGTTTGCATTTGTTTCCATGGTTATTCATTGTTTGATTAATGAACAGAAACCTATTTCTCATTTCTTTCATTGGTTTAGTTGGCTATATTGAGCCTGTTTTCAGCTAGTAGCATATGTGTTCCCCTCTTATCTGTATACATTGGTTATGTTTGTGTTCTTTAGATCCACGAGTATCCTGAGTATTTTGTCATTTTGAGTTTGTAATAAACACTGCTGCTATTAGATCCTGCTCTTTTGTTTCTCTGCTGAAACTATTGGTGACAGATTTGTGGTCTTGGCTTACGATTTGCTTCCATTAAGATGAAGCATAATCATTTCAAATTTATGAATAGCCTATATTCTATTGAACCACATTAAACTGATTCCTGGAATAGCACAGCAGCCTATTATAGTATCCAAACTATTTCTATAACATTCTTAAACATCACTGGAAAAATATTTTCAGTAGCCTATACTCCAGGAATCTTGAATTCCTATCAGGAAGTAACCGTATGTTTCTAGGATGCTTTTGAGTTTTAGTAAACCATATCCTTCCCAATTGCCTTTAAAGGACTATGTACCCCCATCTAAATATGGTCATGTGCTCGATGGATTTCAAGGAATGTCTTAGCACTACAAACTTACGCTGACAGTCCATCGCGTCTCGCGCTGCTCCTTGCGTTTCTTTCACATCCAGAAAGGCTTCAATTTGACACTTTTCCTCGTTTTTCATCTTCACTTTCTAAACTGACAGCTCTATTAATGAAATTTTTTTTTTTCAAAAGGTAAAATAACTGAAAAAAACGCGGATATCTTCAGCAAATTCTACAGAAGTTTTTGTCATAATTGAACGCAACAATGTCCCGGAGGAAAGTGAGGGGACTCACTAAAACCGGGCGACAGGTGAGCGAGGACCCGGACCTCGACAGCTTGCTGTCAAACCTGTCACCCGAAGAAATGGAAGAGCTGCAGAAAGAGGTATCTGTTGTTCCTGATCCAGATCCGAGTGAAATAGTCGTTGTGGACCAAACGGATTTAAAACCAACCGCGCCAGTTAAAAAAGAATCACAATTGTGCGGCCAGACCGATAATTTCAAATCCCGCTTCCAGAGAAACCTGTCAACAGAGGTAAAATATTCACAACTAGCCTACCTTAAAAGTTTGTCTATGATGAATGCTGGAGTTTAACCTGACATGCTTAGTAGGACCTTGAAGACATGGCTGAATAAATTAATAAAAGTAGACTAATGTGGCTTGACAGATGTTTTGTTTGTAGATGTATTTGTATCATTTTATGACACTTGCATAATGTCCACCTTATTTTGTATAACTTTTACAAATTAGATTTGTACGAACTTTAACTGTAAAAGGCCATGCAATGTTACCTTTTTACTTTTCAATTTAAATGCATAATACAAGCAGGAGCAATGTATCTAATAGATACCTAATGGAGTGTCTTTGGATGTTAAAGTCTCTTGAAATGTTGGCACAGTTGAAGTTCCTTTGTTGATTGCTCCTTTGCTCACTGCCTTTTAAGGATAAGTCTGCCAAGGCTGGAGCTTTCCAGTGAAAAAGTACAGCTCACAAATCAAACACTCAGCCACTGTGCAAGTTTACATCTTCTTCACTGTGAAACAACCGACTGTGCATACTGTAAACATGTGCATGCACTACAGCTTTTATATAACCATCTGTGTCAAAGCAGTGGCTTTATTTGAACATTTTCATGTTAGTATGTAGGCCTAAGCCACTGTTTTTTCCTCCAGTTGGTTCCCCCAAAACAAAAATATAAATTTGATTGTATGTCACCATAATTTGTCCATAATTTATACATATTTGATCCTCAGGGAGAGCCGAAGAAGGAGAGCCGGAAGCAAGAGTACCTGCGTAAGATGGGCCTGAGCCAAGAGAAGAATACCTCCACGTCTGACAGCAGAGATGGAGGACTTCAGAGGACCCCCTCCACCTCTTCCTTCCCTAAATGTGATGATAGAATGGAGGACAGGACTCGCAGAGTCACAGAGGGCACCAAAGATGACAAATCTGTCCTTTCCAAGAAGGATGAGGAGAGTGAGCGAAAAGTAGAGGTGAAAGAACAAAATGATGGGAGTAAACTCAAAGACAGAAGAGAGATGAGAGAAAGTAGCAGCAGCAAAACCAAAGAATTAATTTCTAAGCTTCAGGAGAAAAAGGAGACAAATAGAAAGGAAGATAGTCGGAAAAGGGAATCTGGGGAAAGTAGAGCAAAGGAGATGATTTCTAGGATAAAGGAGAAAGAGGAGAAGGAAAGGGAGAGAAAGGATGAGATTAGGAAGAGAGAGGAGAACAAGACTAAAGGTTATCCGTCCAGGTTAGAGGAAAAGCAAAATCAGGTTCTAAAAGACAAAACAAAAGAGGACAAGGATGAAAAACTAATAAGAAGGTCAAGCGAGAAGTTGAAAGAAGGGCCCACGTTGGAATTAAGGGGACTTGCTGAAAATAAAGAGAAAGAACCTGAAAAGAACAATGAAAATGTGAAGAAGCCGCAGGAATGTAATGCAAAAGCAAGCGATAAGGAAAGAGAGGATGTTCAGAAACAAAATGAAATCATAAATGAAATTCATGAACCCATCAAGGAAGTGAACATTGGAAACTGTGTTTCAGACACCATTACAAAAAGTAAGACCAAAGAGGAGGAAGAGGAGGATGAGTCAGCCAGCATGTTTGATGAAGACCTTGAGAGAGTTCGTTGCAACGATCCGGGCATGGCTGATCTCAATGTGAACAATTCTGAGGTCATAAAAACCAAAACGCTTATTCAGTTCGCAGAGGCCTTGAAAAACAACACACACATCAAAACGTTTTCTTTGGCTAACTGCCGCGCTGATGACCATGTGGCTTACGCTATTGCAGAGACCTTACGCATTAACAAAAGCATCACTAGCACCAATTTGGACTCCAATCTACTAACTAGCAAAGGAATCATGGCCCTGATTCATGCCCTCCAGCACAACACCACACTCACTGAGCTACGCTTCCACAACCAGCGACACATCATCGGAGGAAAGTCTGAGATGGAAATGACCAAAATCTTAAAAGAAAACACAACTCTTCTGAAACTAGGCTACCACTTTGAGTTAGCTGGTCCTCGTATGACCATGACCAGTATTCTTAGTCGCAATATGGACCGTCAGCGACAAAAGCGGTTGCAGGAACAGAAGCAGGCTCAAGCCCAAGGTGCAGGAGACAAGAAAGACTCATTAGAAGTTCCAAAACCCGGCTTTGGTAAAGGCTCCCCGAGAGCCTCGCCCAGGCCGTCTCCTATACCTTCTCCCATACCGTCACCCGCCCCATCGCCCAAGTTGACTCATAAGAAAAGGATCAGTGGCCTTGGTGGTGGACCACCTCCGCCACCACCACCGCCTGGAGGACCACCACCGCCTCCACCTCCAATGCTAGACGGAGACTTCCTGAAGAACTCCCTGACACCCGTGTCACAGAGGAAGCTTGATGATAGGAGTGGAGGAAGAGGAGGAGCTCAAAATACAAGGGACCAACTTCTAGCTTCCATTAGAGGCAGCAATATCAAAAAGCTGAAAAAGGTATAAAGTAATTAATTAAACAAATTATTTACATTAGAAACATATAAGCCTATATTTTATCAAACAATTTATATATATATATATATATATATATATATATATATATATATATATATATATATGATGTATGAAGATATTTATATATGATATATATATACACATATACAATCTTGCAAGTTACATTTTTTAAATGATCATGAAACTTTCCTGTAGATACATTGGGTCTCATATTCAGAGGTTTTCCTGTTTTCCCTGAGAGAGTTTGAACTCACAGTGAATTGTTTTTCACAGGTTGCAATACCAAAGCTCTTGCAGTAAGCTGGCAGTGCAGAGAGATAAACATGAATGAAGAAAAAAGACAGGAATGAAAGGACAGACATCTCACAGACCTTGAGAAGATCAACACTCAGAATCTTCCATACAGAGTCTTTACTGCTGCCCTACAGTATGGAAGACAGGTATGGGTTCGTATAGATGGTGATTAGTCCATTGGATGCACAGCTTCTGCCCAGGAGTCTTTGTAAAAAGTACACTGGACGATTTAAAGAAACGGAAGTGTGGTGCAGTCATGGGTGCTTAGAGGCTTCGATGGCCTATGGAACTGCAGAGAACTTGATGCCTTGCTTGTCATTTGCACTAAATGAATAATTTCATATGATAGATTTATTAGTGTGGGTTTGGTACAGTATGTATGTGGATGTTGAGTAGATGTTGTTGTTTTTTCGGCAGTAAAATCGGATCTTCTTACATCTGACTGAATTGAACTATGTAAGAAATAAAACAATCACCTGGATTTTATTCTAGTATTTTGGGGTTTGGGAATCTCTGAAGTAAAAGCTCTTGCTGATCAGAGATTAAAGGTGGGATTCTAATTAAAAAAAATCACATAAAACAGGTATTGTTTCCATGTTACAGATTCTTCAATAGGCTACCTTATATTATTTTGAATGAGCGAGTGTGAACGAGAACAGAATTTTAGCATTTAGGAGAAAGGGATGGATAATCAGATCTATGTGAATATGGCTGCTTAAACATGCAAACTACAAAACATTTTTTATCTGAAATTTTCTTAAAACGTATGTAATCCATTGAGTATATGTACATTTTAATCACTGTTAAGTGTCTTCTTTTTTTTACCATCCATCTGTAATTTATCAAACAACATTAAAAAATGTAGAGAGATTTTAATTGTAAGATGTAAGAATATTAGAATTAGAATAGAATGTTATGCTCATTGAAAATAAGCTGTGTCGAATAGAATGATTCTTATATCAGGTTTCAGCTGTGACAATCCAGTAATTCCATTTGTGTTATGTAGAAAATTCTAATTGTTTTTGGAGGAATCTGCATGATAAATATATGATTGGTCCAACAAACACACCTGGGTCATGTGATTTTATTTGATTATTTTCAGGTCATTGTCAGAATAATGTCTGGTTTAGTATTTATTTAAATTTTAGTTGTCATTTGTATGTGCTTTGCCATTTTCATTATTATTATTTTTTACCTTTAGTTTATTTTTATTTCAGTTTTACATATTGGAACTGCAACTTATCTTATAAATTTAAACTTTTCATTCAAAATGTATATTTTATTTTATTTCTGTCTTTTTTTCAATTACTGAGAACAATTATTAATAGTTTTAGTTGAAATAAAAACTCTGGTTTATGTCAATACAAACTTCACCCTTTAGTGATTTTGTCTACAAAAGTGAAAATTATGTCATCGTATCTTCTATGCTCCACAGAAGAAAGGCATACAGTTTTGAAATGACATGAGTAATTGACATAATTTTCTTCCATAACTTTCAACCTTGTTACATGAGCGAATGCAATTCTAAGTAACTCGCAATAGACATAATGCAATACTAAGTATCTTTAAATTTACTCCAATCTGACCTTCTGAGTCATTTTGTGGGGATATAAAAATGCTGTAAAAGCTGTAGAGTCCAGTTCCGAACCATAGATAGAATGAATGGTTCTAGTGTTAGTGAGTGCTCCTCACATGATCACACAGATCCTATAAAGGGCTGTAGCACGCTTCCAGAGCTACAATGAGTTTCTTGGGCATGAAAAAAAAACAGTGATCTAATGCATTGTTGCTAATGCCACGTAATTTTGCTTAGCTCATTTGTTTACTGGAATAAAGACCTATACACGAAGGCTATGTAGGACAAGAAACAAAAGACCACACCACTTGTGATGTAACATTACAGATTACATTCAATCTGGTCACAGGTTTAAAGCTTAAAGCTTTTCTCTCTTTTCTTAGGGAATTATGATCTTCAGATAAGTGGCAGGTGCTTATTGCAATGCATAGATTACTGGTATATACAAGAATCACCACTGGAGCTAGAGGTAATCACTCAATAGTCTGCTGTTCATCTTTTTCAGAGCTCTTCAGAAATGTTCTTCTGAAAGTGGAGTCTGAAAGTTGATTGGAATCGAAGCAAGCTTGTTTATATTTTGATTGCCCCTGACTAACCCTCGGGACTGCTGAAATGTCTATATTTGGTCATTTCTCAATGCAGGCTCAGACTGCATCTCATTCCTTTCCCCTTCCTAATAATGGAAACATAGCCAACCGCGTGTCAGACTCAGAGCAATAACATAGAGGCGACATGAAGGAGAGAGAGATTTTTGAATTATGTTTTAACGCAGAGACATCAACTAACTTTTAATGCAGCCCCATCTCCTCTAGGCGCAACGAAGAGGCTCTACCATAAAGAACAGTTTTATTAGCCACTTGACAACTTTAATTTTTCAAAATGTAAAGTTGGTTTTGCAATATCATGCATAATTCTGATATAAAATATAATTTTGGTTTATAGTTTAAATTACAATTTATATCAGAATTATGCCTGATATCGCAATACCCACTTTAAATTTGAAAGTTAGTTAAATTCAAAAGCACTAATTATAAGATGTGCTTTATAAAGATTATAAAAACAATGTGTGGGGGCAACAAGTTGGGGCCTTGTAAACTATAATCCATTATTGTCATTATTGTCTATGGTGGACGAAATTGACCCATTTATGGGACCTCTGCATTATCTCACTGTAAATGGTTAGTAATTTGTGTGAATACTGCCACTAGAGGGGCCTCTAGCAATTTAACGATAACAAAGAAAAAGACAGCAAAGGACCACGCGAATAACCTTACGTCACTCGCTGCACCAGCACGTGTTTTGTTACGTCAGTGGGAAGAGGAAAAGAACAAAATGGAGGAGTACGCGAGGGAGCCTTGGTGAGCCGACAGTTGAAACAACTTTTTTATTTTATACATTTCGAACATTTATATTTGTTGTTATTATAACAGTTAAAATAATCTTTATTATTTATGCGGTCTGATTAACTGTCAGGCTGTTTGACGCTCGAATTGTTGTGATATGGTCGGTTTACTGGATGTTAGTTAACACGATGTCCTTCAGTAAAGGCTTCTTGCTGTCAGTCCCGCACATGACCTTGTTCTGCCGGTGATCGGTTGATTTTGTTTCTACATTATGTTTTAATAATAATTGTTTAATCTATTAAACTACTACACATAATATATAGGGCAATTATTTGTATTAACATACGGTTAACGTTAGTAGGATCTGTAAGTTAGATAACTTAGTCAGCAATACGACGTGAAAGCATACGTTACTAACGTTATTGAAATGTGTCATATTTATACAACATACCCGTTTTCTGTTTCGTTTATTGGGCGACATTATGGATACTTCCTCGAGTAGGATTTACACTAACGAAAATGGTTAACACTTTATTGTGCATTGTCCTTGTTACACATCTTGCATGTACTTACCATAGTAATGACATTAAATTATGCATAATTACAAGCATCTAAACCAAATTTTAACCCTACTTATACAGTTATTGCATGTTATTAATTAATATTACTCATAATATTACTTATTTGTATCAATACTCCTTAAAATAAAGTGTATCCCCAAAGTGAGACCATTTTTTAAAACCAGAACTTTTTGGAAGGGTTTCTAGTAGCAGAGATGATCTTTATGCATTATTGGTGTTCTCATGATCATACTGTTGTTGTTTCTCAGCCCCTGGAGGATAGTGGACGACTGTGGGGGTGCTTTCACCATGGGGGCCATCGGTGGAGGGATCTTTCAGGCCGTCAAAGGCTTTAGAAACTCTCCCTCTGTGAGTGCTTTATCAGCAGCACAGAGAATTAGTGTTGTTTTACTTAAAGTTAAGGGCCTGCAGTACTTTTGGGCCCAATGTAAGATCTCATTGGTGTTTTTATTTTTCATATTTTTAGGGAATGAATCACAGAATGAGGGGTAGCTTGACAGCCATAAGGACCAGAGCTCCACAACTTGGAGGTAATGTTTAAGGGTTCAAAGATTATACGTCACATGTAGTCCGAGTGAGACACTATAGTTCAAAAGTTTGGGGTTAAGATTTTTTTGAATGCTTTTGAATGGAGCATTTATGCTTTTATGCTCAGCAAGGCTGCATTTATTTGATCAGGAAATACATTAAAAATATGAATATTGTGAAATGTTATTTTTTATTTTAATACATTTTGAACATTTTCAGCAGCCTTTACTCCAGACTTTAGCGTCACATGATTCTTCAGATGTCATTCTAATAGCTGATTTGTTTTAAAAAAATGTAAGTTTGTTCAAATTAAAGGTTCACCTAAAAATGAAAATTCTGTAATAATTTCCTCACCCTCGTGTCGTCCCATACCTGTAAGACTTTAATTCATCTTCGGAACACAAATTATAATTTTAATACAATCATATTTGTACTCCATTGACAGTTATGCAACTACCACTTTATTAAAAAGTTAATAAAGAGATCATAAAACTAATTAATAGGAATTTATTGGTTTAGTCCAAATTTTCTGAAGAGACTTAATCGCTTTATATGATGAACAGATTCAATTTAGGCTTTTTTCACATATAAACATTGATCACCGAACATAAACAGAAGCTCAACCGAACCTTCTTGATGCGTGACAACAAACCTCACTGCCTCTTGCAGAACCTCAACCGTACTGCGTAACACACTAGAATCAACTTCATTGGTTCTCGCACATCAAGCGATCATGCTTGAGCTTCTGTTCATCACTACTGATGTGTGAGTTGATGGATGTTTATATGTGATTAAAAGCCTCAATTTAAATCTGTTCATCATAGAGCTGGACGATATGGCCAAATTTTATATCACGGTACATTTCTTAATTTCGGTCGATACGATATAATTCCGATATTGTTCATATCGCTATAAAAGCCTCAGAAAAACTGCCAAAAACGCCAACAACAGATGTCTGTACATACAATCTTCTGAAAAATTTATTTGCCAAGTCTATGAAACCTGCTGGAGTCTTTTGGTACTGCACCAGAACAAACTACATGAACCAATGAAATAACCCATCATAACAATAACATTCTCTTCTCAATACCTGCTACAAGACTATGAAAGCATATGAGTAGCAATATTCAATTTGAAATGTAATATGCAAAATGACAATGCAATATGTAAAATGGCAATGTATTTCTGTTTTTAAATTTACATTTGCCATTACATTTTTGCAACGTTTGGTGCAAAATTCAATTATATAATTTACATTTGCCATTTAATACACTAGTTTTAATATGCCAATTGAATACATATTTTAACGTTTTATAAGTTGCAAAATTAAAATGTATTACAGATATGATTATGTTTAACATGTTCAAGCAAAAACTATAGCAAATTGATAATTTAAATGATATTTTAAATAAATGTTATATTTAATTGCATTTACACTCATAGTTTAAGACACTTGCGATTGCATTTTCATTAAATGTCCCGCAATGAATGTAGCAAAATTCAATGCATTCCGAGCCGATCATGCCCACTCCCGCCCTGTCAATCACTGCGTGAAGTTTTGGTTTCTTAGATATTACAATCATATGTATTGGTCATTCTGAGGTCACTCAGCATCCCCACATGCTCCAAATTCACGCAAAAAGTCTTGTTTGTTTTTGCTTCGTTTGTGCCGGTTAAAGTTGTGTTTGTGCTGCTTCTATCGGGTCGGAGCAGGTTTGATGTGTTCCCGCTGCTAGTCGGCAGTCACTCTCCGGCACATTTTAAAGTCAATGGAGGGACATGAAATCGGTTCCCAACAGGGGGGGGTCTCGGCCCACAAGGGCCTCAGCGAGCTCTTTGGGGGGTCGCGTCATATTTTGAAAAGTGTTGGAACAGTGAGCATTAACGTAGCAGTCTGTAACTTTTTTTATGTTAAAAATTTACTACATTTATATAACGAGTGAGTACATCATGAATCCATTTTCCAAACCGTGTTTTTGTCTTATCCTGAGTCACAATGGTACACCTATAATAAGTGTTTATATTGGGACTATTTTACACTGGTTCGGGTTGTACTGCTGCGGTGTAGCCCAGTGCCTGTGTGACTCATCATAGACATAAACACAGAGAAGTAGCTTCGGCTACAATGTTCTTCCACAAGACGCATTATTCTGTTAATAAACGCGTGTCTATTAATCGCTAGATTGCCAAATGTTACGGACTGCAGCTTTAAGGAGAACTATCATATTACATTAGCTAGGCTAATTTTTTTTTCATGATCCCCTGGCTGACCAAAAAATGGGGTTTCAACCATGACAGCCCTTAAAACCAAATACAGGGCCAGACTGACCCTTGAGGATGAAATGTCTTGCCCTGTCTAAGATCTCTAGCCTGGTTCTGCCCTCCTACGTACTTCCGCTCAATTTTCATTTTCCTTCAGTACTATGTCTGGGCTTGTGCTGTAGTCTTTGGTTTTCTCCGGTCAATTTTTTACCGGGCCAATCAGCGAACAGAGGGAGTGGCTGAGAACGATGATGTTGATGTTGTGCGTTATTTTGAGTTGTTTAGTAATGGCAGCGGAGAAAGATGCGAGCGAAGCCAATTCGGTCCGTTGTGGCAACACTGCCGAATATCAAGAAGTTAAAGCCGGAGCAAGAACAATCTTTGCTTAGTTTTGTTGGTGGCCATGATGTTGTGGCCCTCCTCTCCACGGGGTTCGACATGACATACGTCACGACCAAACGTTAGCGATTGGTTATGGCAGATTTAGAGTGACTCTGGACAGATCCAATAGTTTTAGACTTCAGTAGAGTACCCGCCTACAAAGAAGTTAACGCTTGTCAATGGAGAGGTGCCAGACTCTATGTACAAATGAAATGTACGAGAGTCTGGTGGGACCAGGCTATAAGATCTCTCCACGCATTGACCAAATTACTCACTGCCAGCAGCAATCCTCACACTGATTGATAAAGCCTCACAAATAACATGCAAGTATTGAGGTCCCAGACACCAGTTATTTTGTAATAGCCTATATTAATTATTTTTCCCTACACAGTGAATACCTATATTTTTGTTATTGCATTTCAATTAGGGCCAATTAATAGACTACTCCTAGGCTTACGTTTTTAAATTACAAATGGCCTACGGCTGTTTTTGTTATAGTATTTACAATATTATACGCTATTATTTGTGCATAAACATATCTGGTTATAGTAATGAGCATACTGTTTTTTTAAAAACAAAACATTTAGTCATCCTTGCTGCAAGCTTACAAGAGCTACAATGTCATTAAATAGGGGGGCCCTAAAATATTTTCTTGGGAAAAAGGGGGTCTCGGACAAAAAAAGGTTGGGAACCACTGATGTAGACAATGTAATTGGTTAATAATTTATGTATTTACTTTGAAAGATATTACAAAATACAAATGTTTTTTTCATCATTAGGAAGCTTTGCGGTGTGGGGTGGCCTCTTCTCCATGATTGATTGTGGGCTGGTGAAGGTGAGGGGCAAAGAAGACCCCTGGAATTCAATCACAAGTGGTGCCATGACAGGAGCCATTTTAGCTGCAAGAAGTAAGTCAAATCTCAATCTAATGTAAATAATGATGTGGTCACATTTATGCAAGTTCTAATTCCTTGCCAGTTTATAAATATTTAAAGTGCATTCTCTTAAAATTCTTCCTTTTATATTTAAATAACTTGTATTTATTTGTGTGATATTAATTTCTTTGTCTCATCACAGATGGACCAGTGGCCATGTTTGGCTCTGCTGCAATGGGAGGTATATTGCTTGCGTTAATAGAAGGTGCAGGAATTCTGCTCACAAGGTTCGCCTCAGCACAATTCCCAACTGGTAAGTGTGGCAATCATCCTTTGAGACTGAATAAAACTTTTTTTAAATGCAAAAATTAAAAAGTAATAGATAAATTCAAATCAACCAACATATCCTTTCTCTACAGGCCCACAGTTTGCAGAAGAGCCTGCTCCCATGCCTGCTTCGTCATTCGGAGACTATAGACAGTACCAATGAGAAACCCTTTAAAACTCAAGATCTTTTCTTATTCCATGAACTTAATTGAGACACTGAAGTTAAAGTGAGGACCTCATTCATCAACAGAGCATGCCATCAACCAAGAATGACTGTGACAACAAAAAATATAAAGGGCAAACACTATTGTCCCTATATATTGTGTATGCCTTTTGCTATTCTCAGCCTTGTCATTGGCCTCTGGGTCACCCTATTTAAGTTATAAGGAAATCAAACTCAGACCTGTTTTTTCATCCGTATTTTCTGTGACCTCCTTTTGCCCCTGACACAGCTGGAAATGTTTGATGGAGCTATAGGTATACTGTTTGTCATGCTAGGATTTTCATGTTGAGCCCTAATCAATTTGGCTGTGTGTGCGTGCGTGCGTGCGTGCGTGTGTGTGTCTGTGTGTGTGTCTCTGTGTGTGTGTGTGTGTGTGTGTGTGTGTGTGTGTGTGTGTGTGTGTGTGTGCGTGCGTGCGTGCGTGCGTGCGTGCGCGCGCGCGCGTGCGTGCGTGCGTGCATCAGAGTTTAATACATGCCCGTGTACTGATTGTTTGCCTTAATGTAAACCTTTCATGGGCTTTGACAATATCATAGTGGGGATTCTTATTAACTGGTTTATGCCAAACCTCCTAGTGCAAAGCTTGTTCCTTCACAGTTTACTATTTGATGTAGCTATTTATTTTCTAGTACAACTTCCTAATTTCAAGATGTTATCAGTATACTTTACTTATTGTACTTTAATGATTTCTCTACAGTGAATATTAGCAGTTTTGTTCAAATGCAGCAGAGAAATAGTTGATGGACAGAAAATAGTAAATAAAGTAGTTATTGCTCTGTGTGAAAAGCACATAGATATTATTAAGTGTATATTTTACCAATTTATTATTTTAGGTAATTGCTTGTCTAAAATTAGACTTCCATTTTTAAAGATCGTCCATTGAGTAAAGTAATAAAATAAAAACGTTAGTAATTTTGGCCACTAGAGGGAAGTATAGACTCATAGTGGTGCACAGCAAGTGTCAAGTTGAAATGTAGATTTAACTTTAAATGTCTCCAATTAAGCCAGTCCGGAGACGGAAAAGAAATTATATCATGATAGAAAAAATGTGTGATACATTAGTCAAATACATTGGCAGAAATGTAATTTTCCTTGAGGTTTTGAGAGAAAAAAAATTGAGCAATTGAATCTAAATTGCAAAAGCAAATTTCTGACGTCATGTTTATAGAATGGTTCTAGAGAGAAAAATGTTTCAGTGTAGCAAGTAAATCAGTGTAGAAAAAGATGAATCATAAATATTTTGGGATAATTTTATATTTATGCTAAAAGTTAATTTAGTAAATTTTTAGAAGAACACATCAAATAAAGATATGATATTAGTTTATTAAATATGCAACGGTTGTTCATTGGACGAGGCTTTAAGCAATCATTTTTGTCCCGTCTGGAGGCATCTCACTGCGAAACAAATGGGTGGAGCTTACGTCTCGGTCCCCCTCGCTAGACGTCCAGCGAGGAGGAGTGAATGTAATTTTGGGATGGAGCTAGCTAGAATATCCAACCCAGAACACACCAAGCCGACGCCGACGAACTATGTTTAGCGCTAATGAAAGCAGACTGTGTTGTCGGGGTAAAAAGCTGTACTTGAACAGAACTTCAAGAGACCGAGAGAACTACTGCCGACTGTTAGCTAGAATGCGCGTTCTGCGCCTGCGTGTAAATGAGACAACTGTCTATTTCTGCAGATATATTCATCTATATTCAACATTCAAAAAGAGAAACCGACGCTGCAGGCTGCAGATAACGTTGCACAAACCATAAACAAAGCAGTGCGTGCGTGCTTACCGTTTTGAATATCAATCCTGTTAAACAATTTCTTTATTCCACTCCACTCATGTTAATATTTAAATATTTGCCAAAGAACACTCATGTAAGATGACGTATCATAACAACAGCCTTCTATCTGTACCGTTTTGACTTTGCTCTCTGTTTTTCTATTATTCTCGTGCACTGACTCGTTCACTAAGCTGAACAGCCAATCAGAGTTCTCTCTCTCGCCGACGAGGACCAATTTCAGCCGACGGTGCGGGACACACTGAGAAAACTTAGTAGGCCGACCGTCGGCTTGGTGTGTTTCTTCTTCCGCCCTTTTTTATATGCTGATTGGGCGAACTCCAAAATGGGCTTTACAACAACTGGCCTATAATTGAACCGGTGATATACGTTATGACATGCTTGTGGTGATTTAATAATTATTATGCTTGTGATTTAATAACACAGTTTGGCGTTGTACACGGCGTTCATGTCTGTTGTGGCTTGTGAGGCATTTCATGTGACGTTAATAGTCTAGGTTCTTGACGTAACTTGTAAGTTTTGTCGGTTACACCTTTTCTTCCCTAATCTTTTACCTGTCGCACTCGCCACTGCTTCAGAATTATGTTGGCATAGGCTATAAAAATAGGCCTATATAAATATTTTGATTTATAGCATAATGACGCAACTAGGAGTAGGTTAGTTTGGAGGGGGGAAATACTTAAGAGTTGTGGAATGACCAATACTTTTGTTGTCCACCAAAACCAAGTCAGGTGTTACTT
Organism: Siphateles boraxobius; assembly: GCF_051911475.1. Classification (NCBI taxonomy): domain Eukaryota; kingdom Metazoa; phylum Chordata; class Actinopteri; order Cypriniformes; family Leuciscidae; genus Siphateles; species Siphateles boraxobius. Next base: position 24,382,161 of record NW_027509141.1, read on the forward strand.
TTACTATGCAAATATTGATTTTGAGTTGGCGGGAAGTGCTTAAATGGGAATACTTATTAAAAATAGGGAGGTAATTATGTTGTTGAATGAAGAAATAGATTAACAAATGTGTTAAATTGTTATTGAGGAGAGGAAATTCAGTGTTTAGTTTGTATCAATTTCTTGCATGTTGTTGGACAAAATACTTTCTGCTAGCATACAAATGTTTTCCTTTGAAAACCGGGCATATAACCTGCTGTTTTCATCTGTTTTGCTTGTGTTTCATGTCATTCAGTTGTTCTCACTGGTGCCTTTTCAGCCTTGCTGGTTGATGTCCCTTTATGAGAGAGTCATTTTCTTTGACCTTTTGCCTCAACATTCAAAAGTCCAAGGGGTTTGGCTTGACTTTTGCAATTCGGGTTTATTTTCTAACCTTCTCATTCAGTAAAAGCCTGTCTCTTATAAAAAGCCGTGGTGCTTCACTCCACGCGGCTTCGTCCTGCTTGCATGCACGTTTGTTTGGAGAGCAAAAACAACCGAAGGAAGGTCAACTTGTGGTGCAAACAACTCATTAATAATTTAAGGCAGCGAACATGACTGGTTGCTAATCTACATAGTTCCTAAAAAGTGCTGTGATTATTAATTCAGGGCTTTTGAAGGCACTGTGGGAGCGTAGCATTCTTGATTGTATACAAGAGCGGTGAACAAGCTCTGGCCAGGCACTCAAGATGTTTGGTGAAAGACTCCAAATCTTTCTCTGTTGCTGAAGATGTGGTGTGTCTGAAAGAGAAATAGAGAATGCATGTGGAATTTTAAATTATAGGTGAATGCTTGGAGAATGATGTGTAGAGGCTAATGCAACAATCCTAGTCCTATCTATTCGACTGTGATAATCATTTCAAAGTAGCAGGCAATCAAAGAGACTTTAAATTAGATGATTTCTCACTTGAAGCCTTATGCTTTACCACCAGATACACACTAACTAGCTCTTGTTATTTCCTGACCTGCATAGTATCATGGTTTCAAACTGAATTAAGCGGTTATGTATCAATTAAGAGAACTTTTCTTGCCCCTTAGATGATTGTGTAAAAAAAAAAAGGTTTTCATTCTAGTTTTGAAGGATATATTATAATAGCTTTTTGTGTCTCTTTAATTACAATTTTATACTTTAATTACATATAGTGTAGTTTAATTGACCAGAAATTCACTATTTTGGCTTTCCCCTTTGTAACTTTTCTTCTGTAATAATAATAATAATAATAATAGTAAAGCTAAAATGTAGAAATTTTCAAATCAAATGTCCTCCTAACTGAAGCCCTCCAAAGTGAAGCATCATCCATGTGTACTTTTTGCCCAATAACAATAATCAGAAACATCAAGTGTCTAATTATTTTATTGTTTTTCAGTGGATGGTGTCAACTAGCTTCTTTTTTTTCATCACTCTTCTGTTCTGTCCTTCACTTATGCTGGGGAGAATTACAGATCATTTCTACAAATGTGAGGCTTGCAGGCAATTGCATTGAAAAAATGGCAGTTCATAAATGTCATATTAACTATTTATGTGAATAATCAGAGTCTGTCGTATGAACAGTGGCAAGCGGAATAAATAAATAAGACGGAATGCATTATACATGACAGCATGATGTACAATAGACATTATCACGGTTGGTGTTAATGATCCTCAGATGTTTGGTGGAATGCTGTGTATTTAATGAGGTCTTTGTATGCAGTGCACTACTCTAGTCTTCTGTAACAAAACTTTTGAAAGTGACTGCATTCACTTTTGTGTTAAGCAGGCTTGCAGGAATTTTGCCTTTAAATTGGGAATAAAAAAAGGAATATTCCAGGTTCAAAATAACTTAAACTTAACTGGCAAATTGTGTGACCATTTCTTTTTTTCGTTTCTTTTTTTAAAAAGCAAAGATCAAGGCTACAATGAGGCACTTATAATGAAAGTGAATTGGGAAATATTTTGGAGGCTTTAAAAGAAATGTTTTGTGTTAAAACATCTATATTATTTGAGCTATTAGAGCATTTATGGAGTTCTGCTGTACACAGACGGTATTTATAAAGATTTATTTTTTCTCTAGTAAAATCATGGTAACATGAATATTGTCTTGTTATACTATTGAGTATTTTAACGCTAATGCATCAGCCCCATTCATTTCCACTCTAACTGTGATTAAGTTTTTTCTTTGTTATAGTATGTATATTGTCGATTATGTCTTGTACTGAACCCTGGATTATTCCTTTAAATTTAATTGGGTTAAACTTAAATCAGGATGAGTTTACTGCTATTCCAAGTAAATCCGCATGCCACTCAAACGTCTATGTTGTCTCTCAATATTTAAGACACCACCATTGTAACGGGGAGGTCCTTTCCTTAGGTAGCCATGGTGATCACAAGGGTATCAACCGATTGATAGAGATGCTCTTTGAGCCGTCAGGAATAAAAGAGGAGCAGTTTTGAAGAGGCAATGTGGGGTGATGGAGGAGGGATTCAGGCCTGAACAAAATAAAATGCCCATAGAGAATGGACTGCTTTCAGAGGTAGAGAGGGGTTGGTCTAATTTGCACAAAGTCTTCTCTTTCTCAAACTAGAGCTGACAGCAGACGTTTTTATCAGTGAGGAACAACTTGCATAGAGAAACACATTCATTTCAATGTGGAGTCCTTGCCAGGCACAATGGCCCAGCAGGATGGAACATAGCCGTCCTTTTTGGAAAATCAGAGTAAACATTATTCCGCCTTATTTATTTGCCCGAGCAAACAACCGTGCCCACGGGAAATAAATGTGACTTTTAGATGTAGGTCAATTGTTCAAAATACAGGTGGAACTGTTTTTATCCATGTTTTTTCGTATAAGTTTTGTATACATTGGCATACTTTGGTATACATTGTCGTTTACTACCAGTAAGCATATACTAAGTTTGAACGCACTTACTTGTTTTTTACTACTATTTTTGAGTTCTGGGGCTGCTTTTCCTTTATCTGGTCCAACTTACAACTTACCATGTGTGCATGAAATATTTTTGTCATTTTAGCAAAGCTGGTTATGTACATTTTTGTGTGAAATCTGGTTATTAAGGAGTGCTTTGGAAAAAAGTTCAACAAAATGTGTCCTCATGAGGAATGACATCAGTGACACTTGTTCACAATCTCCACCTCCATGCTGAGATGGGCCAAAATCTCACAGGATCTGAATCCAGACATCTCATTCCTCCTGAGAGAACATGCATTAATAAATCATGTCTTTCCATTTAGTGATGAGATGAGCTTGAACATTGAAATCACATGTGCATTCAAACATGTCAACAGATTCAAATTGACTGGAATTTTTTTTTCTGATCAAAATAACTATTACAAAAAGATTGAAGAGCAGTTAGCAGTATCATTGATGCTTGATCAAAATGGAAGCCTAGCAAACGCTCCTTATTTATTATGAATCAAATCTCGTTTAGTTAGTTTGATGTAAATTCTCCCATAAAATTGAGAGAGAACTTTAGTTTGACTGTGATAGTTTCATTTTCATTAGAGATGCTGCCTGCAGCTCCTGAGATATACAGTGTGGAAGGGGGTGGATGAGTGATTAGATGTCCTCTTCCTCTGATCATTTGTGCCTCTGTGCAAATAAATAACCTGCGAACGCAAATAAACAGAGGCATCCATCATGTGAGCGTTCCGAAGACAGTGATTGATTTGTTTGCGAGGCTCCTGAGGGAGCAGGAAACGTGACACTGGCACTTTCATTGTGAGAAATGACAGCTGCCAGTGAACCAATATGCACGTGGGTGACATTATCATTGAGATGTAAGAGATGCCTGAACTGGATGGGTGAGCAGTCAAGTTTGTGGTTTCTACTGGTGTTTTGTTTATCGTTTGATGTAACGTGACTCTGATGAACAGCATGATTAGATGTTTCTTTTTCAAAAATGTTTGGGAATTTACATGGACTTAAAATTGAGATTGTAGCAAACAGACTAGATATTTTCTTTCTTTATGCTAAAGACACAATGTTGGGCGGTTATACCAGGGCAGTTGTTAAGGTGTTTTGAGTGTTCTTTATTCTGTTATGTATTTGGAAAAGTGTTCTGGGTGGCTGCTTGGGGGTTCTATAAACCCGAATAAGTTGGAAAAACTCAAAAAAATTGAGGTAATCATTACATCAAACATTGAGCACTACATTGTACTCAAACATTATAATTACTCTTAACTTTAAGTTAAGATAATTCTTACATTTAACAAAATTATCACATTATCTCAACTTTAATATTTTTAGCAGTGGGGAAAAAACTTGGTTAGCTAATTCTGTAAATGCTAACTTGCTAATTGGTAACATAATGCAGCATAGCATAGCAATTGCTGAATGAGTATGGCTATATAAAGCGTTTAATATACTGTATATCTGGAAACTCCTCTAAATTAGTATATCAAAGCATTAAACACTAAATCTCCCACTTAATATTAATATTGCACAAAAAATATTGTATTATACTTAATTTTAGCATTTGCTCTCCCTTTCGAGTGCCATGGCAAAGCATGGGACTCCCAGCCCAGTTTCAATTCAATTTAAGTTTGTCTAAATTAAAATAAACAAGTTCGTATACTCAAAACAATGAAACAATTCAGATGAATTAAAATGTGTCAGTTTTGTGAACTCAAGAGAAAGAAATTTATAAATACTCATAAAAAGTTAATTTGATTTAGGTCATTTGTTTAATTTAAGTTTAACCTACTCAAACAAATTAATTATTTTGAGCATTAGGTTTTGGGGTTCCGGAAGTAAAAATCCCATTCATTTTCTCCAATTTAGGGGAATTGATTGTTAAGGATAACTTGTAAATTGTTTTAGATAAAGCTAATTTGTAAGTTGGTGTTACATTCTTTTGTTTTAGCTATCAGCCCACATTATTATCGCTTCTTTTTAAATCATGTTTAACAGCAGAGTTCCAGGTCAAACACTCCATCCATGATTCGCCAAACAAAAAAAAGAAACTCCACCAATCAGAGACAAGCAAATCATGCCAAAAGAGCTAAGTTGTGCCCAGTTGCATATTTATCCAGTTATTTCTCAGTTTTATATTTCTCCATAATTTTGATTAAATTATAATGTCATTAACAACGCTGATTGTATTATTTCCCTCATTAATGCCATTAAGTATAGTCTTGTCTGATTTTCAAATATTTTGTTGCTTCAAATGAAAGTTTGTAATGTTGAGAAATCACCTCGTAGCTATTTGGTTTTGTTCATGGCTAATAACTTGCCTATGGGAAAGAAATGAATGGGAAAAATACGAAATACGAAAAGCGATAATAATGTGGGCTGATAGCTAAAACAAAAGAATATACCAAGGCCACAGAACCAATGCCACAGAAAAAGTGGGTGGGCACTTTTGCACTCTTGCTAAGCGTTTTTTTACGGGTTCAAATCAAAAAAGCCCATTCCATGTCTCACACATCACAGTTCCAAAATATGAAACATTGCATTTTTGGGGATTTACAAAAAGTTGTTTAATCATCCAACAAGATTAGAAAAGTAACATATCTTCTTAATATGCTATACACAGTTTTGAAGTACTGTTTAAGATATTGAATGTTATAATGGTAACAAAAAGTTAGTAATATCCAGTCAATTTAATTTATACTTAATTAATGAAGCCACACCTCTTCTGTGCGAACTTAACTAAACCATAAAATACTTTCTATAAGTGTCTTTTTTCACTTCATTTGTAGCGGTCTGTTCTATTCTAGTTTACTTGACTACTGCAAATGCTGACTTCTTATGTTGAAAAAAATTAATTTGGATCAATTTTAAATGCATTAATATTTAAAGAATTGTGTTATTCATTTAATTATCCTCCGAAATTCATCTTTATGCATCTGATTGCGTACCATACTTTTTTGGGGGGCTTGTTTCTTGAAGCACTTAACTTTGCAGTTTATCCGTGCCCCTGTTAACAGCCCTCTGCTCTCCAGTGCTTCTGATAGTTGCCAGCTTAATAAATACTCTCTCTGTAGTCTGTACCCAGCGATCCATTCCCCTGCCCTCCTGCTCCAAGATTGATCCCTTATCCCCACCCCTTCTTTTCTCTCCCCGCTGCCAGACCCGCAGCTTTAGAACCCATGTGAATAGGTGAAGCTCTGAGGCTCCAACAGATGGCCAGAGCTGCCCTGATTCAGTCACACTGCTGCCGGATGAATATCGGCTCAGAGAGCCCAGAAAAAGTGGAAAAACAGAGTTTGAGGCGAGCAAAAGAGAGATAGAGAGAGTGATAGAGTTTCCCCCATGTGTGTGGGAGAATAAGGGAAAAACAGGGACGTGTTAATATGCATGAGGGAAAGAGTAACTGTGTGAGAGAGGGAAAGAGAGACAATAAGAGAGGGGAGTGCACGATATTGAATTGTAGATTAAGGGACTTCTTTCCCTCCCGCCCTCTTTTATTTATCTGCAATGGAACCACGCCTCCTTTCTTTCACCTCTCTGTGTGTCTATATCAGGGGACCGGCTATGAGAGAGCCCACTTTTACAGCTGGCAGAGGGGGAGTCGAGTCAGAGGTGGTCTGGCGAGGACCGAACAGGTGACGGATCATTATATCCCCGAGTTTAACATCTCCTGTTGTTTCGCTGTTCCTCAGGAAGGATTCAGAGGTGGGCATCAGTGAGGTAAGTGCCTTTGTCCCCAAATACTGCTTGGTACCATCACCTCTTGTCAGATTTGATGCCAGTAATGGATGCACAGGTATATTTCTCTATAGTTAAAGCGAATTATAATTTGATACTCTTTCCAGATTGTTATATGCACAATTCTGCATTGCATGAACCTCAATTGTATGTATATCGGAAACTACTTCAACTGATATTTTATATATATATATATATATATATATATATCAAAAAAAAATTTTTTTCATAAATCGATGTCTTATATAAAGCCCAAATCATTGCCATTGAGAGGTTCAGAAAGTTGTGATTTCTTCCCATTTATTAAACCTTTTTAGGTTTGTTTCTTCTAGTCTTCTCAGGCTCTTCATGGTGGCGCCGCCATAGTTCTTTTTTTTCCGTATCTCAAATGGTTCTTACAACGTTTGTGTTTGTGTGTGATTTTGGCCTTTTTAGGGACTTTAACAAGAGTCTGTCGTCACCCCTGTAAATTGCTACATGACTCACGCTGCATTTTTGATGATGAAGAGCTGCTCTCTGGGTCAATTAGGTCTCTGGAAGCAAGTGATGTTTGGAGTGCTGGGGATTCGCTGGGTAAAAATATGCATCAGTGAGTTTGTGCTTGTGTTTGCTGTGTGAGGCTATGAGGTAATGACAAAGGTGATGGGGGCTGAGAGATCTGTGCCTTAGTCATTCATTATTTACTGTGCACTGTCTCCGCTCAGCCCCAAAACAACTGGCCTCCTTTTCCTCTTCTGTCATCTGAACCAGAGCTGTAGACCAGGTCCTATGACGTTTAGTGCATTAGACATGTACAAAAGAGTTCACATGGTCAATGTCACAAACTTGCTTCTTTGATTAGTTACCTAGAAATATTGCAGTATCTGAAATATTTCTTGTTCAGTTTACGCCATAGCGTTTGTATTGATTTTGAATGTAAGATTTGGTGGTCTCAGGCTTTTTTGGAGGCTTCCAATGGATACAGTACACTTTCTTTTTTCAAAGATTTCTTAAAGTAGTTCAGCTGAAACTTTAGAGCCGAGTGAAACTGCTCATTTGGGACCTCCGTCTGACAGCACAAAAAAAGAAGGAATTTGATCTCAATTTTCTAATTCCTGAGTGGGAGCTATATAGGGTTCATTAGCATATGTACATCCAGGCTTCTCTTATCCTGTGATGATTTTATCTAATTTACAAGCTGGAAACCTATTTTTGGTTTCCTTTGTCTACTGTAATTGACATATTGTTGGTTTTAGGGAGAAAGTCCACATAAGGGATTCATGTTATAAAGTAGCTTAGCTGATTTTATGCAAAGTTCAACCCAGTGTTGGGATGTACATTTCAAATATAAATCTAACCATGAAGCCCCAACCCCTGACCGAACCTTAAGTCTAACCTTGATTGTAAAATCACTCAGATTTATTTTCCTTGATTGCTCAAAAACCATAATCCTCCCCCCCTTTTTAAATTATTAAACCTGTTCCTCCTAGTCTTCTCAGTCTCCTCATGTTGGTGTTGCTATTGGTCATGAGAAGTCATCATAAATGGCTAAATCATTAGAGGGAATGTACATTTTAGACTTAAACCTAACCATAAAGGGCAGGACAGGATGTTGTGGTCAGATTACCTTTGGAGATGTGCAAGATTTAAATGAAATGATGAAGAGCTGCGAACAAGGTTGTGCATTTATAATTAATCTATATGCTTTTTATCCCAAAAATCTGGCAAAATTAGATGTTCATCCCATCCGAGTGATTTTTATCAAAGAGTCTGGACACGAGACAAATCCGAACCAGCCCAGAGCACGTCTATGTGAGACACAAGATCTAATTTTCATGAGCTGCTGAGAGCAAAACAAGGCCTGATATGAATCTAAAGTATAATTTGAGCCCGGTGCCCACCGTCTTAAATGTTAATGCTGACTGGAAGTCTTTGATGAGTGATTTGGAGTACAGCACCTCTGGCGGTGCCCTCTGAGGCAAAGAGTGATGTGAATGCATTATTACAGAGCTGTGCCAATATACGGCAGGTGTCCAGCGGAGATCTGTAATTACATCCTGCCAAGAACATGGAGAGTATCAATCTTAGGTCAGAATCAGAATTTGTAATCAAAAGGCTTTTTCCTTTTTTTCCCTCACTAATCAAATAAATGGTGAATGTTTACACGGGCAATATGGCTTTGCTGTTGCAATAACCTGCTCAATGTTTTGGGGTCCTCATGTCTCATTACTCATCACTCAGGCCCCTCCCACTGTAAACTTCTCTTCCATCAGCCATGAACATTCAGTACTAGAATCCATCTTTCGTCTCATATAACATTAACATCTGTCACAACAACGGTAATTGGACCACTGATGCTCAGTTGAGATTAGTATATCGGATAAGCCTTAAGAGTTTTGGTTTCAGTTTTTCCCTGTACATTTAAAGAGAGAGTTCACCCAAATATTAAAGTTAGGTCATCATTTACTCACTCTCACGTCGCTCCAAACCTAAATGCAAAAGAGGTTATAAAGAATGTTAAGAAAAATGTTTTTGTCCATACATTGTTGGGACTTTCCTGAATAGACAAAAAACAGAGAGTTTTCTTAAAATAATTTTTTTATGAACTATCCTTTTAAGGCATTTAGCAGATGCTATTATCGATAAAGTCTCTGAAGTCAGTTGTCATCACAAATAAGACCATTTTGATCAACAAATGGCAAGAAAGCACACCTAGGCTAATAAAGATTTATGTCCTAGTGTCAATGTTAGCAGGAATAGGGAGGGACTGGAGGGAACATAATAGCGGTGTGATGTGAAAGTGCTTGGGTTTAATAAGGGGGCTGCAGCATTCGGGATGAGCTGCAGAGGTTTGATTTCATACCCTGGGAGACAATTGTAACAGTCAATGGGACTAATGGTGAACTGCACACTAAAGGAAATTACAGTGACTTAAAAGTGATCTGAAGCACCTTGGCCAAACAGAGAATCTATATATGAGAATATAGAGAGTCTGCTAAGTGATTTGATCAATATTCATTAAGCTTTGAAAAAACATTGTTCATATACTTTACATGTAAAGATGTGTCTTTTTGCTCATTTTTAAAATGGAATTTCTTTGCCTTATTCTTGCCCTCAGGGTTCTCCCAACTGAGTTATGGGTTCTTGCTCAGACTTCAGCTCACATCTACCCATTACTCTCTCTGGCTTTCTCTCGCTCACCGTATCTATCTCTTGCTCCCTCAGGAGCTCAGCAGGCTTTGTGGCTGCTTATTAACTTTTACGGAATTATAGATTTCCGAAATTGGATTTTCCCAACTCACTAAAGAAAGCAGATTAGCTGGCTACTCTCACAGGCACCAGACTTTTTGTGGCCTGAAACTTTACTTGAATGTTTGGGTATGGACAGCTTGTTTGGATGGCAGGTTTATCTGTATTCCAGTAGCTTTTTTTCTTCTCTAGTGGAATCAAATAACACTTTAGCCTTTGGTATTGTTGTAGTTGGCTTAATTCATTAAATTGACATTTTAGATGAACACATTGGGCCCTGTCATATACTCGGCGCAATGCGGCGCCTGGTGCAAGTGTTTTTTGCTTGTTTTAGCCCGACACAGTTATTATTTTCACGTCCTGCGCCACGTTGTTTAAATAGCAAATGCATTTGCGCAGCAGCACACAAACATGCCAAATATTAAAAATAAAAGGATTACAATTTAAAAGATTATCATTGTGTACATAAAGATATGGTGGAATCCGGCTTGTCCCGTAGATGGTCTATGCTCTTAGATTGTTAAAATAGGGCCCTTTGTCTTTATTTGTGAATGAGGATAAAACTTCAATGCTTGTTTATCACTAAACAAAAGTGTACATGTAATAAAGGGAATTTTGCATTACACACTTGCAGTTATTTTACATCAGTGTTCATTTTAAAATGTATTACAATAAAAATAAATGATCATTTAATTTGATTTAATCACATTCTACTAATTTAAACAATGACTGAATTCTGAATAGGACCATGAAATGATTGTGAGCAGCACTGTGCATCTATACCAGCATTTATTGTTTATGAATTATTATATTATTTCTGTTCTGTAACATATAACAATGTTATATATAATGTAGATTGCAAATTATAATCAAGGCAATTAATATGTTTAATTTGTATAAAATCCTGGCAAAATAACTGTACAAAAAAAAATTATTTAAAAAAAAAAATCAGTGGGCTAACTCAGTAACTCAGGGGAGCTCTTTTTGGGCACACGTCGAGATATTAATTGGGTAAATGAGAGGCTTCTGGAATCGATTGAGAGAGATCTGAACCAGACAGAATCAAACAAACATGGCCCGAGGACCAGTCTGCACCAGAACTGAAAGCACTGATAAAGCTCCCATTACATAGACTGCATATTTCTCATAAATTAGAACTAATGAGTTGGTGATGTGCACATTTCTGACATTTATACATTAAACTTGTTTTGGTCCTTTTCCCCAGATTTTATAAATGATACTGATATTTGTATTTCTCTGCTATAAATACATAAGTATTATTTTATTAAAATATTTGTTCAATTTAAATATTAAAATAAATATATTCATAAATACATTTGTCTTATTATTATAATTTTTTTAATAATTATAGTTATTTTTATTTATTTATTATATTCGGCTGTTATGTTGGAGAGTTGAATTTATCATGATATCATCATAGCAGATGTGTGTGCGACAGTGTGAAGGTGGAGTGATGCCTGCGAGTGTCAGCTGTTAAGTGTGAATCATGATAAAGGGCATATGTGAAAAGAGAGAAATTCATATCTGAGGGAAGTGTGTACTTGAAATGAGCCATATTGGATGACGATTAAAAAAAGACCCACATACATGTTAGGTGTTATCTAAGTAATAGTCTGTCCCAGACAGAGATGTTAAAACAATCAAGTTTATCAGAGTTCAATCAATGGGCCAGTGCCTCGCGAACGTAAATTTGATACAAGGCCAAAGTATGCAGAATGCACTGTAAAGTCTGAGTAATTTAGTGATTTGGCTCACAACAATAAATGTGGTATTGTTTTTAGTTAATCTAACCAGTGTTGAGGAAAGATGCTTTTAAAAGTAATGCGTAACAATATTGCATTACTTCCTAAAAGTAACTAATTGTTACTTAGTTACTTTTTATTGAAAGTAATGGGTTACGTTATGCATAACTTTTTTTTCACCTGGACTGGGGTTGCTTGTTTGTCAACTTTTATTGTTTATATATATAACAAAATAACACACATTCAAACAAACAGACAGGGAAAAGGGGGATCAACAGACATATTATCAATAATTTAGCAATCTGAAAAAAATAAAAGGGTTTATATGTCCTTTATATAATCCAATATTTTGGAAGTAAAACATTGCCATGCATCAATGGGTTTAGCTTTGTTAATTCGTGCTGTTGTACATTCACAAGTCACTATTCTGAGGAGGCTTTGAATCCAATATGTTTTTGTACACATGTGTGGAGTAAACCAGTTCTGTATTATTGTTTTATTTGCAGCTGTAAAACCAGCAAACATCATTCTCTTTTGTAATGAACTTATACAGGAGTTAGAATCATCATTGAGAAGACACAAACCTGGATTAGACATGTAATCAATTTGTAGTAATGAGGACAAAACAAAATGTACATGAGTCCACAGTTTGACAACATGGCAGTTATTGATCGATTGAAGCTTAATTTTAAACTTCTTGAAAAGAATTATGTATGCTCTATGGATGACTTTGAAATGGATGATACGATGAGCCAAGTTTTTAGAAGTTAAAATTAGATGTTTGTTTTTTAATAACAAAAAGTGAAATAAATATAAGTCTCAGGCTGAAAAAAATAAAAATTCACGCCTGTATTAGAGAGCGCAGCTCAAACAAACCTTTCACCTGTGCTTAAATGTAATGTTTATCTGAAGTCATTTGTGGTTAGTATGGTTAAATTGGATCATCGAAGGAATGAGTAACAGTAAAGACATTGCTTAATAAAGTGAGATTGAATACATAAAGTATATTTGTGTTATTTGTCATATTTAATTATTGCAGGTTTGAGTGATATTCTGTTTTTATTCATTTTGAGGAACACTGAATCTGTTCTTGTGCAGGTGAGATGAGCAAATGTATGCTCACATGTAGTCTAGATCTATAATAACCATCATGTTTACCATCACACACAACTTCCTACACCTTTACTCCCGATCTGTACCAAACATGGGTACAGGAGAGCTGTTGGTCAATAAATGCCGAAACAAAGTAACTTATTTGAAAAAGTACTTATTTGAAAAAGTAACTTTGTTGTAAATTGAAAAGTAATGCTCTACATTACTAGTTGCTTGAAAAAAGTAATCTGATTACATAACTCGCATTAATTGTAATGCGTAACCCTCAACACTTAATGTAGCAGAAAACATTCTATATAGTTCAGCAAGCACTATCTGTTTATGTGACAAAGTGCATACTATTTAGAAATTCATTCTCCCTAATGCATTTCTCCTTAGTGTTACATTCATTATAATTGGTTGTGGGTGGCAGCGTGGTTAAACCTGATTTGGGACTGAATTGTTGCCTAGTTTCTGCACAGCCCCAGAACAGAAATAGAACAGGACCTATTAGTTTTTATCTTGCCATGTATCCTGCAGTGAGTCGAAAAAACAGCCTATTACACAGTTAGCTGTGCACTGAGTAATGATGCACAGCCTTCATAAGAACCCACGTTCAGGAGCATCTCTGCCCATCATACTATTTTGAGTCCTCATTTATATTAAATAGCTGCCAGAATCACTAATAGCCACCTATAGGCAGTGGGAGACAGGGAACATCAGTAGCTCAGGATCCTGTGATCTCATGTCTTCATGAGTGTGTGAAGTAATGCAGTTTTCATGAGAGACCCGCCCTCTGGACATAATCAAGACCAAACCAAGGACTAATGCGTTTTCAGTTCTGTACGTAATTACATCAGCATCTGTGGTGTTGAGGTGGAGCATTGACAGATCACACCCTAGAGATTTACCGCATGTTAATGAATTGTAAGAATCGAAAGGAGCTGTCCATCAGTGGGTTTGAATTTGAGGCTTGGATTACTGTTTGTGTACTAAAAGGATTTTTGCTTGGTGATGTTACAGGAAACATATATATTCATTTATTCTGTTTGAGGCATGATCATACTTCAAAAGAAAGTCTGTATACTTCACCTCTCGTCCCCTTTCAGGCTCTTTTTTTAATTTGTCTTCAGGATAGCAAGATAAAACAGCCACTGCAACCTGGAAGAAAGGGCGAGAACTCTTCAAAGACAAAGTGTATGTGTTGATATATATTTGTTAGATTTTTTTAAAAATTTCCTTCTTCCAACAAGCCCTTGAAGTTTTTCATTCTTGCACATTCTCGCATAAAATCCTTTGGTGTTTCTAACTATCTCCCCATAAAACCTTGCTGTTTACATAATAAGCTCTGGCTGACTTAGTTTTAAAGGAAGTTTCTTGTGGCACATGGGAATATATTTACTTTTAATAGAGTCAAATGGAGTCAAACTTTTTGAAATCTATTAAAATAGAAAATAATGTATAATACTGAATGATATATGCTTTGTTGTAAATAAAACAAGATTGTTGAAGTAAGTTTTACAATAAAATACTATTTCAGTCTTTCTACTTCAGAATTTCATGTTTAATCCAACTATTTGTGAAATTTACTAGCGGTTTCTGAGTTCTGAGTGTTTCTAATTTCAGTGTACAAACTAAATAATATACATACACAAAAATGTACATAGCAAACCCTAAAACAAAAGCACACATCAACAGCAAATTGCTCAAAGTTGGTGCTATAACGAAAAAAAAGAAGCAAAAATAAAATAAAAATGTAGATGTACAGCCTGTGTGCTTGAAACGTTACCTTTAGAGCTGTGGTGTGCAGACTTTATCTCTTTTTTTGCTTTATATGTAAAATATAAATTACATTTTTTTAAAATAATATTATACAAGAAACTTTTTTTTGTCTAATAAGTGTATAATGTGTGTGTATAATTTTTGTGGAAACCATGTTTTTCAGGTCTTTGATGAAAAGGAAGTTCAAAAGAGCAGCATTTATTTGAAATGGAAATCTTTTGTAACCTTGTAAATATCTTTACTGTCACTTCTGTTCAATTTAACGTATCGTTGCTGAATAAAAGTAATAATATAAATATTTTTTAATGTACTAACCTCAAACTTTTGAATGATAGTGTATATATTAAACATATATGATCTTCTTTCATCAGGGATATCACCCTGCTATCTTATTAGGAGTCAGATATTATAATGGTGAGCTGTGTGCTGGGATAATTGATTCTTTCCACTCGGTGCACATGAAAAAAGCTGACAGCAGGAGATACCCTGCTTTGTCAACATTGGGCGATGTGCCCGCTTTTTAAAAAAGGCGCCCAATGAAGCAACATAGATTGTGCCAACAGACATCCCACACACAAAGGTAAGCCACATGCGCCCCAGTGTGTATGGGGAAGACTGAATTACCTCCTGTTTGTGAGAGTGGGTTAGCCTGGCAGGTCAGTGGGAAATCATACACTCTTTGTCTCAGTACTTTTTGGCTATCATCAGAGGAACCGTCTAACTGTCTCTCTCTCCTCCGGCAAAAACGCTCAAACCCTGATAATTACCCTCTTCCTTTGAGAGTTATCAAAATGGACAACTCTCCCGCTGCTTTGCTAATTACTTTAATAGGTTAAGATAGAGATTAGCGACAGACTAGAAGCTTATTGGTAATGTTGATAGTAAGTGAATAATTCCTCTTACCCTTTTCTGTGGTTTTAAAAAGGAGTCTTGTTTATTTTATTTTCATACTCTATTTTAAGCCTCAAATCTGCTGTACTTATGCAATCATCCATGTCGAACACAGGACCGTAGATCATATCAGCTTGTGAGGGTTCAGGGTTATTAACTGAATGGCCCGCTCTATAAGTCCTGTATTGCTGTTCACTCACCCTAATGTTGAAGCCATGTCTGTGGAGTCATTCACTATTGCAATTTATGGCCTGTTTTATAGAGGTTGGGTCAAACTCGGTCTCTCATCAAGTACTTTAGCTTTTTGTGTAGCCCTTTCCTCCCTCAAGCAGATTCTACCCGAACCTCTCAATTATTGGCGGTAACCACCTGCACTGTTCTATTTGTGAATGTAATGACCATTGTTATCGGCAGGGTAGTAAATGGAGGGGAAAAGCAGTGGAAATTGAGGGAATGGTAATAGTCTTTTTTTTATGGATTACAGATTACGATCATCAAAGGGGCAGTTTAGAGGGTCCAGTCTCGCCACAGGGTAAAAGATGCAGACATGGGGCCCCAATGACAGCGTCATTAACGAAATGGGCTTTAGTTCAATGACTCCACATTAATGGCCAGTTACCAAAAGGGGAAAAAGTGGCTATTGTAACCGGATAGCATGTAATGATTAAGTACTGTATTCGCTTAATTTATGTACTGTAGGCCTACATGTGGGAACTGTGTAATACTACTTTAGGAAACCACATATATTTTCCAACCTGGTTCCATTTTCATTCATTTGGCAGATGTTTTTATCTAAAGCAACTTATTGAATAAATGTATACCTTGAATGCATTTCATTGAGATTTTTCCCAAAAATCAAACCCATGTTCTTAGTGCCATGCTCTATTGATACTCTTTGTGCAACATACTATGTTTTCTATGTTTTATCCTGCATGTCATTGATTCTTCTGAACTGGCATTTGAGGGTTTTTTGGAAATTAGGCAAAATATTTAAAAAACCAATACATGAGCAGGCGGGGCATTTGTAGAATTTTTTGATTGACAGGAAGGTCAATTCTGAGTAAATCTCAGTTCTGTAAGTGCCATTCATGGGTTGTTCGTGATTATGATTAAAGACATTCATGCACAATTAAAACAAAAACAGATGGAAATGAGAATTAATGATTTTCACCAGATGTTTTATTAATTTGGCACTTGTATGTGACAGTGGGGGTATCTATTTCCATTAAATGTGTCTCTGTTTATGGTTATGCGAGTGTGAGAAACTCCCTTCGATATGGATTACACATTATGGCCAAATTCTGAAAGACAGGAACAAATGATAGTGATAAGAACTGTCCAGGAAAACATCCTTAGTACTTTGTCAATCTGAAGCTATATTGGCATATTAAATAAACTATATTTCCAAAAAAGAAAGAGACCTGGAGAGTTGTTGGTATGGGCAGCATGCCAATGGTTAGACATTAGATATGTCTTGGTTGTGGCCAAAATAGAGCATCCAAATTTTAGAAACATTTAGACATATTGCAATTTTAAGTTGTAATTTTTTTTTTTAAAGAAGTTTAGTTAAAGCTGCAGTCCGTAGTTTTTCCTCCTTGTCGATATCTCTGTTCGAAATCTGCAATTTCAGTTATTCGCGGAATTATCAACTTTACGTGGGTTGTACCTCGGCACAGCACAGGGCAGATGAATCCAATGTTTTGAGGAGAATGTGAGGCTGTCAGTCATTGCGAGACTCCTTCTTTATTTATACAGATGTGACGTAATGACGCAAAGACATACTTGAATTTACAAGCTTACCGTTTTGAGTCGAGCTAAGGCAAGCAGATAGTTTTGAACACTGGCTGGTTATGTACTTGCTTAAATATTTATTTTGGATAATTTTTAACCCAAAAAAGTTACGGAATGCAGCTTTAAAGACGTCCAAAACAGTTGGATGTAAGATGGGACATCCAATTTTTTCCTTTTTTTCTTAAGAAAAAATAGCTTATTAATTCCATACAGTGTAAAATTTCAAAGTCCATATTTCATATCTTGTTCATATTTCATTAACTTTTTCTTTCGCTTAAAACATCCATAGACAATCAGAACAGTTTACCGTATATCTGATTAGCGGAGATATCTTATGAAGACTCGGGTCAGTGTGCTGGGCATTGGACCTTGTCTAATTCCTCTTTTCAAGTTCCCATCCATCCCTGCACATCTTAAAACCCTTGTGTGTCTTTGGCAATGAGGCCTGCAACATGTATAGATTTTGGAGGGGCTACCACTAAGCCTTCTAATCTAACCACAAAGAGAAGGAAGGGAGAAGGAGAAGAGGATTAGAATGAGGAAAGTCAAAAAAAGAAAATACCAACAAGCCGCACATCCCCACGGACCATCTCCAGCGAAGATTAGAAAATCTCCACAGTGGCCACACTGACAGTGGGAAGGGAAGCCCATGTGAATAACTGCTAATGTTCATGTGCTGGAATCCACAGGGGTCAGGGGCGTTAGATGTGATAATTACACTTTCTGCTGTGAGCTGCAAGTGCTTCTTTGTGGGTGGAATACTGAAGATGGTTTCAGCAAAGGGAGGGAGCTGCGTTTTAAAAGCTGCAATTTGGGGTTATTTTGGTTTTGAAAATGTAGTTAGTTTTTATTTTTATTTAACTGTGTATTTATATATCCAATTCCAGTTTAGTTTTAGTTAATTTCAATTGTTTCACTTTTCTTTGGAAAATTACTAGTTTGTATTTTATTTCATTATTAGATTTAATTTCTAGTTTTAATTTATTATGCCAACAGGTGGCAGCAAGTGAATATTTCGTTCAACCGATTCGTTCAAAACACTGATTCATTCAAAACACTAATACATTCAGGAACTTAGTAATTGATCATCTATATGTGTGAGTCATTGAGTCAACCAATTTGTAATTTATTCAGGAACAAAACACCACTACTTTGTGTAGCTTGTAGACAACAAAAAGGTTTGGTTTTAACTATTTTTGTTGGTGGAGCAACAAAGGTTTGTTTTGGTTTTCATTCTCCATTTAAGCTACTTTAATTTTAGTTAATAAAATATTTTCCAGAGCTAGTGTAACGGAGGCCAGTTAGTAAGAGCTGTGCGAGTAAAAGCTCACTCCTCTGGTCTCAAGAGGTGCATTAGCGACTGATGGTAGATGCTGTTGTCTTTAGCGTACTTGTTAGCCTGCCCGCCTCCCATGCTGAAAACGCTGGTTCGAAACCCATTCGGAGCGGTGAGAGTAGAACCGCAGGGGTTACATTGGTGCCGTGACCCGGATGGGAGTGAACTTTAGGAGGGTGAGTGTAACAGTGGTCAGCTATTAACCGCGGAGAAAGTAGAACCGGAGTTTTTGGCATTTGTAGCCATTTTCATTAGGAATTTATAACATTGACTTTGGTGAAATGATGCTTGTTATTTCTGTTTGAGGCACAATGCACCCTGCATTTGCTGTATGAACAAGAAGATTGATGTGTTCCTTTTTTTTCCACTGCTGAGCCAGCTTACTGAAATAAAAAACCAATACTGTCTGTAATCATCATTAAGTCAGGGCCATTACCCTTACCCTCTCCCCCAAGTCATTTAGAGGAGACAAGAAAAATTGGAAGTATTTTAAAAGAAAATGAATGACGTATACTGGCATCCTGTAGCGTGGCAGAAAGCAGATAGGAAAGCTGAAAGCTGATACTAGTATTCAATACAAACAATGTATATGCCACATGCATTAAAGCATATAAATTAATCTAATGTATTTGTATATGCTATTCTGAGTTTTAATATGGATACAATGTATTTATGATTTTAATGTGATGAACATCTTGATGTACAGTATGGCCCTGCTCTTAGTTTCTCTACCATTAAAAATCTAAGGTACAATTTCTCCTTCTGCATCCGAATATGTAAATGAAGTAACCAGTAGTCCCTCTCCCCTTCATTTTATTTCTATCTTTCTCACTCCATCTACTTCTTTTGTCAGAATTGGATGAGTGGAGCCAGTGCTCTAGACTAATCTTAAAGTATTTTCCTGGCGGATATAGCAGTGGAAAAACCCTTTTTTGAGGTTGAAAAATGTACCAGAAACTATTTTCTCCTTCAGCTGCTTGTTAAGACCTTGATATCTGGGGTCCAAATGAAACCCTTGAGGCACAATCACAGCACTGCTGATAGTGTGCGAGGGCTAAAGATTTTGGGGTCTACTACTAAGTAGAGCATTTACTTAATCCAGTTTTGTCAGTACATATTATATTATCTACATAATGATTTGAGTAAAAATTTGTATTAAAAATTTTCCATTAATTAGATTTTTTTTAAGGGGGGTTTGTCCCCTGTTTGCTCTAAAGCACTCAAGCTTCATGAGCTCCAAAGTTTCTTCAGACATGATGATTCTGTTTTATCGTGCTTTCATTGAATCGGTTTTATCTTTCTGCATATCTGCTTGGTTTGGAAGCCTCTCCCTGACAAATAAAAAGAGACTTGGTAGTCTGGTCAAAGTGGCGAGCAAGATTTCCAGGAGAAGTCAGGTTCATCCAGGGGAGTTATACATAAAACAGGTCCAGAGGAAAGTTAGAGCTATAGCTCATTCACAGGATCATCCCCTTAGAACAGAGTTTGAGCTTTTGCCCTCTGAGCGGCGTTATCGAGTTCCTAGCTGCAGAACAAAGAGGATGCACATATCTTTCGTTCCGGCAGCTCTGAGGCACCTTAATGGCACTTAGCACTTTATATTAACTTGGACAAGTTGCATTTTTGCACTTGATGGTGTCCTGTACTTTATTTATTTATTTATTATACATTATGTAAATTGGGCGGTAATGTGAATTCCTTCTTTGCTGGTTGGTTTTGTTGGTGAGTGTTGTTGTATGTTAAGTGTTTTATGTTGAGCATTTGCTGCAAATTCAATTTCCCCTTGGGGACAATAAAGGTACTTTGACTTTGACTTTGAAAGTTTCTTTGTTTTAATATTCCCTATTTTCCCATAAATTAGATTTTGAATCCAAAATTCCCATCTTCGTTCTGAGACTTTTGGACCTCACTGAACGTGGCCCCTCTGTCCTTCTGTCACAGGACATACGGAGAGCGATAAAGTGGCCTTAGACTCCAGGGTGACTCCTACAAATATCCCCTATTGGCCACAGGGATCAGGACCACCACGCTTGCTTAGTGGATGCCATATGGTTGCTGACGGATATGGAGGACGGTAACTGGATTCCTCTGCTCCTGACGGCAGGAGTACATATCATTTGTTAATCAGTCACCGGTTACATGCTGCAATTAGTAGGGGCAACAACAATTAGCAGTATCTATGGTTCCTGTCTAGCTGATTGATTTTTAGCCTCACATAACACTAGTGCACATATTTAGTTCAAAAGTCATTTCAGTCAGATTCAGCAAAAAAAATTAAAAATTATCTTTTGATATTTAGCTTCTTTTCCCCTCGTTTTGTTTGAAAATTGTCAGTGTTGTTTGTGTTCAGAGGAAGCATCTAAACATGGCTTTTCATCTGTCCATTATCTGCCACTGCGATAACAAGAAGACGATTATGATGATTAACGCTTATTCTGACCTTTCTTTGGTCTTGTTTGAAGCTGAAACAGAAGAGGCTCATCATTAACTCACTCAGATATCAGCTTAAAGAAGCTCAGTTTGCTGGAGGAAGCTGGATTAAAGTGGTACACTTTTAAAACACAATTTTATATGCTTATACAGAACTTCTATTAAATTAGTATTCTGATCAATACACAGCACGAACAAAAGCATTTGTAATGTTGATTACCACAAAAAGTAATTTCAACTCGTCTTGTGTCCCTTGTTTTCTTTTTCTTTCTTAAAAAATAAGCAGCATAAATAAACATTACGTTGGAAGTGAATTGGGACAATTTTTGGAGCTGAAGCTTATAATTTTTTTAACGCATTGATTTTTATTTGAGTCATCAAGGTTAGTTGTTTTCGAATTGAAAGGTTTATGGTGTTGTATTGTCATAGCATCGGAGTTGTGAAATTGAATATAGCCTTACACAGAAAAAGTAGACAATTTTCCATGCCAAAATCAAGTTAACTTGCATATTGTTCATGTCTTGTGGCTATACTATTATAACTGCGAGTTATAATTCACTTCACTTTCATCCAATTCACTTCTATTATCACATTATCACATAATGCAATTTCTGTAAAGCTGCTTTGAGACAATGTGTATTGTGAAAAGCGCTATACAAATAAATTTGAATTGAATTGAATTGAATTGAATTATGTCACTGTATACAAAAAAAATATAATTTTTTTTTGAAAAGTTGATATTAATTATGCCACAAATGCTGTTTGAGCTTAATATTCCATTAAGCGATTTCTTTATTAACTGGAGAAAATAGGTAGATTACTTGAGCCGTCCTCTGTGACATGTAAAGCAATGCTTTA
This sequence comes from Siphateles boraxobius, assembly GCF_051911475.1. Classification (NCBI taxonomy): domain Eukaryota; kingdom Metazoa; phylum Chordata; class Actinopteri; order Cypriniformes; family Leuciscidae; genus Siphateles; species Siphateles boraxobius. The sequence continues at coordinate 24,403,993 of NW_027509141.1, forward strand.
TAAGGGTGTAACCAATATATTGTGTCACAATATATCGCAATACAAAAATGCAATATGTATCATGGATAGTGACAATCTACATTGTGTATAGTTCACCCAAAATAAAAAATTACTATGTAAGAAAAAATTTAATTTTACAGAGTTTTAGTGTCTGTACTACGTTATATATAATGTTGAATATAATGTATAATAATGCAATGGGGGAATGTATGTGTCCTGATAATGCCAAATGTCTTATGTTCCCCCCAAAAAAGTGGCCTACTACATTTTTTTAAATATATCTAGTCAGTGACAGAATGCAAGCATTTTTGTCTAAAATAATTCTGTATTTTCAGCTTCAGAATCATGAATATTTTTATTCTGGTGTCACCATTGTCCTGTGCATTGGGTTACCAACACCAAGTCAAAGCCTAATAATTTACACCTCCAATGAAATACCAAATTTAGTATTGCAATAATATCATATCGTGAGTTGAGTATCACGATATGTACCAAAACGTGATTTGAGGGTATCGTTCTATGTTTCTGATTTGCTCTCTGCTGCTTGTCAGCATAGTCTTGTGATGTAAATCTGAAGGTTACATGTCAGTGATGTTTACGGGACTTGAGGTGTTGACTCTGACCAGTCTAATTAGTAAACGCATGATTTAGAAGCCCTCTGTTCACACAGTGCTGACATGCAGATTTTCGGCTGTATATCATACTGCTGAAGGCCGAAAACACCATTTGCTCTTGATAATTGTGTGTTCAATATTTGTTCAACAGAAAAATACCGCCCCTGCAACTGCTCACGGCATCATTTAAACGCTCAAATCAATTGTTGTAGGTGCCATGGCGTATATGTTCCACTCCAAACAAGTAGGGAATGACGGATACTGATGTTGACTAGATCTGACACAAGTCCCTTTGGCCACAGTTTGCCACAAAAGGGCCTGATGTACAGTATTCAACTGGAGAATCCACATATCCCCCCCCACCTCACTTTAAACTGGCTGGCAGATAAAGGTCTTCCCCATGAAAGAGGCTTGTCAGACCATTTGCATCTGAATACCAAGTGCTGTTGGCAAATTCAAGGAGACTTTGGAAAGTTTGCATACTGAATCAGAGGGTGGACGCACATTCCCCAAGCCATGCCAGCATAGTTATGAGGGCAGGAAGTAGAGTGATGGCGGTACTTGGAGAGGCCCAGGGCATGAAAGTTGGGTCAGGTGCACCACTCTATTTCACCTGTGTCAAATGGCTCTTAGCAGTTTACGTTGTTCTGCCATGTACAAGACCTTCCGTAAAAAGCATTATTAGCTGTCGTTCAGTACCTGCATTCAGAAAGAGCTAATTTTCTTTGTTCTGATTTTGTGTGACTTTTTGTTATTAAAACCATCCTGTTTGTACAATTAGCTTTTCCACAAAGTCATATATCATGCAAAAGTAAAGAAAAATTATCTTGAAAATGTTCTACAGACAATTGAAAACAATTATTTTGCAATTCAAGCGGAAAAAAAATTCTTAAAATAAATTTCTTTTTTTTCTTACCAGCAATATATCTTGATTTCTTTTAATACCATTTATACATTTTGTACTTGTTTTATGCAAGTTTTGCTTGTTCTAAACATAAACCGTGCACATTTTTGCTCCATGTATGCTTAAAAAAAGAAATATTTGGCAACGGGTTAAGAAAAATGAAATTGTTATCTGAAAATATTTTATCTTAATTGAAATTATATATATATATATATATATATATATATATATATATATATATATATATATATACATACATCGTTTTATGTATTATTTGTTTATATTGCAACTTTATTGTTTTAACATTTTTAAAACAATATTTTTGCTTTTAGATTTTTTTTATAAAATGAACTTTTCACAACTAGCTCCAATTTGATAAATGTTATTTTTGCTAACATTTGAATGAGATTTGATATGTTTAAAATTGTTTTACTGAGTCGTTTATTATATCCCTAGGTTTGTCATACCATATCATGTCAACCCAATTTACAATGCGAGCTGGGCAAAACGCTGACAGCAGCAATAACAGGAGCTCAGCGCTAAAGGACATACTGGCAAGCAGAATGGTAGATCAGATACAGAGCATCTGATACTGGCACCATTTTACCTCAAGCCCCTTGTCAAGAATTATTCTCATTATAACGAAGAACCTTTAAAATCAAACATATCTCTCCCATCACCATGCAACTCTTAAAAAATGTTGCAATCAATATGTCGCAATTAACTTACTTTTAATGACAAAACATCGCCTGTTTGTCCTGCTAGAGCTATTTAAGATTGAACTCTTTTCTCAAGCTGTTGTTTTTATCAATTGCCAGCAATGAGTCCTGGAGAGGGACAAGGAGGAGAGGAGGGGCCCGGGGTAAACAGAGCAGCCAAGAGAATTTAAAACAGGAGACCCCCAAGGTCAGACCTCATCCATTCCCCTGAGAGAGAACAATGACGGAGGAGAGAACAGGAATTAACATGGACTGAATGCAGCTGTGTGAGTGTTTGTGAGGGTATGAGAGGAAATATTGGGAGAAACGGAAAGAGAGAGAGGGAGAGTGTCGAGAAGAGCATAGATGAAGGAAAGAAAGCTGTCATATACACAATAAGATTAAAAATATACCCTTTAGATGAGAAGGTCCAGGGATGAGCAGTGGGAGACCCTGCATCTCTTACAGAAAGTTTTGGCTGATAGTTTGAAGGGTGAACCTTGTGTGATCACCTTTGCCCTGAAGACCACAGGGTGCCTGGATCTACAGCACGTTTGGCCTTGACCGCTCTGAGGTAAGATGGGATGAATTTCGCCTGCTGGAAATCGCCAGAATGTTCATTTTTCTGCTGTTGTAACCTGTGTGATTTGAATTAGAAGAAAATAAGCTGTAATTAAGATGGCATGGAGTTTCATGAAAGTTTCATGTTACTTCCATGTGGATTTATGTTTCTAGGGATGACGCTGAGGGAGATGGGTTTCCTGTGGTCTCCAAAACAAACAGTAATTTCTGTCTTAGCTCATGCTTCTTTCTGAATGTAACCCATCACAGTGGGTGGTGTGTTGGGTTAATGCTGTTAAGAAGCTACAAAATCCTTCCATTGTATTTGACTATCAGTTATTAGAGTTATTTTGTTTGACCTGCTCCGAGGACAGAGAACAACTGCTGTGGCTTTTATCCAAAAATTCTGGTGTGAAGTGTTTTGTGCTTGTATACTGATTTGGCAACTTGACTGCAATTTACATCTCGTATGAGTAGTACTGATTTAACAGAGGAAAATGTTTCTCTTCTGCATCAGTGAATCAAAAACACTGTTGTGAATATGGCAGCAAATTCACCTTAAGTCAACAAGTTGATATTCAATAAATCAGTGTTTCTCCATTGGTCTGTTATGATGGGGACATGGACATTAGGGGAAAACAAAGCAAATTGTTCATGAAAAAATGGAAATAAATGTAATTGTGCATAATTAGGATAGAAAAGTAAATAGATTTATTAACTTTCAAAATGCAAGAAAAAAATGCATGCCATATGATGAAGGCCATGGTAGGACTGGTAGGATTGCATGATAATAGTTAAAAGATAATCACAATTATTATATTGATGATTAATGATAATACAAAAGTGATTTGAGAACAATATTTTAGGACACTTTAAAAGATTTACTGGACTTTCCTGTATTTAAGTGTTTATTCAAAATGTTAGACTGGTAAATAACATTTCTGCAGCTGTTTAGTATTTATGCAATTATTTATTCATTTCCAATATTGTCATTGCAAATTCATTGTAGATTATATTAAAGAATTACATGTCTTTTGTCTTTTTTTTTTCTTTTTTTACGATAATGATTTGCATATTCCTCATGACAGTCCCTAATGCATTTTCTACTGCATAAAAAATTGCCCCAACCCTGGCTGTGAGGTCAGTAAACATGCATTTCCATAACCAATTTGTATCACATACCTTCCCTATTCCAATTCATTAACACCCAACTGTCTTCTCTAATAATGACCCTTTCCTCTTCTAACCTTTGGCCCGTATCATTCACCCTCTCTCTGACTCCCTTTGGCCTGTAGCCCGCTGTCATTATCATCCACACCAGCTGCCATGTGTTCAACTGATCCGATCGTTACACTTGGGGAATGAGTAGGTCTCTATGCATCATTAATGATTAATTAATGCCAAGCATCACAAATAAGATCATTTATATGGACGAGCTCCTCAGTTACTCTGCATGGTGACCGAAAGCCCAAAGGAGTAGAAGTGGAGGGATTTTTGAGAAGGTGTGTGTGTATTTGTGTGTGTGTGTGTGTGTGTGTGTGTGTGTGTGTGTGTGTGTGTGTGTGTGTGTGTGTGTGTGTGTGTGTGTGTGTGTGTGTGTGTGTGTGTGTGTGTGTGTGTGTGTGTGTGTGTGTGTGTGTGTGTGTGTGTGTGTGTGTGTGTGTGTGTGTGTGTGCGCGTCAGTGAATGCCATTTCACGTTATCTAAAAAAATATATATCTTAAAAAAATCATTATTCTGAGAGATGGTCTAACTGTGTGTGTGTTAGAGAATGCACAAAAAACACTACTATTCAAAAGTTCTTTAAAAAAAATATATATAAAAAAAGTATATATATACCACCTATATTTATAGGATTAAATGAATCATGAGTGTCAGTAAAGACATTTATAATGTTGAAAAACATTTCTATTTCAAATAATTGTCCTTTTGAACTTTAAATTAATCAAAGAATCCTGAAAAAAAAGCATCACGGTTTTCACAAAAATATTATGCAGCAAAACTGTTTTCAAAATTGATGACATTTTTCTTAAAATTAATTAAAGGATCATATTACACTGAAGACTGGAGTACTGATGCCGAAAATTCAACTTTGCCATCACAGGAGTAAATTACATTTGAAAATTTAGCCTATAAAAAAGTAAAACTGTTGTTTCTAAATTGTAATAATATTTCACAATATAACTGTTTTTACTATTTTCTTGATCAAATTAATGCAGCCGTGGTGAAGATATCATATCATATTGAGTCTTTTAAAAACTTTGTGAGTACTATAAATGCAAAAAATCTTCTACCTTCCTTCTGAATAGACCATTTATTGTGAAACAAGAAAAGTTATGTTTTTACTGAAAAATGTACATTTTATAGGAAATGTTTGATAATGGGCCCTGTATAAATTAGTTACTCTTGTTTTGTTCACCAGGTTGAGAAGAAACAGTGATCTTACTAACTAGTGTGGGAGCTGGAAGACAGGTTAAAGTCATGGCAGTTGGGTGGAGACCGGCCACCCTTCTCCTTGTCTTCATCCTGACGTTCCTCTGCCCCTCGGATGGGACCATGTACCTCTCTGGCCAGAAGCTGAAGACTCGTCTTCAAAGGGATCGACGAAACGTTCGTCCAAACATCATACTCATTCTTACTGATGACCAGGACATTGAACTCGGTGTGTTGCCTATTTGCATTTCTCTCTGTATGTGGGTGCATATTGTTTGTTTGTGAATTTGTGCGCAGTGTGAAATCAAGAATGAGTATATACAGAGTATGATTCACAATTATGAGTCATTATCATATAATTTACTCAAATTCTCTGGAGAAGGGCATCTTACACATTCATTCCAGTTGCATCAGCCAACTGCTGAGGTCAATTGTGCCAAACATGCTGTTTTTCTACTCGATTTTTGGCACTTTAATCACTGAAGTGGCAACATAATGGCCTCACTGCTGGTCTTTGTTCAGGCTTTTCACTCGAACCCTTTTAGGGAGGAAATTTATGGTCAAGCATCTGTTACATAAAATAATCTGCATCTCTTTTGCTCTGTCTCCCTCTTTTTCGAATCTACATATATTGCCTGTTTTTCCCTAAAGGCTCCATGCAGGCCATGAACAAAACAAAGCGCATAATGATGCAGGGCGGCACCCACTTCTCCAATGCGTTTGCCACCACTCCGATGTGCTGCCCTTCTCGATCCTCCATCCTGACTGGGAAATATGTGCACAACCACCACACCTACACCAACAACGAGAACTGCTCATCACCGTCCTGGCAGGCCCACCATGAACCGCACACTTTTGCCGTCCACCTCAACAATTCAGGCTACAGGACAGGTTAGTAAACAGCATGGATCTGTATATGTAGTATTTTTGCAATACTGAATTATGTTCATAAATTTCTTTCAGTTAAGTTGCTTTTTGATCTCAAAATAATCCATTTCTGTTACAGCCTTTTTTGGGAAGTACCTGAATGAGTATAATGGCTCTTATGTGCCTCCTGGCTGGAGAGAATGGGTAGCTCTGGTGAAGAATTCTCGTTTCTACAACTACACACTGTGCCGGAACGGTATCCGAGAAAAGCATGGCTCGGAGTATCCGAAGGTTGTCCGCTGTCTCTTTTCAAAGAACATGACTGAACATTGTCTTATGAAATTTTCCTATATACAGTAGACCAAGTGTAAAACTGTCATATTGGTTTAGCTCATTCACAGTATTTACCCAACATATTTAAGGACGCGCAATGTATTGGTATCATATCGGTTGACAGACGATTTTAGAGAGTTAAGATATTATTAGCTGTGCATGCTCATTTCCTCTATTTTTTAATTTATTGTAGATTAACTTTGCCACAATATGATGGTAATGTAAAGATCGTCTTTAACAGTGTCAATAAATTATTAATGTATTTAAATGTAATCTTTAGCAAATTGCAAAATGAATATCATTCCAATATCCCTAAATTCCCTTGTAGTGTTTAAAACGATTGACTTTAGTGTTCATATAGACAAAACAGCATAAATTAATATTGGCTATATATCAGTTATTGCTCATAACATGAAAATAATTAGCAGCTTATGATCGCCTCAGCCAAAGTTTTAATATTGTCGAATCTTTGAACATAATAATAGACAAACATGATCAAGGATTAAATTATACACCAATGTGCAAGAGTTTGGAGTCGGTAAACTATTTCTTTTTCTTAAAATAAAATAAATTAATACTTTTATTCAGCAAGGATGCATTCAATTGATCAAGTGAGACAGTAAAGACATTCACAATGTTACAAAAATATTTCATTTGAAATAAATGCTGTTCTTTTCAACTTTATATTGATGAAGGAATCCTTTCAAAACATCCTGACTTCTTTCAAAAACTTCAAAAAATCTTACCGTCCCCAAGCTTTTGAACTTTAGTGTATGTGTTTATTAAACACATATTGATACTTTCTTGTATCAGACAGATTTCCCTTACTTCCCTTATTACTTTTACAGGACTATCTCACTGATGTAATCACAAATGACAGTATAAACTACTTCCGTATGTCAAAGAGGATGTACCCGCACAGGCCTGTGATGATGGTCCTGAGCCACGCTGCCCCCCATGGGCCGGAGGATGCAGCACCTCAGTACAGCAGCGCCTTCCCCAATGCATCGCAACACATGTAAGACCCTCTTTCTCTTTCTTTCTCTCTCTCACTCACTAGGAGAATTCACAGTCTGCATGAGGTTATAGCTTCATAAATCTCATTCGGTTTAAATTTTTCAGTCTCCAGCACTTTATCAAATGTTCTCATGCTATTTGAGATACGACAGCCTAATAAATAATGCTCACTGTATAGTACTATAGCCACTATTCTCATTACAAATTAGCTATTTTTAATGAACCACCTCTTATGACTTACTTTCTTGGTTAATTGCAGGAACAGAGGTTTGATTATGTATTCTGTGTACAGTAATTGTTTCCACAGTGCCTCAGGCAAATGATTTCTCTTACGAGAGGTTCTCTCGTATTGCGTAAGTATAGCTTACGCTATGGGAAAGATTAATCTTTTCGAGATATTGAAGTCAAAAAATTATCCTTAATTTTTGTATCCATTGTCAACGCAGTGCCGTAGCTAGCAGACCTTGAGTAGGCTGTCTAGCGTGCTCATAGGCTGCCCTGCGGGAACTGCTCCAGCCTACCACTGAGCCCGACGTGATGTCACGTCCAATAAAGGGCGCTCGCGCCATCACAGCGTCGAAGCCAGCCAGAATGGGCGTGGCTTTGCGTATATAAGCAGGCTCGGAGGCTGAATTCTCTGATTTTCATCTCTTCAGCGAGCTCTACGCATCGCTGGATCTAGAGAAGCCGCCGCCGCCGTCGAAACAGCGACAAGCCAACTAAGGACAGTGCCTGAGGAAGCCGGCTATCTTTGCCACCTTCAGCCTTCCATGCCAGCTACGCTATCCGTCAACGTATCCTTTCTTTACTATCTAAAAGAGTGCGAGACGTCTTTTTCTAGATGCCTCGCTCCACTTGTGGCTCGTGCAGAGCCCCTCTCAGCGTCGGAGACCGCCCCGTTATCTGCACTCTCTGCCTGGGACCGAACCACTCTGCTCTTGCCCTCTCTACCGGAAGATGTGAGCACTGTGAAGAGCTTCCGATGTCGACCCTGCGGGCTCGACTCGAAGCTTGCAAAACTGAAGCTGTCACTCCGCCCTTTGTGGGACTGCGCCCAAAGACCTCCGGAGCCTGCGGCTGCTGCGACACGCTCGCCGGAGTCCCTCCCTCGAGCCTCGCCTACAACCCGCTCTGCCCCCGCGTCTGACGATGAGGCGCAAGGACCCGCCGCTATGGACAGATGTTATATCCTGGCTTCTGATAGTGAGGGTTGGTCGAGTTCTCAGCACTCCGCCGCTTCCTCGACCCAGGAATCCGGCAGGGCCCGCACCAGAGTGGACGCTGAGTTGATGCGCCTCCTCTCACAGGCCGTTGACCTCTATCTGCAGTGAACGGATTCGTCGACCGTTTTCTGTCCGTCGCGCTAGCTCCGCTGCAGGTCGCCCACGTGACCGGCCGTCTGCACGAGCCACTACACAGCGCCCAGTTCAGCCGAGACAGTCCAGCCAATCTTCGCAGCGACAGGTCGGCCGCCCCAGATCGCGCTCAGCTAACCGCAGCAGACCGCACCCCCCAAGCTGAAACCTGAGCAAGCGAAGTCCTCCTAGCAACAGTAGGAGAGAAAAGACGGTTGGGTCTCGCCGCGGCCGGACCACCGTCAAAGCTTTTCGCCCTGTCAGTCCCCTTAACACAGGCTACTGCAGTGAGTTATTTAGCTCGCAAGCGCTCACGCTTACTAACAAGCACTTCGCACACAGCGTCGCGCACGCACCACGAAGTGCAGCCTTACATGAGTCAGAATATGAACGTAAGTCTCGTGCTCGCTTACAAGCGCTCACACTTACTAACATGCACTTCGCCCACGGCGTTAGACGCGCGTCACAAAGTGCAGCCTCATACCGGTCAAGCTATGAATGTAAGTCCCGTGCCCGCTCACGAGCGCCCACGCTTACTAACATACACGCCGCCCACGGCGCCGCTCGCGCATCACAGCTAACGGGACGCTATACATGAATCAGCCTGCTATTGCTGTCAGCGAGCCGCCCCATTCAAGCACAGAGCACGCGCACCGCGCTCATTCCTCCGGTCCAGTTTCTCGAGCCCGCACAGCGCGGCGATCAGAACCCGGAGGTCATTCTGCCCCTAGCTGCAAATATAAAAGCATGGGAAGCGTTTCCAGGGGTATCAAAAGGGCCATAGAACCGGTGCCTCCTTCTCTGAGCGAGTCAGGATTTTACAGCCGTTATTTTCCCGTGCCCAAGAAGGACGGGGGTCTCAGACCCATCTGAGACATTTGAACAAAGCTCTTATGATAAGACCGTTCAAAATGATTACAACCAGACAACTCCTTGCGCAGGTTCGCCTGAGAGACTGGTTTATATCTCTCGATCTGAAAGATGCCTATTTTCAGATTCAGATAATACCCCGTCATAGGCCATTCTTGAGATTCGCCTTCGACGGACAGGTTTATCAGTACACCGTCCTGCCGTTCGGTCTGTCCTTAGCACCCCGCACATTCACGAAGTGCATGGACGCGGCACTCGCCCCCTTGAGAAATCAGGGCATGCGAATTCTGAACTATCTGGACGATTGGCTGGTTCTAGCACAATCAGAGTCAGAAATACTGTCTCACAGAGCTCTGCTCCTCAGTCACCTGGAAAGCCTGGGTCTCACGGTCAACTGGACCAAGAGCTCATTAATGCCCAGTCAGTCAATTTCCTTTTTAGGAAAAGAACTGGACTCCGTGGCTATGACGGCCCGCTTGTCAACACAGCGCGGGCGCTGTGTTCAGCAACTGGCCGCGTCTTTCCAGAAGGACAGCACCGCCCCTCTGAAAACATTCCAGAAGATGCTGGGTTACATGGCTTCAGCCGCTGTGGTACTTCAGCTGGGTTTGCTACGTATGCGCCCGCTACAACGCTGGCTGGCCGCTCGTGTACCTCACCGAGCTTGGAAGTCAGGCTGTGCCCGGATCAGAGTGACTCAGATGTGTATCACAGCTCTGCAGCCCTGGTTAGTGGCCGACTGGTACCAGCGGGTAGTGGTTATGGGGACGGTCTCATACCGGAAGGTCATCTCGACAGACGCTTACAACACGGGTTGGGGTGCGCTCTTCGAGGGCAGACCAGTCTTTGGCCTGTGGTCAGACCGGGAAAAAGTCCTCCATATAAACTGTCTGGAAATGATAGCGGTCGAGAATGCGCTGAAGCGTTTCCTCACGTTTATACAGGACCACCATATTCTAGTCCGATCGGACAACATGTCTGTGGTGTCCTACGTGAACCGCCAGGGCGGTGTCAGATCCAGAAATCTATGCAATCTGGCAGAACGCCTCCTCGTTTGGTCTCAGCACCACCTGCGCTCGCTGAGAGCGGCGCATGTGCCAGGCCATCTGAACGACGGCCCAGACAGACTGTCAGGAACAATGTTCCCCCGGGGGAATGGTCCCTCTACCCTCAAACAGTCCAGTTGCTATGGCACCTTTTCGGCAAAGCGGAAGTCGACATATTTGCAACACAATACAACGCTCACTGCCCAAAGTTCTTTTCAAAGAACGAGGAGGCGCTGGCCCTAATGAACACTATCACGCAGTCTAGAGCTCCTTCTACCAGAAGGCTCTACGCGTCTAAATGGTCTGTGTTCTCTAAATGGTGCGCTGACAAAAATCTGGACCCACTGAAATGTGGGGTTCCGCGGTTGCTCAGTTTCCTTCAAGAGCTATTGGAAAAGGGAAGGTCCCCCTCCACGTTCAAAGTCTATGTGGCAGCCGTCGCAGCGTTCTAAGAATCGACGCGCGGCCAGTCGATGGGCAGGAACGAGCTCATCATCCGCTTCCTCAGAGGAGCCAGGAGGATGAATCCCCCACGCCCCCCTTCAGTTCCTATGTGGGATCTTTCTTTGGTCCTCGAGGCCCTGAAAGCATACCCCTTTGAACCTTTAGACTCTGCGGATCTAAAATACTTACGACTTAAAACCGTTTTTCTGATCGCTCTGTCGTCAGTCAAACGTGTGGGGGACTTAGACGCGCTGTCTGTTAGCGCCGTGTGTCTCGAGTTTGGACCGAATGACTCAAAAGTCATCCTCAAACCTAGACATGGCTATGTTCCTAAAGTGATTGGCACACCGTTCAGAGCACACGTCATTTCGCTATCGGCTCTGCCAGCATCTGATGGCGAGAGTGGTGTTAATCTCCTCTGCCCAGTCAGGGCGCTGATAGTTTACATTACGCGCTCCGCCCCTTTCAGGCGCACTGAGCAGCTTTTCGTTTCGTTTGGTGGGCGCACCAAAGGTCTCGCTGCCTCGAACCACAGTCTATCCAGGTGGATAATAGATGCGATTGCAGCTGCTTATACAGCAAAAGGTCTGCAATGCCCCTTGGGCGTCAGGGCTCATTCCACCAGAGGTGTAGCCTCTTCGTGGGCATGGTCCAGTGGAATTTCTATCCATGACATATGTGTGGCGGCGGGCTGGGCCTCCCTGTCCACCTTTGTCAGATTCTACAATCTGGAAGTTCCCGCCCTGTAGGCGAAACTACTATCAGTCTAAGTGAGAGGTCAGATCTGCCCAGGTACTATCGTGCGCAAACTACTCTCATGTGACTAGCTCTTCTGGTTGAGCTGCACTGTATCAGGTTATGTGGTATATGCTTATACATTGACCGGCATCGCCGCTCTGTATTCCCTGTGAGTGTTTTTCGGCGCTTATATTACATGCGCTTATTCCCTCTGATCTGGGATCCCCGTATCTTTCTGGAACTCATAAGTGGATGCTGGCGCGCACGGCGTTGACAGGGGGTTCCCGTAGCGTAAGCTATACTTTTGCAATACGAGAGAACCTCTCGTAAGAGAACGTACTCGGTTACCTAACGTAACATAAACTAAATTAGCATCCTATTTTATCTAAACACATGTGCACACAAGTTCACTGTTATTTTACTATTGTTTTTTATCATTTTAATTGCTCATTATACAATGAGCACTGCAAATCACAGTGCAAACCAAAAGAAGACAATGCATTGGCCTTTACAATATGAAACAAGACTTCAGAATTCAGTGCAATGAAATTTCTCAGCAATGTTATTCAGCACCAGCAGCACACAATGAATTACACACAAATCTTCTCCATTAACAGACGTTTGAACACTCAAGTTATGGACAAAAACGTAGGACTGTGACTCTAATTTTCCTTGACAACAATGTTAAGTTTTATTCATAGAGAAGTAAAGTGTATAACAAATGTGTAATTTCTTCCAATGGCACAGAAAACAGCTTTTAATAATTCTGAAAATGTCCCACTCAGAACACCAAGCTACAACCATGCCCCCAACCTAGACAAACACTGGATCCTGCGTTACACGGGACCCATGAAGCCTGTGCACATGCAGTTCACCAATATGTTACAGAGAAGAAGGCTGCAGACCCTGCTTTCAGTGGATGACAGCGTTGAGAAGGTCACAGATCATGATAACCTTACAATATAGCACATAGATCATATTTTACATAGAATTTAGCTCCAATCCTTATACATATTCTTTTTTTTTTTGTATATGTGGTGTTATAAGAGTGCTGACAGTACTGATATGATTTTTATCAGTCCGCTGGTCTGTCCGTTTGTAGTGCAAATTTTTCATTGACTCCTTCTGCAAGTTACATCGTTACTCTAGTAATTGACTGAATGAGTGAGTAATTTTAATAATTCATTCAAAAACACTGATTCATTCAGGAATTAACCAAGAAGTCACTGTTAATGAGTAAGTCAGTAAATCATTCAATGAATTGATTCATTCAAAACACATATTCAGATTCAGGAAAGACATGCCAACTATTGTTTATTGCTCTGAGATACGCAATTGTTCTTCAGTGGCTTCGTTTGAAATTATTTCCATTGGCAGAGCAAAAATGGACAAACTGAAACTGACTTTTTCTATTAAAAAGAAAATGATTGAATAGAAAACTAGTGTAAGTACTGCTAGTGTAAGTACTGCTAGTGTAAGTTACACAATATTAACATCTTGTTTATAAAACTGTTTTATGAAAGCAATAATATTTGTCACTTTACTAGTATAACTAGCAAAACCAGAATCTTCTTTCAATTGAACTAAGCCCAAGACAAATACCCTGTACATGTAAACCCACAGTACTTGGCAATAAAGGTGATTCTGGTGAGGCACATCAGCATCTAAAACATAAGAGAGATGCCACTGAAATGTACAGAAAAATGTAGAAATGGACGGGTGTAACTATAGAATTTGTAACGTGGTGTTTACTATCCATCCCCCACAGGTTTACAATATGTTGGTGGAAACTGGGGAGCTTGATAACACCTACATCATTTACATGTCTGATCATGGCTATCACATTGGCCAGTTTGGCTTGGTGAAGGGCAAATCAATGCCATATGATTTTGACATTCGAATCCCCTTCTACCTGAGAGGGCCGAATGTGGAGGCAGGTGGCATGTGAGTCAAAGATATTAAGCTCACAACTTTACTGCAAAATGCTAAAAATAACACATTGTTGATTCTAAGTTTGTGATCTCCTGCAGTAATCCTCACATAGTCCTGAATGTAGACCTAGCCCCTACCTTGCTGGACATGGCCGGATTGGATATTCCATTGGAGATGGATGGCAAGTCCATCCTCAAGCTATTGGAAACAGAACAACCTGTCAACAGGTGCTAAAATACTCCAACATAAACATTTCATGCTTACAATTTAAAAACACAGCCTTTTTCCTCATTATGTTCTTCCAGTTTTACCAGGTTTCATTCTTACAAGAAGGTGAAAGTGTGGAGGGATTCATTCCTGGTAGAGAGGGGGTGAGTACATTTGATCAGGCCAGATGAACCCATGCATTTTTAATTGAACTCCGTATCACAAACTCTTACACTGTATCGCTCTGAAAAAGATTCGTAACCCCAGAAATTGATTAGACACGACTCCATTAGAGAGGCACCAGATGGCACACTGACATCGGACACATCTACAAATTTCGAATAGGGGCTGTATCTAATTCTTTGCTGTTTTTGAGTGGCAACCTGATGTGATCTCTTTCCGATCTACAGGAAGCCTCTGCATAAGCTAGCAGATGGCAAAGAGGTGGAACAGAATTCGCTGCCAAAGTTTCAGCGGGTCAGAGACCTGTGTCAAAGAGCTGAGTACCAGACGCCCTGTGAGCAACCAGGGCAGGTAAATATTCACTTTCAATTACCATGGCATATTCCCTTGATTATTTCCAGTGATTGCCATCTGTCTAGTGCTTTCTAAGTAACCAATCTTCCTCTGTACAGAAGTGGCAGTGTATTGAGGATTCCACTGGTATGCCGAGGCTGTATAAGTGTAAAGGGATGGCGGGTCTCTATGCACCTCGTGCTCTGGGCCTGATGGCTGCTAACAGGCGAGAGATCAACGGAGCTCATTCAGCATCAGTCCACTGTGATTGTGCACCCAACATGCCTCTCAAGAGGAAGAAGGCACTCACCAAAAAGAGTGTGTTACAGTATAGTTTCACATATTTTGTCCAGGTTTTCTTGCTTGCTCAGTGGTTTGGAGTCTTTTTTTTAATGGAAAAGACTAATAATAATTGTGTATTTTGGAGCCACAGCATTGTGGGCAGCGCTTTGACATATAGCGCAGCTGTTGAGTTTAAGTCCTGGCTTAAGATCCTTTGCTGATCCTGCCGCCCTCTTTCTCTCCTCCAATTTATTTCCTGTCTCGTCTATTCAATTCAAAATATTTGAATCACAATTTTAAATTATTAATATTAATGGGATTAGTTCCAAGGAGGCCTGGAAAAAGCTGTTCGTTAGCATTCCCACTCATGAGGCAGCTACAATGTATCAGTTGCTTGGAACTCTTTGGAAGTGTGAAGTTTAAAATTTGCGAAAATAAGGAAATGTATTTTATACTTTCAAGATCCCCCCCAAAAATGGAACTAGTAAACATCTACTATAATATAATGAAACATTTCAGATATTTGCATGTAGCAAAATTATATATAGCAAAAATAAAATAAGTCAGGAAACATGGCTAATTTTAAATGGCAGCCAATGAAGAAATGCTTTTTGCAGCCTGAGTGCCATCAGACAAAAAGGGCTAACCGGATAATAATGCAGATCAAAACCGTATACACCAAAATTAAAATTTTGAAACAAATTGCCCATGCCCACCTTCATGTCATACCAAATCTGCATTATTTCCTTATTCTTGGAACAAAAACGAGATAGTTTGCAGAAGGTCTGGAGTGCTCTTTTTTACATGCAAAAAAAATTCTACCAGTTCCTTTTATTTTTAGGAATCGTGTTCATTAACTACTATCGTATCTACGTCATGGTCTAATTTGATCTTGTATAAGCAATAAAATACCTGTATCTGTAACAAAGTCCTTATACAATATTCCAGAGTTGAAGGCCAAGAAGAGTTTGCCACGGAATCGTTGGGCCCGCTCTGTCACGTATAACTTGGACTCAGATGTGTTCACTCTGGACCTGGAGAAGGGCTACCAGCCGCTCAATCTGAACACCAGCCTTATGCTTGGCAGAAAGCAGGCAGTGTATGGAGAGAATGAAGAATACAGCGGAATGGGACCCGCAGACGCCAAATTCAACACCCTCACGCCACCTGCTGCTCTTAAAGTCACCTACAGGTTCATTACAGACAGTCAGTTACTGTGGATGATAACAGCTAGTGGCAATGAAAAACAAGGAACAAATCTGTGGTTTCCATTATGTAAAACTTTTCTTTTTTGTTCAGATGCTCAATTCTGATGAATGACACAGTCAGGTGTGATGGTGGATTATATAAATCTCTACAAGCATGGAAAGATCACAAACTACACATTGAGCATGAGGTAAGATCATGGTTAAATTGTTCTAATACAACCTTAATGAAAACAAACCAAAATAATGCTTTAATTTACTACATTCCCAACTAACATGGACGTTCAGACAAGGTTTTCTCCAAGTTATGAACAAATGTTCTTCCAGTAACGTTAATAGAATGTTTGTTTAAAGTTATCTAGTCTTTAATAATGTTCTCAAAACAGCACAAAAACATTTTTATAGTTCATTTATGGAACTTTTTTGTTGAAACATTTCATTTTAGAATGTTACTTGTTTCAGAATTTTCAGAGAACATTCAAAAGTAACGTTCCCATAATGTTTGCAAACTTATCAAATGTAATGTTCCCTTAACATTTGTATAACCAAGAAAAAAACATTTTTAAAATGTTAAAAACGGGACATTTTGAACATTCAGAAAACGTTTCCATAACTTAACAAAACCTTGTTAGAACATATTTTAGTTAGCTGGGTTAGGTTTTACTTTTAACCACTTTTTTCTCTTATGAAGATTGAGACTTTGCAGACCAAAATAAAGAACCTCAGAGAGGTCAAAGGGCATCTAAAGCAGGTTCGACCAAAAGAGTGTGAATGTAACCAAAACACGTAAGCTTTTCATACTTTCATTAACTGCTTAAGTGTTGGTTTGCTCTTTTTTACACAATAGAAAAAATCATGTAATATTTGCTTTAAAGGTATCAGTACAACAATAGAGCACTGTTCAAACTCAAATCAGGGCGGATACATTCTGTCAAGTAGGTTTTCATTCATCATCTGTCATTAACTTCAAGGAAGGCACATTAATGCCTAATGTTGTAATCTAACACACACTTAGACAGTTGATAGTAAAGACATCTATTCTTTTAATCTAAGTGGAATGACCTCCAAAGATAAGAAACAGTGGCTGATGAAAGAGCAGAAACGCAGGAAGAAGCTGAGGAAGCTCCTGAAGCGCCTCCGTAATAATGACACTTGCAGCATGCCTGGCCTCACCTGCTTCACACATGACAACCAACACTGGCAGACCGCCCCCTTCTGGACAAGTACCGCATAGCACATCACCCCAGTTGTTTTATGCCACAAAACTTTTACTTACTAGTTAAATTATTATATAATTTCACTAAAATTATGTTTTTGTGTTGTCAGTGGGGACGTTTTGTGCTTGCACGAGTGCCAACAATAACACTTACTGGTGTCTGAGGACTATCAATGAGACGCACAACTTCCTATTTTGTGAGTTTGCCACTGGCTTCCTGGAGTATTTTGATCTTAACACAGATCCTTATCAGGTAGATCTTTA
Organism: Siphateles boraxobius; assembly: GCF_051911475.1. Lineage (NCBI taxonomy): Eukaryota > Metazoa > Chordata > Actinopteri > Cypriniformes > Leuciscidae > Siphateles > Siphateles boraxobius. The sequence goes on from NW_027509141.1 coordinate 24,421,495, forward strand.
TCTTTTTATCTCCTTTACCATTTTTAATAATTTAATAAGATTTGTCAAGTAGTCATGGGAACCGCTATAATTTCCACTGTTGTTTTTTTGCTGTGTGCAGCTGATAAATGGCGTGAGCACGCTTGATCGTGATGCGGTGAATCACATGCACCAGGAGCTCATGAAACTGCGCAGCTGCAAAGGTCACAAAGAGTGCAATCAGGAGACAGGTGAGTCATGCCACGTGTTTGATTTAAAATCTTTGCTTTGATGTTGCATTTCAACATAAAACCAATAAATATACAATTTATAACCAAGTGACTCATCATATCTCTTACAGGTGGTAAAGAAAGAAACTCTTTGTACGATTATAGGTATGGTTTCATTCTTATATTTTATGGCTGATTAAAAATATGTTTATATATTTTATTCTGTATATATGTGAAAAAGAAATCGTTTGTTACATTATAAATGTTAACTTTTGATCAATTAAACATGTCTGCTGAAAAATATTATATTAAATATTATCAAAGAATCCTGAAAAAATGTATCACGGTTCCCACAAAAATATTAAGCAGAAACCGTTTTCAACAATAACAGGAAATGTTTCTTGAGCACCAAATCTTTTAGATCATTAGAATTATTTCTGAAATATCATGTGACACTGAAGACTGGAGTATTGATGCTGAAAATTCAGCTTTGCAATCATTTGAATAAATGACTTTTTACAAAAAAAGTAACATTTATTTTAAATTGTTATACTATTTAATATTTAATGTTTTTACTTATTTTTTGCTCAATTAAATGCAGTCTTGTTGAGCATAAGAGACTTCAAAGAATTATTATATATTCTATAATATTTATTTATTAGTTATAAAGTTAGTTATAAAGGCTTTAACAGATCTGGATCTTGGGAAATAAATAATGTCCCATCTTTGGTGTGTGTGTGTGTGTGTGTGTGTGTGTGTGTGTGTGTGTGTGTGTGTGTGTGTGTGTGTGTGTGTGTGTGTGTGTGTGTGTGTGTGTGTGTGTGTGTGTGTGTGTGTGTGCGTGTGTGCGTTTGTATATGTGGTTTATGAAGTCACAAATGTATATAATGACATGGGGTAGAGAGGTTTAGGGAATAGAACATACAGTTTGTACAATATAAAAGTCATTGTCTATGGAAAGTCCCCATAAAAAATGAAAACCCAACGTGTGTGTGTGTGTGTGTGTGTGTGTGTGTGTGTGTGTGTGTGTGTGTGTGTGTGTGTGTTCTCCACATGCTTCAGGCCCCTTCATCGTCGAAAGAGGCCAAAAGTGAAGAAACCATCCTCCAAATCAATGTGAGTTTGTTGTACACACCATCTGCTTAATATAATTCAGCCAGCCAGTTATCAGCACTAATCCTCAGTAGTCCTCCTCCCTCTGTCATACAATGTATGTGCATGCTGTCCCTCGCTGCATGAGCAGCTTTTCAATTCTCCGGACATTCCTTTAGATGCACACGTGACGACAAGAGTCCTTCATTACTGATAAGAAAAAGTGTGTTAACGAAGTACAGAGTGGTGCAGACTGCCCCACTGCCATAATTACACATTGTCCTCGTTTTGTACATGACTTTCTTTTCTCTTTATGTTGTTCTTACTTTGCTCAAACATAGACTCCTGTTATCAGAATTAAGATTTTTTTTATTGTCTGTTTACACAGGGGCCAAATTTGGGAAGGATGGGTAGGTTAGTTTATCACTACAATCCACTGTGAAGGATGCACAGAGGTGAGGAATGTGAACTAATGAACTCCTGACCTGAGGACAGCCAGTAAACTCTGCAAACGTCCAGTTATTATGAAGTGTGGATTCTGAGAGAGTCATATCAGTGTGGCCATCTCATTTTCTCTCTCAATGCATTTTTCTATTTACAGTTTTTGATTCACTTCAGTTTTGGGAACTTTTTAATGAAAGACATCTACCATGGAAACTTTTTACCATAAGGGACTTTGATGGATTTTTTTTTTAAATAAGCCAATCTCCATCCAACCCAGCACCTAACATTTCGTGGCTAAAATCAGTCCCCTTCACTGTTCTCATAAGACAAGAAAACTCACATGGCTCATCATTGAGATATAAACTTGTCATCTATAAACACACTACTCCTTTATTATTCCTCCTGTAAGACTGTGATTGTGGGACTCAGATACTGTGTTAAATACAGGGCCGACGTACTCTGACCTAGTTGCTGCTGTGGATATTGTAATATTACTCTCAAACTGAAAATCCCAAGGAAACGTCATGATACTTTACACATGTTGTGCTATATAATAATAATGTCACCAACTTATGTGATTCCGTTCATGGAAATGTTGCTTTTTGAAACATGGTGCTACTTTAAGTTAACACTTGGAACTGAATGCATAATATCTATTTGAATGTATGTGCAATTAATGTAAATATTAGTATATTTTTACCAGACTGAACATATGGTAGTTTCTCTTTGTGACTGTTCTGAAAAGAGAGCACCCTCAGTCTAACAAATGTTTTATGTTTATCTGAATGCACTTATGAATAACATACTAAAACAGTGTTGGAGTAATGATGTGTTATAATAGTTAAATTCAAATATCTGTGTAGGTGTCATTACAAACCAATTCCTTCCCTTTTTGCTGTTTTCCATTGACTTGAAATATGGAAAGCAATGAAGGTATAGTAGTTGGTGAATAAAGTGTTAAATACCCAGGTTTATGCCTTTTTCATATTCCCCATATATATTTTTGTTTTAGAAAGAAACAACTAAAACCAGTCTAAAACTAATTGACTAGTCTTTACTGGTCTCTCGTGTTTGTCTGTTGGCTAGTTTTGTTTGGGTTTTGGGCACTTTTTAGCTCATCAGACTGTGAGACCATCCAAATACTTTATCCAAAACCGGGAGACCATTTAAACCAGCTTAGTTATTTTTTTTTGCCTTTTATGAATCTTCTAAATTTTATGTTTTACTTATAAGATATATGTATGTGTGTCCTGGTCTCTCATCTTGTTTTTGTCACCCAGTCTAAGCTGGTTTGCTGGTCTTGGTTGTTTTCCCTGCATGGTGTTAGTTTCCGTGGTTTGTGTTTACCATGTGGCTGATGATCAGCTACATCATCTGAACCCAATTTGAGCCAGGATGGGATACCATAAAAAAAAAAAAAGAAACTAAAACCAGGCTTCGAGATCAGAAAGAGCAGCCTTAACCTTAACTATTCTACAACGACATTTTGTGCTCCGTTGTGTTGCCTTATTCGCCAGCAGGTGGCGCTTTCCGGATAATCCGATATAGCCTACTGTAAATCCCTTCAGGCAATCAAATATATATTAATCCAACTCCACCTGAACTTGCACCTGTCGTGCAGTATAAACCAACATAAAAAACTCTCCACCACATATAGTTTGTTTTACTAAACTTTTTGGGCGTCACATTTACTCCGTATCAGCCAGGTAAGTTAAACCGGAGTTTCAGTATCTGTGTGTAGGGGGTGGAGAGAGCGAGAGAGAGAGCGGTGCTCACGAGACACCCCCCAGCCATCCAGACCAGCTCACGCGCACACAGCCAGCACAGGCGCGCGAGCATTCAGGACTCTGAACATATCACGAAGCCCTCGCGCAGGACGTCCGACAGACCGAGGAGATAAAGTTTTACCGTCTTTACGCTATCCTTTTATACTTTTTTGTGGTTTAACCGTACAATGTGAGAAGAAATGGCTGGGAAAAGGTAAGTTTGAATCTTTCTTTTGGACAATTAACCAAGTTTTTGACACGTGAAGTTAGCGCGGTGTCTCTCTTGTACGTTAGCCCCTCAACTAGTTTTGGACCTGTAAATTAACTATTAACGTTACTAGGAAACTATAAATACAACTCAATTTGCTTAAGATGTCGGCTATAAATCCTTATGAAAGAAAATATGGAGATTGTGTGAATGGAGAGATGATTTTCCCACGACTCACGAGGAGTCAGTCAAGTGAAATTGTGTTCAGTTTGCTGCTGTCGTTTGTTCAGTCGTGTCATTAAATCAGCATCACTGCCGGAGGCCAACTGTTTCCTCCATATGTATTTGAACTGATTTTATTTGAACCGACTTCACTATAAACATAGCTCAGTCACAGATTATTGGCTGTTTTGACTAACTTGGTGTTCCTCTTACTGTAATCTCAGACTGATCTTATCTGATAAAAAAAGGATAAACTACAGTCCTGTTCACTGATCTTCTTGAGATATGGAACAAAACAAGTTTCACAACTTTACCCGGCTTTCCATTTGTTTTCATTCCATTCTTAAGTAATTAGATATGATCACCACTAGTATGTAGTTGGCTGCCACTTTTTAATGTTTTACAACTGTGTCCTTACTTTTGGTCTCCACATATTTATTAAAATAAATAAATAAAATCAGGACGTATCAAAGTCAGATTTTTTTCCTGAAGATCTTTCTATATTTCACTCCATTTGAGTTCAACAACATCACAAGCTCTTATGATATGTACTTTTTGTATATAATTTAATTTTGCTTATATATTGTTTCTCTCACAATCGTGATATTTACACTCATCATACAAATGATAAAGATGATTTTTTAATTATTAGCCTATCTAATTTATCTAATTAAGACTTCAATTTCCCCCCTAATTTTACGACCGTCCTATTAGCAAGACTACTACTTCTTCAGGAAAAAACATATTAGTGCATTTAATACACCAAATGATGGCTTGGTGACAATTCAGTAGATGGAGCTTAAAATAAGATCCGTACACTCTATTTATTCATTAATTGAACTGCTAGATTTGTCAGGTTTTGTATATAATAAATATGTATGGAATAATGTTACAATCTTTTTTTTTACCTGACAAATGCACATTTTGAGAGAAAATGGAAGAACATGTTGAATCACAATAATTCCTTGATATGTAATGTATGCTTAGTTTTTAACGTTTTTGTTCCAGTATTCAAGAATCAGTCTTGTATCAGATATTGAATGTGGTCTAATTCCTAATATCGGCGGATGGTTACAGGAAACCACCAGAACCCTCTTTGATATCCAACAATACCTTCTGTCGCCTTTACTGTGGTTAGAAGCATTGAAGTCACATAATGTGAGCTGTGGACGCATGTTGCTTTAGCTGGTGCTGCACGGCCAGAAAAACACAGAGCATCTGTTTAGTGAAGGGTTACAGCTGTACGAATTCATTAAATTCATTAAATTAAAATGTAGTCTAACCTCTTTTTCCACCCTGAGCTTGATTATGACACAGATGCTGAAGTGTAAATAGATGAAAAGAGGTGGTTTGAAAGACTTCTGTGAGTGTGCACTGTTTGATGTAACACACTACCGAGCTTTGATCCAGCCGTTGTATTGATGGCTCTCTGTTCCTCTCTCCGAGTTCCCTGTTCAGAAGCTGAGCAGGGGCATGACATTGGACACTTGACGCTTTTAACATTGCCATGTCTCTATGAATCTCAAGTTTGAAGCTTTTTTTTAAATTCTTCAGATGTGTTCAGTTTTGCACCATTTTAAAGAAACTCTAATATGATAAGAACACTGACTGAAGTTAATGGACACTTTTATGGTCTGTTCCAGCTAGTGAGTGTAAATGTATGTTTTGACAGGCTGAGGTTTATCTTTGATCCAGAATGAGATCTTACAATAGGATGTTTTCCCCTGTTTGCATATCTGGTACACAATAGTGTTCAGACAAAGGGAGGACGTAGCATTGTGACAGCAGTTTAGCACCAGTGTTTTAACAAGACCTTTGAGCTCAATGTGAAAAGCACCCATCTCCAGTGCTCAGCCTGAGGCCATGTCTCGCGCGCCAATGAGTTGCTTTTCTATTCCAGGTTTGTTTTTTGTTTTTCATCTGATCTGATGAGGATGATTCTGTTCTTTTGTGTAGATGATATACTATGAATCTGTGCATCACAAATAGTATGTTAAAAAAAAAAAATAGCCTAGGTCTACATTAATTTCAGCTGTCATGTACTTCAAAGTTTTGTTGCTCTGGCAAATACATTGACAGATCACTGGGTTTTCTGTTGCACGCATTTCTGTAATGCGTCACATTTAAATGAGCAATTTTGAAAGAATTTCCATATCTTTAAAAAAAACGACTAGTCATCTGAAAGTTGGTATGTGAAAATTCATCCTACCATTTTTTAGGGATGTCCCGATACCATTTTTTCTGAACCGATCCGATCCGATACCAAAAATTCTGAGTATCGACCGATACCGATCCGATACCAGCGCAGTTTTTTTTTTTAAATCAAATAGAATTTCTATAACTCTGTGTGTTGAACTAATAATCACTCTTTTGGTGTTAAACACAATCTACTTAATACAGAATGAATGAATACAAAAATGATCATAACCTATGACAAAAATTATATTATAAACTAGATTAGTTGATAACTCAGCAGTAAAATTTAGTCTAGAAAAATCACAAGTGCACAATAATTGTATAAAATCTGAACATTGAGTGAAAAAATACATTTAGTGGGAAACAAATAAGACACAATAAGTGTAGCACTAAATTTGGTAAAACTTTACACATTGCTCTTTGTATTGTTGTAAAATACATTCATGAAAAACAAGATAACAAAAATCAAAAAGATCAATTATTTTATATATAGTCTACTATAAAATTAAGACATATTTTAAATGTATAGAACAGCTGTTTAATGAGGCTGCAACATATGATAGATAGGACATAACAAAAAAGGCTATTAATAATCTTCCATTGCGCAAAAGTATTATGATATGACTATGAAAGGCTGTAATACAGTCCGGCACAAAGCCCTTGTGCGCATACCGAGCGCAGAATGATGCGCTTGAAACAACACAGAGTCACAGCGCGCAGCGCGTCGAGTCCGCCTTGAAAAGTTCAAAGCACAAAGGAAAGACATAATGATGCATAGTGTATTATACAGTATCTATCTATGCAATAGTTTATTGAGTCTTTTCTTTTAACAGTTTTAAATTTCAGTTACTGTGCGCGTGAAGAACAATTATAGTGCTCTGACTCTACACTAGTGTTGTGATCTAACAGACACATGGTAGAAAGGAACATGATTAAGGTACAGCAATACAGTCCAGCAAGATAGTCATTTTATGCGAAACCATAGAGCTTTATCTACAGATCAAGTATAATAATAGTAACATTGAAACATCTTGGAGAGAGTTTCATCTGTCGTAAGTGAACGCGACGCGCTGCTGAATGAAGAATGATTGACAGCCGCAGCGGAGGGATGGTTTACGTGTAGGGAGTTTACGTGAACTTGAATTTAATGACTTAAATATTCATTTATATCTTACATTATACTATAGTATGGCTTCCGAACACTCATAATATAGTGCACGAAAACCTTATGGTGCTTTATGCTTTTGTGAGGCTTAACAATAACACAGAAAAGTAAACGCACAATATCGGATTTGGATCGGCCTCGTCTGACCGATACCCGATCCGGCAAAAATGGCAGTATCGGAGCCGATACCGATACTGAGTATCGGATCGGGACATCCCTACCATTTTTTGTAAATAGATCTTATTGTGATGTGTTTATCTATGGATTTTTTTATAAAGCTAAATTTTGGGCTCATTATTTTGATCCCATGAAAACAGCTTACATTTCTTTCTTGATGAAACCCTGGTCCTTTCTTACAATTTTGCAAGATGCATTCAGGTCTCCCTCCATCCAGTTAACAGCTGATGGGTAGAACTGCCCTTATTTTTCTCAATAATCTGTTTCACACTGATGTTCGTCACAAAATGTTACATTGTGACTTTAACGACTAGTTGACTAATTGCTTTTAAATACTGCGTTTCGTAGACACATCATTTCAAGGGTTATTTCGTCCAAAAATTAAAATTCTGTTATCATTTACTTACCCTTGTGTTGATCCAAACCAGTAAAACTTTCGTTCATCTTCGGAACACAAATGAAAATATTTTTAATAAAATCTGAGCCAATCCTGCACTCTCCATTGACAGTCTACACAACTACCACTTTGACATATCAAAAAGTTCATAAAGAGATCATAAAACGATTCCAAATTTGTTTATATTCACATAATTAACATTCATCAACGCACACATCAGTTTAACCCGTTTGCATGTTTTGGATTTTATGGGCCAACATTACTGAGCTAACAAATAACAGTTGGACATTATTTTATCACTGCATTATTTGATCATAGCCATGTGAAACATTTTTATATTAGTGTTGTTATCTTAATTGTTTTATTGGTATTAATTCCTGTGTTTGTTCAGGATGGGGCACTTATAATGCAGTTGTTGACTCCACCTTGACAATTTGTACTGTTAATATGCTAATCTTCTCCAAAACTTGAAAGCATTATTTTTATCCTGTCCTTACTTACTCTCTACTAAGCTCTGAAACAAACATTGAATGATTAGTTCACTCCAGAATTAAATTTCCTGATAATTTACTCACCCCCACATCGTCCAAAATCTTCATGTCTTTCTTTCTTCAGTTGAAAAGATATTAAGGTTGAAAAGATATTAAGGTTTTTGAGGAAAACATTCCAGGATTTTTCTCCATAATGGACTTCAACGGGGACCAATGGGTTGAAGGTCCAAATTGCAGTTTCAATGCAGCTTCAAAGGGCTCTACATGATCCCAGCCGAGGAATAAGGGTCTTATCTTTTGAAATGATCTGTCATTTTCTAAAAAATGTTTTTAAATTGATATACTTTTTAACCACAAATGCTCATATTGCACTAGCTTTGCGATGCGCGTCCACGACTTCACACATTATTTAGTCTAGCTGGTGCTCATGCGGAAGTACCGACTCAGTGTTTACTGTAGTGAAGTACTGTACTGAGTTTTTCGCTCTACCCTACCTTCCTCCTACATCACACGTGACCTTTCCAACGTGATTACGTATTGCGTGAAGTCGTGGACGCCGATTGCAACCCATTGGTCCCAGTTGAAGTCCACTATATGGAGAAAAATCCTGGAATGTTTTCCTCAAAAACCTTCATTTCTTTTCGACTGAAGAAAGAAAGACATGAACATCTTGGACGACATCGGTGTGAGTAAATTATCAGGAAATTTTAAATCTGGAGTGAACTAATCCTTTAACAACTAGTTAGTTGGGCATTCAGGGCTCCCAATTCCCATCTCCTAGGAGTTTGCTTTGACAATGTTGTCCTTTGAGGTGGTTTGGTGACCTCTGACCCTGCTCCCACCCAGTCACTCAGCCTGACCTGAGAGGAAATTTGATGCGTTGAATTTGATACTTTGAAACACTAAAAGTAAGACTTTAACTTGTTGCCCGTCTGACTCTGACTGGACACGTTATGATAAAATCATCATGTTTAGCACGGAAGGTCTGCTCAGGGAACAGTTGATCTTGCTAAATCTTTACAGTTGTTTCTGTATTTCAAAATGAGATGTTCATTCGAAAGAAGTATTATTACTGACGCTGACAGCTGGTAGTAGACAAGCGATTCTGTATTTGAGCACACATCTACTCTGCTACTTCTGTGTGTCTTAGCCCCTCACACATGTCCGTTCACATCTCACTGTTGCTGTCAGTGTGCTCGTTTGTCCTGAATAAGGCCCTTGGAATTGTGGGTGTGCAGGCCTGCAAACAGTGGGCTTGTCAGATTTGTCCTCTCTAGAAAGAAGATTTATTGTTTTGCTAACACAGTTGCTGTTTGGCAGTTACAGACTTCCCGCCCGGAGTAGAAATTTCCAGCAACACTGTCCGTGGAGACAGGAAGTAGTTCAGCAGCAGTGCGGACAAAAACAGCCGTATAACACATACAGGCAGGCAGTGCATCATCCCAAAGAGGTAAACTTTTCTTGCTTTATATAGAAAGAATTCTCGGAAGGGGGTTGTAGTTCAGCATCTCAGACCCCTTATCCTTACCCCAAAGCCACACACCCCCGCTGAGGCACGACTCGTGTTCTGATTGGCCATCAGTGCCGTGAGAGCTTTAATTGTAAAGGGGGTTGTTCCAAATGAATAGAGGCTGATGGTTGTGTTAACAATGCTCTCCATTGTCATGACCCCATTATCCATTAGTAATGGGTGGAATTCTCACATATTGTCATGCATATGATACTGACATACTACAATTTGGCTAGACAGTTTGAAGCCCTCCTTCGTTGAACTACAACACTAAAATACTATCTGCTTTAGTTATCATCATCTCAGGAAAAGCAAGAGACATTAGCCATATGCTCTTTGCAGATTTTTGGGTGATTTAAAAATCTAAAAAATTATTTTCTTGTTTTCCAATAAAAATATCTGAGGATCCTTAACTAGAGAAATTTAGTTTGGAAGCAAAATGACATGATACTAAGTCAAATAAACAACATTGGAGAAGACTAGTGTACATCACCGGAGAGAAGTCAGCTGTTTAACTAGAAAGAAGTTTAAAGGAAAGCAAGATACAAATTTTGGCATCTAATAACATACATGTCTCTGTTTCTGTGGTTTTCTAACACCGCACCTCTTGACGAGCTGTCAGCGTTCAAAAAAGAGTGACGTCATTATATTACCAACTACTATAGTTGTTCAAATCGGATCTGATATTTTTTTTAAATGTTAATTTGGTTGTTGAATGTGATTTTCACTTCTGTAAATAATCAACAAGAGTGAGATCTGTATTTAGCTGCAGTGTGTAGCAGCCCAAAAATGAATAGACCTTTTTTAAGAAATCCAAATATGATTATTTGTTATTAAATAAAACCTTAAATATGTAATAAAATACATTAAAAACATAATATTCAAACAGATGACTGTGATTGTATTTATTGTGGTTTTTAAATCTAGCTTGAGTTGACAGTATTTATAAGAGGGCCCCAATAAGATAATGCTGAGGCTCTGGTTTTGATAGGGATAGGCTTATTTTCTTATGTCTAATTCAATCGAAGGCCCTGTGCCTGTAGTTTTAAATAAATCGCTTTTATTGTAAACAAATACAAACAACTGATTTCTGTTTTTTTGCTCTCACATTCGTTCTTGTGTAGGAAACTCTGACCATACCATGTCCTGTTGTGTATGAATGAACTGTGTCTGTTTAACCTTATTTTTCTCTTCTTTTGCTGGCTTTCAGCCATCTATCAAAATGCTTTCCTGTAACCAATCTGTTAACACACAGCCACCTATATCAGTACTGACATGTTACCCACAAAGATAAATGAAGCCAGCGTTGGTCTTGGTCCGTAAAGCCAGGCAGAATAAAAGTGAAATGGACTGGAGCAGCTGTACCTCTGCTGATGGAGGCCTGGTCCGCTCTAAACATTTGCCCTTTTCAGAATTAGCAAAAGCAACCTGCACAGGGCTCCAGAAAAACAAAACAAAAATAAATAAATGAAGGAGCCATTGACTCCTATAAGAAGCCATTGACTCCTATAAGAAAAAGAAAATAGGTGGTACATTTCTTTTGTAAGTGCCACATAAGAGTAAACATATGTTTTAATTTTTTTTAAACATTTAATTGGTTTGCCCTCCTTTTACAGCATCAGCATTTTCATCAATCTTGTGGATGTCCTGGGAACTAGATTCACCTTAACTGGGAACTGAATGTCTTTTCCAACTTTAGAACTATATTTAGTCACAAAGAATTCATCTTTCTTAACACAGAATCTGAGCCAATGTCACTGTCCATAATTATTCCAGCATCACTTGGCCATTGCCATATGTCTTGCACACATCCAGTCAATTGTTCTTCATTAGTAAAATATGAGAGGTAAATTTGGGGAAAGGCAGCTCTTCACATGCAAAAGGCAGTGTTGAATTTTATTTTTTAGCTCCTTCCATTTTTCTCATCATGTAGCAGTGGCGGATCTAGAATATTTTACATGGGGGGGCAAAGGGGTGGCAAGAGGTCTTGGCAGGGTGGCAGGGGCAGACGGTGGGAATCCCTATATGTGAATTGCTTTAACAAAACAAACACAAAAACAAAGTATTATTGTTTAATCATGCCCTTACACACTACAAAGGTTTTTAATTCAGAACAGGAATAAGCCCAGTGCAGTGTTCAAACAAAACAAAACCGTGCATCTTTTAAAAAGTAAAATTATAACAAGCAAAATGAAAATATAAAAAAAAAGTACAATAATTGTGTCCAAGGACTTTTAGCCTTAATGGTTAGGATCCAGCTACTTTCTTCAACTACTCTTGCCTGCAAAAGTCAATATGTGAAAACCTCTGGTTATCCTTGTATTAGGGGTGGAACGGTACACAGAAGTCACAGTTCGGTTCATACCTCGGTTCAGACATCACGGTTCGGTACGATTTCGGTACAATGGAGTGAAAAGCAAAACAAAAATGCAGAAGGCATTTTTATAAATGTCTTAAGCCTTGTATTTTTTAAATAAGTTTTATTAATAAAGGCATAGAACCAGTTTATTTGTAGTGCACTGACAATAGTTTTATATAATTTAATTAGTTTATTAATTAAATTAATAAAAAGACAAAGACCTTGCGATATGTTTGGTATGTTTGAATGAATTTAAAATTAATTTGCCATATTTCAAATCAATATATTTGTTTTTCTTGATTTTAATTAACCCTAACTTTATTCTCATCTGAATTATAAATAATTGATTTCTGTATAAAATAATACTAGGCTACCATTAAAAAACACATTTGATTTTCTCTAATCAATGTAGAATGTGTAATTTAAAAGTAAAACTGTGTGTATGTGTGTGTGTGTGTGTGTGTGCGTGCGATTTTGGTTGGGTGACAGTTGTAGGTTACAGTTTGACAAGAGAGTGTGACAAAAGCACAATGTTGTGTTTTATTGCGAGTGTACACAAATATATGTAAACACTTTGCAGTTTGATTTATATGTTTACGGAGAATGTTTTTGTTTCCACTGTTCGATCGCGCCCGCGCCTCTCTCTCTCTCTCTCTCTCTCTCTCTCTCTCTCTCTCTCTCTCTCTCTCTCTCTCTCTCTCTCTCTCTCTCTCACACACACACACACACTCACACACAGTTCGATCGCGCCCGCACCTCTCCCTCTCTCTCTCTCTCTCTCTCTCTCTCTCACACACACACACACACGCACACACACAGTTCGATCGCGCCTCTCCCTCTCTCGCGCGCGTACACACACAGTTCAGCATTGCAATATTGACATCGCAGTCTGTTCAATATGCTGCGTTCAGACCAAACGTGAATTGAGGGAATTTTATTGCTACTTAGAGTTTTATTTATTTTTATACCATGCATTCTACATGTAAATTCGTGCACCGAACCGTGACGCCCGTACCGATTCGGTTCAATACGAATACATGTACCGTTCCACCCCTACCTTGTATTACATTACACTATAGGTCCATGTAGCTAATAATAGCCTATATAACAAATATAAAATCAGAAAGATTTATCACATGCACACACACCAGTTATGTTTAGACTACTTAATATAATAATCCTAATTGTATTTGTTATTTCCCCAGTTGTAACCTGGTTTCATTGCTGTGATATCTGAGAGGAATTGGATTTGCTTAGCTAATCAAATGATCGATCTCCTAACTGTTGTAATGTAACGGCGACCATCAGTAAACGTTATTGATACAAACAATTTATATTTTTTATTAAGCTGTATGTCTTTACAAAAATCAAAAAAAGGGTAATAAAAGGGAAGAGTGCTCTTACAAATCACGAGGGAGCGATTTGACCGCTGATTTTGGCTAACGTAATAGACTCGTAAGAGACACCTGCCCCCCCTTGCCCCCCTGTAGATCCGCCCCTGTCATGTAGACAAAATGTTAAATACAAATATAATGGATATGTAATATAGTGCATATATTTAGCTAAATTTTCCTCTTTGTAGTTATTTTTTTCTAGCTGACTAACTGTTTTTTTAATGGCTTATTGTTTACAAGCTGTTTTATTGACGTCTTTTCACTGTTGAAACTGATAGAGCGATTACACGAGACATGATGCATTTCAGTAAGTTGTAGCCTACTGTTTCTTTCATTATACCTTCTGATGTTCATTCATGTTTATTTTGTGCTATAACTAGTAGTAAAGACAAAGAGATGATCTGTTCACGTGCCGCTTGAACTGAACCACATCTGTAAAGAGCGCCAAAACAACATTTATTCTTTTGTGTATTTTGTGATAAAACACGACATAATTTGAAAGCTGAGTCTTTTTTTATTATAAGGAACAAAGCATATTGCGATTATTGGATGGCAGGTGCACTTCAAGTAATATGAAGTTCACGCATCAGCAGAAAACAGTATAAACTAAAGAAATTCTGAGATTTAGGAATCCATATAGGTATTTATTAAAAATGAGAATTGTTATCGATATTGTGTCCACACAGCTGACACGTTTACCTGTTGTAGTTTATCCTTGTTGTGTGCATTTTTACTTCAGTGTCCTGTCCATTCAGTGACACGGAAAGATGATCCTCCGTCGTTTTCTGTCTCTCTCATGCTGGCACAACTGGTGCCTGCTTTTTTAGCAGTCTGGAGTATTCTGCTGCACCTTAATTCACTACTGTATATCAACCCCAGGGTCCAGATCTAACCCTGTGTTCATTCTGAAGATGTTTAGTTAGTACCATGCAGGGTCCGAAATTAGCACCCGCCAAGCGCCAAATGCGGGTAGATTTTCCGTTTGGCGAGTAAATCTCAAAAGGCTATCCGCCACACTGGCGGGTGGATGTTCCAGACATCCAAAGTCTTGCGGAAGTTTCGGGAGTCTCCCGCATATTGATAGCGGCTGCCTGATGCCCGCAAATTAGTTCAAATCTCCAGGAATCTAGAGCGAGCGAGACAGAAAGAGCACGCTCATACTGTGCTCCAAACCGTGTAGCGCGCGCACTGCAGAGAGCGAGAGACCTTGTGTGTGTGTGTGTGCCTCAAGAAACGTGTGTGAACCTTCTCCACACCCAAAATAGACCAACACTAAATATATTATTTTAACTTAAAGAATTAACAAATTAAGATGACAAAAAGAAAACACTGAATCAGTTTGAAGCTTTGAAAAAAACGCTTTTTTTCATCAGACTACGTTTTTTCGTCAAATAAAAATAGCAGGCCTACCTCAATCCACAGCTTGTCTAGTTTTTACTTAAAAAAGTAATATGTCTACATGATGTGGGGTGAGTCTGGATCTCCGATGGCACAGATGTCCCGGGAATACAGAGATGACGTCTCGCTAGAGTGGCCAATTTCGGAAAGCGCCTTTCATTTGCTTGTGGATGTTTGCTTCGCCAGTGATATTGCATTGTACTTGCACTAGGCCTACTGCTATTTTAATACCACGTAGCATATTTTGCAAGTAACTTCGTCGCCCTTTCTGTCAAAATGGTCCCACACAGTAGCTACTTCTTTTCGCTTGCCTTGCTTCATTGTGCTTGCTCAGCGATTATGTCTTTAGGCGCGTGTGGTTGCGCGTGTCGACGCACCCCATGATTTAACAAATACAGGGTATATATACTGTTTTTTTTTACCATGCAGCAAACAAACAAAAAAGCTAAATGTGTGTGTGTGTGTGTGTGTGTATATATATAATTTTAAAACATAATTTTATGTTTACTTTCGGTAAAGTATCTGATAGTTTTACAAAACCTTCAAATGTACTGTTATGAGCACTAGTTCCATGCTCACATCTTCCATGTCTTATATTTGTTGCTCTGATTTGACTTCTATGTACTCTTATTCATTCAACATAATACTTATCTCAGTTAAATGTACTGAAATGAATGTATATGTGACACAAAAAGGCTGTTTATTATTTTGGCCGGTAAAAAATATGCTTGGCTGGTGGATTTTTTCATCTACCAGTCCCCGTGGCAGGTGAGCCAAAAAGTTAATTTCGGACCCTGGTACCATGGTTATGAATGAAGCATTTGCATGAAGCAGGAAGGGACAGAAGAACTCCACCCATTTGCATCCATCTATTTTCATTCAAATGTGTATGAGTACATTTTGTATGTCCAGCTTTTCCTATTATCACTGGAATGAGTGACCTCACTTCACAGAACTAAAGAATTCCTCTGACAGGTGCAGCAGTTTGTTTTTTTGTTTGAATGAAGTGTGTTCACTGTTCACTCTTCTCTATTTCTGGGGCAGGGCAGTGTCCTTCCTTGTGTGTTCTGTTTGTGGAACTATGCCTGTTTGCTTTTGTGTGTACTCAGCTGACACTCTGTGCATTTGTGTTTGAGAGTGACACAGCATGTTTTCTGCACTCAAATGCAGCAAATATGCAAATTAAATTAGTTGTAGGCCATATATGGTTGAAATTGTTTGAGAGGTGAATACTAATTTAAGGATTTGTTTTAGTATATCTACGCAAGTACTTTATTTTTTGCCACACCTTGAGGTAATTACGTAATCCTGGCCCACCTATCACACAATTTGCATGCTGTTCCACCATATTGAACGGCATTACGTCACCTGAACCCTCTTTCACCTGTTATTCCAACCTCCTTTCACTTGTTATTCCAAGGATATATATATATATTTTTTTGTAAATAATCCCTGACATGAACACAGTTTATTTTGAGATAAAGTGGCTCTGTTTAGCACTATCAGCTAGCCAGAGGACTAACTAAGTTGTCTAAGTCAAAGGCAGGTTCTGTTTTTAAACATGTTGGCTTGGTGTGGCAAATGTTTGTCAAGTGTCAAACTCAGAATAGTATGTTATTTTTTGTCTGGAATTCAGCTTTTTGAGGAGTAAATGGCAGCTAAGAGACTTTGGCACAGAGAATTATTGTTAAATTTTTTTCCATTCTTTCAGAGCGGTCTCGGGTAGTCTAAATTAGAAACACCTAAGGTGGAATTTCAAAATTGCGCTCCCAAAAAAAGCACTGAATAAAAATGGCATTTGGCCTCATTTTGGAACAATAGATTTTGTCCATTATGTCGTTGTTTTTTCAGTGCTTGGAGAACAGCCATTTTATAGCTATTTTTAAACAATAGTGCAGATTCAGACTTCAAGAATTTGACAAATAATTTCATTGTTTTATATATATGAGGAAATGATTTGACATATTATTAGAACACTTTCTAAAAATATATTTTTTATCATAGAGAGCTAGACTCAAGAAAAGGGTGAAGGTCTTAGTATGATGTATTCTTGTATTCTGCCTGCTTTTGATGGCGTTATTCAATTCAAATTGATATATTTCTAGTGCCCGAGAAGCACTACTAGGTCAGCAGATGACAGCCTTACTACCAGGAGGGGATAAAGGCACAGTGTGCTTTAAAAAGATATGATTGGCTACATTTATTACAGACAGGAAGGTAACAGGATACCTACTTGATTATTACACAAAAGGATTTTCTATAATGTGAAAAAGAATATCTAACAGCATTAATTTCTTTCTATTATTAATTCTAGAGTTTTGATTCTAATCTACGATCTTATGTTTATTAAAGGAGTTTTCTCTATGCTTGTCAACAAAACTCTCTACACTTTACTAATGTGCTTGCGTATTTACCCAGGAAATACGCCAATGAGACCTCTCAACCAAATGACAGTGTGATTTTTACGGTGGTCTTGGTGGTCAACCTAGATACCTCATGCTTTCTTTTGCAACTTTTCACATTATTTCCTTTTTATTTTTTTACATGTATGCAAATTTGTTTTCTTGATAATATAATGCCAAACATTTGAACTTGATGAGGAGGAATTTAGTCATAAGGATTCTGTTGCAGAGACTGCATGCCTTTCTTGAGGCTGCTTGAACAAGTGAGAAAAAGGTGGGTGGAGTTCAGGACACAAAAGGCCTCCAGTTTAACTGCTCTTCAATTACACGGCTCCCACCCATAAAGCTCTGGATCTAGTAGCGAGAAACAGTTTGTGCAGAATACACTCTAAAGGACAGGATTCTTTATGAGCAGTAACATTGCCAACCTTACCCATAAATAATTTAGTCAAACTGACAAATGTGCACACACACTTGCACATGCATTGACATAAAATGCTTTTCCTTAGGTCAGTTGCTGTTTCTCTCAAGGCAAAGCTCAAATATTTCACTGTGTTAATGAAGGTAAAATGAGCTGATTGGTATGTCGACGACAGATGGTGCCCCAGTATGTCTTTGCTGAGTTCTGTTGTTTTGGTTTGTGTTTCCCAGCTTACCTGGCACAAGCTGTATATTAGTCCCTCTTGGCCTCTGTATATCTACATTTGTTTTTATTAAGATGTAATGATATATTAACAGATTTGGTATTTGCTTTTTTCTCAAATGTAAGGAGTAGAACAATAAAGACAGTTGGACTACTTATGTTACATTTCAAGCACCTTTGAACAGGTGGGCTGACTATTTCTGATCCTGAGCCACAGCTTGGGTTGAAGCCCAGAGAACAAATGGACATATGGACGTGACAACACACAAACACACTGTTCACTGTCCAACCAGTGTTAAAGAGGGCACGTGGCAGGAGAGAAGGAGCACACTTGTTGTGGCACAGAAGCTGGCATACATTGACATGCCTCACTGGAGCATCATCAGACCATTCTAAACAGCTGAAGATGAATCGAAAGGATAATTTACAGTAGCTGTGTCTACATGTCTAGACCTCTGAGTATTCATATCTTCTTGCATTTTATTCTAGTATGTAAGTGTTTGTTTATTTTACGAAGGTTTAAACCACATGAGATAAATATCAGTAGTTTGACTCTCTCGGAATGAGTCATATTGAGTCCTTCGCTGGTTTGGGTGGCCTAAAGAAGCAGTCCCGCCGTGTGACAGATAGTCTGAGCTACTGTACCACATCATGGCTTAAATTAGCACTTAAGATTCTCTGCATTAGGAAACTAGATCAAAAGAAACATAATAGGTTTCTCAGAGGGTTATCATGACCCAAATTAGCTGCATTCAATTTTTGTTGTTGTTGTTTAGGTCTTCATCCGATGTCACTTTACCCATTCGGTGTCCCAGACAGAGGTGAAAAGTTTTGACTTGAGTTTGAGTCTTATTGTAAAATGTAGTAGTACCTTCATTTGGGTTAAGAATTGTATTTGTTGGCTTTAAAGTCGCAATGTAACGGAAGTAGCAACAGATAATTTCTTGTGTATTGTGACATTGAACATCCGAGTGGTCCTATGCATCAGGTGTTGATTGTATGGAGGCAGATCAAAATGTAAGCTTGAAGTCGTTTGTTAGAGGAAGTTGGGGTTTGTGAGGACAGAATGATTGGAGAAGTCTGGTATGGTAAAAAATGTGCATAGATAAATCGATCACAATAAGATCAAAAATATGCATTTATAAAATGGATACATTTCCAGACTTATTCCTCTTACTCTCATGGTAGTCACCATGTTCAGTTCATATTTTAGTGTAATGTCAAACCTTTTTGAACTTTCCACAGTGTCTGCACGTGCGATTCCAAGACGATTGCGTTGCCTTTAGTCTAGCCCATTCTTTCCAATCCTGTCATCTATAAATATTTTAGCAGTCACATGACACACTAAGATGACTTAGAGAGCTTTTCAGACCACGACAAGCTCACCTGTGACCAGTGACCGGTGTGCATGTGTGTATGGTAATATATGTGAATGCTTTCCAGCTCACAACTTTGTTTCCTCGTTTGTGGTTGTATCTGCTGATAGGATTATGGGTGTGCTGAGACAGTGTTTCTGTGCATGCGCTCTCACACATGGTGAATCTCTCTCTGGCTTTGGCCTAATTCCCTTGATAACAGATCCGTCAGATTACACTCAAGAGATTGACCATGAAGCGCAGCCTCTAATTTATAACAGCATATCTGTGCCATTTTTAGTTGATTTGAATTTAATTTACTAGGATTCCAATATACCAACTTTTGTTAGGAAAACAATCACGTGACTGATCACAATCAGTCAATATTATGACAATAAATGTGTTATGTTTTTTTGTTAGTATAATAAATATGACTAATTTAAATTCGATTTGAATGGTGATAATGCTGTCTATTTTTGTCTTCTCAGCGCCGATTGGGTGGAAATCCTGGAGCCTCGTTCACAAGAGCGCATGTACGTGAATCTGGCTACAGGAGAGTGTGGTTGGGACACTCCCACTGACGTGCCTGTCCGCCAGGCTGATGGTAACCAGTGGTGGGAGCTTTTTGACCCCCAGAGCAGCAGGTTCTACTACTACAACTCTGCCGACCGGATCACCGTGTGGCACAGGCCGCAGGGTGCAGATATTGTCCCTCTGTCTCAGCTCCAGGCCATGAAACGCAACACGGCATCCGAGCGCAAGACTGATGGGGGTACTAAAGAAAGGAAACATAGTAATCAGTCCATAGGGAGTCAAGATAGATGCACCCCTCTACCACCCATGGAGCCCTACACTAAAGAGCCAGAATGTGCCGACAAAGAGCCTAAACAACAAGAAATGGACAACAGACAGAAGCCAGACATCCATGGCGCAGACAGCAGCAAAGACTCTGTCAGGTAGGGCTCTGGGCTTTTTCTGCATGTTATCTTGAGTCTAGTCGTTATAGTTCCTTAGAAATAACTGGCCATAACCAGAGACCAATTATCTTCAACTGCTGGAATATCACTCTCATTTTTCCTGACTTTAAAGAAACATTCTGGGTGCAGTACAAGTTACGCTCAACTGGCAGCACTTTTGTCATAATGTTGACTACCACAAACTTTTTTTATTTTATTTATTAACTACCACTTTGACGCTTCAAAAAGTTCATAAAGAGATTGTAAAACAAATCTGGATTGAGCGGTTTAGTCCAAATTTTCTGAAGAGACATGGTCACTTTATATGATGAACAGATTTAATTTAGGCTTTTATTTACATGTAAACATCAGAAAACAAAAACAGAAGCTCAACCGAACCTGCTTGAAGCACAAGAACAAACCTCTTGCAGAAGCTCAAACGTGCTGCGTAACATGAGAATGAACCTCAAAGCTTCCGTTTATTATAACTGATGTGTGAGATGATGAACGTTTATATGTGAATAAATGCTTAAATTAAATCTGTTTCTCTTCAGAAAATTTGGATTAAACTGCCCATTTTTGGGTGAACCATCCCTTTAAATAATTTTTTGCAGTTGTTAGAGTTTTATACTTATATTGTCATTGTGACAGAGTTAAGTTTACAGAGTGGCCTCATTCACTTCCATTGAAAGTTTCTCACTGTAACCCAAAAGGAGGCACAAGTGGAAATTTTATTTTTGTTCAACACTATGTCACAAATGCTGTCGATTCAGCTTAACTTGTACTTGTTTTTGTTTATCATCTACTCATAAGGAAGTAATTTAGATAAATTGCTGCCAAATGTGAAAAGTTGATATTTCAACTTTATGAGTTGAGTGCTTTATGGGAGTTTGCTTGTTTCTTCCCAGACCCATTATCACCTTCATAACCAGATTCCAGCAGTGTTGGGCAAGCTACTTAGAAAATGTAGTGAGCTAAGCTAGCAGTTACTCTACATTAAATGTAGCTTCACTACACTGAAGCTACCACCCTGGGAAATGTAGCAAGCTAAGCTACAGCAATATGTCAAAAGTAGTTTACTACATCTAAGCTACTTTTTCCAATTTAACTTTTATATTGAACCATCTTAATTCCAAGTCAATGCTATCTCAGTGATCAATAAAACTGTCAATCAAACATATAGGCAGGCATAATTTGTCAGTTCTAGGGCTGCACAATTAATCGAATTTCTAATTGCGATTACGATTACGGATGCCACGATTACGTAATCGTTCAAAGCCGCGATTACAAAAGAAAATCCACTCTGCGTGTGTGTGTTTACAGCATAATTAGGCTGTTATGAGATGTGTATCACGACTACTTCAGAAAACCCAGCACAATATGACATACCAGGCAGTGACGTAAGTGTACGCTGAAATAAAAAGACTTTCACCTCAGAAAAACATACTTTACTGTCCTGTCCCGTTATACTGTGCTCGTAGCGCGCACTCTTCAATTGCACGCGCAAATGCGGCGGCGCGCGCTGTGTATCGCTTCACTGTATAATGTGCAAAAGAAACTACGAGCAACGTCGTTACAATGTAAATTAGTAAGTCACGAAATAAAAGTAAAATACCAATAAAGCAGGTGTTAGCTGATAAGGATTTGCATGCAGGTATGATTTTCATTCTATTCACCAGGAGCTGTTTCATTAACAGTTCTTGTTAGTATTGTGTATTCACCATGGTAACTGTCGTTTCCATAACCCCAAAATGCCACTTTATTTTCACTTTGTGTTATTTTTTATATTATTAAATGACTGTGGTGGCTCATATCAACATTGTATTAACAAAAACTAGTTTGGGACTGCTATTTAATTGCTTTTGCATAGTCCTAAATCTATTGGCAGTCTTTTCTAGTCATTCTTACAATTTATGTGTATGTTAAGTAAAGGGGGACAGTACTTGTGTGTGTGTTAACAATTTTTGTGTAAACATGTATTATAATACGCCTATATATATTCAATGTAAATTGTGATAATCGTAATTAATAAATCACAATTACAATTTCAAGGGAATAATCGGCAATTATGATTTTTATCATAATCGTGCAGCTCTAGTCAGTTCAATTGTTTATTCAACAACTGTTCCAAACCATTTTAGCAAAAAAAAAAAAAAACATAACTATGTAAAACCATAGAACTATATAAAACTATAACAAAACCTGGTGTCAAGAGTGTGTGCATCTTTTTCCATTTCTCACGTGTCAGCCCAAGGATTTATATTGGTACGTAATGTCACACCATACGGAGCTGAAGGTGATGGTAATGCACCAAAAAGCTGGTTTGTAGGGGCCTATGAAATCCGTTTTATTTTTTCCCAAATTCCACATATAGTTTTATTTTGTTTTTATTTTTCTGGACTCCAATTTTAATGGTTAAATAAAATGTTAGTAATCAAAAACATGTGTAATCAATTGAATCATGAAACGTATACAATTTAACAATAATTTATTAACATTTTAACAAATAAGTTACATTTTGAGGGCACTATGAAATAGTTTTTTTTAATGGTTTAAATTGTAATGATCAATTATTTAAAAGGACTAATGATTTAAGCAAAACTTTCTTCAAAGGTTAAACCAACCTTTTATTTTGACAGGTTGCCATGTATCTAGACCTTTGAGTCTCTGTTTTTGTTTTTGATGACGATAGTTTTTCTCAAATCAAGCTAAAATGCTGCTAAAGTGACTCCAAGAGCGGCTGTGTAGATGAAGTTCATCAATCCATTACTGAAAACATCGCAAGTGTCATGGGTGCTTCAGTGTGTGGTAAATGAATTCGCGGCCGCGCGTCTGAGCCATTCATTAACAGAGACACGCAGAACATGCATGATTCCTTTTTAAATAGTCTTCATGTGGTTTAATATAAACAGACATTAGTCTATATCGCGATTTTATTTAAGTTTACTTACCTTCTTTTCATCCAAGATCTGACAAATTCCATGAAATTCCGCTTTATACAGTAAATTTCGTTTTTATGCATGGATACTGCGATTCAGTCCATGTTTTCCGTATTGCGGTAATAAAATCATATGGCCCTATGATTGCCAACCACCGTAAACAAGAAGAAGAAGAAGTCACCATCACTAACTGATCCAGCATCAGTGATACTTAGCAGTTTGTATTTTCGATTTGAGCTTGAGTTTTAGAAATGCTTGGAAAAAAATGTAACGTTAGCTTGTGTGGACGCAACAGCACTACTTGATAAAAAAAAGAGCTTCGCTACTGTTAAGCTATTTGATTCAGAAAACAGCGACGCTACCACCACGCTACTGAGAAATGTAGTTAAACTAGTAGCGTCACTACTTGTAGCGACGCTACTGCCCAACACTGGATTCCAATCATACCAGCTCTTTTTCACCTGGCACTGGGCTATGTCTCTGTTATTTCAGTGCCTTATGCTTTACCGAACTACAATACTTAGGCCAGTCATTCTTTCCTAAAACAATCTCTGGGCCCCACCAGATGAAAGCTGCTGGGGTCGGGGCCCAGGGAGAGCCAAACCAATGTGGTTTGAACGTGACTGGACTTTCCCTTTTTCCCGCAAAAAAAGCTCTCTTGAAGCCACGAAATACATTATCCAGCATATACAACGGTTCTTTCTATTTCAGGGAAATGTTGTGCAGGGACCTCGTTCTTTTAAATCCATCCATGGAAAAAGAGTTAATGGACTCCAGTATCATAACAGTTGGATCCCACTGAAGCTTTGGAGGATTTTGAAATTTTGTGGCTACATGTGGCCCGAGCTACTTGATGAGTGGTGAGTGTTATGTAGAGCTGTCCTCTGTCTTCACTTTAGACATGCATGACTGCTGTCTCTGGGAGGCCCAACATTTTTAACCTTTTTGTAAAACTAGAAGGGCAACAAATTTTTGACCTTTAGGTAAAACTAGAAGGGCAACAAACCACTCATCTCCCACCGCCTGGCCTTGAATTTGTTTCTAACCACACAAGCAACAGTATAGCTCTCTCAGGAACCCCACACGTCTAAGCCTCCTAACGGATGACTCACATATTTCAAAGGTCATACGATGTACAAAACAATAGACAGCTGTGTGCGAGAGAATAAGAGATCATAGCTATAGCTACATTAGTGCATTGTGCCTAATTTAGAAGAGTGATAATATCTTAGTTGTTTTCAAACAACTTGTGGGTTGTGAGTAGGGCTGGGAGATATTTTGAACATTCATGATATACACTACTGTTCAAAAGTTACATTTTAAATATATTACAATTAAAAAAGTGTTTTTTTAAATTATAATTTTATTTCGCAAAATAATTTTCGATGTAGTTTTGATCAAATAAATGCATCCTTGGTGAGCCTAAGATTTAAAAAAATCTGTGTATTTGTGATGATTTTTCTGACAACATAAAATTAAGCTGCATTGTGAATATTGTGGCAATTTTAATGAGCTGCCAATTAAGTTTTTAATAGCGTCTTTGATTTAAATTTCAGTATTAAAATCTTGTTTAGATATTTCACCCATAGTAAGAGGGTATTTTGGCTCTTACTGTCCCATGTGTGCTTACACCAGAATGAAGAAAGGCTATTTTGCTGAATTGCTGTATAATTATTATTGATCTGTTGTGACATGTTCTTTGTTATTGTTTCATACATCCAGGGCTCAACATAAAAAAAAATCCCCACTGGCCCCCAGGGCCAGTAGATCAGAGTTTTACTGGCCCTTTCTATATTTTTACTGGCCCTGAAAGAAATAGAAGGAAAAGCACTTTTCCATTAAACTGTATTTATTGTATACATTAGGATTAATTTTTCTTGTCCCCTCACAATGACAAACTAATTATTGATACATGAGGGATGAGTAACGTTACATAT
Organism: Siphateles boraxobius; assembly: GCF_051911475.1. Classification (NCBI taxonomy): domain Eukaryota; kingdom Metazoa; phylum Chordata; class Actinopteri; order Cypriniformes; family Leuciscidae; genus Siphateles; species Siphateles boraxobius. The sequence continues at coordinate 24,446,734 of NW_027509141.1, forward strand.
GCCTATTCTCACTTCAAAATGGCGAAATTAGACGAAAGTATATTAGTTTGCCTGATTATTTATCATTTAACATTTATGACCTAAAAAAGCTGTCAATAAAGAAAAAAAATGAAGAACAAAACAATGTTGAAATTGAAGGATATGGAAACAAATATAGGAAATGTAATGTAGGCTATGCAATAGGCTATTTATGTGCAAAAAGATGGTTAAAATCACATTACATTCTAAAATTGTAACGTTACAATATAAAAACTTTGTTTTTAAAATGACGAAAGCCTAAACTAAAAATGAAAATAAAAACAAAAGCAAACACTATTTTAGCCTGCATTTGATTAACCCATTATAATGGTCACTTTCATATAAATATACTTGTAGGTTTAAAATTCCACATATGGCACATTTATTGTCTTTAAGTATTTTAGCAACATTTACAGTATATTTTAGTCAGAATTCTTACGCTACTATTCTATCGTGCTCGTCTGTTTTGCGCGCATGCGCGCGGCGGCGCTCATTAACGGAAGCATGAATTTTAGCGGAGATTCACTTGCAGAAGCTCGACCTCTCCTGACACTGAAATGGACATATTTGACTTTCTAAAATTTACAGATGGAGAATATACCAGTGAAATGTAAGTTAAGCACTGAGGAAAGCACCACGTCTCAAACGCATTAAACAGCGCAAGTATTTATCTGTCAGTCAGCAACAGTATCTGTCAGAGCATCTGCAGGGCAAGCTGCTTTAAACTTGTTATCTATATCTTACCAGTTATTTTGAAGCGCTTAATACTAGCTTGTGTCATGTTTAGGACAATTGTACTATGTTCTTTCACTGCAGGAGCTCATACTGCGTACTCCGCTATATTTCAGATGTGCTCGTATCAAACTACTGTATCGATATAAACGGTATTGCCTCATTCCATATTGTTTAAAAAAAATCGATATATTGTACAAACTCGATATACTGCCCAGCCCAACTAGGAATGTCCTCTTTCTCGTATCAGCCTTGTAGTTCTTTGACATTTGAACACGTTATAAATAACCTGAAGTAACATTGACACTCTTCGCGCTACTGTGTATGACGTTTGCTGTTTGTTTTGCTGATGGCCAGTGACTGGCCAATCAACTAGCCCGACATACTCTTTTACTGGCCCCGGGCCATCGGGCCATTGCTTATGTCGAGCCCTGATACATCAATGGGAAAGAGTCTCCAATAACGATTTCATTTGTTTTTCCGTCTAAAAATAAAAGCTTGGGAGTGGTCATAAAATATCAGCCTGACAATGATCTAAACAGCACCATCTGTGTTATCATATGGTGTGTTTGGAACAATCAGCTTCCCCTGATTGATGAGCAAAGTGCTAAATCTGGTAGTCATCAAACCCGCCCCTCCAGGACGCAGTCTTGGTACGGGCAAGCAGAGCTTGACCCTAGTCAGAGAATTCTGTAAACATGCTAACCAAATCCCTGTAAACAAACACTAATACACTGGCACACACACAATGTGATCCTGTTTAAATGATGGATAGGTGGCAGGAGCGGGGGTGTTTCTGTGAAAGTTATTAAGTGTTGAGAAAAAGGAAGCTTACTTTTTCCACATCTGCACTAGAGATCACAAGAGTTAATTCAACAATGTCTGTGTGTTATCTAGCATTCAGCTGTTTAGTAGGTTACCATGGCGAGACGATTGGAGATTAGAGCACACCTCTGTGCTTCCTTTGCCATGTGACGCAATGGTGTAACGTAACCCAGGGATGACCTGGGGAAGTTGTGAAGGGGTCACGAAATTCTTTTGTCCTGCAGACGGACCCCAGGCCGAGTGGCTGCTATAGGAAGACAAGGGTTTTAGTTAAGCACGCAAATCCCTGAGGACCAGCTGTTAGGGTTTCCCATAGGATGAACTGGAGTGGGATCTAAGACATTAAATTAACACCCAGCTTAATACAACCTTCTCTTTGTGGACAAATGATTAAATAAACTTTCTTTTGAATAAGTTGACAGATCTGAATAATATACATTGATTTTTATTGTTAAAGACAGAAGTCTTTTTATGGCATGTTTTTCAGAGTGAAATGATTCTGGGATGGAGTTAATGATAACTAACTAAGGCAATGTTGCATGCCATAGCCTAGATAACATTTGTGACCTGATCCAGCAAAATGAGTCACAGTGACCCAAATTTCAAAATTAATATTTTGGTATTAATGGAAAGAGGAGACCATAAGCTTTCAAATGATATCCTAGTCAAAGTCATACCTTGAATGGTTGTAAAGATATACGCATTTGAATTATGGTCGTCTGCCCTCTTTTTCCAATTGAAAACCTGAGAAAATCACTTTTAAAGTATTTTGGCAATTTTTTGTTGATATCTTTCAAAATCCATTGCATTTAAAGGGATAAACTATTTATTTTACATCTTAATTTGACCAAAGACATTGTATATATAAATGCTATTAAACCAGGCTGAAGCTCAAATTATTTTAAAGTTTTTATTTGAATAAATAATTTAAAAGGCACTTTACAAAAATTTACTAAATCAGAAAGATTGAACAGAGGTGCTACATTTTTGCTTGAGAGAGAGGGTGTGTGAGTGTGTTTGTGTGTGTGTGTGTTTGTGTGTGTGTGTCTGTGTGTGTGTATTTCTGTGTGTGAGAGAGAGAGAGAGAGAGAGAGAAAGAGAGAAAGAGAGAGAGAGAGATAAAGTGAGAGAGGCAGAGACAAGGAAACATCAAATAATGCTAGCCTATGCAATCATATCTTTGTGTAGGCTAACTAGTTGACAATAACAGTGTAACAAATTCATAACGGAGATACCAACAGTTAAATATTGGGTTAATCAAAGACATTGTAATGGATTCTTCTTGCAGATAAATACACTCACACAATAGTTCCACTCACTCACATCCATACACAGTAAATACACTCACTCAGATTCAAATTGGACATTAAATTCACATTTCAGCTGTTTTCTTCTTAGCTGGGCAGGGAGAGGGACAACTTACTTTATCAACTGGCGGTTTTGGGCATGTAATGTCCTTTGTATTTTCTCTGCAAAACTCACGGATATTTTTGTACAGATAAGTCTTTCTTTTCAAATCCAGGCCAGGGGGCTTGATGACGCTTTGGTGACTTTGCTCTCTTTTGACAGCGACATTTCTCAAATTAATAATATTTAATCGTTCTGAGGAGATCTGCTAGCTTGTTTACACAGAGCGCTCGCTGCGAGTCTGACAGGAGGGTGGCTGGACCAATCGCGTGCCGGTCAGTCGAAACGGGGCAACGTGTAACACCATTTGGAGAGCAGAGATAGTGACGTTTCAGGGGATACCCGGGAAATGCTCAGAGGTAACGAAAGGAGTTGAAAAAAGCGATGTTCATTTCCAGCGAATTTAGTAAAACTTTGTTAACTCAAGTCATTCAAATACCTTTACTCAATTATCTGGACTGCAGAACTTTGGGAGATTCTTTTTTGAATGTCTGTTCTTTGAAATTAGCACCAAAAAAAATCTATTATTTCATTGTTTTTCCACATAATCTGCCCATATCTTAAAATGGAACTTCTGACTCATTTCGCCAGAGCGGGTCACATTTGTCATTATGATATTGGTATTTATGGGGATTTCTCAGAAGGGCCTGAAAATCGCTGTGTAACGGCTTGGTTAGATACCAAAAGTGAAAGCCGTAAAAGAGAAGCAACACTCATTTTTGCCGGTCTTGTGTGCTTACTTTCACTTGTGTCATGCTCAGATTAGTTTGAGTTGGGGAATATCTGGGAGTTAATAAATAGTTGAGATTGCAAAAGACATTTTTAATGAATTATTTGGTCTTTTTATAGGCTATTATAGGCTCATGTTTTGAGTGAAAAGGTCACCATTAATATCCTTAGGGAGTATTGCTAAAGGGGCATCTCATATTTCAGAAATCATTTGGCCTTTCTCATACCTTTAAATGGTCATAAACATTAAACTTTAAAGAGATTCCTTATATCTTTTGCACAGCCTGTCACACACGTTTTGTTACCTCAGTCCTTTTCCCTGAAAACTAGATTAGTGGCCTAACACAGATCATCTATGAAAGTAGAGCAATTTCGCCTGTTTTGTTTTAATTTAGTCGTGCCTTTGGTGTTGCTTAAAATACATTGAGAACAGATTGCTGCCTTGATCCGCTCGTTCTGCTTGAAACGCAGAGAAATTACTTTTTTTTTTTTTTTTTTACCTTTATGATTCTTTATGTATTAATGTATTTGACTAGAACTGCTACTCTAGTTGTTGGGACCTCATTTTTCACCCGTAACCACGATCATTTCTCTTTGAAAAAAGTATTTGAAACTAATTGTCCACATGTTTTGGTTACACTGTTGTATATGCCTTATTCTCTGTACAGTATGCTCACTGTTCGTGAGGGAATTAGTAGTTTTTATAGCTGTAACCAGAGCCGTGCATTCTCATGCTATCTAATTTCATATCAACAGATGTAGATTAGTGCTGAGATTCCAGAGCCATCTCATTGTCCAAATGCCAAGCTGGCCCCCCTCTGACTGCCTTTTCCGGGGGTTATAGACACCCGAATGTACCAGGGCTCTCAAGTGTCACGCATTGAGCGTGACAGTCGCTCATTTGGGTCTTTTGTCATGCACTCCCGCCACACATTGTATTTCTCACGTGGAAAAATGTATAATATATTTAATATGCCGCAGCACTCAAAATTTCTCTGGCCGCGCCGCTCTCACTATGGAACCGGCAGGAATCAAGCGCGTCTCCCATGGAGTTCTTAGTCGAGCCTGCCACTTATCAGCCAATCAAAAAAAAAAGAGAAAGGGGCTACACAATAGCCAATCAGAAAATAGCACTATTCTACCTGGGTAAGATTTAACGCAACAACCAATGAAAAAAACTTGATTGACACAATGACAACTTGACTGCTGTTAGAGAATGTTTCCCAGATAATTAGCATCAGTTTTTCATGAGTGTCTGTAACTTAGCTAACAGTTTTACAGCCTGGGGATGGGATGTCACTCTTGCCTGTCTTCAAAACTTGAGAGCCCTGTGTACATATACACCACAAGCTCAGTGTGAAACATACAATATGCTCAAAAATAATGAAAAATAATTAATGTATATTTTATTTTGTAGTTGTAGAGCCCTTAGTTATTCCCACCCTGTTCGTGGTCAAGCTTTATTGCTCTTAATAATTTGAATTATCTGCTTAAGTTGTTCTCAAGTCTTTTGAGAGCAGGGTGTGGAGGGAGAGGATGGGTCGGTCACGTGTGCGGTATGTGAAGAAGCTAGACTCACTGGCTCAGTAGTGAGAGGTGTTCAGCTGTCTGCAAACAGCTGAGTCCTCTAGTCCTCAAGAGACCTTCATTTGCTTCATTGAGCAAATATTAAAAAACAAATGTATTAATACATGTGGAATAGAGAGAATGTTATCTCTACTACACACATTACCATTCACAAGTTTAGGGTCACTAAGATTTTAATACTTTTACTCAGCAAGAACTCATTAAATTGATTAATTGCTCTGAGAAACAAAGGTTGAAGATCCAAATGCAGTATTTATTGAACAGGATAATCCTGGGTCATACACAAACAAACAATCCAACCGATCAGGGCTGAAGCAAAGAGCGAAATCCAAGGGAACAGGCAGAGAATCAAGAGAAACGGGACATGGTAGAAACAGGATACAAACACGCTCAGAAATGCAGTGAGACTCATACAAGACTTTGCAGAGATTAACCGAATGAACCAGGCTTTTATAGTGTGAGCTAAACAGGATAATGAGACACAGGTGAATGTGATAATGGATGATGGTCTGGGCAAAGGATTATGGAGAATGGAGTATGTGGATGTGTGGCGATTGTCCGGGTTGGAGTGTCCTCTGATGGTTATCCCGGGCACTCTCACTGGTGATCGTTACAATGTGAAACTGAAGACTGAGTAATGATGCTGAAAATTCAGCTTTGCCAATATAGGAATATATTACATTTGAAAATATATTCAAATAGAAAACAGTGATTTTAATTTGTAAGAATATTTCACTTATCACTTGTTAATTGCATTTTTAATCAAGCAAAGGCATGCTTGAATGATGAGCATAAGAGACTTGTATCAAAAACATTAAAATAAAATTACACAGACCACAAACTTTTGAGCGGTAGTGTATATGAGTGTATGTTAATGTTGCCAAGACTTTCACATCTGTTGAAGATGATTATCAACTATGAGTCATGTTTTAGGTTTTTCGCTATAGACCACATTTCCTCTTCCTGTCCTTACGATGAAAATAGCCTATTATTTTATTTTCCTCTTTAGTTCAGGAAGAGTTTTGGATACATTGTCTTGATTATGTTTTCCGACACTCATGGAAAGTCCAATGCATAATAATGAGGTTAGAACATCTCCACACACATCGTAATATCTCACCTCTGTTTGGACTATTAGTCCCTGTTTACAGCTGGTATTAAGATGTGTTTTGTTTGATCGAATCACAAGTAGATGAGGGAGACACATGCCGTTTACACCTGGTGTTTTAATCTGTCTCTTTTATCCACATTCGAACACTTCTGTTCTGTCCTGTATGGGCTTTTTTAGATCTTTCTATCTGCTGGACGAAATAAGCTCGCACAATTTACATGAATGCATCCGGAGGTGATGGAAAACATACTTGAGCAGCAGCATTCATGCCTGCCCTGACAGCGACAAGACTACGCTGAACGTTGTGAGTGAGTGCATGTTAGAAATCAGCAATGCTGAGAGAACATTGTGCTTGGTACGTTTTTCGTCTTCAGTTGACAAAGTTTAAATCCTGTCTGGCTATTGCGCTTCCCATAATTTTTATGCATTACATCGGTAGGTCGAGAGTAGGTGGTCTTTTATGGCTGTTCGACCACATGAGCGTCTACACTACAAAAGCAATCCAGTCGAATGTGTTTCGAAGTGGACAAGGAAGTGGTCGAAGTGGACAAGCTCAAAACGATTTAGACCCCGTTTACACCTGTATTTAGCATTGTCCACTAGTGATCCGATCAATGAAAACACCTCTTAATACCAGGAGTAAACAGGGCCTTAGACGGCCTAGGACAAATTGATCCTCCCTGACTAGTTAACCTTATTTTCCTCACTGCCAAATTAAATTAGAGTGGCTCTACAGAATCTTATCTTACTTTGACCTCTTTTACACAAAGACTGTAATAAAATGTGTGAATGAACTCTAATTAATCTATGAATTGTCATAATGTACACATGGAATTTGGTATAATCAATGGATAATCTATAAAATCAAAATTAACTTGCCAACAAAACAAAAAAACCTGAATTATCTCAACATTTGAAAAGACATTTGTTTTAGTACATTAATATGCTAGGTTGTCTTTCATCAGTCTACTTGGTAGCAACCACACTCCTTGCCCACAAGGATCTTATTATGAAACATTTGGGTAAGAGAACCATTGCCATGACGCTTAACAACCATGCATTTTCCTGCTATTTAAACAATCCCAGCGCCTTTGAGTGATCAGTGGAAGGAATGCCAACGTTGTTTCTAATACCAACCAAAGCAGCCTCCCATGACTAATCTCTCACTTTCTCAGTTTCTCTCTTCTGCTCTCATTTGACTAGTTTTTGTTCTTCTGCATTTTCATGGTCACACAGTACTTTTTTAGCGGGGGTATGTATAAATACAGTTGGCAACACATCATGTGTTGGGGCCATGCTTTAACGTCAGGGACAACAAGTCATGGTTGCTGTAGTAACTCATTCACTTGTATTGGGAAATGTAAAGAGAAATATCCTATTGATTTTGTCATTTTTCAGAAAGCAACAATCCAAGTCAGACTGAATTTAGGGATTTATTTTGCGTTATATAAAGTTATTCTGCCGACATTAGATATGTTCAGATGTCAAAAATACCTTGATTTATTGGACATTTCTTGTTGTTTTTCCTTTTGAAATTGATGGGTAACTATTTGGGTAACTAATAATTTGTTTGGGGTCTCTTTGTCATCTGTATTTGTAAGTCAGAGGGTGTTACCAATATGTGTCTAGTTTCACCCAAAGGCTTCAAGGCAATGTATAAACTTACTGTTGTTTGGGGACATGTTTAAACAGGTTTTGAGTGTTACTGGTGTCTTATTCCATGTCTGAGTGAACTAAATGTCACTGATTTACTGTATAATTTTTGACAAATTATTGTATGTTGTTCATGCAGACCATGTTTTTAGGTTCAAATTATTTATTTATTATTATGTTTTTTTTTTTCAGAGAAAATCTTGACACGTGTTAGTTTCTCCCCAGTACTTGTGTTTATCAGGTCGTTGAAAAAAACCCCCCAAAAAACTGACAACATATAGTTAATCAGTCAGTGATTATTGCAGTCTTGTTTTTCAAATCCCTATTTTCCATTTGAACATACACTACCATTCAAAATGTTGGGGTCTGTCAGATTTAAAAAGAAAGAAAGATTTTTATTCAGAAAGGATGCATTAAATTGACCAAAAGTGACAGTAAAGAAATGTATAGTGTTACAAAAGATATCTATTTCAAATAAATGTTGTTTCTTTGAATTTTCTGTTCATAAAGAAATCCTGAAAACAAATTGTATTTCATAAAATCTAAAATAAAAATAAGTGGCACAATTTTTTTCAGCATTGATAATAATAAATGTATTTCCTCTTTGTGGTGTGTAGTCCGTCCTTTGAGCTTTAGACTAGTCATTCCCTGTGACAGGAAATTGAGCTGCCTGCTTTCTCACATCGGCAGAACTCATATAGCAACAACATGTTTAATCTGTGGGCCTACATAAACATCTCTCCTGGATGTTCAGTGTCACATTGGAGACTCAACTCTACATTACAGATCCTTTCTAGCATTGTTTTCCCAACATTTAAACAAACTGAACTCATACTTTGCCTTATTGTTAAAGTGACCCTTATAGGATGTTATGTCATTGTTTCATGGCAGACACAGAAGGCTGAATTTCACAGGAAAGAGCAGCTACTTTTTTACAGTCTTCTCTTTGGTGGGTTAACACTTATACAGCAATACCCCCTCCGTCACTACCTTGAGAAACCAACACCATCTAAACATTCACACTCTGTGATTCAAGTGTCAAGTCTTTCTATCAGTGTGACAGACTTTGAACATTGTTGATTGTTGTGTTGTCACGTCTGACAGTCTTTACAATTGCCTTTGGGCTCTGCCAGATGGCTGACTTCCAGTCTTCCTATATGTTGTACCTATCTGGCATTTCAAACGGCTGTTTATCTTCAAAAAATTTAGAAATTATTGGATTATCATAGTCAATGTAATGGTTAAATTAGTGTTTACATACAGTCTGACATAACTCTTATCTCTTAGCCTTCTTTCTGAGGTTGATAGGGTAGGTCTGTTTTATTGTTGTTTTTGGAATGTAGAGGTGAAAGAGGAAGCAGGACCAGGTCTTCATTTGAGAAGTGACTCATTAAAAATCCCCAGAGAAGTTCGCCTGAGCAGTTTTATCAGAGGATTTCTTGGGGGTTTTTGTAATGTGGTATCCAGTTGTGTACATAAAAGCTCTGTGAAGCATATCCCTCATAGACTTCTTTCAGTACAGGACAGGCGTTCATCTCCTCACACAATAACGGTAAATTATTGTGGTAAATTAAAGTATTTACTACGCTCTTTGCTTTGATTTTTTGTTGTGTACTATTAGGGATTATCTGCAAGTTATTAACTTTCTTTTTTAAAGACCTATCACCTATTTTGTGTTTTCACTCTGTACTTTCTAACATTTTATTGGAAATTACTATGATAATGCATATTGGTTTTTTTTGGAGATTGAGTAAATTAACAAATGCAGAAGATTTATGAGGCCGCGTCAAAAAAATATTCTGTTGGGAATAGTGCGAGTACATTTGTGTCTAAATGATTAGTCTGCCTGATGTGAACAGATTAGATCTTTTGTCTTCAGTATGAAACACTGTCTAGGAGTACTGAAGCTGTGGGAGTTGTTGGGTTTACAAACAGAAGCAGATTGGTGTAGTGACAATAACATGTTGTAGCCAAACTTTTTAATAAGAACAATTCAAGGAACCGCATTCATTTTCACCACAAAACTGTTTTACACTCCAACATTGTAGTGTTTTAAAATCTATTTCAGTTGAACAATCATGGTTTTGTTTTCCTGACAATGGCATTATGGATGTTTAAATAGACATTTTATACTCTTCACAGACCCTTAGTTTCCCAAAATTGCTGAGAATGTAGCTAGACTTGTCTGGATGATAAAGACAGCCATGGAGATTGCTGTTTTGGATCTGTTAAAGGCGTCATAAAGATGATTGGTTTTGGCTTCATAGGTTAGCTTTTTAACAAAGTTACTTGTACTTGCTTTTACTGCTTCTCCTTTAGTAGATTTGTGTTGCCATCCGGTGTTTTATGAATTCTTTCCTTATTTTTGGTTCTTATTTTCTAATTTATCTAACTAAAATGCATTTTTTTAACTTTTTACAGGCAAGAGCAAAGAGACACATCTCAGAAGTGGCAGCCCTCACCTGGATCCAAAGCCGCCATGTTGGTAAAGGTCAGCAGCATTGGCAGAAGCCAGACAAGAGGAACCAACGGAGCTGCTTCCCTTCATCTCCCACACAGCAAAGCCAGTGACCATAGTGCCTGCACACTCAATCCTGGCAGCGTCAAATCTGTTTCAGGCTACATGCTGTCCCCGCAGACTTACAAAACCACACCAGGAGGAAAAATAGCAGCGGACTCAAAGCAGGCCCACCACTTGAGGAAAGCGAGCAATGGCAGCTTCTGCCTTGTGACCTCTGGGGACTCTACAGCGTCTCTAAGACCACAGTCCAGCTCACTTAGGCCAGTATCTCCTCAATATGGAGCAACTGCAAGTCTCTATGACGATCCATCATCCGATTGCCCCATTTACGACGAGCCTCCAGTAGATATGGAGGTTGAAGGTGCTCACCTACACAATGGCCCATCCAGACACAATCACAGCCTTCAGAAGATGAAACTCCTCCAACACCCGGTTCAGTCTCACACCGGATCCAGACACAAGAGGAATCCTTCAGACTATAGTCCAGCAGGCTTGGAATGTATCAAGCACATGGTGAATGTTGATCCCAAACAAGGGCTCCTTTCCACCTCACCGGTCCCCTCTCCCAGCCCTTCTCCGACCTCAGCATCCGAGTCACTGCTTCTCCCGACAAGGGGACTTCAGAAGGAGCCAACCAGCCTGGAGAAGAAGCAGTCATGGAGGATCCTAGAAGTGAGTGTGCTCAGAGCTATGGAAGTGCACCACAGCCGGCAGGGCAGCCAAGGATCTCAGGACTATTCCACACCACCGCCTCCCGCCGTAAGCTATCAGGACTCAGGTTACTCAACCGGCCCGTCTCCCAGCCTTCGGAGGAAAAGCAGGAGGAGGATGGGTGCTGGAGCCCAGGGCCGACCCGGGTCTGTGGGCAGCACTGGGGAGCTTACAGCCCTGAACGAGCGCCTGATGGAAGAGATGAGGGAGGTGGTCAGTCGCTCAAACACCATGCGAGAGACCAAAGCCAGTCTGGATTCTGAGATGTCTGTGAACTCTTCCTCACAGCGCACACACAGCGTGGGTCGGTGCTCCTCCAGGGAGGACGTTGCATCTTGCAGTAGGTCACAAAGCAGGACAAGTAACCATCCCAGTTTGGCCTTCACATCTCTGGAGATTCCAGGACGGCAGAAGCGGACTTATGAAAAGGTGGACACGCTTGAGAAGAGTTTGACTTTGTCCTCGCCTGAGACTGCTGGACCCCCCTCACAGGTACAACATAGAAATGTTCAGTTGAATTGTTTATTTGGTAGAAACGACTTGGTAACACTACAATAAAGTTGAATTAGTTTACATTAGTTTGGTTAGGGCTGGGCGATAAAACAGTATTGGTATTTTTTAGACGGTACATTGTCGGTAACAATATACATTTTTTCTGATATCGCTCAATATTTTCATTAAAATGCGCACGCATCGCTGATGCAACCACCATAACGTTGCCCAATATCAAAATGAATGGCAAACATAATGAACTAAAATATTATCATATTTAAATGTTATTAATTATTAATATGATGACCAAAACATTATTTGTTCATCCTTCAAATATTACCCCATTTATAAAACTAAACGTTTCAAGATGTAGGAAAACTCATACTTATTTAAAAATATTTTTTCTTTTAATAAATGTATTTATTTTTTTAAATCAAGGACATTTCTCTGGCATTTCTACTTTTTTAAAAATCTTAATATAAGACATAAAGAAGAGATTTTTATTTTTATTTACATTTTATTTTTGTTTTTGACTGCTTAAACTAATATAATTTGTTGTTTGCCTTAATAATGTAAAAAAAACACACAAAAAAACATAAAAAATCCCCCAGTGGTTTAAATTCAAACTTCTATACTTGTCTTTAAGGCGAGACACAACAAGTGAATAGGGTAATTTTTTTAACAGGCAGATATCACCATGAAACTTTGCCAGTTGATTACCTACATTAAGATGAGAAAAAATGTATTACAAGTTTTCTGTAATTTAATGTTTAAATATGCAAATGAGGCATTACCTAATTAAATATGCGCCAATTTGCATATATTTTAAAAAATGAAATCTGATAATTGGATAAAGCCAGGTTCAAAAAAAAATTTTCATTGTGTTCACATATTAGATGGGGAAAAAATTACAGAGGGATTTATGGATTTCTACTTTTGTTATCCTGTAAATCAGAATATACTGCCAATAGCCTTAAAAAAATGATTTTCGCCATGTTTTTTGGAATAAAATGTTATATAAATCAGGCTAGGAATAATATATTTACAAATCCCTCTGTAAATGTCTTCATAATATAACTAGGTACAAGGCTGGAAAGTTTTGTGTATATAGGTGCTACTGAAGTGGAGATTTCGAACTTGGAGTATGAGAGAAAAGTCATTTTGAGAAAACGGGCTTTAAAGATTTAGCATCAGCCAATGAGATTGCGCATTTAGAGTAAAATCCCCCCTTTTACTTTCGCGATTGGTTGCTGATAAAAAGGAAATGACCATATTTGGATACAATCAGTATTGTACAGGAGAGAGAGAGCTTTGTAACGGTGTGTGTGATGACAGGGTGCAGATCGCGATCGCGGAGCAGCAGGATGATTTTAGAACGACGACTTTTGATGAATTTATGAGAAATCTACACACGCAAACAGACAAAGTGTAGTAAATAATGACCTAAATGTGTATTTCGGACTTTTTTTCACCACAAGCCTGAAAGAAGACATGTTATTGAAGACAAATATCCCAAAATCTCAAAATTGACCAGTGAAAAAAAACGATGTTTTTGCCTGCCGTGTCACGGCTTAAAAAAAAAGTTTATAAAAATGTCAATATTTATCGATACCGAATGATATGAAACATTATATCGTGATGCATTTTTTAGCTATATCGCACAGCCCTAAGTTTGGTATCATGAACTAACAATCAACTGCTTTTACAGCATTTATTAACTTTGGTTATAGGGATAGTTTATCCAAAAAAGAAGATTCTGTCATTTATTTGAAAAACAAAGTATATATTTCTGGAATATTAAACTATTTTTGTTTAAACAACATTGTTTAAACCCCACTGACTTGCATTGTTTAGACACAAAAGACAGGCATTTTTCAAAATAGGTTACTTTATGTTCCATAGAAAAGAGACACACAGGTTTGGACCGATGAGTAAATGATAAAACCTTTATTGTTGGGGGAAACTATCTCTTTAATGTTAATGTCTATTAACTAATATTAACCAAAACAATTTATTGTAAAATGTTACTGGCAGTCTTCTGGTAAACTATCACTTACTTATAATGAGCTTAACATTTACTCGTCCTCCATGAGAGTAGCTTTTCCCTTGTTATTTATGGAGATTTGCAGTCTTTTAGAAAATATGTGTATGAACTTCTGACACACTTCTTTTCCACAGATCTTGAGTTTCAGCATCATTAAAAACCAGACGTAGTAGGCTATTTGTTTAATCTTTATGTGGGACTGTTGGGAGAGCGTTTTGTTTTGGTTGAAGTTTTTCATGAGGTCTGTATTAGAAACAGAGTATTGTGTACACCTTACACCAGCCATTATAACATAATAGTGATGAAAAATATCAGTCTTAGTTATTTCAGTCTAAAACATAAATTACAATGAGGCAACAGGCAGTATAACAACATCTTTCTCTTTTGTACTCAACATTGCAGTCAGGCAAGTTAGAGGTAATTCCTCTGCTGCACATGATTCTAGTTAAGGGCAATAATTTCACTCAAAGGAACGGTTACTGCCGCTCTGACCCGTAGCAAAGCTGTAATATGTCCTCCCTCAGTGATGAATTCTATCTGCATTGTTCAACAGACAGGCGCCCAGAGGACCGTACTTCTCAAATGCTTTCAACCTCGCTACTTGGGTTTCGATCCAATCAGCTCTGAAAACATGAAAGGGATTATTTTAGGGCTTTAAGACTTATAGGTGCTGATCGTTTTTATTACCTATTTAAAAAAGGCGATGATATCTACTCTCGTCGAACCCAACTCAATCCAGGTCCAGCAGTGAACTGCCAGGGTAATGGGTGAAATGCCAGACCGTAGTGGAGCTGCAAAACACGACACCTATTGAGCAGGAAGGATGGCTACTGTGGCACATATGGTAGCATCGCTGACACAGACGGGACAGTGGGGTCCTGGACAGGCGTGGTCACTGCACCGACCAATTGTGTGTCTACGGTGCAGTCGATAGGGGTTTGAAACCTGCTGGGGATTGTTCCATAAGCTGATGACATCATAGGTCACCTCATTCCCTGGTGTATAAGCCATTTCACCACACTGGCAATTTCAATGTGCTGCTTCTTTTGGCAGATGATAGTGAATACACAGAGAAAAAAAATCTGAAAATATTTTATGATTCTGTTTCTTGTGTCATCATGGGGAATCCATCCATAACAGTGGTGTTTTTGTTAACTAAAACTAAAAAATTGTGTTTTGTTAATTGAAATAAAGCTGAAATAAAATTATAAATAAATATTAGAGGAACAACTAAAACTTAAAAAACCTTAAACAAAAATTTGAAATGTTGCCTTAGCAACCATTTGAAATAAAACAAGTGCAAGTTGAAGCACTAAAATCACTGAATGTTACATAAAAATACATTAAATCTAAATAGATATTTTTCTGTATGAAAATTTAAATTAAAACCTGAAAATATAAAAATAAAAGCTAATTCAAAACATTAGTAAATAATATATATCTAGTAAATAAGTAATGCTTAAATAATACTGATAAATACTGATTAAAATACTGACCATAAACATAAAAACCGTATGGTTTTAATAGACCCACATTGTTTCTACAAAGGTGAACTCTAATTGAATTGCTTAAATGAACTCTATGAATTATGTCAATTTGACCCACAGTGTCCTAAATATTCTATATTTGGTATAAAAGTGAAGTTGGCACACATGTTGTGTCTAGATTTTGTAACAGGAATGCAGCTTTCCGTACACCAAGAGAGGCAATGACTGCATAAGGGACCTTATTACAGGACAAAATTTCTCCAGGGATCAAAATGAGGCCATTGCTGGATTTGCACTATTTTTTAGAGACATAGAAGGAGAAAAGACTTGCTGTAGAAGGATTTTTATGTCAGAGTTTGGTCATACTTCATCTATAGTGGATTGGATTTTTTTTTTTTTTTTTACATGTTGTTTGATGGAGATTATTGTGATTTTTGTGTTAATTTACGATTTTAGGTGCCGATCCTGCAATTATCGCAGAACATAAAGAGGGACAGAGGGTCAAGTTCTGTAAACGGCAGTCGGAACAAACTGAAGCTGTAGAGAAATAGATTTTTTTATGAATACCTGTGTTCTCACCGTGTTTCTCCTCCTCTGTAGGCGGGAACTCTGGAGCCAAAGGTTCAGTTGGACAGCAGAAAGAAAGGTATGGTAGACAACAGAACGGGCTCACTTGGCCCTCATCGCCACGTAGCCAGCGATACCAATTTACAGGGAGGTGATGGTGGGGCTTACCAGCTATCCTACGCCACCCTTCGTCAGCCACCACCCCTAGACTCCAACATGGCCGACTGGGCCAGCAAGCACTTGAACATGCACACCCAGGGCCTGTTCCGCCGTCGAGTCTCCATCGCCAACATGCTGTCATGGAACCGCGGTTCCATCAAGAAACCCATGCTGATGACCAACGACCGCACTGTGCGCAAAGAAGCCTGCGAGATGTTTAAGCTCGTCCAGGCATACATGGGAGACCGACCTTCACGGTTGGACCGGCGGCATGCGGCTCTCCTAGTTGTCACTAAGTGTTGGGGCATGCAGGGCCTGAGGGATGAGCTCTATGTCCAGCTCGTGAGGCAGACCACAGGCAACACCAGCCCACGCAGTCTGGCTGCAGGCTGGGAGCTTATGGCTGTGTGCCTCGCCTTCTTTGCTCCTTCACCCAAGTTCTGCTGCTACCTGGAAGGCTACATTCAGAGGCACTTGGAGCCAACCAATGACAAAAAAAGTGAGTTTGTCAGTTAATTCAAAATCAAATAATATTATAAAATAATCTTGCTAACTGAGCCGTACACTAGGCTACAGGCAATGTGTCTCGTCAAACCATCAAGAGGTTGTTCACACTGGACACATTCTTGTGTTCTAAAACAGTGACACGAACACAACTGAATGGAACAGAAGTCCTCAAGACACATTTTTAAAACGTATGGCATCTTAAAAATGCAAAGAACACATCCTGTCAACAGCCCCGCAGGTCAAAGTCAAATTTTTGGGGCAGTTTGATTTTTTTTTTTTAAAGGAAATAAAACTTTTATTGAGCAAGGATTCATTAATCTACCAAAACTGACAGTAAGGACTCTTATAATAATCATCAAAGAATCCAGATTTTTTTGGTTCCCACCAGGTTTTTGGTTGGCTGGTTTCCACCAGCAAACTTTTTTCAACATTGATAATAAAATGAAAATATTACTTGAGCACCAAATCAGCATATTAGAATGATTTCTGATGTATCATGTGACACTGAAGACTAGAATAATGGCTGCTGGAAATTCAGCTTTGAATATATTTTAAATATATTAAAATTGGAAACAGTTATTTTAAATTTGAATAATATTTAACAGTATTAGTTTTACTGTATATTTGATCAAATACAGGACTTTTCTTAAATTTTTTTTTAACATGCAATTAATTGTGATTTAATTAATTTTGCATATAATTTAACAAATTTTATTCTAAAAAATATATATCAAATGAAAGCACTATTTTATATATAAATGTTTTATTTTTATTTTATTTTTATATATAAATGTTTACTTTTGCAGTAACCCTGTACATACTGGACCAGCAGGATATTAAGAAGAAGAACTCAAAGTCAAGGAAGAAGAGAAAACAGAGCTCAGAGGAGGAAGCAGAAGGTATGTTTTTTTTTTTACTATGGCTGTTTCCTTATCTGAGACAAATTTTGTAACGAAACCAAAAAAATAATAAATTGACCTCAGTCACTTTGTTCAGAGGAAAGTTTGTTGAAATAGATATTTGAGAGATTTTTAAGAGATTTGGAATATGTAATGGATCAACTAGAGATTTAATGTACCTCTATACACTGATAAAGAATTAGATGTTGGTATGCAGGTCTCTGTAAATATATATTGAGTGATCTTCATTTGTGGGTGCATCCCACTGCATTAGCAACATTGATTATTTGACAGGTCAATAAAACTATTTTAATTAGCCCTCTCGGGCAGTATGCATCACGTTTGCTAAATCAGTAGATGACTGTACCTCCATATGGCGACACTTTGACCTTGTTACTGTATTACCACAATGATTGGTCCTGATGATCTCATCAGATTTCTGCCAACACATAGCCTTGGCATTGACCACAGTGAGGATCCCTTACACTGATTTTCACTGCCTGCACATAGCCTATGCATGCATGGCATAACAGTGACTCACAGGCACTGCTGCAGAACTACTCATGAGCCATCTGTAGTCACAGGATCATTAGACTAACACCAGCCACTGGCCACTTGAAGGAGCGGGATATGGCTCATGGCCTGCAATGATTGTAAGTCATTTTGTTGGATCTGATGGGCAGATGTCCAGATAAGTGGGTCGACTTCACAGATAGTGCTGCAGATGGATGTGAGTCACTATGTGTGGATTCTCAAGGTTAGATCTGGTCTGTAAGTAGGGCCGGCTCATCTGTGGAGTTTATTGGGATGCTGAATGCCCTGATGACGGGACCGCTGTAAAAAGGAATTTACTCATGTCTCTGACATAAGGAGTCACCACAAAGATCTGTGTGGTCTCATTTGTGGCCTCTGAAAAGATTGTTGTTTCCTCTGGCTTTCCTTCACTTTATTGTTGCCTTTCATTTCAAATGAGTGCAAGCTGTTGCTTCAGAGCAGGACCACCAGCAATTAGTCATGCAAAATATTCAGAATTAAGCAGAATCCGTATGTTTACCCTGTAAATGAACTGTTTAGGTTAAGGAATCCAAAAAAAAAAAAAGAGATCAAGGGCAAATTTATGATGCAATATCTCTCATTAAACATAATTGCAGTCTGGTGCGGGGTAATGAACAAGAGGTTGTGTCAACACGCATGTGTGTCACCTGTTTGCCATAAATCTGAAGGGGTGTCGAGTTTGGGGCACATTCCAGAAAAGATGCTTTTTATCGCCGTACAAGTTTTTACCATCTGGCTCCTTTAGTTAAGATTCGTAAAGCCTGCAGTGACGGTATTAGAAATGCCCCCTATGGATTTATCTTTGGAGTTATGAAGCTCTTCTGTGAAACCAGAGAAATCCTGAAGAGTCAGGCTGTCGTTTCTCTAAAATACGGAGCACAGACTGCTATAAATTCAAAATTTCTCAATGTACAATAAATATTAGTAATTCTACATGTCTGGAGTTTCTCAGAATCTGACATCAAGTCATATCTGTTAATATAATTTATTCTAAGTAATGGAAAACGTTCTGCAATGTCTACTTTTATAGTCCTTGGCTCTTACATAACAGAAGGACAAAACAGCACATTGATGAAACACAGCCTAGTAGAAAACCCCTGTCTTTTCCTCTTCTCCAGTTCACATGTTGATTTGATGAGTCACTACTAACAGAATGTGCAGGCTGGATTTCCTCCTCCACACTTTTAATGGAACCAAATCATTTTCATTCACTGTTAAAAAAGTGACTCATTTTGAAGTGCTTTACTCCCCACGTGCCGCTGTGATCCCATGATCGCTGGTGCCACAACAACTATTACAGAGCAATATGGAACTTCCGTTTCAGACAAAGAAAACTAACTCAGTTCTCAAAGTTTTTAACTTGTAAAACAGGTTTTAATGCATTAGATGTAAATCTGTCAGTGATTAGGCTGTGCAGATCCTGTATCTTAGAATAGTAGGAATAGATGATGTCTTTTTGTCTCTAGCGCTTCCCATCAGCACATATGCCAAGTACTGCTACCGGAAGCTCCAGAAAGTGGCGGTCACTGGAGGGAAAAAGGTGGGTTTTTAACAAATACACCGAAGAAAAATCAGGTGTTTAAGAAAGAAGATAATAAATATCAATTCATCTATTTCTCGTAAAGGGTCTCCGTAAGCCTAGCTTGGAAGAGGTGGACCACAGTCGACGTGCCATCATGACCCCCTCACTATTCGGCAGCTCTCTAGAGGAAGTGATGGAGCGGCAGAGTGAACTCTTCCCAGACAGGAAGTTACCATGGGTGCAAGTGCAGCTGTCTCAGTATGTGCTGGCTCTGGGTGGAGCTCAGACTGAGGGGATATTCAGGTAAGACCTGCTTAACTCTCTACTAACTAGAGAGTATATTTTACTATGAGTGTGTTGACAAGTAAATAAGTGTCATTAGCACAGTTAAATAAAAGTATTAATAAAAAAAAAAATCTTAGCGACTCCAAACTTGTATGTATTAATTAGTTTACAGTTTTATTAGAAATTTAGAAATGTAATACTCTCACACTAATTGCTTGTTTTCACTCTGAAAGCAAAAATAAATCATATCATCACTTTGTTAATTTATTTAAAAGGACTTGGTGCCCTTTAAAATCTCCAGCGTAACTTGTAGTTGTTATGGGTTGGTTGAAGGAAGATGGAGATGAAAGTAGTTTAAAACACTTTCTTTAATAATACTTGCACGGAAGACAGGCGAACAGGTTTGACAGCGTGTATCACACAAACACAGAGTGTGTATCACAAAAACAGTATCACACGAACACAGAGTGTGTATCATACGAACAGTTTGTATCACACGAACAGAGTGTGTATCACACGAACACAGAGTGTGTATCACACGAACACAGAGTGTGTTTCACACGAACACAGAGTGTGTATCACACGAACACAAAGTGTGTATCACACGAGTGTGTATCACACGAACACAGAGTGTGTATCACACGAACACAGAATGTGTATCACACGAACACAGAGTGTGTATCACACGAACACAGAGTGTGTATCACACGAACACAGAGTGTGTATCACACGAACACAAAGTGTGTATCACACGAGTGTGTATCACACGAACACAAAGTGTGTATCACACGAACAATACCGGACACTGAACAGAAGACAGGCAGGAACTTAAATACACAATGATGATAGCAATTAAGGACAGGCAGCTGTGAGGAAGGTGATTGTGGCGGGAAACACTGACAGGGAAACACGTGAGAAATCAAAACAAACTGAAAGTCAATGAGCCTAATGGTGACAGTAGTGTAGTTAACTACACATTTAAACTAATCAAACACTCCCTTTTTTCAACTCTGTATTTTGTAATTGTATAGTTATAGCGCTTTTTTCTCTTCCTCCTTTGTGTTCGCTGTGGTGGAGCGGTGATGAAATATTGTTCTTGTAAATACTTTCCAGCATTTCAGTAATAAAAGTGTACATCTTTAAAATGCATGCAGATTACAGTTAAGCACAACAGTTATCATAAGTAAGGTGCTCGACAGTGATCAAAAAGGATTTAAACAGTGAATTTTAAAGTGATCTCTTTTTGTAAGCTCAGAGATGTGGATTTCGGACAGCAATTAAATCACCACACGACCTTGGTGTTTGTCAAAAACCAGTAGGTAATTCGGCCAAGGATTTTTACGCGGGTGGTGGGAGAAAAACACTGACATTCTGAATTCGGACGGCAATAAATTCACATACTGGCCCCTGTAAATGTTGAAAATACCTTACTATCCCATGAGAAACAATTACCGTTCGAATAATGCTTTTGAATACTTTTCCATGCTAAAGCAATAACACGTTTAGCTTGTATTAAACTGAAATCTATGTTTTGTTGCCTGTTTTTGCAGTTACATCAACCCTTACTGGATATACAGTCCTGTGCAAAAGTATTAGGCATGTTAGTATTTTCACACAAAAAATGGTTTTAGGCCAGTTATTTATATCTTTTGCTGTAATGTCAGTAGGAAATATCATAATTACATTTCCAAACATTCCTTTTGCCATTAATTGTAATAATCCAGTGAGCTTTTTGTATGCACAAGGAGTCTGACTACAGCCGGTATGATCTGATCCACACGGAAATCTGATCTCACCATCATCGAGTCCGTCTGAGATTACATGAAGAAACAGAAAAAAATAAAAGCAGACTAAATCCAGAAGAACTGTTGCAACGTCTCCCAAGACGCTTGAAGAAACCTGCCCGCAAATCTACCTGAAAAACTATGTGCAGGTGTACCTGGGCAAAAGCTGTTTTAAACACAGGGGTGGTCACACCAAATATGGATTTGATTTAGTAAATAGAAGTTAATTGATAAATGAAACTATTTGTGACTTTCATTTTGAAAGCATCCTCACTTGACAGCATTTTTACACAAGTGCCTAAAGCTTTACACAGCACTGTAGCTTTGGAGGCAGGTTTCTTCAGGTTCTTCGTTTGCAGACGTTGCCACTGTTCTTCTAGATTTAGTCTGTCTCAGTTTTTTTCTGTTTCTTCATGTAATCACAGACAGACTCATACAAAACATACAAAAAAACTCATACAGTGCATACAAAAATCTCGCTGGATTATTTCAATTAATGGCAAAAGGAATGTTTGAAAATGTAAACTGATATTTCCTACTGACACACTACAGCAAAAGATAAAAAATATCTGCAAATCACTTTTTTTATTTTGTCGAAAATAGTATGCAATAGACACAATTTAGGTTCCAGATCACCTCAAGAATATCCTTCCAGAACACCTACAACTTTCTACATTCCCACATACAGTGAAACATACAATGCCAATTTTCTCTTTACATTTATGCAATTATCTGGGATGTTAGGATTAAACCTATGCACTTTAGCTGGGCTAATGTATGTCCTTAGCATCCTTAGCATGTACCTAGTATTGATTGATTTAGTTTGAGCCAAAAGGCAAGAATGATCAAACTCTCCTTTTAAACATGTCAGGTAATGAGTAGCTTGTTGCTTGGCAAACTGCAGTTTCAAAATAGATTCCCCCTAGTGTCATATATTTATCTCTTGGGAGGGAAATTGCATAACTTATGGATGCGAAAGACTAACTGAGGGACATACAATTTTGCTCAACTCACTAGTTCATGCATAATTATGGTGTGCTGTCTCCCTCTGGTGGTTCTCGAGTGTAACATTAGAATTTCCTCCTACAGGGTCCCTGGTGACATTGATGAAGTTAATGCACTGAAGCTACAGGTGGACCAGTGGAGGATTCCTGAAAATTTGTCAGACCCTAACGTTCCTGGTGAGTAACTGTTCTCATGCATTTATAAGAATATTACGTAGCCAAAGACAATATTTACTGGCATTCCAATAAAATACCAGACATGTTTTAACATCTTATACTAATGTTTTCCTCAGCCTCTCTGATGAAGCTCTGGTACCGTGAACTGGAAGAGCCTCTTATCCCTATGAGTTTCTACAAGGAGTGTGTCAGTAACTATGATGATCCTGTGGCAGCCATCAGCGTGGTGCAGTTGCTGCCTGAGCTCAACCAGATGGTGTTGTGCTACTTCATCCACTTCCTACAGGTAGCCACAACACTCAAACACACACAATGGGCAGAAATGCTTTCAAATGCACAAAAAAAGTCTTATTTCACTTATGTATGTCCCATGTCTTCCTCAGGTTTTTGCTCAGCCTACGAATGTTGCAGTCACTAAAATGGACGTAAACAACCTTGCAATGGTAATGGCTCCTAATTGCCTTCGCTGCCAGTCGGACGACCCCCGTGTCATATTCGAAAACACCCGCAAGGAGATGTCTTTTCTGCGAATGCTTATTGTACATCTGGACACAAGCTTCATTGAGGGCATTGTTTAAAGTTCTTTAGGTCTCACTGGCAGCACATGATTCAGTGATACACAACCAACCTTCTTACAAATATGACAATATGGATAAAAACTAGGCAAAATCTTAGACAAAAGTACACTTTTAAGGATGATTGTTTATGAAAAATGTGTTTATATTTTAACTGGAAAACTCTCCACAACGTCACTGTTGGTTTTGTTAGTTAGGTGTGTTCTGCCCCCTTCCTCGATATAAAGACAAGTGAAATTGATGGTAACATGGCAGAAATGTCATTTCCTTCAATGTTTATCTTAAGTTCTTTGCATGTTCAAGAAATGCATTAAAAACAGGCACATCTTCAGTTGTGATGTTCACAAATTGTTAGTGGTACATACGTTAATGTGCATTGCAAGGTTCAAAGTTAAAAGTAACTTGCATGGATGCATTGCTTTGTGAGCACTCAAACGCTGTCTGCTTGTGTTGTATAGTTAGTCATAGTGACAGGCTGTAAGAAAACTTTATTTTGTTTGTCCAGTATCTTTGTGGATTTTAAAGAAAAGGTCATCTGTTATGTACAGGACAAATTTATAAACGTTGTATTTGTTCTTAGTTCTTAGTATCTATATAAAAGAAAAAAATAGCTTTTGTTAGATTGAGTGTGACTTTTTCATACTCTGTCCAATAATATACAGTATTTTAAGAAGTGAAAGTTTTCTATTTTATGAATTTTTTTTTAAAGAAACTGCTACTCCCTGATAATCAGGAATGTAATTTATGCGAAATTGTCCAGTCGTGAAATTGTATTTCCAGCTCCCATTGGAAGTCCACAGCCTCATACATACCATTTGGAAATACTACTTAAAAAAAATTTGTAAATTAATTAAATATATAAAGTGATAATGAAATTATATGCCATTGTTTGATCCCTGTAAAAAAAAAAGCCTTTGAAGAATTAAAATGTAAAATCTTGGAAAAGACTAAATAAAAACCATGGCTTATCTAAAAAGACAGGTATACCCTTTGTGTATTCATGTTCTTTGTGAGTCTTTGTATGTAAATAAAGATTGTAATTAGTGCTGCTTATTTTACTGATGTTGCTTATAAATGGAACTGAGTGGTGGTGAGTTTCTAAGTATCTAAATACTTTTGTATTTAGTATTCTGTGCTATAGACTAATTGTGTATGATCAAAATATTCTATACAACCTTTGGATTGTGTGTGTATTTTGTGTGAAATGGATGTTGAGGAATAAGTATAATAAAGTTTCACAAAGATGTGATTTTTGTTTATTCATTATTCGTGGGGTTTAGTAAAATTAGGCTCTATACATAATACCTATATAATGTTACATTATATAAATAGACTACTGTTCAAAAGTTTGGGGATGGTAAACATTTTTTTATGTTTTTCAAATGAGTCTCTTACGCTCACCAAGGCTACATTTATTTATTTATATTTTAATATGTAATTTACTCCTGTGAAGGCAAAGCTGAATTTTCAGCATCATTACTCCAGTCTTGAGTGTCACATGATCCTTCAGAAATGATACTATGTAAATCAGTTGTGCTGCATAATATTTTTGTGGGTTCATGATAAAACAAATGTTCAGGATTCTCTGAATATTTATTAAAAAAAAACATTATAAATGTCCTTTAAAAAAAATCTAATGGATGCAAACTTTTGAAGGGTAATGTATTAAAAATGATGCCTGTGTGAATCACAACAAAGCTCCCAGACGTCTTTATATAGACGCGAAGTCGCTGACGCATGCGCAGTTCTGGTATTGTTCACACCGGTAGTCTCTGGAACACATTGGAAAATAGTAAGCGGTGCGTCTCGCGCCCAACGTGGTTACAATAGAAGACGCGACGCGCCTTTGTGTATAAAGAGACGGATATCGCTGCAGGTAACTTATATTTATAGCATTACACAATTCTAATTTCGCAATGACAAGACTTTGCTCGAGTACGATATTTTTTAAAGATCCTGTTTTAGAAAACTGAATCTGTAATTGCTGATTTTAGGTAATGAAATTAAATAAATGTCGTAACATGTGCATTGATAGATGCATGTTGTGATTTACAGCTTGTATATGTGGGAGTGGCAATGTACTCGCCCATTACTATCCATGTCATTATTCTCGTGGAGGGTGTGGATCAGTCAGGAAGTTAACGTCTGCTTGTGTTTTCACTAAGATGAAAATGATACTGTAGCATTTCAAATGGTCTTAAATTATGTCCTCTGTCTGCTTTTGGCTAAAGACATGCAGGAATATGTAATCTGAGAATAATAAGCGGCCATGTAGTGTAGTATAGTACTGGAATATATGGAATCTCTATTTTTTCCATTGTCATCGTCAGGCACTTGGTGGCCCCTGATGAAATCACATTTAATCACTCTTACCTATAGGCTATGACTTCTCAGACAAGAGTAAATAAGTTAATTAAGTATGTTTATTGTGTTTTGTTATGTATGTATATAGTTATTTTGTAACATTAATCATTAAAATTGTAACATTTTGATAGATCTATATAATATCCTGTTCCTAACATTTTATCAATATATTATGAACCGAATGTTTTATCTAAATTTAAACATAAAGTTACATATAGAAATAAGAGGCTTAGTTAAGTAGGCTATTGATAATTAAGCTAAGTCTATTGTTCTGTTGTGTTTAGTGGCATGATGCCATGACCTGGATTCCGTACACCAACACTGTTTCTAAGTCAAATGCTGTAGATCAGAGATGATCCAGGGAGTACTGGGAAAGATTTCGCGATTGCCTTGATAGACCTATAAAAAGAAATTATGGAATATCATGGCTTTCAAAAGTCAAAACAATAAATCTTGTGATTTAAGCATAAACATTTAAATAATTATTCATTTAATTATTAATTCTTAATCATTTAAACTATTTTAAAAATATTAATGGTAATGCAAACGTGTAGCATGAAAAATACAAATCTTGGTATCACTTCACAACAAGGTTTATTTAGTTGACATTAGTTAACTACATTAGTTGACATGAACTAACAATGATAACTAGGCCTACTTCTAAACTATTTATTATTAAACTTAAAGTTCATTTCAACATTTAAAAATACATGATTAAAATCAAAAGTTGTATCTGAAAGATTTATATTACAAGTCAAATACTTACTTTTTTAAAAGTAAAAATTTGTTACAAAACAGTGCAATATTGTCAGTAACCAGTGGCCTTGATATGTGATTTTAGCAAGCTGTGACAATAAATACATAATTGTTCATAATTGTACATAATTGTTTTCCTTGTTGTTGTTGTTATTATTATTATTATTAATTATTAATAATATTATTATTAATGATACAGTTCAGACTTCAGAGTGTCAGCTAATGTTATAATTATATTTATCGGAAAAGGAAATATTTAATCACTTTTACTACATTTTATTAGGGTTAATTTCTCTCATGTTAGCTCTTAAATAGTCTACTTGAATGTATTAAGTTGGACTGGACATTGACACAAATTTCACACTTAAATTTTGATTTAATTCAATTTGATATCGATTAATTGTGGACTATCAGGTACAGTACATGGTAATATTTCCTCAAGGAAAAAATCTCTCTCCACTAATGCTGTAAACTATAGAGGAAATTCAGTTGATGTATCACTATAATATTAAAGGTTAAAACGAACTGATTTGGAGGGCAGTGCACTTCTTCCTATTTCTCCCTCAAATTGTACAATAATAACGTTATAATAATACATTTTAATTACTTATGTTTCTACTCGGTTTTAAAAAAATGGAAAACACTTTAATGGTGGCTGTCATAAAAATATGGCAGATTTATTAAAAATACATGAAATATTGAAGAACAGGTTAAGTAAAAATACAATGAATATAGGCAATATAGTGCATATATTTAGCAAAATGCTCCTATCTGGAGTTAATTTTCTAGCTGACTAACGAGTTTTGAATTGCTTTTCTGAGGTAAATGTAACTTTACATGACATTGGGTAACCCGAAACTCTGAGCGATTACATGATCTGTGATACAGATTTCGGTAAGTTGTACTGTAGGCCTATCTTTCAACATACCTTACGATGTTCATTCATGTTTGTTTCGTGCTGTAAATAGTAGTAAAGCGTAAATTCGTTCACACGCCCTTAGCGCTGCAGCTTCGCTTAAATGAAGGCGCTACAGTGATCTCTCGCGCCACATAAAAGAGCATCAAAATGGTATTTATTGTTTGAATTTCGTAATAAAAGTGATCAAATTTGAAAGCTGAGACTTTTTTCATACGAGAAGTAAGAGCACAAAGCTTATTGCGATTTATTGGATGGTAGGTACGCTGCTTTGTACATTCATCAATTGAAAACAACATAGACTGAAAGATCAATAATAAATGGGATTTAAGAATCAATATCGGTTCTTCAAAATGAGGATCGATGAAATCGATATTAACCCAGCCCTAGTATTGATTTGAGAATGATCTATGTAATGTAATCCTCACTGGGCAGTTACTGAAATGTGACGCTTTCATATTAGGTATTTGCTGACAACATGAGCAATACACCTCCTAACAGACGAGGAATAACTTTTGAGGTGGGCGCTGCTCTTGAAGCACGGGACAGTCTGAAGAACTGGCAAGTGCCACTCTTTTAAAAACAGTACATTTTTTAGCCTGTCCATCACTCCTTTTTATAGCAAGCTATCCATATGTGATTTCGCTCAAACAGGTATGCTGCCAACATTGAGAAGATTGACTACGAGGATGAGAAAGTCTTAATCCACTATCGCCAGTGGAGCCATCGCTATGATGAGTGGTTTGACTGGGCCAGTCCGTATCTGAGGCCCATGGAGAGGGTTCAGCTGAGGAGAGAGGGACGGCAGGAAGACAGCATTATCCCTGTGAGTCACAGACTGCTCCTCAAAAATCCCAGTATATGCAAGCTAATCTAGGATCAGCCTCGCGTATAAATCTGTTCAGTGAGATGTGAAAGTGATGCTCCATCAGTCCTGCTGTTATTTCAACTGATTGTTACTGTGTGGATCACAAAAGCAAATCTTGCATCAACCAGTCTACACAAATATCATTTACAGATAGTTGTCCAGCTGGTAATTAACTAACTGTTCATTCATTGGATACATTAAAAATGCAATTCATACATACATGATACAATGGCTTGAGTATATACTATGGTGAACATGTTTTTAATTTCTGACTTAAAATGTTTGATGTTTTTATTCAGGGTGATACAGCCTCATTAAAATAATTAAGTGATTAAAAGAAAACATTGTAAAGTACTGTGGCGTAATCCTTTATTATTTTTGAATTAGAAAATGATATATAAACACCACTGTTTGAAAGTTTGGGGTTATAAGATTTTCAATGTTTTTGAAAGAAGCTCATCAACGCTGCATTTATTTGATAAAAAAAAAATAGAGTAAAATTGTAATATTGTGAAATAATATTACAATATATAACATAATTGTTTTCCATTACTAAGATATTTTAAAATGTAATTTATTACTTTTGGCAAAGCTGAATTTTCAGCATCATTAATCCAGTCTTTAGTGTCACACGATTTGCTGATTTGGTGCTCAAGAAACATTTCTTATTATTATCAATTTTGAAAACATTTATGCTGTTGAATATTTTGTGTGGGAAGTTGAACCATGGTTATTTCAGGATTATTGTATGTCTAGAACATCCAAAAGAAAGCCTTTATTTAAATTAGAGATCTATTGTAACATTATGTATGTTTTTACTGTCACTTTTGATCAGTTTAACCTTGCTGAATAAAAGTGTTAATTTCTATCTTACAGACCTCAAACTTTTGAACAGTAGTGTATATTACTACACAACTTCAGTGCTTATTAATATTTGTTTATATTAGTTTTGTGGTGCAGCTAGAATGCAGAAAAGCAGCACTTAACAATGTGTTAAGGTCAATAAGTCTCTTAAAAATTAGATAATTTGACCCTAAATACTGATTGGTTAAACCACATTTAAAACCATTGTAAAATGCAAATGAATAAATTCTGTTTTAATTCATACTTGTTTTGCAGGGATTTCATGTGAATGACAAAGTTCTTGCCAGTTGGTCTGATTGTCGATTTTATCCTGCTAAAGTCTTGGTCGTCAACAAAGATGGTAAGCTGTTGATGTAAATATTTCATGAAACAAATTCAAACAGATTCTTTTTCAAATTGAAATTGTATGTTTCAACTGTGATTCAAATGTACAAAATGATCCTGCAGCATCCTACACTGTAAAGTTTTATGACGGTGTCATCCAAACAGTCAAAGGAATCCATGTGAAGCCCTTCACCAAAGAGGTTCATTTTGTATTTTTATCCTATTCATGTTGCATCTCTATTTCAGTACCAATTTTGGCCTTCTCTTCTTTTACTCATTCTCTCATTCTCCCCAAATTAGTGTAGAAAGAAACTAACTGACAAAAATGGAGAGAAGCCAATGGTGAAAAAGACAGTAAAGGACAAGAAAATGCAGGAGAATGAAGCAAGCGGGGATAAACAGATTGACCGTGTTCCTGAGGAAGAGGAGGATGAGAACTCAGTCTTGGATGGAGAGGAAGGTGAAAAGAAGAAAAGCAGTGGGAATGGGAAATGCATTGAAGTGCAAAATATAAAAATTAAGGAGGAAGAAGCAGAGGGAGAGAGAGTCTTAGAGCAAATTGGGCAGCACAACTACAGTAAATTATTTCTGAAGAGGGGCTCAGGGCCTGAGGAGAGAGAAGAGAAGAGCAGCTTGAAAATCGAGAACTCTGCGGTGTTAGATTTGGGTGTGAACTTTAATGAGGGGGTGGTAAAGAGAAATGAGTCCGAGGAAGCAGAAGTCCTGGAACGAAAAGAGGAGGAAATCAAAGGACAAGGTCTTCCTCATGACAGAAAGTCACGGAGGCAGCGAATAAGAAGTACGTACAAATTTAAACTATTCAAATAGATTTTCCTGACTGTATACAAGTGACTGATTTGTAGGTTGATTTCCCTGAAAAGTATAGACACTGCGGTTCTGTGGCGATATCAAAACAATGTTATGTTTGTTTGAGAACTGACCAGCCCTACCCAGTATCAGTGGCTCAACCAATGGTGTCGAGTTTGGGGCGGGGCTATTTGTTTGACTGACCAATAGCAGGGGGAATATTTGGGAAACATGTTTGAAAATAACATTATTTGTTCAACTCCATGTGGTAGAGCTGCACAAGTAATCAAAATAAAATTTACACCACTATATGGATCAGTGCAATTATCAAATTGCAAAGGCTGTGATTTACTGAAAGATATGCATGCTTTTGTAGTGAAGCACGACACTGTTTTTTTTAACATGTGAGCAGTTTAGGATCCAGTGTTTTCGTCCTCTCAGAGTGGATTGATTTGCAGTAAATGCTGCTCCACATAAACTCATCTCTGCATCTGCTCTGGGTTTGGCTTGCTTATAATGTGTCTTTGGGAACCATTTAAATTTCAATTATCAATCGCAAATGCAATTATCAGAAAAAATCAATTCATGCAGCTCTATTATTTGGTGAGGCTTTGTTTATTTAAGTTTATTTAACATTTAAGTTTATTTTCTCTAGGGAAGAGGAGACTTTCAATGGCAAGAAGGAGCTCCAAAAAAAACAAGACTGATTCCGGTTTGACTATTTGACTGTTATGTAAAACAAATTATTTACTAGTGCCATAATGGTAGATTTCCTCATCATTCATCTCTTTCCTCCAGAAAAAAGTTTTCATAATGATTGCAAGCCCATATGCGAATCCACCAATCAGAGAACTCAAGGAAAAGGATCAGACCCCTTATGTTGTCTGACACAACCATCCAATGACACATCAATACCTACGGCTCAGTGCCAATCAGAAACCTTTAAGCCTACAGGTGAGATTCCACTCATCACATCTGTAAAACATATATTTACTCAAATAATACCTGGTTCATTATGATCATGTTTTTATTTGTTCTTTTTAAATTGTAGCAGTTAGAAAACAAGCCTTCCACAACCCCAACCGGTTCAGCAGAGAACCATGTGAGTAATGATCTCTACTAATTAATGAGAACAATCAGAATCATCTTGAATTAGTGACGATGAATGTAAATTGTACTTATCACAGTATACAGAGTCATCAGAAACCAACCGCCACCAGTGCTCTCTATCAACTTGGACCATAATCCATATAAATGCAGTGCACCTGGCTGTACAAAGTCTTTCCGCAAAGCAAAACTCCTGCACTATCATATGAAATACTACCATGGAGATGATCGTCTGATGGAGCCAGACCCGATCCGGGCAATAGACAAACAGACTGCACTTAATAATCAGGATGGCTCTAAGAAGAGGTGCGTTACATCGCATGATTGTGCGCAGATGACCGTGAAGAGACGCTCTCTTGCGCCCCCTGTTGTCAGTGCACACAATTACCAACGATGGCCTTCACTGAAAGACAAGACCAGGGACAAGACCAGAGACAATCAGCTAGACAGCAACATGCATAGATACTTCAACAAGGAAAGAGATAGAAGATTTATGGAAATGGGTATGGCTAATGGAGAAAGCATATGGGATTTTCAGTGTTATTCATTGTTTTTCATTGAAGCCTTTAATACATGACATGATCTATCTGAGCTTTGTTTTTTGCCTTTTGTAGAAGGTGTGAAAGAACGTGACAGGTCAAAAGAGAAACAGACTAGAGACTTCTTGCGTATAAAGTTGAAGGAAAAGAAAAAGATGAAAAAAACCACATCAGGTAAAGAAAAGTAGCATTTATTTACAGACAATGCTATCAGTTCTTGAAGTGTTGATTTTTGAGTGATGGTAAATCTATTTCTGTGCGCAACAACTGTAACAACTAAAATCTGTTCGTAACTGTAAATTATAATAAAAGTAGAAATATAAATTATAGAAGTGTAAATTATATTATATAATCTCATAACAATGTTATATTATCATACGACACATGCTATGCAAAACAAAACATTTTGCTCTGCTATTCATCCACTTCCTGTCAATTTATATTTTCACTGGGAGTACATTCAGCAGTGCTTAAACTGAAGTTTTCCTGTCCATCTTAATGTTTTGTAGAGTTTATAGATTTTTGCAATTTGAGATTATCTTAAATTTTTATCTCGTAATACAAGTTTTGTAATATTTTTCCAGATGAGGATAGCATTTCAGACTGGTCCTCTGACAGCTGTGGTTGGAGTGAAGATGAAATGGGGGCGGATCTGGATGTCATTGCCTCACCTCTCAGCTGTAGCTCTGTTGCCTCAACTACAGGAAGTCAGGAAACTGTCCGCTGTGTGTGTGAAGCAGAAGAGGAAAATGACTTCATGTTACAGGTGACCATTAATTTGGCCTGTACACTACCATTCAAAATGTGGGGGTCAGTAAAGAAATTAATACTTATATTCAACAAGGATGCATTAAATTGACAAAAGGTGGTAGTAAAGACATTTCTAATGTAACAAAAGAGTTAATGATCACCAAATCAGCATATTAGAATGATTTCTGAAGGATCATGTGACACTAAAAACTGGAGTAATGGCTGCTGAAAATATAGATTTGACATCACATGAATAAATTACATTTTAAAATAGAAATATTATGTTATAATAGAAGATTTATCTATAACATTTTCACTATTAACAACAAACACATTTGTTGCTTTTTCTCTTGCTCCTCAGTGTGAAGAGTGTCTGTACTGGCAGCATGGAACCTGTATGGGCCTCCTGGAAGAGAACGTTCCAGAACGATACGCTTGCTTCATTTGCCGGGATTCTCCAGGTTTGGAAGTGATGCATGTTTTAGTGTTGATTTCTAAACAAAACTCTAATGTAGACCTCAGGATGAGTCGCAGTTTGAGTAGTTTTGACTCAGCATTTTCTCCTGCTAGGGAATTAGGGAAAATTTTCTGCTGTTTTAAGTTAATTTTGGTTTACCAGTGTATTTGTTTGTGTGTATCCAGGGCAGACCAGAGGTCAGAGACAGAGCCTGCGGTACTGGTATGACAGGGACTGGCTTAGCACCGGCCATATGTATGGCCTCTCTTTCCTGGAGAACTACTCCCATCAGAATGGCAAGAAGATCGCAGCCACTCATCAGCTGTTAGGGGATGTTCAGCATGTGCTGGAAGTCCTCAATGGCCTGCAGCTCAAAATCAGCGTGCTACAGTAAGGCCACATTCACACTGCAGGTCTTGATGCCCACTTGTTGACTATATCCAAAAATTTGTATTATTTTTTTTATTTTTTTGACCCATATCCGATATCTTCATTTACACTATTCACTTGATGATAGCTAGATCATTACACATTACACCCTTGTATCTAATGTTATAGGCTTACACAATAATATATTGTCACTTTTTCTAATTTGGCAATGGCTAAAATAATGTTTATATGCCAGCTAATGTCTTCAAAAACTTTCATTTACCTTTACCTGTAACTTTAATGTTCTCACACTCCGGCTCTTGATAGTCCAGTGGCGACGCGGCATCTTCTTCTCTGACACTATCTAGTATTTCAGGTGGTCTAGTAAAATGCCTTCCATTTGATTGTAGAATGCAAATGTAGTATGGCTATTATAACTCTTGTTGTGGTCTTTGACTACCTTGTACTTGCTTTTCAAGCTTTTGATTTTATGTTGGCACAGTAGCCATGAGTGCCTAAAACCGTGCCTTCCCATCGCGCCTGAAGTTTCTTAAAATACGCCTTTTTTCTGTAACAACCCTGCTTTTTTGCCTGCACTGTCCCTTTGACCCAAATTCTCAAAATACATAAAACTTCAGCATGACTCCACTGGGTTGAGCATTCGTCCTCCATTGCGCCATTGAAAAGAGTCATGTTCATTCAAAAGAGTTTAGTCTAAATAATGATGGCGCCTATATGCATGGCATGCCGTCTGTGCTCTGGTCAAATTTTTGTTTTGCTAGTTGTTTTAATGTTTGTTATATGCTCTTGGGCTCAATGTTCTACACATCGTTTGGTTTATAATCGTCAATCGTTGTTGGATATTAATCATGGAATGGCTGACCGTCATGACACAGTTTTGACTGGTCTATCTAAAAGCCATCATCCGCCCTCGCTGATCTGCCCATCTCACCTGTGCCGACTAGCGTGTGATGTTCGCCGGAGGAAACGGCGTAGAAAGCGTGGGAAACGAGGTGGTGTGCTGGCGGCGACGAGGTTGCGTTTAAGGGCGATGGAGGCGTCATGCTCGCGCCGTGTCCTCGTCGAGCTGTGGCCGGTCACTTGCGGGCCCTATTCTTGTGGTCCGTGTGAGCGTGTGCTGCAGGGTGTGGAGTGTCCGGCTGCTAACCTGGATGCGGTTTGCAATTGGTATCGGTCTGCACGCCCGGTTGGACGGGGGGTGAATCTGGCGAACCTCTACTGCGTCAGGCGCGAACTTCAAACAAAGGTGGACTATTCCCGGACAAAAAGACTGACCCTGATTAATGTAAGGTCAATTACAAAGGTCAAAGGTTACAATGTAATGTAAGGAGTTTTTCAAAGCTAAAGAGTTGGATATGCTGTTTCTGACCGAAACCTGGGTTTGCAATGGAGATCTGATCCCCTTTTCTGAAGCAGTTCCACAAAATTGTAATTTTTTAAGCAAACCCAGACAAACGGGCCGTGGAGGAGGTTTGGCAGCTATTTTTAATAACTCGTTAAGCTGCAAAAACATTCAGACTGTAGACTACGCAGCTTTTGAATTTCAGTTGATTCAGATTAAGGTGCAGACTGGATCCTTAGTGTGTGCATTAATCTATCGTCCTCCAAAGTTTAACAAACATTTTATTCAGCAGTTTACTGAGTGTGTAAGTGGACTTTTATGCAATTATGATTGTTTTTTGGTTTTGGGCGACTTCAATGTGCATGTATGTTGCCCCTCAGACCCATTAGTTAAAGACTTTCTAAATCTTGTTGAGTCTTTTAACTTAGTGCAACATGTTCATGGCTCGACACATATTTATGGTCACATGTTAGATCTTGTTTTATCATTTAATTTGTCAATTTTGAATGTTATTTTGGAAGATGTGGCATTCTCAGATCATAAATCCGTCACATTTAATTAACCAATCATACCATTGATCAGCTCTACCAAACTTGGATGTCTTTTTTCCAGTAATAAACAAACATTAAGTTGTTTTGATTGATACTGTGAAGCAGCTTTGATACAATCTGTATTGTGAAAAGCGCTATATAAATATATTTGACTTGACTTGACTTGACATTTGAACTTTCTCTTGATTATGAAAAAGAGAACTTGAATGCTCCTTCGAGAATGTCTAGGTATATTAATCATGCAACTGGTGACCTTTTTTCAAATCTGTATATTAGAGCCCCATTAACCTCAATGTTGGAGAATCCACCATCGCAGTGGGATGTAGAGAAGCTTCTCAATATATTTAATTCTACATGCGCCA
This sequence comes from Siphateles boraxobius, assembly GCF_051911475.1. Taxonomy (NCBI): domain Eukaryota; kingdom Metazoa; phylum Chordata; class Actinopteri; order Cypriniformes; family Leuciscidae; genus Siphateles; species Siphateles boraxobius. The sequence continues at coordinate 24,482,482 of NW_027509141.1, forward strand.
ACATTTTGGACAGTGTTGCCCCTATTAAAATAATCTCTGTCAGATCTAAACCCCAGCCCTGGTTTAATGAAGTAACTCGGGCCTCCAGGCGGGAGTGTAGAAAGGCGGAGAGAAGATGGAAAAAGGATGGTCTTCAAGTGTCTTTAGAAATTCTCAAACAATCCTTGTCTACCTATCAATGCTTAGTAATAGAAGAGAAAAAGAAATTTTTGGCTGATGCCATTGCTCACAATCATCATAATCCAAAGTTTTTATTCAACACTGTAAAATCTGTTATAAACTCCCCTAAGAGTGGTCTTATTGAGGAATCTTTTGAACTATGTGAAAATTTTCAAAACTTCTTCTGTGATAAGATTAAGAATATTAGGTCTGACATTGTTACGCTTAATCAAGATGCACTGGTCGTTCCGCTGTGCTCCGATTACCTTACATACTTTGAACCATTATCTCTTGCCACATTAACAGATATTGTGGGTCGGATGAAACCCTCAAACTGTCCTGGTGATAGGATTCCTTCTTGGTTTTTAAAAAAAACATTTGATATTGTTGGGCCTAGTATTCTTTCTATTATAAACACAAGTTTGTCTACCGGTACGGTGCCCCTTTCATTGAAATATGCTGTTGTTCAGCCACTTCTTTAAAAGCCAAATTTAGGACAAGAGGTCTTGTCTAATTTTCGTCCAATTTCTAAGTTGCCATTTTTAGCAAAAATTCTAGAAAAATCAGTTTTTAACCAAATGCAGAGTTTTTTGGACCAAAATGTGGCACTTGAACGGTTTCAATCTGGCTTTAAAAACAAACATAGTACAGAATCTGCCCTCCTAAAAGTCTTAAATGATATCTTTTTATTTAGGGATTCTGGCCATTCTGTTGTTATGTTATTATTAGATCTTACTTCAGCTTTTGATACTATAGACCATGGGGTCTTAATTTCGCGCCTTGAAAATGTGGTAGGCATCCATGGTATTGCATTAAAATGGTTTAGGTCATTTTTGACAAACAGAAGGTTCTCAGTTAATCTAGGACATACCTTCTCGTCATCTACTTCATTGGACTGTGGTGTTCCGCAGGGATCCATTCTTGCGCCAATGTTATTTGCCCTATACATGTTACCACTAGGGTCTATCTTTCGCAAGTATGGTATCTCCTTTCACTTCTTTGCAGATGATATGCAAATTTATTTGCCTATGAGTAAAAACCCTAAATCATCATTGGATTCCCTTAAAGTCTGCTTACAGGAGGCAAAAATCTGGCTGTCAAATAATTTTTTATACTTAAATGAAAGCAAAACTGAGCTTGTCTGGTTTGGAGGTCCTGCTCTGAGTGATCTTCCTATTTTAGGTGAACTGTACCCCTATTGTACATCAGTGGTAAAAGATCTTGGGGTAATGTTGGATTCCTCCCTAAAGTTTGAAAAACAGATAAACTCAATGGTGAAATCTGCTTTCTTTCATTTAAGACTTGTGGCAAAGGTGAAGCCGTTTTTAACAAAAAAAGACCTAGAGATGTTGATCCATGCTTTTGTGTTTTCAAGACTGGATTATTGTAATTCATTATACACTGGAGTCTCCCAAGCATCTTTACATCGGCTGCAAGCAGTACAAAATGCTGCAGCCAGACTATTGACAGGGACCCGTAAATATGATCATATCTCTCCTGTTCTGGCCTCCCTGGGCTGGTTGACTATTCGAGATAGAGTTGATTTTAAAATGCTAGTCTATGCCTATAAGTGCTTGAATGGACTAGCTCAATCATATCTTTCTGAACTTCTTGAGGTCCATAAGCCCTCTAGATCATTAAGATCTGCTGAGAAAGGAATTGTGCTGTCTGTACCACGCACAAAATACAAGCAACGGGGTGATAGGGCCTTTGCTGTAGCTGCCCCAAAGTTATGGAATACGCTACCACTTTATATTAGGTCCGCTCCGACTATAGGCTCTTTTAAAAGCCTTTTGAAATTTCACCTATTCCAGATGTCCTATTTAGGTGTAGAGGGATGAGCTCTTGTGCATTTATGTCTTATTATGTGATTTTAGTGTGGTGTTGTTTTGTGTTTTATTCTGTATTTTTTTAGCCTTTATTTTTATTTCATATTTTAGAATTTTTTGTACAGCACTTTGGTACAACTAACTGTTGTTGGAATAGTGCTTTATAAATAAATAAATAAATGTGATCGCAGTTTGTCTCCACCCAAGTTGGCGCCATTCGCCACGTCATTCGCAAATGCACATATCCAATTCATTTCAGAATCCATGTGCTTTTTCCTGCTTAAATGTTTGTGGGTCATATCCGATATGTGCCACATGGGAGGAAAAAATCTGAATTGGGTCACTTGTAAATGCGGCCCAAGTGATGCTGTTTTATCTCTGTTTTAACCAATAATACTCATGCTGTTAGAAAAGCCACATGAAAAGAGTGTTATACCCCTTTCTGCAGGAGCCAGACTCATCCAGACCTCAAGTTGTGGCAGGAGCCGTGGAAGCTGACTGAGAGATCCAGGATAAAAAGCATGGCTCTTCCAGACGCAAAAATAGTTTCTTCATCAGCATCTTCAGAAGTCATTCTACATAAAGAGCCCTTCACTTCATCCTTCCAGGACTACATTAGCAGTGAGCACTGTTACCAAAAGCCACAAACACTGTACCAAGTATTGGAGCCGAGGCTGGTGCTGAAGACGCGGGTTGAGTCAGTGTTGGAAGATCGATCACATAACACAGAGAGAGTGCTGAAGAATGAACAACACTATTACGGAGAGATCCAACCAGCACTTCTGAAGACATCTAGTACTCTGCTGTTCAACCACAGGATGGTGAGGGTCAAATGAGGTTAATATTATGTGATTAACACTGTCCAGTTCTGTGAAATATAATTATTACGGTCAAATCAAAAGGTTTGATCCCACAGTGAGCTGACATTTTTAAAGGAATAGTACATCTAAAAGTGAATTTTAATAGAATTGAAATGTTGAAGAATATGCGATTCTTTCCATGTAATGAAAGTGAATGGGGATTTTGTGCTGTTAAGCTCCAAAATGATAAAAAGCACAATAAAAGTATCAGTGGTCCACAATTATAAGCGGTCCATCAATATTTAAAATACGTACTGAACATTAAAACATCTGCATCTATTAAAATATGGCTCATTTAGACACAGCACGACCGGTTTGATGTCATAATAAAACGACCAGTCGTCATTTGAGTTTGAGTTTTTGGAGTTGAACTATTCCTTTAATGATTTACAGTGAACTTAAAAAGTGTCCTTCAAAATATGTACATTTGTTCAAAAAAAAATTTTTAATAGAAATGAATACTTTCATTAAGGAATTCATACTTTTTCTACATTTAGCAAGGACTAAGTAAAGGTTTTGTTATAAAAGGTTTATATTTCTAATAAGTTCCGTCTCTCCATTCATCAAAGAATCCTGTTTTTAACATCGATAATAATAATGATAATATTTTTTGAGCACCAAATCAGCAATAATAGAATGATTTCTAAAGGATCATGTGACACTGAAGACTGGAGTAATGGCTTTTGAAATTTCAGCTTTGAATAACAGGAATGAATTACATTTGAATACATCTAAAGTATCTAAAGTAGAAAGCAGTTCTATTGGATTTTAATAATATTTTCAAAATATTACTGTTTTACTGTATTTTTGATTTAAAAAATGCAGCTCTAGTGAGCCTAGAGACTTTGAAAAACAATTAAAACAAATCTTACCAACCCCAAACTTTTGAACAGTAGTGTAGACTGACTATTTGATATTGTTTGTGACTGAATGTTAATTACACTGAATGCTGCAATGTAAGTAATGAGTGAATATGACATTGTAGGATGTAGGAGAGAAGCGTGAGGCGTGTGGTGATGGAGGCGGGGTTAAGGGTGCAGCTCAGCCCCAGCAGTGGAGGATCAACCTGCTTGAACACATCGAGACTTTACAAGAAGAGGTTACTCGCAGGATGGACTTCATCGAAAGGGAGCTTGATGGTGTGCCAGAGGGTTTCAGGGGGCTGGATTTATGTTTTGCAATTTTTCAGTTGGTGATTTGTACTATGGGAATGTTTCGTATACATTAAAGCTAATACATCAAAACACTAACTATTCATAAACATTGTTTCCTGTTTCAGTGCTTGAAAACTGGCTGGACTGCACGGGTGAGTTGGAGCCTCCAGAGCCATTGGACCGTCTGCCTGAACTCAAGCAAAGCATCAAACAGCTGCTGAATGAACTGGGAAAGGTGCAACAGATCGCTCTGATTTGTGCCACATGAGGGCGCCAGGGCAAATTTCACTGTCATCACAGGACTACCTCAGTTTAATACATTCCTAAAGCGGGCCACGAAACCAAAGAGCCTAAAGAACATTAGACTGAGAACAATGTGAAACTATACAAGCTGTTTGTTACAGAATCTGTGATTCTGACTGTGGACTTGGAATTAGGATTGAATGTTACAAAACTTTATCACCCCACCGATCCCTTTACAGCAAATGTGATCCAGATCCTATTCATCCTTTCTCTTTCACCAGAAGTAAACATAACAAAATACCTAAATGAATGTTTGCTGAAAGGTTTTTATATATATATATATATTTTTTCTTTTCTTTTTTTTTCTAAGTTAATCATGTTTAATCTAAAAACCTACTGGATAATCAAAAAAAGGATCAGTCCTGCATTGTTCAAAGGTTAGTAACCATTAACCTCTATTTAAAAGGTTGGGTGTTAACTGTGAAACTGAAGTAAAATGTATACACAATGAAACTATTGTTTATGTGCTCTGTTGTATTTAAAGGACCTTATGCTTAAAAACTTCAAATGTTTTTTGAATATTGCATATTTATTTCTGAACAACTGTGAATTTCATAATTACTGCAATCCTCAGTAGTCAACTTTCTTTAAGCTTTGCGCAGTAAATGTAGTCTGTGACATCACTTCATTATGGATTAGCCATAAAATGTTTAGGCCTGGTTTACAGACAGGGCTGAGATTAAGCCAGGATTAGACATTAGTTCAATAAGGACATTTAATTAGCTTTTATAAACATGCATTAGAAGGAAAAAAACATAACTGGTGTGCATCTTGAGACAAAACAATGGCGATGACATATTTTAAGATATCTCAGTGCAAGTTGCTTTCAGTTAAAACAGCTCAAACATGCAGACTAGTCTGGGACTAGTCTTAAACCTTGTCTGTGAAACCAGGAGTTAGTGTTGACAAAGACTGAACCACATGACTGTTTTTCTAAAAGCAGAAACTGAAAATACTGAATTTCTCATTCTGAATGCATTTAAGTATTGCAATTGTAGTTATAAAAAAATAAATCTATGCATATTAGTTATCTTGATGAACAAATGTATAAAATTCTGTCATTATTTACACCCATGTCTCTTAAATACTGTAGCCTATGACTGGAAAACGGTATTCCCTCTATATACTGCATTATGACGATATGCTTGTTTAACATATTGCCCAACTGACATTGGAGACAGGCTAAAATAAAAGCACTTTTTATGCATCTGTGAATACTTGGTGTACTGGTGATTTTCTTTAGGCGAAAACATATGGTGGACCCCAAAAAACTGTCGTCGATAAAGACGTGACACGATATCCACATAGATTACCTCACGGGGGCGATAAATCGTGTATGAGGGGGTCTTCCAAACGTTGAGTGTAATGTGGGTAGCCCAGAAGGCCCCGCCCACCGAATGACATCAAAACACGGCTGCTGGCAGAGACTGCGAGCAGAGAAACGTGCGGACGACGAGCCCTTCTACCAGCCTCCGTTCACTTCAATATCTTTGTGGGGGATTTTTCCTTAGTCAGATCCAAGTATTGTTCTTAAAGACTGTTTGGTGAGTTAAATGCCTCATTTTAGAACTGAACTAGTACAATTTGTTCTTTGAATATAAACAAAACTGATGGAAATTGTGTGACAATTAAGAGTGATAGTGTTGATCATCTTCATCTCTTCAGCGACCAATGTAATTCCATTTAAAATGGCTCCATGTTTTTAAACTGCTGGGAGCCACAGTAATGTCGATTTCCACCACAACAGCCGCTGAATAAGACAGAAGAGAAAACACGCACATTTTGATTTATTATAGATGGATCTTTTTCACACATCCGACACTAAGGATATTGCCAAAAATAGAAACTTTTTACCTCATTAGATGTCATGGGTTGTAATTCGGTGCATTTTTATCCTATTCTTCGCTGCAGATGTTCCATAGTTTTCATAGATGGTTCTCGTAGAACAAGAGGGCCAGCTGCAATCTATTCTATTGAATATGATTTTTCTTTGTGTACATGTATATAACAGTTTAAATGAAAAGATGTGTTGTTGTTGTCTTCGTATTGTGTCTGAATCTATCTATTGCTAAATTATTTACGTAGATCTAACTTTGATTTGTGTTTGCATCGTCTTCCTAATTTTACCCTATAAATGTAAAATTCATTTATATATATATATATATATATATAATTAAAATAATAAGATTTCTCGAGGGACTCCGATGTATCAAAGACTGAATTTTGGGCTAATTTCGATTATATACGAGACAACTTCCGGCATGTCACAAATGACATTGTCCTCGGTCACCTGCTCATGGGAAGGTCGCAGTGCTGATGATGTGAACTCCATGTGCTCGCAGGTGTGCTTTTTAGCACACTCAGACAATGAGGTAGTGCACTACACACTATTGACACAACAAACAAACAACACTAACCTGTTGTTATCATCAACACAGGTCTCCTAAGAAATCCCTTACAGTTTTTTTTTGCTGAAATCTGTTTGTCGTATCTACATTGAAACGTTTGTTGTTTTAGTAGCCTACACAGTATTTGTGTTAATCAGTTGTATTCAAGACAAAGCTTTAACCGATCTTTTTGCTGCTGTTTGAGATGACGTGTGAATTTCCATAGAAATCCAATGAAACTTTTTACCCAAACAGGCATTTCACATGGGAAATTTCAAATTTTGACAGGTATAATTAATAATGGTACGCTTCCTCATTTCCTCGTAAACATCCATAATTGCATGTGGAAAGCTAGTTATCCATGTTTCTCTCTCTGTTATTGTCTATGAAAAGTTTGTGACTGAGGTAACCCCGTTTTAGTTTGTTTACACCCCAAAATAACAGATGAATGTGCAGGAATGGGAATTAGAAAAAGTGATCCGTTTTTATTCTGATTTCTGGCTTTGCAGTGAATGCTTTAACTTGTTTAACTGTAACTGTAAGTTCTCTCTGTTTTAATGTTCCTTATTTTTAAAAACGTTTATTCCGTGTGTTTCCTATTACTAAAACATTAATTTAGCATTTAAACATCCCTATATGGAGTAGTATATTTGGAGAGAGCGAAAGAGAGAGAGATTTGGTCTGTTCCTGCAGGTTGGCGTGTAGAGATAGATGTCAGGGAATTCTGGGACTCTCGGGAGCTGCGAGCTTTAATTAAGCTATGCTCAGTTCAATTGAATGTGCTTACAATCTCAATAACTCTTCTTATCAGGATTGTCGTGCTGGTCCACAATCCTGATAAGAAGAGTTATAGCCCATAGTGCTAGTCTAGAGATAAATATGATACTTAATCTTAAACTGGCCATTCTGAATGTGTCAGATCTTATTTGAATGTAAAACATCATATTTTGATGTGTGTGTGTGTGTTAGTGACAGACGAGGCATGTATCAGTGTTTACAGTAGAGTGAGTGCAAAGTACACACAGTATGAGGATTGTTCACCCAAAGATGAAAATTCTGTCATTATTTAGTCAACCATTTGTTGATCCAAACCCATTTTGAATCTTTATGCAGCACTTTGCCGTACAAGGCTCATACTGCTATTGCTTTAAATAAGTAGTACATTTCCACTCACACTCATAGCATCTTCTGTAAAGCTCCTGCTGCAGATGGAGCAATATCACAGTTGTCCGGCTGTTGAGTGTGTGCGATGTTGTGGACAGATTCCCAACTGGTCCTCCAGACCGTCCCTCACTGCAGGGATGTGCAGGACCAAAGGGACACTCTGTAATACTTAATCCGTTTTGAATTCAGATTATGCTTCACCAGACATAAATTAACATATAAAACTGGTTTTAATGTACATAATTTTCTTCATAATATGAGTTTATCCATTCAAAAGTTTGAGGTCTGTAAGATTTTTTTTAAAGGAAATTAATACTTTTATTCATGCATTAAATTGATCAATAAAGACTGTAAAGACATGGATAATGTTACAAAAGTTTCTAAATGCTGTTTTTATTTTACTTTATATTCATGAAAGTATCCCCCCAAAAAATGTACCATGTTTTCAGCAAAAATAATAAGAGGCACAACTGTTTTCAACGTTGATTATAATAATAAATGTCTCTTGAGCACCAAATCAGCATTTTAGAATGATTTCTGAAGGATCGTGTGACACTGAAGGCTGGAGTAATGATGCTGAAAATTCAGCTTTGCATCACAGGAATAAATTACATTTCAAAATGTAACAAAATAGAAAACTGTTATTTTAAAATGTAATAATATTTCACAATAATACAGTTTTTGCTGTATTTTTGATCAAATAAGTGCGGTGAGCAGAACAAATGTTCTTTCTAAAACATTATTTTACTACTCCAAACTATTGAACACAACTAATGTACATAGTGTTCCAGGGTCTTTCAAACAAAAACATAGTAAAACTTTAGTACTGTTTTGCCTTAAAATTATACTATTAATTGTTAAAGAACCGGTTGTATTTTGTAGGATGGTAATGATTTAATATAACCTTACAGACCAGTGTTTCCTGAAAAACGAAATTGGTTGTTTGCATGGTGTAATTGCTGCATAGCGAATAGCATAGCGAATATGATGCTCTGGAGCGTTTGTTCCCATGAGTGTGCTACTGTGCTTCCTTAAGTGCAGTCTAGTGGAGAGAGAGGAGGATCGCAAAAAAAAAAAACATCAAACGAGACGTTTAGTCTTTTTGTTTAGTGATTCAGTTGTGGAATTTTAAGGGCTTTCAGTAGATCTATTGCATTGCACTGCTCTCTCCCCGTTTTAACCTTTATCATTGTCAGAAACGCTGGTAAACTGGTTTCGGCATACGGCAGCCGTTGTTAGCATGACTGTCTGAAGATTTGTGAGTTCCCTGTGACCTTGATTTTTTCGATTCTGCTGTTGCTGTGTGAAGCACTTGCTGCTTTTTTCTCATTTTCAGATTTTGCACCTTGTTAATCAGCTCAAACCCATCTACTATCTAAGCTACAAAAGGCGAATCCTCCCTGTGCTGGATCTCTGAGCTCTTTTAATCAATTTCAACAGTTCGATCTTCGTCTTATTAACATTAAAGGTCAATCGTTCTGGCCTGTCGCACGTGTCTGGTGGGTTTCATGTGGTTGTCCTGGACTGTGGCCAGCCCACTAAACTTGTGTCTTTGGTTTTGTGCCATGTTTCTCTGTCTCCCATCGTTCCCTCCTCCCATTTTTACCTTGACACCTTGATGGCTCAATATCAGGCCGGCCTGCTGAGATGTCTCAGTCTATTCCATCAAAATGGTCATCAGATTTCACACTGACCCGGCACTTTTTCAGATCACAGCAGAGGCTCTTATTTTATTTGCTCAGTGTATATTCATACAGCTCTTGAATTTTAATCTTGAGCAGTAGTTTGCACTGGATCCCTAAGGACTAAGTGCTCTTAAAAGCAAAACATATAGCTAACAATCCTTTTGTAAGAACAACTGTTCTAGTTCTGCTTTTGCAACGTTTTTTTTTTTTTTTTGCATGAGCCTCAATGAAACAGTTTCTCTTTAGCTTTTACCCTGAAATGTCTAGTGTGTTATTAATAATAAACAGTGTAAAATAAACTACCATTCAAATGAAATCTGACTGGTTCTCAGAGCACTTCCCCTGGCCCTGCTGAAGACCGACAGTGGGATTTCGCTTTAGTCTGTGCTAATGTAGGTTCTCTTAAATACATTTACAATTAGCCAAGGCTCCTCCACATGGCAAATGCTTAGATTTTATTTATGGCTCTGGGAGCTGTTGTAGAAAGTCATTTACCCAGCTGACATCTTGTCTGGACAGGTTCGAAATGTATTTGCTGTCATTTATCAAACCAGATTAATCTAATGCATACGGCCCATGCTCTGCTTTGTGCATCTCTAGGGGATCTGGCACCCTTATGAGCGATTACCATGTTGATTATTGATTACCTCATTTATGAGATAAAAAGTAGATGGATTATATAGAGAATAAAAAATAATATATGTGCACAATATTTCTTGACCATCTGCTTTAGATAGCTTTAGTCCCGCACTGTAATTTAACCTACTTTAAATCCTCATGCTTTCGGTTCATAAACTGAGGCCAAGCAGATCCTCTGCAGAGACAGATACATTCTATGATGGGATTGTTTGATGACACATATGTCCCCTAAAAAACATGACTAAAACATTCAGCCTTTTACTAGGGTAGGCCTTGCTGTCTGCACAAAACATTATGAAAGTATGTGTCCGGAAAGAGTATTTGTGGCAAAGACCTTGCAAAAATGTAAATTGTACATAGTATGTTAAATGTATCTGTACGATATGGATTTTTAGCTGATATTGGAGATTTTTGTAATTTGTAGTAAATTGTTCTAAATAGAAAGAATAGCCAGGTCCACACCACAACTATAACGATAATGGCACAAAGAAAGAATATTGTTGTAATCACTTTCAGAACAGTTTTTTTTCCTGCTAATAAACGATAAAAACCTTGACAGCCAATCAGAATCCATCCTGCTTTAAAGAGCTCTAGAATTAAAAGCGGCTTGAATGCTTATACTGCAAAACTGCAGCATACTTATAATAAACAACTATATTGTGCATTGGTGTGGACACTAATATTGTTATTATTGTTATAGTTGGTGTGAACCAAGTCCGTCAATTGGGTAAGGCAGGGTGTGGTAGCTGCTATACCTTGGCAAAGTAAAGTATACTTCTATTTCTATTTCTATGTACACATATAATTTGTAATTGTTTAATAAAAGAGACAAGCAAGTAAATTAAAGTGATCTAGTTGTTATATTCATGTCATGACTCATGTTCAACTGCAAATGTGGTATTTACAACGTGATTTTGCAGCATTGAGTGAATTTTAGCGTTGTAGCCAATCACAGGTATTTCTGTTGAAATTAATGACCAATAAGTGGTGTTTAAGTTACCGGCAGTGAGAATCCGCTCAGTATCTCTCAAAACGCTGCAATAGTTTTTCTTTAGCTCATGTTTACAAAGTTCTGCACATGCACAAATCCTCTCATTATAACAAACAAAGCGGAGACACAATGTAAATAAAATATTCATTCATCACTCAATGTGTTTGCACTGAATTGACTGACAGCTTCAGTAATTATAAAGGAGGAGATCTTTACTCTGTGTAATTTCATTCACAATTTGAAGAAAAGTTTTTGTTTTTCATGAGACTTTGTGACTTTTCCAACACACTTTAGTACAAAAAGTGACAAAAAATAAATTGAGGTGTGAGGAAAATAAATAAATGATGGAGTGTAAATGGCTAATTAGCCAATAAGTGCTTATCTGTCACCATCTACTAGTTATAATGTAATTTAATGTACTTTTTAAATAAAACTTGTTGTTTTTTACCAAGTGTTAGTTTTCCTGAATCTACAGTACAAATGAGGACAATCTTTGAAGGATGAACAAAAAATGTTTTTGGTAGAAAATATTCAGACTTTTGAGCCTTGAAGTGCTGGAAAAAGTTGTGTGAAATTCTTGAAAGTCCTTGAAAAGTACTTGGAAAAGTCCTTTGTTCTCATGACAGTGGTCTACAACTGTCTAATTTGCTGTGTTACGATCAATATCTGATTCATCTTTGGACGCACCAGACACACTTGTTGTACTTTAAGGTTGGTGCAGTTTTAAGTTTGGTTAGTTTTTGTCTCAGCTATCGGTTGTTCATAAATTTCAGTTTTTATGCTTCAATATGTGTAGATGTGCTTGTTGTGATATGTGAGGATGGCTGCTGCAGCGGCATGTTTAGGGTCTGTAATGAAAGACAATGTGTGGAACTGTCACGTCGAGGGAGTAAGATTTGATGACGTTATCAGAGTCTGCCATACCTTTGCTTTGCTCTGAAAATAATTATCAGTATTGGCCTGCACTTTAAAAATCTGTTCATCCCCAATTATACATCATCAATAGTGGGTTACTTCTGGGAGTTAGGACGGACTGTCAGACTCTTTTTTTTTGTTGTGAAATGTACTGAAGTTCACAAAACAGAACCCCGTTTACCCTTTTTAACACCAATCAAGTGATCCGAGCTCTAATGTCAAACAGGCTCAGGTCCGCACCAAAAGCATAGTGTGAAATTGCCCTTAATTTAAGTGTGTGTGTGTGTGTGTGTGTGTGTGTGTATGTGTGGGAGGTATAAGATGCTTTTACTGATGATGCCAACAAATAAGCTTTAAATCAATACAGTTAGTGGCTTTCTGTTCTAATAAGGCTAAACATTGTGACACTTCAGGAATGATGCACTCCGTTCAAAGCATTCTGGGAACTCTAAGAAGGGTTTTCGCTATAGTTTGCATTATATATGAAAGATTGTATGTGATTGTATGTGTGCATATTCTGCATAAGAGAGATTTCTGAGAACACTTAAAGGCAGACAAGTATCCTCATATACCCTTGTGTGTATGCGAGTCCTTGTTTCTTTTGAAATGACAGGAAGGAAGTGGCTTAATGTATAAGGAAAAAGCCGAAGTATGATGGATGCGATACCGTGAGTCTGTGACAGTTTGCGTCAGCATGCAGGGTGTCCCTCATCCCTTAGTGTATGAAAAGAGAAAGAGATGGAACTCCTTTTTTGGCAGAGAGTTTAGTGCATCAGCCGTCTCTGCCACCACAAGAGCTTTATAACGGAGTGTGCACATCACTCTATCATGCACAACTGCTTAGACCAGGGGTTTCCCTTAATTCAGTTAGTGATAGAGGGAGCCACAGAGATGGAGACAAAAGCTGTCAGAAAAAGGTGAGGGGGAACATGCAGTCTACAGAATAGCAAATCTAAAACCGTCTACTAGTGACTTTTCTGAAGCATTCTATGCATCAATTATGCCTTGTAATGCACCTTAATATGCATTGAATGGTCTCATAAATAATTATAACCACTGTTATAATACATTATAATACGTATCTATTAATTGAACAGACCTTTAGAAGGTATAATGTATTAAAATACACAACAAACAACCAATTTTAGATGTAACAAAGAATCTGCAGTGCAAATATTATAATGGATTTTAACTTTGATTGCAATTGGTTATGAAAATATATAAGGCGTTATGAATAATGAATATCATATTGTAGGGGTATAGAATGTCTTTAGTAAATAATATGAAATTATATTAATAATATATAATAAATGAATAATAAAATGAAAGATTAAATGGAAATGATAAATATACTAAATCCATATTGAACCTGTAATACACGTGTACTTCATTAATAAACATGACATTACCTCAACAACACTGCATCATGCTTTGAAACATTTGTCATTGCATGTTGTGAAGTATTTCACAATATTTCAGATCTAGTAGGCATTATATAGTGTGCACTGCACAATATGCTGTACCTAGTGCACTTCCCTTCTGACCCTAGTCATAGGTCGTGTCTCTCAGCTTCCCTGCTTACCACTTCCCACTCTCCCAGTAAAGGGCTGGGGATTCAGAGGAAGTGATTGGACTGGTTGAAATTTAACACATGAGAATGCATGTAAGTGGTCTTTGGTGGATTGCTGAGAACAGGAACAATGACCTTCCACGTAAAAAGAGGTTGAATTGTGACAAATTAATGGAGCATGTGCTGCTGATGTTACTTCATTATTTGAGTTCTGTTACAAACAGCAAGTGGTTAATAATCAACTAAAAATATAGCTGAAAAAAAATCAGTAATGAGGACTGGGCATGTGCTGGTATCAAATTTTCATGCTACGATAATCGTTGAAGCTTTCATCACGGAATGGTATAATCACAATATTGAAATAAGTTATTCTTTATTCTATCCCGCTATTTTTTTTTTTTTTACTTAGTCTGTGGTTAACTAAATGTGTGGAGACAATTTACAGAAGTCCTCCCTGGAACAGTCCCGATCAAATCACCATCTGTGCAAGGAAAAAGTGTGTGTGTGTGTGTCTGTACAGGTTTGGCCAAATATCCTCACGTAAATATTGAAATATTATGACAACAAACGAGTAGTGAGGACATTTTACCTGTCCTCACTAGTTAAAAAGGCTTATAACGTGTTTCTATTTAAAGGGGCATTCGGCAACTATTTCAACTTAATAAAACCGTTTAGAAATCATTTGGATTTACGCTTTACGGCAATTCGACATAAACACACACGGCGCCCTCAATGTGTATGATCTATTACCCACCTCGGTAGACATAGCTCCACACGATAAAGTTGGCCGGCTCCGATAATAACAAATGCACATGAGCAGCGGTAGAAAGGGGGAGGAGGGGCCGCAAGTCAGTTTTTATATGACAGTGTTGTGAAATATACGCCCCACAGCTGTAGGTGGAGCTTGTAGAGAAAACATGCGACAACAAAAGTGAAAATCAGCAAAGAAATGGCTAGAGTTGCCATGTTCCCCTTTAAATCTAGTGTTTTGCACATTTTGTGAGGATTGTGTTTAGGTTAGGGGTTGGGATAGGCGATAGAGAATATCATCAACCTAATATAAAATCAATGGAAGTTTATGCAATAACCTCACTAATATACTGAAACAAACGTGTGTGTGTGTGTGTGTGTGTGTGTGTGTGTGTGTGTGTGTGTGTGTGGGCTAGAGGGCCTCTTTACCCATATGTGACTGATTAACAGGGTGTTTGGTGGGGCTTGTTAGGACTAAAAGTTGATATTTGTTGACAGTTAACTGTGATTATAATAGATTCAGCAATGCCCTATAGTAACGTTGTCATCTGACTGCTAGCTCTGATAATTTTTTTCTGGTATTTTCTTTTCACAGCTGTGTAGATACACATTTTCGCTGAAAATCTCTGAAATAGGAGGCTGGAACCCTGGGAAGTGTTTTTACATGAGTCACATTTCTTCGGACAGCACAGTCCACAGTTATGCAATACACATGGGAAGATGCTGGTGAATCAGGGTTTCTTTTGCTGTAGGTTTTACCTAAAGTAGATTTTTCTTCTATACTCAGAAAAAAACCCTGATTTGATGTGAGAAATATTAATATACAGAACTATGGGTGTCTGTGAGTCTCAGCTTATGCCTCGGTCTGCTGTTCTGAGTCTTCATTACTCCTTCCCGTCCCTTTGGGAGCCCACTCTGAAAATAAACATCAGCCCTTTTGTCTCTATGGCAACAGTTTTACACTTCACTGAATGCACAACTAGAGTGGGTGGAAACTGAAAAAGACATTGATTGCGGTTGATAGTTTTGGTGAGGAAGTTAACACGGGTTAATGAAGCAAGTCAAATCTTGTTGATATGAAATCTTGACACTGATCTTGGCAGTATGTTAAAAAAAAAAGTCTATGAATCTGCTTGATAATTCCAGCCGGAGCCTTTCAGCTCAACCTTGGGATTACAATCAGAGGCCATGATTGCAGTTTGACCTTTGTCCTCTGTCCAGATTTGTGGACCGTGCGCATAAAAATCTTGGACTTTTGTAGAAAATCTTTGGCATGCTGAACATTTGTTGTTTTCTTTTTGTGTCACTCACTCCTTGTCTAAATATTATTTAATGCTCTTCATCCGGATTTGCTGCTGGGATTGCAGAGGAGATTTCCACCTCCTAAGCTTTCAAATCTTAATGTGTGCTTGTAGTTGTCTCGCTTTTTACGTAATGGAAGTTTAATTTCATGCTGCTCTGCTATTTCATTGATGAAAGACACTGCACTGACATAAGGGAAGCTGATAAACAACTTAAAAAAAATTGAACTCCATTTTACTCATTATTGTAGGCAAAAAAGTTTTATAGTTATATATATATAGTTATACAGGTCCTTCTCAAAAAATTAGCATATTGTGATAAAGTTCATTATTTTCCATAATGTAAGGATAAAAATTTAACTTTCATATATTTTAGATTAATTGCACACCAACTGAAATATTTCAGGTCTTTTATTGTTTTAATACTGATGATTTTGGCATACAGCTCATGAAAACCAAAATTCCTGTCTCAAAAAATTAGCATATCATGAAAAGGGTCTCTAAACGAGCTATTAACCTAATCATCTGAATCAACTAATTAACTCTAAACACCTGCAAAAGATTCCTGAGGCTTTTAAAAACTCCCAGCCTGTTTCATTACTCAAAACCGCAATCATGGGTAAGACTGCCGACCTGACTGCTGTCCAGAAGGCCATCATTGACACCCTCAAGCAAGAGGGTAAGACACAGAAAGAAATTTCTGAACAAATAGGCTGTTCCCAGAGTGCTGTATCAAGGCACCTCAGTGGGAAGTCTGTGGGAAGGAAAAAGTGTGGCAAAAAAACGCTGCACAACGAGAAGAGGTGACCGAACCCTGAGGAAGATTGTGGAGAAGGACCGATTCCAGACCTTGGGGAACCTGCGGAAGCAGTGGACTGAGTCTGGAGTAGAAACATCCAGAGCCACCGTGCACAGGCGTGTGCAGGAAATGGGCTACAGGTGCCGCATTCCCCAGGTCAAGCCACTTTTGAACCAGAAACAGCAGCAGAAGCGCCTGACCTGGGCTACAGAGAAGCAGCACTGGACTGTTGCTCAGTTTTGCATGTCATTCGGAAATCAAGGTGCCAGAGTCTGGAGGAAGACTGGGGAGAAGGAAATGCCAAAATGCCTGAAGTCCAGTGTCAAGTACCCACAGTCAGTGATGGTCTGGGGTGCCATGTCAGATGCTGGTGTTGGTCCACTGTGTTTTATCAAGGGCAGGGTCAATGCAGCTAGCTATCAGGAGATTTTGGAGCACTTCATGCTTCCATCTGCTGAAAAGCTTTATGGAGATGAAGATTTCATTTTTCAGCACGACCTGGCACCTGCTCACCGTGCCAAAACCACTGGTAAATGGTTTACTGACCATGGTATTACTGTGCTCAATTGGCCTGCCAACTCTCCTGACCTGAACCCCATAGAGAATCTGTGGGATATTGTGAAGAGAAAGTTGAGAGACGCAAGACCCAACACTCTGGATGAGCTTAAGGCCGCTATCGAAGCATCCTGGGCCTCCATAACACCTCAGCAGTGCCACAGGCTGATTGGCTCCATGCCACGCCGCATTGAAGCAGTCATTTCTGCAAAAGGATTCCCGACCAAGTATTGACTATTGAGTGCATAACTGAACATAATTATTTGAAGGTTGACTTTTTTTTTTTGTATTAAAAACACTTATTTTATTGGTCGGATGAAATATGCTAATTTTTTGAGACAGGAATTTTGGGTTTTCATGAGCTGTATGCCAAAATCATCAGTATTAAAACAATAAAAGACCTGAAATATTTCAGTTGGTGTGCAATGAATCTAAAATAGATGGTAAAGATATTTATAATGTTACAAAAGGTTTCTATGCTGTTCTTTTGAACTTTCTATTAGAGGCTAAACAACTCTAGATTTTTAAAGTCGACATTTATGTAATGAAAGTCGACGTCGACTAGTCGCTAATGACGTTATTAATGAACAAATAAGCCTGAACCACGAGTTGAGACTCGAACGCGGGTTGCCTTATGCACAGCTATGGCAAATGACACAACTCTGCCCACAAGACTATTGCTCCTACATAACAGCTTATTTTTTGTCAGTTCTTTCGTCTTTGTGTCATTATATTCAATTATATATATATATATATATATATATATATATATATATATATATATTATATACCTATTATTTATAGTTATATTCAATTACATTATATTTCTCACAGACACGTTCTAAATCAGATACAGATAAAGTAGCACAGTAAAGATTACATTTATATGAATGTATTAGTAAGAGAGCGATTGCGTGTGAATTAATTCTACCTGGCAGTGTCTCTCTAATAGTGACGCTGTGGGTTTTAGTTACTAAGAAATGTGTGGTAGAAGTTTTCCGTTTCTAAGCGATTTTATTGATAAATCCCAGAACATGGTTGACAATACATTTATGGGCTACTGAATGATTCTGTGCATCTGCGCGTAACGTGCGAGCTATGTGTGTGCGTTACAATGCAGCAGCTCATTAGTTTAGAACAGAGATTTACTTACTTCTACAATAAGCAGATTAAAACATGCGTTCTCCCAATTTTGAGCATCCAGATGGTATAATCAAACCTGTCGTGTGGAGCGCGAGTATGGATTTTATTTGTCATTTCAACTGTTTGGAAAAGTGGACTTAAAGATTTCTTATCCTGTTGCGCCCTCTAGGCCATGATCAGCGACGAGTCGACGTCAAGCTTAAAGCGACATGGTTAAGTCTGTGCAACCCATACTTTCTATTCATCAAATAATCCTCAAAAAATGATGGTTTCCACAAAAATACTAAGCAGCACAACTGTTTTCACTACATTAAAAATATCAAGAGATGTTTCTGTAACAACAAATCAGCATATTAGAATGATTTCTTAAGGATAAAGTGTTTTAAAGTGTAAAAATGTTTCACATTACTGTTTCTTAACTGTATTTTTGATCAACCTTTAAAGCGGTAATGTATTCTTATCAATTCAAAACAAAATTCTTGATTAAAATGTTTTAAAATCTGATGGTGGTGCATCAGTCCGTTGAAGGTGTTACAATTAAAGCAGCCAGTCACGTTTGGACCCATCCCAAGGTCAGGAAGGTCAGAACTGTGACAATACACAGATGAGGCTAGTGGAAGTGGGTTAAGCCACGTCAGCATGTCATTCCACCTTACAGCATGATCTCAGCAGATCTCAATAGGCACATCATTCATACCGAATGTCACATTTTTATTGCATCTTGGTTTGCATCTGATCATGCATCATATTTCGGTAGGTCTCACCTTGAATAGAGATTGAAAAAACATAAGGTGGAGCTTTTTTTGCATAGTCACTCATTAGCAGCAATCAAACAGAAGGGACGCAAATAAAAAACCATTTGTGTGAACGTTGCTGTCTCAGTCCTTGTAATGAATACAGGAAGTGATTATACTGGAAGAATGATTTAAAAAACTGATCCTTGCATAAAACTTAGCCTTCCGAATGTTAATCGCAGACCAGAATCATGCAATATTTATATATTAACTAGCTAGCAGACTGTACCTTTACATCATAACATCGAAGTTCCCAAGGCAACGGAAAAGAGCAAATTTAATTGTAGAGACATTCCCTTCGGCTCTCAGCTTTTATTACTGTTTACCAAGAGTGTGTAGCTAAAGGCTGTTGTGGGCTGATACCCAATCTCAGGTATGCCAGGTTAATTAAAAATAAAAAGGGTGACTACACTTGCGCTTGATTACAAGGGTGGAAATGATCAGAACTCTACTAAGTACATCGCAAAGTGTGTTTTATTAACAGAAATGAAATACAAAGCTCTGTGTTGACTCAGGTGAGGTCTGCTGCAAATGTGACGCAACGTGAGATTTGTCTGGCAATGTTGGGCTTTATTAGACAAGATCAGGTTCAACTGAAACAGATAGTGTGCAGTGCACATTGTTTTTTATTTACATTAATAAGAAATAGTGTTGGTCATGTATTGTGTTTCATGAATGTGCTTTTTTTTTCTTTATATATTTTTTTGTAGTACAGACAGATACAGAGATGGATGAGCTGCAAGATGTTCAGCTGACCGAGATCAAGCCTCTGCTGACCTACAAGGTGAGATAAACATATCAGAAACATCCATCTCACACACACACAAACACACACACACTAGTATGCCTGTCTACTGCATACACAATTATAAACAAGACATAGCTTACTATATCTTTTACTAGTGATACCTCTGTCAGTTTTGAACGACAAACACTCTACTTCTGTCTTGTACATACCCTGTTTTTATAGACCTTAGGTTTGACACACCTAATACACTTTAATACGTTACAAAGGATTCTATTTCAGATAAATGCTGTTCTTTTGAACTTTCTATTAATCAAAGAATCCTGAAATAAAAATGTAAATAACTGTTTTCAACATTGATAATAATGAGAAATGTTTCTTGACCATCAAATCATCATATTAGAATGATTTCTGAAGGATCATGTGACACTGAAGACTGGAGTAATGATGCTGAAAATTCAGCTTTGATCACAGGAATAAATTACACTTTACTATATATTCACATAGAAAACAGCTGTTTTACATTGAAATAATATTTCACAATATTACTGGGTTTGTTTTGTATTTTTAATCAAATAAATGCAGCCTTGGTGAGCAGAAGAGACTTCTTTTAAAAACAAATCAAAATCTTACCGACCCCAAACTTTTGAACGGCAGTGTATATGCACATAAATGTCTGAGGAGCAAGATCTAACACAGTCTAAAGACTATAGTCACAGCAGAGCTCATACCTCTTTTCTCTCTGTAATGCATTGTGATGCTCACGCACACATGCCACATCTCACGATTCATGCATTACACATCTGTGCCACACTCTCACACGTCTTTCCTCCATGGCTCCTCGTATTAGAGATCTGTGTTTTCCTGTAGCTGAGGCAAAGTTCCTCTCTACCCCTGCGTTTTTCTTTACTTCATCAAACTGAATAATTCATGTGAGAGCATGAAGCAAGTGAAAATAAATGGAGATGGAAAAGGGATGGATGGGGTGCAATAGTAGTGAAATGGTTTAAGCAAGAGAAAAAGTGGAAAAATGGAATTTAAAGGATGGGCTATGGGGTTGAGGTGCCCAAAAATTATGCACAATGAAAGATATTTCAATCCATTCCAGGATATTTATTTTTCTTCCTGCAGCCCCTATTGGCTGAAATTTTCATAATGGCATCCCAGGGGTTTGTCAGTTAAATCTTGCCATTTATTTTTTGCCACACAGCATCCATATCAAAATGCTAAAAATAGAAATGTAAATGTCATACACCCATTAGTGCTGAGCCAGTATAATGCTAGAGGCAAGGGACAAACGTTGTATGTTTGTCCTTCTCTCACTTTAAACTAATGAATTGTATAATATTTTTCACATAACGTTTACACATATTCGTTTTCCTTTGAAATACAAAGAATTGTGCCCCGCTGTCAAGTTCCATAAAACACCAAAAATGTTTCATAAAAGTGTAATAAAAATCATCCATACACTTTAATTTTCTACTTTTGTGTTCCACTGGGAAAAAAAATCAGCATAGAGGGGTTTAAAAAGACATGATGGTGAGTTCATTATGACATGATTGTATTTTTTCTTTATTTTTGGCCTGGTTTCACAAACAGGGCTTAGATTAAGCCAGGATTAGACCTTAGTTCAATTAAGACATTTAAGTAGCTTTTATTAACGTGCATTAGAAAAAAAAACATTTCTGGTGTACAAAACAATAGCACTAACATATGTCAGTGCAAGTTGCTTTCAGTTAAAACAGCTCAAACATGCATTTTAGTCTGGGACTAGGCTTAAGCCTTGTCTGTGAAACCAGGGTAAATGCGTGAACTGGAGAGACTCACTGACCTCTCACTCCATCTAGTGGTGTCAATATAAAAAGCAGCAGTGGCTGGGAGAGAATAATTGATAATATGATCAATATTTAACATTTTTAGACATTTTATATGCACCTCAGTGAGTAAGGAATAATCAGATATATCATCTCTTTTTCCTACAGAACTCTCAGAACTTCCAAGACTTTGACTGTCAGGTAAGAATCTTAAAAGTCAGTTTTATCTCCTAGATGCTCATTAGGGGTTTGCGTGCAAAAACAGACAAGTGGTGGGATATGTATATTTTAGGCTGTTCAACCTTCATATTTTAATATCAAAGGTGTTATTTTGGGAAATTTATACTATTTTGGTGTTGAAATAAGACTCACTGGAGGATATGAATATGTGCTTTCATGATACTGTGTTTGTGTTGAAACTTTGTCACACCAGGATTCTGCAAATCAGCTCTGACAGCCATCAACTGATTTTGTTTAATTGAAACATGTCAATTTAAAAGAAAATAAGAAAATGTTGTAGTTCTAACTTAAGAAGGTACTCAAGAACTTAATGCATGCTGTAAAGTGTAAAGCATATCATGATTATCCACATTGATGATCCATTCTATTGAAAGTTGATAATGATGGTGGTTGATATCTTGAAATATAGATGTATGCATCATTTACAAATTCACATCTGATTGGGTTTTTTAATGTCTCTGCTGCTATGAGGAAACGGAAATACATCGTCGTGGATTACATTCTCCTCTTTCAGTGCAGGGGTCTCAGATGAGCTAAATATAGCGCCTGCAGCTGTTGAAGTGAGCATGCTCAGACTCCAGCATGACCTGGTCTACATTATAGTGGCTTTAGTATTCCTTACTCAGCAAGCCTCCATACACAAGCTCCCACACATTAAGTGTTAGTCAGATGATGGGCCGACAACGAGCCAGCCAATCCAGTCTCACAGTAGCATTGAGTGCTGCAGAACACCTACATGTGCATGAGATGGCTTTGGTTTAAGGAGGGACTGCTCTCTGCTGGTGAAGAGAGGTAATGCAGTCTGTGGGGTCATTCACACAGAATGCATTTTTACATTCCATTGCACTGCTTTTCCATGTTTTTTTTATTTTATTTTATATGTACATGCACCGAGGAGTGTGTGACAATTTTGTTTGTGTCTTTTGTAGTGTAGGACACGACATTCTAAATTATATTACATTAAAAGGTAAACTATCAAAAAACTTGTCTTTTAGACCTTGTTTCTTTTTTTGCATTCCACTCATTCCACTGCCTTGCTTCTTGCATCTTTAACCACAAAGATGCATTCTGTGTAAAGGACCTCTCTCTCTCTACAGCCATTCAAAATATAGTGCAAAAGCTAAAAAGTGCAAAAAAGATCAAATTGAAATAGTCTATCGCCATTTTAATAAATAGTTTACAGAGTCTTATATAGGTTTAAGGTGAAATTATAAAAAGTCAGATTGTAACCTAATTGCTTGCTTTTTCAGAATTTTTTTTGGTTTTTTTGGCTTTTCTTTTGTTTGTTGCAACTACAGCCTCTTTTATGCCCCAAATGTTTGTTTAAACCGATTACAGACTAATGGATTGCATTTTGTTTTTGATATGAAGTTCAAGTTTAAACGGCATTGCAAAATTTTTACAACATCTTTTATGTGTATGATTATTAATATTATTATTATTCGTCTTAATAATGCTATTGCTTTTTTTTCTCTTTTGTTAGCCGAAATACTTAGATCTCAGTTGGGGATTCAGCCCCTTTTGGAGACCCTGTTTTTCCTTCTGCTCTTAGCCAATAGTAATAGCCGAAGCATCTTGTGTGAATACTGCAAGTCATCACGACAGGTTCATCATTATTCAGAGTCTATTTCATCCTATAGAGGGCACCAGAAGCTCAGAGTAGGCAAAGTCATATCCTTGCCTTTAATACAGTGTCATTAACGTATTAAATAATATTCAAAATAAGCAAAAGGCCGCTCCCCAGTAGAAAATAATTATTTATAGCACGATTTCATCTCTGATCCCCTGTTCTTTGAGACCTTCTCTCTCAGCCATCAAATAGGAATATAAAAATGTAACCCAAATGCCTAGAATCGTATTGACCTCTCTCTCTTTCTGTGTCCATTTTCAGATAGTTTCAGAGTACCTTAGTTTCGAATGTAAATTATATTTTGTTGATTATGACGATTCTAGTCAGTCTTGACAGGCCTTCATAAGGCCATTTTGCCCTCTGGTGTGCACACGCTCGTCTGAAGGTCACTCGCACACGGCACGCTCCGCAGGACTGCTCACTGAGACCGAGAGAGTGACTAACACAATCTGATTTATTACTGAAGCTGCAGGTCCATCAATGGGTAATGAAACCATGGGTTACACTTTGTTGTAAGATGTTCTTGTTACAGTTTAATTATACATTTAAGTACTGAGTAATATTAATTAACATACTGTAGGGTTAGGGATAGGAATAAAACACTGTACATACCTTTATAAACGCATTGCTCTATTCCTTTTGCCTTATGTGTTACAGCTCCAGTTGTGTTAGCTTTCCCTGACTATTGCTCCTCAGATTGTGTTAGTCTATGGCGGCCCCTGGGGTGCAGCACAGAGGCTTACTGAATGAAAAACAATGTTTCAACCACATCTACTGATAAATGGAAGCAAAGCAAATCAATAACCCATCAGAGCCCAAGATCTGCAGAGAGATTGGTCAGATGATATACCACAATGCACCTCTGCTGGGTCATAATTCCTTCAGTGGGGACAAACTGTGTTCTGCAACTGTGATTATTTATTGCAGTGGTAGAAAACACAGGGGAAAAAAACATTATTGTAAATTCAAGGACACTGATAATAGGTTTAGTTCTTGTTGTTGTACTGGTTTGATGGCTCATTTGAGTAATTAGTTGTATGTAATTATACAATAAGTATTGGTTCTTAACGTGTCACAACCTGTGAATGGGTCACAGGTCTAAATGCATATGGTGTCACGATCGGTGGTTGCAATGAATGGAGATAATCAAGCAATTCACCAAACAAGGTTACAGTCTGGAAATCACTAGGAGAAATATAGCACAACCACGTAAACTAAGGCGTATACAACATCAAACCAAGAACTGAAGGCTTAAATACACAAGAGAGGCTAATCAACAGAACAGGGAACAAGTGCGTTCCCTCAGATCGACATATCTATCCGTATAAAATAATGTACTATTGTTTTTATTTACACACATTATTTTATATACAGCATAGACTTCTATTGTCTTTATGTACAGCTAGTTATTTGTTATAAATACTATATTACCTAATCCTAACAGGAAACTTTGTGTTTAAAAAAATAAAACAATTAAATGTATACTGTTCTTACAAATGAGGATGTCCCCAAATGGAGGTTTTGGAAGGTTTTGTTAAATTTAGCTAACTTGTGAGTGCAAATTAGCCCCCAAAATATGGTTGAGTAGACACACACACACACACACACACACACACACACACACACACACACACACACACACACACACACACACACACACACACACACACACACACACACACACACTCACACACACACACACACAGAGGGACACACTGTTTTTGAAGTAAACACACAAAGTTAAGAATATTATTATTATTATATAAATATATTATATTGAATATTCTAAATAAATACTCTTAACTTTGAAGTCAAAAACCATGTGTCCAATCAAACTGTAAGGTATCTTATTCTATCATTGATGGGTGAGTTTACATGTACTCATCTTGGGAAATCTTGAGACTGAGCAAAACTCTGCAAAGGTAAAAGAAATATGAATAAATTGTAAGGACATCTTTGTATAGTTTCATGTGATAATCAATTATGCTTTGTATTGTTGGTCTTAGCCCCCACTTGATAAAATAAAATCTCCCCTGAGGCAAAAAAAAACAAAAAAACGTTGGGAAACCCTGCCATGAATAAAATGTATTTATCAACATATTTAATCCAAATCAATTGATTTGCAAGGTTAAATCTCTCTGCATTTTTTCTCTTGTTGAATCTGAAGCTGTGAACTGGTTGCCCCCACCCAAAAACAAATCATAAAGTGCAGTGGAGTGCATCATCCCTTCCTCGCCCTCTATGTGTCTGCCCCACCCCTCTCATCCCTGCTTCTGCCATCTCCCGCCCACCTGACTTCCCCTCGTCCAATCAGAGCAGGGCTACCGTATACATGAGCAAGCACTGCCTCCTCAGCGCAAACCGCAGTCACTTCTTTCTCCTCACTCTATCCGCATCTCAACAGTCTCTCCCTCTCTCTCTCAAAACATACCTCCTCTGTTCATTTATTTCACTCTCCCTCACTCTCTCCCTCTCTCTCCCCTCCCTCTTGGATCTCTGCCTAGCTACTGCTCTCCCTGTCCGTTCCCCTCCATCCCTCCTTCAGCCACTCTGTGTCTGTCTCGTGGATCCTCCCTTCTCCTCTCTGAAGCTGTCACTGTCTCGTGTGTGGAAACATGTCAACCGTTCTGGATGTGGAGCAGAATGCATGCACTGGAAATGCAGTGGTGAGTGTGTGTGTGTGTGTGTATGTGTGTGTGTGTGTGTGTGTAAGAGAGACCACAACCGACAGCCGAGGCTGATTCCTACTGTTTTAGCCCTGGTATCCTCCTATGTTCTAGCAGAAATGTTTGTATGTGCATGCATGTTGTGGTTGATGTGTGAGCCAGTAAATGTGATTCTTTCCAGTGAGGGATGTATGTTTTCTTGCATTAGTCATGCGAGTCATGCGCCTCTCTGCTTGTTTACCTTACCACAGATTAAACCAGTCAGAGACTAAACTGTTACAAAGATCTTCAGTTTAGGAGCTTCAAATGTAAATGATTTACACTCAAATGATATGTTGCTGCAGTCGAGGGATTGTCAAGTAAATTTTTGTGGATTTAAATATGGCACACGTCCATATAAGATCAGCAAACGGTCTAATAGGTCAAGCAAATCAAGGACATTTGATTTGGAGCACTTAAATGCGCTTGTATTACTGGCAGGGTGTGGTTGAGTATACACTGTGTGTGTTTCTAGGAATGGATATGGATGGCGTGTACTAATATCTGTGTGTGTGTGTGTGTGTGTGTAATAGTTATCTGCCGTCAAGTTTGTGCTGTGTAATGGCTCCCGGGCTTGTGGTCTGTGATTGATGCTATTAGCTTTAGGAGTGGGGGTGGGGGGCAAGGCTGGGACTGTTGCCTTGTATTCATTCATATACCTTGGCTTAGCCTCTGTTTCCCAAGAGAGAGCTGCTTTGATTGTCCTTTTGCCATTTTTGAATGTTTGCATGCAAGGATGTAACCACATATTCGGGATACAAGGGCACTATTTAAGTCGACCATTAAAAAAAGTGAGTCCAATAGTAATTTGATTATTTTGTAAATGTGTCCACTTGCGTTTGTTGTTGTTATGGCACGGTTTGAATGTAAGAAACATCTCACGATTTGGAATTTGTGTTTTGGATGCTCCCACCAGGCTTCTTGACTAGCTTAACCAGCAACATACTTGAATTTCTCCAGAAAGAATAGGCTGGTTGATCAGCGTTTCTTTATTGTGAACAGCAGGTTGCAGACGTTGCAGTGCTCCCTAGTCGATCCTGATTTTTTTCCTTTTGAAGAGCACAGAGAGGAAGATGATGCAAACATTTGATATCAGATCATATTATAGGGTGTTTATGGGCTTTAATGAATATAATGCAGAGTTTAGATCACCTTCTACAGCTTATTGTAGACCTAGTCAGGAATCATGATGACCCATCACTATTTGTCCCAATGCATTATTTTTCTTTTTTTCAGGCTCATTCCTATTCTGCCCCTCTTTCCAGACTCTCCCACACTCTCTAGACCCACATGCAGAGTATAAATGTGTGTATGTTTGTGCCTGAAAGATTGAGAGTGTGTTTGGCAGAGCGAACAGGAGAGACTTTTTTAAATGTTACATTTCAGACTCTCCCACTCTCTGGCCTTGATCTCTCTCGTCCCTGAGAGCTGAAAACATTCGGACACGTTCCAATGCAACCAAATTTAAAGCCAAGCACCAGACATTTGTTCAATCAACATGCCTAGCTGCAAGCGCTACTTAATTGACCCTTCGCAAAGACCCGCCCCCCTTAGTTACTGTCGCTATGTCCGACAAGCTACGCCGCTCTCACGCACACACCATGTTCTCACGCAGTGAAAAATACATCGCGGATCAGAGAGGAGACTGACAATACGCTGACAGACAGGACAGACCAGGTTACTTTTCGGTTACTTTTGATATTAAACACATTAAACAAGGACGCACCTTTCAAATTTGGTCATTTAAAAAAAAAATTTAAACAATAAATACCGTTTTGTGGCTCTTTAATGTGTCTGACAGATCGCTGTAGAGCCTCAGTTAAAGCTGCTCGTGAACCGATCATCTCTTCCTTCTAGTTCATTTATAGCATCAAATAAACATGAATGAACAAAAGAAGGAATGTTGTTTTAACCGCGGAAAGGCGTCAGTATATTCAGTTTTTTTCAAGTTCAAATCCTCCAATGTTAATCTACAAACTCTCCTGACTGCTTTGTCGGACAAAATGGCGGATGGCGAAGTATGATTGGTCAGATCACCTGTCAATCAAGCTCCCTGCGAAGGGTCAATTATACCTATTTTTGATCTCACCCTGCCCAGCACAGAGATGCAAGTATTACCCTATAAAATAGTTTATTGAGCACAGTTTTTCTCCATATTGATGTATTTGCTATTGAAAATAAACTTGAATAACAGCAGGTTGTTTTTAGTTATATCTCAGCCGTGAATCTTGATTTGCTGCCTGCTAGTTGGTTGAAGTGGTATTAGGGGGCGGGACATTCTCTAAAGACCATTTGATTGGACAAAATCTGTGTAGTGCAGGATGTCATCAATATTTTTGGCTTGTTTTCCTCTAAGAAGGACTATACATATTGCTTATATCTGCATAAATCTACATTTTGTCAGTGTTTGAAGTCATGATTAAAGTATAGTGAGTGACCAATCTTTTGTAAAGTAAATCCGAGTGAAATGGATTATCAGAAAAGAAAAAAAATGTAGAGCATGGACTTGATTTTTATCTTTCGGTCGTTGATTGGCTGAATGGGGCAGGGTTTATATATATATATATATATATATATATATATATATATATATATATATTACCAGAGAGAAGTCTGTCGTTTCACCGGAAGATCCAGTTATGATATTAATTTAAAAGTTACAAGATCAGTTTTATTAATCATTCACAATAGCATATTGGTGAATTTCCATTTAATGTCAACTTCAGCATATAAGATGGCCCCAAAGCTAGAAAGGTATTAGCAAATAATAGCCAGTCACAATATTGTGACTCTTATACACACAAAATGCTTCAGTGTAGAAGCTAATTTTTTTCCTTACCTCAGGACTCCTGTGTCCCTCTGCTGTGACTCATTCTATAATTGATGGAGAGGAAGCTTTGATGCGCAGAATCTCTCTCTCTCTCTCTCTCTCTCTCTCTCTCTCTCTCTCTCTCTCTCTCTCTCTCTCTCTCTCTCTCTCTCTCTCTCTCTCTCTCTCTCTATATATATATATATACACAGACACACACATACACACACACTTATAGTCCAACCTTGTTATATCAGTATACGTATACATCACTGAACATGAAATGATGAAACTCTATCCAGGACATTAGCTGGTCCTCCTTCAATACAAGGCCCAGGACAACATTCCCAGTTTTCCCTCTTGACTTCAGGCCTTTCTCCTTCTGGTGATATATAGATTGAATAGAATACAACATTCAAATAATTCTAATTTTATGTCAGCCGATATTGATCTGAAACTTTCTGTCCCATCATTAATCTCTTTATTAGTTCTTCTCCTGTTGAGGAATCTCTCTGCTCTCTTAGGCATATGACGGCTCCATCTTGGTTTATTCCAGTTGGGTTTGAAGGGTCATATCACATCACAGTCGGGTCCTCGTTGCTCCATATGGTTAGGACATCACAGTCTGGATAGACTGACACTTAAACCGATCAGTTGGTTAGCTTTGTATTTGTATCAGGGTTATATGAAATGGACTCTTTGATATAATAGACCAGCTTGCTGTAAAAATAGCAGAAAATGTGTAGACTTTGTTATGAGAATTTCTATCCATACAAATTATGATGTACAGGTTCTAGTTGACTTGCTACTATTCTCAGGAGCTGCATAGAGCAGCCATTTAGATTGTAACTGGTGATTTCAGCCATTTTTGCTTTCCAGTTTTATGTGCAATATGAATCTGACAGTTCTGTGAATGTTAAGACTCAAAGCTCAAAGCACTCTCTCTGTTACTCATGAGGGCTGCAGTGCGTTACAATTCTGCAAAGTCATACTCTCAGGGTGATGCTTTTGTTCTGCAGCCGCTCCCAGTGATGGCTCGGAAGCATCCGCACAGCGTCCACATTGATAGTTTTGATTTTACCAGAGAAAGTATTTCTGTTTAGAGGTTATCTTATCATATAGACTAAAGTTTGGTGTTGGTAAGATTTTTTTTTTTTAATGTTTTTGAAAGTCTCATGCTCGCCAAGCCTGCATTCATTTAATCCAAAAATGCAGTAAAACAGTGATATTGGTAAATATTATCACAATTTAAAATGACTGTTTTCCAGTTGTATATATTTTATATGAAATGTAATTAAATGTATGTAATTTATGAAAGACATGATCTCATTATGATTGTAACATTATACTGTCTTTAATGAATCCTTGATTATATTCTTTAAGTATAAATTTCTTTTTTTTAAAAATCTTATTGAGCCCAAACTTTTGACGTTAGTGTAGTTTGTGTGTATGTTTGCCCTCGTATTGAGGATAAGTAACTACTATATTGCAGCACTAATTGGGCTCTTGGAAGAATGCTTTATAGATTTTGGCTTTCTTCCTAAACAGATTTGGATAATGATGACTGGAGTTAAATTAAAGTACAAGAAGTTCACGGTTCATCCTTTCAACATTTATGTATATTTATTTTTATTAAAACATTAGATCTCTGGATTTAGATCACTTACATAAATCTAATGGATTTAATCTTGTCATTGAATATGAATCACTGGATAAATTCATATGATAATTTCACTAATCTTCTTGAATGCCCAGGTATTCTTCAAAATTAATCATAAGCCTAAATCAGTGTATAATGCAATTAAAAACGTTTCAAATTCTAAGCATTTCTAAGGCACACACCCATAATGCAACAGTACTGATGTGCAATTTTCTGTCCAGCTGCTTGGCCTTCCCTCTAGATCTTTCTATTGATCCTGCAGCCTCTCTGAGACTCTCATGGGAGATATCACTTACTACACAAATACATTCTTTCTGAAAGTAGCAGCACCAACACTTCACTCAGGATTCATGAGCAGCCTGACAAAATTTTTGAGGAGAGATTTTATTGCCTGTATTTGACTTGTTTTTTGTGGCAGGAGCATGACATTGAGACGCCCCATGGTGTGCTCCATGTGACCATGAGAGGCAGCCCTAAAGGCAACCGCCCTGTCATTCTCACCTACCATGACATCGGCCTCAACCGTATGTGGAAAAAATTAAATGACAGACAAATTGTATACTCGTCGGAAATCTGAGTATGATGATGACGTTGGTGTTTTGGTTGGTTTTCAGACAAGTCCTGCTTCAACACCCTGTTTAACTTTGAGGACATGATGGAGATCACTCAGCACTTTGCCGTCGTGCACGTGGACGCCCCTGGCCAGCAGGAGGCAGCACCCCCCTTTCCCACAGGGTGAGTGGCACGTCCCAACAGCCAATGAGGCAATACTGCCATTATTTACATTGTCAAAATGTAATTACAAAACCCTGTGATCTTGAAAAACAATTTACTGATTTGCAAGAATTTCGAAGCATTCAAAATGTATGTTAACTTGCAATCTGCAAATGAGTGGAAAAATATTTTGTCAAATATGAATGTAATTTTTTTTAACACAAGTAAAGAAGTTTACATAAAGAACACTTTTTCTTTTCTTTTTTTTTTTACAAAGTATGCTGTTTGAATGTAGTAAAACACTCACAGATGTAGCAGAAAACATCTGGCTCATGTTTGCATTTTCTTCTGTCATTGGCCATAATTCTAACTTGAAATCATGATTAGGCATAAAATAATATCATATCTGTGAAAATCAGCTGAGAATTGAACAAAGAGTTCTAACCTGGCAACAATATTTCTGGTGATTAAGGGATAGTACAAGACGTCTTCACCTTTACAAATGGTTGTTGTAAGCAAAAATGCTATGAAATGCACAACATATTTTGTGAGAAACTGTGGCGTGCAAACAGTTTAAGTACAGTAAGTACAAGTACAAGAAAGTAGTAAGTACAAGTAACAAGTATTGGATTTCAAATATGATGCAGAGTTTTGTTATTTATTAGTTCCATTCCCTTGGTTAAAATTGGTTGGTTATATTCCCATTGATTATATAATTGTCATTTTCTGTCTTTGTTGCTCTTCAGGTACCAGTACCCTACCATGGATGAGCTGGCAGAGATGTTATCCTCAGTCCTGACTCAGCTGAAGTGAGTAACAAAGTCCAGCTGGTCCATTAGTAAGGAATTACTCCCTACCACATCAATCAGTGAGGTCTGTATGTGAAGACAGACAGAACAGGACATCACTGCATCTGTAGGACTGTTTGAGTGAATTACAATATTTCTCTGTAGGGAGCACTGATGAAACTTTTGAAAATGACACAGCATGTGTATGTATCCGTTTGCAGGGTGAACAGCGTGATTGGCATTGGTGTGGGAGCAGGTGCATACATCTTAAGCCGCTTTGCTGTGAGTTCTCTGACATTTTTCTGCTTTTCATTTCACTTTCATTTTATTGTCTTAAAACATTGTCTGTGCCTTTCTCTCTGTCTAGCTCAATCTTTCTTTCTTTATAATGGTATTGAATATCCTAAATTAGCATTCTGTTTGCGTACGGAATACTGAATTGCCTCCCAAACCCGTCGGTGTAACCACAGCAACATTTTTGTGTCTCTTAGCTGTAAACAAGTAACATGGATGCCAACAGTTCAACCCGTTTGGTGTTATCTGTTTTTATCTAAAAGAAATAATAGCAACTGGAGATGTATTAGTGATTGAAACATTTTAAACTCTCTGTGGATTTTAATGTGGCTGTAAAATAACAATTTGCAAGTTAAGTACCCCTGCATGAATCAACAAGATTTTTTTTTCCTGCTGTCTCATGTCAAGTTCAAATTTTACCTTCCCTGCAACATTTTGACTGGCCCGTTATAAATATTTTTCATTGGAAGTATAAAACAAATCTATTTAAAAAAAAAAACGTTTCTTTAAAACAACCATTTACAACTAATAATTAATTGGTTTTTTAATCTAATTAATTAAATTAATAATATTAAATTTACAAAAATAACTTCTACATAATGTACCACTTTAAACTTCATAAACACAAGATTTTGTACATGTGTTATATGCTTTGTCATTATTTTTAGTTTTTTTAATATTTCTATATATTTTTATTATTTTAGTTTTTTAGAATTTTTTTTTAGTTTAGTATTAGTTTTTCAACTAATAATAGTAACAATAAAACACTTTAATTATGCTGCATATTAAACTGCGGTGTGTACATCCCTTTATCAAACAGCTATATCACATATTTTTATATCATCCCCACCTGCCCTTTTAGTCAAAATAGTGCTTCAAAAGCTGCATTGCCCCCAGAGGCTCTGTATGCAGGACTGGTATTATACTGCCTGCACTGCTGCCTCAAGCATCTGAGGCTATTGATCAAAGTCTAAATATCTTTGACGCACTCACAAGCCTGATATATTCAGCATTTCTTTTATGCAAAACAACCCATAATACATCCCTTCCCCTCCCTCTTTTCTCATTCACGCATCGCTAAGTGCCCTGTGTGATTGTCCTGTGCTGTGCTCTCTCATCCTCTCTTCATATGTGTGTGCATAGACTGGCACACTGAAAGATTAATGTCACTGACTCAGCAGCAGCAGAGACTTCTGAAGGAAGATGCTTTAAGTTCAGCTGCTAAAAGCTCCTCCTCTGCCATGACTACATGCATTTTTAAATCACTCTCCCCTCATTAAAGAGGACCCTAATTCCCTAATTTCCTTTGCTCTGTCTGCAGCTGATTCAGCCGTCCCTGGTAGAGGGGCTGGTTTTGATCAATGTGGACCCCTGCGCTGAGGGCTGGATAGACTGGGCTGCTTCCAAGGTGAGTATACACTTTGATCAAACAGATGGTGATTATATATATTATATATATGGCGATCAGCTGTGCTTCCGGTCTCCCTGTAGTCTTAGGTGTTTTACATTAGAAATGACTGTTTATTGCTCAATGCACATCTGCAGTCCTCATGCCTCCCTGCAGCAGGTCTATGGCATGTTTACACAGGTGATCAGGGACCCTGGGCATCTTTCTCCTGGTCTTTTTCAGAATCAGTAGGAAGGTCTCTTTAGTGTTCTAAATTATTGGAATTATGACATTAATTTTCTTCCACCTGTAAACTGTCGCCCCTGGTTTCACAGAATAAGCTTAAGCCTAGTTCCAGACTAAAATGCATGTTTGAGCTGTTTTAATTTTAAGCGACTTTAAAATATCAGCGCCATTGTTTTGTCTCGAAATGTTTTTTTCCCTAAGAAACGATTATAAAAGCTACTTAAATGCCCTAATTAAACTAAAGCCTAGTCCTGGCTTAATCTAAGCCCTGTCTGTGAAACTTGGCTTCAGTGTCTTAAGGACTGTACCACAGGCGCAGCATTATGTTTATATTTTATTACTTTCATAGTATTATCCATATCCGTATTATTCAAATTTTTTTTTCTAGCTCACTGGGTGGACTAGCAATCTAGTGGACACCGTGATGTATCATCATTTCAGCACTGTGAGTAAACCCCAACAATCCTTCCCATAATGCTTTGTGAGCAAAATTGAGAGCTACCTGGCTTTTATTTATCTTTAAACGTAATGTTTTTTATTTATTATTCTGATAAATTAGGAGGAGCTGACTGACAACCAAGAACTGATTCAGACGTACCGCCTGCACATTGCCCAGGACATCAACCAGGACAACTTGGGCTTTTTCTGTGGCTCATACAATGCGCAAGTTACTGTTTATTAAAGAGATCTTTAATCTTTAGTCTGTATTGGTCATTACTTATGCTGACAAACTTTCTAAACCTTCTCTTTGTTTGAACAGGCGTCAAGACCTTGGAATCGAGAGGCCAGTTGCTGGTCTCAATGAGAACACAGTGAAAACGCTGATGTAAGCTTTTATTTTATTTGATTACAGGTCTTTTGATTGGTTTATTTTTTTGTGTAATTGTTTTTATTTTTTTGTCTATCAATTTTCACCACTGTCTGTCCCTGTACAGATGCCCTACTCTTCTGGTGGTTGGAGACACTTCCCCTGCTGTGGAGGCTGTGGTAAGTTTGGAAGTGCAAGTGTCATTTTTTTCCCCTTTTGTTGCTGTACCCATTACTTGAAAACTAATTAATTATTTTATATTACAGGTTGAATGCAACTCTAGGTTAAATCCAACAAAGACCACCTTGCTGAAGGTAAGACAACATGGGTATTTTGCAAAGCCCTAACTCTTAATCTTCAAGTCCAGCATTTAACTCGTTTAACTTTTTGCTCTCAAGTGGTACATTGTGAACTACGTGTATTTCAAAGTGTTATTTGTATCTCTTTATTTATTTTTTACATTATTTGAATTCTCTCTCTCTATGACAGATGGCTGACTGTGGCGGTCTGCCTCAGGTTGTTCAGGTTAGTCCTGATCTTTTAATTCTTGATATTGAACACCATATTAAACACCTCCGCCCCTGCTGTTATCTTCACCGATGTTCAAATGTTCATTGTGTAATATAAATGTGTAATCCTATTTAAATGAATTCTAATCTCCCAACAGCCTGGAAAGTTGGCCGAAGCGTTCAAATACTTTGTACAAGGAATGGGATACAGTGAGTATTTTTATCCATTTACCTCAGCGTTTCACATATTCTAACCTGTGAATGTATCTTCAGTGAAGTTAGTTTAATCTGCAGAGCAATCTGGGACAGCTTTCTCCGTAAACATGCATCTGTTTATCTGCGTTTCTGAGACACTGGCCTATGCTGATTATCAATTCAGCACAACACTATGACTAATGGCCGTCTTTTATTAAGACAAATCCGGCTCAGGGAGTCTGTCTTGGTTTCTTTTCTCCTTTCTTTTTACCGCACACAACTCACCATGACTTCCCACACACCCTGTGTTTTGATTAGTTTTCCTTCCAAACTACATACGTGCACGAAATAGCAATGTCCTCTGAATGAGCCCTCCCCACATTTTGGTTGACAGGTTTGGGCGCACCAGTATTGTGCTTAATGTGCTGCCAGCGGTCTGTGTGAAAAAATGTCACCCCCTCTCTGACCTCTTACCTCCCCCTCCAAAGATACTTGCTGTTTCATTTCTGCACTGTTGTATAGTCTTTGTTGCAAACAGGCAGGAATTTACATGTCAGGAGTCGGACCAAAGCTGTGATTTTTCAAGAGCATAATACTTTGTAACATTCATCCCAGACTTTAAATTAAGCCATCAAAGCTCTAGAGAGTTTTTAAAGGGGGTCACACCATGAGGAATCTAATTGCTAAATCTTAGCTAAATCTTGAGATTGAAGAGAATATTGTACTATAAAAACATACTTTGAACATTCAAACAGGACTAAAAAGAGCTTTTTTTTTATTATGGGGTGACAGTCATTTATCTGGAGGTCACAGACCGTGAAAAGATGACTGGAAGTTAGAGTGAAATTGGATAATGGTAATGAAGAACTTCA
Organism: Siphateles boraxobius; assembly: GCF_051911475.1. NCBI lineage: Eukaryota > Metazoa > Chordata > Actinopteri > Cypriniformes > Leuciscidae > Siphateles > Siphateles boraxobius. The sequence goes on from NW_027509141.1 coordinate 24,518,896, forward strand.
TTGTGAATATCAGGGAAAATTATTAAATAATAAAAAAAATGCTTAGATGCCAAAAAGATTCATAATTATTAAAGAGCATTACTGCGTCCCAATTTGCATACTATCCATCCTAAATAAAATTAGAATTAGTGTGTCCCAAATCATAGTGTTGAAATGACCCCAAAGATGCCCAGATAGTATATTATTTCCCTAAACCCATTGTCCATTAAATGAGGCTTCGATAAGAAATACAAACACTAATAAAAAAAATTTAAAACTAAAAACATGGCGGATGTGCGAGACATCACTTAAGTGGAGAGGGGTTTTACTCATGATTAACAATCAGTATCCTGATGAAAAAATATTTATTCAAAGTCATCCACATTATATTTCATCTGCAACAAAACTTTGTGATCATTTATAAAGGGTACATTTGGTCATTAACTTTCAAAAGCATCATTATACAAACACATGAGGAGAGTTCTCCGCATGAAAGACCCATGACTGGTAGATCAACGTGCTACTACATTTCTCTCTGATACGATAGTAAATTAAATTAAATTGAATGTGGAGGATTTTAACTGTGACAAAATGATTGACACGGCAGTTTAAACGTTGACAGGATGCATGTAATTAAGCAACAGAGTGGTCCTTAAAGACGAAGTAGTATGTCCCAAAGCTTTCCTACTCTTCTGCTACACACTCAAAAGTATTTCCTTTTTCTTCACAAAAACAGTACATATTTTAGGGCGTAGTATAAGTAGGCGAATTGGGACGCAGCACATGTTTTTTGCCTCTTGGCGCCCTCTGTAGGTGAGGAGCCATAAATGAAGCATTAGGCTCAGCTCATGTCACTGCAGAAATAGGATCTGCGATTTAAGACCCTGTAGAAAGGCCACTGAAACACAGCTGTAGATACCTGCAAGGTTTACAGTGGTAATTAGTAGGGTTGAGGTTGTAACTCCCAAGGTTACATTTTAAAATGCAGCCGTCCCCGACCACAGTCAGTATCTAGCCTGTAGATACAAATTAACAAAATATGAAATACTTCACACACTTTTCTTTTTATACCAAAACCTGTACAGATATCTTATTGTTCTGTCTATCTGTCTCCCCTCAACATTTGCAAACAGTTCCTCATGTTTTGCTCAGCCACCTGAGCACTGAATCAGGTACCCGGGTGTGATCCAACAGTTACAGTATTTTGACTGGTGTTTAGATGCTTGCATGGTTCACCCCTGTTTCTTGTGTTTAGACATATTTGCATGTAGATATTTGACATGGTATTATTTAGTGGTTGACCGAAATGGGTTTTTCAATTTTGTGTTCTTTATTATTATATATATATTATTTATACAATATTATTTATTTATGTTTGTAGTTTATTTTCCACAATTTTTCAGAATGTATGTGTTGGTTTTTAGTTTTGCTTGAATCTGTCTTTGCACTGTTTGGTAGATCTACATTTCGTCAGAAATGCCTCTGTGTGCACATTTATACTCTATGTGGACAGACACAAGACGAATTTGTGATAATCTATTATTACATTCTCGGTTTGGTTTCCTTTTTGCATGATGCTTGTTCTTTCTGTTTACTTGCAATTACCCCCGATTCTACTGAAGACTGAAATAATCACATTCTCATATCTCACTCTCACAGTACCAGCTGCTGGCATGACCCGTCTGTCTCGATCCCGGTCCTCCTCCTCCAGCATTACATCCATGGACGGCTCACGCAGCCGCAACCTGAACAGCCCTCTGGACGGGCCCAACTCTGGAGTCCTGGACAACCAGGCCAGGCCACAAACCATGGAGGTCTCCTGCTAAAGAATCTGCTCTCTGCTGTCCTTTCACCCCTCACCTCCTGTTATTTGTGTCCTAGATACCTACATGTTTCTAATGCCTTAAATAGTGAGGCAGGGGAGGCTCGAATGAAATGTATTATATACTGAAGGTATGCATAATGGATATATACAGATGTTACTATATGCTAGCCACATTTTCAGTCATAAAAGCAGATCAAATTAAAGACTAATTTATATATTTACACATGAAGGGTCTTCCATCACGCATTTTATTTTAATTTTTTTAATCACGGTTTGCGTTACATGGAATTAATTCCACCTCTTTTATGAGCCATTCTCACGTTAAGGAAAACACATGCATTAAAAAAACACTTTTTTATGTTTTATGGTGTGACCTGTGACCTTTCCTGTGCTCTTATCGTGCTACACTGTGTGCTATTGTTTAATTTGTTATGTCTTACAAATGTGTTTTGTTGTTGAATACACTTTCCTGTTCATCATAAGAATGTAATGAATGTTCAGTAACTGACTTTTGTTGTATTTATATTAAAAAACTCTAATGGGTTATACTGAAAACCATCAACTATTAGAAAACAAACAGTTGAAATGACTCATCAGACAAAAGAAGTGGAATCTCATTCTTTATTTTCATTTTAATAATTGTTTCTTTTTATGTTTTAAAAAGTTACATTAAGCCATCACCCTTTTAAATATTCAAAACAAAAGTAGCATGGACTTAGTTTGATATAAAATCATGTTTTTCTTTTGTACATTAATCCCTAACCATTTTTTAACATAATAATTCTTAAGCAAAACATGAATTGATGTACACATGGAATGACAGCTGTATAAGAGTATGAAATAATCTGTCTGACAAAGTCACTGTCCACTGATTCTCAATTAAATAAAGTTAGATCATGGAAAATAACACTATTCATGCATTTTTTCCTTAGATGTTTATAACTGCTATTCTTTTGCTTTCAGAATAGTATATTATTTTCTGAACCACTCAAAAAACAACCTCTCAAGGGTATGCCTATAAGAGACGGAAGATCAAATCGCAATGTTTCCGACCACACATGTACTTTTTTTGCCCCTCAAGTCAAGCAGTACTTCTCAGGTTGTGGTTACACTATTTTTACCAGTCTCTGTTCAAACTATTGAAATGTTAGAAACCCAAAGTTATCACGTACACACAAAATTACATGAATGATATAGCATTTGCTTAACTTTCACATAGACCTATATGTACAATCTATATGTCTATATCCATTCTATGTAATTATTGTAACTGAATAGGCACTGCGTCTTGCACACTTAGTCTCTTTACAACATTCAATCTGACTGTTGTATGATTTATGGATCTGTAAAGTTTATTGGCACAGGAAATCTCATTTGCATGTTGGTTAGTTCACCACAACTCCTACTCAACAGAACACAGAAGTCAATTCACACGCACAAACGTCGTGCACTCATCTAGTGATGGTGGGATCCCTATAGTGGGTGCTCTTTATCATATGGCCTTCCGCTATTTTTGACGTAGACCTACTATTATTTTTATATTTTGTAATTTTAGCATTTTTGTACACGGAGTTGAAACAGAGCGGAGTAAGTATGTATATCAGTCTGGTTAAATGTTTATCTGTCTGTCTCTTGAACCATCGATTCCAAAAAAGAAACTTTATTCTTCAGTCTGTCTGTTTTTATATCAAATGAATCAATAATATTGTGTAATTGAATTTTTGAGTAGTGTTCTTTCTTCAGTTGTGTTTTCAGTTTGGATTCTGTCATAAAATCAGAAAATGGTGATAAAATAACGATGGGGTGTCTAACAAGCAGACTGTGGCGTCTATCTGGTGCTCACAGACTGGAGGATCCCGTATTGATGTCTGATGGGTTTTTGAGTATGATATTGGTGTCAAACACCTCTAACTCAGTTAGATTTTACTCTTTACTAAATATTTTATCAGTCATGTTGTGTATAATTATCCCTCAACTGTGTCTCTTTTACTTAAGCTGCAGGAAATAACATGCACATGGCAGTGGCTTTATGCAACTTTTCACACCACAGGTCTGATGTACATAGTATATTTTTAGGAGACAGACTGAACATTATATCAGAGTAAGTAAAGATTGTTTTTTGACATAAATGCATGTAAGCCTGTGCTAAAATAAATTCAGAATGGGTTTGTTTCTGTTACAGAGATGATGACATGTTGAGGGTTAGTTCTACATCAACTGGCACAGAGTTTTTCATTCCTCACACATACATTTCCAGAGTGCACAATCGGTCAGTCATGTTCAAACTATTTTAAAAAACATTCCTTATTTCCAAAAAGAAAAGAAAAAAATACAAATGCTAAAAACATTTTAAACTTTCTGTTCTTATGGGAGTCTGTCCTGCATGGGTCCCTTTCTCTCTCTCCCCCATGTGTTGCTTTTCTACCATTGCGTCTATCATAAAAATGGTGAAAAAGAAATACATGGACAAGGAGAGTGTTATGTGATGTCATCAGATCATAATTAGGGAGTGGATTTAATCATACCACGTGATCGCTGCTGATTAGGTGATTTTGAAAAAAGTGTGATTATTATGTCCATTATTAACTTAGCCAAATCTTGTTTATTTCAATAAAGGTGGCTGTTTGAAGGGATCACCAGGAGAAATGCAGAACAACTTCTCATGCTGCCTCAAAACTACTCTGGATGTTTTCTAATTCGGGAAAGCCAGTCATGGCCTGGTTAGTCCGTGCTAAAAGCAATTTATTGCTTGCCATATTTTGCATTAATAAGTCTATTTATGAACCTTAACAAATGCATTGCTGTTGGTTGTAGGTTACTCACTCTCAATACGACAAGATAGAGACCTTGTGCACAATGTAAAGCACTACAGAATCCATCAGCTCGACAACAACTGGTTCTATATCCACCACAACCGGGCCTTCTCCACTCTCACCCAGCTCGTAGACTATTACTCACGTAAGCTTAAATTATAAAAACCACAACAACAACAAAAATGCTAGTTCCTCTGAGCTCAGTATTAGTCCTCCCACCCACAAAAGACAGTCCATTGCATTTCAATGATGATAAATACAACATTTGAATGTTAAAATAGATCAGAGAGAATACATTTAATCTATTTACAGGACCATTTAATGGAACGTGCTGTCAGCTGACTGAACCTTGCTTACTTCATGACTCGAACACAACTGTAGCGCATAAACCTTCCCCAATAGCATTCCAGAGGTCCAATCTTAACTGGAAAGATGTGTCCAGGTAGGTTTATTTTTTATTTGGATCACATTTTCCTGGCTTTTCCTATCATTTTGGCTAGTATGATGTTTGCTTTGTTTGTTCTGTTATGCATAGAAATAACTCATATTTGTCATCAGGTCGATGATTCAAAGGCAGTTAAAGGGGACGGATCAGGAGAGTCTGGTTAGTGAAGGACTGCGAGAGTCTATGAATTCATATTTTTACATCACAGAGTCGAGCTGTGAGGACTGATGACATCCAACAAAGAACAGATATTGATTAACATCAATTAGCCTTAATAGTAGATCATCTATGATGATAGTAGATGTTTGATGGGCATTTTGACCACGATGCTCTGTCCTGTACAAAAACATTCTTAAGCCTGATTAAAGATCATGATAACACTTTACAATAAGGTCTCATTTGTTAACATTAGTTTATGTGTAAACTAACATCAGTATCGAGGAATGTATTTTTTACCGCATCTATTAACCTTTGTTAATGTTTTATGTTTATATTAGTTCACAGTGCATTAACTCATGTTGACAGATAAAATTTTTGATCTTAAAAATGTAGTAAATTTTGAGATTAACATTAACTAATTAAATGCAGTAGGCTATAATTATTGTTCATTCTTAGTACATGTTAGCTAATGTAGTTAATGTTAACAAAAGAAATCTTATTGTATAATCTTTTGTTATTTATTTAATGATCATTTTGGCTATTTTATTTTAATTTTTTTAATGAAGATTTGTAAAGTTATAGTCATATTTTGTGTCTGTTGTAGTGAACAGGATGCATTATCTTGGGAAATTGCTCAATAAGACCCCACAGAAAGTAAAGTAACAGTATAACTATAAAGTAACTTACTTTAATACAGTTATGTGACATAACATAATTATGCTGAATTAATTGTGCAATTGTGGGAAAATTCTTATTTTACCTTAACTTTGTTTAATTAAATGTAACAATACTTTAAAATCTATTTTTATGTGTAAGTATTTACGTGGTCAAAATGCAGCTCTGTTTCCCACCTTTTAGAAATGTGAGGACTGACGTGTTTAAATGTTTTGTAATTATGAGACCGACCAATTGTAATAATGTAGGCAGATAAGGTTTCTGCATCTGTATTATGACAATGTCTGCACTTTCATTTATAGTTGACAACTTACTTAACTAATGTATTTAAAATACATTGTATTAATTTGATAGTAAAATACATCAGCAACTCTTTTTAGTCCATTAGTCCAAAGTGGTCACAAATGCTAGTCCTGCCTCTCATGATGTATATCCTAGTATTTTGATTTCTTTTTTAAATATGTAATTTAACATTACATTAGAAAATGTGATTTAATGTTGCTGTAGAAATGCTAAGTGATTATTTAGGCCAGTACATAGTGATTTTTGATTGAATCTTTTCCTGTATGACTTTGTGTTTTTTAGCAGTCTGCAACAGATGTATTTGAAAATTGAAAATTGCTTCTTTTTTAAAATATACAACTATAAATATATATTTAAATTAAATATATATTTTTAAACCTACGTTACATTTTACTGTTGTGTTTTCATCCAGAGTACAGGTACATAAGTACAATATAGCATAGTCTCAAATTGCATTTGAGCTCAGTGCATGGCGCCCTCTACTGGTCGGTTAAAACATCGTCCACACGAGGGCGCTCAACACACACGAGTGAGCGTCGAAAGCTGAGCGATTTTAACTTCCTGTTTGGAGCAGTTCAGGAAGACGAAGTAATGGCGACGCTACTGGGGCCCGAGTCCCCTTGGATGGGAGGAAAGAAACGGACTCGAAACAGGAATATTCTCACCAGGATACGACAGGGTCAGGTCACTGGACGAGGCGTCAACAGAGGGACTCAGGTAAACGGGAGAATTTGTGCTGCTGACACAGAAAAGCCGCTGTCAGGGATCCGCGTTTATGAGCTGAACCGTCTATCAACCTGCTTTAAGTTAGGCAACAAAATAAATCGGACGAGTGTGACATTTAAGTTTGATCTAAAGGTAGTTTAAATAATATCTTTAAACTTGTGAAGTCAAATGGTCAGTGCTTTTTTTGAAAATAAATCACGTAAAGGGAGAATGACAACTGGCCGTTAACTAATTAGGTTGTTCTTGGGTTTGACTGTCCGATGATAATTTGGGTTAAACGAGGCTTTAAATACAGTCCAAATACTATCCAATTAAAGACTCTGACACATGGAGTCGTATTATCATGAATGAGTAATATTATGGATTCTATTCATACACCGAGCAGTCTGTAATCATATAATGTTTATAACCGACCAGCTGTTTTAAGAAAACACGGGCTGTGTCTCACAAACGAAAGCTTCCTACTTAGACAGCATTTGTGATCATTATAGGCTCCTTTGGACGAAATAAAGCCTAAAAATGTTGTCATGGAGGGCAGTCAGCAATGCTAGAGTTTGACAGCCACATATTGTCATTTTATCTAGTGTCCAATTGTGCCATATCATTTTCGTATAGGTTGTCTTATCAATTTTACCCACCAATTGCACTCATTTTGTGTGGGTTATTGGTTCAGGCAGTGATATTTTCCTGGCTCAGGCTGAGTTTAAAGAGCTTGAATTATGTAAGATGTCCTGTTGAGTTGGACATGACCTGAGCCTGGGAATTTAACTGAATTGAACCCCCGCTGGTTTCACTTTCACTTCATACTCCCAGTATTTGATACTGATTAACTCTAAAGAGGTTAGGACCTATTTGAATACTTTGTTGTTTAATGTTTCTACAATGACAGCTTGGTGAATGTTTCTAAAGGGCCTAGAAACAGAGTATAATATAGATGTGGTCTGTTGTATACTAAACCAACCAGATTGTTCTGTTGTACTTTAATTAGTATGCCTTTTTTGCCACCAATTAGGCTACTTGTTCCTTTGAGTATTTGATTGTATTTTGAAGAAATAAAAAGGTAGAGGACATACTTATGTGGTATATGGTAGAATGCATGGAGTTCATTGTATCAACATGACCTTAAAGCAACACTAAGTAAGATTTTTTACCTTAAAATAATGTTTCCAAAATCGTTTCAGTGGTTTCATGTCGTGACATGGTGAAATGCACTTATGCCACAGCTTTGCGGTCCTTTATCTGATATATCCACTCTATGTAAGTTTGCCAGATCGGGTCGCGTTTCTGTAGTTCTAATGAGACATAAGAAAAGAAAACTACTAATTTGACTTGCTTTACGGCAAGCGTTACAATTGCTCGTTTGTGATGTCGCAATACATCATACTTTCATAAAATCATGCATCATACTCTACCTTGTCTGTGGCCATTGTTGATTCCAAAGCCGGTGCTGGATAAACAGAGAGCGAGAGCGTGTGCGTGCGCGTGCGCGTGCGACAGTAGGCTATGGTAGGCTAAATTATTTACGACAGCGGTAATGGACAACTCCGCTTCCAACCTGTACGGCGACCGCAGAGGAAAAGTTATTTGGTGTTGCTTTAAAAGACACAAATTATCACATGTAAATACTTAGCATTTCATTATAACCATTAGGCTAGTTGTCAAACATGCAATGGACTTTTATTATTGGGCTTACAAGGCTGTGTATTTGAAAAATGGATGCTTTTTAACCAAATTTAGTAAATAAACAAATTAATTGTAGCCTATTAGCCTATCTATTGTTTCTATTTATCTATCTAGACTCTGCTGTTCTTTTAAATGTATAAAAAAAAATCTATCTTTATCATTAAAGTTTTCTTGCTTTGTGTGAACTGGCCTTTATACTGTCCTTTTGCTGAATTGCAAGAACTGGCATTTCCTTAAGCAAATTCAAATCTAGTTTCTGTTTATTCTTTGTTTCCAGCTCCCAGAAGTTCTTCTTCAGGAGAGAGATAAGAGGGCGAAATGGCACGGGATTCCAGTCTTACTCCAGGAGCTGTACGAGAGCAGCCACCCAAACAGTGACTTCACCCGCTCACATATTGTCCTGAAGGTGAGATCTCTTATTCCACTCTTGTTGAGTGTGGGATATTTTCTTATATCTTAAATAGCTTTATAGCCACTTGGTATCCTTATTTCAGAGCAGACCTCACTCTGAGTGTCTCTCAAGGCTGAATTTGTCTCACATTGTGATGTTCTGATTGATACAGGAACTGTCATCCTTGCTGTCTATGGAGGCCATGTCTTTTGTGACGGAGGATAGGAAGACGGCGCAGGAATCCACCTTTCCCAACACATACACCTTTGACCTGTTTGGAGGTGTAGATGTGAGTTCAGACACTATCATGTCTTCTCTGTATAATGAGGAATTGGCACCCTAACTGTGATCAATATAAAGATTGTTAATGAAAATGGATGACACTGAATTTATTGATAAGCCTAGTCTGTGTGTGGCACAGAATAACTTTGTCACTGCTGTAACTGTACAGTAAAGAAAAATATGTGTGTGTGTGTGTGTGTGTGTGTGTATATATATATATATATATATATATATATATATATATATATATATATAGGTCCTTCTCAAAAAATTAGCATATTGTGATAAAGTTCATTATTTTCCATAATGTAATGATAAAAATTAAACTTTCATATATTTTAGATTCATTGCACACCAACTGAAATATTTCAGGTCTTTTATTGTTTTAATACTGCTGATTTTGGCATACAGCTCATGAAAACCCAAAATTCCTATCTCAAAAAATTAGCATATTTCATCCGACCAATAAAAGAAGTGTTTTTAATACAAAAAAAAGTCAACCTTCAAATAATTATGTTCAGTTATGTACTCAATACTTGGTCGGGAATCCTTTTGCAGAAATGACTGCTTCAATGCGGCGTGGCATGGAGGCAATCAGCCTGTGGCACTGCTGAGGTGTTATGGAGGCCCAGGATGCTTCGATAGCGGCCTTAAGCTCATCCAGAGTGTTGGGTCTTGCGTCTCTCAACTTTCTCTTCACAATATCCCACAGATTCTCTATGGGGCCAATTGAGCACAGTAATACCATGGTCAGTAAACCCTTTACCAGTGGTTTTGGCACTGTGAGCAGGTGCCAGGTCGTGCTGAAAAATGAAATCTTCATCTCCATAAAGCTTTTCAGCAGATGGAAGCATGAAGTGCTCCAAAATCTCCTGATAGCTAGCTGCATTGACCCTGCCCTTGATAAAACACAGTGGACCAACACCAGCAGTTGACATGGCACCCCAGACCATCACTGACTGTGGGTACTTGACACTGGACTTCAGGCATTTCCTTCTCCCCAGTCTTCCTCCAGATTCTGGCACCTTGATTTCCGAATGACATGCAAAATTTGCTTTCATCCGAAAAAAGTACTTTGGACCACTGAGCAACAGTCCAGTGCTGCTTCACTGTAGCCCAGGTCAGGCGCTTCTGCCGCTGTTTCTGGTTCAAAAGTGGCTTGACCTGGGGAATGCGGCACCTGTAGCCCATTTCCTGCACACGCCTGTTCACGGTGTCTCTGGATGTTTCTACTCCAGACTCAGTCCACTGCTTCCGCAGGTCCCCCAAGGTCTGGAATCGGTCCTTCTCCACAATCTTCCTCAGGGTCCGGTCACCTCTTCTCGTTGTGCAGCGTTTTTTTGCCACACCTTTTCCTTCCCACAGACTTCCCACTGATGTGCCTTGATACAGTACTCTGGGAAGTACTCTGCCTATTTGTTCAGAAATTTCTTTCTGTGTCTTACCCTCTTGCTTGAGGGTATCAATGATGGCCTTCTGGACAGCAGTCAGGTCGGCAGTCTTACCCATGATTGCGGTTTTGAGTAATGAAACAGGCTGGGAGTTTTTAAAAGCCTCAGGAATCTTTTGCAGGTGTTTAGAGTTAATTAGTTGATTCAGATGATTAGGTTAATAGCTCGTTTAGAGACCCTTTTCATGATATGCTAATTTTTTTAGATAGGAATTTTGGGTTTTCATGAGCTGTATGCCAAAATCATCAGTATTAAAACAATAAAAGACCTGAAATATTTCAGTTGGTGTGCAATGAATCTAAAATATATGAAAGTTTAATTTATCATTACATTATGGAAAATAATGAACTTTATCACAATATGCTAATTTTTTGAGAAGGACCTGTATATACATATATGTTATTTATTTTTAAGTGCTCAACACTGTTAAAATGTCTGTTTTGATAATGGGTGCGTTTTGATGAACGTTCTTAACCCAATCATACAGCATAGGCCGACAATGCACGTGATCATGTTAACACGTTAACCCGTTTTCCTTTATTGGAGTAAGGTCATAAACGGCTTAGGGTTAGCATAAACTGATTGTCACAGCTAGATTTTTGGCCCTTATGCCGATTTTGCCCAGCATGTAAAGTAAACTCATTAACCTGATTTTGGCTTATTGAAGTGTGCCTGTTTGATATGTGACAGGAACGCGTCCTTACTGTGCATTTTAAGCACATCTAGGCAGAGCGAGTGTTTTGCTGTAAGGGAGGAGGAAATAAGTCGCAAACTCAGACTCTTTCTTGACCCAAAAAAATATAAAAGTGCTCATCTCGTGCAGCAGAAGAAGTGGTAAACTACAGTACAGTAAAAATGCTGCATCTGTAACTGCATGAGAGGATAATATATGAGCCGTAAGTTTCCCGCTGACATATTGCAATACTCTTCTTCGGTTTTTAATGCTTTATTTAACATCTCAACCGACATAACAAGTAAAATAACCGGAGTCAGATAAAAAAAAAAAACGTTTCGACGTCACTAGTAGGAAATAACTTGATTTATTAATAAAGTCTTGTAAATGCACTTTATTTGCTTTATCGGGTTATTGGTTTACATTTAAAGTTATCAGTGTACTGGTTTGCATGTAAGCATGCTCAATGTTAAAAGCTCTCTGTAACTTGCATTACAACCTTTTAAATATATTATATCATATTTTAAAATATTATAAAATATACATATATTATTTACACATTATCATGAGGAGAACATTGGCAGACTACCAGAATTTGTAGAGGCAGAATTGATTGTTTGTGCTTTGTCAATAAGATTGTAGTGTTTATTTGACAATATTCAGCGCTTTTCAATTAAATCATATTCAATCATAAATTGAACTTTCATTCATCTGATTAATCAGTTAATTGAATAAAGAATTGACAGATCAATTTATTTATCGAATGGATTTTAGTTGCAGACCTAGATCAATTCAGAATGAATGACTGATTTTGTCTTTTTAGCTGCTGGTGGAACTTCTGATGAGACCCACTCTGACAACGCTACAAAAGCCCAAGAGTAAGTTAACCAGTAGAAGAACATTTTATGGAGATTATTTATAAAAAATTATATAACTATTATTTATTGTTAAATATATACATGTATTAGTTATATAAAATAACAATTATATTATAATTATTTTATCTGCACTTAGTCTAGTAACCGTTGTTAAATACTACACTTTCATCAACAAATAAAATTCTGTCTTTTTTTATTTTATTTTTTAAACTGCTTGTAGTGAATGATGACTTGGTTAAGGACTGCCTTAGTGTGCTGTACAACTGCTGCATATGTGTAAGTATTCTAGCTTCATTCTCATTTAGGAATTTAATTGAATTGTGACTAATATCCACATGATGGGTTTAGATGAGCATAAGTGCACTTATTTTCCTACAGACAGAAGGGGTCACAAAAAACCTGGCATCGAGGGATGATTTCGTCTTATTTCTCTTCACGTTGATGACAAATAAGAAGACATTTTTGCAAACAGCTACATTAATTGAGGATATTCTTGGAGTTAAAAAGGTCAGCTTAAAATGCATTAAGAGGATTAAGAATATTTGTCTTATCTACAAAAACAAATTAAAAGTGATAAGCACGTGGAATACGTCAATAGTAATATCTGATGGTGTTTAAATAATGGTTCATAACAGGAAATGATTCAGTTGGAGTGGATCCCGAACCTGTCAGGACTGGTCCAGAGCTTTGACCAGCAGCAGCTCGCCAACTTCTGTCGTATCCTCTCCGTCACCATATCTGAGCCTGATGTGGGTAACGATGACAAACACACACTCCTGGCTAAAAACGCACAGCAGAAACGCAATACCAGCCCCTCACGTGCCGAGGTCAACCAGGGTACGTGGACTACTAACTTGACTTAACTTAAGAGCTGATGCCACAAAGAGCAGTAAAGTGGTGACAGACTAAGATCATTGCTAAAGGGAAATTTGTTATATGGTAAAATTACAGCTCTTTCCATTCAGTATACTGTATATATAGAGTATTTCTGTCAGGAATAGATTTATGGAGTAAGCGTTAGTAGGGCACGAATTATAAAAACATAATGTAATATTTTCCAGTCACACTCCTGAACATCCCTGGGTTCATTGAGCGTCTCTGTAAGTTGGCCACACGGAAGGTGTCCGAGGCAACTGGAACATCAAACTTTCTGCAGGAACTGGAGGAGTGGTACACTTGGCTCGACAACACGCTAGTACTGGATGCGCTCATGCAGATAGCAACTGATGAAGCTGAGCACAGCAGCACAGGTAGAACTGCTGTTTAACTTGTTCAGTTCTTATTCAAAATATTCATAACCTTCAGTTCTGATTTGATGCTTAAGAAATACTTTTTATCAATGCTAAACACTTGTCTGCGTAATATTATTTTTGTGGAAACCATGATACCTTTTTTCCAGATTTTTTTATGAACAGAAAGTGCAATAGAAGAACACAATTTATTTGAAATAGAAATATTTTGGTACATTATAAATGTCAGTACTGTTGATCAATTTAATGTTCTTGCTAAATAAATTTATTTTTTCTCACAGAATCATCTGATGAGAGTACGTTGGCCACCATCCCACTGAGGCATCGTTTGCCACAGTCCATGAAGATCGTTCATGAGATCATGTATAAGGTGGAAGTGCTGTACGTGTTGTGCGTCCTGCTCATGGGCCGACAGCGGAACCAGGCAAGAGCTGCTCATGTCTGTAAAGGATCTACATAGATCTAGGGGTGTAATGATACATCATTATATGAAGATATAGTAATATAAAAATGTGACTTTATGTATCGTTGATGTAAAGTATATAAAGAGTTAGTTTTATCTAAGACTTCGCTTACTGTATTTATAAGGTATAATTCACCTAAAAAATGTACTTTGTTGTCATGTACTCACCCTTATGTCGTTTAAAAACTCGCTTCAAATTTCCAAACACAAATGAAGATATTTTTTATGAAACCTAAGAGATTTCTGTCCCTACATTTAAAGTCCCTAAAACCATCCAAAAAATGGCATCGTAAAAATAATCAATCGAGTGGTCTAAAACAAATCCAAGTCTTCTGAAAAGACACAATGGCTTTGTATAAAGAACAGATTTACAACACGCATAAAGGCTACTGAAGTAAACACAAACATGTTTGTGCGACATAAAGCATAGATGGTTTATTCTTATATGTGTTGTGCATTAATAGCGGGAGAGGCGGGACATATCGAGTACTGGTAGAGTCTGTGCATTGTAATGAATCATAACATGAGTGTATCGTTACACCCTTACATAGAACTGATTAAATCCTAATGCTGTAATTGTTTATCATATCTGTTAGGTGCATAAAATGTTGGCGGAGTTTCGTTTGATTCCTGGACTCAATAACCTTTTCGACAAGCTCATCTGGAGGAAATACACCACCTCTAATCACGTGGTTCATGGACAGAATGAAAACTGTGATTGCAGTCCGGTGAGCTTTTAGTGAATACATTGTAGATTTATCCCATTCGCTCTAATTCATTTCCCATAATTCTCATTGATCATGTTATGCTATTGTTTATTGTGCAGGAAATTTCATTTAAAATCCAGTTTTTGAGGCTTCTGCAGAGCTTTAGTGACCACCATGAGTAAGTTGCAAGATTGTGAGCTTTGAGTGGCATGTCGCATACCTGTGGATTGACCAAAGAATCTATTCATCCATGTATTATTTTGTTTTATCAGAAATAAGTACTTACTTCTGAATGCTCAAGAGCTGAATGAGTTGAGTGCCATCTCCCTAAAGGCAAACATCCCTGAGGTGGAGGCACTAGTAAACACTGACAGGTATTTTTCAGAAGTCAAATCTATATGCTAATATAAATTTTTTTTCTTTTTTTTTTTTCGCATACACATATTACGATCTATCTTATCTGTGGTGTCTTTCAGGAGTTTAGTGTGTGATGGTAAAAAAGGGCTCCTCACGCGGCTCCTCACTGTTATGAAAAGAGAACCGCCAGACTCTTCCTTCAGGTGCGACTCTGGGTTCATAATGATTTGGCTAAATGTGTTTTGAAATGTCATGATGACATATTTTCTATCTAAAGGTTCTGGCAGGCAAGAGCTGTTGAGAGCTTCCTCAGAGGGGCCACATCATATGCAGACCAGATGTTTTTGCTGAAGAGAGGGTTGCTGGAGGTACAGATGTTTATACAAATGCCTGTGCCTCTCTTATTGGTCAAAATGTTTTTCCCCATAGAAATGATTAAGTTGCTCAAATCTTGTCTTTTGATTGTAGCACGTCCTCTTTTGCATCATCGACAGCGGCTGCAAGTCCAGAGATGTCCTGCAGAGCTACTTTGACCTGCTCGGAGAGCTTATGAAGTTCAACATTGATGCCTTCAAGAGATTCAACAAATACGTCAACACCGAGGAAAAGGTACGGGGAAGAACAAAATATGGAGACAAAAAGCTGTTGTTTAACAACCTCTGCTTGTCTTTGGTTAAACAATGTGTCTTCCTCAGTTCCAGGTGTTCCTCACCCAGATCAACAGCTCTCTTGTGGACTCCAACATGCTTGTCCGTTGTATTGTCCTCTCTCTTGATCGATTTGAGAGCCAGACAGAGGATGTGAAAGGTAAATTCAGCCATTGTACTCTTGGATTGTTAGCAATATTGCTAAAAGTATACACTACCAAAAGTTCAAAAGTTTGTGGTCTATCACGGTTTCCACAAAAATATTAGGCAGCACAATTGTTTTCAACATTGGTAATAAGAAGAAATGTTTCTTGAGCACCAAATCAGCTTTGGTAATCTACCTTATTTATTTTTTTAATGTGATTCGAAATGTATATATAATCTTGATTTTTATGTGTTTGTAAACTTAAAAAAAAAAACCAGGTAGATCATCAAAGTTTAAAAAATCTGGTTGCTTCCAAAAGGTATGCTTGTATTCTAATTTTCACAATTAATACGAAGGAAGATTTATATGTTGTTTTTTAATGTATCTATAATGTGTGTGTACCAACATAACAGTACATAGCAACAGCAATATTTACCTCCATATTGTTTGTACTTAAAATATAAACACTATAAATTCCACATTGAGAATTTAACCGATTCACTCAGACAGTTTCAAATTCACAGAAATCAATTAAACTTGCCAACTCTAGTACAGTTTTTACAACTGAAGGATAATCAGACAATAAAACATCTGTCTTCATATTCCCACACTCACTAGTCTAATTTTGGCTAATGACAGTCTTTAAGGAATTTAAGTCAAATTAAAAGTGCACTAAAATCAGCACAAGTATTCAATATTTTGCCCTGCCCTAATTGTTTGTGAAAAAGTGTTGATGTCTGATAAAGATCTGATAGAAAAATGCAAATATTTTTCCAGGTAACTTGAGATTTCATAATCTGATCTTGTAAATTTCTTCATCAGATGAGAAGTCTGTTGAGAGCATTAGACGTTCTTTTCTGAAACAAATTTTGTCTGATCACTGTTGACAAATTTCAGTGTCTATTTTAGGCTTTGTGTTTGTGCCTCTGCAGTGGTTGAAGTGCTCTCCGAGTGCTGTCTGCTGTCCTACATGGCTCGAGTGGAGAACAGGCTGTCCTTCCTTTTTAGGCTGGTTAACATCATCAATGTGCAGACCCTCACACAGGCAAGACCTCAGTGCAGATCTCCTCTCCCTGTTTGTCTCATTTGAGTGCTCCATGATAATTATTCCTGTGTTTTTCTGGCTTCTCTCCCAGGAGAACGTGAGTTGTCTTAACACCAGCCTGGTGATTCTGATGCTGGCCCGGAGGAGAGGCAAGCTCCCGTTTTACCTGAACGCCCTGCGGGAGAAGGAATACACAGAGAAATATCCCGGCTGCCTCCTCAACAACTTCCACAACTTGCTGCGCTTTTGGCAGCACCACTACCTCAACAAGGATAAAGACAGCACCTGCCTGGAGAATGTGAGTCTATATATGATTTAGAGCTGCACAATATCACAAAATCAAAACGATATCACGTTATGGCTTAGTACAATTGTAAATCTGATTTTAGTTTCTGATTTCGATTTGAGAATGAAGCGTTTCATTTATACGTGTTGTTCACGATACAGTGTTTTAGTCTCAGAATGGCATGGTTCATTTTCTGAGTGTGTGTGAATGAAGATACAGTGCCTTCACTCTGAAACCGGCAGCGCATTTATTTATTTGCCGGCTACCCGTAAAAATAAAAGCTTTACGGTAATAGACATTATTCAGGTTCGATGCCATATTGAATTTAAGGCTGTAACAAAGTTCAAGTTCAGGGATAGGAAGATGCGGGACCGGCAAATGATAGAAGTAAACTTTAATCACAAAGTAAAACAACGAAACAAAAGTAAGCAGCAGCCGCCACACAGCCAACTTACGCATAATAAAACAAATTATATTACACTTATACACTTATATTACACTATATAAATTATAGTACAAATTACAACATAAATGTCCCATGTAATCGCCACTCCTCCTTACAATGGCACACACTGTATAAAGGGCCTAGATTAAGTAAGTTTCTGTCTACTGAAATGTTTTTTTTCGGAAAGATGTTTTGTCAGGTAAACAATCGGTATGTTGTTAAAAACAGTACAAACCATTAAACTCGCTGTAATTCTATCCTTCACAGCCTCGTTTTCATTCCTGTAAAAAATTAAATATGGTGCTACCCTGACTAAGATCTGTAGAATGTGTCATACAAATATTTATGCCTTCATTTCTTAATTTTCAAATGGTATAGACTCAATACCATTTGAAAATTAGGAATTAAGGCGTAAATATTTGTATTATAATTTTACAGTATTTATTTTATTTTACAATACAATTGTATTAATCTATTTCTTATTTTGTTTAATATGTTTTATAATTTTCACAATACAATTATGATTATTTTATAGTCATTGATTTGGTCAATCACAATTGTGAATGTGGCCTATGAAAACTAAATACTTTATCATACTTTTTACTTTATAGTTTGAGTTCTTGTTTAGAGTAAACCCAAGTATCAACACCTAAAAGTTTTCCCCAAATCATTCTTCCCTTAAAGGATTTTGTGGGGGGAATATATATATATATATATATATATATATATATATATATATATATTACTGCAGTTAAACAAAATATCACAATCTCAGTTTTTTCCAATATCTTGCTGCTCTAATACAGTTTATATTTTACTGCATGGAATCCTTCATTTAGGAAAATATTTAACCGTCAATGTTCTCTTTTCTTTCAGAGTTCCTGTATTCCCTTCAGTTACTGGAAGGAGACTGTTTCAGTACTGCTCGGAGAGGACAGGACTTCTCCCTGCGCCATTATCAGCTACATAGATGAGCCTTACATGGAGCTAGAGCGGGACCTTCTAGAGGATTGACTCTTCTGGGTGGGCTCGGGGAGGGACTTGCACGTTCAGCTCCGATTGGGTTCAGAGAGCATATAGAACAGCCTCCCGTCTCATCCGACTGCATGCTACGGCTCAGAGAGCTGTCCATTCTGTACTTGGTGCCCATGTTCCACTTCATCTCCAGCTCCTGGGTGCAAAGGAACGTCCTGTGAAGGATCGCCCACCCTGTCATTCATTCGCTGGGAACACAATATCTGGACAGCTCAAGCCAGAGCCGAAACTCTGACCTGTGTTTTGGTGCCGTTCTTTCAGTGAAATCGCATGGGGCCTTTTATACAGAATTACACACAGAAGAAAATATTTAGGCTAAATGTCCGACTTGGATCAGAAATCTGTATCATCGACTGAGGGCGGTCGATGATCTAGTGATCGAAGAACTGTACAGCCAGCCTTTAAGGAGATTTTCCTCTGTAATTTAGGATGAAAAAAGCAACAGAGAAGGGTTGGGTTGTTGAATGGTGGTTTGGATGTTATTTTGCCAAGCTGTCAGAAGGTTATTCTAACATTTAAGAGGTGAACGGCACTCGTGCTGAACTGATTGATGTCAAAATCTTTGTACAGTGTAGATGAAAGAGAACTGAAATTGAATTTGGACAAGTCTTATTTATTTTCTCAAATTTCTCTTGTAATTTTGCGCTCATGATGGGATCATAAATCTGTTTTCTTTTTTCTCCTTTCGTTAGGTTTTATCAAGCATATGAAATAAGAGATTTTCCGTTCTTGTATTTTTAATTTTTTGTATAAATGAGTTTTTAATAGGTGCATCATTCCTTTTGTTGTATTTTTTTCACAATGAAACACTTCATATCTTGTGGGCACGGAAGGTGTTAAACTATGCAGGTTCACTCACTCCATGGTCGTAAATATCCAGCTAGCCTTGATCTCCATGCTGCCATCTGTCGTTTGTTCCATAGCAAACCACTAAATCACCATCTTCTAATTTTACAGGCCATCAGCCGTTGACAATCTGTGTTGCGCTCAAACATGCGGCTCTGGCTTGGTGGCCGGGAACCTGCGAAGGTTCTGCATTGTGCTGGATGTGGTGGCTGAGCTAGACTAGAAGCGCTAAACTAGAAACTTCCAATCAACTACCTCGTTTCATTAGTGTTGTTTTCTAACCCAATCCTATAGTTTAAGCATGCTGTGGCTTTTATTCTGTTCCACTTAATTTCACTGTGTATGCAGAAGTTCCTGTGTATAAATAACTAAATGTGTTTCACAACAATTGCTTTGCTTTTACCTGTGGATGTTTGCACATTCTCGTGTGTTTTTTTTTTCTTCTTTTGTTTAAATCGCTTCCTTATACTGTCACGGTTCTTAGCATTGGCAAAACACAATTTCATACCATTCATATAGATCGGGTTGAATGCAACAGAGTTTTTGGTCACGTCCTTTGACACCAGGAATGTGTAGTTGTATAGCAGTAGTGTGAATGTGCTTTTTCTGATTTGAATGATTGCTACATAAACACAAAGGATCTGAATGTCTCTTCTTTATCCACGGGCCTTGGTTCATGTCTCGCATAGGTTGGGTTTGGTTTTAAATACTGACATTTTCCTGCGTAGCTCTGTCTGGATGAATTTAATCATAAGTGATAACCATGTCAAGCCCAGTAAACTTAATGTTTTAAATAAACCTGAATTCAATATTCTGCCTCTGACAGTTCAAGTTTGATGAGGTTTACTTTTTGTGCTTTTTATAATCAAAAAGTTGCAGTAGTTTTGTAGGAGTCTATAACAGTTTGAATATAAATCATGTTTCCTCTATTTTGTTTGTTTTTATTTTAATATAACCACACAATTCAAAGACTGTCTTTGAAATGAAATGAAAAATGTAGGCTATAACAAAAACAATTTCAAATTTAAAAAGGTTTGATATGTTAACTGTTATTGCCACTCAAACCTCTTTCTTTTTCATATAGCAATAGTCTGAAAAATGTTTTGAAACCCATAACCATTTTATATATATTTGAGCTATTGCTTTATAGCCTAATCTATTTTCATTAACTCTGATTTTAAAGGTGTGCTTAGTCTACTTTATAAAAATGAGAATGAATACTCTGTAATTAGGAATACTTCCTAATTAAAGTTAAATTATTGACTTAAATTATTTAAAAAATTAAATTATTTAAAAAAAAAAAACTTGCACGAAGACGGTAAGGCGCAGTAACGAACGGCAGCGCTACTCGCTTTACAGCATAAAATCGTGGAATAAATAAATGTGTTGCTGACTCTAGTAGCGCATTTCTAATGGTACCAGTTGCTTAAATGGTGAGTGACCAGATGACTGATTGGCTGAAATTCGGGACCGGGGGTGGTGTTTATGGGTAGGCCTACTATGATATTAGACTACATAGCCTATAATAAAAGATAATGAATTTCAAACCTAAACCAACACATATTTTTATTCAAAGATCAACAGTCTGTCTTTAGTCTGCCACAAAAAAAGCGGTGTGTTGGGGTTGTGGTACAACAGCCATTTCAACGAAACGAATTAATGAAAATTAGCATATCTAAATGCGCGTATTTTTCGGGACGTCTGGTCATCCTACAGACAGTCAGTTACTCGAAAATGTATTGCTTTTGTGTCCCACGACGCTAGGTGTCAGTATACGTCCACAACCACTGCCATGCCATATTGGCCAGAGCAAAAGGAAAGACTGCAGTAAATTATTAATTGTAAACACATTTGTTTACATTGTGGTATAGTCATCATACACTTATTCTTTTTTTGCATAACACCTTGAACACCCTGAAGAGGGCTTTAGAGTGGCTGTGTTTTATCTTTTTTCTTAGTTTAAAGTCAGAGTTGTCATGAAATTGCAGTATACATTGGTATAAATGGGGACAACATGAAATACACTTTTATATTGTCTACATAAACATAAACACACTTTTTTATCTTGCTCAAAGCTTCTGGCACACAAAACTGTTGCAGTGGGCTGTGTTCATGGTACGACTACGAGAGGGGCTTCCTCCTCACTCTGCAAGCTGAAATGGGTATAAACAAAGATGATTATTCTAAATGTATTCAGTACAGCCTTAATGGGGGAAAAAATAGCCAATATGTTGAAACGCAATATTCAAGACTTGAGCTACATGCCTTAGGACTAGCCTTGCTACCCGAGTCTCTGGTGCGGGTACGTAGTTTATTCACTTGAGACTCTGCAATCTCGGCTCGTTCTTCAGCATCATCCAGCTCATGTTGGATCTTCTTGTACTTGGTCAAGTTGGTATTAGCTTGCTCCTCCTACAATACAATCAGCAGGAACCATCAGTGTTGTTGTTTTAAGTATACATGAGATGTAGCACATTAAGGTTTATTTGTAGACTCACCGCCTCCTCTGCTTGTCTCTTGTAGGTCTTAACTTTGGCCTGCAGCTTGTCTATGAGTTCCTGAAGGCGAGCCATGTTCTTCCTGTCCTCTTCAGTCTGTAGAAACAACAGGTGGTGCCACAGGCTTTATTCTTTCAGGCTCAGTGCAACTCAAGCTATTGTACTAACTAAATTTAATTTGTGAATCTGTCTCATTTGTACCTGATAGGTGAGCTCCTTGATCCTTCGCTCATATTTGCGAACACCCTTCTGGAATTCATTGCTTTTTTTCTGCTCAGATTCCAGTTCATTCTCTAGGTCTCTCGCCTTGAGAAAAGTTTGTTTTATATTTTTATAAGGTGCAGGACATCATTGATGTCATTCAGGTTTGAATTATTTTATAGATGGCAAAAGTCATCATGCATACCTTGCTTTCCAGTTTCTGAATTTGCTTCTTGCCTCCTTTTAGAGCAATCTGCTCAGCTTCATCCAGACGCATCTGCAGATCTTTGATGGTCTGCTCCATGTTCTTCTTCATACGTTCCAGGTGAGTGCTGGTGTCCTGCTCTTTCTTGAGCTCTTCCGCCATCATGGCAGCCTGCTCGTTGGAAGCTTCATATTAAATTTCATGTACAATACACAACACAATTTTTACCAAAAGAATCCTCACTATACAAGCTCCTCACATCATTGATGGCCTTTTTGGCTTTCTCTTCTGCATTTCGGCCCTCCTGCACAGCGTCATCCATCTCGCTAGACAACGTGGAGAGATCACTCTCCAACTTTTTCTTTTGATTGAGCAGTGATGTGTTCTGGGGAGGCAGAAAGAATTAAATGCCTAGGTATTATTCAAGGTATTATCAAGGTTTGCAGAACCTTGACTCTTCCTGGCAGTCACAACACTGCCTGGAAGAGTTTCCTTCTGCAAACCTTGATGGAACATCTGGCCATTACCTGGGCATGCAGTAGGTTGACTCTCTCTGTGGTTTCCAGGAGCTCAAACTCTGCCAGTTTGCGAGCCCGATCGTTCTGCTCCAGCTGGCTTCTCAGTTCTTCCACCTCAGCTGTCAGGAGGTTGTTCCTGCGTTCAGTAATGGCACTCTGTTCCTTCAGTTCTTCATTTTGGTGAATAGTCTCATCCAGCTCAATCTGAAGGTCCTTTTCATTTATAAGATGGATTTTATGTTATTTAGCCTTGAGTAGGTGACTATTTGTTTTGATTATTTTGCATATATATCATGATATTAAAATAATCCAAAACTGTTTTTATTTCCCATATTAATGATGCAATAGTTAAAATATGTTTTTTTTAACAAAAGCGACATTTGGATTTACCTTAACCTGTGTCTGCAGGTTACGGACCATTTTTTGGGACTCAGTGGCCAAGCGATTTGCATGGTTCAGCTGAACCTCCATTTCATTCAGGTCACCCTCCATCTTCTTCTTCACCCTGATGGCTTCATTACGGGATTTTGCTTCTGCATCCAGGGTGGCTTGCATGGACTCTATGACACGCTGATGGTTACGCCTAGTAAAGGTGAGTAAATAAGTTAGGAAAACTTGTGGTTAAAACAACAATGGTCTTATAATGGAATGGAGTAATGGAAAATAATGGTTCAATAATCAGTCTTTCTCACTAGTTCTCACCGAAGGTTGTCGATTTCCTCATCTTTCTCAGCTAGCTTCCTGTCAATGTCTGCTTTGATCAGGTTGAACTCCATCTGTATACGCAGAGTCTTACTCTCCTCATGCTCCAGAGTGCCCTGATACAAAAATAAGGTAAGAGAATGAGAGTCAAAGTATCTTCAAGTCTGTTTTGGTGTGATATTATTCTATAAAGGCCAGTTTTAAACACCTCAGCTGCACTTGTCAAGTCATTTATTTTTTTACTTTTTATTTCCAGAGATTGATCATTTATCAATATGTCATTCTTATCTAAAGAAAGTATTCAAGTTTTTACCCTGAATCAAACTGTCTTTTCTCTTCAATGCATACATTCAATATGTAACCTTACCTAAAAAAAGACCCACTAAACAATTTTATTTCTGTTCAAGTAAATGCTCAAGTAAACAAGTTCTTTCTTTCTGTAAATGCTTAGCAAACTGGAAATTTCCCACTACCTTTGTTTAAAATGTCACTATAATAATCATTGAAAATATTTACATTGATGGCTTAATGTTTGTTTATCACAATTTCACGCAAATACTTCAATATATTATTGGTGTAACATAAAAATTGACTCATTTTCATTTCTGGTTCTTAGCTACAAAAATTTCAGACACAAAAAACAGTACTTCAGCTTCTTCCAGTGCTACTTGAATTTCTGTCTTCTCCATGTCCAAGCCCTTCTTGATCTTCTCAAGCTCATGAATGGTCTTGCCACCCTGGCTTATTTGGTCATTCAGGTCAGAAATCTCTTCTGTTAGAAACATGATGATAATGATAAAAACACATTTTGTGACTGACAATGTATGTTAATTTGACCTCCATTCATAATCCATGAAGTTCAAAACATACCCTGTAGATTTTTATTCTCTCGTTTGATGCTCTCCAGATGGTCCAGAGCCTCTTCATAAGAGTTCTTGAGTTTAAACAGCTCGGTGCTCAGATTACGAGACTCTTTCTGTGAAGATTCCAGCTCAGACTGACACTCCTCGTACTTCTGCCTCCATTCGGCCAGAATCTTGTCAAATTGCCTCTGTTTCTTGTCCAGAGCAGCAGCGGCTGCATTAGAGCGCTCCAGATCTACTACAAGATCCTCAATCTCTGACTGAAGCCGATGTTTGGTCTTTTCTAGAGAGGAGCACTTGGCGTTTGTTGCCTCGACTTGTTCCTCAGCCTCTTGGAGGCGGGTGGCCAACTTCTTCCTGTCAAGTTTAGGAATATAATGATTCAGTTTTAGATTGAATGAAGCCAGTCATTATTGTCCTTCTACTCCACACACTCACTTTGCTTCCTCAAGTTCCTCTGTCTTCTGAATGGCGTCTGTCTCATACTTGGTCCTCCATTGTGCAACCTCGGCGTTAGCCTTGGACAGTGCACGCTGCAGCTCAGATTTGCCCTCTTGCTCTTCATCATACTGCTCCCTCAGTAGATCACAGTCATGCCTGGATGATTGCAAGGCATGAGCCAAGGAATTCTTTGACTGAAAGGAGCAGATGCCAAAGACAAGTAAATGTTACAAATTTGTTCCACATTAAAGCCAAAACATGTTAAGCAGTGAGGGGGAAAATTGGTTCTCTTACTTTGGTTTCTTCATCTAGCTGTTTCTTGAGCTCCTCTATGTTTTGGCTCAGGGAATTCTTGGTACGCTGCAGTTGAGACACCAGAGCTTCACGCTCCTCCAGCTTTCTGCCCTGTTCGCCTGTATTATGTAAAAGTTAGGTAGGTTCAGAGTTATTAGGTATATTAAATGCCTCAAAATCGGTGCATAGATTTCAAAGTGGTTCTTGTTAAGGTTGAATTTGTTCAGTAGGTAGTTTTTTGGTATACCGCTTTCAGCCTGAGCGCGGGCTCGCTGCGTGTTGGTGTCACTGAGCTGTCTTTGGAGCTCCTCCACTTTGGCTTTTGACTCATTCATCTGGTCCTCATAGAGGCGACACATTTTCTCACTGGTAGCCTGCAATATTTTTATATAATGAAATAATATAATAAATTGTTTTCAATAAATTGTCTCTTATATGTATATGAATGAAAATATATGAAAACATACATCTATGTGTATATAAATATATATAATATAAATATATACACACACATGCCACATACATATTATTTATTATATGTTTCCTGTCAGATTCCTTTATTTATTCCTTTATTTGTATCTTTACCAACACATTGTTTTATGGAAAAACACTCAGTAATGATACTGACACAAAACTTTCTTCATATTTTTATTGAAAATAATGATAACTTGTAGTTAAGTAAGTGAGTCAAGTTTTTACTCAGTTCAGTTAATTTTATTAAGACTGTCTGGTTATTTTATGATGCGCAGATGCCGTGTGTATATGGACTACGGTCACAGGATATTGTTCTTTTGAATGTGGCTATACAGTTCAGTCTGAAATGGGTAAAATTTTTCTGCACCATTTTTTGGGGAAAAAAATTGTAATCAATTAACCTTAAAGTTTTTTTTTTATTACACTTAGTAAATTAAAATGACTGTTAAATATAAGGCATTTGAATATTTTAATTGTAATTGTTTTAAATGATTGTTTCTTTTGCATTATTTATGTTATATATAGGCATATAATTTAATTGTACAATAAGGTTAAATTTGTTAACATTAGTTAAAGCATTAGGTATCATGAACTAAGAATGAACAACAGTTTTCACAGCATTTATCTAGGTTCATGTTAATTCATAGATATACTATTTTTTGCTAATTCATGTTTGTTAATAATAGATTCACCGTTGTTACTTCATAGAGCTTGAATAGTAAAAATATTTGATATTTAAAAATTAACATTAAGCTACATTAATAAATGCTGTAAATTATTTTTCCTTGTAAATAAATGATACCTAATACGCATTTAAACATATTGTGTAAAATTTAATCTATAAATAAAATAATAATAGTATATACAAAATCAGAGCATGTAAAATTCACCCAACAAAGACTATTTAAACCTGAGCTCAAACTGAAATCAGCCCTTGATTTTTCAGTGTTAAAGTCAATGCTAAATTAATGCTAGTTAAATTAGATCTGAATGTGATGCATCATATTTTCCACCTTGCTCTTTGCCAGCTGCTCTAAATTTGAGGTGAGGTCATCCGCCTCCATCTTGGCCTCACTCCTCTCCTTCTCCAACTTCTGTTTGACTCGCTGAAGGCTGTCAATTTGCTCACTCAGTTCAGCCACGCTGTCTGCATGCTTTTTGCGCAGTGCAGCAGTCATAGCCTCGTGGTGCAATATGGCCTCCTCAAGGTTACGGCGCAGCTTTAGAAAGTCTGCCTCCCGTTTTTTATTCATCTCAATTTGGGCTGACGTGGCTCCTCCGGCTTCCTCGAGAAGCTCGCTGAGCTCTTCAAGCTCTTTGGATGCATCGCCTCGCTGTTTCTCAGTCTTCGCTCGGGTGGAACGCTCTGCTTCCAGTTCCTCTTCAAGCTCCTCAATACGAGCCTTGAACACAATGAAAGTACAAATGAAAATATGTATTGACTGAGACATAAATTTGAAGATTAATGGTCTAGTTTGATTTACCTGCAATTCCTTGATCTTTTTTTGAAGCTGGATGATTAATGCTTGCTCATCTTCGATTTTCGAACTGATCTGGTTCATTTCAAAGTCTTTCCTACAAAAAATCACGACAAATTAAGAACAGAAATGGTTTTATTTTACAGCATCTTGTCATATGATAACCTTACTTCTTTAGCTTTTCCTCTAATTGCTGCTTGTCATTTTCGAGGTCCATGACAGACTCCATTGACAGCTTCAGATCACCCTCTAGCTTGCGTTTGGCCCGTTCCAGGTCCATTCGCAATTTCTTCTCCTGTTCCAAGGATCCCTCCAACTAAAACAAGGGATTATATTGTATTACTGATTCCTGACTCATTCTAGAACGGTCCTTCTAACATTTATCCAACATATGAACGTACATCATCTACTTGCTGCTCCAACTTGGCTTTGGCCTTAGTTAGAGTGTTGACTTTTTCTTCCTCCATCTGCAAGTCATCCAACGTCTGCTGGTGACTCTCCTGTAAGGACTTCTTCTCTTTGGTAAGCTTCAGAATAGTGTCATCCAAAGCTGCCATCTCTTCTATCAGATTCTTCACCTATGAAGAGGTCTTTTGATTAGTTTAACAGACTTCACGGTGGCTCGACAACAAAGCTTGTGGTTCATTTTCTTCAGAATGGCCTCACCTTGTTTTCAGTGGCATGCTTCTCCTTCTCCACCTTGGCCAAGGTTATCTCCAGATCATCCATGTCCTTTTTCAGCTCAGCACACTCATCCTCTAGCTTGCGTTTTTTTGCAAGAACGGTAGCGTTCATCTCCTCTTCATCTTCCAGGCGTTCAGTCATCTCCTTCACTCTGGCTTCAAGATGAATCTTGGTTTTGATGAGCAGGTCACAGCGATCCTCAGCATCTGCCAGGTTATCCTGCTCCTGTAGAGCGATTTGAAAAGTAAATTCAAGCATTTTAACACCTGTATGTAATATGTACAATTCATTTTATTCTTTTTGGACTATTTCACAATTTATTAGGTATCATCATTAAAACGCTTGTAGAACAATTGTAGATCTTTTACATCATCTTTATTTCCTAAAACCTAAATAGATCATCTTAAAATTAGTGACTTGGAGAAGAAAGGTAATTTTATACTTCTATGGCCACTGTAGCTCATTTTGTGGTGTTTATGAGCAAACCGTGTTTGCCACTCGAACTGCAAACTGATATTGTATGATACTTACTGCCTGAAGTTGCAGGGAAAGGTCATTCTTCTCTTGGATAAGGCTGACCTGTTTCTCCTCCAGCTCTTTGCGTTTGCACTCTGATTTCTCTAGTGCTTCCTTTAGCTTCAGGAACTCCTCTTTTAGAGCGGCCAGCTCTTTTTCTGTGGCTGCGCTCCTCAGCAGGGGCTTGATTTTGAAAAAAAGTTTCATCCACGGCCAATTTTTCACAGTGTTGAAGGCCCGAATATTCCATTGGATAATCATCAGAGCCTCCCTAATGACAAAAGGCAGATATAATCATTCTCTTTAAGGCACGTCAGCCATCTTGGTGATACAAGTACATCTCCTTTATAGTTAAATTGGGGGCGATTGAAAACTGTTGGAAATAAATTTTACAATTTTGTTTTACAATTTTTAAATCAAATTATGCTAAAATACTCTATTTTTCAAGCTGGTCCAGTTACATCGTGTAATTGGTTCTTTAACCTGAAAAGTCAGGCTTCCATTCCTACAGCCACCATTTTGAACTCGACTATTTTAGGTTTTACTGTCTCTAGTCCAATTCTTCTTCTTTTTTTTTAAACAATACAATTAGTTTTTGTTTCACAGTTGCAGTTTTTGTCTCATTTATTGTAACAAGTATTTCTGCAGTCTTATCATTCATCTATATTTAAACTATAAAAACACTGTGTTAACTACATGAACTTAAACTATTGATGCATCATGGGCAGTGTTATTTTAGTATTATTTATATACGTTTATTGTATTTATTAATATATTTTCACTTCTTTTTAATTGTCATTACATTTTAGTATGTATTTTATGTGTTTTTGTTAACTTCAATTAGTTGCCGAGGCAACATTTCTATTTTTATTTCATTTTATTTGAGCTTTATTTCAGTTGGTGAAAACACTTTTTAACAGTTTTAGTTAACAATATCAACACTGATCATGAGAAGACTGTCACCCCCATATGACCCACTGGCTTATGTCCATGAATGCATGAAATGAGGCTCATTTTAGTTAGTCTATTACTGGGGCGACTTTCAGATGTCATGCACTTGCTGTCACAGTTATGCGGTTACTTCTTTAGGCATGACGGCATAGAATTCGGTCTGATCAAATAGCTGCCGTGCATCTGTGCCTCAGGCCACCCAAAAGGTGAAGTGCCTAATATTTATTTAGAAACCGAGGCCTTCTGTTGGACCAGCGGCTTTAATCCTTTGCCAGTCTGCCGATATGCTTTCAATGTGGTCCTTTAGAGGCACAGGCGCCTTGGTAAAACAGATCTTTGAGAAGGGAGCTGGTCTGTATTTTTAGTGGGGAGTGGGGTATGGGCTGAGCAGCTGCCATGTGACCCACTGAGCCTATAAGCTTTAAGGACACTGTCGGCATTGTCTAATAAAGGGAAAGGGTGGAGGTCATGGAGATGGACATGGAAAACCTTACATGTTTCACAGAGAGTGTCGGAGCGTATGAAGGGTCTCGGCCACACATGCACATGGACAAATGCATATCTGAAGACACACGCCTCACACACTCCATCCACATGGCCCCAAAATACCTCTCATATGTTAAGGGTTGAGAGGTATCATGTGACAACAGCTTGTTGCTATCTTTATTAGGAGTAAACCTGTTGGATATCAGTATAGTTTTGTAGAATGAATATTTGTGTAGGGCGGCATCATTTCAGAGTTAGAATATCGAGAATATAAGAGCATGCAAGCCGTTTTCCTCTATACTAGTGGATTGCAGGTAAGAGCTGTTAGCAGGGTAAAGCTGCAGTCATTTACTGTGGTTCTGCACATTTTCGAGGTCACAATCATCTGTATTAATCTGCACGATCAGGAATTTTGCATGAGGGCGAAGGATTTTGCCTTGCATTGCAGCTGCATCAGGTTCATAGTGGTCACCCGAATTCACAGCATTGTGAATTCTCCTTCATTTGTTTTTATCATTGTCTGTGAGCTAGGCTTCAAAAATCGCTACACTCTTAGAAAATAACAATAGACATTTTTGCCCGTGAAATTTTGCTTATGTGACCGCAGTTTAAAGCTGAATATGTAACCTTCATATTTTACTTCATATTTTATATTCAGAAAAATCTCTAAATCTATTAACAATGGCCCCAAAATATATTTTGCTTAAACCACACTTAACATCTTCAAACAAATGATGATAGAGCTTTTCTTAGTACTTCTTTCTTTACTTTTGTGAGCCATTTTAGCAATTATTTTTGACCTACTGGGGTCAAAGTGATGGATGTTCCACTTACTATTGATAATCAGAAAATGTTCAATGAAATTGTCATAATACTGTACAGAGACTTTTTTTTGGGTGCAATATCGTTTTTTAAAAATGCGCAAAACCTGATTGGAAATGTTATCTAATACAATGACTTTCATTCATTTTTAAGTGTGACTTAAATGTCCAAATATGTTCAGGGGCATCCATTTTAATGTTAGTAGCAATTTTGCATGGAATCGCGTATTACTTCCTCTCCATCATCTTCTTCAGCTCCATCCTCATGATCTTGCCACGGCTGGCGGACTGCAGCAAAGTGAGAACTTTAGCCAGACGCTCATCCCTCATCTCCTCTAGGTGTCCCAGCAGACCAGTCTTAAAGAACACCTGTAATGCAGAGACACAGACTGTTGATCTAGACAATTTTGTCTTCTGTTCAGACTAGTAGCACCTCTGATTGATGTCCCATTGCTTGAGGTTCAAAGCAACAAACAATCTTACTATATGAAGTCTGACTTGCCTTAGTATGCCCAAATCTATATTGATTATGGTCGATTTCCAGTGAAGCCAGCAGTTTCTCTGCAGCCTTCCTGCTGTCCACAAACTTATCATCAGGGATAGCGTGAGGATTCAGAATGCGATATCTTTGAAATGGAGGAATTCACACATCCTCATTGTTTATGCCATATGGATTATATAGTAATTTATAGTGCCTTTTTTATGTATTTATGAACACAAAGTGAGTAAACGCAGTAGCTCTTCTTACCGTTGTTTGAATTCGGCATAAATAATTCTGTTAGGAAATCCCTTCCTGCAAATGCGAATGCCCTCCAGCACTCCATTACAGCGCAACTGGTGCAGCACAAGGAAAGCGTCCATAATTCCTGCAAATAAGACGAAAATGTTTTAGTTTGATGTTTGCGCTGAGGTTTTGCAGCTTGGATACTTTTTCAGACCAATGTTTTAGTGTAACATAAAGCTGTGATTTTGATTGATGCTCAGAAATAGTGATTTTTATGAAAATCCTGTTGATTTGGATGTGTTGAAGTGCCCAGTGCAGCACCTGGTGTTTTGGTCTCATTGGGGATGATACAGCGCACAAAATGGGGCTGAGTGCTCCGCAAGTTTGTCATCAACTTGTTGAGATTCTCCTGTAGGTGAGAAGCAATCAAGGGACACACTCATGTAAGTCATGTTGTACAGCAGTGTTTCCACATTTTACACTGCTAAAAGCACATGCATTCAACAAATGCAAAAGTGTCGTTCTCATCAAAACAACATTGTCAAGTGTGTTTCTAGACTTACCTTAAGTTGTTGATGTTCTTTGTGGGAACAGACAGAACAGGAGCCAGCACAGACTTAAAGTGATGTTCATGTGTCATTTCTCTAAACATCACTGCAAGTCTTAACTGCCTCCCTCTTAGTACTGACGAGTTTTGATTTTTTGTTTTTATGACCATGAATAATTATTTCTGTTTAATATCAGTTTCTACCTAGCGCATGTAGCAGAAAAGTCTTGTTATATTCCCACCTTGTGTAGCTGTGACACTGTCTGGAAAGAAGCAGCCTTTTTCCTCTTTTCTTTGCCCCCTGTTTTTGTGTCAGAGGCTAAAAGGAAAAAGTTTAATTTAGAATAAGTATTCTATGGTTTAGAAAATAATTGTGGTATATTTCAGACAGAATGTGTGGTTTATTTACCTGAGTCAGAGCTAACATAATTCTCATAGAGACAAGCCAGAAGCTTGTTGGCTGATTTCTGGAAACAGACTACCACTGTTTCATTCAGGGGGTCTTTGTTTTTGTCTAACCAACCGATAATATTGTATGGCACCTGAAATTCAGATAAAACTCTTTTTAAGTAATATTCAATATCTTTTTTTCAGCAGGGTTACTTAAAAACAGCTTAAACCATCCTAAACTGGTTCCGCATCCTAGCCTTGCTGATTTGCATTTTTTTAGAGAGCACTTTTCAGCTTCCCAGGCTGGAAGACAAGCTTCACCCTGCTAAAGCCAGCTAACTGACTGGTTTAAGTTGTTTTTCAGCAGAGAAAGTACCAAAAATAATCTAAAATACATAACATACTTTTAATATCAGGTGCTACCTAAGAGACCTTTACATTTAGTCTTGTTCAAGCTCTATTACTGGTACAAACTCACCACTCCTGCGTAGTGACCCAGCTCAAAATGAGCCTCATACTTTCTCTTCTTGTCAGGCCTTGGCTTTTGGAAATTGGCAGACTTGCCAAGGTGATTGTCAAACAGCTTAGCCTTGAAGCTGTTGTCGGAAGCTTTAGGGAACATGCACTCCTCTTCAAGGATGGACATAATTCCTAAGGGCTAACGAAGAGAAAAAAGCTCAAAAGGGTGTAATAATATTCTTGGTACATTCTGTAATAAAAACTATTTGCTGTAATATTCCTATCATGTTTTAACTGCAAAAAACCTTTTCAATGAGGTCAATGCAGGCTTGGAGGTCAAGTCCAAAGTCGATAAAGGTCCACTCAATGCCCTCCCTTTTGTACTCCTCTTGTTCCAGAATGAACATGTGGTGGTTGAAAAACTGTTGCAGTTTCTCATTGGTGAAGTTGATGCAGAGCTGCTCGAAGCTGTTGAGCTGTTGAGAGAATCCACATGACAGATGCACAAGTGTGAATGCCGGCGGAAATCTAGATAAGTGCGGTGTGGAATTTCGAGAGTCACTCACCTCAAAGATCTCAAAGCCGGCGATGTCCAGCACTCCGATAAAGAACTGCCGTGGCAGAGCGGTGTAGAGCGTCCTATTTATACGTCCCACCAACCACTTGAACATGCGATCATAAGTGGCTTTGGCCAGAGCTCCCAAGGCATAGTTAACCTGGTGGAGCCACACAATGTGTGTGGAGCACATTAAGACCACAGCTGTCACATACATGGATTGCAACAGTTGCCTGGATACCAGGCTGATTTCTCAGGCTTATTTATTCCTTGTATCTTAATAGATCAACAGTAAATGTCAGTGGTTTCGACATGCATTAATATTGAAAGCAAATTATCATTATTATTCCCCCCCAATTAGTATTTTTTTCTTTCTGTAACTATAGACACATCCATAGGCAGGATTTTGGGAACACTTCTCACCTGTTCGACATTCTGTCCTTTAACCACATACTCGTTGCCCACCTTCACTCTAGGGTGCAGAAGACCCTTCATGAGGTCTGCTGAGCTAACACCCATCAGGTAGGAGGCCTTATCAGCACCTGAAAAGATCATTTCACTTAAGTTTTGGACCATCTTTAAGGCATATTTGTAATAGACAAGTCAGGTTATGGATTTACACTTACTTTCAGTGCCGTCGGTCTCTGCCTGTTCCTCCCGCTGCTTCTGTTTGAATTTCATGTTCCCAAAGTGCATGATTGAGCCTACTATTTTATAGCAGCCGTACTTTTCTTCTGGGGTAAAGCCAAGGATGTCCATGGCATGCTGGATGAAAAAGAGAATGATTTTGCAGGCAATTTTTTTTCATTTGGTCTTTGTAGGTGATAAAATAAAATGTTCACAGCTTACATCGGTAGCCATAAGTTCCTGCCCATCATCCATGTTCTCCACCGTTGTCACTCCTTGGGAGCAAAAATGGTAGTCATAGGGATTTGAAGAGACCAGAAGCATGTCTGAAATCCACAAGGAAAGAATAATTGAAGGATTTTCTTGAATAATAGGTCAATAAAATACACAATTATAGCATTTATCATACCAAGAAGTTCAGGCTTCTTTTGTGACATGATCTGGTAGAAGATGTGGTAACTTCTCTCTCCAGGCTGCTGAAATATAACTCTGGATTTTTCTAGTAGATCTATACAAATAATTTGAAAAAATCACTGCACTGTCAGGTTTTACATTTTGGAATGACATGAACTAGAAGGGCATCATCAGTCTTTGAACAATTTACTTACACAAGTCAATGTCAGCGGAAGCCAGTTTCCCTGTTTGTCCGAAATGGATCCTGATGAACTTACCCTAGAGCAAGAATTCAGAGCAAGAATGTAAATGAATTTGCACATTATGTATTATCTTATGACGCATATGGTTGAACACCATGATAATATGCAGTCATTTTAAGTTTACAGTATGGTAAAATCAGTCTTTTTGTGTATGTGAGAGGAGCAGACTTAAGAACTACAACATTGGTCTATACTCTATATAGTGTCAGATACTCACAAAACGGGACGAGTTGTCATTCCTCAGTGTCTTGGCATTTCCAAAAGCCTCCATTGCGGGATTAGCTTCAATGATCTGGTCCTCTAAAGTACCCTGGGAGAAGTAGTTTTATAATTGATGAGATTTGATTTTCAGCTTAATTTGTTCCAGTTTATGCAGTATTCTCCACGGATGAAGATATACTCACCCCTGTTTTAGTTGCAGGGGCCTTAAAACAAAAAACAGCAACAAAAAAGATTGTTGTTTTGCTAAACATTACATATTTCTCAGCTTCTATTTTTATTATATTATTCTATTCCATTCTAAATAGACTGATTGTTTAATATGAATTTGATAAAATGCATGTAACATTTTTAAATGACCCATTTATAAGTATTTAAGTTTTACTTAAAATGCTAATTCTTAGACTATTATGGGTTAAGAATGAAAAACGGGGTAAAATCTTGTTAGCTCACATCAAATACAACAAAGTATTTAACTATGATAATCAGAAAAAAAAATATTCTGTGAATAATGGATTTTTAAAATGGAGTGTAAAATATGTAATATAGGAAACAAAGATGTTGGACCAACTTGAAATGTTAATCACAAGTTTGTTTTACAGAAAAACTTCAAGAACAAGGAGGAAAAATGCAGGAGATGATGTGCTGAGGATAAGCTATTGAAAACACAGAGTCAGGTTAACCCCACAAAACATTTGGGGAAACTGGCAAAAACATATGCAAATGAAAGGGAGAGTCAAACCTCAGGCTAGATGTCCATTTACATTTATAGAAAAACAAATTACAATACATAGAGCTAAAGTCTCTGTAAAATTGTGCCAGACACCTAGATGAGGAACGACTTCAAAATGATAATGACAAACACTTGCCAACATGAGAGGTAAAAAAAAAGCTGATTGAAAAAGAGGGACATGATGTGAGGGAAACCGAGAGAGCGTTGTCTTACTCCTTTTTTAGTTGGTGCCTCACCCAGGGCCGCTACTATGGCAAAATACTGAATTACACGTTTCGTGTTTACCGTTTTGCCAGCACCAGATTCTCCGCTATGAGTATCAAGAAATTATTGAGTGATAAGACATTGAAAAAGAAAAAAATAAAGAAAAATACCATAGCAAAGAACATTAGAAAAAACAGTGAAACAAAATGTTCTTTTAAAAAAATAAAGAAAAAGTAATCTGAAAAATTGTTCAAAGAATAATTCGCTGATTTAAAAAAAAAAAAAACTTTTTACCAGACTGAAAATGTGTGTTAATGCAACAATACAGAATGTGTACAGATATGTCCAAACTTACGTGATTAGCATGGACTGATTATCCCGATCTGTGTAGGGAAACAATAACACAATTTTAAGTCATAAAGGGCTTTTCTCCTTCGGATAAAGTTTGTTAGGAGAAAATGATCCCTCCTGTAAGTTATGGTAGAGGGCAGGGAAGAGACAAGCAATGCTTTAATTTAATACTTACTGCGCAACATGTCATTGTAGGCATTGTCAGCGATGGAATAGATGTGAGGTGGAGCCTCGGAGCGACGTTTGCCTTTGTAAGCAGCCACTACAGGGGACGTGTAGACGGGAAGCCATTTATATGGGTTCACGGTCACACAGAACAGTCCAGAATACGTCTGTCATGAGAGGATTTGACAAGATTAATCTCAGGTATGGTGTTTAGTCACGATAAATGACCAATGACCAGGGTTTTTTTTTATTTTATTTTTTAACCTTGGTGGATAGAGAGATAAATTGAATTACAAGCCTGGACCTTACATTTGCAAAGCCAAAAAATAATCATTATATATATAAAGAAAAATGTACTTTTACATTTTGACTTTATTGAACGCATTTTTATGTAAAAATAGCAAGAAGGTCCACCCCTAAAACTAACCATCAGTGAGGCGTAAGCATATTGAGCGAAACAATTTGAATGAGATTGAACAAATTCGTATGAATTAGCAACCAATTCACCTTAATGTATAATAGTTCCAAACTGAAATTAGAGTGTAGTTATATTTTACTATGTGAGTTTATTTTTTTATGCTAACTTCACTATTAACTTTTTCTATTTATACAGACTTCCATATTTTAGTTTTCCCATGTACACAATCTGTTTAAATGCACTCCAGGAAACCGTAAACTTCCTGAGATGACTTTATGAGAAACTTGGAATATGGCAGTTATAAAGGACATGCCTCTTGAGAATTCACTTGTATTTGTCCCTTGGCAAAGGCAAGTGTTAAATTCATTACTGTGCCTGTAAAGCTCTATGAATAGTGCCGCCCCTCTATGTTTAATGCCCGGTCAGGTTATTTGTGGCATCAAAGATTAGTGAGAAAGGGCAGATCTTTTCTTTGCTTTGAGCTGTGATGTGATGGTACCAACATAGATCATCCAATTGCTGTAGCGCCTCCGCAGATTACAGAGCACCGAAGCTTCGTTCAGGTGTGTGAGCATGGCCATGTCCTCTATCATGTCAAACTTCGGTGGGTTCATCTGTTGAATGTCATCCTCCTTGACAGTTAAGCACTACAGGATTCAGAGGGAATGAATACAGTAAAGGGTCAGAACATGGTTGTAGATAAGGGACAGGGAAATTATTTATTATTCCTTATTACATGGCTCTGATTACTTTCTGATTAGCCAATCGCACATTTAGCCGTCAAATATTTTATTTTTAATGACCACTAAACTAGATCAAAGTTCCTCATGTCAACATACTGGTACTACTTTAATGTGTCACGTATCACTCCGCTGACTTTAGCGCACTTTAAAATAGTTAATGTCGCCATCTGGCGACTCAAAACGGGTTACTAGCCTACTACACAGCTTATACAAATAGCCTCAGAAAATACTCTAAACATTATCATTGTTAATATAGCCTATGCTAAATATAAAACCTTTGATAAATGGCGAGGCCAGAAAACCAATATATTGATCGGAAGACCGTCGAACAGGTACGCAAAGTGCTCGATGGTGACTTGAAATAGAGGACAAGTTACATTGATAAACATGGTCGTTAACTAGTTCATTATTTAAAAATTGCTAACTGGAATTTCAGGTTAAGCTAATAATAAAACTGATAAAATATCCCTATAATTATATATCTTACGCAATGTTGGCCTTTTACATTGTAAAGGGCGGGCAGCCTATTTTCCTTAGGCTAATTGTAAAATAATTTAAACTCAAAACAATATTTCATGTCTATCTAGGCTATTTATCTAAGTAAATGGTGGAATAGTGTAGCAAGTCATTATCGCACAATAAAAACATAGGCTAATTATTAGCCTACAATTCAATTTCATTAGTTGCATTGATTTTACACCATTAAGTCAAAGCCCTAATGCAGCAAAAGTTCATTTGTTTTGACATAGGCCTATCCGCAAATCATTCAATTCAGATGTCCTCATTTGATCGTTTTTACATGATAAATCGAATTCCATTAAAGAGTCTTACCTTTCCATCCTTCGTCTCAACGATTACCTTGTCACCATCAATGTCCCTGATTTCCACCTCAGTGTACGCGTCCTTTTCATCTGGTATCCAAGCGCGTTTCTTTCCTGCGCACAAGGAAGTCTGTCAATATCCATGCGTCGAGAAAGTTTATCGTTGGTTTGTTTGCTATGAATCCAGTATTCAATGCCAAATTTATTTCAATATAGCCTTTTCAACATTAACAGTTTAAGAACCTAACATGCAATTACGAACAACTAGCAGCCGCGTAAACCAGATGCCAGGTATATCAAAGAGAATTGAAGTGTTCGTATCCGCTGTAAAACAATTGTGGAAGTCACTTGAAAATATATTTCAAGTACCATCAAACGGCAAAGTTTGCGCTGCCAGCAGCTCCAGTTTGGATTTGCGCAGAAACGGTGCAGCTTCTCCAAACTCCTTCATATCCAACAGTCTCGACATGATGATAAATCCACCGCTCCTTTACTCGCTGAAGACAAAACTTTCCAGATACCTTTAAAAGAAGACACGTTTTTTGGTTACATTTGAAATTCAATAATTAAAAAAGTAAAATGAAAAATATAGGCTATTATGTTAACAAAAAGTCAAATAGTAGCCTACAAACTTTCACATAGAGGGAATAATCACAAACAATTACAATTTAAATTGAATATATGTTCCAGGTGGTGTATTATGTAATAAAACTAAGCATTGCATTACTGACACAAAATAAAAGTTTAAGTTTTAAGAGTCTGATTTGATAGCATTTTATGATTCCTGTATTGTAATATAAACAAATGATAAATTAAATTAAATGATTCAAAGTGTCCAGTCATAATTTGCTAACTGACCTTAACACGGACTGAACGGGTGGAGTGGCCAAACTCCTTTTATCATCTCCTCCAAGGTCATGGTCACAAAAATTATCATGTGTCACCTCCTCCACCGCCTATTGGTGCTTACTGTGTGCCCAAACTGACACAAAAGGGCAAGCCGCATTTTTATCTTTACCTAAACCCAAACTTGGTTATTTTAATTTTATTGAGTGGAGGGCACTGATTAGAAACTAATCAATAATCCATTTTTTTTAAAACAAAATTTACATTTTCATTTTGGATAATTATGTAGCTTACAGAAGTGGAATTAAATCATATTTTATTATTTTTAGCTTTTTGACAATAAAAACTGTGATCATTAGAATATAGCAATAAAATCAATTAATATTTAATGACATTAAAAATGATATTCGTTTGTTTGAAATATGCTGTTTTTAATTTCATGTTTTTAGCTGTTATGTGTTTCATGTTTCGGACTTCAAAATGATTGCCTGTTATGTAAAAAGTAATTTGATAAGCAACTAGTAAGTTTCTTTTCCTATGAACACCATCATTTCTATCTGTGACTATCGTCAAACAATATCAATCAAGACGATTATCAGATCAAAATAGATGCATGTTTAGTGCCAGTTGACACCGTATCAGCTTTGTAACTGCTATCACCACAACAAATGTGGACAAATATGCATCAACTTAACACTTGTGCTTTTAATAAATGCAATAATAATTAACATATTTCACAGTTAATAATTCATAGTTTTCACAGTTAATAATTTTTCTTCGAGTTATATTTTGTTTTCAACACCGACAATCATCTGAGCGGCTGTGGTCACTGCAAAATTCCCCCGGCCCTTGCTTGGATAAAGGTTACAGAGATCCACTCAGCGGCAACAAGCAACACCCTTACCATTGGCTCTTTAACATCTCTTCAATAACTCGTCAACAATTCTCTCCTCAACATACAGGACAAGTATTAGGTGAACATAATGGCCATGTGTTCAGTCTTCTCCCTTACTCTAATTGCTTGTTTGCGGAATCCTTTGTTGTAAACGCCAGCGGAGAGAGGCATTGTGTGTGTGTGGCCACAGTAAATGCAACCCTAGACGAAATTACTAAAGGGTCCCTTGTGCTTGACATGATATGGGACGCTAAAAATACATGCCAAAATAAGCCAAGATGCACTGCTCTTAATGATAATAGCAACATAATTGAGATGGATTTTCTTTCCACAATGGAAATGAGCACAATTTTCTGATTGAGTTGAAGGAAAATCAGTACAATAACTCTAAATCTGTCATACATGTAGCATGAAGGCTTGGGGAAAAAACACCAGACTAATATTTTTTAATATTTTCTTAAAGGGATAGTTCACCCAAAAATGAAATTCTGTCATCATTTACTCATCCTTGTGTTGCTCCAAACCTGTTTGAGTTTCTTTCTTCAGTTGAAATCAAAAGAAGATGTTTTGAAGAATGTTGGTAACCAGACAGTTGACGGCACCCATTGACTTCCATAGTAGAAAAAAAAATGCTGTGGAAGTTCCTACCATCAACTGTTTGATTACCAACATTCTTCAAAATATCTTCTTTGGGGTTCAATAGAAGAAAGAAACTCATACAGGTTTGGAACAGCATGAGGGGGAGTAAATGATGACAAAATGTAAATTTTTGGGAGAACTATCCCTTTAAGATGGCAATTACATGTGGTTTCAGACCTTCTCATAATTCACACATCCAGGCCACTTCACTGCCGACTCAGATTTTTGATATACAAAATGTGTGGCGCAGAACTTTCCAGACAAAGTGCTAAAATAACAGGCCTAAATTCAGCTTATAATGCAGGCAGCCAGTGCTACTTTTCCACTATGGTGTCAGTGCAGTAATTGAGCGTGCTGGAGAAGAGCGCCTCTTTTTACACACCGGCCCCTGTGGATCTGACCTTGAGATCAGTGTCCTTGTATGTGGAAAAGGGGTAAAGAGTGTGGACCAAAAGGGGAGGGGGCTCGTAGAGTCCCGATATACTGTAGACAAGAATACTCCATCTCTGCCTCATGCCAAAGGCTGACATTCCTGACAAAGAGCAATAAACAGTGGCTATTGTTATAGACTGCTTATTGTTTAAGAAAGAAATCAATCAACAAAATTACAAATTTACAGGACGCAGACAGCATTATGAACATAATGAATCTATGAAATGTTGAAACCTGTTACTGCTATTGTTATCAATCTTATGGCAATTTAGTGGAATAACTACAAATGATAGTTGTTGTTGGGACTGCAGCTATCTTTTGGCTAAGCAAGGAGTGTTACATTGATGACTGAAACTTTCTTGCGCTTCATTTAGATATAGCAGGCCAGTTGAGGGCTATTCTGGGACGCTTCATAAGTGTGGCAGCTGCGTTATGTACAGCCTCACTTGCTAGTCTGTGCATAAAAATGTTGACGGACAGATAAAACGTGAGAGATAATGAAATCAGAGGGTGCCTGTAACATTTCAGATCATTCTATGTACACGCAGCATTTAGGAAGATTAAAATAACTGTTAAATAGCCACAGTAATTCAATAACACAAGCTCAGAAACATTTGAAATGAGCCGGACTTTTGTGCAT
The DNA here is from genome assembly GCF_051911475.1 of Siphateles boraxobius. Lineage (NCBI taxonomy): Eukaryota > Metazoa > Chordata > Actinopteri > Cypriniformes > Leuciscidae > Siphateles > Siphateles boraxobius. The sequence goes on from NW_027509141.1 coordinate 24,560,602, forward strand.
GCATATATTTATCTGCATGTTTATCGGTTGTTGCAAAACAGTGGAGTTAAGTCACATCATCCCCACTGAAACAGGGATTCCTGGAATCAAAGTTGCAATTGCAGTTGGGTCACAGTTGTTTTAGATCATCGTGCACCAAATGCCAGCAGGCTTAGACACTGAAGTGGAGGGAGGCTGAGATTTACAGGCACACACACACTTTTTAAGGGGGTAGACCACCACACATGCATACCTAATTTGTCATGTAAGACCTGATAATTCAAATAAACGCCCAGCCCAGCAAGTGGTAATAGGAAAAATAGTAACGCATGTCAGTGTTTCAAATAAAATAGTGCCTTCGGTCTTTAGATGAGAATGCACTGGTGCCAGTTAGCAGCAGCCACTCCATTCAGTTTGGACGTCGGCTAATCGCTGTGATTGTCCACAAAACCTTTCGGCAACTGTGCTGTCTCTGTTGCAAGTCGTCAATCCATAGGAGGGGGGACGGAAAAGCATATTGAGGAGACATGAGTTAATACCTCAAGCTCTTCAGTAATCTCATCCAATACCGTGAACAGAGCCTAACACAAACACACAAACAGGCAATGAGTCAATTAGTCTTTAAGCAAGTGGTGGATAAAGAGACTCTCCTCCTACCACTGTGGCTTTAGACAATAGTCTGTCTTTCACTGGTTTAAGTCATGGCCTTTGGCCCTAGTTGGGGATACCAGCATCTTTAGCTGTTTTTCTATTTATGCCCTGTCAGGACATGCCTTTGTTCGGCTATCTCACCGCCACGTGGCTTTATCTAAACCAATGCAGACAAGCGGTCGCACTTTGTGATATCGCAGAAAATCCCTGCCTGGTTTCAGTAATGCATTAAGCGTCCCCAGACTACTTCATACTGATGTGGTGATGATCATCAACATGACTGTTGTAGGAAGATTAACTGGTGCTTTTTGTCCTCCTTGATGATGTTTTCATTTTACACAGTTGGAATCATGGAGGCTTTTAAAGGGATAGTATTGTAAATCGTTTTAGGAGGCAGCAAAAACTGTTGTTTCGTTTTTATTTAAATTTAATGATCTTCACCAGTGGTTTATTTATTTTTTTCCTGATGCCAAGGGCCCCCTAATATGATAATCCCCTTGAAAAGGACCTTCTCCCTAAATAGAAATGAAAATATAGCGATAAAAGCTATATTTTCATACTGTGTGATACTTTATAATACTATTATTGTTACTGTACTGAAACCAGTGTCATTTTTATATTATTTATATACTAGGTTTTATTAATATTTTGAATTTTAATATTTTTATTTAATATTTTCAGATTTCATTGTAATTTTCGTTTATTTTTTAGTAAAGTTATTATGTGCTTTTGTCATTTTTATTAGTTTTTTAAAATTATTTGATGTTTTTTTTGTTGTAATATTACTATTTAGGTATTATTTAAAATAGCCTAAATATTTAACCTTTTTAGGTTAATTTTTTGTAGTTTTACAGTTAGTAATTTTACTCTTTAAAAGTTTTTCAGTTATTTTATTTCTAAATTTGTTTCTAAATTTTGTATATAGGCCTACTATTGTTTATATTTTATTTTATTTCATCTTCATTTCAGTTAACAAAAATGTTTTTATAGTTAATAATAACCCTGACTTAAACAAGCAAATTATTAAAATATTTTCAGAAAAATGTAGATTTTGTATTATAATTATTATTGTTATTATTATTAAGTGTATCTTTTTACCCAGTGATCCTTTTTCACGATAGATATTTTTCCAGATCAGTTTTACGTTTAACTTTGATAGCCATAAAATACACAGACATGGATTATCTAACAAGTTTTATTTAAGCTGCCTATAGTAACCAAATAATAGAAAAGGCTTGCCATAAAGTAAAAGCACCCTCATCGTCTTGTTAAGAAATTTAAAACCTGATTCATTTGTCTAACCAGTTGTTGCTCTGATAACTTGCTAATATGGAGACCTTGCTAATTGGCATGTGTTGCTGAGTGGCTTCTTACAGGCGACCTGAAGACAGCATGCACAATCACATGAGTGAGGTTCTAAACACAATTTACATTGTCCACCTCATGGCTTTTACCACGGTTCCTCTGAACCTTACGAGGGCAGTGATTCACATGCCAGAGGCCACAGTTAATCTGAAAGGTGGTGTGGAATGCAGGGGGGGTTTGTCCACTACTGAAGTCAGTTTACTCTGCCTCTGCTCCCTGCGCCTCTGAAGCGTCCCGGGAGACTGTGGCACCTGTCGCATGGAGCAACTGCTTAAACGCAGACACAGCCTGCCCATGACACAGATGGCGTTCAGCATGCCTTTCTCAAAGACTAAAGAGTAGCATCTGAACTGTGTGAACTGAACTGAAATGTGTTTTATTTTCCTATCATTCTCTTTATTTGAACATTTCATCCCATCTTTAGTTTTAAACTCAAAACTCCTAACAAGCATATCGTCGCTGTCGGGCGAAACCTTATATCTCCATTTTTTTATAAATCTGTTGGTCACCCATTGCTTTTTTGTTTTTTTTATATTTAACCATTGAAAAGTATTAAAAAGAGCTTGTGATCAAACCTCGTAACTCCATTGGATTCTCAAACTGCCTGTAAATCCTCATAACTCCACCCCGCCTCTATCGTGAATGAAGTGCCGCACACAGTTTGGACCGCCTCTGCTTGTTTGCAATGCAAGGGTAAATAAACAACTGGATGTTTGAGTAAGTAGGCTACAGTGTTTTCCTTACTCAAGAAACACTGTATAAAGGCTAATGTTTTATGCATTTGAGGAGCGGAGAAGAGTGTCTTATTACACCGTGTCTACACAAGACGCAAGCGGCGAGACACGACAAAAGCAAATAGAACCCATTATAATCAGTGATGCTGCCGACTCGACAAATCCCAGACAGTAAACTGATGCCGTTTTATTTCTGACGTACTCCAAGCACTATATTGTACTACCGACATGAAGAACAAATAGATTTGAACAGTCGCTTTGTCGCGTCTGGTGTAGGAACGGTGTAGCATTTGTTGTCAAGTCATAGCCAGTGCTGTCTTATATAGCCTGTGCGTAGAACTTCATCTTCAACAAAGTTTGGGAGGGATTCGATTTTCTCCTATCGGATATTGATTGGATGCTGTGGTTTGCTATTGCTGAGATGTCATACGAGTGTCAGGTGGCCAGTAAACAGGTCATCAGAGAAGAGAATAGATGTCGTGGCAAGGGGCTGGGGAAGTTATTTTGATTAAAGATTATAAGAAAATATGAAAAATATGTGTATGGATCATCTCAAATTATTTATAATAAATACGGCAATATTCCATAAAATAAAATAATATTTTCCATTTTGATTTCACTGTGACTTTAAACAGGCAATAGAACCCCAGTCAAAACATTTAGACATTTCCATCAATAGAGGGCACTGCATTGCTTAAACTGTTGTTTGAATGGGTCCTAGAAAGCAGCAGAGGCATGGCCACATTAGCATAAAACTTCCTGAGCACAGTAAAATGTCTAGTTCATGGTTCTATGTGTGTGAATGGTGTTTTTGCAAATAGATATGCAGGAGCAGCAGAGCACTTCAGGTCATTGTAAATCTGACGGCATGCAGTCACATTTGGCGATGTCTAGGATAGGCCTTGTGTTGTGTAATCATTTTTTTAAATGTTTATTTAGCAAAATAAAAAAAGAGCGAGGAAGTGGGTCATTTATAAGACATTTATAAAGTTACAAAAGATTGTTATTTTAAATAAATGTTGTTCTTTTGAACAGTCTATTGAATCCTGAAAAAAACATTATCATGGTTTCCACAAAAATATCAAGTAGCACAACTGATCTTGTAAAGTTTCATGAGCAGCAAATCAGCATATTGGAATGATTTCTGAAGGATCATGTGACACTGAAAACTTGAGTAATGATGGAATAATGAAGTTCAGCTTATCAGTGAAATAAACATTTCAAAATATATTAAAACAGAAAACAGTTATTTTAGAATACTATAATATTTCACAATATTATTGTTTTACTCTATTCTTGAAGTGCAGCCTTGGTAATCATAACAGACTTTTTTTAATAACAATAAACAATCTTCCCCCAGTGTATACTGTGCATCCATCATCTTACATTTGGATACAATGTAATAAAAACAATGAAATGGCTTTATCTGTACGTTAACAACATAATCCTGGAAATCTGGTAGTTCAGTTGCTTTAGCACTATGTCTAATATACAGCTTGGCAGGAAAATACTACTTTGACACGTGTAATGGCATCTCTCAGGGGCTTGATATCTATCTACAGTGAGAGAAAGGGTGTCAGTTGTGTCACTTGCACTTCTAACATTGTGGGGTGTTGGTGTGAACCCCGAAGCATCTTGAGAAGTGCTGTTTCTTGGCAGAGTCTCGGGCTCTTGAGCAGTGTCACTAGACCCTTAGTGAATTAGGTGTTCATTTTGCACTTAATGATACTGAACTGACAATTGGGAGCATACTTGAGAAGCTGTGCACATATGACATCCAGTTGTAGTTACAGTCCATTTTTATAGAATATAATGTTGCTGCAGTGTAACATTTTTGTGTAACTTGTGCTTTTCGATAACTTCTGCACATTCAGGGCACTGAATTTCGAGACAACACATGTCCCGCAATTTTACCTGCCTTTTTTTCTACTTTGAAATGAATCACGATCACTAGAATGTACCTAACTCAAATGTAGAATAACTTTAATTATGTTTAATTAGCCTACTTATATTTTCTGTGTGCCATCCCAATCATTGAAATAAAATAAGACATTTGGGGAAGAATTGGGATTGTATATAATTCACTTCAAAACAAATAGCTAGCAAATTATTTTGTGGTCAGATTTTCTGTTGTGAAAATTTATGAAAAATTGCTTTTTTGCAAACAAAATAAAAATGCATCCTTGTTGTCTTCATATATTTGTCCAATTTTAGAATTATTATAATATAAAGAAAACGGGTTATACAGGAGGCATTATAAACATTACTAGGCTAACTTCGAACATGTTAATCAGAGTAATCCAAAATAATGTCTTTGTAAATAAACGTACCATATTTCAGCGCTGTATAACTTGACTTTATCCCAGTACTGAAGTAAGGTGCGTTTGGCGCCATCTACTGGTATTGTCTTGTTACTGGTGTGGATAGATAGTGATTGTGTTATTATTGGGTTTGGCCAGTGCCATAGAGTAATTTCTCTCTATAGCACTGGGTTTGGCTAGCCGGAGTTTGATGTGCAAAAAATAGTTCGGACCAATCAAATTGTCAGGGCTGGCTTTATACGATGATGGACAGATGAGCAACGGTAACATAACCATCCACGTCACCAAAGAGCGCTTGGGTTGAATTCGTTTACAATAAAGAATGGCTGCCGCTGGAGAATTTATGTGTTGATTCAGTTTGGACAATTTGCTCTTTACATTAGACTTAAGACTACTGATGAAATACAGAACAGTGCCCAGTCACGTCTTCTTGAATACATTCTGTCCAGTCGAGCAGGAATGGAGCACAGTCTAAATGACTAATGAAAACACTTAATACTAACCTAGGATTCTCCAGGTATGATTATATAATTACTGTACTGTTAATTAAAGTCACTTGAATGGAAATACCCTTACTAAATGACGATCAAAATGAACTGTGAGATCTTTATCATTTTAATAAGCACTTCTTGGAGGGATGATATATTGTAATCGGCCACTAGATGGCCGCATGTGCCACTTTAAACGTAAAGTTAACTGAAGAGAGTAGCCTAAATCATTGTTCATTGACTGAAATTTACCATTATTTTACAAAGCTTTCATTCACACTTTTTTTTTTCTGTATTTGTAAGTTTGTAATTGTATTATAGATCCTCTTTTAGCATTTGTTGTGACACAATATGATGACACCATGGCAAAACAAAAGTAGTTTCAAGTAACCCCTTGCTGTTTTCTGAGTGTTTGCCATAGACTGGAAAAAAGTGTTTGCATGTTGGAGACTGAATTTACCGGCCTACAATGTCTGTATTTCTCTGCCTCATATGGAATTTGTTCTTGAACATTCCCCACTTCACATCCAGTCATGATGGCTAAGTGTGTTTATACATAACCATTTGGCTTCCAAATCTAATAAAATGTCTATATTTAGATCTTTACAGCAATGTTCTCTCTGTTTTCATTCCGTTCTCCCGCTAATTCTAAATATCTTGATTTCATGTCATGTTCACTCACAGATATGAAGTATGACTGGAAAGAAAAAGCTCAGAAAAAGCTGCTAACAACATTAGCTCAGACAAGAACGGTGCTTTGTTCGATATTTCATTATCACGTGAATATCTGCATCCACTGTTTTTCGTTTCAGGCATTCTTTCTCTGGATGTCATATGGACAGGAAAGGGTTATCTGACAGGAAGTGGAAGTCCTCCTGCCGCCCCATCCTGTGGCTGAAGGCCTGTGAGCCAGGAACCCCTGCTCCCCCCTCCCCGTCCCTCCGCAGGGCATGGCTACCCGCTTGTGTTTTGGTAATCTTCATCCACCCTGACCTGCTGGCCTGCTCCTGGCGCCAGCAGTCTCAGAGCCCCCCCACACCCCCCGATCCCCCTGGCTAATTCAGTCCAGCTGTTGCAAGGTGCCTCGGCCACCCCCACCCGTCATTGCACTTGCCATATCCTTCACTAACTCTAATATGCTGCCTTTGCGGAAAAGACAGAGCGCTTTTTATGCTCTTGTGAGAGCAGGTATAAGAAGAACTTTGTAACAGTTATTTAGTAAAAGGCTGACTGAAGATTTTTTTTCTTACCCCACCGTAATTATATTATATTATTCATATATATAGGCTATATTTTTTTTTTTGCCATTTCCTCCTGGAAAAGGTCTAAGAATTCTTAAAACAAGACGATTAAATATTTATTTTTTGTATTCATATATTTTTTTTATTAATTTTCTTTTATCCAGGGCAAATCTGAGCATGTGTTTCCCTATGCCAAAATAACACATTTAGTTTGCGTGTTGATCTCTTTGTTATAAATGTAAGAACATATAAATTCCAAAAGATTTTTGTTTAATTTCCAGCTGAAACGTATCAACAGCCGCTCTCGCATTAGCATGAATGTGAACAGACCCTCAGTTGACTTGCCGTGTCCATATTGAAATCACATGCAGACCATGAGCTTTCTGAATGAGGAGATGATAGAGAGGGCTCTGTTTCCTCTACGGTGGATGAGTGCAGAGGAATGCAGTGCTTTAAGAGACCTCTATATCTCCTGCTTCGCAAGACTGTGGGAATGCACTTGCTCGGTTTTGTGCGTGTTTATATGGGAGAGATATAATTGTGTGCTTTGTTTAGATGTTTGTTTCAAAAATTGCCTGTGTTTTAGTGGCCGGTGACACCTTGCTTGTTTTTGCCAAAAGGTCCTAAATGGGAATAGTCTATAGAGACATGGAGCTTTTGATGCACCTACCACACCCAGAGAGAGAGAGAGAAAGGGAAAAGAGACAGTAGGTGAACTCATGTGTAATGTTGGCTCAAATGGAGGTCAGGTTGCTGTGGGATTTCCTCCCTCAACCCTCTGATGTTCTGTTGTTCTCCTCATCCCTCTTTTCTGCGTTTCCTCTCTCTGACTCTGTTGAGATTTACAACACTAGTTCTCATTGTGCACATAAAACTTTTTCTTTTTTCTTTTTTTGTTTTTTTTACGAGTAAGTGTTATTACACAATTGGATTAAAATTAAATTGGGGACTATTTTAAAGTTGCATTACACAAAAGTTCACTTAGGTGTCAACCAACTCTTTAATGCATGCATTTAATGCACCTTTCTAAGCAAACACCAGTGTTTGTTTTGTAAAGGGCCATTTAGAGGGGGATTCAAGCTCTCTTGTCCATGCACATAGACTCAAACCACTTAACAAACCGACCATATCACTGAGACAATGAAAATCCCCTTCCTGCTTCGTAAAAGTGAGAAACCTTTTCACAGCTGATGGCCGACAGGTGATTGCACAAGGACGATGACAGTGTTTGAACTGCAGACAGGTGTTTGTGCCATTTGCCCACTTCAGACTTATCAATGGGGTGTTAAAAGTGAGGAGGAGGGCTGGCCGAAGCTTACTGGTATGTGAGCAAAAGCCGTTATCCTACAGTTCTTTGATCTAAGGTGTGAATGTCCGGCATGGTGGGCGAGTGTCATTCATTTAGCGTTCCAGTGAGAGACGGGGTTCTTTTGATAGAGCTCTGCATTAAAACAGTGCTGTGAAAGGTCTGGCGGTCCATGTTGTTTAAACACACAACTACCTTTGTGTATCTGTTGTAAGTGAATATAGAAGCAAAAGAGGAAGAGCGATTCTAATACATATATTACCCAGCACTTAAGATGATGATGAATCTTGTACCTTTTAGAATATCGCAAAAAAAAAAAAGCATTTTCTTCAAACTATCTTTGACTTTTTATCAAGATATTTTGGTATAAGGTTTATATTTATTTTATATATTTTATTTGTTTTTCTTATTTATTATCAGTTCGGTGAACTCAGAACTAATTTTTTTTTTTAATAAAATAGTTATTAATTGTAATATTAATTGTAAAGGTTATAAAAGTGATCTTAATTACATTTATTAATTTCATTATTTGTTGTACCCCATTGTTCTATTTATAAAATCCACCTAAAACAGAATTTTCTTTGATTTATTAAAAATATTATTCTATTATATTTTATATTAAATTATAATACATGTATTTATTAATTTTATGTATATTTATTATGTTAAACATCAAAACACCTCTTATTATCTTTTTAACAGAGTTTTGCTTCTCGAGTACATATCTTGTTTAAGGGATATATGGATATTTTTACTTTGTTTTTAAATTATTTTTTTGCTGTAACTTAATTATAAATGTCCTCCCAAGGTTCACTTATAAGATCTCCCTCTCTTTCTAGATTTCATGGTCACCACAGACTCTCTGAATCGCAAACTGATGCCAGAGAGCGTAAAGGAGCTGAATATAGGAAAAAGATTTGGTCCACATACCATAACAATATTTAAAAACACAGAGGACTTTACCTTTGAGAAATTTTAGATTTTAGTCCATATATTCATGGCTCATTACAGCCTGTAACCCAAAGCTCAGTTGGGTGGCAAGTCTTTCAGCAACCTTTGCGTGAAGCCTTTTTACTTTTGGGAAAGGAAAACAACAAGCTGCAGTCTAATCACTTCAGCATGAGAGTTGTTAAACTGACAGAGGAGAACAAGATGGCAAGAAGATCTGCTTTGTTTAACATGTATTCATTAATTTTAGAAGGTGTAAGCGTGTAGTGGCGCAAATATGGGCTATGCTTGATATGCAACGCATATGGAGCCATTTTCTCTTGGGGGGCCCCGACAAAAATATGCAGAAAATACATAAACATTATATTCACGATAATGAGCCTTTTAAAGCCCCCAAAAGAGGGATGTCCGGAGTCAAATCTCACATAACCGCTTGCACCCCTGCTAGCATGTATGAGAATATGAATGCGTGTGTTTGTGAGTTTTGGAGGAGTTTCACCTCATTTCCTGCTCAAGATCTCTGACATTAATGAGCGAATCCCCCTCCTCTCATAATATGTTAGTTTAGAGATTGTGGGTTGTCAAACTCCTCCAAACAACAGGATGAGAAGATCAGAACGATGCCTCAAATGAGGATTAGAGACTGCTTGTAGATCAGGGTGACTGTGAGGTTGCAAAAGGCTTCTCGTCATTACTGGGCTGCTGTTTGGTCTCTCTGCAACAAAAGACCACCCCTGGACGTATGTATTTGTGTTGGGGGAAGGTGCTGGTGGGTTGCATGATGTTACATGACAGCTGTAGATATACTGTGTATGCTTGAGTGTTAGTTTGTGTTAAATTGTTTAGTTAGTTCGGTGAACTGAGAGCCACCCCATGTGATTTCGGCTTATAAACAGCTTTTCATCAGTCATGCATTATTTTTGTTCTTTATATTTGAAGGACAGTTGTTCAGAACACACCTAGTTGGTAGTTCACGCCCCCTTTTACAGGTCGACGACTACAGGAAATTCAAGAGTTTAAGTCTCGAAATGCCGTGAGGTTCCATTGATCTAACATTAAAGTTCTGACACTTGTCCATCTGGGGTTGAGCCTGTGAATAGCGGCACTCTTTTCCCTCCGCATGTTTGAGGAAAAGCCTGGGCAGTGGGAGCTGTGCACAGGATACAAGCCGCTATGCTCAGGAACAAGTTAAGTACGACCTGCGAGCCAGACCTAAAATTGGACTTGCATCCTCCATGTGCCTCACTTCCCTCTCGCTTAGTTTTTCAGCCAACGCCTACATTCATTTTTACAGTCAAGGATGTTTCTCTTGTTTTGGCAAGAATTTTAGTCTTGAGTCATTAGGCATTTCTACATGACTTTAAGCAATTGATGAGGATATTTAGAATACGTGGCGTGGGTCATGGTCTTAAATCATAATTGGTACAATATGTCATGAATGTAATAAACGACTAATAATTCAACAAAAACCATCTGAGGAATTGTTATTCTATTAGACCTTAAAGATAAAGCATGTGATTTCTACACTATAGTGGCAGCCAGTGGAATTGCAGTCTGTTTGTTTGAACTGCCCCAAAGGGTCGGTTATTACAACATCATTGTTTCACCTTATAATAAGGTTACTTTGTGGTTAATGCATTAGATACAATGAATGGGCAAAAGACAATACTTTTTACAGCAATTATTAATCTAGGTTAAAGTTAATTTCTACATAATATTTCAAGCTATATAAATTAACATTAATGTTAATTAACATTAATCAATGAAAATGAATTAACAATAAACAATATTAAATAAATCTTTCCATAGCGATCAATATTTTTTTCTTTAACAAAATTTGGCTAAATTTATGCTTAAAACAAGACTATTAAACGCTATATTGTCTTAAGGAAGATTATATAATAAAGAAATTAATAATACATATATATTAATTTGTTTTGTTTTTTTTGCAGTGAAGTTATTTACAAATGCCATCTTTAAGTCACCAACACACTACAATATAATCGGGTCTAATTTGGTCCCAACTATCCTCTTCCCACAATCCTATAGGTAAAGTCACGATTATCTCGATGGTTCTACAGATTATCACATTTTCCTGTGATGTGAGTTGTGTTAAGAGTGATTGAATCTGCTCGGGAGAGCGTGGGGGCCGCACCGATCTCAAATCGTAAATAAATCCAACATGTTGAATATTCAGATCAGAGATCCTGCTTTGTCAGGGGAACCCCGAGGACAAATGCGCACACACTCTGTAGATTGTTGCTTGGAACAAAACGATACCAAATCAGAAACTGAGCTGATGGAAACATAACACGACTTCATCTGTATCGTTTCTGTAAAAAGCAGTCAAAACACTATTATTGTAATTTCTTCTTACCCGTTTGTTTACTCTAAAGTCAGGTTTGACCGTGAGAAATTTTGCGAGATTTCCTGTGTTCACAGTCGGGACTCTGGGGCCGGTTGCATAAGTACTATTACCAACTAGGGTCTTACTTTTTAGTATCAAATTAGATCAATCTACATTAATTTGTAACAAATGTATTTGTAACCATTTTACACATAAGTTGAATAAATGAACAAGGGAAATGTATTGTGTACAAATATTAAACATTAGGACTACCTGTTGCATGGCTGTAAAACTGCAGTGAAACCTGTTTAATAACAGTAATTTTTGCAATAGCTGGTACCACTAATGGGCAGACCTTTAGGTCCAATAGATATAATTAGGAAGGTTATGAGATGCTTCTTGAGCACCTTCGTTTGCTATCTGAGTGTTTGGCAATGAATTTTGGCGTTTGATTTGAGGTTCAAAATCAGTCCATGGACTGAAATTAGAGGCTTCATGCTCTTGCTTAATGTGGATCTCCTCTCTGCAGTCTGCTTCCTGTCCTGAGGTTTACACGGTTTATTTTTCTCAGCATGACCCCCACAGTTACCCCAACCCCTGTGTGTGTGGCAGAGTCGGGGCCAAGGGAGCCCAGGCGCCACACATTCGCGCTCGGCTCTCCTTCCCCTCGCTTCTCACTGGAACTGAGACCTCAGAAACACATGTCTCTGATCAAGTGCAGCCTGCGTCATTGGTTAGTAAACACGCAGCTCCAGGAAAACCAACAGAGAGCACATTCATCTTCAGCAACCCTGTGACTTAGTGAGTGTGTGATTCATTATTCTGTAATAAGGTCTCTCCGCTTCTCCAGCGGCCCTCTGGCAAACTCTGAAGCTCTTGGAGAGGGAGATGAGGGCCTTTGTTTGCATTTTGTTTGGTGGTTTTGTTTAGATGCTATTGTTCATGGGAGACCTCAGAGAAGTTGATGCAGAAGTATCTGCCTGTAATTAGGCTCATAGTGTTCGTACTAGGGCACATCTGATGGACAGACATTGAAAGATGTGGGTTATGTGAGGAGAAGTTTGAGATAGAAATGTGGGATTCTCTCATCTGTCAAGTCCTACATAGTTATAAATAAACAAAACTTTGACATTAAACTGCGCTCAGTTTCTCATGCCACTGATTCATAAGTGTGTTCTGTACTTGTGTTAACCTGAAATAAAGAAAAAAAATCTGAAAGGAATTACACTCGATTGCATAGATTGTGTCCAGAACCTGAAAATGTAGTATATGGAAGTAGGAAGTCATCAAGGCATGTCTGAATCCATTATTTGTAGATCTGTCCACTTCACACAAATGCCTCCATCTGGTACCTTTTAAAGGTGGCACAGATGTGTCCTTCGATGCTTATGATTTCCCACAATTCTGATCTTGCGGTCTGGCATTTGTTTGAAAGAATAACAATGCTGTCTGACGGAGCATTTGAAACCAGCATGTTAATTTATAAATGAAAATTTTTGCAGATCAAGGCACAGTAATTTTTTTTTTTTAAATAGCGTTAATTTAATCGGAAACTGCAAGCAACACAATGCTATATATTTTTTAATATAAATATTGCTGTAGTTAAGACAAACAGCAATTAAGCCCCATCAGTCTATTGAAATTCGTATCTAATATATATATACATATATACATATCTATATATATATACACACACAAATAATTTATATATATTTTATACATTTCAGAAATATCACTACAAATTTTTTTTTTATTTAATAATTTATATATATATATATATATATATATATATATATATATATATATATATTATTAAATAAAAAGTATTTCTTGTACTGATTTTTCTGAAATACATGATAATGTACACAGTTAGATAATATACACTTTATAAAAAATCTTTTTTAGGGGTTCTTGTAAAAAAAAATATAGATACACTTTATTTTTGTAGTGATTTTTCAGAGTCATGCTGTGTACGTCCTCCACATACCACAACGGCGGTACCACCATTTCAGAACCACTGTTATAGATCATCAGATGTGACGTTACAGTGCCTTAGAAGGCGGTCCGAAAGCAGTTTCTTTCATACTTGAACTTACTTTCATACTTGAACCAATGAGTGCCTTCGCCTTCTGACACAGGAGACATAACAGCGTTCTGAGGTACTAACAGCAGAGATTGTAATGAAGTTTAGAATACCTGTGGTGAGAAACGCGTGACTTTTTGCATTCAGTCGGTTTGACACAGACAGTATGGCGGCGTTGGAGCATTCCCTCAGGCGCTAGTTTGTCGTGGGTGCAAAACCCTTCGTGTTTATAAGAGGCTGACAGCTTCTTCCTGTATCCCAGGCCCCGAGCCCCAAGTCTTGGCCAAGGCCCTTGCAGCGCTCTCCCCCTGACTGAGTGGGAGAGCAGGCGTAGGAGGGAATCTTGAGTGGGGGGATGGGGCTCCGCTGCAGTCGCTGAACACTTGAGCCCACTTGTTCTCTCCCTGCAAAGTCAGGCCAATGTAAACTCCCATTTCCTGCCTGGGACTTTGGGTGTCTCTGAGGGAGAGAGATGATCCTCATGTGAAGTAAGGCAAAGACGCATCATACTTGTGCTCAAATTTAGCCAAGCAAAGTTGAGCAAGAGCAAAAGAAAGGGAGTATAAAAGGCACATACAAGCCTTGAGAAAAGGGCTGGAATGTTAAACACATGCTTTATGGCAGCAGCAGCAGCCACTTTTGGTAAATTACAGTGAACGTTCTGGCACTTGGGAACGCGCAGTGGGGAAGGAGTTCTCCGATTTCAGAGCCAGACGTTTCATTATCCCTTAGGAACGACTGTACGAGAGTGCATATTTAGTTTTCATTTCTTAGCACAGAATATGCACTAAATATTGCTGCGGGTTGCGTTACAGCAAACTCTCTGGCGGCATATTGACGTGTTGGCTCACCGCACACTTTCCAGGTTTGGAAATGTGCTTTTTTTTTTGCCTGGATAAGTTTGATGAATCAGATTTACTAGCGTGTGGTCTCTATACCTGCTGACGAAACACAGTCGAGCTTTATCAGGAATTTTTCTTTTAAGTTTCCCACAGCAACTCCGATAACGTCATCTCATTAGACCGCCTCTCCCTCCCCTCTGGGCTTGTTACAAATCGACCACATGTAACTTTTCTGCTTCCATTTCATACAGATGTTTTCCTGTTGGTTTTCCAGAGCGTTTGGAGGATTGCGTCCTTCCACTAGTGCACTGCACCTAAAGACGAATGAACCCCAATTGCATCACCAAAATGTGAAGCTTAAACAATTATTTCCAAACCTGCACCCCCCAAGGATCACACTTCACTGTCGTAAACTACATGTCAGCACCTGACACATGCATTCCAGAGATTGTGATTGTCTGTGAGTGGTTGAGTGACTAAACGGGAAAAGGCTCCTCATACTAACACTCTTTCAGACGTTCAGATCTGGGACAGCACATGGAAGGACTTACCTCATGCTCTACAAACGTACCTACACTTACAATGAGAACTCACTCTTGCTCCTGACAGCAGCTGACTCACTGTCTGGATTCAACAGTTCGGTCTGATTAATGTAGACCAGTTTCCACATAGCTTACTGCACAAATGCAGATCCATTTTAGCTTTTCACATCCTAATTTTTACAACTGTATGACAACAGAGTATGGAAGCCTGTTTCCAGAAATAAATGATGCACAATATAAAGTCACGATTCTGAGGTAAAGTTACTATCGTGAGATAAAAAGTCGCAACTGTGAGATAAAAAAAAACATTTTTAGATATAAAGCTGCATTGTGACTTAAAGTCGCAATTGCACAATAAAAAACACATTGTGAGAGTCAGACAGAGTTATGAGAAACAAAGTTGCAATTAAGATATGAAGTCATGTGAGAATTTAGATTACAACTGTGAAGTTGCGAATGTGAGATACAAAATGACACTGTGAGATTGTCACAATTATGAGACATGAAGTCACCTGAGATATAAAGTGGCAATTGTGAGATTCAAAGTCAGAACTATGAGAAACAAATTCACAATTGAGATATTAAGTTACATTGTGAGATTTAAACTCCCGTTACGAGATATGAAGTCGTAATTGTGAGATGAAAAATCACATTGTGAGATTCAAGGTCACAGTTATGAGAAACAAAGTCGCAGTTCTGCAATATAGTCATGTGTGATAAAAGTTACAACTCTGAGATATAAAATTGCAATTGTGAGATATAAAGCTGCATTGTGAGAAATAGTCGCAATCGTGATTAAACATTGTGAGATTCTAAGTCAAAACTGAAAAATAAAGAGATACAAGTCACATATAAACTAGCAATTGTGAGATATAAAGTTTTAATTCCAAGGTGGAATCAGGCTTTCATAGCAGAGATTTGATCCTAGCTCAGTATGATTATTTAGTCATTACAGTTACACATGCCAGGTTTTGAGGTCAGCAGATAGAAGCGC
The DNA here is from genome assembly GCF_051911475.1 of Siphateles boraxobius. NCBI lineage: Eukaryota > Metazoa > Chordata > Actinopteri > Cypriniformes > Leuciscidae > Siphateles > Siphateles boraxobius. The sequence continues at coordinate 24,576,443 of NW_027509141.1, forward strand.
CTTACATCAATGCAGCATACACAAGCAAATCTTCCGACGCTCGTAAGCAAAGCTTCCAACATAAAAATATTTATGCAAGACATTCCATCAGTTTGCCTCACAGCAATACCTCCAGAGGCAAAATTACAGTTTGAACGAACACAGAGCGCTCAGATGACTAAAACGCCATCAGGCCACAATGACATCTTTATGTCTTGTATATAAAACGGATCTGCTGCACTGACAGTGCATACACAAAAGTCAACACACATCCGTATGCATAAGCAGGCCAGGAGTCCATTCTGGGTAAACCGTTTTGTTTGCGGAGAGTGAGTGAGCGTGTGCGTGCAGTAGGACAGGTGTGTGGAGCAGGTGCATGCAGTTGTCCCTCTGCTGTCATAGTGCATTCACCTGCCACCCAGCAAACATCACAGTTACAAACCAGTGAGTCGCTCCTATTCATGGGAAATGAAGCACCGCTCTTCCTGATAATGCATTTCAACAGCTTCAAATAACATGAGCCATCCGATTACCAGTATGAGCCTTTTTGACACTTTGTAACTGTGGCGAATCCAAAACAAGTGAGCATGAATCAAAGTCTTTGTATAAACTTAAATTATTTTATTGGATGGAAATGATTTGGACGAATACAAAGAGACATGAAATGTATATAAAAAAGTATGCTTAAAAAAATTGCACTGAACTCATTCAATTTCATAAAAAAAAAAAATCATGCATGAAATTGTCAGTAAAATGTGACATATTAGGGTTGAAATGTCCACATGCATTGTGAACAGAATATGAAAAACATTGATGGCTATTTACTAAGACTGTCATTTTCTTCACATCAGATAAAAAATACAGAAGTGTTGCATGTCATCACTTGAAAAAACATTGCGGTACAAAAACGAAAACCTTTTTAAATTACAAAAAGTAGCATGGCTTTGGTTTAAATTTCCAATCATTTGTTTTAATAGTACACAATGACAGGACTTCAATACTCTTTGGTAAACTGGAGTGCATTTTAAAACTCAGTCCCTGTACAACAAAAGGAGTGATAAAGGACACAGAGTAAAAAAAAATATATGTGTGTGTGGTGAAAAGAACAAACATCAGTAAAAAGAAGCGATGAACCATGCACATGCAGGTTACAACCCACTAAAACCAACTTAAAAAACAACACCACCACAGTCAACTATGGTCCATTACGACTCTCAAAGTGTGTTTCTAGAGAAATTGGCAGACGCCACCTGTTATCAGAGAGATGTGACGGTCAGGGCCAGGGCACCTGTTAGCACACTGCCTCCGAACCACAGAACAGCTGTCTGTCTGTGTGCATATGTTTGTGTGTGTGTGTGTGTGTGTGTGTGTGTGTGTGTGTGTGTGTGTGTGTGTGTGTGTGTGTGTGTGTGTGTGTGTGTGTGTGTGTGTGTGTCATGCTGAGAGACATACCCTACCATAGTGAGCCCACCCCCAACCTGACAGCAGCTGTCCCTGCTTCAGGACTCCTAGCTGAACAGCTATTATACTTTAACATTCATAATTCCTTCATTTGAAGTATTTTGGTTAAGAAAAAAAGGTCTGACGTGGCATTTTGGAAATGTATCGACCATGTTATGTTTAAGAAGTCTGCTTAAATGCCGCATCATCCTTCTTCTGTTGCATATTGCATATATGCGCGGGTGTTGAGAGAAGAAGCACACAGTCATTATTATCTCACAAGGCACCGAGTCCTGAAGTAGAATAAAATGTCTCCCGGTGTCCTCAGGCCGTGGAGGGACAGCAGCCGGCAGCGCTGTGTTTCTGCAGCAAGGACATGCGGCTGAAGGTGCGAGAACAGGTGTTGCACTGGTATTTCTTCACATCTGCGTGGGTCTGCAGGTGCGCACGGAGGTTAGAACGGTCTGCGAAGGCACGGTTACAGTGTGGGCAGGAGAATGGACGCTCACCTGAGGGGAAAATATGCACACTGTTAAATATGCACTTGTAATCATTAATGTCGGTTCTTATATCTTTGTAAAAAAAAAACATGTTGTCGAAGTAGCTAACAGTCACATGGTAACCTGATTGGATCAACCACAAGTACACAAAAATAAGTGGCTACTCAGCAAGGATGATAACAAGTGCTCCTTGGCATTCTTGATCAACTTATCTTTGCTTATCTCTGCTCTCACACTAGTGATTGATAAGATTGTCCTATTGTGTCATTGTTAAAAAGATGTCAACACAATGAGTGATCAATGAAAAGCAATTCTATTGAGGACAAACTCACTTGACTGAGTGAATCACTAAACTAACGGTGTTGCATTAATGAAATTATTGCGAAAAGAGATTTTAGAGAGTTCCAAAACAAAATGTAAGATATTTACATATACATCTTTAAATTATAAACACAATGCAAAATTAGCATGAACCATATTGAGTGCTAGTAAGACATTTTGTAAGTTTGTTGAAGAAAAAAAACAAAAACAATTGATTTACCTGTATGTGTGCGAATGTGTCCTCTTAACAGCCAGGGTCGGGAGAAAGCCTTTCCACAGGTGGGACAGACGCATGGTAGAGTGTGTGAGCGGATGTGCATCTTTAGAGCACCGAGACTGTTGTATTCTTTGGGACAGTGCTTGCAGAAGAAGGCCGGTCGAGTGACTGGGACGGTGGCCTCGCTCTTGTCCTCTCTCTGTCCTGCCCTGTTCTTGTTGTTGCGTCTCGGCCTGCTGGTCTGTTGGGGGTGGTAGGTGTCTGAGGAATCTGGGCTCGGTGGGTCTGATGTGCGTCCTTCATCTTCTTCCCCGCTGCTGCTACAGCTGACGCTGCTGGACGGTGAGCTGAGGTCCAGCGGGCCCTGGCTAGCGGATGGGGATGTGGGATTGTGCAGGGAAGGTAGCAAGCTGACATCCCAAACCAGTCCAGTGGTCAAGCAAGTCACTGGGAAGTCATTGCTGACTGCTGGAAGTTCTGCAAGTGGGTATCTGTCTGGCAGAGTATCTGATGGATGAGAGGAAGAGAAAATAAGTTCCTAATGATATTTACAACCATATTAGTGGCTATAGAATTTTTGGACTTGGTGTTTTACGATATAACAGATTGCCATTGAAAAGCACAGGACACTCAGTTGCAACAGAAGTAGAACCTCAAAAAACATGTGCATCACATGCAACCAGATCCAGCGAAGAAAGGGCGCTGTGTATAGATTGAAATTCCACAAGGGAAATGATTGAAAATACAACTGCCAAATTGATTTTTTTTTAATAAAAACGATTTATATATATTAATATATCCGACGTACCGATGACAAAAATGCAACCCCCTGGATCCTTTGATCAGAATAACTAATTTAGGTGCCAGTTGTACACTTTAAAATCATTTTACGTTTAGATTGATTCGATTTTTTTAAAAAGGGAGTAAAACTCACCGTTCTGACATTCCAGCTCGCTGTAGTTTGGCCTCTTGCTGGTGAAATACTTTTTTACCAGGAAAGACCGAGGCATTCTGAACTCTTAAGTTTTAACAATCCAGTCCAATTATTTTTTCAAGGGTAAAATCTCGCTGAAACGCTCCGCTTCAGATAGTCCTTAAAATGTAGCGTCCTCGCCAATCCGCAGTTCTTGTAACGTTAACACTGAACACTGAACACTGATCTGAAATGGACTACAATTAGTTAGTCTGTACTTATTTAAAACAGTCTGACAGACTGAGTGGGTATACGTCCATTTGGACCCGCCCAAAAGAACAGCCTACAGCCATCGCCGTCGTCAGTGTTTCATTTAATTACCCAGCACTTGACTGCTGCCTAGGTGTGAATGTTCCCAAGCTCACTTCGCAGGTAATACACACAAGTGAATTGTTTAATTCGTGCCTATCAAGATCATACAAATGAGCCAATCTAAATTCATTGTTTACTTCGCGACTCCTCGCCAATGTGTGTAAAGCCAGATCATTGTTCATTTAAATAAAGCTTTTGTGAAGGAAATGTTTGCCATCTCCAAAGTATGCACAATGAAGGATAATATAATTAGCATGTGCAACATAAATCTGTAGTCTACTTTCTATCAAAACACATAGCTGCTAGCTCCGCCAGACCTGGTTTGCACAGATGTTCACAAGCTGTCATCACGTTTTATTTTATCGTCAAGACCATTATACATCATACACCGAAATGTAAGTTCTGGAGATGTTTTATTAACTAATTTTGATAAGCTGACAAGTGCACAATGCACTTTTCAACAGATGTCAGGACGAGCCTGGAATGAATTTGGTGTGTGAAAGTACCATTTTGATTATGGCTCCACCTTGTGGTAATAAAATACAGTTATTTTCGTCGTTTTTAACGGTTTTCTGGCGCCCACGATTATGAAACAAGTTTGTGTCCACATTCCACAATGTTTGATGAAGTGCATTAAAAACGCAAAAAATCTTATATTACGTATTTAGCAGGACCAAAATATAGGCCTATCAATTCTATTTAAAATGATTTCAAGTGACTTATTTAACCTTGTTTAAAGAGCAAAATATTTGATTTTTTCCCTATTCATTACTACCAATTAAATTTGCATATTGCCACGTTTAATTATGTTTAAGGAGAATTTATTTGTGTCCATGAATTTTGATTTAAAATGTGTTTAAATAATTTATTTCTACTATTCATAGAAACGTCGTAATGTTAGTGATAAGAGGCCATAACCCTGACAATAACAGAACAGTAGCTAAGAAAATTACGAGTGGTTATTATTGGTAGCCTACCATTTACATTTCCTATAATGCGGAAAGATGTTGTAAAATGTTACACCATAGATTTTTGCCACCCGTTTTGCCACCCGTCCCTTAAAATACGGAATCGTCCCGTATTTGTGAAAAAAATAGCGCGTCCCGTTTTGAATCAATAGGGGGCGCGGTTTGTCCATAGGGTTTGTCCCGTATTTCCGAGTTGTCTTCGCATCATCCCATGCAAATCTTTCCATCCGTATTCTGTGAAGAGTCGTCCTATTCTACACTTGATTGGGTAATACTCGCTGCCATTGTTGGTTTGATTGGTTTGTTTAATACCATCAGGTTCAGGGCCAATCAGAGTCAGAGGAGGGCGGGTCTTTTGGCAGAGAGTTGATAGCAACGTGAGAAATCAAAAAGCACCGTCTCACAGTTCTTCATACCTAAAGCATCTACCGAAGCAGATAGAAAATGACATTTCTTCAATCAGCTCAATAATGTTCTGATTGATTACATTTTCATATGCTGCCTATGCCCATTTGTTAAGAAATAATATTACAATGTAAATGAATTATATCCAAACATTATGGTATGATTTGTTTACTATGGTTAAGGTACACAGTCAGACACATGCATTTTTTAAATAAGAAACAAGAGAGATATATATTTAATACATATTTAATAATAAAAATGTGCATGTGTGAAGAAATTAACTTATGCTTAACAAATCTAGAGAATTTTATCCTTTATAGAATTAACAATAGCTCTGAATACATGAATAAATAAATAGATTTTCTTACCAATAATAAAAAATAATGTTATACTTAAATTTAGAAATGTTTGTAGATGATAGGTGTGGTATCACTGTTTGGATGGTGTTACATGTTTGAAAGACAAACAGCTACTCAGTGCTGCACGGAGTGACAAGAAGTACACTTATTAAAAAAGTAGGCCTAACATAGTCCAATACTGCACAGTAGGCCTACTACTTCTGGTCTACTAATGTTTTTGATGTTCAAGATCCTTTGCTAAAGTCTCCTGCACTATATATATTTTTCCAATCAAATTTAGTATTTGTTTGAGTATCAACGCATTTGTTTAATTTATTGTGAATAAGTTATGGATCTGTTAATTTAATAAGTTAATAAAGAATGGTTAGCATCTCACATACATCTCAGAGGAAAGGCAATTTTTTTGTGGTCTCATTGTCACACTTTGTTAACGTTTTTTGTGATAGAGAGTGATTGCATCTATTCACACTTATTTCAATAGCATATAGCTTATTATAATGTCCATGGGTACTGATCTTATTACTTTACTGAAAATATGTTTTGAGTTATGATATACCACCATGGGCTTTGGGCCCCGCTACGGCAGGCATCCCTTATTTTTTTGTATTGAGGGTGGCAACCCTATCCGTCATTGACTCTTATTGCGTCTTTTTCCATACAGTGTAAGTGACCGAGACACCCTGCTAATGTTCCCTTTTTAATGTTCCACAGGAAAGCAAGCCATAATGGTTTGGAACCCCATATCCCATTCCTACTGTCCGAGTGTCCGTTGCTGCGGCACATTCTGCAGTTTTCAAATTTTGTTGATTGACACGCCCCTCGACATGTCCAACTCCTTTCCTCCACAACTCAACTGGAATCAGTTTTACTTACGGACGGCCCGTGAGTTTTATAGTTTAATGTTAAAAACTGTTCCCAGGTCAGCTATCGATAACAAACTGATAATACGCCCCGTTAAATTCTGGCTCCACCTCTCGGTTTGTGTACGAATCTTATTGGACTAGCCGACAGCAGTAGGCGGAGCTACTTCGTTGGTCTTTTTGTTTTTATTATCAGCTGTTCGTTGGGATTCGTTGCAATCATTTGCAAAAATAAACAAACAGAACAAAAGAGCATATATCTGCACCTCTACCTCGGAAACTACCAAAAAAACAAATATTTATTTTTAACGAATTAGACGGTGGAAAATCGGTTGCTCTATAAAGAAGCAGGTAGTATGTTTTACGTAAGCCTCGATTTTAGCTATGTGAGAAAATCTGTATATTCGCAAATTGTTTTGTTTGTAGACTATGCATGTAACGTTATACAAATTTGTATGTGTACTCATACCATATTTCTTAATCATAATCTTCTATAGCCATATAACGCTGTTTCATTGATTCATCTGTGATGTTTGCAGTATTTGTCATTAACATTTCTTCTACAACATTTATTTTTATGAGTTAACGTTACTGTGTATTTGTAGCCCATTGCACAAAAATGATAAATGAGTGTTTTCCTCGACATCTGGATGACAAGCGAAAGAGCAAAACAAACCACCGACATTCAGTAAACGTTATTTGATAAATGCTCCTAAATGAATCTTGCATTCAAAAACAAACAAACATTGAAATTAAAACATTTCCACATTATACAGATGCTATGTTTTCGGAGAAAATGTAGGTATTGTTTCAATGGCACACCCCCAGCTGGAGAACGACAGATGGACTCAACAATAGAGCTGGGGTCCAACAATGCACTCCCAAAATTCTGTTCATCCATCTTTGTGGTCATATGTACAAATATAACGTTAACGTTACACAGAAATGGGACTTACATGTAGAACATGTCTTTGTTGGTAACTAAACCGGTGACTAAAACCACAATGTTCACTGAATGTTTTGAATTTTTAAGTGCATTGATTGGGAAAGCAATTATGTAAAGTGGTTATTATTATTATTACCTTTTTTTTAAATTCATCCCTACTTTATGCCAGGCCTGTAAAAAAAAGACACTCTGATTTCAGAATGAAACCTGACCTCAAAATGAGTTTAAAATAGCTTGTAGCCTGATCCTGTCAGGTGTGGTTTCTAACCAAGCCTTGATTAGATGATATAATTCAAAACAGAGACTCTCACAGTGTTTACATTTACAGTCATATTTTTCCTTCACTAAAGGTCTAGCTGATGTCGTTCTGCTGAAATCTGCCAGAGGGCCCCGTGTACAAGGCAATCCAGTTCACCATCTATTATTAAGTACAATCACGCGTAATTTATAACCATGTTTCAACGGCTCACAAACCTGCTCTTTGGAAGCTCTTTGAATGAAACAACTCAGGAACCAACTGTACCAAAACCAGGGTCTCCGGAAGTGGACGAGGAGGGCTGGCTCATGGTCAGTGCAGCTGGTGAGTACAGAGACACCAATGAGTCATATTCATATGAAGGAATGTACTAGTGCATTTAATTCAAGGACAGCAAGTAATATATTTGTAAATAATTTGCATTCACGATATGCAAAAATGATCATTCTGTCATCAGTTACTGTGTTTTGTATCCATTTGTGGTTTTGGACTTCATCGATTTACATTGTATGGACAAAAATATATTTGTATTATCTTATTTAGCACAGATAACAGTTGTCTGTGTGATTGTGCCTATAAAGCCTACTCTTATCATATGTGATACACATTTTTCTAAGGCCTCTAAATGATCAACATTATGGAAACTTTACTGAAAACCCTGTTGTACACAATATACTTCATTGTGTAAATTGTTGTGTTGTACTAGGAAAAGGGAACATATTACCCCAGTTTTGATAAAGCTGCACTGGCTACCGGTTATATATCTGATAGGGTGTTACTCTAAGTTTATAAAGCTGTCCATGGCCTGGCCCCAGAATATATTACTAATTTAATTCATATGAATTCATGCAGACCTCAATAATCACGTAATTGTTTACTTCTCGCAATTCCTAAAACTCCCTCGGAAACTGAAGGGGATCAGGCTTTTTCTGTTGCCGGCCCAAGACTGTGGAGTGCCCTTCCACCTGACATCAGGTGGTATACCATGAAGCTGGTTTAGGTGGCCAGCCACTTTCAGTTTAGTTTGCACCAACCCTGGGTTTTAGGCACCATGATTGTGGTTTGGGCTTTAACAGTGTTCATCGCCATTGTAACTTACGCTCCACGGCTAACCTGGTCCAGGGCAGGTTATGTTCTAGGTAAGAGGTTGCAAACCGAACTTGGACCAATCAGCTGTGAACAAAGTGACACATGTCTGATGTGATAAAGTCACTCCACCAATTTCTACTCCAAATTAAAGGTCACTACATAGCAAATGCTTTTTAAAGACAAAGTCGTCTGGCCTTTAGTAATACTTATTTAGAATTATAATTTTGTATGATTTCGATATTATTTATGATTTATTATACCCTTCACAACTTTTACTTGCACTGATATAGAAATACTTTTTCTTTTAGTTGTCCTCTTTCATAGACAGCTATTTTCTTCTTGCTGTGTAAATTTGGTTAAATTCTTCATATTTTTCAATCTCGTAATATTCTGCATAAGAGAGAAGTGAATCGTGTTGCTTCTCTCATGAGAAATGAATCGCAGTTTCAATCTTTCTCAGCATTTGATTGGCTGTTCGCTACTGATGTCACACCTAAACTCAGGATCAAAGCCTGAGTTGACAGAGAAAGTTGATGATCAGCATCATGGTACGAACAAAGCCTGGTTGAATTGGTTTGGTTTTGTCAACTCTAAACTAATCCTGTAACCCTGAGTTTGTTAAACTACCATCATACAGGCCCCAGATCTGCACCCTCAATTGACATTTGTAAATCTCGATTGAAAACACATTTGTTTTCCATGGCTTTTAACTCTTGGAAATTTGGCAGTTGTATTTTGTTTTATTTGTATGTATGAAGGTGGTTTCCTTGCTGTTTTCTGTTGTTTGTGTTTTTCTTGTTGCTATTGACTGTTGTCTTGTGTTCTGTTTTATTATTATTATTTGTTATTATCTGTAGACTGTTTTAACTGTTCAGCCCTTTGGTCTACTTTGTAGGGGAAAGGGCTTTATAAATAAACTAGAATTAAGACTAAATGATAGTTTTATCATTTTTTTAGCAACTAAAAGGTCGTGCAGTATAATTCTAAAAAAATCCCCTTTCAGGTTGTGGTTCACATGTTGTTGTTGTTTTTTCCTGTGTAAATATAATAGCTTTTATATTGTTAGTAATATTTCAAGATGAACACTTACTGGATTGAAGCAACATAGGTTTATTTGATTTCGTCATACTTTTTGGTTATATAAATATCAGCAACTGCAGCAAATTAAATATTTTTGATGAGTTTGGGGCTCTGAATAACATTGAGGTGTTTTTTATCCTCTCCTCAAGTGTGAGAGCTCCATAGTTTTTTGTTATTTTGTCTAATGGTTCAATTATCTGTTGAATTAAAAAACATTTTTTTTAAAGATCTGACAAAGATTTCTCAGGCTTTACAGGATTAAGATACAGCCTTCTGTGGTAACTGTATTATTCTTTTCTGTAGATGGAGAGACATCCTCTGAACCCAGTGAGGTGCAGTTCAAGTTAATAAGAACCCTGTCAAGCACTGAGAAATGTGCTGCCAGCTTGGTCAGTGATGCAAGGTAAAACCAATACATCTGCTCAGAGCTTGCAATCATTATCACTGTATTTCGACTGTGAGGTTGCATTGACATTCACTTGAAATGGTGTTTTGTTCTCTTTCTAAAGCATCGCAGATCCGGAAGTCCCTGTTTCTCGAGGCAGTGTTCGAGTATCTCAGCGGCTGGTCTCTCAGTCCGGGGCTCAGGTCAAAGTCACGCAGGTGGGCCGGATACAGCGCGCTCAGGCTCGGGCCAACCGCCACAATCTCGGCCGCAATTGCATTCAGCGTCAGAACCACATTCGTCAACATGTTCCTCAACATTACTCTCGCATACATCGCGTGATCCTCCACCAGCCTGGCCGTCGCAACTTTAATTACTAAGATACTGAGAAAGTCAACAAGCACACAAGCACATGCAAGTACCTTGGTGCAAAAATAAAAGCTTGATATGAGTATGTTTGAATCATTTTTATTTTGTTATTCATAATGAAGGGTATAATAAACCTTGTGGCAGCTAAAATTATGCCTCCAAAAATTATGTTGGCAATTGGAAAATCTGTTTTTACATGCTAGTGTACTAGACTGTCATGCAGCAATAAAATGAAGTGAAGGACTTTTGAAATTATCATGTGTTCTTTCATTGTAACATTATATAACTTATATAGATCATGTAGTGAAATCACTTTATAGTGGTGAAGAGAATAAAGCAATGGAGTATCAATGGTAATCTAGATCATTCCAGCCAGTTTACCTTATTAATACAGATACTTACTTTCCAACTTGACCGTCATTTATTTTTAATAAATAATATACTGTATGTTTCTAAGTTTGCAGAAAGCGTTATTGTCATGCAGTGCACTATAACAACCACGAGGGGGCGCCTGGGTTCGCCTCGTGTGGTCTAGTCATGGACGTAGCCCTTTTCCAACTTTCTGTGGTCAAAGTGACGTCCAAATTACTGTCTTCCAGAGTGTATTACAAAAACATAAATCATGTTCTTTCCCCACTCTAAAATGAATCCTATTTACAATGTTATACGTTTTTTGTTAAACATTATAATATATATAAACATTAAAGTTTAATGATGACATTTAGTTCTTCTATTCATCCCTATAAGCTATAGCTTAGCAAGTGGCATATATTCTCAGCTATTTGTACTGGATATTTGATATGATTTATGCTCTTAGTAAATTAAAAAAAGAGCATAAGAGCTCTGTTTTGTTTCTTTGTTTCTCAGCGAGGACATCATAGCCCTGCAGCATAAACAAAGAATGCTGCTGTCATGTGAACGGGTCATTTGAGTGCATTCAATACATAATCAAATGCGTAGCAGACCAAGATTGTGTTGCAAAGGTATCAACTATTTACTTGAAGCTGGACATTTGTTGCCATCTGCGCGAAAATCATTGTTGTGTCAACAATTCCGAATCACTTGTTGCTAATTGTTTCACAATGTTTATCTTGTACTGATAAAGTGTAAGTCTTATTCAATTAATAGGGAAAGTAGCCTATATAAAGTTCATCTTTACCAGTTACATAAAAATCTGTCGAAAGATCACATGCTATCAGGCATGTCTAGTGAACACCTTCTTTCTTTAACACACATCTTCATAGACATCACTTGATCTGATGGGCAGCAAGATAAATGTCGACATATTTCAATTATGCCATGTGGCGTCCGTAGAATGCTCCCTGCAGTTTTATCTGTCAGAAAGTGATGAGGGCGCATAAAGCAGGTGATCAAATGCATGTCAACTCAGAGTTCAAAAGGGTTCTTCATAATATGCATGCAGGTTTTTGCTAAAATATGTCTGCAGATTTATAAAATTAATAATGCATTGGTTCACGGAAAATTTATGGGGTTTGCAGAATAGTAATTTGCATGCATATGCAAATTGCATGATATTATAATGCTCTTCCCTCTAGGGCAGAGTAAGGTAAGATTATTCCGTAAAAATATCAGGAAAAGAAAATCTGAAATGCAAACCTTTTAGTCAGTGCCTTTGCGACAAATTGTTGGAAATGTGCATGATTGAGATCATTTTAATTCAAGGCAACGCAGTGCCATATTTTTAAAGAATCAACTTCTTAGTTGTTGAATAGTTTCAACAACAGTTGTCTTAGTTTATTTGTTCAACTCAGAGGCTTTTAAAAAAATAATCTGAAGCAGTATGTTTCTCTTTAACTTTATTTATTTAGATCCTTTTTGGGCAGTTTAAAAGATATTTCCCCATGAACATGGATAGTAATTTTGTTTTTTTTCCACACTTATGCTTTATTTTATTTTAAGTTAAATTAAGACATATACCTCCTAGTTTTTTTAATTGGACACAGATGTATAGACGGGGCATTCACATCTATCTCATATCTCATTGCATACTGAACTAAACTATAGTCATTGACTTCTTACCCTTTAAAATGACTCATACAAAGTTTTTGACAGTGAAAAGAACAAGTTACAAAACAAGTACATCAAGTTAGTGTTCAAGGTCAGGTGCTTTCAACCAGAGTGCATGAATACAAAAGCATGCACTTAAAGAATTAACAGTGCAGACTTTTGAATGTGCTAAATGCTGACTGTCTACAATATGTGAAGGTGCTCAGAATGTATTTTCTTTTTCATTTTCTTTAACTTAAGTGAACATTTGTAGTCTGGCTTTCCTTAGACAGCATTTTTATCGGCATCACATGTGTTCTGCTGAGCAGAGCCTAAAAATACACTTATACCCAAAATGTTAGGTAAATATTGTACTTCAGGTATAGATGTATGTATATTGTACTTGAGAATTGCCACAGTTTTATTGTAACCTAGTTTAGTTACACAACAAGGCAAATTAGTAGGCTATTAGAACACTATAAAATGTTATAGATTTTATAATTATTTACTTGGTTCCATTAGGTGTGATAATGCAATCTCTTTGTGAGTGACATTTGTCACATTGTTTTGTTTTCCTATATGTTTCTACATCTTCTCATAGAGATGTACTACTTGCATTTCACTCGTTTATCATGTCTACGGATAAGTGGGTCTCTACAGAACAGCACTAACAATGCCATCATCACACCACTGTCCTTTAACCAAGAAAACAACCGTGTTCTCAGGTAAAGTAACTTACTTTTTTATATATATAGTTTGAAAAGATTATTTTAACATATTTATTTTGAGCGAGCAACATAAACAAAGAAATCTGCAATCTTTAGATTGGTAAACAACATTGCATAGGCTAAATACCATATAACATTGTTATTATTTAATTTTTTATTCATAAAATGTATATTATGCTTTTTATTGTTTTATTATTATTATTTATTATTGTGCCAAAACCAGATTTAAATCATTCATTAATAATCGGTTTAGTATATCTCACTAATCTTATAAATCAATGCATTTATTAGCCTATATTAATAAACCAATGCATACAAATCAATTTGTATTACACTTTTTGTATTACCGATTTCCTGGTTGACACAGATGGACATCTTTAGAGTCACATGTCAGCAATGAAATGCATGACATCACGACCGTAGATAGCTGAGTCCTCTCTGTCTTGATAAAGCGACCACTGAACACCACACACGCTCATCGTTTAACATGGAGTTGGACATGGAACGACAGGAGCGCTACTTTATTGTAGTGAGGAGAAGCAAGAAAGGCTTATCTCGCGGGTCAATTTTGCGCGCGGATGCGGAGACAGCAGCAGGAGATCTCATAGGAATGGTTTATGGAGGAAGTGGCAGTGCCAGGAGCAGTGGTTCGGTGAGGAAACAGGACACACACCCTCTCTCACGCCATCAAGCTCAGCTACTTTTGTTCGTTTCTCCTGCCAGCAGGAGACTGGAGCTCGTGTGTAACGTCCAGCTATTCAGTGCAGTCTGTGACCTTACTCAGGATGATCTTGTTGTGGTCAAACACAAGAAGGATTTTCAACCATGTCTGGTCAAGAATCTGATTCAAATAGGCAAGAAGGACAAACCAGGAGTCTTGCAAATGCTGGGATTTGAGCTGAACTTAATGGTGAGAAAGGCATCTTTTGCTGCCGTGTTGTACCTATTAATTCATGCAAAGAAATGTGCTAAAATATTGAAATAGACTATTTAACTAAATTGGTTTAAAGAAAATATTTTATTATTGTGCTTACAATTTTTATATACAATTTTGCATATAAAGGAAATGTTTGTCTGTAGTTTTACTTTAATGGGAAAATCCCTTATCAAAATCTGAATCAACATGATATGCCTGTGTAACATTACATAATCTAAACATGCATTTTTCAACTGTGACGTAAGAAGTGTTGGGGGTAACTTATTACAAGTAACTTGAGTTACGTAATTAGATTACTTTTTCAAGTAACTAGTAAAGTAACGCATTACTTTTTCAATTTACAACAAAATATCTGAGTTACTTTTTCAAATAAGTAACGCTAGTTACTTTTTCACATTTATTGACTGACAGCTCTCCTGTCCCCATGTTGAGAGAAATAAAGTGAGGGGTTGTGTGCATTTGCATTGAACTTGCATTTACTCATCTCACTTGAACAAAAACATTCAGTATTCCTCAAAATGAATAAAAACAGTCAGTTAATCAAGAACAGCAGCAGCTGAAAGGTTTGTTTGAGCGGCGCCCTCTACTGTACAGTACTAAATATGCATTTCCTTCAGCCTTAGGCTTATTCATTTAACTTTGGATGTGAAAGGGCCTTAACAATTAGCAAAAATAGATTGTTTTAGCTGTTATTAAAAAACAAACAAACAAGCCCATGCAGGTGAGAAAAAGTAACGCAAAAGTAATGTAACGCATTACTTTCCATAAAAAGTAACTAAGTAACGTACTTAGTTGCTTTTTGGGGGAGTAACGCAATATTGTAATGCATTACTTTTAAAAGTAACTTTCCCCAACACTGGACGTAAGTGTCGACCTTTTGATCACATAGATAAAATACTTGAAACGCAAAGAAAATAGTCACGTTAATGGCGTAAAGAATCCATTTGGATCGGTTGACATGCAGTTGTATTCTTTCACAGGAGGCTGAGCAGGATACTTTGTCTAAGAAGACTGTCCCTCTTCCCTTCTTCAGTGCAGCTGACATTGTCCAGGTGGTTCCATCACATTCAAACACCAGGCAACCGCTGAGAATCAGCATTGATTTGGGTCAGTAACTCATCTTTTTAACATACTGAAACCATCTGGATTTGGTAATTTTGTAGATTAAAAGAGAGATCCTATGACTAGACTGCGGAAAAGATTGCTATCTTAAACTGGAAAGACTATGTTCCGTCAGTCTCAAAGCTTGAACAACTCATAGTATCTATCATGCTTCATATCAAGATTTAATGGGGTCATTAACTTGAGGAATGTCAGGCGGGCGATGATATGATGTCAGATATATTTACATGTTATTCCCTTTTTAGGTTTGAACAGGAAACCAGTGTCGCGCATATATTCCATGCCAGCTCTTAACTTACGCAATGCAAAAATAGGAAGGATCTTCTCCAACAAGGATGTGTCCAACTCCATTCAGGCCATGTCCCATTATTCTTTGGAGGTGGGGTCCATGGCACAGGCCATATCTTTGAATGGACTGACTATATATGGGGTGATCCGATGGATTGGAGTTCCAGATGGAAAGAAAAAATACTGGGCAGGACTTGAGCTGGTGAGCATCTACATTTTTTTCTCTCAGTACAGAGCATATGCTGATTATGTTGTGTTTTGTGCATGCAAATAAAAAAAAAACTCAAATCCTTTCAGGACAATGAAGTGACGACTTGTTCGGATGGGACGTTTGGTGCAATGCGGTATTTTACCTGTGAAGGAAAAAAAGCCTTATTTGTGCCACTGACCAACTGCAAACCAGACAGTAGATTTCTGTTCATTCCGAATGAGATCCAGAAACCACTTGAACCCCCCTCAGGTGAGACCTTTGATTCTGCTATATTATTCCACTTCTAGAAACAGAGGAATGAATGTTTGTGTTTTTTAAAAAAAAGTACTTTTTTTCCCTCTTAGTCACACTCCTGGAAGATTTGGATGAAGATGTTCCCCCTGTTGCTGAGCAAGATGTTTTGTCTAATCTAGTGGGCAGAATGAGGGGGATCCAAGGTCACTTCAACTCTTGCTATTTAGATGCCACTCTCTTTAGGTAAGCCTCTTAAGAAATGCATGTTACGTCTGTTTTTTCATGTTTCATTCTTTTTGTTCGCATGTATGATTCATTTTCTTTTATTCTCTGCTTTTACAGTCTCTTCACGTCATCCAAAGCTTTCAGCAGAATGTTTAACAGATCAGCCGATAGTGAGGAAGGCATTTCACACGTTTTGAGACGGGACATTGTGAACCGTTTACGCAGGTAAAAGCTCCCAAACCCCTTGATGTATGATAGTGTGATAGTACATAAGAAAGTCACATAACAAAGCTAATGCAGAGCCATATTTGTAGAGCTTGAGTAAACACTCATGCTCATGTGGGCATGTGTTTATAGTCATCAGGGTACTCACAGTTCATTTCATATGACCTCTGCCTCCCTCGACAGATCGGGCTTTGTTCCAGCAGAGAGTGTGATGAAGTTTCGTAAACAGTTGGGGTGCAAATCTTTTGCTACAGAGGAGAAAGGTATTACTTGTCCCATAGCGGCCATTTACTTTTTTGATGTAGAGCTGCAAGTTTTTCATCTATGGCTTAGACGGAACATTACTCTGATACTAAAATAAAATATTGTTACTGTTATCCTTAAGATCCAGAGGAGTTCATCACCCTACTATTAAAGGATGTTTTACACATAGAGCCATTGCTCAAAATCAGGTTTGTTTCAGTTGGACTGCTTGTCCATCACTCCAGATTTGTTTATCTTTGAAACATGGCTGAGTTTTTACATTTTACTGCAATTACAAAACCCTTGAATGAATATATTTTGCACACAGGTTAAAAAGTATTTTTAATATGTCTTTATTAAAACATTATAATATTATATTGTTATACTGTATTATATTAAATTATATAATGTTTTATTTTATTTATGTTTTTGAATGTATATATACACTATGGTTCAAAAGTTTGGGTTCACCAAGTTTTTGAAAGAAATTAATACTTTTATTCAACAAGGATGCATTAAATTGATCAAAGTGGAAATACATTTGTAATATTACAAAAGGTGTCTATTTGAAAATAAATGCTGTTCTTGTGAGCTTTGTATCCATCAAAGAATCCTTTTAAAATGTAAAATGCTTTCCACCAAAATATTAAACTGTTTTAAACATTGCTAACAATTCTTATACAAATGGTCGCAGCAAGGATGAGATGAGCAGGATCTGTATGCAGCAGTAATTTTATTAAATACAAACTAAAACAAACAAAACACTAGAATACGCAGGAATGGCAAAATACAAACAGGACAGTCGTTATACACGGACGAGATCAGACCATGAACAGAACGAACTCAGGGTTTAAATACACAAGCAAACTAAATCAAAGAAACGAGACACAGGTTCACATTAGAATGAAATCAATAAGAAACCAAAGAAACCAACTCAAACACAGGAAACGTGAAAAAAAAACACGACACGACAAAGACACGAAATGCTCCTTGAGCAGCAAATCAGCATATTAGAATTCTTTTTGAAGGATCATGTGATGCTGAAGACCTGGAGTAATGATGCTGAAAATTCAGCTTTGGTATCACAGGAATATTTGAATTTGAATTATAATAATAATATACTCAATACTGCATTTTTACTGTATTTTTTATCAAATAAATGCAGCCTTGGTGAGATTAAGTGACTTTCAAAATCAAATTTCACTGAACTTTTTAATGGTAGTGTACATTCTGTGTAAACAACCTTTTACTGTATATCTTAACACCTGTGTGTTGTTTTTAGGTCACATGGAGAGTTGTCACAGGAGGCCTATACGCATCAGATCATTGTAGAGAAGAATCAGATGGGAGCCGTGCCTTCAGTTCAACAGCTGCTTGAGATGTCTTTAGTATCAAGTGATCTGAAGTTTGAAGAGGTTTGTTAAAATACTCTACTGTAAATTAGACGGTTATTTATTATATTACAGTTTGCATACCCCATTTTTGCCAACTACCTAGTAGATATATCGCAAACAAAAGTATGCATTATTAATCAAAACATTTTTATTTTAGATTCCATCTTGCCTTATAGTTCAGATGCCACGATTTGGTAAGAAGTTCAAGATGTTCCCTAAAATCATTCCCTCAACGGAGCTGGACATCACAGATGTCTTACATTGTTGTGAGTTTAACAAGCATACTTCCAAATGAAATCTCCTCCTGATCATATTTGTTTAGTAGAAGCAGATATTGGACTGTTGCAGAAACAGTATCTCTCATGCTCCTCCTGTTTTCTCTGGCAGCTCCTCGGGAATGTTTTTTGTGTGGTCATCTAGCTGAATATGAGTGTGGCCAGTGCCTGACGGACCATAAGCTCCAGCCAGGCAAAATTAAGCAGTATTGCTCTACCTGCAACACACAGGTAGTGAACCTGATTCTAAAATATAATTTATGTACTTTGTATTCCAACAGATCTGTGATATAATGCATTTTACATGCTTTTTTCATCCACATGCCTTCTCCCACAAACACTACCAAATCCGTTTGCTCTTTCTACAGGTTCACACTCATACCTCCCGACAGGAACACACTTCTCACAAACTTACAGTTCCAGATCATCTTCCAGAAGATGCATCAGTACAGAGGCACCAGATGCAACTCTTTGCAGTTCTCTGTATAAACACCAGCCATTATGTGTCTTTTGTCAAATATGGGCCTGACCCACGGTCCTGGATCTTCTTTGACAGCATGGCTGACCGATGCGGTATGTCATATATGCTAGAACATATTCAAATGTAGGCTGCGTTCCAAGCTGAAAAAAACTGCCTCTGCAGGCAACAAACGGAAGGAGGAAGGCAACAAGGCACGTCCGAATCCAATGATCATGTCACATCCTGTCTACTGAGATACCTTCATCTGATCGATTTTTGAAGGTAGCATAGATGTTGCTGCCTTTGATTTCCTACAATCCAGTGCGTTCCATTCCATGAAAGTTAAGCTAAAAAATAAGGGAGTGTCTATTTACACCAAGAGCAAATGGCAGAGGCTATTTACACTAACTCCGCCCACCACTGTCTGATTGACCCAGACAAAATGACAAAAGAAAACCCGCTGCATAACATGATCAGTGGTGTGGAGAGTAAGGCGGGTGGCATTAGCTTTTGACACGACAAACCCGAGTTTCCCATCACATATCAGCTCAGAGAGGTGTTTATTTTAGATAAAAAATAAGGAAATATTCGAAAAGTGAAATTAAAGTGCCTAACCTGTATTTAATAGGGAATAAAGTGTTTAACGGGTAGGGTTAGGTGTAGGGCTTTAGGGATAGTGACAAGTAATGTCCCAATGAGGCTTGCTTTTTGTGATCAGTTTGTGTAAATATACATTTTAGACCAACTTTTCCACTTTTGAAGTCATTTCTAGTGAGAAATTAATATTGTACTAATTATATATTCACTTAGTTATCGCCAAAGCTTTTGTTGTGCATCATTAAACCGTTATGCCGCCTAAGAAGTCCGTCTGAAATGAGTTTCGTGAGATACCTTCATGCACAAACCCCACCTGCAAAGATTTCAGACACCGCTGTAATATCTCTATTTATGTCATTTGCACTGGCTCACTTCACTGAGGTTTCACAAGCCCTCCATTACTGGCCAGATAAACCCAGATAAAATGCTGACATAGGTGTTGGAATTTAGTTAATTCCTAAATAACTTATTTTTATCCTTAGGTGATGATAACAATGGCTACAACGTTCCCGTGATCAGGTCCTGCCCTGAGGTTGGAGACTTCCTTTCTCAGTCTGAGGAGCAGATCTCCACAGCAGATCTGAGTCAGTGCAGTGAGCTGGTGTGCAGACTGCTGTGTGATTCATACATGTGTCTCTATCAGAGAAAAGACAATCACACTCGGCATCATCAATGAGCAGAGACGTTTGTGATATCTTTGGACTACTGTGTCCTACTATATCTATTGTGTCATTGCATCATGAGAATTGACACATTAACGATACCGATGTTTTGCTTTGCTCTGTTCTTTATACAGTTGTACTTGTGATTTATAATGGAAGTTTATTTGTATATAAAAAGGGCTCCTAGCTGTACATTAAGACAATTTATCAGGCAGAGATAGCATTTGTAAACAATCAACAATATAATTTGATTTAATATGACAAATAGTGCCAGGATGTCATTTGAAGGTTCACTATGATTTATTTTTTAATTAGATTTATTCTTTAGAAAATATAAGTGTATTTGTATTTTATTAACATATTCTATTTTTATGAATTCTATAAATTATTAAAGTTTAAGGATGTTTATATTTGCATTAAAATATTGTTGTACCAATCTCACATTTCTTTATTCATTTTATCCATAGTAGATATTATGTTAGGCAGAGTTTGAACTCTTTCTTAACTTTTACTCTTTGGGTCATATTTGTATATTGTATGCTTCATTGTTTCCAAGTATAGGTTACAGAAACTAATTACCTAAAAAAATGAAGTAGAGAATATTAGGAATTTATAAAACCTGGGAGAATTGTGAGTATTGATGGGATTTAATGTAAGGCCTAGCTGAATAGAAGTAGGGGCGATGACGCCCTCTAATGGAAACACAGGCATTGACTCCGATAACGGTGTTTACAAAGACTTTACCACGTTCTAAAATGTGACGTCTGATTCTTAAACGAATCGTTCTTTTGAATTGATTTGCCAAACAATTGAAACGAACTTTTGATAATATCATATTATATTACATTATATTATTATTGTAACATTAAAATATCGCTTCTGAAACAAACCAGGAAATATTATTATACTGATTCGTCGTTAATTTGTCAGTGTAGAAATGCACAGCAGTAAGTTTAAGTTTTAAAAGATAAATAGTTTGTTTTTAGGCCCAGTTGTTGCAGAATCCAGTCACACTTTATATTAAGTGGAGTATAATAAAAGTACAATAGCTAGCCATGTGACAGTCAACTTCATTCCATCACAGAAGGCTTTGTAGCTAGTATTTTGTTAATCAAATGTTACAAATTTATTGTTTATTATTATTATTGATATTAATATTTTTTTAACAAGCCTCTTTTCACTTGGTACCACGTGGATCTTACCACCATAGTAAATGAGGGGTGGCGTCACAGAGAGGAGCTGTATGGGAGGAGTCAGGGGCAGGAATAACGCCTATTTTATCCTTTTAAACGCGTGTGACATGCGCAGTACTTTAAATTTCGGGCTTGGTCTGTTACACAACTGTGTCTTTCTTCATTCTGCCATCAGCTCCTCGCCGGCATTTTACTTTAACAGGCTTTTAACTGTGTCATTTTAAAATAAGACTCATAGAAATGAGTGGGGACCATTCCCACAACGATTCCCAGGTAAAGTGTTTGTGATTTAACGTTGTCAGTATTTTTTTTTCTTTCTCGATGGTTTGTAGTCACTAGCTCGGCTGTTTAAATTCCATCCGCAGCGGCAGTTTTCCCCAAGCATGCTAAGCTAACAGGCACCAGAAGTCGGTTTTGAATGTTATAAATTTGTATTTTCAGTCCCTTTTCCGCTTTTCTTACATTAACGTCCACTAACAAATGCTTAATTTTGGGAATAAAAACTTTAAACAGTCCCCTGGCCTCCGCAGCGATGGTGTTTAAACGCTGTTTTGTGAACAGGCTTCTTAGCTTGAGCGCTAACTCCGACTAGCATCAAGTTGAAAGTTAGCAGCCTATTGACATGGCACGGTTTAACATTAACTTATACACCACTGTTTTTCCGCAGATCGAGTCGGGATCCAGATATAATGGTGAGTGGGACTTCTCTAATCACCACATTATGATAAAACACATACGTTTTATACATTTAACGTGATCGCTCAGCAGCTTGCCTGAAGACCAGTTAGTTTTAAGGACAGAAATGGCGTCCCAGAGACTAAGTCCCCTCTCGCTCTCTGACAAGCGCCTATTGTTCACATTGAGCCCTTATAAATCGTATTTATACTGCTTTTAAATAAACGAAAAATGGCGATTTTGAAAGAGAAATAGGTTTTTTGTCAGTTAATGTAGCTTGATCGTTTTTAGAGTTTGATAAATGGTCAAACGGAGCTTGTGAAAGTGAGGGTTTGGGGGTTGAGGACTTAGTCTCTGCGCCATTTTCTTTTTCTCTGTCTAGCGGTCTGAATGTAGTGAACGTTAAGTGCACATCGACGTGATTATGGAGGAGAAGGTTTGAGAAACGTGTGACCTGTTTCGAATCTTTGCACTAAAATAAACTACCTCAAATACACTTTTATTCGATGAGATCTCCTGGGAAAAATGGACGTTTACTATTAAAACATTAACTTTAATTATGCAGGTATTTAGGCCTAGTATATATAAAACTCATTTTTTGTTATGGTGTACTGTATACTGTAATCTAATCTGCGTCAAATGAACAGTCACAACCAGATTTAATTAATTTAAATGATTTTGTTTTTTTGTACCTTACCTGATTTCACACCATTGTCATTGGTTTTATTAGTTTGTTCATGCAGGTTCATAGCATGGCCAGCCAGAGATATTACTAAACTCACTGCTTTTTTTTGTAGTTTTTTTTCAGACCTCTTTTTTTTATTTTATTACCTACAAAAGATCAGTGACTAATGAGAGTATTTCCTATTTCTACGCAGTGTAAAACTTTTTAGCATGCTATGACAGGAAATCCCACAGCACTTAGGCACCATACTCTTGTTTTTTTTTTTTATGCAATGCATTATAAGGATGCCACCGAGTGCTTATTTAATAGACAAATGAAAACTCGTTATTTTAATTATTATAATTTTTTTCATATTTCTGACACAAACACTTAATGATAATCTGGTTTGTTATGCACTTTATTTTACTGTGCATCGGTAACATTTCTTCCACTGCTTATTATAAGTGCAATGATGTTAGTAGTTTAATTTGTATTCAAATATGTTGTTCAAATGTAATTCAAGTTTCAATCTGGATAATAATAAAAAACTAAACAAAACTGCTGCTGACTTAAGTCAGTCATTATGCATTTGATTGTACTTTGAAAATTAATTTTGGATTCCACTGGGAAATAATAGATACAACAATGAGGTTGGCTAAAGGATTTCTGCCACAGCGTTTTATCAAAAAAAAAATCTGCAACTCATCTTAAATACTTTTTGAATATTTTTTTCATGCTACACTTAAAATCCACCAGTCCATACTCTGAATGTGCATGATGCTTCTGGTAATCAATTTTGCTCCCTACTATAAGAGAACATTTAGGATGTTTAACTGATGGCTGTATTGATGCACGAGCTGCCTGTTTACACCATGCCATTCCATTGAGCGTCCACCAAGTGCTTGTCAGTGTTTGGGGATATATATATATATATATATCAATAAAATGAGACCGTATATTTAATAAACCAGACACAATGTGTAGAAATTTGCTGCTTTTTTTCAAATTTTGTGTGTCTGCCCATACTTTACAATATTTGCATGCATGAGATATACCATAAACAATGTTATATATCTGGTATCATAGTGACAACTTTTTGAAGTCACACATGAGGAATGTGAAATGTATGTAGGGACTGTTTTTGCATTGGCCTTAGCATACACTAAATCTAATTGTCCGTTGGCCGGTAATTTTAGTATATGAATCTTTTCTTTTGCGTTTCCTTTGTTTGGTTCACTCAATGCATTCATTTTAGTCAAAAGGCTTATTTCAGACTTCATTACTGTGGATTTACTTTTTTTTTTAAAAAGCTTCAGCATGTAACAATTCTGCTGACAATGAACTTGTCCACTAGAGGGTACAGTTCACAAATAAGTTCTCCCACAGTCCCAGATGTGCATGTTTTGCTGAAGGGCAAAATGGACATGGTGAATGGTTGGCCCATAGTGAATGTTTTTTTTTTTTTTTAAACATGTAATTAATATATAGATTAATAATATGCCTGAACAGGAGTTCAAGTAAGGAATAAGGATGCATATCTAGAGGTAGAGGAAGGTTTGTCGCATTTGGTAATGCACTCATGCGTACTGTAGAAGATAAAGGATTTGATTTCACGTCCTAACTGAGCACTCCTGTCCCTCTTAATGCATGAATGCACCCTACTGTAACATGAGGTTCATTGTTTCTCTGTGCTCTTAAAGGATGACATTTAGTTTGTTTGGATTCTGAAGCCTCTTATAATTCCCGTTCTTTCTTTTGGTCCTCGTGATAAAAAGGGAGATTGTTTTGCTTTTGCCTTTTGGGAAGCCTGTTACAAAACACCTCCAGCTTTCTCACTGTCCGATACTGTGTCAGTAGGATATGCCTGGCTCTCTTGTAACCCAATCCAGCCTACCAATCTACACATTTCCTAAAGCAATAGTCCTCTCAGAGTAAACAGTCTTAGCTGAACCCTGCGAAGAATGGCGTGTCTATAAACACCATACATAGCTGAGAGTGAAAACTGGACACTTCACCTCAAGAGGTAAAGTGCCAAAATCTACAAGGTGTGATTAATGTGTCTGCAGTAGGTCAGCAAGGACAGCCCAAAATGTGTCATGCTGTACTTATTTCAAACCAGTTGTCTGTAAATGGTCTTCAGCATTTGACCATTCTCAAATGGGTTTCTCATTTAGGTGTGAGCAAAATTATTCGCCATAGTGTTTCCAGGTTATTCTTTGCCTCTTTTTTGTTTGTGAACACCTATAGCACCAGAACGTTTTCAATGTAGAGGTCTGTTTGATTTAATTCTTTTGTACACTTTATAACCCCCAGTTTTGCTTTTGAATCTGTCTTTCCTGTTCCAGGGACATACTTTTGTTGCCAGGTGTTCGTGGCCTTTTGAATTTGCTGCATAATCTTTAATGTCTTTGTTGGCAGATTCTCACAAACACAAAGATAAATACAAGGACAAAGAACACAGACACAAGGACCACAAAAAAGACAAAGAACGTGAGAAATCAAAGTACAGCAACAGGTATGACGGCACTTTAATTCTACAGTAGATATATAGGCAGTTTGTAGCCCAGTTTGCTCTTATGGAGTGTTTGATAAGCAGGGCGTGGCCTTTAGTGTGCAGACCACAGGAAGGAATGTTGGCTTTACTGCAACTTCCTTTGTAAACATTATCATCTATTTGGAGCTGATTTTGTTGATGGACCAGACCATTGTGGCAATTAGATCACAACATGTTTTATTGCATTTTGGCAGCGAACACAGGGACTCCTCGGATAAAAAGCATAGAGATAAAGATAAAGAGAGGCTGAAACTCAAAGATGGATCCTCCTCAGACAAGCAGAAGGACAAACACAAAGAGAAGAAAAAGGAGGAACGGGTGGGCAGACTCTAACTTTTACATCGCAGCATTTTTATCTGACCTGAATCCTCTGGCTATGGAGGAGTTGTAAATGGCATTTAATATTGTGTGAATCACAAAAACTGTTATTGACCGCTTTCTCTTTTTTTCTCTCTCTCTCTCCTACATTTTCTTCCACAAGTCTTTTGATGGAAAGCCCAAAAAAGAGCGGGAGAACGGATTTGCAAGGTGAGTGAGAATCCTTAATCTGATGTAAATGATGCATCTGTAGATGTTCATTTTAAGTGGTCATCATATAACAAATTTTTTTCCACTATTTTGACATGACTGGTGTGCAAACAGCAATCTCATTGGCTGGCTCATCTATTACGTCCCTGTTTTGATGTCAGCAAATCAGTTAGAGTGAAAGCTGACATTGTGATTAATATTCATGAACTCAGCAGCTCAATCCTTTGTGCGTTGTATATTGGTGGTAGTAGTTGTATCTTAATTACTATTATCTATTTTTTAATACAGAAACAGTGAATGACCAACAATATCTTAAGCACCACCACAAGTTTAGTTAAAATGACAAATATGCATGGTTACCAATTTTTAGTTCTAATTACTAAAGTTTTATCCTTAAATAGTACTTGATTATCATATCACAATATAATGTTTGATTGACTGATGTTAAGTGTACATTGAGATATTTAAAAAGCTGTGTCTTTTTTACAAAGTTGAGCTGATTTGGTGGTTTGTTATTTATATATAATACTGATATTATACACACACACACACACACACACACACACACACACACACACACACACATATATATATATATAAACTAAAACATTTTCCAGCCAATGGCGATACTACTGCCAAGGTATGCGTAGAGTGTTGCAAAAGATCCTACTTGATCAGCAATCTTGGTATACAAACTTAATTTGCCAATATTGGGACTTATTCAGCTGCTACATACACCAGTGTAAGCAAACTTTTTATACCTTATTATTCGTGAACTTCTGTTTTGTATAATAGTATCTATACTGCTTCCTCTGAACAGGGAGTTTTGTTTATCAAAGAAAATTGTTTCCTCATATGATCCCTTTAAGACCAATAGCATGGATGTAATCACATAATTCAAAACATGAATTTAGCTTGAGACAATTTAAATGGGTTCTCAGTATTAATCATATGAGCAAGAAAAATAATAATGAGTGTCTCATCCTTTATACAGCCCTTTTATTAAGTCTGAACCTGAGAATGATGACTTCTATCACTCTCCAAAACACGAGAAGTCTCTGAAGAGAGAACGCGATGATGACGAGTAAGTGTTCGCAGGCCATCTTAAACTAACTGTAATCACAAATGCATTGATTCTTTGTTTATAACATTAAATTTTGAGCAAATAGGAAGTGATCATATGGTAACTGAAAGGTGTTGGGTGCCAGACAATTTAAATAAAAAGCTTTTTTTATTTTTTATTATTCCTTCAGTGCTGAGTTCAAGCCCAAAAAGATTAAAACCGAGGATGACAGAAGTGAAAAGAAGGCAAAGAAACGGAAACAGGTGGAAGAGGTATATTTGGCTTATCTCTCCAAGGTAGACTTTCTAAGAATGTTTTATTTTTATTTTTTTTAACATTAATAATTTGAATTTTCTGTTATGCCATAGGATATAAAGCCCAAAAAGAAGACAAAAGACAAGAAAGGAGAAGTTGCCACAGATGGCAAGAAAAAAGCAAAAAAGGAGCCAGAAGATAAGTGGAAATGGTTAGTCTCACATCCTCTCATGGTCGAGTAATTGTAGGCTGACTCCTCGTCTTGAGTCTGTTTTGATTTTATTCAGAGATATGGTGCAGATCACAAATGTCCTTGTTCCGGCACTTTGCAGAGCCATTGTGGTTGCCTGTATTGGGATGTTGGTTTACCTCCTTCCATCTGTGTGCTTTTTCATACCATTTAGGTGGGAGGAAGAGAGGTACACAGATGGCGTGAAATGGAAGTTTTTGGAACACAAAGGACCCGTCTTTGCGCCTCCATATGACCCTATTCCCAGCAATGTCAAGTTCTATTATGACGGTACGTCTTTTAACGACTCAATGGCAGTGGGTGAGGTGGGTAGACCATCCTGTTCTGGTGTTATTCTGATTGGATGGCCATCAAAACTGTCGGAGAAGCAGATGTTGGATTGTGTAAACTTCAAATGTTTTAAACAACTCTGTTCCTTTGAGTTTGGGTGGAGTCTTTAGCAACATAATGGAACAAAATCACAGTGTGTGTTTAAAGTTCTTTACAATGGACATTGTCCATTATCTTCAGTAATTGGCTTTCTAGTAGAAAGGTTCAGATGCTGAGGCTTTAGTAACATTGAAATGATCTTGATGAAAAGATGGATTTAGCTCTTTTTGTAGCTGTCCTGAACCGGCTTTTATGGTTTTACGGTCTGTCACCAGGTAAACATATGAAACTCAGCCCTGAGGCAGAGGAGGTGGCCACCTTCTTTGCAAAAATGTTGGACCATGAGTACACTACCAAGGATATATTTCGTAAAAACTTCTTCAAAGATTGGAGGAAGGTAATGTTGCCATGGTGTCATCCTCCCCTCTTGCTTTTTAAAAAGTGTGTGACTTTTATTAATTTCGCATGATCTTGTCATTTTAGGAAATGACATCTGAAGAGAAATCCAAAATCTCAGATCTGAATAAGTGTGACTTCTCTGAAATGAGCGAATATTTCAAAGCTCAATCCGAAGCCAGGAAGGCTATGACTAAAGAAGAGAAACTGGTAAAATGAAACATCAAAATACCTAAGTAATTGTTGGTAAAATATTGGGGTGTTTTGTGTCGAGTCAAACTTTCTTTTTTTCCACCTTAAGAAAATTAAAGGGGAGAATGAGCGCCTTCTGCAGGAGTATGGCTTCTGTGTTATGGACAATCACAAAGAGCGCATTGCCAACTTCCGTATTGAACCTCCAGGCTTGTTCCGTGGCAGAGGTGACCATCCCAAAATGGGCATGCTGAAGCGTCGTATCCGACCTGAGGACATTATCATTAACTGCAGCAAGTAAGGAGCATTCAACACAGCGCAACATCAGCCCATCTGCTGAGAATTTTTTTTGTAATCCTATGCTTCTCATTGTAGGGACTCAAAACATCCTAAACCACCTCCCGGGACGAAGTGGAAGGAGGTGCGTCATGACAACAAGGTGACGTGGCTGGTGTCCTGGACTGAGAATATTCAAGGCTCTATCAAATACATCATGCTGAACCCCAGTTCAAGGATTAAGGTAAATTATAACAGGCATCTCATTTGAATAGAATTAGGATTTCAGTAGCGCTGACTTTGATTTGTTCTATACATTATAAAATATTAATATGTACACTACCGTTGAAAAGTTTGCAGTCAGTAGGATTTTTATGTTTTGGAAAGAATTTTCTTATGCTCACCAAGGATGCATTTATTTGCTCAAAAAAAAGATAATATTGGGAAATAAAGTTTTTCTATTAGGCAGCCATTACTCCAGTAATCAGTGCCACATGATCCTTCAAGTAACATTTCTTTCCAATGTTAAAGTGTTAAATTTCAGCAAGGATGCATTAAATTGATAAGCTGTAGTGAACTTTAACATTTTTTTTAACATTTAAGTAAGGTTTTCAGTATGAATTTCCTTAAAAAAAAAAACCTTAGTGATCCCAAACTTTTGTGCGGTAGTATATATTGGTATCATCAGCCTTTAATTTGTTTAAATTGAAATTCCAAAATCGAAGATTTTAGGTTGGTTTTATTTTTAAATAGACAAAATGGTGTAGATTTCAGCCATTATTAAATATCAGACAAAATGGTGTAGATTTCAGCCATTATTAAATATCAGCCATAATGTGAAAGTATTTATCGACTTATAATATTAATTATCGGATTATAATATTGTTGCGTCCCTTGTGTTGTATTTCTTGCAGGGAGAGAAGGATTGGCAGAAATATGAAACAGCCCGCCGGTTGAAAAAGTGTGTGGAGCGGATCCGTTCGCAATACCGCGAAGACTGGAAATCGAAAGAGATGAGGATCAGACAACGTGCTGTTGCTCTTTACTTCATTGACAAGGTTTGTATTGCTTAGATCAATGTAACATCCTTCAATTCAAGCTAATGACCCTGAAAGCCTGTGATAAATAGGTTAAATTAGATGTACTCTATAAAAGCTCTTAAAGCATTGGGTTCAGTTAAAAAAATTGACCATGGTTGTACATTTTAATGCAAGGTTTGTAATATCTTTTTGAGCTAAAGCAGAAGTTGAAAGGCAGAACGGTGTTTTACATCTTGTTTCTATGTGTTGTAGCTGGCTCTGAGAGCAGGTAATGAAAAGGAGGAAGGAGAGACCGCTGACACAGTGGGCTGCTGCTCACTTCGAGTGGAACATCTATCTCTCCATCAAGAGATGGACGGCCAGGAGTATGTCGTGGAGTTCGACTTCCTCGGTAAAGACTCCATTAGATACTACAACAAAGTCCCTGTTGAGAAGAGGGTAAGTTTTTTTTTTTGTTTTTTTTTCCTTCTATTACATTTTGTACATTCAGAACAGTGCTTTTAAGTCTTCATGGGTACACCTCAGAAGGCAAATTTTAGGTGAATCATAAGGCAGCATCACATCTGTCCTTCACATATAAAGAGATTGATTCTTATAGGCTATTGCAAAAAGCTCATAATAAAGGTTGATTTAGAAGTTCTTGTAAAGATTATGCAGAGGCTCTCTTGTGGTGTGCAGTTTGCTGATGTAGAGCATTACAAATCCGTTACCTGCAAGGTTTTATCAGTTAGGATGCTGCCTGAGGCATCTCATTAGCTTTTTGGTACAGGGCTAATATATCCAAAACTCTGCAGCCTGTGCCCTTACACCAAAAAGTCCACTGGTATCATTCTCCAGCAACTTCACCGGTTACTAAACGCATGCAATAAAGTTCTATTCATTGGATACGTCATGGGATATTGAACTGAATGTTGATTGCTTCTCATACTGCAGTCATCAATTCATGCCAGTTGCTATTTCCAATCCACTTTTTTTGTATTTTGTTGTCTTACAAAAAATAAAAGACTAACAAACTTTTGACATTCTCTTGTACATTGCAAGTGTCCTTGGGTTTGTGAAAGGCTCTTTATAAATCAAATGTGTGCTTCACCAATTTACTGTGCCATGTACAAATGAAAACTCCTTACCTGAGTGCTATTGATTGGCAGTCGTGCGTTGGTTCTGCCTTTTGTGAAAATCCCATTTAAACTGTTACAGGTTTTCAAAAATCTCCAGCTGTTCATGGAGGACAAGGAGCCGGAGGATGACCTTTTCGATCGCCTCAATGTAAGCGGTCTTTTTCATCAGTCTGTTTATTGCTTAGAATACCAAGTAAAATGCAATGCTAAATGCATCAAATTAAGACCAACGTCCTCAATTGTAAAATGACTTCCCTCTATTGCAGACATCGATTTTGAACAAGCATCTTCAGGAGTTGATGGATGGCCTTACGGCTAAAGTGTTCCGTACTTACAACGCCTCCATCACACTGCAGCAGCAACTGAGCGAACTCACAAACTGTAAGTTCCATTCACTGTATATAAACAATTAGATTGGGGCGAGTTACCAGAAATGGAGTCGGTTATGTAGAGTATGTGACTTGAGTTTATTATTATTTGTTTTTAGCTGAAGAAAATGTTCCTGCGAAAATCCTCTCTTACAATCGGGCTAACCGAGCAGTTGCCATCCTGTGTAACCACCAGAGGGCACCACCCAAGACGTTTGAGAAGTCCATGCAAAATCTTCAGACAAAGGTATGAGACATTTGTGACCTTGTCCTCGTAGTCTTTATGCTGGCGTTTTCTTTTTTTTTTTCTTTTTTTTTTTTTTTGTTAGTGCAGGGTCTGTTGGACCATCTAAATGTTTGCCTTTCCTGCATTCACTTGTTCATTAAAACCAGATTGACGCAAAGAAGGAACAGCTTGCTGATGCTAAAAGAGAACTGAAAAGTGCCAAGGCTGACGCCAAAGTACGCAGAGATGAGAAAACCAAGAAGTGAGTGTCAAAATATTTGCTTGAAGGGCACCCAACTGAATTTGGCCCCGCTGACGCTCATTGTGCGTTTGTATGTGATTGAATGCTGCTTTAATGTTGATGGTTTTGGCAACCCAGGGCCGTGGAGACCAAGAAGAAAGCCGTGCAGAGGGTCGAGGAGCAGCTGATGAAGCTGGAGGTACAAGCCACTGATCGGGAGGAAAACAAGCAGATTGCCCTGGGTACCTCCAAGCTCAACTACCTGGACCCACGTATCTCAGTAGCTTGGTGAGATGATGTTTTCGTAGGTTGTGCAGTGAAAGTCTTTTGGATTTATGCCCCTTTTTACGTCCTTGTTTTTTTTTTTTTCAGGTGCAAGAAGTTTGAAATCCCGATAGAAAAGATCTACAATAAAACTCAGCGTGAGAAATTTGCCTGGGCTATTGACATGGCTGAAAAAGACTTTGAATTTTAAATCCTCTTTGCGATTTTACTTTTCCCTCCACCCCATTCTTTTTTTTTTATTCTTTTTTTTTTTATGTTTTAGTCTAAGTGATTTCCGACAGGTTGTGAACCTGGCAAGGGAAAGATGTGAAACAAGCATAGTGTCGAGAGGAGGCCTAAATGCCATGATTTGGGTGACTGATTTTTTTTTTTTTTTTTTAGGCTGTGACCTGTAATCTTGTAGGTTTTATTGGGTCGTTCTTTTAAGAATGAAGTATGGAGAGTCTGTACACAAGGTTGTATGGTATTTAAGCCATGAACTGGAAAATCAGTGGCTGACCTATTGAACACTTTTACTGTCTCACTCCCCTTCCATCTCTGGACAAAGGGGCCCGAGGATGTCTGAACTATGAACTTGTGTGGTCCTATAGCTACTGTATTCAACTACAAATTGCTTTGTGGATCATTTCATTTTTAGTTTTGCTGTATTTTTAGCCCTCCTGTATTAATAATGAATTCTATATTTTAATAGAAGATAAAAAAAAATCAAAGAATTGCTTAAGTACACCCACACGCCTTTTTAGGAGATGAAATGTGTACACCAGGTGTGATATTTTATGGGAAATATGACCATGTAAAGCTGTGTGTTTGAGTGAGTGTTACATGAACTGTTCACTTTTAAACTGGAGTTGGAACTCTTGTGTAAACTATATCCAGACCACAAAGGAGGATGCTTGGATGAGCTACAGGGGATTACAGCTTCAACTATTATTTCCTTGAACATGCAGAATGTGAATTGCTCTTGTTTTTTGTTTTGTTTTTTTACAGCGTATATATCAGGGTCTTGTTTCCAGCGTAAATGTGAACCAATTTACCCTCCATGCACACACACACCTTTTGTCTCTAGTATCCTACAGATTGGCTTTGAGTCTCCATCTGGTTTTAACTTAATGTGTAATGACTGTTTCTATAAGATAAAAAAAGATTTAAAAAACCCCCACCTGTATCTGTTACTTGAAGATATCACTTAGGATGTATTATTTCAGGGTATGGCAGGGTTTTTTTTTTTTGAAGGGTATGTGAGGGAAATCAACTTTGCCAAAAACAAAAGTCTTTGTTCTAAATGTAAGCTGTTTTATTTTTTAATTGTTTTAAGATTTAAGGATAGACTTATTCTAACATTAACTTGAACAGAATCTTTATTTTGATTTTTCCACTCCAGTCTGGAAAGAAATGTTAGTGACAGCCATGTAACTCTTTCCAACTTATCAAGCTCATGCCATAACCTCTGATGTTTTTTTTTTTTTGTTGTTGTTTTTTTTTTTTTTTTTTTGCTCATTTGTAGGTTATTTAAAAATAAAACCCTACAACATGATTTATACGATGTTTCTAAATAAACTCGCTTGGTTTTAGCTATTTAAAATCTCTTCTAAAATCTGAACATCGTTTCATCAAAGGGCAAGATTTTGCGAGAATTCAATGCTTTAAGATGTTTTCTGCTTAGAATAATGGGTTGAAGAACTTTCTGTGTTCCCAGAACCGCGTGAAACCAGCGTCTTGCTTTGAGAACAGGCCTCAGGAAGAACTCGGAGGGGGAGCGTAAAAAGACCCAGCCTGTTTGTCTTGGAAGAATGGCCTGTATGATGTATTAGCCAAGCTGTAGTCTCAGGCAAGGTTTCATTCCTTTTGAAAAGTGCACCGGGGACCTCTCTGTGACTCTTGTGCTCCGCAAAGTATTCTAATTATTTGTTTCCTTGGTTTCTTCTTCCCAGATGGCTTCTTTTCCCGCTTCAACGTTAATGAAACTGATTGAAGCGACAATGTGTGGATTATTTTCATGTGCTTCATTTTAGCCCAAGAAAGCGGCAGTTAACGTAAATCCTAGCAATTGTGCATTTGCATTACTACATTGGAACTTTTGTTGGAATAGGCTAGATCTTTGCCAAGTCATTGTGTATAACTTTCAGTGGCCTGAAATACATTCAAGACGCCAGTTCTTAAATTTGACATTCTCCATTTATTACCAAAAGATTTGTAATGTGTAGAAAGGATAACACTCTAGTGCACTGTGTTCTTTAAGACAGACCTGCACAATGGGAACGGACGGGAAGGTAATACTGTTAAGTCCAGATATTATCTTTGTGTGTTAACTTTTAAAAGAGAAACCACGTTGGGTACAAATGCAAATAATAAGGGATGAAAAGCACCTGTTATTCATTTTGGATGTTCTGAACTTAGCAGCATATAAATGATGCATAATGTGTGTGAATATACTATATATATTTATATTTATATCGTAGCCCAACTCAAAACACAGGGAATATCCAGTTAGCAGAGCACTTGATTTGACTGTCTGTTAGAACTGTAATACCCCTCAGATTGTAAGCACAACATTTTAAACTTTCTCCTCCATAAATTAACATTTCTTTTTTTTAAGCTTTTCACATATATAATAGTCTTGCTAATGCTTATTTAAAAAAAAAAAAAACACCTCAGAAGATATAGCAGCAGTTCTGTTGGGATTTCAAACCCCCAATTTATACACACATCAACACAGTTGCTAAAAAGCTTGTTTGTGCAGCCAGTCATAGAAATAGAAAGGTGACGTTTAAGGCAATGTCTGGCCAATTCGTTGTGTGTGCAGACAGACACCACTAAAGCGAGTTATAGTGCATGATTTGTCACTAACTGCACGATGTTGTGTGGAAAAATAAGCCATGGAGAACTTATTTGATCTGGACATGAAGGAAAACTGGTTGGAATATCCCAACAAATATCGTAAAACCCAAGGCATTGCAGAAGTGCTGATCATCTGACATATTACAAAGTATCACAATATCTAACTGACATTCCTAACGTCCAGTACACCCTCGATAGTGCAGTTTCAAGCATATACATCATAGTTTCCTACACAGAATTTACCTAAATCAAATCAGACCTACATTTGGAGCGGCTACTCTCTGGATTGGCCGTCTTCCAAAAACTCAAGTTCATTGACCATCACAAATGTTACAATCTCATCTGCTGTCATATTTAAAGAAAACAAGAAATGTAATGTTCAGGATGAATATGGGATCCTCTGCCTTTTCATCTTGCGGAGTGAAGTCCTTAAACTTTCAGAAGCTCTCCTCTCAGACAGTCCCTGTAGGGGGATAAAAAAGAAGTGTAAGACCAGCCCAAACACAGAGGACAGCATCACACCATGAACTCCACAAGAAAGCCGAGATTCCAGCACTTTGCTACACACAATTTTCATTATTTATTCACGTTAAGACACACTTTGAGTAACTCTATAATTCATAAGCTCTGCCTTCACTAACACCAAAAATAGCCTTTTAAATAAAGCACATAAACGTTTGTGCCAGTGACTAATTCAAAACACCGTATCAAAAATCAATTGATCAAAAGGCCAAATGCTGTTAATATGCACATAATTTAATTCACATTTCCCAATTAAACTAATTTTAAAATTTGCGCTACTTTGATTACCTTAAACAAAGTAATGTGATGTGA
The DNA here is from genome assembly GCF_051911475.1 of Siphateles boraxobius. Lineage (NCBI taxonomy): Eukaryota > Metazoa > Chordata > Actinopteri > Cypriniformes > Leuciscidae > Siphateles > Siphateles boraxobius. The sequence goes on from NW_027509141.1 coordinate 24,611,875, forward strand.
CAATCCAAGAGTAGTAGACAGCAGTTGAAGACTCAGTCAGTCTCAAGTCAGTTGCTAGAAAAACTACAATGGGTCTCTTGGGAAAATGCTCAAAATTAGCTTTTTTTATTTTCTTAAATAAACTGATTAATGCTCCATCAATAGTCTGCAGCTATTACCTTGATTGACTGTCTTGCGCTTGATGCCCCCTCAAACTCTGGTTGCCCATTGGTTGCTGATGCTCCTCATCCTTTATCTCCCAGTAATCTTGTTCTCCCGCTGTTGATTTGTCTAATTCCGCCATAGCCTCTTTTGATTTTTTCTTCATTGGCAGCATTGGAGTTTCAGAGTCTAGACTCTGAAAAATACTTTTCTGCTCCGAGCACAAATCAAGTTTAACTTCCTCTGTTTCAAGCCCCACAAGGATATCTGGTTGATGTGGTTCGGTATTAACTATATCAGATATATGCTCTTCAGCCTGTATGTGCCGATAGCTTTCGTGCCATTCTGAAGAGTCGTTTTTATGGCTGGGACCACTGTCATTGATCAAGTTTTCCAACGGCTTGCTGATTAGTTGCTTGCTGTTGGTCTTGTACAAACTATCTTCATTGTTCAATGCTATTACGTTTATCTTCATAGGGCTCACGCTTGACTCTTCAGGATAGTTGCTGTTGCTTTCCCATTGGTCCACTTCTTGTATGTATTGACGTAAAAGCGGCATGCCTTGTTTAGCCTTGTTAGTGTTATCGTTTGTGAAGCTATGTAGTGTGTTAACAAGGTTGTTAAGCTCGTTCTTGTCAGACTTGTAAAATGTATGTGTAAGGTCGCTGTGCTGTTCAGAAACCCTTTCTTCATTTTCTTTTTGTGTTATGTTTCTGTGCAACCTTTCTTTATCAAAATTTGATTGCTTGGAGTCTTTGTCTAAGGCAGGTAAGTGCTTGGGGTCATGTTCCTTGTAGTGAATGGCAGTAAAGTCTGTGGACTGGACCTGAGGTGCTCCCAGCTGGATTTTTGGAGGATGTTGCTCCTGAGGAGCAGAAAAGGATGGAGAGGAGTGCTGATTCTGTTCCTCCAAAAGATGCGAACTTGCTGCAGGGTTAGTTTGGAGGGAGCTCAGGGGCAAGTTACTAAACGGTCCCCCCAAAGCAGACTGGGAGTCTGTAAAAGTACGTACATGGTATAGTTGACCTTGGGGAGCAAAAAACTGCTTTTGTTCTGGGAATGAGTTTTGGATAAAGCTTTTTCTCAGAGTGCCTGGTTGCTCAGCTAATACCTTGCCCTTTCCAAGGGATGGATCTATGAGACTTAAAGGCTTTGGGACCAGGCTATGGGTAAGGGGTGGTATGAACTCTTTAGTTCGTATGTTGCTGCTGCTGCTACAAATGGCACTAGTGTCAGAGTTGCTTTTGCTGGTGTGATCTAAGATGTTTCCCTCCCTTTTAGTGCAAATAGTACTGTGGCTGGTGCTTTTATAAGTGCTTCCATTGTTATATTTGCTGGTGGTGGCGAAGCTGCTGTTACTGCTTTCTTTCGCATTACTGGATGCTTTCTGTTGGCCATAAACGGAAGTTGGACTGAAGTGAGATTTGCTGGTGCAATTTGTGTTCCTGTCATTGGCTTGACAGTCAATTTTCCTGACTATGTTCGTCAGATTCATAATGCTGCCTTCACTGTAACTGCTGTTTTGACTCTTGGGAGTGCCAGGCAAGCAGCTAATGCTAGTCTTGATGGATGAGCTGAAGCCAGTCTCACCTTTTCCAGTGTGTCCATGATTGCTCACGCTACCTCCTCGGCTTGCAATGTTGCAGGTTTCAGCTGTCCGACAAGATAATTCATTTCCAGTTTCCTTAGTAATGACAGCATGATGGATATTTACCTGTGGCGCCTGGACCACAGAGTGCTGCTGCTGCTTAAGGGATGTGGCAAGGGTCACACTAGGCTGGCTGACTATGACCCCTCCTTTCCAACCCATTACACTTCCCTTTGGTATCTGTTGTATATAGCTAGAACTCAAAGAAGCGGACCGGACAGAAACACAGTGTTGGGAAATGTGGTGATGCGACTGATTCTGTGACGGTTTCGGTGTGGCTTGGAATACAGTGTTGAACATTTTTCTACGTGTGTCCTCGATTTCCTCAGGAGACCAACTGATCCCTTGCTTTAGCCTTTGGGCCGTGAACCAGAGCTTGATCTGCTCCTCTGGGAAGCCAGAGACCACTGTCAAGTAACAGAGCTCTGCTTTGGTAGGGTAAGGAAACTTACCAAAGGACGTCTTAAGAAAACTGCTTAAATCCATGGCTGGATCATAGGTGGGGATGCTACTTAGAGGGATCATGACCTTTGGGAGATCAATGTTTGAATCAGGTGACGACGGATTAGAGTTCCACAGAGGACCACGTTTATGCATCCCTTGTATTCCGCGTGGGTTTGGGGTTTTATGGACTGGAGGGGCAATAGTGCCACAGAGGATATTTGATGTTGTTAGGGGTAAGGTCCTTACTGAATTGCCATTGGTTACAGTTGCGGGCTTTTCGCTGCTAGGAATGGCCCGGTGTACCTCAACAGTATGGGAGACAACTATTTTTTTGTGCCCCCCTTTGGTCATTTTCATTATGGGCGTCTTGGTAATGGATATTCCAGATTCACTGAAATCCTCTTCTGTAAACAGGGTTTGCTCCACTGTGATAGCCCCATCTCTTTTGGTAACCTGCAAGGATACTCTCTTGTGCGTGGTATGGAGTTCTGGATGTGATTTTGCATTATGTAAAGCAAGACCTTCAATCTTCACAGCTAAAACCTTGCAAGACAGGCAGTAAAAATTTGGTTGAGCATGAAAGTCCATGTGACAGTTGTCCATATGGTGAAGAAACAGGTTCAAGTCTCCAGACTCAAAGCAGCACAAAGGGCAGCTATATGTTCCCCTTTCCCAGCATGAAGTCTTCGGTTCGGCTTTCAAGAGATCATGGAATCGTTGCGTATCCTCATCTTTTGAAGAGATACTGAGAATGCTGTCTTCGGGTATTGTGGGTAAGAGCTCAGGTAAGCATCCTAGTATGATGTCCTCCCGCAAGTGCTTGTTTTTTGATGGAATCATACAGGGAACGGTGGATTTCCTCTTGCTGGCCATACTGTAGGATTGTGCCGATGAGTAAAGAGTCAGAAACAAATACTGGAATAGTATGAAGTTGAGGTGTCATCAGCCAGCCGTGATGAACCAGCAATTGGTAAAATCTTCAGCTATCAGGACTTCCCATTGTAAAAGGGAGCGAAGTAACAACTCCCTGTGAACCTAAGGAGAGAAAACATGACATTTTTATATAAAACACTGATACAAAATAGAAATTAATGTCAGCATGGAATATGCATCACAATTTTTGTCCTAAATGAGAGACAGTTTATTGAAATATTCTCACCAACCACTGTTAAATGTATTACATAATAAAATCACTAATATGAAGTAAAAACTCTTTTTCTCTTTGCCTAGTAGAGCTAAGTACAGATCCTTATTAAGTGCAGAAACATTGTACTGATGCGCTGAAATAAAATCTGTTTTTTTATGAGCAAAGAAAATTAACAAAATGTACTTGTAAGAAGTTTTCATTATGAGGGATCTAAAATAAACAGATAGCAAGATGTCGTTTCTTGTTATAAATATACTCCAAAAATGTGAGTTTATATTCCTGCATAGCGAATCAAACCCAGATCTACATATTTTAGAACACACACACACACACAGTCTTTTTGCTTCACTTTTCCACACACAACACACTTTGGGCAGTGTGGGAGCATTTCAGGATAAAGTTCATATGTGGTTCACATTTTTAAGTTTTTAAAAATAAATTAATATCTTGTAAAGATTCTTACATCTACCACATGTAGTCGGCTTTGAAACTTAAATTATAGAAAATTTGAAACATCTATATAAATTAATGTGTATTAATGTAAACCTATGAAAAAAATAATTGGAAGCTGATAGCAGAACACATAAATTAGTTTATCTTGTTTAAGCAGTTTCAATACTTCAGGTAAAAACTAGCTGGTAAATCTTGTAGGCTAATATAATACTTGATTTTCCGTGCGTTATGCATCTGCAAAAGATTCTAATTAAACCACCCAAGACTTCTGTTTGGTGTTTAGCTCTAAATTTCCTTGACCTTCTCTTTCATCAGATTACAAATACATTTTGGATGAAAACAATGTGGTGCTCATGTGTATATGTATTTTTTCAATATGGCCAGCTGTCTTTAAAAAAAGAAGAAGGGTAAAACCATTCAGAAGTAAAAACATTGCCCAAAATACACAGTCCTCCCAGACATGGCAGTGACGTACTCTTTTGCAACTGACTCTTTTATTTCTCATGACGGCTGCCTTCCTGACAGAAAAATAAATAAATAAATACAAATAAAACTAGGTCACCAGCAACTTATGCCGTAATCCTGGTTCCCTGCATCCAGACGTGGGCATTTACTGTATGTTCAGCCTGCTTATGAATGCATGATACTCAGATTTCATCAATGGATGTTAACCCCTGACATGAATCAGGGTAACTGAAATTGCACCAGACGGCTCTGAATAGAAATTTTACAAAAAGTTGCATAATAATATTAACAATGTTCATAAATGTGTCATTTTTTTTGGAAAGAATAGAAAAAACCTCTATCTTTGTTAATAAAATATGTGCAACACAACTTACACACAAGTTTTATATTTGTATTAAAGTTATAGAGGTCTAGCTGAGTTAAAACCATGTGGAGTTTGTCTGAACAAATGAGGGCACCTACTATTCTTTCAGATGGTAACAAAAATCTGCTCTCCAGATACTTCTATTATAAACCATAAAATGATAGTAAGCAACAACAGACATATTAATATCTAGATGAAGCTTTGAACGACTAGCCTGATTAGCACCGGACAAGTAGGAGATGGTTCAAAAATGTTATATAAAAAACAGGTCACCCTTCAAAGAATGGGATGCTTTATTTGGCAACCGAGACGTGCGATTAGACACAGGACAAGAGGTTTCCAGACAGTGAGCTATTGAAAAGGGAACTCAGAAAGAGAGGCCTCGTGTTTCAGCACCGGGGTGAACCAGTCTCACACAAAACAGTCTATCCTGCTACTGTGCGTCTCAGTACTTTCGTAGCTTTAGTGGCGAAACCGAAGGCCTTTTTTTTATCCCGGCAACCTGTGGAGTCAAGGCATGCAGTAGATTTGGTTGAAAATTAGCAAAACAACACTGACCTACATTTACATCTTTGAACCGTTTGAAACTAAAATATTACATCATGTTACACGTTTCACATTCAATAAGTCTGGCTCTGCTTAAACATTTTAGATCGTGATGCACAGTATTAAATGCAGTGTGAGGGCACAGGCCTGGCAATACGGGCCTTACATAATAAAGATCCTCTCTCTCATTATTGATTAAAGGCCGAAGCATCCCAGACTGGACGTCCTTTATTACATAGGATGACGCTGAATAAGCCTGCAAAGATATCAATAGATTCTCAGCATGAACATCTTTTATAAGGCAGCTGTAATAAAATCAAAATTTTTCTGCATAGCAACAAAAATATGTTTCATGATAAGGGGTCTAAAATAAACAGAATGTTATAAACAGTAAAAAAAAATTAAAGCTGCAAGTATGTTTGTATTCTTAAATGCAATATTGCACCCAGTTCTCTTTTATTTGATAATTTGCTCACACACACCCCCCTAAATCCTCTTCTTTTTGGTGCACTCCTCCACACACTCTTCAGGCAGTGTGGGAGCATTTTAGGATAAAGTTCATCTGCGGTTCAAATTTTTCCTCCAGTTCTGCTTTAACAATTATGTAAATATCTTGCATTGACTGTTAATCTGAGTGTCGACCATATGTAGTAAAGTCATTGCTGTGTATTCATATCCTAATATCCCTCTTCAAATTCAATGAAAATATTGGCAGAAGATTTGTGTGAGTAACGTACACTGATTAAACCTTTGCTTTTAGCTCTGAATTTTCGTGAGCTTCTCTTTCATCAGACTATAATTACATTTTGGGTAAAAACAATGTGGTGTCCATGTGTATATATTTTTTCCAATGGTTCTAGCTGTCTTTTAAATAAAGGAGGAAACCATTCAGGAATTAGAAAAAAAAACCCTGAAATGACGGCCCAAAATACACAGTGCTCCCAGACACGACCATGACGTCCTCTTTTATTTCTTAGACTGGAGCTGCTCTATTACACAAGGCTGATCTGAATAAGCCCATTAAGATTTCAGTCAATTTTAGCATGAACATCTTTCATAAGTGCTGCATGAATGTGACTTTTGTTTAACGCCAAGAAGCCATAACAAAGGTCAGTGAGCACATGCTGTAATAATTATATTCTATAAGTACAAAAAAAAAAAAACGGGTCATCATAAGAGTCTGTCGTGACCATTTTTCTTCATTCTACACAATGGCGCTCCCATTTACGAGGGATATATGACACTGAGCCGGAAGCCATATGCAGTGCCCTCAATGCTTGCATGCCATTGAAATATTTCCTGAATGTGTGTTCCAGTACTTAAGATGGGCATGTGACTACATGCCATCATTGTCCGATGCTGTTTGCAAGATATATCAGTGACGGCGTCAAACACGTCCATATTAATTATGTAGAGACTGAAGCGCCGCTGAGGCATCCTACAGTTCACCTTCATTATAGGATGCGACTCATTAGCAAAATGCCACCAACACAGGCGTTTTTACCATCAGCTATTTCTAGGCTGCCAGTATTTATGTTTAAATCCAGTCAATGAACCTTATGCGAGTAGTACTACGGAAAGCTGGGTGCCATTAGAGGTGCCCGCTTTGCCCCCCTTACCTCGGTGACTGCTGCACGGACTCTTGGGAGGCCAGTCTGCGCTGCCACTCATGTGTTAACATTGCCATAGCAACCCCTCTCCTTTCCCTTTCCTTGCCCACAACACACAGAGGGGACTAAATCCTCTATTCTTCACCAAAAAAACACACACACTTGGGGGACATTTTTTGTAGCCCTCCAACCCAAGAGAAACAAAACTCCAAATATTTTATTTGACTGTGCTATTTGTTTTTGCCAATATACAAATTGGAAACAAATGAGGATCCATTCCTTTTTCCGCTCTGTAATCATGGCAGTTGTTTCCCCCCCACTAACAGAGCACCCCAGAATTTTACAAAAGGCGGTATTTGCGTTTCAGAATTACTTTGCCAGTCTTGTGACACAAAAATCTGTCATTAAAGGCACGGAGAAGATTCAGAAATCCGCCTGTGAAATAAGTACTTCGTACGCCTTCAAATAGGAGAGAAATAATCATTGATGTGATGTGCTGAGTTTGATCACCGGTGCGACACACTCATTAGTTACAAAAAAGAAAGATGGCGGAGCACCACGAATTGTACTGAGTCAAGTGCCAGGTCTCGGCAAATGCCAGACTCCTCAGTACAAAACCGTGCTGGAACAGCTGAAATACTTGTATGGCCGACACTCCGCCGTTAAGCCAAAAGTTTGTCTCAAAAAGTACTGAGGTTAATACGGGCTTTGCGGGAAGGTTTGGGGGATATACTCCTATTGTGAAGCTCATTTCTGTCTGTTACTCCACGACATTCATCCACTCTTTAGATTTACAAATTTAATAAGGTAATGTGAGATATCACAGAAGGGCATTTTTGTTATTACATGCACAGTGAGCTTTTCATTATAAATAATTTAATCATTTTGACTGCTTTTATAGCGCGGATAGAGGACATAGAGCCTCCATAATTATAATTCTGCTTAGAAAAATCCAGTTGGCATTAGACAGACAATTCTCTTCTCTTAATTCAAAGAATATTACATAAACCGGCAGCTTTTACTGGAAATCAACATAAATAAAGTGCACAGACAAGCGACTTAACATTTAGTCCTTCATTTTGTGCCGTCATGCTGTTCTAACTAGACACAATAAGAACAGAGCAAAGTGTGCATTTATGTACAAATCACATTTTTCTTTGAGTATTTTTTTTTTTTTTGTTACAAATACTTTGGGAAGGTCATGTTCTAAATTGTTTACTGTCCTAATTGCTCAAAATCAGAATGAAAGGCAATATTGCTATGCCTGAGTACAACACTGCAGACCAGAACACTAGTCCCACAAGGGAACAGACGTTCACCCAAAAACACAAGGACCTATAGATAGCATGCATACTATAGCCTACTTATAATACATTTTACAATGTTATTCTCCATGCAAACTTTAAAAAGTAGTGTACTTCAGCCGAAAGTGATGTTTATTGAACAGATGCTTGCGAAAGAGAGTTGAGATGAAATGCCCAAAGAGCATATCATTCTAAATAATGATTTATTATGTGTGGTATCAGAGCCAGGGTTATGATCTGGAGTTAAATCTTAGTTTGAGTACATTCTGTACCCATTAACAGTTGATAGCGCGTGCTTATCCAGTTCTGCGCCAGCTTTAAACTACAGGAACCCCCCGAAGCGTTCGTCATAGTAAAGATCACTTTTGGAAATCGATTATGTGCCAATATTTCCGTGCTCCTCGCCGTTGATCAATCCGAGTCGCGGGTCCCATTTTGACCCCCGTTTGAAGTAGGAATCTGACGCGTGACGCTCCGAAATGGACAGACTATAGTAACATCACACAGGCACGTTGTAGCGTGCGAATAATTAAATTGAAAGCAGACGAGAACACTGAGTAACAAACTGTAACAAACTGCTAAGTTAACCCTTTCGCTTCATATTGAGGCAGTAGTAACCTCCATCCGGCTGGACGTTTTTTATCGGGAGTTTAAGTGTATAGCGCGGCGCAATATTTTGGCTATTACCAAAATTTTTAACTAAGCACTCCCATCTACTGTCGCCATTTTATACATAGAGGCGACTTCACGCGCCTCATATGGAATAACAAGGCACGCTTCTCTATAACTACTTTTGAGGACTGTTCGCGTCACCTAAATAAATCGCTTTCACTTCTTTGAAAAGTCAAAGTTCCCTACCTTTTCGTCGGCTCCGGTGACTGCGAATGGAAATCCGTTATTGATACAGAAATGAATAACATTTAGGATTCGCTCCGCTCCGGGTCTCGGGGGAACAGGAGGGGCCGAGACCTCTCCTCAGATGAACCCTGTGAACTAACGTGAACCCGTTGGGTCACCGCGATCAGGAGCATCTACTGCTTTATGGCACACTGATTATGTGCCCGGCTGACATGGGCGCTGCTGGAGTGGCGAGAAGGGAAAGAAATGCACGCCAGGCGCTCTCAAATAAGGGCACGTGATTAAAGCGCGTCACCCAAACCCAAAATCCTGATCCTACCCCTCTCTGTTCTAGGACGGACTGAGCAGACACACTGAAGGGAGTGACTCATGCGCAAATGTCTAATATAGCCAGAAATATGGAGCAGCGCTTTCGGTCAGTAGGTCGTATAAGGACGAGGGGGGAAAACAACCTACTATAGGCTACCGATCATGAGCATGTGCCTACTACATATAGGCTACTACAAACGCATGTTTAGAACAACCGTATGAATAGTAAATACGAAATGTTGCGCGCAGTATTAGCCTACTATATAAGAAGAAAAAAACGCAGAATAGATTAGAATCTCTATAGCCACTCGACCCTACTAGAAATGATTGCGCTACATGTAATGTAGGCTATATTAAATGTATTAGGTTACATATTGTTAGAATAGAATAGAATCTCTAGTCACAAAACCCAACTGGAAATTGTTGTGCAACATGCAATACATATATTATTGTTAGAATAGAATAAAATATTATAGAATATGATATGATATAAATTGCCACACAACCTAGGGGAAATGAATGTGAGACATGTAGCAGAATAGGCTACTATATTATTATTGGTATTATCAATAAAATAGAATGGAAAAGTTTATTTCCACACAACCATGATTTTGTGCAACATACAATTAAATACATATTATAAATAGGCCTATATCAATATTAACCTATAATTATTATTATTATTATTAGAACAGAATAAGAGACTATATTGCCACAATAACCAATTATTATTGATGTTGCTAACTTGGAGTAATAATCACCAGAAATATTTATATACATTTTTTTATTACCAGTATTACCAGTGATAATAAATATGCACAGCTGCATGCAAATGTGTCCTTGGTTCTGCCATATTTACCACTGAGACCATGAACAGTTTCAGAAACACTGATTACAATATATTTTGAGAGGGTCATATAAGGTGAAAGTAAATCTGAGAGTTCCCATACTGTTGTGCTCTCTGAATTGATAACAACTAGTCAACCATAAGTGCAATAAACACCAGCCTGTCTATTATCAACAGGTTGTGTGATACTCAATCCATGTATGTGGGCACATAAAATACGTATATAATGTTTCAAAGTCTTTACTTTTCTTTTCTTAGGAGGTGGTGTTAGACCTGCTATCCAGGGGCTCCCCCTCACGCCACACTGGCAATTACACCTTCAGAGTGCAGCTTTTTTGACAGTACAGGCAGAGATGAATCTGATTGGATAAAGCACGAAAACACCTACTGTCCATTACGAGACGGTTGCCATGCGGTTTGGGCTTTTTCTTCATTAAGGCCTAGGCTCGAACTTTTTTTTTTTTTTTTCTCAGTGTGAATGCATGGTGGACATAGCTTAACTTTATAAATATTATATAGAGGACACTGGGGTTAGTTGTCACAATTACTATATCTCCGTAAATCGTTTTTTTTTTCGCCAAAAATGTAAGGCCATAAATGTTTTCTCAAGCACTGGTTTTGTTTGTTGATTTTAAAAACCTAGTTCAAAAAATCTTACATTCTTTTTATAATGAATTTTGTCCAAAAAAAAACATCATATTTTTGCTCGATCTGTTAAATAATCAAGTGCGACAATACAAGACAATACACTACCACACAATCAAGAAAAGGTCAACTATATTATGAAATAAAATATTGAAAGGTATGCAGTGATAAAATGTTCTCAGGACTAGTTTCATAAGTGTCAAGATGGGGCGAGTCATGCATTTTAAATGCTTCAAAATTATAAATTAATTAAATTAAATTTTAAATTATTTTGTTTCAGAATTTCTTTACAATTTTAATTTTGCTCAAAAGCCTGTTTATTATCAGACTGACGACTTCCTCAATATATATATTTGACAAAAAGTCAAAATGTGTTAAACTATTTTTCATGCAATTTGTGTGTGTGTGTGTGTGAGTGAGTGAGTGTGTGTGTGTGTGTGTGTGTGTGTGTGTGTGTGTGTGTGTGTGTGTGTGTGTGTGTGTATGTGTGTGTGTGTGTGTGTGTGTGTGTGTGTGTGTGACAACTTGCCCCTTCTGCTCTATGCTGTAATCAAAGGCCGGAAAGCTGCATTATTATACACCAACTCTTATATTGTAGCTTTATACTTTTAAAAATCACCAAACATTGGATTATTTATTATTAATGACATTATTATTGTTAAAATGTATAATAAATCATGAAATATATTCAGTACTAACACTGCTGAATAGCCTATCTAAATTTTAAAGTTGAAATAACGAGTTACTTTAACATTGGGAGCTATAGATGTCTACTTAGACATGCTGCCATAATCTCAGCTGATTTTATATTAACTGTTTATATGGAGTATCATTACCAGTATTTTATGAGGCCATTTAGTTTCTCAACACCACACCATCGTAAATATTTCACATTCAACGGGGAGAATCACACACATGCCGCCTTTGTTTGCCCCCGAATTCAAACTCTTGGCCAATAGGCGCAGGGCAGATTGTCCAATGGCGTTCTTACTTGGCGGACACGTGATGCAACAACTCGAATGGCAACAATGTAGCGACCAATGGCTGTCTGGTGGTGGGATGGGTCCTCTCTGAAAGTACAGGATACAGGTGTCCGAGACGTAGTGTATTATTCAATTTAGGAAACGTAAGTGATTGATAAACTTTCAGTTATGTCTCTATCACAGTGTCTTGAAGATTCGCCGGGCTGGCGGAACCCGAGGACAGGCCAGGATTTAAACGTTAAAGAACTTTACAATGAGAGACACCGACTCGCTCTGGAGGAGCTGGTCGCTGGTGGAGTCGATTCCTTTATGGGATTCCTGCAGAAAGAGAGAATCCCTAACTTTCTCTCCGACGACGAGATCAGGCGGATTTCTCGTGCTTCTGTAGTGCCCAAATCACTCTCTTCGATCGGAGACGATTCTAATTTGGACCAATCTGGCACACTGGACTGCTCATCTGTCACTTATTTCCCCGATATCTCTGATATTGAGCCCCCAGTTTTAGAGATGGGCTGGCCAGCGTTCACTACAGGGTCGTTCCGGGGAGTAACGCGTGCAGTTGCCTACTTCCAGCCGTGTTATGGAGAGTGCATTTATAGCTGCAAAGAAGCGGCCAGGAGGATGATAAAAAATGCAAAGGAGGTATTGCTTTGCCCGTACTGTTAAAAAAGTTGTATATGAGGCACCATGATACTGTTACTTAATTCATCTGTAGCAATAATTCATCTTTTCTTCCTTATGCTATGACAAGCTAATATATATAGGCCTATATTAGGTGTATTTTTTTACTAGTAGGCCTATTCATTCTGAAATTACTAGTGTATAATCAAATAGTGACTACTATCATTCTAAATTTCACTATTCATCAGATTATAGTACTTATAGTAACTATTCCAATATAACTGGTAACAGATTTAAATTTACCTAATTTAATTCTGAACAGATCTGTGGTTCACTTTTGCGACTCTTATGTGTTCCAAATGTGGCTGGGACCTATTTTATAGTAAATATTTAGTTACTATTCCATTTTTCTTAGTTCGTATTGAATATGCACTAGCCTAGTAGTGTACTTACTAAAAACAATGGTAGCTAATGAATAGCTACTGGTGAAGTGGAAAAAGAAGATTGTCTCTGTTTAAATTATTAATTAAAAATAGATACTAGTAATTTGTAAGGAATGTACAAATGTATTATCATAACATGTCTTTATTTTTATTTGTTTATTTATTGTAAATAAGTTGGGAAATTCATTTGTTCTCAGATTTCCCTGCTTAAACTTTTAAGAGGATTAAAATAATATATAAACAAGCAATCTTGAAATAAAAACCTTATTTCAGTTGTTTTAGTCAAAGATCAGTTTTTCATGTGATGGAAGGGTAATAAGTTTGTGCTCTGGATCTTAAGTATGGAATAGTAAGAATGTGCTGAAGCGTCTATCGCACTGAACTGTTACCTCTAAGGGTCTGAACCTGGAGGTGCCACAACAGGCTCTTCAGTCCTTGAACTGAAGGGGGTTTGAGCTGAATGTATTGAGGTTATACCTCCAGGCAGTCTGGATCTGTTCCAGCTTGCATGTACTTAAAGGCCAAATGTAATAAAAAATCATCAAGGTGTGTAGCCAGCGGCTGTTCAGTCATGACAATCATACGAATGAGCTAGAACATCGAGTTCACTGATGCGGAAGCTCTAAGCTGTAATTTCAGTCCATGTTTAGCATAAAAGAGTAGTAATGCTTTGTTAATATCTCATTAATCATAAGTGATTTTTATCCTTAGGTGATTGCCATTGTGACAGACTCCTTGACAGACCTGGATATCTTCCATGACCTGCAGGAAGCTTGCACACGCCGCAGAGTTCCTGTCTATATTCTTTTAGACCAGTCTTCTGTCCACCCATTCTTACAGATGTGTAAAAACCTTCATGTACAGCTTGATGAACTGCTGGTATGAGTTTACAACTTAAAGCTATGTCACTTTGAAATGTCATTATTATCTGTTAAATATTAATATTGTTGTTGATTTCATATTTTAATATATTTAGTTTTTAATTACTTTTTTTAGCAAATGAAAGTACGTACCATAACAGGCTCTACCTACTACATGAGATCAGGTGCTCGGATCACTGGAAAAGTCCATGAGCGTTTCATGCTGATTGATGGAAACAGAGTGGCTACAGGTTCATATAGGTATTAGGACCCCTTTTCCACAACTCTTTAACATCTTAAAGGGATAGTTCACCTAAATATGAAAATTACATGTTGTTCCAAACATGTATGACTTTTTCTTCTGTGTAACACAAAACAAGATATTTCTAATATATTTAAGAAATGTCTGAAGTGACTTTCTTTTTATTGTTCTAAATATTTTCTGTTTTCATTTTGTGTGGGTGTGACAATGTACAATGATTATAAAGAAATGATCATGAAACATTTTGCAGAAAATTAATAGTTTAACTTTGCATATCAGTACATAATCGCCTTGACTAAACATTTATTTTGGCACTTTTTTAATCTACAGGTTTAACTGGACAGATGGCAGACTCAACAGCAGCAACCTTATTGAGTTATCTGGCCAGATAACTGAGAAATTTGATGAAGAGTTTCGCATCCTCTATGCTCAGTCCCTACCACTGCCACCGAATACAAGAGCTCCCTCTAGTGCCAGAAGCAGCCTTTTATATGACCGCCTTGTCCTCAAACCACCTGGAACGCCTCCCTCCTTCTTGGCACGAACAACAAAGACTCAACCAGAATGTCTGACGAGTACTCCAGCCAGACTTCATACCCCAGAGATCCAACAGATGAATAAAGACATTGAAGATCGAGACAGAAAGAGTAACCCAGTTTCTGATACTTCCACTGTAGGTGAAGACTGGATCGAGCAAGAACTCGGAGAGGAAGCGCTCACCTCAGATGACCGTCCTCGTTTGCCGGCAACGGATGTTACTACTCAGACTCAGACAGTCAATGTGGTGATCTCTCTCCCTGTACCTTCCTGTCACATCTCAACACAAACGACCTGCCACACCGTAGACACAAGTGTGCAAACATGCCCCGACAACAACAAACCTCTGAGCTCAAGCTCTAAATCGCAAACTTCATCCAACAGCAACCAGATCAACCCCAGTGCGTCGTCCGCCTGCAACCTTCAGGAGGTGGACTGTCACCCACCTGTCTGTTTTGCCCCTCAAGACGCCAACCTGAGGGAATGCTTCCTCAAGATCACTAAAGAACGACAGCACCACTACAGCTCCATTCGCTCCAAACTCGACCACATGGTGACACTGCTCTCTCACAAGAGGGAACTAGTTGACCTCACCAACCTGACGCTGAGGCCTGGCCTGCACAGAGGCAAAGGTCAGCAGGAGGGCAGGCAGGTTCACGGTACACATGACAATGTTATTATAGGAACATGGCCCAAGTCGAGATGTCTGCAGTAACATGAACTCAGGAGAACAGCGCTGGTGGTGGATGTATTGGTGTTAGTCTGCTGTCTTCGTTCTGCACTTTTTTAAAAATCAGAATAAAACTTAAAGATTAATCAGAAAACATATTTTGAATGATGTTATGTGAGAATGCAGTGTAAAAGTGACAAATGTGCAAAGATACTGATTTTTTTTAACTTGATCTTAACTCTACTTATTTTTTAGGATGAGGGAATTTTTAGCAGTCTTTAAATACTGTAGTGAAATAAACCAAAGTACTTTTCTTTTCAGTGCTATTTTGAAATCCAGTTCGTAATTGTCTGTATTTGGTTGTATGTTTCTTTCTGCGTTGTTTGTTTACTGTTGTGAAGTTATGATAATGACTTTTTTGAACACTATTACTGTTTTATTCATATAAAAAAAACAGTCACTCATGGATATGTGTTTGATGTGTTTTGACTCTTGGATGATGTTAGCGAAAGGACTGAATCAAAGCAGTTTTGTTTAATTGGAGACTTGATACTTTTACTATGCTAGAGGCAGTTGAATATTTATTTCACCAAGGATGCAGATAAAACAAAAGTTAAATTATTTATGATTGCCTAACATTAATAAAACAACAAATTAACAATTGTTTATTGTAGATTTTTGTGGGATTGTGGAACTTATTTATAAAGGCTGAATTGGTATAGTATATTACATTCAGCTTTAATACATATATTTTTAAATATGTACATTCTAATATAGAGAATTTATAATATACACTACCATTCAAAAGTTTGAGGTCAGCAATATTTTTTGAAAGAAATTAAAGGGGTTCTACAATGCCCTTTTCACAAGATATAAGTTTATAATAAGTCTCTGATGTCCCCAGAATGTGTATGTGAAGTTTTAGCTCAAAATACCCCACAGATATTTTTTTATATCATGTTAAAATTTTGAGGGTGTGCAAAAACGCTGTTCCCTATCAGTCGCTCACGTACGACATTACGTCGATGTGACGACGTAATTGGAATCACTTCCGGGAGCCCTATCATCTTCAAGTATCTACAGAACGACCCAATCAACGTTGGCATGTGTGAATAGCATCACATGCCCTGCCCCGCAGCGGGGGTATAATCGGGAAGCGGGTGCACGTACACATTGTCTTTCACTTCGGAGCCGAGTTTCCTATTGGTCTTCTGAGATACAGACTCCAGTTGTGTTGAAGAAATCTCTTCTCATCCTCTGTTCCTGTGTAGGTGTGATGGCGCGACAAGCGAGTGGCCGCGAGCTCAAGGCACAAACAAACTGCAGTTATAACAGCACTAAAAGTGTGGTGGGCGTTTCCCTAAAGTGTACTAGGGGTCCCTCAGCACTGTGAGGGCACTAAGAGAGTATTTATTTATTTTTTCACAAAAAAAAGCAACACAAGCGTGACCCTGTGTCCTTTTCCGGATGTCATTCCGTTTATGCATTTCTGGATGCGGTTGTTCCCTGGCGCCAGCAGACGGTCATAATAGCTGCCTCTCGGGTTTGGGCATTCAGCACGCTGAGACAGCTTTTGTGAATAGCTTGTGTTCACTATGGCAGCGTTGAGATCGAGACCCGCTTACCTCAAGGGAGGGGCAGTCCCCTCACCTATGCCCCGATCTAGTGCATATTCTGGACCTCAGAATAGGCCTACCTCGGCACTTAGCCAGGGTGATCTGAGGATTACCGTGAGGGCTTCCCCGTGAGGCAATCTCTGTGTGTCCCTCACGCCTCACAAATGCTGCCCCCGTTGGAGCCTCCAAAGGACCGTGCTGGTCCTTCTCATGGACGACCAGTCGTGTCCTTTGGAGCTCCACCTGACGACCAGATGTCGGTTGCAGCATCGGAGGGGGAGCTTCAGTCCTCTGGAGATGAGGATTCGACTGCATTACCCCCTTCGGGGAGTGTAGTGTTGCCCGAGTCCGATCCAGAATGGGCGGCTATGTTTTCCAGCCCGTCCAGGCCGCTGCCAAACCAGGAGGCAAGCGGAGGTGCAAACGACCCTGAGACGGTCGACCCAGAGGTGGATCAGACTGCTCTTCAGGAGATGGTGCTCATTCCCCCGGTGGAGGGTCGGGCGGAGAATCTTTTATTTCCTTTTCTTTTTGTTCCGCCACTGGCCCCCGGGTCGTTTCTTCGCTTTGCGTTCGACCATTGCTCCCATGTGTGAGTGTTGTGTTTGCATTCTCAACTACCTTGAAGACTGGCTCATCCTGCCCCAGTGGAGAGAGCAGTCGTGTGAACACAGGCACATGGTGCTCAGTCACCTCAGCCTCCTAGGGCTTTGGATCAACTGGGAAAAGAGCAAACTCACCCCCGAGGCATAGGATCTCTTTTCTCAGTATCGAGCTGGACTCGATCAACATGACAGCGCGCCTCACAGAGGCCCGTGTCCAGTCAGTGTTGAACTGCGTGAGCTCGCTCAGACGTAGAACAGCGGCACCACTGAATGCTCCTGGGGCATTTAGGTATCTGCAGCAGCGGTAACACTGCTCGGATTGCTTCAAATGAGGCCGGTCCAACACTGGCTCCACGATTGAGCCCCGAGATGGGCGTGGCAGAATGGCCCGCGCTGGATCCAAGTTACCCCGCACTGTCGCCAAACTCTCAGCTTGTGGTCGGACCCTACATTCTTGCGGGCAGCTGTTCTGCTAGAACAAGCGTCCAGGCATTCTGTGGTCACCATGGATGCGTCTGCTACCGGCTGGGGGGCCATGTACAACGGGCATGCAGCTTCAGGTCTGTGGAAGGGGCCTCACCTGCATTGGCACATCAACTGCCTTGAGTTGTTAGCAGTACATCTTGCGCTGGGCTGCTTCAAAACACCGCTACCAGGCAAGCATGTACTGGTCCATACGGACAGCACTGCGACCGTTGCAAACATCAACCATCAGGGTGGTCTATGCTGCCGCCGCATGTCACAACTCGCCCGCCATCTCCTCCTTCGTGCCATCTATATTCCGGGCCTGCTCAACCCTCAAGCCGAACAGCTCTCAAGGCAGCAGGGGCTACCGGGAGAATGGCGACTCCATCTCCAGGTGGTCCAGCTGATATGGAGGTGCTTCTGGACATCACAGGTAGATCTGTTTGCCGCCCCGGATACGTCCCACTGCCAGTTGTTCTTCTCCCTGACCTCGGCATGGACGCACTGGCACACAGCTGGCCCCGCGACCTACGCAAGTATGTGTTTCCCCCAGTGAGCCTTCTTGCACAGACCCTGTGCAAAGTCAGGGAGGACGAGGAGCAGGTCTTGCTTGTTGCACCGTATTGGCCCAACCGGACCTGGTTCCCGGAACTAGTGCTCCTCGCGACAGCCCCTCCTTGGCCAATTAATCTGAGAGAAGACCTGCTCTCTCAGAGACAGAGCACCCTATGGCACCTGCGTCCGGAACTCTGGAAACTCCATGTCTGGTCCCTGGACAGGACGCGGAGGTTCAAGGTGACCTACCCCAAGGGGTAGTCGACACCATCAGTTCCGCTAGAGCCCCCTCTACGAGGCGCCTCTATACGTTGCAGTGGAACCTATTCGTTGAGTGGTGTTCTTCTCACCAGGAGAACCCCCAAACTTGCTCGACCAGAGCTGTGCTTACCTTCCTGCAAGATGGGTTGGAGCGAAGGCTGTCTCCCTCCACCCTTAAAGTGTATGTTGCCGCTAGGTTTTACAGCCTATGTGTTTAGCCGGTTTCTTCCTGTGTGCTTGCTTCAACCAGCCGGTAAAACCAAAGTTCCCACTCTAGTGTTGGCTTGCTGTGCCACTCCCCTCCACATGGAGCGGATACGTGTGCTTTTTGCTCCAGTCGAGTTCCCCACTTAGGCGAACCCTGTTGAGTTCCTACTCACCCCTTCGGCAGTCAGACGTTGCAGAGCGTCTGACGCCAGGCCTAGTGCTCGTATGCTTGTGTAACTTGTGCTAGACTTGGTTCCATATGTGGTGATCCCTGTGGCGATCCCATATGCGTATTCCTCAACGACCAGCTCCCTGCAGTGAGCCCATGTCTTTCCTGCCCGGTGTTGCCTCCCCCTTCTCAGGCTGGAGCCACCCCAGTGACATCCATATGTTGCACTGCCCCTAACCGGCCAGTCCATATGTGTATTCTCCACATGTTACTGCCCTTCCGGCAGGATGTGGCTTCGGCAGCGTGCCTTTCCAGGGGAGACATCCTTTCCCAGTGTTATCCAAGAGTTCCACTGTGTGGGGTATAATGGAACAGCAGTTTGAACTTCCTCTACGCAGGTCTTCCGCCTCAGTCGGTTGGGGGTCTGAGAGTCTTGCGTAGGGCGCTGGATGTGGCAGCAACCGTGGATTTTTCGATAGGGATCCCAATTACGTCGTCACCTCGACGTAACGTCGAACGTGAACGATCGATAAGGAACGTCTCGGTTACTAATGTAACCGTCGTTCCCTGAAGGAGGGAACAGGAGACGTTACGTCCCGTCGCCACTGCTGCTGACTATCTCTGTAACGGCCTTCACAATCTCGGCTTAGGGTGACCAACCGCCCCGCTTGCATTGTACCGCACAGCATTTTCAGCCCTTGTCCCACATGTCGCATGTTGAGAAAATGTCCCGCATTTTCATCAGTCTGTTGGTTTTTAATTTTCATATTAAGAAAACATGCATGCGTAACTATGCCTTTTTAAGAAAGTATTTTAAATTAAATTTTAAATTTAACAGAATTGATCAACTTGTTGCCTGCTTTAGTTGTTTTAATTCTAATTCTAATTACATTAGATAATTTTGTATCATTTCAGTTGTTTGCTTTCTGTTCACCATGGTTTTCACAAAAATATTACATCGGCATATTAGAATGATTTCTGAAGTATTTTTACTGAAGTATGGCTAAAAATTATTATAATTATTAATATTATTGTTTTTACTGTATTTTATATCAAATGAACGCGTCCTTGGTAAGCATAAGAGACTTCTTTACATTCAAAACATCTACTGACCCCAAACCTTTGAATGGAAGTGTATTTTAAAAAATAATTTTTAATATCACTTACCTTCCATGCCTTTGTTAACTGAATTGGGAGGGTTGGGTAATGTTTTCTAAATACAGGTGCTGGTCATATAATTAGAATATCATCAAAAAGTTGATTTATTTCAGTAATTCCATTCAAAAAGTTAAATTTGGATTTTATATTCATTCATTACACACAGACTGATATATTTCAAACGTTTATTTCATTTAATTGTGATGATTAAAACTGACAACTAATGAAAATCCCAAATTCAGTATCTCCGAAAATTAGAATATTACTTAAGACCAATACAAAAAAAGGATTTTTAGAAATGTTGGCCAACTGAAAAGTATGAACATGAAAAGTATGAGCATGTGCAGCACTCAATACTTAGTTGGGCCTCCTTTTGCCTGAATTACTGCAGCAATGCAGTGTGGCATGGAGTCGATCAGTCTGTGGCACCGCTCAGGTGTTATGAGAGCCCAGGTTGCTCTGATAGTGGCCTTCAGCTCTTCTGGATTGTTGGGTCTGGCATATCGCATCTTCCTCTTCACAATACCCCATAGATTTTGTATAGGGTTAAGGTCAGGTGAGTTTGCTGGCCAATTAAGAACAGGGATACCATGGTCCTTAAACCAGGTACTGGTAGCTTTGGCACTGTGTGCAGGTGCCAAGTCCTGTTGGAAAAGGAAATCTGCATCTCCATAAAGTTGGTCAGCAGCAGGAAGCATGAAGTGCTCTAATACTTCCTGGTAGACGGCTGCGTTGACCTTGGACCTCAGAAAACACAGTGGACCAACACCAGCAGATGACATGGCCCCCCAAACCATCACTGACTGTGGAAACTTTACACTGGACTTCAAGCAACGTGGATTATGTGCCTCTCCTCTCTTCCTCCAGACTCTGGGACCTTGATTTCCAAAGGAAATGCAAAATTTACTTTCATCAAAGAACATAACTTTGGACCACTCAGCAGTAGTCCAGTCCTTTTTGTCTTTAAATGCTTCTGACGCTGTGTCTTGTTCAAGAGTGGCTTGGCACAAGGAATGCGATAGCTGAAACCGATGTCTTGCATACGTCTGTGAGTATGTGGTTCTTGAAGCACTGACTCCAGCTGCATTCCACTCTTTGTGAATCTCCCCCACATTTTTGAATGGGTATTGTTTCACAATCCTCTCCAGGGTGCAGTTATCCCTATTGCTTGTACACCTTTTTTCTACGACATCTTTTCCTTCCCTTCGCCTCTCTATTAATGTGCTTGGACCCAGAGCTCTGTGAACAGCCAGCCTCTTTAGCAATGAGCTTTTGTCAGTTTTGTCAGTGCCACAGACTGATCGACTCCATGCCACGCCACATTGCTGCAGTAATTCAGGCAAAAGGAGCCCCAACTAAGTATTGAGTGCTGTACATGCTCATACTTTTCATGTTCATACATGAAAAGTTCATCCTAACCCTTAAGTAATATTCTAATTTTCGGAGATACTGAATTTGGGATTTTCATTACTTGTCAGTTTTAATCATCACAATTAAATGAAATAAACATTTGAAATATATCAGTCTGTGTGTAATAAATCAATATAATATCCAAATTTCACTTTTTGAATGGAATAACTGAAATAAATCAACTTTTTGATGATATTCTAATTATATGACCAGAACCTGTATATGTAGGCCTAAATGCTTCCTCAGAAAAACCCTTGATCTGATTTTATTAACCATGAGAGTGAATTCAGGTAAAGTGGGCTATTCATCTCAATGAAGAAAAAAAACTTAAGGATTTTAAATGAGTGACGTAAAATGAATGAATAATGTGATTTCTGCATCATTTAGGAACTATTCAAATAAGCAAATGTGTGACACTGTTCATGTGAAGTCCTTTGTACAAAAGGTCAGATGTTCTTGTTTCCACTGAATCGCTCAAGAAAATGTATGTACATTTTAAAATTAAAGTTTCTTCCTCAAATCATATGCTGGTAATTTGAGACCAGACCTGAACCGTCGTAAAAATAATGTAGTGGATCTCGCATGAAAGGTTTTCATTCTGACTCCATTGCAAGAGTTATTTAGGCAGATATAAACAGAAAAAATATAGGCTGTATAAAAAACAGTAACCCTTATTTTAGATCAACAACTGTGTGTTCACAATGTTTACAGAAAGAAGAATTCTGAGAAGTCTGCCCTCATGTAATACCAGCAATAGTCCTCTGCTAACTGAAGAGGGCGCTATCATCTTGCACCTTGCCAGTATACTTAACGAGCTTGGTGTATTGGATAACGTTGTGGGAAAATGTATAAATAAAATCTAAATCATACTCTAAAATCACTTTGGATGCAGGTCAAGACGATGGTTTACTGATAAACAAATCAGAGGAGAGAAGGTTTGGTTATTTTACAAATAAGGCACACACACACAACTGTTCAAAAGTTTAGAAAGATTTTTTCTAAAAGAAATTGATACATTTATTCTGTTTTTACTATACTTTTATTGAACTGATAAAGTCATTAAAACTGATAATGTCATTAAATATATTTATAATGTTACAAATTTTTTCTGTTTCAAATAATTGCTGTTCTCTTAAACTATCTATTCATCAAAGAATCCTGCAAAAAAAAAAAAAAATCCACACACTTCAACTAGATAAGAAGAAATGTTTCTTGAGCACCAAATGTTAAGGATCATGTACTAAGGATTGGAATAGTGGTCTCTGAAGATTCAACTTTACCATTACAGGAACATATTACATTTTAAAATATTTTAAATAGAAAAAATATTTAATAATATTACTGTCTTCACTGTATTCTGTTTTTGTTAAAATAAATGCAATCTTCACTAGACTGAGACTCTACTTATTCTTATCTTAATCTTTCTGACCAACTTTCGAATGGTAGCCAACTTTATATTTGTGTTTTTCACACACAGGACTAATCTGCAGTGATTGTATATAATCGATTGTTTATTTGAATTGTAGTGCCATTTTAGCGTGTAAAAGTGCATTTTAAAAATGAATAAACAGGACATAAATATTTTCAACATGAAATTCAAGCAAGTAAGGCCTGAATTAATACTCAAAACAAATTAACATTCAGATGCTGTTTAATACCTTCAATTATCATACTTTCAAAAGCCACCCCTGAGGTTTACTATTAATAGCTTGATTAAACAGAGCAACAGGTGATTGTTGGCTGTTAATTATTTATCTTGTTTTCATGAGTGTTTTGAGGCACATCCACCCCCTCAGGTACCGCTCAACGACTGTCCAATGATCGCAGCCTTAATCACTCCTCTTGAGTAATGAAACCTGCTTGTGTTTTTTTAAAGCAGTGGTTATACAGTTCACGCTTAATCAGAACACTTACAAAGTATTTTTCTCTGCCTAAACCCAACCATGTGTAGGCCCATAATTGAATAACTGTTCAAAATTAGATTTTTAAATGGATTCATAAATGGAATTATGATCATGCATTACAATGGCATCTAAAGTTCCTACTTTTATGTATTATCTTTATTTGAACATCTATAGCCTATACTGATAGGGTTGTTTTTAAAGGAATAGTTCAACCAAAAATGAATTTACATGTTCCAAAATGGTATGACTTGCCTTTTTTCTGTGGAATATAGATGATGATATTTTCGAAATCTGTTTATGTCCGTATAATGAAAGTCGAAATAACATTGGACCCCATTGCCTTTTATTGTGGAGACAAAAAAAAAACACAGAGTCATTTTTCAAAATATATTTTTGTTTCTTTTAAGAAATAAAGCCAGGCTTGGAACAATATGAGGGTGAATGGTAACACTTTACAATAAGGTCTCATTTGTTAACATTAGTTAATGCATTGCCTAACATGAACAGACAATGAGCAGTGTATTTTTACAGCATTAATTAACCTTTGTTAATGTTTGTTAATAAAAATGTTCTTGTTCATGTTAGTTCACAGTGCATTAACTAATGTTAACAGACACATCTTTTGATTGATGTATGCCATTAACTAAGATTAAAAAGTATTGTTCATTGTTAGTTCATGTTGTAGTTAACTAATGAAACATTATTGAAAAGTGTTACGGGGTGAATAAATGACTTTTGCGTGAACAATCTTTTATTTCTTAACAATCCTTTACTGAGCATAGATAGATATGCCCACAGAAATGGACGCAAGAAACTCATGGCAAGATTTTTACTTGGTGGAAAACTTTACCCAAGATAAGTGTTGAAAGTGTTGTATGCTATTGGCAATTCTCTTACCATTCTAAGGGGATATGGTGCTAATTTGGCAACACATGGGTGTAAATCCATCACTAATACAGGTATGTGTCATCCCAATTAAACTAGACTCGCAGGTGGAGACCTTTTGTTACCCGTCTGCCCTTGTCAGCTCTTCTGCCCCCTCATTGGGCTCTGGTAAACATCTGACTTTCCATCAAGAGGAGACTAGAACAGTCACCATCTGGAGGAGGGTGTTTGGCCCGAGGATACAAAACAATGACATGAAAATACAAGTCAGGGGAAAACAATGTGATGACGCGTGCCAAAACGGCCCGGCCACGTCTTTTTGTAGTTTACAGGAGAGATTTCGGTTTCAGCGCCCACGCTCCTATTTTCGTCCTTCAAATGATGATGACACACGGTTGTTTTCAATCCCTGTGGATCCGGCGGAGCGCAGCATGTTCGAGTTGTTGATGGCCTGTGTAAACTTTTCTGCTCGTTCCCTGGTGTGACATGTTCTTGCCCGTTTCGTATCTGCTCCTAGTACTTTTAGAGCTCACTGGTTCATTTCAGACTGTTCCTTTGGCCAAAAAGAGCAGAGATAAATAATAATACGAGAGCTATTCGGCAGTGTTTTAGCTTTATGACCTTGATTCACACACTCTCAGCACATGAGTAATACAAGCCACATTATAGTAACTGCTGTCAGTGAAGGTAACCACTGCTACTTCTAGATGTGTGTGTCAGCACCACTGCCGAACCGTGCTATTAATAGAAGGCACAGTGTGTCTCAGGTGAAAGCAGTCTTTGTGTCCTGTGGTCTTTGCTGTGTGGGCTGTGTGTGTGGCTCGGGGAAGGTGACAGGTGCAGATCTGTGTTGTGGCCAGCTCATCTGTTTTACACTTTTTGTCCTTTTAATGCAGAAACAGTGCAGAGAGTATCTTGGCTAGTACAGGAGGAAAAGTTCTATATATTAGGGACGCACAGTATATGCACAATGTACCATATAAGTCAGTATTAAAGATATTTATTTTTCTTTCATCTAACACTTTTATACCAACAATAAATCGGATGGATTCATACAAAACAGATGGAAAAAACATGCAATATAAAAGTATAATTTTTCAATTTATCGGTCCCAGTTGATTTCCCTTTTATAAACTACTAATAAATCTGATGCATTCATACAAAAAAAGTATGTTCAATATCATACTGCTTATTGGTCAATATTACTTTTTTTCAGTATCAGACAATATTTATTTATTTGTGGATATTTAATATTCATGTTCTCCTATTTTTACTTTTAGTTTACCTCTGCTGTCATCTAATGCTGGCTTAAAGTTCATCTTTAAAACACTAATCATTTAAAAACAGTGTTTAATGTCATCTTTAGCAAATCTCAAAATGAATACCCATCTGTATGTTGTGATGCTAAAATTTTTTAGTGTATTATTTTTAATTCGTTTAGAATTTTAATAGGAGTTATTTATTATCGGTTATCTGTCATAACATGAATATAATTCTTGGCTTATTGCATCAGCCAAATATTTGTATGTTTGAGCATCCCTAATAAAATACAGCAAAATAGCATTAGTATTAGTAAAAAGTTAAATAGTGAATTACAAAACTGCATTAGTGAAACACTATTATCCCCATCATGACCACAAGTTTCGGTTTAAATTTCAATAAAGATTAAGGTAAATCATGAATCTTTTATCTTTTTTTAATATATTAAGATCAAACAATCTGATTGCATGCGGTTAAAGAGATGCCTGAGAGGAGAGCGCTGTTCAAAACAGATAAGGCCCCTTTCTGCTTCACTCACTCACCCTCATCCAACGTTTCCTGCTGCCTCATAGAGTCTTTATCTCAACCCATCTCTTAACTCGGATATACCGCAAACCCTCTCACTCTCACGGTTTAACCAGTCGCAGTCGAGGAGGCGTACTTGCTCTACCAGCTCTCTTTCCATCTGTCTCATCAGTTTAAGACAGTGTGAAGATACAGCTGATCCTAAGAGCTGTTAACGCTTTTCTAAAACATCCACTATAGCTGTGACCAAATATAAACAGTTGACATAAATATTCACTTTCAAGATAAGGAAAATCCTTATATGTTCATCACATTTCAACTTACTAAAATGAATGGGTGGGAAAGGAGTTGCTGGTGCTTGGCTAGCTGTTAAATAACATGTGTACTCTTGGTCATTGATCATCACCTTCTCAGTGCCTGTTTCACAGACTCTCCATTCACTTATTGATTCATGCAAATTGATTTCATATGGATTTTGTGATGTAATCTATTAGCTGCTCATGTGTCTGCTAAAGGCTTTTAAATGATCAGACGAATTGAGCTGTCGGCCGAATGAGGTCAAGAATAATGATCTGGGATAAACTGCAAAGAAACTGAAAATGAAACAAAGAATGTTAGAAAAAAAAATTAAACGGAAGGAATA
This sequence comes from Siphateles boraxobius, assembly GCF_051911475.1. Lineage (NCBI taxonomy): Eukaryota > Metazoa > Chordata > Actinopteri > Cypriniformes > Leuciscidae > Siphateles > Siphateles boraxobius. Next base: position 24,638,695 of record NW_027509141.1, read on the forward strand.
TGAAATTACTGAGAAAGGAAACAGGGAAGGTCTAGTTGATTTAGATGATTTATATTGCATAAAATAAAGCTTGATTTCGGAGTATATATTTTGATTGACATTTTTTATTAAATTTTAAGCATAAATGGTCTTGTCTTGTGTTTAAAAACAATTTGCCAATGGGGTAAAACTAGATTCAAAATATATTCTCTTATTTTCTTATGCATTTTTGTTGTATTTTGTATGCATTTTGGGTAACACTTTATTTAGACAGTCCTGCATTCCAATTGCTTTGGGCCTAATAAGTCTTATTTTTTAGGGTGGCCAAGGTCAATGATCCTTCATGGTTATCTACTGTTTTACATTTAAAAAATGATACTAAGATGAATTTCTTACGTAAAATGGTAATATTGTTGTAGAACAATAAAGAAGCAGCAATTCCAATCACATTATTAAACAGCCAGCAGCAAAATTGCTTTTTATTCTGGCTGACCTTTTGCAAAATGAATAATATTTATTCTTTAAGCTCAAAATCAGTTTCAAATCACACTTTGGATTCTTCAGCCAAACAGCTTTTTGATTGTATAGCAGACATTTATAAACATTCACTGTCCCTTTAACAGCCCAGGGGGTTACAATGCATGTTTGAAAGATTGAGAACTTAATGCAATCATGAAACAATTAGTCAAAAGCACTTGTGTGAACGCTGCCTGAATTATGCAGATGGTGCAGATCTGTATTTCTCCTGTGAGGTGCTATGAACTTGAATTAAACTCAAGGGTATGGCCTGCTCTCCAAACTGGCTGCATGGCCAAAAGAACAAAACAAATCGGGGTGACGTCTTCTACACGTGCTGGCGTTTATCATGCTACATTCACTGGCAGTAATGTGTTTAGACGCATGTCAGGACCACTGTTGTTGGGATGGAGGGGGATGGGAGACTTATCTAGTACTGCTAGATCAGCACAACTTTGATTTCATTGATTGAGTCGACTGCAGAGGACATCTCAACAGTCATATTACACAAAGAAAGGAATGTAGCTTACATTTTCTGCTACATGTCTATATAAACATCACGCTCTTCTTAAATAACAAATACATTTAAAGCATATGTTTAATATTAAATTGCCTTAATAAAACTATAATATAATATAATTAATGTAATGTAATATTACTGAAAAATAAATGTATGTGTTTGAATTACAGATAAAATGTTCATCCATTTTGATTACACACTTTAACATAAACAAACTAATACAATTAATGTGATGAATATGTGTCAGTCATATATAATGAAACTGGCAATAATTCTGTAAGAGTACTAATACACGTAATGTTTTAAATACACAATAATCAGGTACATGTTACAGGTACATATAAATGTATCATTAATAAATTTAATTTGTTTCGATCTCATACATTTTAATAAGTGAATATTGCTTGTCCCAAAGCATGTTCATACTTTTTCAATGAATAAATGTAACTATTTACACAATGAACATGATTTATGCTGATTCTAAACCATTTGGGGGAAAAAATGCATTTTTAAAATATCATTATTATGTAAAAAAACAAAACAAATATGCAAATAGTTCATAAACTATACCACAATTTTTTTGAGTGCAGAAATCGTCCCCGTTTCATTTATGTATGACTGGCAAATATGCATCACATTAAGATTTTTAGTTTGTTTATGTTAAAACTGTGTAGTTTAAATGGATGGATATTTTATTTGCAATTCAAAATATTTTTTGATACATAACATAACATACAATATATAAACATTTGATTCTTAATACCATTGTCAAAAAATCACGTCTAAATTTTATAAAGTAATTTAAAAACAAAAGTTTTAGGTTTTTTTTTTTTTTTTTTTTGTAGCATATAGTATTTATTTTAGTTTCTTTTTTCGATGTATCTCATTATTACCTTAGTGGAGTGATGACATGCATATTTAAAATGAATTAAATCTGAGTGAATGCCTAAAAGTCTATTGATATTTCCCTAAATTGAATAGGCCTACATAAAAACGAATCTTGTAATTCCTGGTATACTTCATTATACATTAGGAGAAGACTTCCATGGAACACCCTGTTGGCCAATGTCAAGCACTATTGTAATGACTTATGACTCATTATGGAAGCATAGATAAAAAAAGACAGCGTATCTGTGTAGTTTTTAAGTGTTTTAAGTAGCTCATTTGTTTTCTGTCAGATCATCAGTACGAGTTATTATGTATACAACAACAGACATCACAGAACATCCTAATCCTGTGACTGACAAACTTGCAGTTTTCTCACACCACAGAAAGACTTTCTGCAGACTCAGTGCTTTGTTTATCGGCGGTATTTATACACTTCTTCTTTATGGTGGCTTGACAGCAAGGAGTGGCACGCTACTGTTCTCAGTATCACAGTTTGCTGTGGAGGTGACGGACTAGATCTTTTCCCATACTTGTATATTTCTTTCTGTCTCCATAACAAAAACAACTAAATGCTTGTTTACATTACAGTGATATGGATATTTGCATGAATTTGATCGTAAAAACCACCAGCAGTTACAATGAAAGGGGTCTGTTTTTTAAATCATGGCATCTGTCTTCACATTTACGCACAGACAATAAAGTCACAAATGTGTCAAATGTAATTGAGGTTTTCCCTGCTGACCATGACGTTCTGTGCATGTCAACTTTAAGAAGTTCCATGTCTATAGATTACAAAAGGTGTCTCATTGCATTGTACAACCCGCCTTTTGGTTTATAAAGATGGATGAGCTGCTGATGCATAAACAGATAAAATAGCTTGTCACTGTGAAGGCCGGGGGCCGAGATGCCAGATCTACTCTCACTTGGCTCCTGTGGGACGGTGGGTTTCTTCACCTTTCCATCAGGTATGAAAACAAGGTCAGAGAGCAAGGAAGAGGAGAAACACTGACTGTATGACTGCATGGGGATGGAGCATTTGCCTGTTTCTCACAGCGTTTCTTTAACTATGGGAACTTTTAAAGTTAATTTGTTTTACCAACATTGGATATCATTTTTTTTTAAAGAATTAAAACTTTCATAAAGCAAGGGCACATTAAATTGATCAGAAGAGACAGCAAAGACTTTTAGACTGTGAAATAAATGCTGCTCTTTCTATTCATCAAAGAATCCTGTTTTTTTTTTAAATCATGGTTCCCACAAAAATGTTAAGCAGCACAACTGTTTTCCACATTGATAATAATAAGAATGTTTCTTAAGCAATAAATCAGCATATTAGAATGATTTCTGAGGGATCATGTGACACTGAAGACTGGAGTAATGGCTGCTGAAAATTCAGCTTTGCCATCGTAAATTGGATTTAAAAATATATTAAAATAGAAAACAGTTATTATAAATTATAATATCCTTTCATTTTTCTGTATTTTAAATGCAACCATGGTGAGCATAAGCATATAAATCTTACTTCAAAAACATCATACAAATCTTACCAACCACAAACTTCTGAACAGTACTGTATGTATTGTGCTTGAGACTATCCTGTGGTAGAAATGGCATTTTATACATTTTTAGAATAAAATGGCTTGCTAAAGATAATTTTATTGCAAGCATTTTATATATTGCATATACAACTAAATATTTTCACACATTTGCTCTAACAAAATTATATTTATTGGAATGACACACAAAAATATATCTTCTGTATATCTCAGTAATATTTTAGATACTAGTTTTTATTAGCTAATATTTTTTATTTTCCAGTTTGATTTCAATTTAAGTTAAAAATATGTCTATTTAAAAAATATATATTTTCATTTCAGTTTTAGTTTTTACAACACGTTCAAATAAATAAATATTAGAAATGTTGCCTAATATTTGGCAACTAGTTAAAATAAAGTAAGTTTAGGTTTTGTATATATTTTTTTTGTTTTTTTAAGGTTTTGGCTTTAGTTAACTATAATAACCCTGCTATATCTTTTACATCTCATATCTGATTGCATGCATGCTTATTACTGACCAAGTGCACTCAATAAAAAATAAAATAAATAAAAACATTATTAAGACCCACGTTTTTGAGGGATTGTCATCATTTGTGTAGAAATTTATACAAATCATTTTTAAACAATAAATATTGAAATGGTTTATTGTAGGCCTACTATTTGTTAAGATTATCATAGTTTTAATTAAAATAAACTAGATAGAAATAACAATAAAATCTATGCAGGTATTTAGAATTTAGCAAAAATGAAATCATGCTAAAAACATTTCCAAGGGAATTTAAATATAACAGAAAAGAAATTACCCTGTTGTTCATGAAACACCCATCAAAAAACTCACAATACACAAAACCATATAACCAAACAAAGCTATTACAAAAAACGTATACATGCAGTCTCATTTCGAGAAACAATAATGCAGATAAATGTTTGTGGTTCCCATTTGTAGCTGTGAAATGTTACCTCAAATTAACACATTACTTCCCCATTCTGTTGAAGCACATAAGCCAGAGTGAGAGCGTCAAATGCCCTTGGTGGTGAAAGTGCTGACGAGCCAGTTTGACATGAGATGGCGAGGACTGATAACACCTTTTGAAGCCTGATCCCTATTTGCCACCTGTGGGAAAGCTCATCTTCTCTGCCCCCCATGTTCTTTCACCATCATGGTCCTGTCACACTCTACCAGCCGGTTTCAAGATCAGCAGACAAACATGATATTAAGGAGACAAAAAGCCAAACGCTGAGCTGATTCATTATTTGCGAGGGTTATTGTCAAAACCATATGAAAATCCATTACTTGAAATAAAATAAACATTAACTAAAATAATAAAATAAAATTAAGCCAAGGCAACGTTTCTCATTTTCGTTTAGTACTAAAATAACTAAAACTAAATCAACTAAAGAAACTACATGAAAAAAATTATAAAAATGACTACAATGAAAACAGAAAATATAAAAATAAAATCTAATTCAAAATATTTACTAAAACTATAAAAGTACACTGATAAAAATGATTCTGTGGTGAAGTAAAGAAATTAGTAAAGAAATTTAAGTTTAAATATCAACGTTAGAAAATTAAGTAAAACCTACTCAACTTTCTGACACGGGTGTTCCCATCATGCACTGGGGCAGGAATAATTAATATGGTTGCATTTTTTCACTATAATTGCTTTTGTTGTTAGGTTAGGTAACTTGCTGTTTTATGACATCTGGAGTTTATTTTAGACTTAAAATGACATGTTCATACTGATCCATGATCCAACGAATGTTACCGTTATTGTGTATTGTGTACACAATACTGTTACCGTTATTGTGTATTGTGTACACTTTGGATGTGCCAGTTTTAGACAATACAATTAAGAAGATTTCTGCTATATCTGTAATGTGTATATCTACCCTGCTGCTTTATGGCATACAAGGAACCACTGTCATTTATCCATTACACTATCAATTACCCCATGTTATCCTGCTACATTTGACCCATACATTACATTAAGATGAAGACATGTTGAAAGTCTGTATTCTATGAAAAACTTCTGTCTTTAATTCCATGGACCATCGTGACACATTTCTGAGCTGATTGGGTAATTTAACTGTTTGGCGAATGTACAACTGCCAGCGAAGCACTGCAAATCTATAAAAGCTCTGTTTACTTATAGCATCTAGTTTGGCTCCAGGTTTAGAAACAAATCTTCTTCAGAAGACATCAGCTGGACACGTCTATCTCACTGTTTTGTGTGCTGAAATATTCAGGATGCAGTCTTGGCGGCTCCAGACTTACGGCCTTGAACTTTTTGTCAACTCAGTGCTCATGAAATGTTCAGTCTTTAAGTTTGTGGCTTTAAAATAAAAGAGTCCACATGAGGCTTTAACAAAAGCATGACCAACTGAGCTTTTATGGCCGGTTTAATCCTGTACTTTAGCCAGGCTAAGGCAAGTGTATCAGTGGCAGAGGTTTGAGAGGGAGAAGGAAGTGACAGTGTGGGAGGAAGCCTGAATTCTTCCAGTGGGTCATGTGTGTGTTGTGTGCTCATGAAGTGCTGTCATCAGTTCTGACGCACAAGAGACCAGCCAGCATCTGCTTATCTGAGGTTTTCTTCTATAGAAATGTACAAGACACTTGCAAAGGTCGACATAAATCTGAGTTTCCACTTGTAAACTTATTGCAAAACCTATTAGAATGCGTGCAGTAAAATACTCAAAATGCTGGTCTAGTTCACCCAAAAATGAAAATTTGGTCATTATTATGGTGTAAAAAGTGTATGGCTTACTTGTTTTTGTCCTTACCATGAAAGTTAGGGGTCTAAAACAACACTGGAGCCCACTGACTTTCATCAAAAAACATTCTTCTTTTTTTTCCGAACGAAAAAGTCTGTTACGACATGCAGCTGAGTTAATTAAAACTATCCCTTTAATCGCAGGTTTGACTTTGATATTCAGCACTACACTGCTGCATAGTGTTGTAGTAAAATCAGTTCCTAGAACTTACCGAAAGTGAGACGATTCATTGATACAAAGTGCTTGTGAACGGTAAATCATAATGAATCACAACACCCCCACTAGCTGTCATTGCTCCAAACGCAGAAACAAGTGGACATCCTGAGCGGAAACCACTAACCCCACCGCCGCATTGCATTCCTTCACTTCATCTCCCCTCACTCTTGAACAAAGTCACTTGACCAGACCCCTATTTAGGAAGTGAAAGAGGAAGCTCCATATATCCCCATCCATCCTTACTGCCACACGGCTGCTGCTGTTCACGTGAGGGGTGAGAGAGATAGAGGACATTGGTATTATCCACACTAAAAAACAGCCTGAAAGCAGGAACAGACCAGTTCTGACCAGCCAAGTTCTGCTTGAGAGATCAGGCACTTTGACTCAGTGTTCGGCCAGAGGATGTTACTTGGGTACTGTACTATAACTGCAGGTGGACGAATGTACAAAAATAAAAAAAAAGGAAAACTAGACCTCAAAATGTTCTACATGGTACACGTAGTTCTCATTTTAATATGATTAATCAATATTATTACATGTATAATTTTAATATAAAATTAGAAATGTAAATTATATAAAAATGTTTAAATGTAATACATATAATGCATCTTATTTTAAAATGATAATTGAAATAAATATAGGCTACATAAGTTGTAAATCAATTATAAATGTATATTACATAAAATGTATAAATATATTTATTACATTTTTATAATATGCATTTATATTATTATTTATATTGTATAATATATTTATTTCATTTATAATTTTAATATGATATACATTATAATGTATATTATATTGAAATTACAAATGAAATAAATATATATAATTATAAATAAAAATGAATAATACAAATGCTAAAATAAACAAATGCTAGACTGTAAAATTTTCTACAAGGCACAAAGTAATTCTAATTTTAATATAATTAATCAATATCATTAAATATTATTCATTATTATATATTTGATCATTAATATATATATATATATATATATATATATATATATATAAATTATCACTGTATTAAAATAATATTATATTTAATATATACAATTGTAAATGTATGTGTAATAAACAATGTATATTATATTAAAATTATAAATGAAATAAATATATATATGTATTTTATCATATTGCAGTAACAGAAAATTGATAACATAAATACAACTATAAATTACAAAACTATAAATGTAATAAAAACAAAATTTTTAAAAAATTCTGCCAAATAATATAGTTTTAAACTTGTGAACTTTAAAATTGTTTACAGTTCGCGAACAACGTATAGCAAGCAGACAAATTTATACATAATAATAATGGAAATACGTGTGCATTTATGTGCACGGCTCATCGGATCAATTCACAACTGTCCGTTTTACAACCAGAATATGTTTACAATTGAAAAAGCCACTGTTAGTGTGTTATCAACTTTTTTGCGCTTTTGTTTGTTCTTGGTCTCTTCCTGCCTCAGTATTTCAGTGACCCTCTGATGCCACAGAGAAGCAGACACCTTGGGTGTAAAGTGCTGACTCAATGGACCGAAGGCAGAGTGGGGGAAGGAGGGGACTGGAGGACTCAGACATTAGCCACAATATCTCATGCGCAGGGAGAGAGGTTGTTAGTGACTTTTACAACTGCACTGCGTATGCCGTGATAAAACACTGTACATCGAGTCATGTCTCACTACAAGAGCACCATAGAAAAACAAAACACCAATGATATATAGAATTACCTACATTAAAAAAGTGCTGGTCATACAAATGCAACCCGAAGAAAGAAGATTAACTATGAAAAATACACAGCAGACAGCTTACAGAACATAACACTGATTTGAGTGAATGTCAGTCATGATGAGTGAATCGCTAAAATCTAAAGTCACATTATTCCAATTTTTATTGATCAGAGTCCACAATGCTTTCAATCATTCTCGCTTATGAAGGACAAGCTCACCCTAAATGGGATGAGAAAGAGCCCATAAATCTGTTGCTTCGTGAAAAACTGCTTTTGCACCTGTGACCCTGTATTGCACAGGTGGCACGTCATTACAAAGAGGTCAATCTTGCACTAACTGTTAAGGAGCAGTTGACAACAAGGTCGAGGGTTAAAGGCTGTTTTGCCACACATGTTGTTTAGATCCAGAGAAAAGGAGAGTTGTGTAAACCAAAAATAACAAGATCTATTTATGTCAGTGTTGTGAAAGTGTATCAGCACTACTGCTTTAATCATTTCATTTACTTTTATTAACAAAGTGTGCAATCCATATTTGCCTAGTTTAGATTTGCATATTTAAATCCTTTTAATTCACCACCAAAAGTGCAAATATTCTAAAGCTACATTGTTCGTGGTTTAGGGTTTAGATTACTCATTGTTCTTGTAAAGTTTGTTGGGCTAGCTGTTATTGGAGTTATATAGTACAACAATTACGTACAAGAGAAATGAAGCGACAGTTCGGATGGATGGCCTTTGCTTTCCTCTTAAGGAGAGGGCAGAGGGCTAAACTTATTTCCACCTTGGTACAATCAGTGCCGTGCAGCTCTTCTCCGAGTCTCTCGAGTCATTAGAAACACAGTTGTCTCAGGAAACAGCCGCTAAGCAAGGTCAAAGGTTGCTGCCAGTAGACATACCTGCGTTCTGTTTTTTTTTTATGCTCACATGATATTTTATGTGTGTGTGCTGATGCATTTGTGTGTGTTTCAGGTCAATCTGTGTTGACTTTTTATGAACAATGTGGTTGATTGGTTACATATAAAACATGCGCATAATAGGCCTACATACAAAAGTACGAAAGATTAGGGAACTCAAATACTTTTTTTGCTTCAAAAATTTATTCTGGAGGTAACAATGCAAATCACAATCATTTCCTCTTCAAAAGTTCCAACGAACAATTCTTGAAAATGGTACAACTGATTAATGAAACAAATGAAAGACATAGAAAATGTTCAAACAAACAAAAATGCCAATGCAATGCATCTATTGCCAAAAGGGTCAAATGTCATTTGCATAGCTGAGATGGCTGTTGTGAAAACTCAAAGATAAAAGATATACATTATCAAAACCAGCTTGACATGTCAGAGATAAGGTCGAGTGGAAATATAAAATACTAAATAAGAGAACTAAAACTTTCTCCTCCGCTGACAAAAACAAACAAAAAAAAACATAAGATGGTTTGCTGGTCTTGCAGCTGGTTTTAGAGGGGTTTGAGGCATCAGACCAGCAAACAATCTTATTTCTAGTTTAAGATGTTTTTAGCAGAAACTTAAAAAAAATCCTGAATACATTTTGAACTACCGCAAAAACTCGGGCGATGATGGATTTTCACAAGAGGGTCCGTTACTCTGGCAGTTCATTCCGACAACTAGCCTCTCGCATTTGAGTTTATATGCGTCCCTCTCGCGCACCAGCCGACTGAGCTCGTGCTTCAGCTGCTCCACTTGCGTCGCGAGGTTCGTCTTCTCGTGCTCCAGTGTGTGTTTCTGCTGAACGCGTTTGTGCCGGCACGACTGAGCGTACCCGCGGTTCTTCAAGGTACGGCGTTTCTGCTTCAGGCGGATAATATCGTCCTTGCTCATGCCTCGGAGGTGTCGGTTGAGCTCGCGCACAGACATGGACACCAACTGCTGGTCGGAGAAGCGGCTCTCCGCGCGCTCGCTGCGCCTGTGGTGCGTCTGATGGTGGGACTTAAGGTGCGTCACGCCTTGAGATGAGCAGTCGATATGCTGCATTAACTGATCCATGCTTTTGCCGTGCGCAAAGCCGGGATTGTGGCCGAGCTCGGTGTACTGCTGCTGCTGATGATACTGATGCACACTCGGCGCGTGGAACTGACCCATGCTCCTGTATCCCTCCATCTCTGCCTGGTGGAGCTGAGGCGGGTTTGCATGCATGAGATTCGCACTTAAAGCTTCCCGGACATCCTCGGGTGTTAGTTCAAGACAGTGTGGATCTGCGTGCTGTGGATATGTCCCCGTGCTCAGGGTCCAGTAGAGATCGTCAGCACTGCTTCTCTGTCCACTCGGGCTGAAGCTCGGTGATGAAGGGACGGAGCTGCACGGGGTGCTCACGGGTGTGCTGGACACGGAGCCTGGCACGTGTAGACCGCACTGCTGGATAAAAGAGCGCTCTGGTCCCAAAGCTGCAGTCTCCTTCTTCACGTCAAACCTCATGTCAAAGTCACCGTAGTCCATATTCAGCTGATTTTTTGCCAGCTCCAGAAGACCATGATGCTCCGCCGTCATGATGCCTAAAGATGTTTCGATGAAGTGAACAACTTATTACTGTGGTTCAGGTTGCATTAAGGTTCTGAAAACACACCTTAGGCTATAAAATCGAGCTGGCTGTGAAGACACCGATTTCAACCACTCTCCTGAACAATTTAGCCAACGGAAAGTTAGCAGGTTTTCGCCTTCAGGTCTCAGATGGTCTCTCGTTGACCAGCGCAGGATGTATGTTGAAAAGAAAGTAAATCTCGCTGCTTTAAAAGCAGCCGCGCAGCGAGACCACGCCCTCTTTCCTATCAGCTGTCACTCTCACCAAAACACGTCCAAGTTACATTTAGGCTTACCTCAAATCAAAAGAAAAAAAAGCTGTATTTTGTACAACGAAAAAGAAACCTATTAATAAGGTTAGCATACTTTTTATTTTCAAGTTTTCCAGGGTTGACTCTCAGTATAGCTATTTGATTCTCACTAAAGGCCTATTGTTTTATTTATTTATTATATTTAAATAAGTAGGCTAGGCTATAGGTCAAAGGCAGTGCAATAAACAAGCTACCACAATACACTTTCCAGTATAATGATCTGACAGTCACAAGCATTACAATATTGTTGTACAGTTTTGGTGACTGTAGGCCTATATTTCACAGTTCCTATAATTGTTATTAAATAAACCTACACAGGCCTAATGTTAATAGGCCAACATTTGAGCTACAATCTGATTATAATGTCATTGTAATGTCATAATTGTCATTGTAAAATATACTGGCTGGTGCAACGGAAGGCCACACGATCTTAAAGTTGGCCTCTCCAGCAACTGTGACCAATAAAAATAAAGAGAGAGCATAGTCTACAAGACCATCAGGGTAGCACATGACACTAAATTAAAGCTATAAGCATGAACTGAATAACATAAAATGCAACATAAAAATGTAGGCTACTCCAATGTACATGAAAGATAACAAAAATAAAATCTTTCTTAAATAAAATCTAAACATCTCAAAAGTCTGGGAATGCCATTTCCCCTATTCATTATAGCTTAACTTATAACATCTCCATAATTTTAACAAGTGTATTTCATTTTTATTGCTGTGTGTATTGCTGGGTTTAATTTAACGGTGTTCACTGTTGTATTTTTACAGTATATCATAATAAAAAAAATTCTGCAATGCAGTAATGAGGATGCAAAACAATTATGATGATTTAAGCGTGAGATACCTGGACGTGTTTCAGTTTTGTGAGATTCATGTTGCCAGTGAAAAACAAAACAAAAAAACTGTATAACTCCTCTCCCCTCAGCCATGTAAGACAGTGCAACTATAATCCTATACTGAAAATAAAGTTTAAACACCTAACTGGAAGCAAATTTGAGATGAGCCAATATAAAAGTTAAGATGGTATTTGGACCCAATGATAAGCCCAGGTTAGAAGATCATCAGAAAACGCATGCAGTATGGTGTATGTTTCTCTGATAACTCTTTTACTGACACCATGTGGCCATTGTGTGAAACGGCTGTTATGTTTTCCAAAATGTGATAAGGTATAGGTAATTTTTACATTTATAGGTAATTTTTACAGTTAAGACAACATCCGTCAGTGCATCTGCTTTTAAATGTATTATCTGGAGAAGGTTGGCTGTAAAATCTCCCTAAGCTTGGGAAAATATTTTTTGAGAGAGAAAGAGAGAGAGAGAGAGAGAGAGAGAGAGAGAGAGAGAGAGAGAGAGAGAGAGAGAGAGAGAGAGAGAAAATATTTGTATACAAAACATTTCAAAGCATTGAATAACTGGTGCCTCGGTTCACTGTATATTTAGTAAACACAAAAGCACCAATAAAGCGAAGAAAACAAGAGCAGAGCCTTGACAGAACATTCATGGACCAACTGGGAAACATTCAAAGTACAATGATGTCAAGACACCAAAAAGCTGAGATAATGATTGCCGGAGAACAGCTAAGGTACGCTATATATATATATGTATATATATTCACAAAGCTTAGTCCCAGGAGGACATTTACACAGTCTAAATAAATCTCACCTACTCACACTTGCAAGACTTTATTAAATATTGTATTATTTGTTGGATATTGAAACATTATTCTGTTATACAGTAGCCTAGGTAATATTATTATTTTTATATATTATAATTTTTACATAATAAGGGTTCTAATAATCTGTGTTTTGAAGATTACGACTACATGATAGCAAGTTGATTAAGGACCACAGACACCATTTGCGAACGTACCCGAATTGTTTTGTGGCTCAGGAGTTAACTGATTGGCTGATTGCTCATAAAGAAGTGTCTGATCGAGAGACTGCTGTCCAGCTCATGCAGTACCTCATGGACCATGATATCATTCATCACGGTAGAACATTATTTACTGTACACCAAATAACAAAGAATATGATACAGCAAGGTCATTTCTGCTTTCTGTGTTGTCTCATATTAGGACCCAATTATTTGACTCTTTGTGTTTTGACTGAATTATTTGACTCTTTGTATACATTTTCAATGTATACTTTACAATTTTCTCATCTTAATAGTGTGTGATAAGTGGCCCGTGTTCAAAGATGCCAAATATTTGTACAGATTCAGAAAAGATGATGGCACATTTCCTTTCAACGTAGAAGTTAAGATCTTCATGCGTGGACAGAGGCTGTATGAACAGTAAGACATTTTCACAGGAAGTAAAAAAAAACTTAAATGTAATAAAATATTTCTATTTCAAGTAAATGCTTTTTAAAACTTTCTATTCATCAAAGAATCCTGAAAAAATGTATCACTGCTTCCCAAAAACATCAAGCAGTGCAATTGTTTCTTGAGCAACATATCAGCATAATGATTCCTGAAAATTCAGCTTTGCCATCACAGGAATAAAATACAAATTATATTCAAATAGAATTATAGAGTTTATTTTAATTTGGCTTTATATCTCACAATATTACTTTTTTATGGTATTTTTAATCAAATAAATGCAGCATTGGAGGGTGTAGATCTTACCGACCCCAAACGTTTGAATGTATAAATTAACATTAACCTACAATTGCTGTAAAAGTATTTTCATTATTAGTCTATTTTTCAAAATGCTTGTCTCAAAATTCATCTGTTGCTTTTTACAGTTTGATTACAAGCAAAGACTCCATCTTACAGCTGAGACAGGAAAAGAGAGTGGATTATGAACGTTCTTTCCCTGGTTACATGTTAATTGATTGGCTGCTACAGAATGGTGAAATAGAGAGTAGGCGGCAAGGACTAGATCTCTGCAAGGCCCTACTGGAGCATGATATCATTCAGCATGGTAAGAAATATTATGATAGTGTGTGTATTATTTTGCCACTAAGTCAAAATGCACTGCCTGTGAAGTTAATCTAATGCAACATACCTGAGTATTTAGCAATAACTTATTCAAGCTTTGCCTTGCTGAAACACTCCACTCTTCATTTCACTCTGCAGTCTCTCTGAAGCACCACTTTTTTGACAGCGGGTTGCTGTATCAATTCTGCATTAACTTTCGCCGGCGGCGACATCTCTCTGAACTGCTGCATGAGACAGAGAATGAAGAGGTTGAATGTATAACACAGCATAACCAAGACCAGGCTGACAGTCCCTTCACACTGCGCAAAACTTCTCCATCTGAGAGCAACACTGACTTCTTATCTGGTATTAAAATTATAAAAAAATACTACAAATATATTTCCATGCATTGATATGGAGAGTTAGAGCTTGAGATGCGGTACTTAGGCAAATAGCTCAATTTATTCAGAGTGACTTTCAGCACAATAATTGCTGGGTCAGCCCCCTCTGGAGCAATATAGCAGTATGAAGTTAAGTACCTCGCTCAAGGGCACAGCTGAGATATCACAGCATAATGAGCGCAGTAACTCAACATTTCCGTGCACATCCATATATGCAACCTGCAACCTTTGTGTCAGCAAGCTAGCTCCTTAACCTAGAGTTTCTCATTATTTTATTTTACACCAAAGGCCCCTTTTCATAACCCCAAACTATTCATGGACCCCCAGACACACAACAAAATGTAATACTGGACTACCAGTTGGCCAATATAACAATATGAGCAAATTGCTGGAAAAAAAGAAAAAAAATATATAATTATATATATATATATATATATATATATATATATATATATATATGTTGTATATTACTCTGTATATGCATTTAATATGCAGCCTTGATGAACATAATACACTTCTTTCAAAAACAGATTACGTGAATAAACTTTTCTAATTCATAATTCTGATTTCTAATTACAGTTGAACCTGCTAAGGATTTAAATGTGCCTACAGATGGACACTGTGGAGGTTTGACCCACCAGCAGAACAGTTCATGTGGATACCCACTCACTGTTTCTCTTACCGCTGCTCTTGCACTACGATGCAATCCTACATCAGGTTATAGGACAGCATCTGCATGCTTTTGAAAATTTGTTACACATTTGTTATATTTCAAAGTTTTTATTTTTTAGCGGAAAAGATTGCTAAAAATAAAACTAGTGACATTATTCTCTCTGTTGGCAAATTCTGAGCACAACAATAAAAGTGTATTATTGTTATTGGCAGTGCTGAAAAGACATGTAACCTGTGAGGAGCTGTTATCTCCAGGTGCACCTTATATAAAAAGAGTTCTTACGGTAAGTCTTGCATATCATGCTCAGCTAGCCATGAAAAGAACCTTGAACTATTATTTTTTTTTAATGTGAGTTTTATAATTAAAGATCCTCGGTGATGACCTAGGCTGGGGCATTGTGGTACGGGGAAAATCACCTTGTTATGTTCAGGCAGTGGATCCCGGAAGCCCTGCTGCGGCAGCAGGAGTTAAGGTGATCATAACATGTAAACACATTGCTTACACAATAAAAAATTTGAATCCATCATCAGTTGGTCTCCAATCTTTTTCTTTTTTTTGTGCTTAGGTACGCCAGTTTGTGTGCCGAGTGAATGGACGCAGTGTGCTTCACCTGGACTATCGTACCCTCTCAAAGCTGGTGATGACTGGACCCCGTTTTGTTACTTTGGAAGTGATGCAACCACTGGATTAATTCGGCATGGATGGAATAAAAAAATGTATACATTTTGAAATGAGTCACTACATGTAGTGCTAGGTGAAGGTTGTGCAATATTTTTCTCCTTATGTCATGTAAATCTTCCAATATATTAATATCATATAATGGGAAAATATATTATTTGGTGGTTAAAATAAAGAAATCATTACAAAAAAAAATCGAATGGATTCTATGTCTGCTTGGAGTTTTGGTTTTACACAGAGGTGGCGTTTGCAGTTCGGAGGCCCGTTTCATAGAAACAATTGGAGGGCCCCATCATTCAGACAAACAATTCGTTCATTCAAAAATAGACAATGATATTCTAAGTCTAAAATGAAAGTCACCATTTTATTAACTATCAGAATAATATTAACTTCTTGTTTGTTGAACTGTTGAACCATCGCGTTTTCAATTGTGCTCATATTTGGGGGAAAAACACTCTGTATCCTGTAATAAATATTAAAAACAAGAACTCATAGAAGGACATTTTTACACCTTATCTCTAATTTTGGGGGCATTTTTAAAAACGTTGGTGCCATTTTTGCCCCAGTCCCCATTAATTTGTTAAGTTATGTTGATTATATGGAGGCAGATCTAAATGTGAGCTTGCAGTTGATTGTGGAAGGGTGGAGTTTAAGATTTTTTTCCGGAAGGTTTAGTAATGACAATTTGATTAAATATTACAAGGTAAAAAAAATGTTTAAAAGTAAAACATATTCATGGATGAAACATTCACAAGATCTATAACATGAATTTAGAAAATAGCAAACACTTTGGTTTAATATTAGGCTGGCAGATAGTCTTGGACTTTACACTACCACTGTCAATGTTGATGACATTGAACCAGTCATATCACTAACACCAGAGAAAAATTAACCATTCTAAACTTAGATATAGTAGCCTACTGGTATTTTAGAAGAAACTGTTTGCCAGGTGTGCATCTTAATTTCATAATCTCAACTGATGTATAAACCCATGCAAATATCAAGGACAAAAGCTACACTTAGCATATCAACTACTTAAAACCTACTTGGTTAGTCTTGTGTGGAGTTGATAAATGACCGCCAGACATCAGTGTGGCCCTTTTTGAACCTTACACAAATATATGTCATTTCCGCTTGCAACCGTCCGCCATTTTGAGCAGGCTGGGCTGGTATGTGGTACACTCTCGAAGAGAAGAAAAAAAGTATTTTTTCTGCCCAGTGTTTGTATTGAATTGACACTACTACAGGCTATCCAAATCGTGAATTAAAGAACAAGTTCATAGGACCAATAGAAACTGCCCTGTAGTCTGTGTAAATCCAGTTGAGGACACATGGTGCGGATTCTCAGGATGAGTTGCCTAAATCCACCGGCGGCAGCAGCGGCGCGAAAGACTGCAGCATCTGCCCGGGCCGAATAAACCACAATCTGCCTCTGTCCTCTCATCCCAACCATTAATTTGGTCCGAACGCGAAACTCTTGAAAGGAATTCGATGCGAGACCGTGAAAAAAAGCAGGTAATACGCCATTATAAACGTTTGTTTTTCTTACTCTGGCATCAGTGCTTTTGTGTGGAGTTCAGTGTGCACATCAAACATCCCGTTGCTAAGCTAACGTGCTAACTGCATATGTGTGCATGCAGTAAGAATTGCCATGTTATCACAAAAGTTAAAAAAAAATACAAAATGATTTATAAATTAGATAAACTTTACTGTCATTGCAAAGTTTGTATATACGGGTAAGGGCAACGCAAACGTAGTCTGTCAAAATAAATGGGTTATTATTTTGCTGAGCCCAACAAAAAGGCCTGCGGTGGCCTGTATTGTTCTAGTGGAGTTGCATTCATAGGAGCAACTGGCCCAGTTGCAGGGCTGCATTTGCGGCATGCAATTTTATTAATTAGGTTTATTTTAAAGTGGTTTGTTTAAATTCTGCAAAATCTACCAAACCATTGACTGTATATAGGCACGTATGTTTACTTCGATTTGATTCATTTCGCTTAACTGATGGAAAATGAACACCTAGTGAAATTATCTTTTATACTACTGTACTGTATATGCATGAAGATGCATAAAACAGTATACAAGCAGATACTAATACTTTAGTTGTTGTTGTTAAAACAAATGTTCGCAACTATTCACAATGTTTTTTCTACATGTTAAAAGTTTAACATTGATTGAATTGTTTACATGAATAGTACTTAAATCGTTACTTCACCCAAAGATGAAAATTCTGCCATCATTTACTCAGTCATTCCAAACCCTTAACTTTTGTTCATGTTTGAAATACAAGTTAAGATTTTTTTTTTCATGAAACCTGAGAGATTTCCTTTCCTCCATTGATAGTCAAATCACTTCAAAAACACAACATTAAATGGGGTAAAATAAGCTTAACTGTACTTGCTAAATGCATGAGAACAAATCTCACTGGTTCTTGTGGAAGCTAAAATGTGCTTGTGACACAGAACAAACCTCATTGGTTCTTGGTGTCTCTTCAGAAGACTTGATTTAAACTGCTTGATTCATGGATTAGGCTACTTTTGCAATCTCTTTATGAACTTTTTCAAGTGTCACAGTTTTGCCATAATGGAGGGGCTGTAATCTCTCAGGTTTAATTAAAAATACCTTAATTTGTGTTTCGAAGATGAGCGAAAGCCTTAATGGTTTTGACTGGACTGGAGTGATATGTGAGTTAGTAGCTAGTTGATCAAATTTCCATTTTTAGGTGGACTATTCCTTTAAAATTGTTTGTCATGTACACTCTCATGAGGCTAATAAAAGCTGGGGCCAACATGTAGAAAGAAAGATCACATGAACAGCAAAATACTACTAACTTTTATCCATGTAGCCTTCTGTTGAACACTTTTGGAATAAGTTAGTGATGGTTGACTTCAAATAGAAAATAGCAACTGAAAACCATTGCTTTTGCATGATGCTGCATCCATAACATTAAATTAATAACTAGTATGGGTTTCGTACAACATAAATTGAGACCTTATTATTGAGACCTTAACTAAAATTCTTCTTTCTTTTTTATACATAGAAGAGATGTTTCAGCTTCCAGTGAATAACCTCACTCGGTTGAGGAAGGCCAGGAAAAAAGTCAAGAGACTGCTCAGTGACATTGGCCTTGACTACTGCAAAGAGCATGTGGAGGTGATTTATTTTTGAATTTGCAAATGTTTTGCAGTCATATTGAACATCAAATTAAACACAAACTAAACACAAACACACACACACACACACACACCTACTCTGTTAATACATACACTTAAGACCTTCACTGATGGTATTTCCTGTCCATTTTCCTGTAGGACTACAAAGATGTTACCCCCAGTGATTCTCACATGAATCAATTTTACCTTGACATTTGTATGTGGGATTCATCCTGGACAAAGTCACAGGTATGTCAGCCACTGCAACAGAAGTTGACAATTTTTTCACATTGCTTAAACATTTTGTAATTCTGCGTTGTCTCTAAAATGTTGCAGGACTACAGAACAAAGCAGTTTTGCTGCTCTGATTGCCCATTTGCCTCCAAGTATTTCTCTGCCTACAAAAACCACTTCCGCAATGTTCACAGAGAAGAGTTCGAGAGCCGAATCCTTCTTAACTGCTCATATTGCACATACAGTGGGAACAAGAGGACTCTGGAAACTCATGTCAGGCTCTTCCATATGCCTCACAATATGGTACGCCAGGGTGCAGCTGTCTCTCACGGCGCTCCAGTAGCGGTTAGGGATGGTATGCGGGTAGACAAGCCCTTGCTGGGCGATCGAAAGGAGCTCCCAGTGTACTACTGCAAGAAGTGCACCTATCGAGATAGACTGTACAATGTGGTGCGCAGGCATATCTACAGGGAACACTTCCAGCATGTGACCACACCTTACTTGGGAAAAAACTCAGAGAAGCAAGAAAACAGTGCAGAGACCCCTGGCAACAGTCATGGAATTCACTGCAAGAGCTGCCACTTTACGCCTCGTTCTTATGAAGCACTGGTGCAGCACGTCATTGAGTTCCATGAGCGCATTGGCCATCAAGTTACCGCTATGATCGGGCACACCAATGTCATCGTGCCGAGGCCCCAGGCCAACCTAATCCAAAGGGGTGTTGCGATTGCTCCTGGTGTGCGTCCTCAGACACCTCAAATAAATCGCTTTAATATGCCTAAAATGGTAGGGTTACCTGTCGGCAACCATTTCAAGCAAAGCCTTGCAGGCAACTCCATGCCTGGTCAACCAGTGCGCGTTACACTACCTGATAAAGCTTTTGTGTCTGGTGCAGTCTCCCAGTCACACACAGGAAAACAAGTTAGTAGCTTTGGTGTCCATGGTGCTGCACACTTTAATGCACATTCAGCTTCTTTCTCCCCCTCACTGAAGAGCCTACCTCTCTCTTCATCATTGCATGCTGCTACTGCCACATTGACGTCACTGCAGGCCAAGAAAGCTGCAGCCAATGCTCTGAACACCTCACAAACACAAAAGTGGAAGATTTGCACCATCTGCAATGAACTTTTCCCTGAAGGCACATATAGTGCTCACTTTGAAAAGGAACACCAGGCGGAGAAGGTGAGGGCGATGGCTAAATACATCATGAAGATCCACAATTTTACTAGCAAGTGTCTGTACTGTAATCGTTACCTACCAAGTGACTCTTTGTTGAACCACATGCTAGTGCATGGGCTATCATGCCCGCAATGTCATTCCACATTTCATGAAGTTGAGAAAATTGTAGCACACAAGCGGCTGGCTCACCCTAATGAGCCAGGGATTCCGCCAACTGGTTCTCCTCTCACATTTGATCTCACGCTTCAACAAGGAAGTCCAAAAAATGTCCAGCTTATTGTAACCACCTACAACATGAAGGAGAACCCCGAAGCCTCTTCAGCTACCAATCAACAGCCACAAAACAGCACCATGGCCAAGCCTGCAAAGATGGCTGCAAAGCAGCCAGATACCCAAAGTGATTCTGTGGTCCGAAACATGTCCCAGTCTTCGATGTCGCAAAAGAAAGAAGTTGGTAAAACTCTCTGCCCACTATGCTTCACTATTCTCAAAGGTCCCATCTCGGACGCCCTAGCCCATCATTTACGGGATCGTCATCAGGTACTCCAAACGCTGCATCCTGTAGAGAAAAAGCTAACCTACAAGTGCATCCACTGCCTGGGAGTGTACACTAGCAACATGACGGCTTCCACCATCACGCTCCATTTGGTGCACTGCCGAGGTGTTTGCCAGACTCCCAAAGGCACCAAACCCATCACGTGTGGACTGCGTTCACCTGGAGCCGGGGCTCTCAAACGTGAGTTAGGTACCCCGGATCCATCTGACCCCAAGAGAAGAAAGATGGTAGACCAGTCTAGGTATTACCCAACAGTCTTTGTTGAGAAGCCAGGAGAGCCAGTCGTGCTGGCCTTAGATCCGAAAGGCCATGGTGACGAGTCCTACGAAGCACGGAAAGCTTTCCTTTCAGCATATTTCAATCGGCATCCCTACCCTTCCCAACGAGAGGTTGAGAAACTTGCCGCAAGCCTCTGGTTGTGGAAGTCAGATGTCTCGAGCCATTTTGCCAATCATCGGCGCTCATGTGACCGAGACTTAGTAACCCGCAAACCTGTTGTGTTACTCGGCTTTAACATGCGGGCAGTGAGCCAGCTTAAGCATGACATGAGCTTTGACGCCAACTGTCTGTTTAAAGTCAACGATGATGAAAAAAGCGGATTCTCAAGGACCTCAAAATTTAGGCTGAAGTCTCCTGTTGGTTTCTCTGCAGACTTAAAGGGGGAAAAGCAGCCATTAAACACTGGACAAAGTAGTCAAAGCAACTGTGCCTTCAAGCCATGTCCTGGATCATCCTCAGAACCTATTGCCATTGACTCTGACAGTGATTCAGAGCCAGAAGTGATGCTTGGTGAAAATCTAAATCAACAAACTGTGGTGTTAAGGCCTTCTGTAGTTCAGTCCCACACAAAAGGGACATTGCTGCGAGAGCGTTTCCGTTGCGAAAGAGGTGTCAGGGGGAGCAGAAGTTCTCCCAGAGTTGGGCCAAAAAGTCTTGATGGCTCTGTTTCTGGTTCTGGTCCTGATGAAGCTACCTGGTCAGGCAGCATGTCTTCTGAAGAGACCCACTACAGACCAGCGGGGCGATTCGAAGTGAAAGGGAAGAAGGTGGGGTTGCTTGGTAGATGATGGCTTGTGGTGATGGTCCCCTTTCTCTCTAACTCTCCAGGCCCAGATTTGTTGGTCAGAGCTTTTACCTCACATTTGGGTGACAGTTTAACATTATGATGTGAACGAATATGAGTTGTAACATGTAAGGCCGGAGGAGTTACACAATTTAACTCAAAGTACTGTTTATTCTTAAACAATTCTGCTCTCAAAGAGCGGAAAACTATTATACTGTATCCTTTTTTTTCCCCAACCAACCCGTTGTCTTTGGAGTTTTTCTTATTCTTTTTTTGTATACTGTTCTCTGTATTTAATCATACACTTGTTGGAATTGTAACAAATTGATAGGTCTATTGTTTTTTCCTGATCAAATAAAAGGACCGTGTAATTTACAAACAAGTGCTTGGGTGTTTTTTTGTTGTTGTTGTAGAAAATGCTGAATTCAATTGTATTACTAACAAAAAGCAAAAATTCCCATTTGAGCCAAATATCTGATTTTGAATCCTTTCAGTAGAACCTGTTTTGTCATGTACATTTTAGTTAGTTTACTTAAAATTATAATAGGCAGACCACTATTTCAGTGCAATGTGAAGCAAGTGGTGGAATATTAATTTGAACTAAAGAGCATTTGGTTGTGCTAAATGTTTCCTACTGGAATCACTCAAAGGTAACTGTTCTGATTATTACACAATAGTATTATCTCAACAAATAAACAACATCTTTCCTTTATAGTCATTTTTTAAATTCTTGCCAAGTAACTTAACAGTTGACCTATATCTTGACTATTGTATTGACACCACACCGCCCTTAGAGGTCACTGTCTGCAAGATCACTGTCATTCAATAATACAGATTTTAATTCACATAACATTCATGGCAGCTGCATTTTGCCAATTCGGCAGTCCTAAAACCGGTTGTTGGTCATGTTAGCTTGACTAATGTCAGTGGGGAAAAAACAGTGCAGTCTTTGCACAGACTCTTATAATATCATTAGTATGATTTATTTTTGTGAAATATGCCAAATTTGCACTGTGTGCCATTTCATTCATAAAGGGTATGCATTTGAATGTATTGGGTGTCTGAATGTTGCAGTTTGTACTCTGAAAATTGGAAAATGCGCTGATTCAGTAGACCTTAGATAAAAGATTTAGTGGACATGTATCATATGTGGTTCGTATAAGCAAGTATTTGTGAGGGAAGAGAGACTGAGACAGAAGGACTGTAACGGATGCTGTTTTGAATTTGCTCTGCTGGTCCTGTGGTTGCTAATCTCTTGCAGTCATTTGTCACCATTTCCCCAATATATGGCTGGCCGTCCCAGCAGATAAACTCAGTGAGGACAAAACAGAAAAAATAAATACCCACCTGCCACTCAGAATTTGCTTGTTTAACGTTTCAAACAGGGACAAACCATATATCTTAAGGTTGTCTTTTATTTATCAAGCCCTTGATATTTGTGCATAGATATTTTCAGGATCTAAAGCTGTAGTAACTGTGTCACTATAAAAGGCTGACATAAGATAGATTTATTATTTTTAGAATATACAAATATGAATAGTGTTAATATTTAAGATTGAACTACTATTTTATGTAAGCCTTTACAAATTAAGAATTTTCTAAAACCATTTCTGAACGAGTCAGCTAGGGTTTATGATTAGTTGACATCCACAGATGTTCATGGTTCCACGTGAGATGTGATCTGTTCTTCACTTTTCCACATGACTAATGATCAATCATGCAATGATTTGACCTCAGTATATGCAAGTATGCAAATAACTGTATTTCTGGAATTGCTCCATCCTCCATGATGTATACTAGTTTATTTTAAGGCCTTGCTGAGTAACAAAAAATGCAGGTGCTTGAGTTGCTATGAGTAAAAAAAAAACTGTAGTCTTTAAAACCCAACTATGTTAAATCCAAACCATTCAATGTGTATTAAATTAATGTTTATTTAAATTTAAGGGATGCTTTAAGCATTTGTAGCTGATACTGTTAAGAACAGTAAATGATTTCTGGTGATGCCGCAGAGGTGGGTCAGTGTTGAGAATGTTGTGAATGAAAAGGTTATCACTTTCACCTTAGTCTAAACTAAAGCCCCAACACCTGGTAAAAGGGTAAGAGCTATAGGATAACATCTGAGTAAATTATTTTTTTAGTTGTTTTTGTATATGTGGTCACAGAACACATGGGTCAAAGGTCAATGTCAACGGATGTAGTATGTCTGTGAATGTATTCATACTAAACACCTGCATACCAACAGAACATTTGAATTCAATAGATAGTATGTGTGTCAGACCAATTGTTTTTCAGCATATATTGGTTCTCATATTCTCCCTGTGAGAGTTTCAGTGCAGGTGCATCTATTTTGCCAGCATCTGGGCCACACGACCTGCAGTTGCGTTGTGTACACAGATATAACAGTTTTTCCGTGTGAGCTAAATTTAGTACCTGGCACAAGTGGAAGCTTGGTTAAATGTTTTGTCGCCTTCGCCAGCTTTATGGAAAGTGTTTCATTTGCATGTTCATGCTCCAAAAGCAGATCAATTGTTAAAGCCTCTCCAGAGTGGATGAATGGACAATGACACTATTATTGCATAGCTGGAGTGACATGAAGTCCAAATAGTGAGCTTCAAACCACAAGGTCTAAAACAGTTTGCGAAATTGAAATACCATCACCACACTGAAAGTCACACAAATGTCTAAAATTACACGCATCCGTTTTCCTTTAAAGGAACTAAATAAATTTATAAATCATAGAGGTTTGTGTACATATACATATAATTTCAGTAGGCCTACCTTTTTAGGAAAGAAAACAAAATTGTGCACGTTTTATATATTTCTGTAAATTGCATTTGTATCCAAACATGGTGAGTTTTGACCCACAGAACTGATTTTTTTTTGTTGTTTGAAAATTATTTTAATAAAAAAAGTGATGGTAAGGTAGTGGTAAGTGGATCACATTTCTGGTTTGTTGTCAATGAGGGGTTACTTGAGCCTTACTGGTGGTGTTATCCGCACAATCAATTTTCCACGAATGTGCAAGACTTCTGATTCATTAGCCATTAAGGTAAATAGCTAGAAGAATAACAAAGTACAGTAAAAATACTAGCGCTACAAACCAGTGTTTATGATGACAATAATGAATGAAAATTGTATGGCAACAAATACCAGTTTGCAATTTCAAGCAGCCTAACACACTGTTTTTGTACTGCTAAAATAATAAACCAGATAACACTGGAAGATACAAATGGCCATTCCTGCTCTAATGTTAAAAATAAGGTTATAAAAAATAATAAAAATAACAAAAAACATTGTTATACCTCAAAACATTTAATTAAAACACGTTTATTGAATGTCTCAAAATAAATCATAATAGTATGATTATAAGCACAGAAAATAAGGCCTAAAATCATAAATATTTACATTTACATAAATATATGTGAGAGTTTCAGCTACCAAGTTTTTCTGTTCCAATATTCAAACTTCATAACTGCTTCAAAATCACTGACAAACTGTTAGACTGCCACTGTTATAGAGTTGCTTTTACGCATTTTCTCTTTATTTAAATGTGATGCGTTTATGCAAGAAGTGTGTTTACTATATCTACAACGTAATGTATATGCCTCATGGTCCGACGGACATTTCCTTCACACAAGTGAGGGCATCATGCCAGAGTTTGGGTGGTGGCTGTAGGACAAAGTGGGAGAGGAGTGCAAGGTTGAAGGGGGCAGTAGATGAGGGGTGTGGCCATAAGACAGGAGCGGTCCTGGGTTCAGAGAGTAGGGACCTACATGCTCATCGGGAGGTGCGATGTGAGACATGTCAGGGTAAACCTCTGACACTGTGCTCTTTTTGCCCTTCTTGTTTCTGTTAGACACCTTGCGATTCCGTGTCTGTATGCCATCCTTCTTCATAGTTAAGGGCCTGTTGACCTGCAAAAAGGCACAACAGAGATATTAAATTTGGCAGTTACTCATTTTTCCTTCTGGTAAATTTGTATAAATGTGTATACTCACATTGTGCAGTTTAAAATAGAGGCCGCAGGCGTTGCACACAGGCTCGCCACTGGCATTGCGTCTCCATAGTGTCGTAGTGCTTGTGTGGCAGTTGGCACACTGCGTTCCAGCGCGTTTGCTGACAATCTGACACACAAGCAGAATTTATTGTCAAAAAGTTGATATAATCACCACATAATGAATGATTTAATTAATATATAACCCTAACTATAACTATAAACCTAGTTACATACAGTACACTCATGTAAAACGGAATATACATACCACAATATAGCAAATCTTAAATGCTTGATTGTTATATCATCAAACTATATTATTGCCCAGCAATATATTAAAAGTTGGATATATAGTACATCCTATTTTACCTGCGTACATACAGTAGAGTACACTCACGGTAAGCAATATATACTATATTGCAAATCTCAGCTGCGTGATTGTTTATATTTTCGCAGAAATGTAAACTGTACCGCACAGCTCTATATATATATAGATATATAGATTATATCCAACCTTTTTCAAATACATACAGTGCAATCATAAAGCGATGTATACTAAATAGCAAATCTCAACTGCATGATTTTTTTTTTCACTGCAAAATGTAACTATATAATCACCCATTTCTTTATTTAAATTTGTATATATAAGCATGTGCAACTTTATCCACATACATGGCTGCTCGTGTTGGGCGATATAGCAAATTTCAAATGCTTGATTGCTTGTGTTATAGCGAGATTTAATCTACATCTAGGCAAAATGAGACTAAACGCCATGAATTTCTTAAGGTATTACAAATATTAACTGCTTTGAGCCAATGTGAATTGTGAAAAGTACCACATAAAAAAAATTGACCTGAATTGATAAATTCACAAACTATCACATGTTTTTTTTAAATTATTTTACATACCAGCCTCTTTTTTGGTCTGATGAGGGGTCTGTTCTGGCCATTCATCTTATGGTACAGTCCGCAAGCATTACAGAGGTAGTGGCCTGTCCCATCTCGACGCCACAGAGGGGTGGCAGTGGCACCACAATTTACACATTCACGAGCCTCTGTCAATTTCAAAAGTAATTAATATTCAGAATCATGCAGGATTTTAACTTTCTCAATCATTTCTAGAGGAAATTGACTTACCTGGTGGTGAAAGTCTCATCTTGTTGCGAAGTTTGGGTGAGTATGACGAAGGGCTCATCCAGGGTCCAGCACTAGAATAGAGTGCTGCTGAACTATAGTCCTGTGACGTGGTCATGTACGATCCGTATGGACTCAGCATGTGTGGAGAAGGACCATACACACCTCCAGCGGCTGAACTCAGATTGAGAAAGCTGCTTCCCCCTCCACCCATGGGACTCAGCCGCTCGGCTTTTAGGACTTCCTGGAGCCTGGGACTTTCCTTCCCATCATGACTCGGGGAAGGGAATCCCTCTTTGGGGGATGTGAAACATGGGGTTGCACTGTTCGGGTAGATGGACGTGGTGGTGTGAGGGTGGAGAGATGTCTTTGTGAATGGGCTGCTTGCCCAGACAGTGGATGTAGGGTTATAGGAAGAGTTTAGAGAGTGGCCTACAGAGTTGTCCAGCCACTGGATGTTTCCCAGAAGAGATGGAGAGGAGTAGACTTGGCGAACTATTTCAATGGAATAAAAAAGTAACACATTTTGACTATAATTTACCTCAATATTGAAGGATGTTTCAACTGTTTTTGTCTAAGCAGTGACAATGGAGTTCAAAACAACATTGGACACCTCTGACTTTCATTATACGGACAAACAATTAAGACATTTTGTTTAAGAGAAGGTCATACAAATTTGAAACAACATTAGGGTGAGTAAATAATAGACATTTCATTTTTGTGAGAACTATCGTTTTATGGGGGTGTGGAAACCAGTGAAACAATGGTTGCATGTCTTCAAAGAACTCCTACTGATCTCTTATTATAATTGCAATACCATTCGGTGATACAGAAAAGGCACTTTTCACTTGAACTACAACAGTGAGGATCTCACCTGGGCTGTGTCTGTAAGACGACGAGGCTCGACTCTGGACACCAGAGGAATAATAAGATGGTAGTAAGTCAGTCTCAGAGCTGGAGTAGAAGGGCTCATCATCTTCACCGGGTGGCAGTAAACCAGGCTCTGTGGTGTAGTTTGCTAATGGGTCGGGACTGATCAGGCTGGGGGACATCCAACGAGACTGCTCAGATGAGTTCTCCATCTTACAAGTGGGAGAAATAATGTTCAGACAATAGTTTTGAAAGAATTATGAATTTAATAAATTCTAAAGTTAAAATATTTTTTCCACAATCCTTATAGCTGAGCAACTGCCATCAAGATGAATAGAAATGCTAATATATAGCCTGACAGGTAATATAGACCTTGGTCCATAGAATATTTTATTAAGGTATCTAGACAGTAAGGCCTGTCACACTTCCCTTTAAAAGGTCCTCATTTGACTGTGGCAAAAAGTCAGCACTAAAAATACAGTATGTCTGAATTTCTCACAGGCATTCATAACTGTTAGCATTAGCTCACAACAACGTTCAATCCCTTAGGGGAATTGACTATTAAAAGATTAACAGAAAGACCATATATTGTCTTTGAAAAACAGAATAACGGTCGAGCAAGAACAATATTGATTAAATATCTAAATGTCTTGAAGCATCATTTAATTTTTTTAAATCAGTTTTTTAAAGTATTTACAGCTAGTAAAGCTCAGAATGTCGTACAAAATTTGCAGGAACAGATAGGGCTATATTGTTGTGTAAAGAATTCGATTACTAGATAATTAGATCATTATCAGAACTACAAATATTTATCTCGGAGCTAGTCTTTATTGCATTGATAATGCACTCAGGTAATTAGGCTAAACGTTTTTTTTATTTTGGTTGGTTTGTTTGTTTTATTTTTGTTTGAGCTAAAAGCAAGGTGCCTATTTAAGTTAAATTAAACTCAACTAAAAACAGACATTATAATTTCACAAAACAATTTTGTTCAATTGAACTAAATATGATTGGATATATGGACATAATTAACATAAATATTGGAACATATTTAGCCGTCAATCTTGAGTGATTATGAAAATAGCATCGCATATTCTTCTGATAACCGTTTAATCATTATCAGTCTAAATGATTGCACGTACTGAAAGTGTCAGACAAAATTCAGCCCATTTGATGTGTAGCCTATTAGCATAATGCTGTGTACGATCAATGGGAATTATTGAACGAATTTTGAATTAAAGCGTGAACGACCTATTTTAATATATATAGCTATACAAATATAGCTAAATTTAGAAATGAATAGCCTACTATTAAAATATTTTATGTATAAAATGATTTAATAACAGTATTATTATGTTAGTTTGTGTATTATATCTATTTGTAGGCCTATGTTAATATAAATCAGTTACAAACACAGCAGTAAAACGATTCCGAATTATATTTTTGTTTAAATTGAAATTTGGATAATAGTAACAATAATTACAACACAATTTGAATAAAATGAGGGGAAAAAATTACATTTGACTACTAATTAACACCTCTTTTTGGCTCATTATTGTTGCAAGCTCTTAAATACAGAAAGCAATACATTAATTAAATGCTACTTTTTTATGTGCTGGTTTAATAGAAAAATAATAATTCATATAAAGAATTATCATAAATAGAAGTTTAAGTTTATAAAAATATTGCAAACAGCACATTGGTTTATATGTTCACTGACTGATTAAATTGGCTTATTTTTAACCCTAGACTGTATGTCAGAACCAAGTATATCACATTTGGCAAATATTAAAGATGTATTAAATCAATAAGAAAAAACTCTCTTCCATATCTAAACACAAAATAATTTTGTGAGTAATGTTGAGACACTTTCACTGGCACTGTACAGAAGAACTTACCTGCAAGTGATGTATTGAGTATCTTTGTTTATCAGGTGAGTAGATTCACACCACTGCACAGATCATGGAGGACGGCTTGAGAGTCTACTGGTTCTCTGCTCGCTTGCTTATCTCCTTCAGCCTTTAGGAACTAGCAACTTCATTTAAAATTGTAGGGCACCAATGGGTGGGGTTGGGGTACTTTTTTGGACACTCCTACCATACGGCAATGCTTAGTTTTGAATATTCTATGGCAGATCTCCGGCTGACACAGCAACTAAGTATAGATCACTTTAACAATGGTGGTTTGTATCAAATATTATTGACCATTATGATTATGATTGGCCATAGGACATGATTTTGAACACAAAATTGTTTACAATTCAGATTTCACACTCAAACGTCAATCAGTTATTGAGCTTTTTGGTTGACCAGAACAGAAACAATGCTAAATTATACCAGTTATTATACGTTCTCACAAACCAGAGGTTATACATAAAGGCTTGGTGTATAAATAAAGATAAAGAAGGAAATCTAACAGCTCATTGACTGAGAAAATCCCACAGAGAATATGAGAAACCTTAGTTTACAACTACCATAAACGTATCGTATATGATTCAAGCACAGCAATGATAAAGGAGCACTGACGCGTAAAAAAAAAACCATAGAGCATGTAAGTATGCCATGGCACATACACAATAAATTCAGGAATTAAAAAGGCACAAAGAAGTAACAAAGAGCAGTCCAAGTGGAAACGGTGACTGTGAACAAAGCAAATTAAAATGCAAAAGCACTTTTCCCTGGTGCAGCTCAGCAAAGAACAGTAATGCAAATAAACTCAAATGCTGCAATCATGGGCAGAGATATGGACGCAGCACGGCCTGCCTGAGCACAGGACTTAGACTGTCACTGTCATTTGACAGTCAAAACACCTTCAACTTCCCTCAACCATTGTGCATTTATAATTTTCAGGGAAACTGGGATGAGATCCAGAGAAGCAAATCCTTAAACAAGGGCCAGGTTATTGATTTACATAAGGACCTATTTTAGAACTTGAACATACATATAGGCTAATATATTGTTACATTAGGATATAGTCAAACCAAAATTTCATTTACTCACTCTCCTGTCATTCCAAACCTGTAAAACTTTCTTCAGTGTAACACAAAAGGAGATGTTTTTGATGAAAAAATGAAAGTGGATGGTGACTAGGGGGCTGTCAAGCTACAAAACACACATAAGAACAAAATAAAGCATCGTAAAAGTAGACCATACGACTTGTGCACTATAGTCAGAGTTTCCTGAAGCCATGATAGATTTATGCGAGCAACAGGCCCAAATTTAAATCATTACTTTTCAAATTTAACTTATTTAGCTTTCTTGACATTCATGGTCCCCATTCGCTTTCATTCAGTGGAAAAGAGTCGTTGAGTATTCTGCTATAAAAAGACATGATAAATTATATGAGTGAACTATCATTTTAAAAACAAACCAATAAACACAAAACATGGCTTAAATTCTGTCCTAAACATTTTAAAAGTTACAAGATAAGTCATGATCAGTTTCGTAAAGATGTAATACTATAGATGTATTTATTTATTATGTTTTTTTTTATTTGTAGAATTTAAAATACTTGTATATTACTGTAATCGGACCCCCTCGCAAAAGACAGACAAATAAAAAGAACACTCTGAAGACCAGGGGGGGGGTGTATCGTTGAGGGTTGTGGCTGGTGGCTGTGTGTGTGTGCTGGCTGCTGAACTGTGATAAGAGGTTATCAAGATTGGAGTGGGAGGCTGGGGAATCGTAAGACTAGCCATGACACTAAATGAACAAACTCAAAGGAACACTGACACCCTACAATTGTATAGTAAGACAACCTTCTCTTTTACACACACACACACACACACACACACACACACACACACGCACGCACGCACGCACGCACACACACACACACACACACACACACACACACACACACACACACACACACACACACACACACACACACACACACACACACACACACACACACAGAGAGAGAGAGAGAGAGAGAGAGAGAGAGAGAGAGAGAGAGAGAGAGTGTGTGAGAGAACATACACGATTACTTAGCTGTCAAAATGAGGACTTCAGTTGTGTAGTATTTTTATTTTTTAAATTATTTTTTATAAACTCTATCCCCTAACCCTAACCATACCTCTAAATCCATCACAGAAAACTTTCTGAATTTTTACATTTCAAAAAACATCACTTTGATTTATAAGCTGTTTTCATCATATACATTACATATATATTTACAGTTAATATACGTATATTTAAAAAGTATAAATAGAAAAATGATGGACACACACACACACACACTTATTATTGTTGTTGAAAACAGTTGAGCTGATTAATATTTTTGTGTAAAACAGAAAGTTCAAAAGAACAGCATTTATCTGAAATAGAAATCTTTTGGACATAAATAAAAACAAATATTTTTACTGTTAGTTTTAATCAATTTAAAGTGTCCTTGCTAAATAAATAAAAAATATTCCAAACTTTTGAACATACACATAAAAAGAGAGAGAAAGAGAGATAGAGAGATTTTATTTAAAAATATTGCATGGGTCTCTCCATAACTCAAAAGAAATTAAGTCAGTACAACTATATGCATGCAACATATATGTGATGTGTATGCAGTCCAGGGTTTTGTTTAAGGGACACAGTGAGCGAAAACAGTACTAATAGTTCTTTTAGTATAATGATAACCATTCCTGAAACCAGGAAGTCCTTAGATCCAGATCATCCAGGTGCCAAATACAAAATGCCCATGTGGATCCAAAAAGATGTTTCAGTTGGTGGATGACACAAGATCTCTGCGAGAACTGTTACTGGTCAGGATAACAGGTGCGGGGGCCAGAGCAGAAAGGCCAAAGGGTTTGGGGCAGTTGTGGGTTCTTGGGGCAGCGCTCCAGTTCCAAGGAAAGAAACTTCCATGAAAGCAGGTTCTTATCTCTGCCTCACACAGCCAGCTGAGCAGCTCTGTGTCGTGAGGGTATTCAACTCAGAGGACCGCCTCTCTCTCTCTCTCTCTCTCTCTCTCTCTCTCTCTCTCTCTCTGTCTCTCTGCCCCGACAGATTATTTCTTTTTTATTTCCAAAGTTAGAATACATTTCTTTCAGATCATCCACAAAAGGAAGTGTTATTGCCAACAATTATCTTCATTCCCAAATAATTACATCTCTCATCCTCAAGACTCAAAAATCATTTCTAGTCAAAAGTCTTATCCCAAAGATAAGTCTGAGTGAGAGAACACAGAATGTTCTTGTCTATGGGTTGCAGACTGTAAGAGGATATATCGCACTGAAATAATTTCCAGTCTGTCCCTCCTCCTCCTCTTCACCACTGTATCCACAACATATAAACAATAAAGCCATTTACTCATGTCGTCAATTTGTTGGCTAACGCGGAAGACTGTTCACCATCGGTTCCCTGGGTAATTTATCATTTGTTTTTAGAATAGTGGCTTTCAACAAGTAACAAGAAAGTAAATATTGTATACAATGGTTGTCAGATTCTTCAAGTATATAAACTCACATCCTTGTGGCAGTTGGAGTTATTATGTATCTTATAAGATATAATTTATAAGAACTGAAAGATTGTGAAAAATTAATACAAGTTTTAAAAATCTGTTTAAATATATTTTAAAATGTAATTTATTCCTGTTATCAAAACGACATTTTCAGCATCATTACTCCAGTCTTCAGTGTCATATGATCCTTCAGATATCATTCTAATAATTATGCTGATTTGCTGCTCTAGAAACATTTCTTATTAATATCAATGATTTGCTGCTTAATATTGTTATGTAAACAATGATGCAGTTTGTTTAGAATTATTTGATGAATAGAAAATCCAAAAATATAGCATTTATTTGAAATTGAAATCTTTTGAATCTTTACGGTCACTTTTGATCAATTTAATGAATCCTTGGCAAATAAAAGTACACGTTCAATTGTCTCAAAATTCACATTTGAGCGTATAACTTATGTTGTAGAACAAAATGTGAAAGTATTTAAATAAAATTCATAGAGAGAGCAATGCATGACACGTTAGAGGTGAAATTCAAGACTTTTAAAGAAGAGGATGTGTACCTGACCTCAAAGCCACAGCTCCCATAAGTAATAGTGTGACTCAAAGGTACCAGCTAAGTTTGTCTGTGTTTTGTGAGGTAAATTAGTCAAAACCACGTTTCAGTTGAGGAGAACTGGCCTCAATATTCACTGTTGCAACCGGTTACAATTTACAGTTTTGCCCTCCACACCCTTAACTGACACAGAGCAAGACACCTCCCATGTGAGGACCTCTGACATAGCGGGTTATGGCAAGTGTTTGCCTCTGTCTTTTTTACTTAGAAAGCAAAACTGATTATGAAAAGCTATAATTACAAAGCAGTACTGTAGTAGTACCATGCTACAGTATCTGTAAATGGTATCGCATGGTTACACCATGGTAGGCCAACTATGGTAGGCTAGTCTACTGAATTATTATCAAATGTATGGTTTTGTGTGTGGAACTCCAAGTTATTTCAAAGATTTGTGTATTACCATGATCAAAAATCTGTAAATGCTGATCAGACCAAGACAGTTGTTCATTAAAAGTCACAGATTTAAAACAAAGCAGGTGTAGCTAGGTTACAATATGAAAGGATTTTTGTTTGATTGTTTTACCTGTAGCCTATCTGATTTCGACCAAGCAAAAAGACGAACAATTTTACAGTAGGCTACGCCTAATAATAATGTTGAAGTCTTCTGAGGTCATTTTCACTATCGATAGCTACGATGCATGATGACGCCAGTTCACATTTGAACACGGTAAAATCTTTTTTTACAGTTTTGGCTAAAATCCGAGAGACATCCGAGAGACATCAGCAAGCGCCGGTTGACCAATCAAAATCAAGTATTGAAGACCGCGGATATTAATCTTTATTAGTGTTCATTTCTACATTGACTAATTCTTAATGCATTTTTATTTCATGTCATATTAGAAGAACGAATATATTAACAACAAACGATAGGGTAAGATGCGGGAAGATGCCCATGGAGGACAGCAATGTGCATTTCGAACATAATTATTTAGATTCGGCTAGATTTAGCTGCATGTGCAGGATGCATGATAAGGATAGCCAATAAGGTAAATAAAAAATATTTGGAGAATGTCTTGTCATAGCAGTACATTTTTAATTATTCAAAGAGGAAAAGTTACCCCACTTCTTGGGTAAGTGTTTACAAATTGTATAAAATACTTTCGATATCATTGTTATTTAAATATATAGGGCCTATATTAAAGTGTGATTAATGTAAAAGACTAAATAAACTATTCTATTTAAAACTAGGCCTAGCCTAATATATATAGTCCTAGGCTCTATAAACTCCACAAATTTCAAAATCTCATTAACTAATAGGCTACAAAAAAAAAATGTGGTAGGCTACTCAACATAATAGATCAATGCAACTAATTTACAACTTACCTTTAAATAAATGTGGTAAAAAATGTTCATTGTTCATTTATGATGCCAATGCATTAGATGATGCATAAATAAACTTTCCAAACTTCTGTCACTTTTGGCCTACTAAAAAATGAACAGCAATGTTATTTTATGTTGTAAAATACCAGATCATGAAATTTAAAACTGTCCAGAGCACAACTTCATACATTTTTGTTAGCCTACACAACACCTGTTTAGTTTAGCAAGGCGTTTGTTTACCTTACACTGCAAAGTTGGTTAACCATTACCTATTTTGCCATGTTTTCTTATGGATCAGTGATATGAACAGGACACACACTACAGTCTGAAATACAACAAGGAGAAGTGTTGACTGAGATGAGTTCCTTCATGACCTCCTTTCATTGAAGACGGCTTTGGTTATTTTTATCATGACTGAGTGGAGCACACCACACTTGAAAGTGATTCTTATCGGAAACTCTGGGTGAGTGTCTGTCTTAGAAAGTAATGATGGTATCTAGTAGTAAAGCATGCATGTAAAGCACACAAATGAATAACAGCTTTCCAGCATCCTATTATATAGTCCAGAAAATTTAGCAAGAACAAAGAGATTAATTCTACCATCAAAGGTTTGGTATCATTATGACGGTTTTGTTTCTAAAGGAATGTGATACTTTTATTCACCAAGGTTGCATTATATTGATAAATCAATATTGTAAATACATTTGATTTATATTTTTTAAGATTAAATAAAGTTTTCTAAGACATGAGTAATGACTGCATATAATGTTTTAAAAATATACGGAAAAATCTGTTATTAATTTACAATAGTAAGTTTTAAAAAATGCATTTCAAGATGTTTTAGTGATTCCAACTTTTGAATACCAGTGTATGTGCGACCCAAAAACAAATGCCTATATACTGTTACACAAAAAACAAGGAAGTAGGCTACAGAAAGTAACTAAAAGAAGTGACTCTCTAAACATGAAAAACCTCAACAGCTGCTTGTGTTTCTAAAAGATTTGTCATTTACTGAGGCAGCTGGTTCTGTAACTCAAGGTCAATGCACTATATGCATTGTAATGGTATAATAAAACAGTTAATTTTCTGGTCAGTTAGTTGTCCCTATTTCTTTTTGTCTGAACAGAGTGGGAAAATCTTCATTTATGACCCGGTTTGTTGACCATCGCTTTACTAAATTGTATCGTGCCACAATTGGGGTAGATTTCCTTGCTAAAGAAGTCACTATTGATAAAAGATCAGTGATTCTTCAGGTGAGATACATTTACATTAATTTATGCTAAACCCACAAGATTGAAAAGATATAAGAAAATCCTTCGCTTCATGTCATACACAGGATCCACAGATAGCTTTCATTACAATATCACAGGTTACATCTCAACTGATTGAACAGGGTTCTACAAACTATGTCATGCAATACTCAGCTGTTTTTTGCACCAGATCTGGGACACTGCAGGTACAGAGAGGTTTCATTCCCTGGGTACCGCACTGTATCGTGGAGCTCACTGCTGCCTCCTAGTGTTTGATGTTACCTCGTCCGTCTCCTTCGATGCACTAGACATCTGGAAGAAAGAGTTCCTGGTGCAGGCATGTCCTTCTGACCCCACTGCCTTCCCTTTCATAGTGCTCGGCAATAAAATTGACTTGGATCATCGTGAGGTTAGCCAACTCTATTGCATTATGAGCTATGGATCTAGGCCTAGTTTCACAGACAGGGTTTTTATTAAACCAGGATTAGGCTTTAGTTAAAACAGGTCATTGTGCCTTAGAAAAAAACATTGTTTGCACCTTGAGACAAAACAGTGACACTGACATATTTTAAGATATCTCAGGGCAAGTTTCTTTCAGTTTAGAAATCTCAAACATACAATTTAGTTTGGGACTAGGTTAAAGCTTTGTCTGTAAAACCAGGCAATAATGTTTTAATTTACTAATAACTGATTGCAGGATTTGATTGACAGGTGTCCCCAAACAAAGCCCAGCAGTGGTGCAGTGAAATCGGAGCTGAATATTTTGAATGTAGTGCCAAGGAAAACATTGGCGTGGACACGACCTTTCACAGTGCAGCACGAGCTGCCCTGCAGTATGTGAGTTCAATCATTTTGTATAACCAAGACTAAATTATTATATTTTAACAAATATTCCCCCGGTTTTACAGACAAGGCATAAACCAGTCCCAGACAAAAATGCATGTTTGAGCAGTTTTAACTGAACGCAACTTGCACTGACAGATCTTAAAAAGTGCCATTGTTTTGTCTTAAGGCACGTTTAAATGTCCTAACTGAACTAAGGCCTAATCCTGGCTTAATCTAAGCCCTGTCTGTGAAACCAGGCCATTGAATTTAGTTTTTGATCAGAGACACTAGCCAGTCCTAACT
The DNA here is from genome assembly GCF_051911475.1 of Siphateles boraxobius. Classification (NCBI taxonomy): domain Eukaryota; kingdom Metazoa; phylum Chordata; class Actinopteri; order Cypriniformes; family Leuciscidae; genus Siphateles; species Siphateles boraxobius. Next base: position 24,676,345 of record NW_027509141.1, read on the forward strand.
GAATATTTAATACTCAGCTTGAAGAAAAAAGCAGCAGCATTAGGTTACAGTTGTTTGTGCCACACTCTCTACAGCTCAAAAGTCACCATGTGGAGAATGGGGAAGACATCCAGATTATACAGAAACAACAGGATAAGAAGCCAAATAAAAAATGCTATTGTTGAAGCAAGGACAATCTCTTGTGCTACTGTTATAAGACAACATGAAATCAGTTATTTTTTATGGAATATTGCATTATTTATTATAAATCATTTTTCCGTGTACATCATTAAATTTTTTTGCCGTTCATGAAGCTTGATGTACGGATATATATTCACCCGGGATACACGACACAAAGTAAAAAAAAAGACCATTGCAACTTCAGTTTCATGCCGACCTTAAGGCCCGTTCACAAGCACGATATCCATTATGATTACTGTACATTTTTAATAATCGTTCTAATAGTGTGAGAATGGTGAAGTCCACACCACAGCTATAACAATAAAAATAACAACAAAGAACAATGTTGTTGGAATCACTTTAGGAGCTTTTCTTTTTCCAGCTGATCAATAAGTAATTGCATTCTGGCTCTTTTCACCACATTAAAACATGGATAACTAAAGCAAAACATTTTATTTAATTTTTTACAAAATGTAATACAAAAACATCACTTTTTAAAAAATGTTTGATGTTTGTTCAACATTTAAATATATAAAATGTATTTGTCAAACAAAAAAAATTCTAGTCAACTAAAATGCCGTTTTAATGTACTAAAATTACGATTTTGGTCAATGTAAAATTTACTAAAATGAATAACAATGAAATGGATAAGATTTAAAAGATTTATCAAAAAACCTGTTTTTGATGCAGGTGTGAAACACTTTTGTATGAAAAATAAAAGCTCTTGAACTACTTCATATGAATACTATGCTGGGATATCATTCCTTTATTTCAGAAGAAATATCTCCATGTTAAATGCAAACGAGTTAACCGCCTTATCTATTCAGCTATCCGAAGGGCGTTTCATCAAATATAGCTACTCAAATTCACAATTCTGGAAGACACTGGGGATTGAAATGAATTCCCAGGATGTGCTGCATGAAACTAAAAGAAATTGCTAATAATTAATCAGGGAGACAGTTTATATATTTCGGTTTCTTTTATAAGTCAAGACAAAAAAGGCAATCAGGAGATGACCAACATGTAAAAACGTTGTACAGGTAAATATATAAAAGGCTAGAATATCATCTTCACTTCTTGCGGTATGAATGAACTATATTACAGTCAAATCCGAACTTGGCTTTTACCAAGAATGAGAACGGCCATTCTCACCCACATGGAGACATACAGGTATACACTGAACATTTAGTTTGCATACCTCTCAGATAATCAAAAGGGAAAAAAAAGTAGAAATTCATCTTCACATGGACAATTTCCTTCACAATCTAGGGCAGAGAAAATTCTACAGTTACATTGTGAAAAAGTTAAGAGGACAAGCCAGAGAAAGGGAAAAAGCTGGGAGTTTACTAATAATGGCGGTTTGGTGAGGAATAAAAAAAACAAAACAAGATTTTTTACATCTCAAGGTTTGGCATACACAAACACAGAGTGGAAACAAGCGTAGAAAAACTCAGTAAACAAAGTAAAAGCCCTTCAGATGTTTACATTTGTTTACATCCTTTTCAGTTGTAGCACATCACCACACGGCTTGAGCACAAATACAATGTGTCTTGACAACAGCACAGCCCTCTATCGCACAAATCCTTAAACCAAAGGTGGATGGCCAACAATTTTTAAAACAAAAACAAAAAAATAAAACTTGAGTAAAAAAAAAAAAAAAAAAAAAAAAAGCACACAGACATACACACAGGAGAGAAGCTTTAAAAATACAAAAATAAACTACACAAAAGATCTTCTCCATCGTCGCGCACTAATTTTTGGGAAGTTTTGCGGGGGGGGGGGGGGGGGGTACGGTCTCTTTTTTTTTTTTTTTTTTTGTATGGCAAATCTCAGTTTTAGCAAAGTCTCTGTCCTGCCGGTAATGTACTTCCATGGCCATTTCTTTATCTGCAGTTCTGCCTCTATTTCTGGTTAATGCAAAAGTGCACAGACTTCACCAGAAGGCTTGAGTCCAGAACGAATCCGTATGCAGATCTTATTTCACTTAGCCATTTGAGTGAAAAAAATCCCCTCTTGTCTGAGGACAAGTGCTTGGTTTGTTTTCCCCATTTCTGTTCCCCTCACATGAAAATGACTCATCTCCATTCAGAAAATCCTCCCGCCGTGTCCACATATTTAACGTGAACTAAAACTTCACCCTGAAGTCCATCACATAAAAGACAGTAACTTCATTTGAGCCCAACTGACAGAACGAACATTAACGAATATCTTAAAACTGGTGTTTGAATTCACTAAAGCAAGATACATGTATTGAAAGAAATGGGGGAGAAAGGAAGACTACAATGGAAAATGCAAATTAGTTTTTTCCCTCCCACTCCAACTATGTTGAAAAATACTCAAAAATATGCAATGTGCTTTTCTCCATTCAAACTACTAACAAGAAAAAAAGGCATTCCCTAGAAATTAGTTCCTTGTTGATTTTTTGCTGTTCTAATAGATGGTTACAGTTGAAGATGTGTTGAACCCAGATGGTGGAGAGCTTTGAGTAGTGTAAGTCTTCCAGGTCTTGGAGGACAAATGGAGAGAGGGGCTTATTGGTCCATTCTTGCTTTCTTCTGACCAATCCCTTTCCTGCAATTAAACGTACATATATTTTAATATATATATTCAAACCACTGTTCTGAAATTTAAGGTAAATATGACTTTTTTTAAAGAACTTAATTTTATTTAGCAGGGATGCATTAAACCTGATATAAAGTGACTATAAAGTTACAAAAAATGTTCTTTTGAAAATAACAATCATCAATGAATCCTTAAAAATTACTGCGGTTTCATTCATAACAACATTGATAAGAAATGTTTCATGATCACTAAATCAGAATATTAGAATGATTTCTAAAGGATCATGTGACACTGAAGACTGGAGTAATGGCTGCTGGAAATTCAGCTTTACCATCACAGAAAAATGTTACATTTTTTAAATATTGTAATAATACTTCAAAATAATACTGTTTAACTTATGTTTCATCAAATACACTTTTATGATACTGGAGACATGGACAGATACTTACGTATCTGGTGAAGAAACTGCTCTTTTTGGGGCAGGCTTTGCAGAAAGGCCATCTTTGTTAGACTCTACAAAGTGAAATGAGAAAAAAAAACAATTGTAAAATCCACCTCGTCACTGGCTGAAACAAAAATCTTTTCTCACCAAAGAAAACCTGTACCTTGCAGCCATCGCACTTGTGTAGCCGGGCCGTAACCTTTCTCGTTGCGAGCTGCGATGCGGAAGATGATAGCGGGTTTGGTGGTATAGTCTATGTGGGCGTTGGACAGGCTGGAGGACTGAACCAGGCAGGAGGGGTTTGGCCCACAGTACACGCGCATGAAGGCAAGCTGGGCCGGGGCCGAGGGTTTCGCCTCAGTGGTCTGGCTGCTCTGGATGGCCAAATACACGGAGTATTCTGTGATCTTCCCTGATGTCATTGATGGAGGCTCCCATGTAAGATGGGCACCGTCTGGACTCTGAGGAGAGAAACAAGTGAAGAGAGTACACATTTATATGAATGTAATGGTTAAATTTTTTTGTTGCATCAATTACAGATGCTACTGATCTGCATTGATTGTGAACAAGAATATTTTTTAATATACAGTATGAAGAAATAATACTTTTTCTAATTAAGGATGCATTCAATAGAAAAAAACTGACAGTCAAAAACATTTATACTGTTACAAAAGACTTCTATTTCAGATTTCGTCGGGGGCTGTGGGAATCATGGTTTTCGCAAATCAGCATATTAGAATGATTTCTGAAGGATCATGGGACACTGAAGACTGGAGTAATGATGCTTAAAATTCAGCTTTGCAATCACAGGATTAAATTACACTTTAAAATATATCGTTTAAGTTATTTAAAAAAAAATGTTTTGAATCATTATTCGTGCCGTCAAATCGATTAATCGCAACCATCATAATTTTGCTTACATACTATATGTGCGTATATATATATTTTTTTTTCCCCCTACAATGTATTCAGAAGCCGCTGGATTTTCAGCGTCCCTGCAAAATCTTTCCATGATCAGTAATATCACGACATTAACTTCTAGGGGTGCAACGGATCAAAAAACTCAGGGTTCGGATCGTTTCTCGGATCAGAGTCACGGATCGGATCATTTTTCGGATCAGCAAAAAAAAAAAGGCCTCATGTCTGCACCTATAAACACAAATGATAGCTAGGCCTGTCACGATAACACATTTTGCTGGACGATAAATTGTCCAAGAAATTATTGCACTAAACTATAATATTGATGATAAACGATAATATTGTCGTTCTGAGACCATTTTCATCTAAAATAATGATAATGGCATAATAATGCAGGTACACCTTTTCAAAGATCAATAAACTTTTATTTCTAAAGACTATTTAACACTGAAAACATTTTAAATATAAGAACAAAACAACCAAAAACAAAAGCAATGGACTCTCATTCTCTGTTAACAAAAAATGCACTTTACCAATGTGTTCACACTGAGAATCATATGCATCATGTAGGCTACTGTGTGAGCATGCGTCTCATATGAGTGTGTGCGCGGAGTTTGTGTGTACTCGCGTCTCATTGAGTTTGTGCGCAAGTTTGTGTGTGTGTGTGTGTGTGCTCGCGTCTCATATGAGTAGGTGCGTGGACTTTGTGTGTGTGCGCGCGTGTCTCATATGAGTATGTGCGTGGAGAGTTTGTGCGCGCATCTCGTGTGTGTAGAGTTTGCGTGTAACGTTATGTGCGAGAGCGACTTAAGGTGTGTCTTTGTGCAATTCATATGCATTTGTTTGAGCATTCAGCAGTATACATGTATGTTTGACTACTTATATGTGTATGCAAGTGTTTTATGTGTGCGTGAATGAAGTTTGATTTTTTTAAGCCCTAGACTGCGCCTCATATGAGGGAGAGAGAACGCGCACGCAAGAGAGAGAGAGGGACGAGCGAGAGCCTGGTAGTGCTGCGCGAATGTTTTCATTCCTGTCAGTGAAAAATCGGGGCGATGTCGCTTCAAATGCGTGGCCATGCTGCCACAGTGCCTACACACGGTTTTATCCACTAACCTCTTTCCTTCATCATTATATTTGACAGGGAAGCCAAAATGCTCCCATACAGGGGATTTAAATGACGCGGGGCGTTCAAGCTCCTCTATTCCTCCGCTCGCCATGACCACGCTGTGTGTGGACTGAACATGCCGCATGCGCACAACTTTTTTTTTTTTCATAAATCAATCCGCGGATCACTTTTGTGCCGAACCTAAGATATTGATCCGAACAGATCACGGATCAATGATGATCCGTTGCACCACTATTAACTTCATTCAGTTACACACCTAAAAACACTGAGACATGGCGGTGCAGCATGCGGTGGCTTCTGAATCTACTTGTTGACAAGAAAGGAGGAAAGAGCCACATATGGAAATATTTTAGATTAGCCTAATGTCACGTTGCCATAAGAGGCTGTGCATTTGTTATTTCAAATGCAGCATCCGCGCAGCAGCGCGCTCATAATAGAAGCGACGCGTCGCGCTCGTTTTTTTCCAAGTGCGCCTCTGATCATGGTTGCATAGCAACGACAGACACCACGGGAGAGCAAGCGCTTGTGTGAAGGAAAAAACGGTACGAACTGCGCTCTCCATGAGGACGAGGAAGTATCACCTACTGCCCATAGTCCTTATGGTTAAATCATAACACACACACCCCCCAATCTGTTCAGCAGATTTAGAACAACTTAAGGGTGATAACAATTTTCATTTTGAGGTGAACTATCCCTTTAAAATCATAGTTTGGTGTATCGATAATTCTAAATTTAAAATTGTGTGAACCAAGTAATCATGTCAAGCATCCTATTCCTTTAAACTTTTCTTTAAAAGAAAATCAATAAAAAATGAGTCAAAATGAATCTTTGAAAAACAAAATGATTGTGCAATTCCTATTTAAAAAACATAACTCATTTTATGGTGCTCTATTGATTATAACACCATATGTAAGAAGAGGTAATCAAGTGCAAATTAAGATTTGAGGTGTACCTTGCTGATCTTTATGGCACATGGTGCCCCCGGGAACCCTGGTAAACAAGTCTTGAAAGCAGATATTTCAGAAAAGGCTCCACGGCCACAAGTGTTTATACCCGCCACACGGAACTTGTAGGCAGTCCCGGGCTGAAGCTCCACCTTCTTCATCTGGCTGTAGTCAGGGATTGTACCTGAATCATCCTGCAACATAAAACAAGTTCTGTCAGTATAATTACATTTTGAAATAAGCAATGTCACGGCATCTAACAATATTGTATGAAGTAAAATCTCATTATGGCTTACCTCAACATAAGTGGAGTCATCTGCAGGCATGTAGAAATGTGTTACAACCATATTGGTCACTTTGACAATGCCAACATCAAACCACTGGTTTTCTTTCTTCACTTGAGGTTTGACTGTAACAGTGGGAGGATTTTGTCTCTATGGGGAGAAACAGAAAACAGGATTAAAAAAAACTACTCTTTCATAGATCAATGAATATTATCGTGACCCTTTACCCATTATTTAACTTACCCCAGCCTGAATGCCATTGGCCACTTCAGTGAGAGCTGCAGCTGCCTGCATCTTAGCTGGGCTGGCAACTACAACAGGTGCTAATGTGCTGGATGGAGCCAAGGCTACAAAGGGAATAAACAGAATAAAAATGGAACATGTGGACAAATATGATGTACCATCCTGACATTTAACTGAAATAAAACCAAGCTTACAGATATAAACATTACATTCAGACTTTAAAATGTATTAATGGAAAAGACTTCACAATAATCTTCCATTTATTAAACATTATTTAACTGCATTAGATTACATAAACCAACAATGAAATACTTCTAAAAGCACTTATAGATCTTAATCAGGGTTTCTGCACACTTTTTAAAGTCAAATTTAAGGCTTTTAAGACCTTTTTAAGACCCAAAGAAATCAAAATTCATACCGTGCACCGGGGTGTGGAATATTGGAATATATATGTGTTGATATTTTCAAAGTTTTGTTGATAATTAGATCATATTTTACTGATTGTGTTTTTGTGCTTGGTGACATGGCTGGTTGAGGCCTGTTGTTGACAGCTGACTCATGAAGATATTCATATTTTTCATATGCTATGCAGTGGTCAGTTCACAGCAGTGAAAAAAAAATTAACATTTTTTATTAAGGGGTAATATTTGCCACCTTAAATTGATTTCCAGGGGCTCCTATATATGGCCATTTGTAAGCATTACCTTTTATGTCAAATTGTAACATTGAAATTAATAACACATAGAATAATAACACAATACCACTGTCACCAGTCAAATTAAATCAAAATCCATCTTTGCAGTGCAGAGGTGACACGGAAGTGGCATCGGAACTGGCATTAATATATTTACACCGCATTTAAAATTGCATAAATAAAGCTATGAGATTGTTTTTTTAAATATGAACTGATTTTCTAATTTTAACGTTCTAATTAAAGGGTACCTAAACCCTAAACCAACTTTTTTTAGTTAATGATCTGTAAGAATGGGGCTTTATTAGTACTGTTCAATGATTCAAGTACATTTTTTGACATTTGTGTATAAAGTGTTTTAATTCTACAATATATGGTGTAAAAATGTCTGAGTGCTGCCCTCTTCAGGTTGAACGGTGGCTACTGCAGTTGAATTTTCCTATTGGATGTTTGGGGTGGTTCGTGACTAAGGGGTTGTTGGTGACATAGGCAAGTTCCATACAGACACATGCGTCTCAGGTGCATGCCCCCCTCCGCTGGGCTCTGCCCACTTTTCCAGCATTTTTCAAATATTGCCAGTGGGTGGAGTCAGGCTCTGACCAGGGATTTAGTTACCCTTTAAAGAGTACTTTAAATGTGAAACTAAAACCGCCAGTAGGTGGCGGCTAGGTACTTTCTTAAGTGAGTTGAGGGAGTCATTAATTCAACCGATTTGTTCAAACAGCTGATTAATTTGGGAAAGAAGCAAGTGTTCATTAAATCATAAAATTGATTCATTCAAAACCATTAGTTAAATTTTACAAATCTAATTTACGATTTAATTTAAGGATCTGTGGAAACCCTGCTTAAATGTTAATTTCGTAATTTACTATTACAAGAAAATGTATCTGTCAATATTTAATGAACGAAATATAAACAAACAACCAACAGTATTTTATTAACTAACTTTAACAAAGACTAATATATACAGTAACAAAAGTTAATCATTGGTGGTTAATGTTAGTTTACATTAACTTAAGGGACCTTATTGTAAAGTGTTACCTTTTTAATTTACAGGATATTTCAACTATAATGGTTCAAAACAACTAACATAGTCAATACTATTGAAGAGTAAATTGAAACATCACACATACTCTCTGATGTGGTGCGAGGCAGCAGTCCGACTACTGCACTTGTGACAGCGGCGGCTATCTCGTTGTGTCCATTGCTTTCTGAGGAGGGATCATTTAGGCTGTCAGCTGGAGCCAGGCCTTCTGTGGGAAGTGCGGCCTGGGCAGCGGCTAGTTGCTGGGCTGCCTGAAGCTGCTGTTGCTGATGAACCAAAGCCGCCAGTTCCTGCTGGGTCAGAACGATGGGGATGGTGTGGGTCTGCTGATCTTCTCCGGCATCTCCGTCACCAGAGCCTGAGGGGGAATGAGGAAGAAGATGCTTACTGTGAGTTTTAGACTGATTTTTAGGTTGGGATTTTGTGGATAAAGGATGGTGACTCACTCATGACAGCCTGCTGTGCTGCTTGTAGTACAGCCTGGATGGCGAGGGCCTGGGCCTCCTCTGTCGCTGCAGCCTGAGCTGCTGCCTCTGCGGCTGCCGTAACAGCCAGCTCCTCTGGGGTCAGACCAGTCACCATCAGCGTTGTGGGTTGTACGTCCGACATCAGCTCTGGTGGCAAGGCCAGTGCCTCGGCCTGTGATGCTGATGCCGCCTCTACACCCTCCATCTACAAGAAAAGAACAGCATTTATTGACATGGTAATAGAAATCTTTTTGTAACATTATAAATGTCTTAAATGTCACTTTTAATGTGTCCATGCTGAATAAAAGTTAATATATATATGTGTTTTTTTAAAATTTATATATGTATACTTTTATATATTAAAATGTATCTATTTTCTTTAGATATTAGATCATTTGTCCTTACTCATTTTAGAAGATGAATTATTAAAAGTAGTATGCATTAGTCTTAATTTGCAATAATAACTGGAAATTGAAAAGCCAGAATGCAAATGTCTATACCTCTGCTGTTGGTAGCTGCTCCTGAGCAGTTTCTCCCTCTGCCATGCCAGAAGTGTCATCCTCCATGGGCACTGCCCCTGCCTCTTCCTGGCTCTCTGCCTGCATCGCTACCGCCATGGCTTCTCCCTGGAAGTCACTTGGCAAGGCTGCTGCCTCCGCCTGGAAGTCACTGGGCATAGCTACTGCCCCCGCTTCTGCCTGGAACCCTGCCTGCATAGCAACTGCCTCGGCTTCAGCCTGGCCTTCTGTCTGCAAGGACTCTGCCTCCGAGCTCTCCATAACAACCGGCTCAACTCCTGCCTCTGAAGATGACTCTGTGATGGAAGAAATAGACTGCAGGAGATGGACAGAGAAAGAAAAATTGGTGATGTTAGGAATCCCTGTTTTTTTCTCAACCATCCTCTCCGACCACCTTCAATCTAACATTTAGGTTGGTTTCAATTGTATGCATCAGTTCCCAAAAGTCTCACCCTACAACTTCTGTAATCTGGATGCTAATATGATACTGAATGAGTTTAAGTTAGGGTATCTGCAGAGTTTTTCAAATTAAATGCAATCTAAGACTTAGATTTAATTGAACTTTTAAGTAAAATTTTCCTGTTTCATATGCATTACTACAATTCACACCCATTACCAAAACGATATCTCTGATTCTTTTAATTAGTCTTGTGTCGATACTAGTAAAATAAAAAATAACCAGAAAAAAGAATTATGAATACAGAAGATCATTAACAAACCCAAAATACACCGGGACGCTTATTTTGAAATGTCCTTGCTTGACTACTACCAGCTGCTCATTTAAAAAGATGACAGAGATTTGATATAAGGTATCTTACAACCATCTTCAACATATTACAATATAAAAACCATAAAGTAAACTATCACAATTCAGCAACAGTAGATCATAAGTAATCGCTTGGCATTAATATGTGTTATTCATTGACTGCAAACTGCTCTGAAACCACAGAGTCTGTAGAATGTGCAACAGTGCCACGTTTTGACTTTTAATTAAATACCTTTTCTGCATGTTCAATCATCTTTTTAAGGAATATCATGATTCCTGTTTTTTAGATCCCAAATTTAAGAACCCTTAAAATGACTTTTATGTGACCATTTAAGATATTTAAGACTTTCTATTACCTTAAATTTGATCAAACTGAACTTTAAGGACTCACAAAAATGGGTGGGATTTTGACTTAAGGCATGCCGATTGCATTGGATTAATAATTTAACATCAAACATAGGAACAGAGTTTGTATCTCCACTCACTGGAACAGATGGTCCGGGTGGAGGCGTGGCCTGTGTGACTGTGGTAATGGCTCTGCTCTGGGGCGCAACAGTGGATGGCAGACCCTCTGTGCTGGTGGCAGATTCTGATGCTTCACCACTCTGCTGGGCTAAACACACAAAAGAAATCATTACCATAAACCTTTAAAAGACAGAATCAAAAATGGGAATAAACAAGAAAAAGGAAACTAGTTCAGTTTTCCCATGGCAAATTTAATTTAACCACAACAATTGTAACCACAGCACAACTTTTCTTTTTTACTTTGATAATAGTAAACAAAAAAATTCTCGATCACCAAATCAACATGTCAGAATGATTTCTAAAGGATCATGAAACACTGAAGACTGTAATGATGCGGAAAATTCAGTTTTGCCATCACAGGAATTAATTATATAGAAAACAGTTATTTTGAATATTTCACAATATTACTGTTTTACTGCATTATAAACCCAACTAAAACTTTCGAACGGTACTGTAAATAATGTTTGTGTGAAAGCTGAAGATGAATCTTTCTGAAATCTGAAGTACCTGTTTCCTCATCTGTCTCCATACTGCAGGTGGCAGTGGTGGCCGTGTTGGTGGTGCCCGTCTCGTGAGTCTCACAAGGTGGATTTGAGCAAACTCTCTGCACCTCTCCCGTTTGGTTTCCTCCCATGTTTGATGAAGCCGTGGTGGCCGTGTTGGTGGTGCCCGTCTCGTGGGTCTCACAAGGTGGATTTGAGCAAACTCTCTGCACCTCTCCCGTTTGGTTTCCTCCCATGTTTGATGAAGCCGTGGTGGCCGTGTTGGTGGTGCCCGTCTCGTGGGTCTCACAAGGTGGATTTGAGCAAACTCTCTGCACCTCTCCAGTTTGGTTTCCTCCCATGTTTGATGAAGCTGTGGTTGCTGTGTTGGTGGTGCCCGTCTCGTGGGTCTCACAGGGTGGATTTGAGCAAACTCTCTGCACCATGCTAGCAGGAGCAGTGCCCATGCTTGAAGATGCTGTGGTTGCTGTGTTGGTGGTGCCGGTTTCGTGGGTCTCGCATGGTGGGTTTGAGCAGACCCTCTGAACACCACCCATGTTGGCAGATGCTGTGGTGGCAGTGTTTGTTGTACCCGTTTCATGCGTTTCGCAGGGCGGGTTGGAGCACACTCTCTGTACTGTGCCAGCCGGTCCAGTGCCCATATTTGCCGTCGCTGTGGTGGCCGTGTTGGTGGTGCCTGTCTCATGAGTCTCACAGGGGGGGTTGGAGCACACTAGAGTAACAGTGCCAGAAGCATCGCCTGCACCAGACTCAGTAGAGGTGGGCTGCTCAGACGTGGGAGAGGCCAGAATGGAAACGGGCAGATCTTGGCCAGGCTGAGCCTCCACACCAGTGGGTGTAGTTATGAGAGTCACCTGGGTGGGCTATTAAGAAAGGATGACAAAATTAGTGACTACAGATAGTTATTTTTTCAGTGAATTTAATGTAAATATTGTGTAAAACCGTTCATTTGAAATATAGCATTTTTTTTATCCTTAAGGCAAGACATGGCATGTTATTAAATAATCAGTTTTCATGAGCTTGAAATATTATTATTACTAAGGGCCTGAACATTTATTCTGTTTTTGAGCATTTTTTCCCAATAGAAATGTATTAAATTCACCTATTTAAATCTTCTCAAAATGAGTTTTTTGTCATTCTCCAGTACAAACCACTCAGCCTAAATAGCACCTATGTACACCAAACTTTCCAGTTATACATTTTGCAGTATTCTGAAGATATTTTCAGAGGGATTTGTTAATAAATCATTCCTGGACTGATTTATGTGACATTTTAATAAAAAAAATATGGCAAAAATCTATTTATTTTAAGGCTATGGACAGTCTATTTTGATTTCCTAGGTAATGAAAGCATATATCCTGAAATCCCTCTGGATTTTTTTTTCACCTTGTCTGTAAATGAAAAAAAAAAAAAATGAAAAAAATTGCACCTGGCTTTATCATATGTTCAGATCTATCTACCGAAAATGCCTAATTTGCATAATTAAACATACAAATAAAATTAACCTATTCACCTGTAGTCTCGCCTTAAATAGTATTTTATATCATAAACATAGTTATAATTATTTCTGTTATTATACATTATATCAATTACACTACAGTTTGGGGTCAATTTTTTTGAGAAATTATATTTATATTCAGCAAGGACACACTAAATTTCATTTATAGTTTTACAAAATGTAGATTTCTACATCAAATAAATGATCTTTAAAAAAAAAGATTACAAATTTTTTAATTAAAAATAAAACCTGCAGCCATATCAATTCATAGGGGGGAAAATTATACTTTTTCAGTTGTGTAAACATTGTGTACAATTATTTATAAAATATTTAACTATATATAATATACTTAAATAATGTCTATAGAAATAACTTAATGACACAAAATGGCTGCAGTAATGAAAGAACAATTATATACAAATAAAATTCTAATCAGAAAAGATAATCTGGTTCTAACCTGCATGTTGGAGGTGACAGTGGTCAGGTTGGTCTGAGCAGCTGACACAGCAGTGGCATTGATGACCTGGTTGGAGAGGGTGGCAATCGTGCCCAGAGTGGTGATGGGGGTTGCCAGGGTGGCATTGGCACTGGCTAGGCTTCCTCTGGCTAAGCTGGTAGAAACGGTTCCCGTGACTGTGCCAAGAGTAGTTACACCTTGGAAAGAGGACAGACACGACGAAAGGGAAATGCTATCAATAGCAGTTGCTGAATTACACTTGGCAGAGAAGCATGAAGTCTTTCAGGAACATTAACTTTTGACTATCAAGTTCATATCCTTACCAGTTGTTCCCTTGACAACCAGGGTGGTTACAGTTGGTTTGACCCCAGATACCGGAGACATGAGACGCACTCCTCCCATCGGCATGGTGCGAAGAATAGTTCCAGGCTGACCAGGGGCTCCCTTCAGAACAACCTTAGGAGAGAAAAACCCAACCCAGGTAAGAAAACAGACTTTCAAGTGCTCCAAAGACATCAGCTTTCCACCATTTTTGCACCAGGTATTCTGACCCCAATACCTGTGTTAGGCCTTGCTGGCCAGCTGCTGTACCAATCTTAGGCATTGTTGTAATGAATTTGCCAGGAGTTCCTGTTCCAGATGTCATCACCTTCGTGGTGTAGATGGTAATAGGGCTCTTCATCCCGGTACTACTAGTCACGCCTACAACGGAAAACAGGCACTCATTAAGTGCAAGTAAAATAAAAACTATATAAATCTATTATTACTAACTATTATTATTAGTTCTGAACATTAATAATAATAATGATTGCCTTTATTATAGAGATGCTCCGATCAGCATTTCTGGGGCCGATCACCTATAACCAAAATCATGATCTGGCGATTGCCGATCACTGCCAATCACAGAATGGCAGGGGAATGGGAATCTTTTATCTATAATCTAGCAGAGTTTGCACCATTTGTAGAAATGTGTTTATTAACATTAAATTATTCCAAACAAAGAGGGGTCAGGCAGACCAACACATATCAGATCAACCTAATGGGAGGGGATCAAGTTACACTAAGGCATATTTGGAAATTCTAGCCTCTTAATACACCCACTACATTTACTAATTGGCAACAAAATGTACAACTTGTTACACCAAAACTGGCTACTGATAAAAGGACAAAACTATGGCAAGTTTTTTTCTGTTATTATTATGAACGTCTGATGTGGTTGAGCAGAATGCTCTTTTATGAAGTTACTTCATTAAAGGACATATTTAATGAGATTATGCCTGAAAGTTTTTGGATTTTTTATCATATGTTCATTTAAAAATATATATTGTATAAAATGACTTCTTGTTTTGTTTTATTGCATTTATATGATATTTGTATTTTTATAATTTATTTTTTGCCATGAAAATAGCTTTGAATGCTGACATGGCATTAAATAAAATAATCTGAATCTGATGTAGTTGAGGAACCAACTACTACGTCAGATCAAAAAAAATAAAATACCACCACCACTTTTGAAACATCTCGCTGTACCAATACAAATAAATAAAAACATCTCCAGTTAACTCAGAGCATTCATTTTGTTCATTTGTTAAATAAGAGGCGATCTAGCGCTGAAATGTTTTTTTTTTATCAAGTGATCAAAGTGCTCGTTGCCGCAGCGATCAGTGGCGCAGATACCGGGTTCTGTTGTGGCTCGTGCGGTGCAAAGGTCAATCCGTTGGGAGACTCCCTATTCGTTCCGGTGAAGGAGAACTCATGTTGCCACTGCCAAGCTCCACTCTGCTGTTGTGTCCCCGTGCGCCACGCATGCAGGTGGGAAAAAGTCGCGCGAGTACTTTACGTCACTTGATCGGCTTTTTTGATCGGCGCTTTTGGGGTTCGCCGATCAATCTATTTTTAGCCAATATCGGCCGATCATGATCGGCGTCCGATCAATCGGAGCATCCTTACTTTATTATTATTATATACATTTAATAATACATATATAAATTAAAAATCAAAAACTGGTGTGCACATCCCAAACACCCAGAATGGGCTCAGGTGCAGGACAACAAAGTAACAAACAAAAAAAAGCATGAAGTCCACACACTGAAAATAGATGCTCCAAATGAATTTATTAATAGCACAATGTTTTGACCATCAGGTCTTCATAAGGCACATTGCCTGATGAAGACCTGATGGTCAAAACATTGTGCTATTAATAAATTCATTTGGTGCATCTATTTTCAGTGCGGACTTCACGCTTCTTTACATATATAAATTAAACAAATAAATCTAAATGTATTATAATTGCAACTAAGTGTTAATATTTTAGTTGTTAACAGTAATAATAATTTAATGACACTTAAATATAAATAAAACAAATGTATTTAGTATTATTATTACTAGCAGTAATAATTACAGCTGTAGTTAACAACAATATTATTATTACTGACAAATTATACATTACTACCTCTCCTACTACTAATAATCATTAATCTCTCTTTATTCTGGAGAACAAAACACAAAAATGACTAGGGTTGGGTATCGTTTTTTTTTTTATATTGGTGCCAAATCGAGACTTTAAAAAAAAGAGCCTCAAAACGATGGTGAATGACATTAAAGAATGGCTTTTTTATATAAAAAAATTAAATAAAAAATTCTTACAATTGACCAATTTATAAAAAATTTAAGTACACTTAAATACATCAATAGAAGTAGCCTAAATAGAAAACACCACTTCACAATAAAATCTAAGCCACCAAACCCAATTACAATAATTTAACACTAAAAAACAGTTACAGTACTAATAACAGCAAAATAGTCTGTATTCCTGGTATGTTACAAAGTGCAGCAGTTCTTTTGCAGAAATAGGACCATGTTTATGTCTTCTCTGGCAAATACGACACCTCTCCTGACTTATTGCATGTCCTGCACAAGGTGAGCATTATTTTAGAACGCATCACCTTAAATGCGTGACGTGAAACCCCTTGTGGAAGAACGCTGTCATGTTTACAACTGGATTTTCAAAAGTATGTGAATTTTGCGGCTCTATTGTTGAAGTAAACTTGCACAACGTTCTTGAATGATAAATTTATTATATGTACGCAGGTCTGTTATTGTAGGGACATCGACTCTACATATTCACACTAAACATACGATGAATAAAACGAATTGTGATTGGTTGCGTTACATGTCAGTCACTCCTTGGCTGATATTTTTTATTCTTAAATGCATGTCAGTGAATGTGTTTTGTCATTTAAGAAACTTTTATAATGATCATGATTCATGTTAGTTGATCTATAACGCACAATGGGCATGGACCATGTTAGTACGCACCGCAGTTCAGAGAATTGTGGCTGCCGGATTTACAACACGTCAATTCGTCCATTTCTCCCGAAATACATGAAAGTAAGTGAAGTATGAGAAGAATAGAGTAAATTTTATAGTTACCTACACAATGCGTATCTAAACACGTCAACAATTTATAATTGAAAGGATTGTTATTGCCGCTTCCATAGACAACAGTATGTATTTTACAAACTATAAACGTATTGTTTTGCTAGTACTTATGTGTTTTTAAATGTCTGAAACCTAAAATAAACCTTATGTGGCAGAAAACACTGAATATTTGTGATGTATGACAGCGCTGAGCACATTCATCTCTTGCTCAGCCCCAGCCAACACGCGAATTTTGAATTTAGAAGTTGATGTTTACGTGATCTGAACGTTCTAATCACACCGGGGTGAACGATCATGCTCGTCAAACTAGCGATCACATGCGGTGATGATGCTTCTTAACGTCCGTTTCGGAGAACCAGAGGGCAAATATTTCAACCGACAGCTGAAGCATTTAAGTGGTGATAAAATGAGGCACAGAAATCTGCGTTTTGATACAGTCCAGTTACATAGGTACTGGCAACATTATGACCGGGTTTCATTACCCAACCCTAAAAATGACACTTCTTGACAAAATGGTTTACCTGCAGCTCCCTGCTGTAGAGCAGACATTGGGATTGTTTTAATGATAGTGGTAGTTCCCGGTTTGTTGGTAGTGGGGGACATGCCACTGATGCCCAAGATAGTGGGCTTGTTTCCTGTGCCACCGGCTTGACTGGTGGTAATTATGGTAGTTGGTTTTCCATCCGCAGATGTTACCAGCTTCAGAATGGTGCCGGGAGGAAGGGTACCCTTTGACTATGGAATGAGAATGACATTAAAATTTATATTTTTTCAAATTATAAATAATGTGTGTGTCTGAGAAACTTAAAACTAGTTATACTTATGTTTAACATACTTGTAAAATCTGAGCCAGAGGGTTAGAGGAGGCCTGTCCAGTCAAAGCAGCCGTCTGGACCGGTTTGGTCTGTACCATTGACACCATCTTGCCCAAGTTAGAGATCTAAAACAAGAAAAAAATATATAGAAATAATTAAATTATAAATAATGTCCATTTAATGTTTTTACCATTCAGGTTTTTCCCATGCCAGAATTTAAAATATACTGTACCAGGTTTCCTCCCATGGAAAGTGGACTCTTGACAAGAGTGATGGTCTTGGTGACTCCGCCCACCATAGTGGTCACAACCTGAGCCTGCTGTGCTACGGTAACTGTGCCGGACTTGTGCACTGTGATGATGGGCCGGGCACCTGTATTTGGACTGGAAACTGTCGGAGAGCCCACCTGTGCAGCGGCGGTCTTCAGCATGCGAGTGGCTGGGTTGCTTACCTACGACAAAAAAATATTGTGTCATGAGACGAGGGCTGGCCGATATGACTGCAGAAGAGCAACGTGACAAATTGCCACATAAATATAGAATTCAACTGATGTGTGGTCACATACTAGCTAATGCAAGTTTTGAATTCAGCTCATCCAATCAAAGCTTTGCAGTTTTAAGTGTTTTTTTTTTTTTACTCAAACATAACATAATGTGAAGGTATGCTACCTTTCAAAAATTTTGGGTTGCTAAAATTGGGTTCGGCAAGTCTCTTTTGTTCACCAAGGCTGCATTTATTGGGTGAGCCCTCAATACAGTAAAATATTTTAAATATTTGAATATATTTGAATACATTTATTCCTGTGATGTCATTACGTTAGTCTTCAGAGTCACATAATCCCTCTAATATCCCTCATTCTAATTTGCTGATTTGTTGCTCAATAAACATTTATTATTACCAATGTTGAAAACAGTTGTGCTGCTTATTATTTTTGTGAAAACCATTATCCCTCTCATTAACCATTACAGTCATATTAGACTCTTGATGATTCTATGGCCATCCATACTGTCCATGATTTTTCTGGGCAATGCTTTCTTCGGGGTAGGTTGCCTGATCTTTCCTCAACCCTCCCCATTACATGTTTGGGACATTCTGTACCAGGCACAGCAAGCTCATTGTTCATGATGCCCGAATTATTGGAAGAAAAAATATCAAATATTGAATTGGGGGTGGGTTTTATATGAATATATCTATAAAGGGAACTGACTGTCTTCTACTGTTGAACTGAGTTTTTCATAGATACCCAGATGATCTACTTTTTCAGGTTAGAATCCAAAGTGCAGATCCATGCACACTCCTAACGGCTAACATAGCCCACAACTCATTGCATGTTGGACGAGTATTCGATTAGAACTACAAATGCAAATAATAGGTTAAAAAACTACAAACATAATGGGTGTGCGAGTCCGACGTTTAAGATAGAAGTTTGAGTGATTAATAATCAGTAATCTAAGCTGACAAAAAGATATTTATTCAATGTTATCCACATTATCTTTCATCTGCAACAGCATTGTAACTTTTGTGATCCGTTGACGACGCAATTATGATGAAGTAGTATGTCCCAAACCTTGCCAACTATTCTGCTACACACTCAAAAGCATGTGCGTTTTCTTCACAACAGTACATGCTTGTAGAGCACAGCATAAATAGGCGAATTGAGATGCAGCAACAGTGACAATCTTAAGATAATTACCATGACAGGTGATGCGACTTTAACTGTGGTGGGGTGAGTGGTGGACCCAGGTGTCACACCCATGGTTTTGACAATTGTAGCCCCAGCCGGCATACTGAGAACAGTGGCTCCGGGGGAAGGAGGGATTTTCTGTGTGGCTGCAGCAGCTGCAGCCAAAGCTGCCATTCCACTCATCTGAGGGCTGCTGCCGATGGCCTAAAAAAAATTTGAAGTACACATTTGAATAAAACAATTTATGAGGTATTAACGGTTTTAAAGATTCCACCTTTACTATTCGCTTCATACCGTTCCTTGAGTGGTCTGTGGTGGCACTACCATGCGAACACCTGCAGGAAGTGATGTCACATGGACTGGGGATTTTCCAGCCTGGCTGGCTTGGCGCACAGTGACAATCGATGCCCCGGTCCCTGACTGAGGCGCTGCAACTTTCAGAATAGCTTAAATATAAAATAAAAACTGTTAAATTATCATTTAATACAAATACTATGAAAAAAATGCTTTAATTTAATATTACATTTAAGTAAACATTAAGTGAAAATATTGCTGAACTATTAACAATTGAACAAATCTGTACCTGGGCCACGCGCCGTTGAGGCAGCCAGAGGACTTGCAGGCGTGGTGGGTAAAACTGAGGCAGTGGGCGAAGCAGCCTGGGGCACGAAGGTGATGCCACTATGCGGCAGACTCTGAGCAGACGGAGCAGCTGCAGCGGGCGCTGGACTCTTAGGCGAGTTTCCAGGGAGGGAGGGAGCTGCATTGAGGGCTGGTGATGTGGCAGCAGTGGCTGTTGGGATATCATATTTCTGAAGCTGAAGCAGGTACATGTCTGCTGTAGACACCGCTCCCCAGCTAACCTCTAAAGAATTTGTGTTGGCCCGAACGAGCTGTACCCGTGAAGGAGGATTAGGTCGCTCTGCAAAAAAAAAAAAAAAAGCAATGTCAAATTATGCATGATTTAATACACTCAGCTTATGCAAAAAACACCACTCAATATGCACCTTTTTATGCATTTGGATATTCTTACAATGCAGTTTAACTGTGTCAGAAATACTTTTTACTGCATATCTGCTGTACTCACCTGTCTCTAGGTACCACAGGTCTTTGCAGCACACCTGATTGTTCCAAGCTTTACGGTACCCATCACGTCCACTCCAGACATAAAGTCTGTTGTTAATGGCAACAGTGCAATGTCCTGCTCGTGCACGTGGTATGTTGTCCTCCAAAGTGTCCATCAAAACGGTCTCCCATGACAAGGCGTCTAAAAGGAAGCTCATTTTTTAACTTGAAAGTATATAGCATAATATGAAAAAATGCATCAATAAAATAGGGCTCAGTAAAATAGTCCAAACATTTCACACACAGGAATGTCATGATGCCCAAACATTAAAGTACCAGTATATATTACCATTCAAATGATTTAAAGAAATTCATACTTCTATTCAGCATAGATTAATTAAAATGATCAACATTGACAGAAATTAAATTTATGTTAAAAAAAGATTTATATTCAAATAAAAGTTGTTCTTCTGAACTTTATGTAAATGTTCATGTTTCCACAGTTTTCAACATAAGAAATGTTTCTTAAGCAGCAAATCAGCATTTAGAATGATTTCTGAATGACCATGTGTATAATAACCGTTTGGCCTTTAGTTAAATAAAAACTACACTACGTGTACTTTAAAGCAACAATATACCCAAGTTCAGGCAGGCCAGTGTGTTTGTACACTTCCATTCCTTCTCATGTGTGGCCACCTTCACATCATCCATCACCAGGGGAACCCAGCCACCGAAAACATACATTCTACAAATAAAACATATAAAGCATTAAAGGTCAGTAATGCCATTGTGTACATTTAAGGAATGCATGTGGTGAAGCAATTCTAGATTACACTGACACTTACTTGTTTGTAATAGTGGTGGCTGAGTGGAGGCTACGGGGGAGGGGAGCAGCGCCGCTTATTGCAGGCTTGTTCCAGGTCAGCGTATCTGAAAAGCAAAGAATGGCCTAATTATTGCTTAACCCAATTGATTGATTGAATTAATGAACTATTTGTGGCAAACACCACAGCAAAAACAGCCGTAATCTTCATACCAATATCTAATGTCCAAAGATCTCCCAAACGACAACCACTCATTCCTCCATATATAACAAGACGGGACTTCTTAGTAGTTTTTTCAGTATAAATTACAGCAGTGTGGCTCTCTCTTGGAGGAGGCAGTACTCCATACGTGACCGGTATATCCCAGCCCACAACGTTGGAGCCCGGACGCAGTTCGAGGGTATAAAGGTCATTCAAATATCTGGAAGCACACATAAGTGGGTCTATGAATAAAAATATAAATACATTTATTTACAAACCACATTATTAAATGTTAGGAGTACCTGGGAATGTTGTTCTTGGGGTCTTCGCTGTCATTGGCAAGCCCCCCAAAAAGATAGCACTTGTTGCCCACAAGAGAAAAACTGTGGCCCAGACGAGGACATGGTGGTGCTCCATTTTTAGGGGCTTTTGGTTTCAATTTTTTCCATTCCCACCTGCTTGCCTGATAACCGTAACCATAGCAAGATAATTTCAAATCTGTACTGACAGAGTCAACAACAGTCAATAAAGGCTGGACTACACAACATGACTGAGCAGATTTTAAAACGTCATAAACAGTTACAGCGAAAAACTGGGCATCATACACTACAGAAATGAGGATTGCACACTACCAGACTTTCAAGTCATTCCAAACACAAACTCGCGCAGATGCATGCACCTTCATGGCTATAAGATGTATGGCAGATAAAAACAATGTTAGAAAATAATTAAATCAAACATGTTTGATATCATCCGACTGGATGGAATCATAGTCTGAAGCTGAAAAAAATAGAGTTCGTGCCCATCATATATTATGCGGTTTTCTGTGAAATCTGTCAATGGACTGCCCAAAATCAGCAGACCAGATATTTCGCAGACTTTCACAACTAGCGTCAACTCCTCCATACTACAAACCTGGGCAAAAGTCATGTAGTGTATTCCAGCCTTTAGTCACATAACAGAGTGATTTTAAAGAAGTTTTTCCTTACCTGTAACTCATAAAGGTCATTGCTGTACTTTCCATATTCCACCATTCCACCAAACACTAATAGTCGTGTACCATCACATACAAAACCATAAGCCGCACAGCCTGGAGGAATGTCTCCGCGAACAGCTGGTATGAACCACTGGTTTGTTGCTGAAAAAGAAAAAAATATTTAATTGTTTAGTCAATGTCTCAGTGATAAGGTGTAGACGACTTGCAATAAAACTCTCTTGCAACTTAGCTTATCTGGAAGTGAAGCCAATGTCAATAAAAAGCACTTCAAAAATTCAAAGCACTTTTTAACTATCAAAAGAACAAAATGGAGAGTAGGACAAAATTCTGAGAAATGGGGCGGTTCAGGTTCAAGTTTGGTGAACGGTAGTCTCAGCCTCAGACGTCACGCCCACAGACTGTTGGCTGAACGTCTGATACATAAGGCACACTTTTCTGGAAACACATCGGGAGTTTTGAAGTCGCAATCTGATTGGTTGAATTCTACAAGAGGACCGGGAGATGTGCGTCTCGCGTTCTTTAACGGTCCGCCTGGAAACAAATGCCGTGCGTGACACCAAAAGTGACACTTGTGGAAGAAGAAAGCCATTGTATTTACAACTGTGACAATGAGCGCTTACCAGGATTAACTAAACACTGGATTTTCAAAAGTATGTGAAGTTCGCGGCTGTATTGTTGCAGTAAACTTGCACTAAGTTCTTGAATTAATAATTTATTAGATGTACGCCGGTCTGTTATTGTAGGGACATCGACATTATAATGGCACACCCCTAAACATGACGCGTAACAAAACAAACTGTGATTGGTTTGCATTACATGTCAGTCAAACGTCCTCTTGGGCAGTCAAGAAAAGCTGTGATAGAGTCCAGACCTTCTGCCGAAGATCTGGCTATGTGAGACTAGCTGAACAATAACCTGCAAATTCGTATTGCGTGAAGACGTGACCAATAGAAGAACTATACATTTTGTGATCTCTAAGCTGAATTAAAAGAACACAAACTTTGTCACGATGAAACTGAAGTAGCGACAGATATTTTTCTGTATTGTGAGGCACATCTGAGTGAAATAGATTATTGAAAAGAAAAAATGTATGGACATTTCAATTAAATTAGAAAGTCAAAAAACTTTAAAAATGAAACATATGCACAAATGGATTGTTAATAATAAGATCTATAACATGTATTTAAAAAATAGATTGGGTGAATTTTCATTTCATGCCAACTTTAAAGCTGCAGGTAACTAAAACATTAACATTGCAGTAAAGGAGTACATTGTGTTTTATATAATGTATTTATTATTATTTTAAATATTGAATTTAGGTTTTTTTAAAGGCACCACAGAGTGAAACATCATATCTCATTCTTTGCGTGTGTAAAGAAATTTTCCTCAAGTTTAGTTAGACTGTGCCTTCAGAACTGAATGACAAGAAGAGAATTTTACTGAATTGCAATTCAAAGAAATGCAAAAGTCGCAGAGGAATTATGTTTTTGGCTTCATTAGGAAGACTGAGGTAAATAAGAGCATTCCGGAAATCAAGTGTTTTCCCCACTATGACCCATAAATTAAAGTTAATTTATAAAATGCAATTAATATATTACTATAGAAAGCACTTTAAACGTTTTATCAATATCATATAACATTTATGGAAAAACCCAAGACATCTAATGCAAGGTAGTCTACTGCAACTTAATTCCCACTTTATTGCTAGCGTCATTGTGGGCTAAAACAGCCACAGAGCTCGGAGAAAGATAACAAAAAGTCGCACTGGTGCACGTGCAGGAGGGGCGTGCGCGTGACGCGGCGGCGGTCAACGTCCATTTATGTTTTCTGGCGCCTTTTTCCCTCACATCACAACACAACAGTCGACCTGCAGACGAGATGCGGCTCTGAACCACCACAAACATTGCACAAATCACACGGAATGTTTCATATGCATACATGTAAGCAAAATTGTTAGTTTTCTCCGTAAAGCAGACAGGTGACTACTATGGCTACGTCTTCATCGCCTCGCGATAGAAAAGATAGTGAAATCACAGAGCGCATTTAGCAGCGATTTGCAAACATTAACGTTACGTAGCTTGTATGCATATACAAACTTTCCGCACATACAAACATTTTATTTAACTTAACTTACCAGTATTATAAACGTGCAACTCGTCAACGATTCCTTCGTTTCCTCCGCCAAAAACGACCATCAGCTCCTTGATGGCTACTGCTCTGTGTCCGTGTCTCGGTCGGGGTACCGGCCCGGACCACCCTAGAACCCGCTTCCATCGCGGCTGCAGTGCAGCTCCGGCGGTTCCAGGCACAATGGAACCGGGGGACGTCATGTCCTTTTACTGGAAAAAAGAATGCACTTCAGCGACTCTCTTAGCCACAAATATATATCCGTTCTGTAAGCTAAAGCCAACGCAAATATTTCACACAAGAACCCTGGTTTATATTTACAAACACGTTCTGCATACATTTATGCATTGTACTAAGATTAAAGTCTTAAAAGGTGTGGGTTATTCCGAAGTTTGATTAATTCAGGAATGCCGCCATTTTGGCGCTTGTAGGTGGACTAAAAGCCGGTCAACTCGTCTAAAAAACGGCGTGCAGCAGCTTGAGCATCGATAATTACACATACAGAAAACCACATACCACTAAGTTCTAGTTCCAAAGAAAAACAATAAAATTACATCATCCAGTTAAATGTCGCTGGTGCAGAAAGAGTATCAACCCATGGAAGTCGCCATCTTGAAACAAGCCTCCGCCAGTCTGAAAAATGGCGGCGCCGTAACAATACATATAGTCAGCTAAGTAGCAAATGCAAATAAAACTCTATACGAACTACGGGAGTTATGTTTTCTAAAATATAATTCAGTGAAACGCTGCAAATCTAAACAAAGATACAAACTCAAGAGACTACTCGAAACCCAGTCCTCATTTGCTGCAGAAGGCTATTTTCATGCCTCTCTGGGAGTCGCCATCTTGTCAGCCGCTCAAAATAGCAACAATAATACATTTTAAACGCGCGATTTTACTCCAGCGCAATGCAGATTCAGAAAATCGACAAAGTTCTGCGATTTCCAAGCGGTCTGGGCATTTAAGCGAGACTTTTGCGCGTGCATGAAATCATGCAGCGGAATGCGGTTACTAGCAGCGCAACAAAAACAGACATCTAGTTACGTTGTTACGTCCACAAATAAATACGTAAGCTCAAATACATCCCGATACATACTGTGAGAAAATATGTTTGAGCAAGTCTCCTCCGAGCGAAAAAATTCGATGGATGAATTATTATTTAATTCATGCCGCCCCGGTGTAAGCAGCCATCTTGTCGTTAAATCAGCCCACTAGCAGCTCCCACAAGAAAAATGGCGGCTAAGTTTATGTTCGCTATCAAAAAATACACATTTCGGCTTAATGGAGTCTCTTCGCCATCGATCATACGTACGAGATTCGTATTGCAATATCCAGGGAGATCTTTTGACTGTCTGTTTTTTAGATGATAGTCCAGGTTAATCCAAATTTGTTAAGAAGTATCCACTCTCATGCCTGCCTGGAAGCCGCCATGTTCTTGACAATGTACAGCCGCTCCTGCAGCCACCCGCAACAAATATGGCGGAATTACCACGTCCTTAACTAGAGCTCTTTGTGAAACACTCACTTACATATTTTAGAAATACAATCCTGCATTTCTTTAACGATAGTTTTATACTTATTATGCCATTATAGGTATGTATTTGAGATTAGCTAAAACTATTGAGATAATTTGAACATATTTTTACGCTTTATATAGAGTATTTAGGGCTTATTGTCCCACACTAAAGATGGCGACCTAAGTCGAATTTATTGATAGATTTTCCTCCTCTGCCGCATTTTCGTGCAATCCACAAATATGCATTAATAAATGTAACTTAATATTAAATAATACCAGACTTTATCGCCTACATAAAATCTATTTTGTAATCTTCGTAAAATACAAACTTTGTTCAAAAAACTCTTACAAATTCTTAAACTCGTGCCAAAGAACATTAAGGACAGTTGCTTTGGAATAAAGCATCTGTCAAATGCAAATGGCTCATTCTTCAAACTGAAGTGGCAAACCAGAGGCAGAATTTGTAAAAATGCTTGTTGTCAACTGTCACTCTCCTTTTTGAGCATAGGCATGAAAATGCTAAATCCAAACTTAAATGTTTGTAATTCATGAATGCTTTGGAATACAGTCCCAACGTTGGTCACTTTTTAAAGAAGACACTCAGCAGCACTTCAAAAAATGTAATTGTAAAAAGTACTGTACTAAAAAAAAAATTTAATAAAAAATATGTATGCTATTTTACAAATAGGTTATCTCTAACCAAGTTGTGTTCCAAATTGAAGTTGATATCACAAAGCTTAAAGTTCCTATGAGATTTTGTTTAGGTGCTATACCAAAAATAGCCAGATTTGATAGCCATTGAGGGTTTCTTAACGCGTTCGCCTGTAAATTTATAAATTTCTGTCACAATATCACTTATATCACAAAACAGTCACCAAATATGGAACTTTGAGACTCAAAGACTTTTAAGCTTTGAATGATAAATCATTTATGATGAATACTAAAATTTGTGATAGGAAAAAAGGCAATAAAAAAAGAGCGCCAAGCATCCCGCTATGTAGGCTATTGCTGCATATTTATAATGAGTGACATCCATTGATGTAACGCCACAGAGATAAGGATGGGGACATAAAATTTTAAAATATGTATTAAAAAACAATTAAATTCAATTGTACATGTTAAAGTGTTTTTATTCATACACCATTCAAAAGTTTGAGGTTGGTACGATTTTATAATATTTTTTAAAGCTGTCTCTAGCTCACCGAGGTTGTATTTATTTGATAGAAAAATACTGTAAAAACAGTAATATTGTGAAATATCATTACAATTTAAAATAGTTTTCTTTTTTAATGTATTTTAAAATGTAATTTATTCCTGTGATTGCCAAGCTGAATTTTCAGCATCATTACTAAGTCTTCAGTGTCACATGATCATTCAGAAATCATTCTTATATGCTGATTTGAGACTTAGGCGGAGCTGGTGCTCTCGAGGACCAAGGTGGATCCGGAGGGAGCGGAGCCCGCTAGAGCTGAAGGGGTGGAGAGACGCAACGGCGCAGATGGCTCGTAAGTGACGGCTGACCAAAGTGAAGCCGGAGGGACTAGGGAGCCTGGTGGAGCCGTAAGGCTGGGGGTCTCTGGTGGTACAGAGGGTGGGAGGAGCCAAGGCGGTGCAGACAGTTTGACGGGTCGAGGGGGAGCGAAGGGATCAGAGGCCGGAGGCGGTTTCTCTTGCTTAGGTGCAGCTGGAGAGTGCACGACCTGAGGCTTGACCACATCGTGAGGCGTTACAGACGAAGGGCATCAGGCATACAGCTGAGGCGAGGCTGGAGGACTGGCTGAGATCTGTGGTGAAGGTGAGAGAGGAAAGCTGGATGGGATCAATTACGTTAATTTTTAGCCCATATAGTTCGACGACAACTTTTTCGAGCTGTACCAGAACCAGCAGCAATGAAGACCCTGATGATGATGAAATCAATGATTCAGCGTTGGGTAAGGTGGGAAGCAGTATTGGAATGTAGGTCTATTAGCCAGTCCTGCATGTCCAGTTCCACCAGGATTCCCTCTGTCACAGTGGTTGCCGGCTCACACCCCTGGTCAGACAACATTTAGGTGACGGTTGGCGCTGTTGTCACAGGCTCTATACTCACGGAGGGCAGAAGCTCTCCTTATGTGAGGGGCTCGGGTGAATTCTCTAGGGTGGTGGTTGGCTGGGCTTTGGGTCTGGCTGTATAGAGATAAAGAACTGAATGACAAGCAGCTCCTGTGAGAACAATCAGTGTCCATAGAAACTGATGAGTGGAAGGAAACTGTACAAAGGAACACATATGTGACTGAAAATAACAAACTAAAAATCCATGAAAATGAAACTTACTAAACAGAACTGTGACATTGTGAGTGTGATTGCATTAGATATGATAATCAGAACCAAACAGATGTTTTGTTAGTTTTTGGCAGTTTCCTAGCCAAGAGCTGTAAAGTCACAGTGACAGAGCTATTCTGGATAGTGGGCGGGGAGCAGCGGCACATTTGCATTTAAAGATACATGCACGAAAACAGCATGTTTTTGCTTACAACCTGGTACAGTTTAATAAACTGTGCGGTATTTTGATCTGAAACTTCAGACACAGACACCTGAGTCTTATATTACATCTTGAAAAAAGGGGCATATAAGATAAAATTTTTTTTTTTACATTAAAATTATTTAACTATTAAAATATTTAAAGAACCACATTTTTAATGATTAGTCAGTAATAAATTATAATAATTGAGCAGCAAATCAACATATTAGAATGATTTCTGAAGGATCATGTGACACTGCTGAAAATTCAGCTTTGCCATCACAGAAATAAATTACATTTAAAAAATATATTCAAATAGAAAACAGTAATTTTAAATTGTAAAAATACTACTAACTTTTTACAGATTGCACAGATTTTTTTCACCCTACAAAATATGAAAATTGTAACGTCACCAGCTGGAGTGCCCTATAGAGCCAGCAGAGGGCACTCCACATCAGACTATTGTCATTCCCTCACAAGCTAGGGACAGGGATTTCTCCCTGCCCCTTTTTTGTTTCAAAATGTATTGTGCCCCTATAATAATAATAATAATAATAATAATAATAATAATAATAATTATTATTATAAATAGTATAATAGATAACAATACACTTAAACACTATTGCCACTTACAATAATAATACAAAAAATACTATATATAAAATGTATTTGGCGGAAGCATTTGGGCGGAGATGAAGTGGTAGGCGGAGTTTCCTTCGGAGTTCGCCGCGAGTCTTCAAACCATAGTCACAATAAACACATAGACACCCTATTGTCTGCTGGAGCGTACGTCAATGGCGCCGCCATATCAAGGAGGGCAACTTTCCCATATTTCTCATTATGGGAATTGAGAAAAATGCCTGTTTTGTGCGCTGCGTGGGGCTGTACAAGTCGCCACACAATTGAAAACAGGTCTCGGGGAATTACCTTTCACCAACAAGACTGACATTTTTTTGGGGTTGTATTTGGTCATTATATAATTATTAATAAAAACGTACACCACGTACAAACCACTGAAATCGGCTGATAAATGTAATCGTTATTATTGTTTTTATCCAGGAAAACCGCAGCTCAACCGTTTACTTGCATTTGTTTACAGCGCAGTCTTGCCCTCCGCAAAATGGCGGACACGTTGACGTATCGCAGCAACGTTCCAAAGCGGCTATGATACCCTCATTTTTCTTTATATTGGAAGTATGTTTTATTTGGTTTTGTTAATATGGAGAAAAAGTTTGAGAAAGAATCTTACTTTATAAATCTTTTACTTCTCCTAGCAAAATTTCATATTCATAAGTGTAAATTCTCCAATCATAAGCCATTATTCAAAGTCTTTCTCATCGAATTTCACCAATACCTTCAAACGCTTTCTATCTCTGAGAAGTCCAAAGCTAGGAAAACATTATCCTGTTGTGCTCTCTTCAAAATCCCTTTCTAAAATTTGTAACATTTTATTATCTTAAAATGCTGTTGTTTGTATCTATTTATGTATGTGATTATCCTCTCTTGCATTATTATTATTATTGTTAATTTTTTTGTTTTTTCTCTCTTTCATGTCTCCTCTGGTGTTTGTTCTATTCTTTGTATTTCATGTGATTATTAATAAATAAAAAAAATAAAAAATAGGGCGTCTATGTATTTATTATGTCTATGCTTCAAACTACAAGAGCAGCAGGTAACGTTAAGCTAATATGGAAAAGTAAATTTTTTCCTACAATGCTACTGTAAAAGTTGCGGCAGCATGCGAGTTATGCTTAAATAAAAGTATAACTCGATTTCAGCTGCATTCTGAGTCTGACAAAGTCATTCGGGTTTTATCCAAGGCAAGTGTTATTAGCTTGGGGGAATACATCTAGTGAAATGAAATCCAATCCAAATGAAATCCAAAGTTCATGTCCAACTCTAAATTATAAAGAATTTATATATTTGATTTCATAACACTTTACAATAAGGTTAATTTGTTTATTATTAATGTATTAACTAACATGAACCATGAGCAACACACTTTTTACTGTATTTGTTCATCTTGGTTAATAATAATACATTAGCTAATTGTTTGTTAATGTTATTTCACAGTCAGTGCATTAACTAATGTTAACAAACACAACTTTTGATTTCAAAAATGTTTTAGTAAATGCTGAAATTAATATTAACTAAGATTAATAAATGCTAGAAGTGCAGTTTATTATTAATGTCAACAAATTTAACTAAACCTTATTGCAAAGTGGTACTTATTTCATGATAGCTAACACTATGCATATAGAATACATAAATAAAATTTACAACATCAACAAAACTAAACATGAATTCCTCATAATTACCTTCTTGATTCTCACTGTTTTGTTTGGTAAAGTAAATAATAGCCTATTTAGTAATATTATAATAATTTCCCTGTTTTGTTTGATGTGTTATGCATTCTTATTGTATCAACATCTTTTCATAGAATCCCAAGAAAATAAAGGATAAAAAAACAAAGAACTCTTCTTTTTTTTCCCCTTTTTGGTAATAATGTGCTTGTTCATGTTTACTAATGAACTTATTACATGTTGATTGATTAACAGATCATTATTTAATGTCCATTGAGATGCTTACAAATGTCATTAAACTCCCAATTCATATTATCATCCACTTTAAAAAACATATGGTTTACAAAGATTAAGCTGCATTAATAAATCATTAACAAAATTATATAATGCTTAACGGATCATTAGTTAATATATATTCAAATAGCTATGAGATAATATGCTTGTTAATGTTGAAATAATCTTTTTAAAGATTACATAATTATTAAAAAGTTGTTATTTAATGAAAATAAAATGCAAACAAATCGAAATAAAGGTCAATACATTTATTACCTAAAATGCACTTGTTTACATTTACAAATATTGTGGAAAAATAATTAGGTAATTTAACTAGTCATTTTAACTTCACTATTCATGTTAACATTTCTCATTAACTTATAGCCACAGTCTGTAACGGTCATAGGCCTAAATTTGGTCTTTGTTTGTTGGGTTTAATACTGTTCACAAATCATTTGTTAATTATTTGTTCCTGTTTTTGCAGTGCACAATCTAAAGTTAAGACTATTCTTTATTTGTAAATGTTTATAAATGTTTGTCATTTAGTTCCTTTATGGGCAGTCATCTCAATGGCAAAAGTGTCCCAAAACTATTCATCATTTGTAAATGTTTATATAAATGTTTACTGTTAATCATTTACCTTGCACTGGACTTTTAGCTACTATACAACGTTTGTGTAAAGGGGGGTTTGTTAAGTTTAGCTAAATGCTTGCTAAAGACTTAACAAAACCACCACATAATTGTAATTTGGGTGCAAAACATGTTTGTATCGCCTCAACACTTATAGCTGCTATGGGCCAGGTTTACTAAACAGGGCAAATTAGCGTGAGAGCGCAATTCCAAAAAAGCGCTGATGTTTGTTTTTGGGCTGGTAAATAATGGTGCAAGTACCTTAGTAAATCATCTTACATGATTCATTCAAATACTCTCCTCCCAAAAGTTTTGCATCTGAAAGGGAAACTCCTGGAAATGCATATGCAGTAAGGTGAGCTGCAAAAATGTGTCCACGCTTTTTCAGCGCTAATTTAAACATTTTTCACTGCGTGTCTTTTAGGCAAAAGAGGGTCTGCGCTGGCGACAGCTGTTAGTAAATCTGGCCCTAAATCCTTAAATAGGATATTCCTTGAATCATAGCCTATTAAAAAAATACTTTGTTCATTAGACCTATCAAAACCATGTATAAACAGTTTGAACCATGAATCCCTTATAGTAATCAGACAGACCCCTACACTGCTGACCCCTTAACCAAGCCTTAAACCCTTATCGCTTAACCTCTCCCTAACCCTACCCGTATCCCACCTCAATAGCAGCAAAAGTGTTTTGCAATAGAACATGAACATTGAACATGAAGTACATTTAACAATTAAGTACATACCTACTTTAAAGTGGTCCCCAGTCATTCTTAAATTGTTACATTTTCTGTTGAACATCCAGATCACTCATAGCAAACGCCTTTTTGCATTTGTACGTTTGTAAATGTTAAAAAAAGTGCATTAGGTAATATATGAACTTAAATTTAATGACATTTGTAAATTATCAAGAAGTGCATGATAATAATTGAAAGTTTAATGATATTTGTATTTTTTTATTTACATTATGTAATGATCTCTTAATCAACAAACATGTAACAAGTTTATTAGTAAACATAAGCACATTATCTATGTGAATATATATTAACTAATGATCTATTGAGCATTATAAAATGTTTGTTAATGATTTATTAATGAAAGTTATTATAAAGTGTTAGCAACTACCAGAACAGTGAAATGAAGTACTGGTGTATGTGTTGATTAGATGAACTAATTAAGGCATCGTGCAAGGTGCTTTAGCAGGCAGGTACAGGCTGTGGCGTAAAGAGATCAAAACAATTAATCCTCTCTAAATGCTTACTTTCACCCGAAGTGATTTTGTAACTGCACTATTTTCAAGTCCAAGCATCAGTCAATTTCATAGTTACATTTTTAAAAGAAGAGCCATTCATGTTAATTATTTGTATGTCTGTAATGTCTTACCTTATTAACATTAAGTAAAATTATTGCATTTCATAATACTTCGACTTAAATCATTATTACATTTAAAACTAATTTATTGCAAAGTTTGCAAAAATCTGTTCCACATCAGAGCTGTGGTTTCCGTGTACTTATTTGCTCTGGGATGTTCTCTTTGTAACGTTGATCAATAATAATTTTCCTTAATGACATTACATCCAATTTATAATTGTTAACAGAAACTTATAAGCCAATATGCAGAAACAGTATAAGAACAGCAAATCTTCACATGAGAGTATTTGCTTTTGTGTTTGTTATTGTACATTGACTTGTTTATGTTTATCACTAAGACTGGTAAATATAAAACTATATAAACTGTCTGCAGGCATACTGGCATAAACTCTGAAACAGGTTAATAGGCTGGAGATAACTGTGACGCACTTAGAGGTGTCTTTACCTTAGGCACCCCTCTTAACTGGTCTACACTGACTGTGGTAGTTAAGAGTCTTAGCACAAGTCCAATAATTAGTCTTAAGCCATTAAACAGATAATTGTATGGGTCATACAAGTGAGGAAGACCAGAGATTAAAACAGAAGAGGAAGGAGGGGACAGTGCTTTGACCACTGAGGGTGACGGAATGGACAGATAAAAAGAGGTCATCTGCAGTGATTTTGGTGATAAGAAAATGAGAACGATTTTAAGATGATATTTCTTTTGAATGTTAATACTTCAACCTGTGTGTATCCCTTTCATACTTTGTCTAGTTCCTGCTACTCTTGTTAACCAAAGTGTCCAAGGTCCTGATATACTTACCAGATGAGTTTTGAGCAAGCTCATGTGACAAAATGAGTATAACATAAAATGCCACAATGATACTGGTGTTGGATGTTTTGTTCTGTCATCTTACCTTTGCAACATGCTTGTATGGGAAATCTGCTGTTTGTTGTTCAGGGAGAGATTAGCTGAGTATTATAAGCCGGAAGACTTTCATTTAAATCCTACTTTGCTCATGCAATGACTTTTCACGGGATGACACAAGGAAACCTTTTCACATTTCCGGGGTTTTCAGAAGTGAAAGTTGTCATAGTTGGTTAAACTACAGTGGTGAATGGGAGACAACAACAAATATAATTTTTGCATTCCCATTAGCTCCAAAAGCAAAAAAAAAAATCTGTGATAGCATTTCCACAACTTTCCAAAACAGGGAAAATTGATTGATTACGACAAGTGTTTGATTAATTGAGAGATTGATTATTTTGGTGAAAAGAAAGATGTCATATTTGCCATCACAAGTTCAGCTGTTGTATTAGAAGCAAAGTATAGTTATGAATGTGTATTAATAGTATTATCACAGTCTGTAAAAGGGCCCATTCGACTGTGCCTGTGCTTGATTAATGTTTTTAATATATTTTTTCAAAATGTATAAATAACAAATATTACTAAAATGTTTATTGAATAATTCTGTTGTGACGTTGGAATAGGCAATTATGAACTAAACTCTTTCTTAGTATTTGTCTATCTTAAAATATTTGGCAAGCTTAGTGACTGCCTCAAAGTCCCCATGAAATCAAAATTGAAGTTGTTTGGCTTTTAGTATGAATATGTTAGTCTTACTGTTATCTTTCAGCTAGTGTGCTCCAAAACATTGACAAAATTTGCATTTAGAAGATATAAGCATTAAAAATGTATGGTCTCTCACTTCCGCCAGTATGGATCAATGATTTTGTTGACATCACTCTGCACTTCAACTTCTCATCAGATGTTCTGTCCAAGCAAATGCTCTCTAGAATCTACAGTGTCCTGCCCCCAAATAGACGTTGAGGCTGCGACTAAAATGGTCACTTGTTCACACATTTACTCTTTTCTACATTAATGGCATATGCACTATAGGTGATAGGGAACGATTCAGACAGTGTAAATAGGCTTTCCATGCATTGGGGCAAATTAAGTCGGGTTTCAAGTTAGTGTCACGCTGTAATGATTTGGTTGTGACGGTGAGACAGCATTCGGCAGACAGAGTGAAAATCCAAACGCAGTTTATTATCAAATGCAATCCAAGGTCATAGTCCATACCAGGCAGAGGGTCAAGCACATGTAAACAGTCCAGAATACAAATCCAATCCACAGAGGAAGACAGGAACCAGAAATCCAAAACACGGGAAAAGATAAATATAAAGAAACCAGTGACTGCTCAAAGTACTGACCGAGTGTGAACCAAATCAAACAGGCAAAAACAAGACTCCATACTGAATGAAGGCAAAAGGCATTTAAATAGACCAGGAGATGATAAAATGAAACAAGACACAGCTGAAACAGATAAACTAATAATGAGCAGAGGGTTCTGGGAAATGAAGTCTGGGAATAACAGAGTCTAATGTAAATGGTGAGGAACTTGGCTGCCATCAGTTGGCACATGGAACCTGCAGCTGACAGGTGTAACATAGCCCCCCCTCGAAGGAGCGGCTTCCAGACGCTCAAAAGCAGGTGGAAGGTGGAGCGGAGGTGGATCCGGGGGCGGGAAGGTGGACCAGGACCATGGAGAGGAAGAGGGCCTGAAGACTGCGGCAGGACAGGCAACCAGGGCAGAACAGGTAGCGCAGGCGACCAGGGCGGAGCAGGCAGCGCAGGCGACCAGGGCGGAGAAGACCCTTCGGGCGGCCGCGGCAGTGAAGACCCTTCGGGCGGCCGCGGCAGTGAAGACCCTTCGGGCGGCCGCAGCGGTGACCTATAGCCCCCCCCCAAAAAATATCTGGGGAGAGTGACTGGGTCAGGACAGTGTTCTGGGCTGGACGGAACCAGCGGTGAAGGAGTCTCTGGGCTGGACGGAACCAGCGATGAAGGAGTCTCTGGGCTGGACAGAACCGGCGGCGAAGGAGTCTCTGGGCTGGACGGAACCAGCGGCGAAGGAGTCTCTGGGCTGGACGGAACCAGCGGCGAAGGAGTCTGCGAAGGAGTATCTGGGCTGGACGGAACCAGCGGCGAAGGAGTCTCTGGGCTGGAAGGAACCAGCGGCGAAGGAGTCTCTGGGCTGGACGTAACCAGCGGCGAAGGCTCTGGAAGCTCTGCCGAGACGTGGCGAGGCTCTGGAAGCTCTGCTGTTCTGACCATTGTCAGAGGTAGATCCGCCAACTTGGATATCAAGCCCCAACGTGGATAAAAAGCTTTGACATCCTCAATCGCTGCGTCAACGACACCTGGGAACACATGAAATGGTGTCCACGACGGTCGAAGACTGAAGGGTTTCTTTCACAATAGGAGGCCTTGAGTTGTTGATCTTGACCACTGAAAAATCTGGCAAGGGTATGCTGGCTGCTCTAACATGATTATACTGGTGACTGGCGGCTCTGACATGACTGCAATAGCTACTGGTGGCTCTGACATGACAGCTCTGGCTAACGTTGTAAGCACTGGAGTATTCAGCACTAGAGTGTGCACGGATGGAAATTGCTGGTCAAGCTCTGTGGCCATCGGAGCTTGTCTCACGTAGCCCCCACCCAAAAAATGTTTAGGCGAAGCACCACCATCTACCACAATAAACTGGGACCCGCTCCACAATAATGCATGAATTAGCTTATAATGCATGAATTAGCTTATCCTGGAGAAGAGGGTTAAGTCCGTAGCAGAAAAAGTCTATGAGAGCACAGTCCGGTAGATCAGAAGTATTTGCCACGTCAAGGAAAATGTTTACATGTTCTTCGAGTGTGCGGTTACCTTGACGCATACGAACTAGTTCAACTGCTAGATTCATGATGATGGAGTCTTCTGTAATGATTTGGTTGTGATGGTGAGACAGCATTCGGCAGACAGAGTGAAAACGCAGTTTTGGAACCTGCAGCTGACAGGTGTAACACATGGGAACAGCACATTGAATAATACTGCACGTTTCAAGGCACTTCACTGGGTCTTTAATTAACTCTTTTACCTGCCATCTGTTATACGGCGCTGACACATCTTCTGAAAGAGTACAGAATATCTGGATACTAAACAAGCGATATCAAGAAGATGCAAAATAACGCGATAATAAACATAGAACATATAAATCAAAACTGCCTAATGTTACCAACTGAAATGTCAACCAAGCACGAGGTATATAGGACGGTGCAACCATAGGGGGTGTTGATTCTTAATCTACTCCATCTACGTATGTTTTGATCTCCGATCTGGATGCAGTCTTTGACAAAAACGCTGCTTTTTTTTTTTTTATAAAACTTACCGACATTCAAGTTTTGATAAAAAAAAGAATGCGTTAAGCTAGAATAAAACTTTTAGTTTTTTTAAGCAGAGGATCTGTTCTTTCTCTTGATAGCCTATTGCATGTTCAGATATTCATATAACAAAATAATCTGGGGGCCATGATAATTTTGTGAAAATTATAAAAAATTCTGACGGTGGCTGGCAATTTTTTTAAAGCAAAACGTTTTTGCTACTGAATATTTCATACTGTAGGTGCAAGAACTGTTAGGTACATGTAAACTCACTGTGTGACAATGTATTCATGATGCTGTTGAACAAATTTATTTATTAGAATTTATTTACTTAATTACTATATTTTTGGTATAGTCTTAAATAAATATGTAATTCTATGCCTTGTTGTAACTTTTTTATTAAAACTATAAATTCACTTTTATTGTGATTATTAACCTAATTATTATTTGTGCAATATTTATGCAATTATTCAATGTTGGTGAGCTTTTGTCTTTATAAGTGTTGCATACAAGTGTAGTGTTACTTTTCTTTTTGTAAATGAATTAATTTATTAAATAATGGTTAATTAATCATTTCAACTTTCATTTAGCTATCTAAGGTTGTTCAATTAAAATACAGAACATTAATTAACATAAAATAATGAACTGTCATGAACAGGCTTTTTTGTTAATGAAAAAAAACAAATGTTGGAAATGTATTGCTGCTGATTAATACATTTGAATTCTTTAAACGTTATTAAAAAAAACATAATTATGTGTGATTTAGTTGCTTTACGAGCTTGTTTTGTCACGCCATTAAGCAGTGACCTATTTTTTGCTTCTGTTTTGGTGTTTAAAGTAGCTTAATGTCATTTGCTAACTCAAATTCATGATTATTTTATCTTTTGTCCATACAAGATGTTCATCACTAAGTTGTGAACATTTCACTTCCAATAGTCACTTGCTCGGCTCTGACACAAGAACCCTCTACAGACGAGTGTCAAGGACAATCCAGCTGTCAAGTATTTAAGGCCTTTCACAAAGGCCATGATTCCAGGCTCAAAGCTGGAGATAATACGATGGGAAGCAGATTAAAGAGGGGTTAACTACGAGTGATTAGCTGCTTTATCTGCACTGGGCGGCAGATTAACTGCCATCTCTAACACAGAACCACACTACAGGGTGAAAGGGATGATCCGAATTAGCCAGGTTTTGGTGCTGGAAATGAGATTAAGTGAATTGTGTGTCTTGCACTGCACAAATGTAGTTTTGCATGTGTTGAATCTGTTTGTCATGTATTTGTGTGCCTGCAGAAGAGCAAGTGTGTTTGGTAGATGACAACAAACCTCAAATCCCTCCATCAGGACCATTTGGGAGGAGCAAAATGGTATCTTTTGGATCCCTATAAAAGAGGGATCACTTGACAATAGTTTGAGGGAGCCTTCATCTGGTGTTCAACGGAGAGCGAATTTACATCGAAACGGGTTGGACTCTTTTTGCGATGCTGCAGTAATCTACAGAAGGAAATAACACAATTGATTGAAGCTTTAAGGTGTTACAGCGTTCTCGGTGGAGTGGTTGCCAGTTTTAAGCAAGATGAAGGCAGTGCCCGAGTTTAACGATGACTTCTGGATCCCCATCGCTTTAGATACCAACAATATCTCTGCTTACAGTCCTTTCCTGGTCCCCCAGGACCACCTGGGTCACCATGGCGTATTCATGGCCATGGCTGCCCTTATGTTCTTCCTTTTCATCGCAGGGACTGCGATCAACGTCCTTACCATTGTTTGCACAATAAAATACAAGAAACTCAGATCTCATCTTAACTATATTCTTGTTAACCTTGCCGTTTCAAACCTGTGGGTGTCCGTTTTTGGTTCCTCGGTAGCATTCTACGCCTTCTGGAAGAAGTACTTTGTCTTCGGGGTGATAGGATGTAAAATTGAGGGCTTCACTTCAACAATTGGAGGTATAACATGCATCCACATCATTTTAATGCTTTTGTGTTAGCCTGTTGTAGTTCATAGATAAAAAAAAAAAAAAGCAGAACTTATTCTTACATTCTGATTTGAGATGGTTTCACCAAACCCTTTACCCCATTTTTTTTCTCTGTTGTTGCAGGAATGGTGAGTTTGTGGTCTCTTGCTGTGGTGGCATTTGAAAGGTGGCTGGTCATTTGCAAACCCCTTGGGAACTTTACCTTCAAGACCCCTCATGCCATAATTGGCTGCATACTACCTTGGTGTATTGCATTGTCAGCTGCAATCCCTCCACTGTGTGGATGGAGCCGGTAAGTCCCACTGCTCACACTGAGGAGGACACAATGCCAAAAATCAATGCCTATCCTTTTTTCTCCACTCCTATACAACTTGTTCAAGTTCCTGAGTGAAGTACTCTGATTGAATTGTGCAGAAGTGTCTATCCCATCAACCTCACTGAGATTTGTTTTACAGGTACATCCCTGAAGGTTTGCAGTGCTCTTGTGGACCTGACTGGTATACGACTAACAACAAATACAACAACGAATCCTACGTCATGTTTTTGTTCTGCTTCTGCTTTGCGGTTCCTTTCAGCACTATCGTGTTCTGTTATGGTCAGCTGCTCATCACACTCAAATTAGTAAGTACAAATAGCATTTTCCATTGAATACTGCTTCAGAATTATTAATTGGTTTCTGGAAAAGAGTCCAAGTTTAAGTTAGGAAGAGGAATTTTATGCAAACATACAGTGTTGTCATTTAAACTTTTCCAAATTTCCAGCACCAAAACCTGGCTAATTCGGATCATCCCTTTCACCCTGTAGTGTGGTTCTGTGTTAGAGATGGCAGTTAATAAATATTACATAAATATTAAAACCACAAAACCATATTATTTTACATATAATGTTAATTCCTGTTCTTTATTTTGATCTTAAAACTAGATAGGAAAGTGAACATTCAAATGATAAAATTGTCTTTTTTTGAAGGTAAGCTTCACAC
Organism: Siphateles boraxobius; assembly: GCF_051911475.1. Taxonomy (NCBI): domain Eukaryota; kingdom Metazoa; phylum Chordata; class Actinopteri; order Cypriniformes; family Leuciscidae; genus Siphateles; species Siphateles boraxobius. The sequence continues at coordinate 24,716,392 of NW_027509141.1, forward strand.
TAAAAGCAGTCATAACTCATAAAAATATGATTTATTATTATTATTATTATTTTGCATAAATCAATAATAAATGTATTTCAGTGATCTGCCTCATTGGGAGGCACATCCCAGTCCACTAGATGGAGATATATGAATGTGTTACTGTGGTCATGTTGCCCGTTGCTCTAAAATCCCTTGTTTGTCCTACCAGGCAGCCAAAGCTCAAGCAGATTCAGCTTCGACCCAGAAGGCAGAGAAGGAGGTGACAAAGATGGTGGTGGTGATGGTGTTTGGCTTCTTGTTATGCTGGGGACCATATGCTTGCTTTGCTCTCTGGGTAATTTCCCACCGTGGTGAAACATTTGACCTGAGACTGGCAACCATACCATCCTGCCTTTGTAAAGCCTCTACAGTGTACAATCCTGTCATCTACGTCTTAATGAACAAACAGGTATAGTATTATGTGTACATTTGGAGTTGTATTGTTGAAGTTTGTTCCCATAAGGCTACAGTACTAAATGCCATGTTCATATGGCATAAGTAATCACTTCAAATAATATGTGCTACTCATTTCTTTTGAAACCCAGTTCCGTTCCTGTATGATGAAGATGGTCTGTGGCAAGAATATTGACGAAGATGAGGCTTCTTCTTCATCTCAGGTCACCCAGGTCTCTTCTGTTGCACCAGAGAAATAAACCCATTCTTAATGTAACCTCATCCTGCGGACAGAACCACTCTGCTGCATGGCAGTGAAATATAATTTTTCAATGATTGTAAATAATAAACATAGACCCACTAGGAATTTTTGCTTTTAATGTCAACATTTTTGTAACTTGGTCTTGGCTTGCTGAACAAGTAGAATGAGTAGAAGTTCGTTGTCATCATTTAAAAATGTACAATAAATGCAAAGAAAGAAAGAAAGATTTGTGGTGTTAAATTTATCAGTTCAACAATTGTGACATACAAATTTATATAAATTATATTACATTAGTCTTATTACTTCCTGTTTTAAATGGACTGTTGTAGTGAGCACACCATTTTACAACAACTAACAAATGAAAACAGAGAAGTATTTCATATATCTGAATGTAATCAAGTCCATCGCCCTTCAGTTATGAGTAATGGAGTAACACATCCAGGGATGGTCTGAAAAGCAAAGTCAAACAGAGTATTATCTATTATGCAAAACTGCTAATAATTAATCATTTTTATTAATTCACTAAAACATAATAATGAGAATATATGTGCAGTAGTTTCCAATGTCTCTAGAAATGCAGAAGAAGTGTATTACTTGCTTACTCACCTTAACTTCTTCTTGTACTTAATCCAATAAGTAGTTCACTTTCAAATCAAGATACAAGTGCAAAGAAAGAATATGGAATTAGCTTTAGTCATTTCCAAACTAGCCTAACACAATAAATACACAAACAATATCAATACAGTCAATCTAGAAATTAAACCACAAATGATGTTAGAGAAACAATGAGCAGTGAAAGCAAAGTTTTGCCCATGTTAGATTAACATCTATTATATGGATTAATTCCATTTAAAAATGTAAAAATTGTTAAATAAACGTTCAGTACTAAATACCATGAATATAGCAGTTGTCCAATGGCAGACCATGTGAGACCAAACTATTATCTTGAGTTTTCGTTGAGAATTCAGTTGTATATCCGAGTTCTGCTAGTAGTGAACTTTTGCCAATCACGAATAGTTCAGAACTAGCGGAATTCCAGACATAGGACTGACTGAGTGCTGCTCATTGATACTTTCTGATCCATCTGTTTCTGAAAAACATCCTTTTCAACTACATCTCTGAATATCTGTGATTTACACTGTGAAATAGCAACAACAAACACTATAGTGACCCTTGACTCTCAATCCCACAAAGTATACATTAATTCCAATAGTCTATTAAACTTCAATTTTTTTCGATTAGCTTCCACTGTAAAAGGAAGTGTAAAAGATCAAAACGAACAAATACTCTTTTTGGATAAACACATACATATCAGTACAATTCTCTGCAATTTTAAGAATGAAAAGGAAACAACTGATAGAGTAAATAAGTGTACAGACTGCTCTCGTCTTCGTGTTGGCTCCATCCTCACCCAGGTTTGGTCTGTGCCTGTCCTAGTGTTCACTTCCTCCTGCTCCACTTTGCCACAGTAGATGGAGAAGCCGATGGCTGAAAAAAGACAAGAAAACGCCTATCGTCAGAATCAGGGAGAGATTAAAACTGACCTCATCAAGATTTTCAGATAAACCCTGCTTTCCCTAAACTGAACCATCAATCCATTGGGATTAGGAAGGTTTGGGCTACATCCTTGTCAATACTAATTAGGATCTCATGAGGGTACCTGGGTACCCCAGTTGTCCCAATAAGCTGATTTGGACTTGGACTGTAACCTAGATGTTTGACTTACAGTTACCCTGCACATACTGATGATTGAAACTGTTACATTTGTTTTGATTGGACGAGATGATATGAATGATTAAGCATTTTTGGGCTTGAACTGTGTGGCATGGTGTTTACAATGAAATTGATATAAATGAGAAAATGTTTATGTCCTGTATAAAGGCTTAAATTCTCTTTAGCCAAGTTATGCAGTCGTTTTGTCATTATTTACATTTGATAAAATTTGGTGTTTTGAAATGTCCTGAAATCCTTTGAAATATGAAAAAAAGCCTCTTTAATTAAATAAATAAAAATTATAACAAAAATAACTTTTTCTACTGAAATGTTTTGTGTGCGCACTCTCAAAAAAAAGTGCAAAAGCTGTCACTGGGGCGGTACCCTTTCAAAAGGTACACATTTGTACCTTATTTACACCTAAGCAATGCATATCATCTTAAAGGTTCATATTAGTACTCAAATGGTACATAATAGTACCTTTCGAAAGAGTACCGCCTCAGAAATAGTTTTTGTATCTTTTATTCAGAGAGTATTCAATTAAATTAAATTCACAATTATTTGTATAGTGCTTTTCACAATACATGTCATTTAAAGCAGCTGTAAAGAAAATGTATGTGGATACATTACAATTATGCATTGAATGTAATGGAATAGAAAAGATAGAATAGAATAGAATAGAATATATGCAATAGATTCTGTGCAGCTATGCAATATACATTTGTAAGTGTGTGAATACGCAAAGATGACATATTTGTGCAATGTACCAAATAATTAAATCTACAATTTTCAATACTGTAAAGAGTTCTTTACTCATTCAATAGACAGCAGGGGCCATTATATAGAAAAATCCTAACTCTAGAATCCCATCTTATCTTTTTAGTGTGATTTCAGTCAGAACCTTAAAAACTTTTACATTTGAAATTTAAATTCTAACTTAAAATCCCATATGGAATGTTTCTTATATGCTGGTCTTGTTGTACGGAGCACCAACAAAAGAGCCAGAGCACTCTAATCTGGTGCTATTTCAGAGAATGACAATGGATTTGTTTTTTTCTTTTTTTGCAATAATGATCTCATGCCTCTTTAATAAAGTGTGCTATACACTAATACTGTAAAAGAAGCTTCAGTCAAGGACAACACAAAGAGGTCAGTGACCTAAAATTCAAACTGTAGAAAGCATCATTGGGCCGTCACCTTATAATCACTCTTGACTTGGTCTTGCCAAAGGTCACCACCGCACATTGTTTTGGTTTACCTGTGATGGCTTCAACAATCCTAGGAAGGAACAGTAGCTTAGGCCTCCTGTAAGCCTAATGAATGAGTTTTTGTTCTGCTCCTGATACCTGTTTTGACCTCAACAATTCTCCACCCTGTAAGCCAGGGCATCCTCTTTTTTTGCATATAAAAGCACTTTGACAAGAGCCTAAAGTCTGTCGGTGTGAGTTGGCCAGAGACAGAAGCTAGTAAAAGAACAAAGGCCCAGACCTTTACAGCAGTTAAGTAACTACAGGTTTGGGCTATACAACCTCCAAAAATGGCAGAGCAATGGGGAGACGTGATGTTCGCAGCCAGGCGAAGGGGAGATGAAACAACGAAAGAAACACTGTTCACATATACCAACAGCAATAACACCAAAGGTGAGCGTTTAAAATTTCTTCTATTTCTATTTTAAATCGTAATTTGAGTAGGTTTAAATTGGGAGGTTATTTGCATTGAATATGTTGACAAAAAATGTGTAGGAAATCGTTCAATCATAGCTATTCTGTTCTGTATTATAAAGCCATGTGGATGTCTTTGTGGGCTTTTAAAGCTTCCACAATAGTGGCAGTGTAATAGGACTGGAAATTTTGGCAGTCTTACTCTTAAACTTCAAATGTGTGGTCTTCATCAGACTGATGAATATGGAGCATCAGAATAATGAGAGTTGATCACAAAGCTTGTCAGTTGAGAACTCCTTCGAGATGATAATATTACTGCTCTTTATTTCTCATTTCCAGATCCATTTGAGGGACCAAACTACCACATTGCTCCTCGATGGGTGTACAACCTCTCAACATGCTGGATGATATTCGTGGTCATTGCCTCGACCTTCACCAATGGCCTGGTGCTGGTGGCCACAGCCAAATTCAAGAAGCTCCGTCACCCTCTCAACTGGATTTTGGTCAACCTCGCTATAGCTGATCTAGCAGAGACTCTGTTGGCCAGCACCATCAGTGTGATCAACCAGGTTTTCGGCTACTTTATCCTCGGACATCCCATGTGTGTCTTTGAGGGCTACACTGTATCTGTATGTGGTAAGTTACTACCCAAAGACATCATTATGAATACATTAGACCAAAGTTCAATATATATTTTTTACATCATTGAAACTTTGTCTGGTTTTTAATGTTATCTAACAACACAATCAACAGGAATCGCTGGTCTGTGGTCTTTGACTGTCATCTCTTGGGAGAGATGGGTGGTCGTGTGCAAACCATTTGGAAATGTCAAGTTTGATGGTAAATGGGCATCTGCTGGCATCATCTTCTGCTGGGTTTGGGCAGCTGTCTGGTGTGCACCTCCCATCTTTGGCTGGAGCAGGTAAAATTACTTATTAAATTATCAATTATCAAATTATCAATGGCATTTGACAGCTACGTACATTTATATCTTAGTAATCAATCATGAGTTTGATGAATTCTTTGGGTGGTAAGACCAACAAATAAGTTCCACACAAGCATAAATGTAGATCTTTCTAATCTGTTATTTTTCAGATATTGGCCTCATGGTCTGAAGACCTCCTGTGGCCCTGATGTCTTCAGTGGAAGCGAGGACCCCGGTGTCCAGTCCTACATGATTGTCCTAATGATCACCTGTTGTATCATCCCTCTGGCAGTCATCATTCTCTGCTACATCGCTGTGTATTTGGCCATTCATGCTGTAAGTTGTCTCCTTGACTGCTTTCAAAAGTTTGTTCCAGTTTCTAAAAAGACACTAAGCATCTATCATTTCTTTCCAACAGGTCGCCCAGCAACAGAAGGATTCTGAGTCCACACAGAAAGCTGAGAAGGAAGTATCCAGAATGGTGGTTGTCATGATCCTGGCCTACTGTGTTTGCTGGGGTCCTTATACGTTCTTCGCCTGCTTTGCAGCTGCAAACCCAGGCTATTCCTTCCATCCACTGGCAGCAGCCATGCCTGCCTACTTTGCCAAGAGCGCCACCATCTACAACCCTGTCATTTATGTCTTCATGAACCGACAAGTAAGTCAATGCTGTTTAACAAAGCTCAAGCCTTGAGCACAATGAGAAAACTTTGCATGAATCATTGTAAAATAATCTTGATTTCTCTTTCTTCACAGTTTCGTGTATGCATCATGCAGCTCTTTGGAAAGAAGGTGGATGATGGGTCTGAGGTGTCTACATCCAAGACAGAAGTGTCCTCTGTGGCTCCTGCATAAATTGCGCACCAGATCTGAGAGCAATGGTCTTGAGTCAGACATGGGAAAAAAAGATGAAAATGGGACTTTTTATATTCCTTGTTTACCCTCAACGTATCTTGACAAATTTGCTTCCAGATATTTCCCTCGGAGTGATGGGGAATGCCTTGTTGCATGGCACTGTGTGTTAACACATTACTTGCTCAACGGCCCCATGGCTTAAGATCTACCGGAATGATGTTACAGTTTTTATGGTATTCATTTGTCACACAATCATTTGTCCATGATACTCCATCCACTGACTATTCAGAAGGTCGTATGCCTATATATATAGCACTGCTTTGTGGGAATGTGACACTCAGTGTGGATTAACTAACAGCAAAAAGTAATCGCCTCATTGTAATGTACAATTTCTGCTGAATTGCTGTTCAGTGGCAATTTAATAATATCTCTGTAATCTTAATTTTGTAGTCATCTTGCAAGAAAACAAAAATGACAAAAAAAATTGTTTGATAGATAGAGGCCTGCCCATGTACAGCATGTAATATGGATCTATTTTTTTCTTTGATGAAAATTAAAAAAAAAAAAGCAGCAAAATAAATGTTCTGTTCTCAGTATCTTTCATTACACATGCACATCTCTCTGAAATGATTTCATTGTGGGTCTCCATTGGGCAGCAATTGAAATAGTCAAGATATGGTCCCTTTCACAGATAAGCATCTTCGCATATTTTCATATATAAACTTTTTTATTTTATTTTATGTGCATTTATATTGCTATACTATATTATATTGCCCTGGCATTACCTCCTAACACAACAAGGAGGTTACTAATACAGCTGCTGAATGAGTGACTAAAAATATGACATCCTTATCACTTCTGACTGCCATAATCCATCTCTCTATATGTTTTTTCTCTTTTAGAAAATCTTGGAAATGCAATAGTCGGTTATATCTTTTTTTCCCTTTTTTTTTTTGAAGTAAATGGGAATGGAAAAATAATATTTGTCAAGTCAAGTCACCTTCATTTATATAGTGTTATGTGTATGCTAGGTCAAATAGATGTGTTTTTAGTCTAGATTTGAACTGACAGAGTGTGTCTGCTTCCCGGACAATGTTAGTAAGACTGTTCCAATGTTTTGATGCTAAATAGGAAAAGGATCTACCGCCAGCAGACAATTTTGATATCCTAGGCATTATCAACTGGCTGGAATTTTGAGATCGCAATAGACGTGACGGACTAAAATGCGTTAAGAGCTCGCTCAAGTAAATGGGAGCTAAATAATTTAGTGCTTTGTAAGTAGGCTAATCAGCAATATTTTAAAATGTATCTAATGTTTAATAGGGAGCCAATGCAGTGTTGACAGAACAGGGCTAATATGGTCATACTTCCTGAATCTGGTGCTGCATTTTGGACCAGATGTAGTTTGTTTATTAAGCGTGGAGGGCAACCACCCATAATAGCATTACAATAATCTAGCCTTGATGTCATGAACGCATGAACTAACTGTTCCACATTTGTCATTGAGAGCATATGACGTAATTTAGATATATTTTTAAGATGGAAAATGCGGTTTTACAGATACTAGACACGTGACTTTCAAATGAAAGATTGGTATCAAAGAGCACATCCAGGTTCCTCACCGACTACGAAGACTTGACAGAGAAGCCATCAAGTGTTAGACAGTATTCTAGGTTAGTATGTGATAAAGTTTTTTGTCCAATAATTAGAATCTCTGTTTTTTCAGAATTAAGTAGTAGGAAATTACTAGGCATCCAGTTTTTTATATCAGCTATGCATACCGTTAATTTTGTGAATTGGTAGGTTTCGTCAGGGCGTGAAGAAATATAGAGCTGAGTATCATCAGCACAACAGGGAAAACTAATGCTGTGCTTCCTAATGATATCTCCTAAAGGGTAGCATGTGCAGAGTGAACTGCAAGGTTCCTAGAACTGAGCCTTGTAGTACGCCATACTGAACTTTTGATCGATAAGACATCTCTTTATTTACTGCTACAAACTGATAACGGTCAGATAAGTATGATTTAAACCATGCTAATGCAATTCCACTAATGCCAAAATAATTTTCAAGTCTATTTAAAAGAATGTTGTCGTCAAAGGTATCAAATGCAGCACTAAGATCGAGTAACACTAATAGAGAGATACAACCACGATCGGATGATAAGAGTAAATCATTTGTGACTCTAATGAGAGCTGTCTCAGTACTATGATATGGTCTAAATCCTGACTGAAAGTCCTCGCAGAAACCATTTCTTTCTAAAAAGGAACATAGTTATAAGGATACTGCCTTTTATCTTTGACAGAAAAAGTAGATTCGAGATTGGCCTGTAATTGACTAATTCTGTAGGATCAAGTTGCGTTTTTTTAACAAGCAGTTTCAGCATAGCCAGTTTAAAAGTTTTTGGTACGTATCCTAATGACAAAGATGAATTAATGATATTAAAAAGAGGATCTATGATCTCTGGAAGCATCTCTTTCAATAGCTTAGTCGGTATAGGGTCTAACATACATGTTGTCGATTTAGATTATTTAACGAGTTTAGAAAATTCTTTCTCTCCTGTAGCAATGAATTAATCAAAATTTTCCTCAGGGAGACTACAATGCACTGCCTGATGCTAGTAGATGGTTGCATAGTTATAATTTTCTACCTGATATTATCAATCTTGTAAGTAAAGAAGTTCATAAAGACATTACTGCTGTGCTGCTTGGAAACGTCTGGGGTTGAAGCTTTGTTCTTCGTTAATTTAGCCCCTGTTTCAAATAAATACTAGGGTTTTGTTTATTTTCTTCTAACAGGGTCGAAAAATAAGCAGATTTAGCAGCTTTTAAGGCCTCTCTATACGCAATCGTGCTCTCTTTCCATGAAATGCGAAAAAACTCTAGTTTTGTTATCTTTCAGTTGCGCTACATTTTTCTGAATGCTCTCTTAAGGGCCTGAGTGTGCTCATTGTACCACGGCATTGGACTATTTTCTTTAATCTTCTTTAAGCGCAAAGGAGCAACTGTGTCTAAAGTGCTGGAAAAGAGAGAGTTCTTCTAAGCTATCTGGGATGCTGAGGAGATGAAACTGATCAGGAATATTATTAATAAAGCAATCTTTAGTGGCAGAAGTGATAGGTCTAACATATTTGTAACACGGAGTCGACTTTGCAGCCTTGGCTAAATGAAGTATACACGAGATACTTCTACACACATTTATCCTGCTATAGTTTAGACCTACTTCTTCATTCCTAACCTGGAGATGTGAAAAGCATCCATGATCTTGTTTAAAATGTGTCCCTAACTTCACTTTTGTACTCTTTCCCTAGATTTCATTTAATATAAAGTACAAATAAAGAAATTGCACTGAAATCCCTAAGACACCCAGACAAAAATCCACTTTAAGGAAAATGACTTTAATTTCAATGTTTTTGTTTTGTGTGCTAAAGGATTTAAAGCTTAAAAGTCACTTAGAAGTCTGCAAATAAGAGGAGCAAGTCAAGTGCAATGCCTCCATTTAAGCCTAAGGGGGCTATGCAAATTCAACTGGAACGTGACACTAAAAGCTCTGCTTATCTAAGGAAGATTAACCTCAAATTGAAGTCTTACCTTTTTGAATCTGAGTATCCCTGTGCCCCTGTGTGCTTGGGTGCTAATGTATGCATGGTTGTGTGCTTGAATCCCATACGTGTAAGGTCATGAACAGAAGTTAATGCCCATACTTCTCATGCAGATTTGGGGGCACTTCCTGTTATGCGAGACAGCTGTGCCTCCCAGCTAGCCTTAATTCGCTTCACGTCAGAAAGTCTTTATGGCGATGAGCTGGTATAAAATGCCTCTGACACCGTCTGCCAGTTTATTGGTTCCAAATTCTACCACAAACAGAGAAATAAGAGGCAATAGAGGGATCAACCACCAACTCAGGGAGAGAAAAATCCTGTGACAGGTACAACCACTGCAAAATTTACTATTTTTGGTCACATAAAAATGGGTAATTGTGCATAAATTTCAATATTTTGATCTCCAGGGTTTACAAAATGGCAGAGTGGGCCAATGTAGTGTATGCTGCCAGACGACGAGGGGACGACACAACAAGGGAGTCTATTTTCGTTTATACCAACAGCAATAACACAAGGGGTATTTTGTCTTCAGGAACACAGCTGAATGTCCTTCACTTTATGAATGAGAAGAAGAGGAAAATTGTATAATAATATCTCATCTGTTCTCAGATCCCTTTGAGGGACCCAACTACCACATTGCCCCTCGATGGGTGTACAACCTAGCAACAGCTTGGATGTTTTTCGTGGTGGTTGCCTCAATCTTCACCAATGGCCTGGTGCTGGTGGCCACGGCCAAATTCAAGAAGCTCCGTCACCCTCTCAACTGGATTTTGGTCAACCTCGCAATAGCTGATCTAGCAGAGACTCTGTTGGCCAGCACCATCAGTGTGATCAACCAGGTTTTCGGCTATTTTATCCTCGGACATCCCATGTGTGTCTTTGAGGGCTACACTGTGTCTGTATGTGGTAAGTTACTGCCCAGGAAGCAAATAAATAGGAAAATTATTTGGACCAAAACTTTGTGAGTTTTTTAATGATATCTAACAATCAACAGGTATCGCTGGTCTGTGGTCTTTGACTGTCATCTCTTGGGAGAGATGGGTGGTCGTCTGCAAACCATTTGGAAATGTCAAGTTTGATGGTAAATGGGCATCTGGTGGCATCATCTTCGCCTGGGTTTGGGCAGCTGTCTGGTGTGCACCTCCCATCTTTGGCTGGAGCAGGTAAGGAATGAAATATCGTAGTTTTCAATTGTAAATTATTTGATTCCGTCATAAACAAAATCTTCCCTGCTCTGAAGATATTGGCCTCACGGTCTGAAGACCTCCTGTGGCCCTGATGTATTTGGAGGAAACGAGGACCCCGGTGTCCAGTCCTACATGATTGTCCTAGTGGTCACCTGTTGTATCTTCCCTCTTTCCATCATCATTCTCTGCTACATTGCCGTGTACTTGGCTATTCATGCTGTAAGCTAATCTTTTATGAAATCTTTAGAGGGAAATTTTTCACTTTTTTTGCTATGGAGAACTGAGCATGTTTTCGATCGTCTCTGGCAGGTCGCCCAGCAACAGAAGGATTCTGAGTCCACACAGAAAGCTGAGAAGGAAGTATCCAGAATGGTGGTTGTCATGATCATTGCTTTCTGCCTTTGCTGGGGTCCTTACGCTTCCTTCGCCTGTTTTGCAGCTGCAAACCCAGGCTATTCCTTCCATCCACTGGCAGCAGCTATGCCTGCCTACTTTGCCAAGAGCGCCACCATCTACAACCCCATAATTTACGTCTTCATGAACCGACAGGTAATATTGCATTGTATTGGCATACTCAAATGTGTAGGTGGCTTATTCTTTAGTTACTTTAAACCACTTTTGGTAGGCCAACAATTAGAAACTGTCTTTGCTTTTGCAGTTCCGCGTATGCATCATGCAGCTCTTTGGAAAGAAAGTTGATGACGGATCTGAAGTGTCCACATCGAAAACAGAAGTGTCTTCTGTGGCTCCAGCTTAAACCTCATGTCATTTATAGCTCTTACCGAACAAGAGAAAATGGGTTTCTGAGAACTGGACTTATAATTGAAATAGTCTTGACTGTACATGTTGCTAAAAGTCTTCTGAAAGAAACTTTTACTGTCCTGGGAAATCGTGAGCTTAGAATTATACAGTTCTATCTCCGTTTAGGGTAGTTCTGAGATATTGAGCATGCTGTTTTGTGAGATGGAACCTTTTTATTTTATTAATAACTACTAATAAAATATTTTTTTTTACAAAAATAACACCACACAGGCATTAATAAACACCTAATGGATAAGATTATGTCAAAAACTCAATTTCGACCAAAAGTGGAGATAGAACCATATAATTCTAAGCTCACGAAATGTTGAATTCAAATTGAACATCATTTAGCAAGACTTAAAAGGATTTATTTGCAAAGCAATGATGTTTGAATGTCACTCAAATCTTTCATAATCTTTCAATTTCTCAATATGCTGAAAGATGTAATATATATATTCAAAAACAGGTCCTATGAATAATGTCAGTATTGTTGTTGTCACAGAGCTATGTTTTGTAGATGGATTTGCAAATGTAAAAAAAGATGAAAAAACACATTTTTATGTTATATTGTTTCATTGTTTTCTGAAGAAAATAAATCATGCAGCAAAATGAAACATTGGAATGTTTGCTTTCAATTATCGACACTGTTCACAAATTGTAAATAGAGGTCAGTCAATTGTTTATTTCCCCATTTTAGAATCTTGATTATTTCAGCCCTCTGTTAAAATGCACCACTGAAAACCATTATAAAGTTGATGGGCAGATAAGAAGAACAAGACAAGATTAGATAACTTTCTAAAAAAAACCTGCAAATTTATGTTTTCAGAAGATTCATAGCATTGGAAATCCAATAGAATTTCCGAAAATGTGTCTTGCAAGGGTTTTATAAAGGATATAGCACATTAATTAAGCCTGCCAGGTAACATCTTGTAATCTCATATAAGCTCTATTCCACATCAAGCGGATAGAAGATTTCACAGCCTTGCCAGTAATGTCAAGACTTTTGCTAGGAAGCTTATATGACGGAACTCATTAGGTTAAAACACTGTTGAGTGTATTTGTGTATATGAGGGCATTCGTGTGAGTGTAGGGGTTGCGTGACTGTGTTGTGGATTCGGCATTGCATGTTTTTGTTTGAGCTGGACTTTATTCAGGGTAAGGTAATTGTGAGGACATGCTGTCATATTTATGTGCACAATAATTTGAAACAGTTACTGGTTAAGGTGAGAAAAATTTCTAAACAAATTAAAAATAATGCACCATTTTAATAGAAAAGCTTATGCTCATTTTAAAGAATAAAACAAATAAAAAAAATCAATCAAACAAACTATTTAGATTCTTTGTTTTTAGTGATTGGCCATAAGGTATACCTGAAACCCTTTTGTAAAGCTTTGTATTATTATTAAATCACCTCTCTTCTATAGCATTTTATATGACATTTTATTCTATGTGCATATTACTGATGTGTATTCTAATCATATTTGGTGACTAACTTCTTCCACAGTATTATTTTATTGGTTTTTGCATGGTTTATTTTACTTAAGTGTTTGTTTTTGTGGATTTAGCAATCTACATATGGCTAGGCTAATTATGTCTTACACATGTTTGACGAGTCTGTATGGGGGAGGGGGTTGACAAACACCAACATGTATATTGGTAAAAATGGAATGTACTGTTTTGTCAGTTTGAAGGAAAAACAATAAAAAGTGTGAATCATAAAAATACTGATGTCTATTCTATTCTATTCTATTCTATTCTATTCTATTCTATTCTATTACAAATCTACCTGAGTAGACCTCAGGAGTTTTGGACATCAAATTATATCCATACCAGGACAATACAATTTTTCAATGCTTTCTCAACATTCTCATTGTCTATGAATGAAATTCAAAGCTTTTTTGCACATGGCAGTAAATAACAGTTAAACGTTTCGCTTTGATGACGTATTTCTAAAGTCATGTCTCACTACTAAGTTTGCGGCAGTAGCTACAGGACGCTGCGGGTTCTCACTTAGACTTTTATTTTGAAAGACCAGAGTTTGTCGCTGTATTCACTTGCGCTTTAAACCATTCACACGTGGAGTTATGTCTAAAGCAAGTGAGTATATATGTACATTTGAGTCTTTTATCAGTTATAGAGCATTAAAAAGTGCTGACATAATGGCCATTTTATTGAATTACTTTAATCATGTTACAGAGCAAAAAAGAGCGAAACGGCTGGGGTTTGGCGGTAAAAAGGTGGGTAATCTAGCCTACATGCTAACTACTGTCAAATCAATGTTCCGTTTAGTATTGGTGAAGTTAAGATGACATGCTTACTGTATGTCTACGTGTACCGGAACAAGAAATACTACCAGTCAAATGTTTGGACACTCCTATTCATTTACTGTTATTATTTACACATTTTAAATAATCAACACTATGAAACAACACTAATGGAATTGTGGGAATTATGTTGTTTATCAGAAAGATAAACAAATCAAAACTAGCTTATAGTTGAGCTTCAAAGTGCCACTCTTTCCCTAGATTACAGCTATGCACATCTTGGACCAACTTTATGTGGAATTTAAGATGAGAAATATAATTTCAGTGACCCAGCTTTTGACTGGCAGTGTATGTGTTGACTGTCTTCTTTAAAGTCCAAGGATGGGCAGCAGTCTCAAGGAGGGAAGAAAGATCCTGGCGTACCCAATATGCGCAGCTTCAAAGAACACAGTCAGAGACAAGCTGAACTCCGAAAACAGAGGGTGAGGAAGCGATCTGTACAACCTTTTCTAAATATGTTGCACATTTTCAGATCTGAGTAGCATATAATTTTACCTCTATTTATATTACTAAATGTTGATGTATATCACAACAAATGCTAATGTGCAGTTTGTGGCAACTGTTTTCTAGTTGGAGGAGCAACAGGAGAGGCAGAGGTTGTCAAGAGATAAAGAGATGATGAAAAGGAGAAGTCTGGACAGTTTCCAGAAAGACATCCAGTTACGACAAAGAGAGTTTGAACAGAGGGTTGGTGTCTATGACATTTTACTATTGAAGTCAATGTATTAGCCTTTGACTTGAATAGATTTGAATACATTCATTGTTTTAAAACATACTACCATGGAAACGTTTTTTTTTTAAATATATATATATATATTTTTTTACAAAAAATGTAATGTTTGCAAACTGCATTATAATTTAACCTAGGGCTGCATGATTAATAGCAATCAGCATGAAATTTCGCTTAATACAATTTGGCTCATTGTCAAAATCAATCAAAGCGTTTCAATCTTCTGTTTATTCAGCTACAGTAATAGTATGATGCCCATAGGGATTTCCTGGAATGATGTGCGTTATCGTACTTTTGCGGCAGGGCATATTTGGTGTGTCTGCGTGAGACGCCCTCTGGCTTTCACATGGAGCAGCATTTACTACTGATCACAGAGCCGTACTTCACTGACAAGCTGCACATAAAATAATCACAGCCTTTGCCAAATCGCGTGCGGTTTCATTTTGATTAATCGTGCAGCCCTAATTTATCCATGTCACTATATTGTTCAACCACTGTAACTCATCTATAAACTATCTTTTTTGCAATTGCAAATCATTGTAGATCTGCACCTTTGTCTTAATAATTCTTTATTGTTAATGTAATTAATGCAGGAAAATCAATTGCAAAACCTGGAGAAGCATGTAAACTTTGAAACTGAGAACTCAAGAAAGGCTTACTGCAGAGAATTTAAAAAGGTACTATTTCCTGTACTGGCAAGTTTTGATAACTCATTATACTTCCCCTTAAAGATATACCTCTATTGGCCATTTCTTAATGACAATTTACTTATTTCGTCTCTTTTTGTATTAGGTAATAGAGGCAGCAGATGTTATTTTAGAGGTTATGGATGCCAGAGATCCCTTAGGATGCCGCTGTCCACAGGTTGAACAGGCTGTTGTTCAAAGTGGAACCAACAAAAAAATTGTACTTGTTCTAAATAAAATTGGTAAGAGAGAATTTTTGCATGTCCAATTGAAAACTTCATTCTGCAACAGACAAAAAAATGTTTTTTTCTCGACTTTGTCCACCTCAAGATTTGGTGTCCAAGGATATTGTGGAAAAATGGATCAAGTATCTTCGCAATGAGTTTCCTACTGTGGCTTTCAAATCCTCCACTCAGCAGCAGAACAAAAATTTGGTGAGAGCTACAATTCATAGTTTTCAATCACATGACTGGCGTAGAAACCAGGAGGGCAAAACATCCATAGAACTGAAGCACAGGCCTGTCAAAATTTCCATCTGTTTCAAGCCAGGAATATTTAGATCACCTCCCAAAAGAAAGAAACAAAAATGTGTGAACAAAATTGTGGGAAAAAAAAACAAGTTTTGGCCACCTGTGATCCGTAAACAACACCTGCTTCAGTGTTTCAATCACAAAAAATAGAGACATTCTAAAACCCTTAATGTGGAAAAAAAATCAGTGCTATTAAATTATCAAATTCAGTTTACACCTTATTGGTGATGCATTCTATATACAGATGAGCAGATGAGTGTGGAATATGAACACAATGTGCTAAATGGTTAAGCATTGTTTTTTTTGGTGAGTTTTTAAATAATGTTTTTCTATGGAAAAATGCTTAAGTAACTGCATGTTGTGTTTAAGGTCTTTGTTCATCTGCTTGCTTGTGCAAAGTATTTATCATTAATAAGGTGTATATTGAATTTGGTTTTTTAATATCACTGTACTTCCTGGAACAATCCTGGTAAAAATGACTGGCAAGCATGGAGGAAAGTCTTGTTTTGCTCTCCAGGTGGGCGGTCCTTTAAAGGTGTGACATCATGCGCAAACTATGAATGGAGATGTATTTTATTATCAGACTCAGCTAATATTTTTTTTTTTTTACCTATTTATTATATAGTGTTACAGTAACGTTTTTCTATTGTCTGACTTCTATAGAAACGCAGTCGTGTGCCTGTGACCCAGGCTACTCAAGAGCTGCTCGAAAGCAGTGCATGTGTCGGGGCGGATTGTTTAATGAAACTATTAGGAAACTATTGCCGGAACCAAGATATAAAAACGGCCATAACTGTAGGAGTGGTTGGTAAGTTGTTTTTTGCAACATGATATGTACAAAAAAAAAATTCTGTCGTAAATGTCTAGAAAAGTCTATAAAAGTTAACGAAATGTTTCAGGTTTTCCGAATGTGGGGAAAAGCAGTTTAATTAACAGCTTGAAGCGTGCTCGTGCATGTAATGTTGGAGCTACACCTGGAGTTACCAAGTATGCTAAAAAGTTTTTTGTCAGTATTTTTTTTGTGTAAATTTAAAGCCAATTTTTCTATCCTTCTAAGCTGCCTTTCCCTCGAATCAATGTGTTTTTTAGATGTTTGCAGGAGGTCCATCTAGACAAACATATCAAACTTTTAGATTGCCCTGGTATTGTAATGGCAACCTCAACCAGTGATGCTGCCATGATCCTTCGGAACTGTGTGAAGATTGAGCAGCTGGTGGACCCAATTCCACCTGTTGAAGCCATATTGAGGCGCTGCAGTAAAATACAGGTTTGCAACTTGTATTTCAAGAACTTCGGTTTAATTTAATGTGGAATCACAGTGTTGCATATGATTGAGAGCCAGTTGGTTTTAATCTTTCTTATGTAGATTATGGATCATTATGGAATTCCAGACTTCCAGACAGTACATGAGTTTCTGGCCTTACTTGCCCGACGTCAAGGCAAGCTGAGGAAAGGAGGGCTTCCTGACTCCGACAAAGCTGCCAAGAGTGTTCTTATGGATTGGACAGGGTGAGGTTATAATCCCGGTGAATTTAACGTCAGTTACGTTTTGACCTTTTAAGAATTGTGTACCCAAAAATAAAAATTCTGTCATTTACTCACCTTGTTCACCTGTCTTCTGTGGAAGAAATAAATTATATTTTGAAGAATGTTTAAATTGTTTGCAAATACAATGAAAGTGAATGGGTTCCAAAATTTGCTTTCATTTTATGGTAAAAAAAAAAACCCAGAGACATGTTTCAAAATATCCTCTTTTGTGTTTCACAGAAAAAAGTCCCTTTAAGGTTCAACTTAATGTAAATAAAAAAATGTGATATCAAGTGAACACAATTTTGAAAACTTTCATCATTTACTCACACTCATGTCGTGTTAAACCCAAAGTACTTTGGGTACATTATGTCTTAATGTCCACTTTTGACTTATGACTTAATGTCCACATTTGAAACACAAATAAAGATGGTTTTAATATTCTCTCATAATTTTTGTCCATCCATTAAAAGTCGACTCAACTGGGGTTTTTTTATGCATTTTGGCGGACTGAAAACGCAAGTTTTAAAAAAAATCGGGTTTCAAAGTCCAAGTTTTTGAAAACGATGTTACTATCACCTCCATGTAAACAACAAAACACAAATTTGTGAAAACTGTGACATCATGCTCATGCGTATTACGTGTTTAGTCTATTGGCGTGCAATGTTAATTTACAAGTGACATTACCGACTACTGGCCTTGGATGCATAACACAGCGTTTTTAGTCGTTTTCGTTTTCGCTGATCCTTATGAACTGGGATAGTTTTGATAACATCAAAAAGTAAAACAAAGGATAAACTTTTCCATTTTAAGTACATCATTGTTGCGTAAACACCCCAAAAATTACCTCAAATTTTTTCTAGCACAGCTGTTACTTGTTGGTCAAAAACAGTTGTCTGTAGTGTAAAGTACATTTAGAAGTCTTTCTCTGTCTTGTACAGGGGTCGTATCAGCTACTTCACACATCCTCCTGAGACTCACACGCTGCCCACACATGTCAGTGCTGAGATTGTAGCTGAGATGGGCAAAGCATTTGACTGGGATGAACTGGAGAAGGGAAATCTGGAGGCAATGGCTGGTAACTTTGGCTATACTATCAATGAAATAGACAACATATTTTATATAAGTTTTATAACCACACATAACCTATACACACACTTGCCATTTATATATTTTTTTTTACAATTTAGAGTGTGGCACATCTGATGCACAGACGGGGTTCTGTATGGCTACATCTGGATTGACAGAAGGTGGTCAAGGAGAAGATCTAGCAGAACTGCAAATGGACAAACCATCAGAGGACCCTGAACTTCAAGACATGGTTGAATCAATGGATGCAGATGAGGACCCAGAGGTACATCCATTACATGGTTCAGTTCCTAATTCAAGATAATTTTACATCCACCTATATTAATCATTCAGTGCAGAAAGGTTAGTTTGGTGGCGATTTGTTATGGTGTGTTTGAAGGCTCATTTTTGACTTTCAATTATAATTCTTCAATTAAGTTTGGACCGATGACTGTTGAGCTCAAGGTTCCCAAGACAAAAAGCAGTGGTGCAATTGAAGCTGTAGGCCCAAAGCCAGTGGACCTAAAAGACATTCTGGATGTTGACCCACTCCTGCAAGGTCAGGCCCTCCTGGCTGCCAACAAAAAAAGAAAGAAGCAGCAAAAGAGAGCTGGTGAGACCCTCTTTGTTTGGAATAAATTCATCCATGAGTGATCCCCGTGCATACATGTATAACAAGCTGAGCACACTGCTTTTAAACTATGTATTATAACATTACTTCTCTTTTTATTTTTCTTCTTTCATAGATAAACTCGGCACCAAACTTTCAGATTCTCTTACCTCAGCTTTAAATTTCTCCTTCTCTGACAGCTGATGTGATGAGCATTTAACCAAGATGCTCTGGGAGTTCATTCTACTTTCTCCTTAGAAATACTAACATACTTGTATATTTAAATGATCTACAATTAAAAATATGCAAATAAATCATATTTTCTCTGACTGAGAAGAATGACTCAACTAGGCCTCTACGACTATTATTGACCTCCTTTCTACCCATCAATCAGAAAATCACACATATTTTAGTTACACTCTGACAACTTTCTCAAAGTCCTGGTACCAGTTTGTTCACTTTTAGAAGTACTAGTCAAACCAGATTGTGAAGGAAGAGCAGCCTATCACTGTAAAAGTGAGTAGGTATTTCAACTTTTTTCTGGGGGGGGGGGGGGTTATTTATTAATTATATAATATAATAGTTTTTATTAATATGTTGGATGATCTTTTATTTTGTATTAAGTCATTTTTATGTTTTTGTCATTTTTATTAGTTTTGTTTGGTCTATACAGTGTTAATTTATTTCATTTTTAGTTTTCGTAATATTACTAGTTCATCTTAAAATACTTTTATTTAATTTTTTTCTAATTTTCTAAACTATTAAATTAAGTTTTACATTAACTATATTAGAAATGTATTTTATTTCAACCTTATTTTAATTAACTTTTATTTAACTATTATTAATAGATTTAGGTTTTAGTTACCAATAACAAACTAAGATGGTTGAGTGTGATGGGGAGAGATGAGGCTCAGTCTGTCCAAAACAAGGAAATCCTCATGCGAGTAATGGCGATACTTCCAGCAAACTCGCTGTACTTCTGCTAACGCCAACCTGGTAAATCAACTAAATTTATTCCCACCTCTTTGACGATCTGACACGTATGTATAAGCCTTGTTAATCTCACAGTAATTAGGCGTGAATGGAAGTTGAAGAAATTAAATACAGGCAACGTGCCAGTTTGACGTTGGATGACATGTCAACTAGCTAGCTAGTTAGCCTAGCGCTAACAGCTGGATGGTGCTAAAAACAACCATTCCGGGTTTGTTAATTTCGCATTAGGAATTGTCATATGCAGTTACAGTTGCTTACTGTTGTAAATAACTAATACACAAGTTAATTTGGTTAATGTTAACGAATTTGCTCAACTTCGGCTAATCCTGACCTATAACTTAGCAAACTATTACATAACTTACAGCAGCGCTAAGTTAACTGCACTATCATAATTTAAAAAGTTTTTTCCATTTTCAGCTAAAGGAGTACGTTCAGATTAGTGTTTGTGCCTGATGTTTTTTTTGGTATTTAACGTTAGAGGGACAGTCTTAAAGGCAAAAAAAAATCTATATATTTTGGTTAGCTGTCATCATGTAAATTCTGTACTTCCCCATGATAGAGCTGCAGATTTAAATCATATGATATATTACGGATTCATCTTAAATGTTAAGCAGTAGTTTTTGGTCAGACATGTTTTTTTGTAAATTAAAAAAATATTTCACTTGTCTCTGTCATTTCATATTGTTGCGTATGTTTTATATTAGTTAAATGGTTAGTGTTATAGCCTTTAACAATTCTGTATTTATAATATTAAAAAAAAAAAATATATATATATATATATAAATTAACTATATATTCTTCCTGCTTAAAAAGTCTGAGAGTTTGATGTATTTGCTGATTGTGCTTTGGTAGAGTATTATATTTCTCTGTGAATGAGACTATCAGAGTGATGACTCAGATAAGTAAAATTTCCCTGTTCCTCAAGTCTTCATTGTCCAAAAAGAGAAGTGATCATCCCTGTTATTTCCTTTTATACTGCTGATCCTGTAGCATTATTACAAACTTTTTTCTTGATGCTTTTACCATTGCAGCTTGTTAATTCTTCTCATACTTGACCCGTGGAACCAGCGTAGCCATGTCATCCCGAGTGTTGCTACGGCAACAGCTGATGCGGGAGCAGGCGCAGGAGCAGGAAAGGAGGGAGGCCCAGCAGCAGGCGTCTGTCGCTCAGCTCCGCCCAACAGATTCCACTCCCGCCATCTCTGTCACGATGCCACCCATGGCTGCCCGCCCTCCTCCAGCTCAAGTACCGGTGGAGGTTCTGAAGGTGGGTCGGACCTCCTTATGAGCCTTAAAGAAGTCTCTCTCGGTCGAAAAAAACGTTCTACTACTGTGCACTCGAGTAGCATCCTAACTGCTGTCTACATGTCTAGTAACCGTGACCCAATTAACTGAAAGTTTGAAGCTTGACCTAAAAAAAAAGAATTGTTCGAAAATGAAAATAAACATTGCAAAAGAAACTCTTTGGTATAATAAAAAAATGTGGAATAAATGCTTAAATTAGTGTAAAAGTTACGTAAATACCTAAAAAATAAAATACAAAAAAGTACATTTCATTATTTTGAAATATTACATGATCATTTTTAAATATGTATTTTGAAATATTACAGACATTTTCTAAAATAAGGCATTCTGCAGTGCACTATAATTTAGTTTTGATGTCACATGCATAAAATGAAGAGTCAACATAAGTGCGAGTTCCCTTCTTTTATATAAAGTGGCAAAATGAAGTGAAACGCATTGTAGAGAATGAAATGTCACTGATGTCTTTACATGACCATTGACCCAGTGTTTTTACTTTGCTGTAGGTACAAACTCATCTTGAGAACCCAACTAAATACCACATCCAGCAGGCTCAGAGGCAGCAGGTGAAGCAGTACTTGTCCACCACGCTAGGCAATAAAGTTGCCACACAAACTCTTGGTGTATCCCCCGTCCCGCAGTCAAACTCTGCTCCGGAAATGGGCCCGTCTGCAAGCAGTGCTCCCAATAGCCCAATGGCACATCTTAACCTGGGCTCCAACAAAGAAGAGGTAAAGCACATCTAAATATACACTGATATATTTATTTATATCTAAACAGTAGCGGCTCCTGACCGTAAATTTAGGAAGTGCAGATTCTGGGTCTTACTGCCAGTTTATGATGAACATTTTGTAAACTTTATATTGTAATTGCTGAACACATGCAGAATGGTTGTTTTTAGCACCATCCAGCTGTTAGCGCTAGACTAACTAGCTAGCTATCAAATTGGCACGTTGCCTGTATTGAACTTCTTCAACTTCCACATAATTACTGTGGGATTAACAAGGCTTATACATGCGTGTCAGATCGTCAAAGAGGTGGGAATAAAATTAGTTGAGTTACCAGGCTGGTGTTAGCAGAAGTACAGCGAGTTTGCTGGAAGTATCGCCTTTACTCATATGAGGATTTAATCCTAACCCTAATTCTATAGTATGTTTTTATAAACATTACTCAGTACTTGTGTATATAATTATACTGTAACAAGAACACCTTCAAATAAAGTGTAGCCCTAGCCCAATTATGTTTTTACTGTGTGCCACTCTCTTGACATGTGAACATGTTTACCTTTCTCTGTTCAACTTGCCCTCTCACTAGTTTTGTGTCGCATTTAACTGCAAAATACCACACCAGCAGCTTAATTATATCTGCACCCCTCTTTCACACCATATAGCACTTCTGCTTTAGATCACCCATAAAACACACTCTTGTTAAGAATACAGTTAATTGCTTCCCTAAATACATACTTGCTTATATCCCACTTTTTCTAAAGCGATTAGATATGCAATAAGTCAGTACTCCTTCTAAACCTTGATTGCATCCCCTCAGATGGATGATGTAATCGACGACATCATCAGCCTTGAGTCCAGCTTCAATGATGACATCATGTCACTGATAGATTCTGGCCTACAACTCCCGAACACGGTAAGCTGAGCGGTGATCTTCATTATTGATGAACACATCCATAACATTACGGCAATGTTCTGAATAAAAGGCTCTTTGAACCCCATCTATATTTGTGGTAAACCGCCACAAGCCATTCTGAAAGCTACGGAGGGATCATTTCCTGAACGCAAATGTCCCCACCCCTTTTAAGAGTGAATGCTAACCACTGCACTTATGAGGGAGGCAATAAATGGGGATGCACCTCGGCAATCGACATAAACATTCACTTCTGACACTTACCTAACACCTGCCAGGCAGGAATTAACAGGGAGGGCACAAAAAGGACTGTGAACGGACTGTACAGAGCATGGCACAAGATAGAAAGAACTCTAGAAACCCCTGGTGAAGGATTTTCCTTTATTTATTTTCTGGAGGGAAGAGAGAAAAGTGAGTTGACGTAAAATGAGGATTTTAGTTATATTGCAGGAGCATGAAAGAAAACGAAAGGTAAAATCTTATTGTTGAATTACTGACTATTTATTGGTCTTTATTCTTAATGAAATCTGTTTTGAATTGCTGTTTTGAAATGAAAATCATTTTATTATAATTTATTATAATATGTATTTCATTATAATATCATGAAAATGTATATCAGAATAAAATTGCAAAATAAAATAATTTTAATTAATGTTGATTATAATGATTAATTTGTCTGCAAGTTTTTGTTGTTGTTTTTTCTTCAATGTTTGAATAATATGAATAGTTCAGTAATTCAATTTGGATGTAAAATGGCAAGATTTTCCCTCAGTTATATCACATCAATGTTCCTTGCAGAGTTTATTTAAATTCACGTTCTTAAACAATTTTATACTTGATGGTGAAGCAAAATTTAATTTTAATCAATGTGTTTTAGGCTGATGTAAACACCATATTACCACAATATGTTTCCTGGTACAGCTCAGTGTTTTGAAGGGTATTTGATTTATCTTCCCCGTTGTTGTCTTAGCTTCCAGGTAACCTTCTGGATGTCTACAGCAGTCCTGGCATGGCGACCCCCAACATCACTGTCAGCAATTCCTGTCCAGCAGATCTGCCCAACATCAAAAGGGAATATTCTGGTAATGTTTTACTCAACAGCCTTCTTCTGTGTTCCATTGGTTTCAACTGTTTGTTGTGTTATGAATCTACATTATATTGTGTAGTAGTCATAATAGATGTTTTTGTCAGACACAGATGCCAGAGCTTTCATGAAGGAGAGGCAGAAGAAAGATAATCACAATCTCAGTGAGTTCAAAAGACACATGCTCCAGTTGTGTATTGTTTGTTTACCGTGTCTCAACCCAAATCTGTGTTTTGCCTCGTGTAGTTGAAAGGCGGAGAAGATTCAACATAAATGACAGAATAAAGGAATTAGGGGCTATGATACCCAAATCCAGTGATCCGTAAGTTTTCTTTCCTTGAAACCTTAAGGTTTTGGCACTTTTTAAAAAAAAGAAAGCACAAATAATGTAACAACAAAAAAAACATGCAATACCAGTAAAATATTTTGGACACTTTTGGCTCATTTTTCTTTTCATAATCTAAAGGTTTATGCTTGAAATTAGTTTTGAAGACAATTATAAATTCCAAAAATTCAGTTTTTCATTTCATTTCATCAAAATTCATTTGTTGAGTTACTGCAATGTATATATGGTACACCATGGAGTGATGTTATACACTACTGTATAAATTTGGGTCAGTCTTTATTTTCCTGAAAGAAATTAATACTTTTATTGAACAAATATGCATTAAATTGATGAAAAAAAGTGAAATAATGTTATAATAAATACATAATGTTATAATGTTACAATGTATTTCTATTTCAAATATTAGCTGTTCATATGAACTTTACGGCTGGTCCGAATACCATTTTTTGAGCTTTGAAGCTTTGGTAGGAATGAACATCGAATATTCGAAACTTCGGAAACTCTATATGTCTCAGACATCCCAAGTCTCCCGCATATTGATAGCGGCTCCCTGATGCCCGCAAATATATTCAAATCTCCTGGAATCTAGAGCTCACAAACTCCAAACCGTGTAGCTCGCAAACGACAGAGAGGGAGAGAGCGAGAGACCTTGCGTGTGTGTGCAAATGTGCGCACCTCACGCGAGCAGGGCTTATATTCTCCGAGAATGGACACTGTAACAGACACACAGGTCTTTTAACATAAGCTATATTTTTAATAAGGTAGTCTTATAATATTATTCTAACTGACAAAGTAGAGAAGATTTAAATAAAAACGAAATTTAAATAAAAACGAAATTTAAATAAATAAATAAAACGAAAAAAAAAAAATATATCCTATATTTCCCAGTTTTAGATTTTAGATTGATAATAACGGGTAAAAAGGATAATACATTTTGTTTCTGTTATTTTATTTTCCACAATGTCAAAGCAACGCAGCTTAACCCAAAATACAAGCTCAGGCATGCACTTCTGTCCATGCAAACTCCGCTGTTCTGCGCTCTAGCCAGAGAATACTCCCGTTGCAGGAACACTTTTAGTAGTCCAAGAAGAAGCAAATATATTTATTAAGTATCTTTAACAAACTTATATGTTAAGTATTATATTTCACCAGATTTTATAGTGTAAAACATATTCAAGCGCGAATGAGAACCGTTTCGAGGGGGATGCCAGGTGTGCAAAAAAAACCCCGAATATTCGAATGTCACATTTTCAGATCAAATACCAACCCACCCAACGAATATACAAATATACGGGTCCAGCCCTAATGAACTTTATATTCATCAAAGAATCTTGAAAAAATGTGTCCACATAAATAATAAGCAGCATAGCTTTTCAGCATTAATAATAATAAGAAATGTTTCTTGAGCACCAAATCAGCATATTAAAGTAATGGCTGCTGAAGATTAAGCTTTTCCATCACAGAAATAAATTACATTTTAAAATATATTCAAATAGATAACAGTAATTGTAAATTTCAGGATATTACTGTTTTTACTGTATGCTTGAATGAAAAATTGCAGTCTTGGTGAGCATAATACCGTTCCTAAGAGAAAAATCTTACTGACCCAAAACTTTTGGTCAACACTGTGTGTGTGTGTGTGTGTGTGTGTGTGTGTGTGTGTGTGTGTGTGTGTGTAATATTTATCTCCTGTCTGGTTGAAATGGCAGGGAGATGCGTTGGAACAAGGGAACCATTTTAAAGGCTTCTGTTGATTATATAAGAAAACTTCAGAAAGAGCAACAGAGGGCAAAAGAGATTGAGATGAGGCAAAAGAAAATGGAACAATCCAACCAGGCCCTGCTACTCCGCATACAGGTATGTGAAACTTAAATTGTTCCACTTCTTTATGATGTTAAAACCTGTGTAAAGATATCTAACACCCCCTTCTGTTTGTTGCACACAGGAATTAGAGATGCAAGCTCGTCACCATGGCCTCAACACAGCTGTGTCTCAAGGCCTGAGCACAGATGCTTCCTTCCTTCAGCAACAGCTACTACAGGCAAACCAGTCCATGCAGCCTGGCATTGGGGAAGGCCAACCTCAGAGTCACCTCAGCATGGATGCTGCCATGGCACAGACTTCCCCCTCTCCCTTCCTCACTATACCTCCCTCCGGCTCCCCGGGTGCTGCGGCAGTAAGCGGCCCTCTCGATCTGGATACCTTTAGCTTTGCAGATCTGGACGACCCAACGGCCTCTGATCTTTACTCTGACGTGGGTCTCCATGACATTCTGATGGATGACAGCTGCACGATGCCCACTGTCAGGTCTTCAGATGTGCTCTTTTCTCCTGGAGCCTCCAAGACGACCAGCAGCCACGATAGTAGTGTAAACATGGAGGATGACTTGTGACAGAACTGACCACTGTATGTATGTTTCTGTGCTTTTCCTAATGTGGGACGACGTGGAATGTTTTAAAGGGACAGTGAGTTCTTTAAAATTCTGTCATTTAGTCCAAGCCTGTATGACTTTCTTTTGTAGAACATAAAGAAGATATTTTGCTAAATGTCTCAGTTAGAGCTGCACGATTAGTAATGGATCAAGTGGTCTTTATGAGCGAGTCATTGAATCATTCATTCAATTTAGGCTAACTAAACATTTTTATATAGACTTCAGCAATTAACATTTTGTCAGAACTTCTAGAAATGTACCTTATTTTGTTTAGTTGCCTGTTTAGAATGGTGGGGCAATCATGATCTTTATTTTAAAGGAAAAAATTGTGATTCTCAATTTATCCAGAGTCATGCAGCTCTAGTCTGTTGTGTTGAAGTCAATGGTCACCAAAGCAGTTTGATTACCAATTTTCTTCAAAATATCTTCTTTTGTGTTCTGCAGACATTTTTATGGATTTGTCATTGTTTGGTGGACTATCCCTTTAAAGAACACTCTGTGTTGTTGTTCTCTTTGATTCAAGGCAGTTCGTTAAAAAAATTAACTGTAGTATTACAGCGTTTCATTGGCAGTCAGTGATTGCAACACTCCCAAATGTTTATACAAAGTCTGAAACGCACCCAAACCGTTTAGCCTTTTTGTAGCTAAAATGTAGGACGTTTTAGCCTTTCTAAGCCTTCCTTTAGCCTTCAGCTGCCATAAGGGTAAATCATGTGACATTTATTAATGTGATAGATGTGTTATTAGACTCTGCATTCAGAGCATGCAAGTGCACATATATATGTTTTTGGAGTGTAGTAGTCACTTTATAGTCACTTACCATACCAAAGGGATGTTTCGGAGTTGTTTGATTGCAAGAACTCATTATTTATATTGTTGATGAAAATGTTCAAGCAATATTTACTGCGTATATCAGAAAAGTCTATTTTTTAATACTTTGCTTGCTTTATTTTAAGTTCTTGCATATTTACTACTAACTGGTTTGAAATTTCTACTTTTTAGTTTTTAGTTTACAACACTTCCTTTTAAGCTTAGTTAACTTGACCTTTTTCAATGTTACATTGCTAAACAAATTTGTGACGGTGCTGGTGTTCATACATGTTTTTTTTTTTGGTGACTATAGAATAAGGTAAAATTCATTTGGTAACACTTTACAATA
Source organism: Siphateles boraxobius (assembly GCF_051911475.1). Lineage (NCBI taxonomy): Eukaryota > Metazoa > Chordata > Actinopteri > Cypriniformes > Leuciscidae > Siphateles > Siphateles boraxobius. The sequence goes on from NW_027509141.1 coordinate 24,744,236, forward strand.
AGGTTCAATTTGTTAACATTAGTTAGTTTATTAGTTTAACATGAACTTGCATCTTCAGTAATTTCAACAATTTACCAATACGTTATTAATGTCAAAAGTGGTATCTGTTAATATTATTTGATGGATCTGAGCTGACATGAACTAAAAATTACCAGTTATGTTTTTGTAACTAACGTTCAAAGATGAATAAATGCTACAAATATATTGCTTATTATAGTTAATGCATTATAGCTAATGGAACCTTATTGTAAATTGTTACTTCCTAAAAAAAATATATATATATATATATATATATATATATATATTCAAAAAAATATTTGGCATTAATACGTTAGGTATCATAAAAAACAATATCAAACAACTTCTAGTTATACTAGAAGTTTAATCTCTACCAATTCTAATATATTTTAAAATAATATATTTAAAGATTTTATGCTGAATAAATGAATATTAATGTATTATGAACAAACATGATTTACCAATGTACAGTAGTATATTTATAAATGAACATTTAACCTCAGTTAATTGATGTTTTAAAAATTGTTCATTGTTACTTCTTGATACCTGACGCATTAACTTATGTTAATGAATTATGCGCAAAGTGTTACAGATTTTTGGAATGTATATAAGGAAACAAGCCACATAAACATCATGCACAAATAGCTTTTCAGGTGTAAAACTTCACAAGCTACCTCTGCCTAAAGTGCTTTTTGTAAGCAATAGATCTAAATCAGCATTTTGTTAGATGCAGCTAAATGTACACCTACATGCGAATATAAATGTTCTGTAGATGTGCTCAGAAACATGACAGTCAAAGCCAAATTAAGTTTCATCTCTGATCAGACTGTGCCTTTAGCTTCAAAGAACAACGTCATTTGTTTGGTTTGTAAATATAGAGAAATAAATAATTATTTTTAGAAGTTGTTCTCTGTGAGTTCTGCAGCAATTCAAATGAATGTATGATATATAAAACTATATGATTTAAAGCTAAACGCATAGACTTGTAAAATATATTTCAAAACCTGAATGTTTGAAATGATTTATGTGAATTTACAAAGCAATAAAAATGTTTATTGTCACATGTGCTGACAGTACAGTCCTTAGAAATAAGCATTGGTGTGTGTCTAAAGACATATTTCTACTCGTTAAAACCGTATTGCCAGTTTTTTTTCAGCTGCCCTCTTTATTTTCATTACATCTGTACTCAATTAAAGGAAGGTGTTGTTCTTTTTTTTGTATTATAAACAGATTTTTTCAAGCGCATAATTTATAATTCAGATAAAAAATTTAATTTAAATTTTAATGTGTTGGTGCATTTAGTTGGCTAAAATAAACTGATAAGAAAATCTTATGCTTGATTTTTTTTTCAAATGTTTCTCTTTTTGTTATTTTTTTTAAAGATCTCCATACAAAAATATAACTCATTTGTCAGTGTTTATTCAATCAAATCTGCACATTAATCATTTGCACATTTACCTTTAGTTTCATCTCAACGTTAATTTAATATGCCAGATTTGATGTGCAAGTTATCAGTTTTAGGTAAACAAATCTAGCATCTCTTTTGCATACATTGGCTAACTTGCATTCTTTTCACACAAAAAAGCTTTAAAACATTAAAAAGAGAGAAGAACTGTTTTTATATTTTTATATATAAGATACATTTAGTATAAGGCATTCTAACATTGTCTTGCCATATATATACATGTACATATTTTTTTGCAGTGTATCTTTGATAATTTATTTGCCAATTTTGTTTACCCTCAAATGGCAATGAGCTGGACAAAAACTTTAATATTTTGATATATTGTAGTTCAGGTGATATGTAAACAGCATATGCATTTTTTCCTCTGATGCAGTGTGAAAATGCAGTATCAAATGCAGCCGTGCAGTATCATAGTCACAATCAACCAGCAGATGTACATGCTTGTGAAATCAGCACATTACATTCGCTACATCCCATTCCAACCTTATCTGATAGTCATGACAAGTATATAAATGACAGTGAGACTGTGCAGCTAGTGAAACAGAAGCTGAGAGAGTTCCATGCCGAGCTCCAGACACTCGGCCGTCTGTAGACAGATGTCGCATATGGAGCAGTCGAAGGCGTTTTCTCCACAACTGCAGCCGCACGCCTCCACGTACTCGGCACAGCTGCAACATTGGCAAAAATGGATGAAGTCCTCCAGAGAGGAAGGGTCGCAACAACATGCTTGAGAGCAGAAGGATGTACAGATTGAGGCCACGCAGAATTGACAACCATCCCCAACGGCCAGCAAGCAATCCCAAAACCTGCAGAACAAACACGCTAACAGAAAGGATGCACACAGGTCTAGAAGTGCAGGAAAGAAAGAGAAGAAAATGTATTATGTGTGAGATTAAATGCAGGTTCTGCATTCAACACAACATTTTTTTTTATTAAAAAGAGGTTACGGTGAGCCATTTACAATGGAAGTGAATGAGGCCTTATAATAATAAGCTTATTTAATAAAAGCACTTACATTAGTCTGATATAGTCACTATGAAATCAAAATAGACAATTCTTGCTTGTTTTTTATGGAATATTGGAGTATTCATTAATCTATGCACATTATTTTTTTTTTAATTCATGTGCCATCGTAATCTTCAAAGAAAATAATTTCCCCTCCCTCTTGCAGCGACTTCTCTTTTTCTCTTCGCTTCCCTTTTCTTCTCTTCTCTTCGCTTCCCTTTTCTTCTCTCCACCTTTTCTTTTCTCTTCCCTTACCTTCTCCTCTTCTCTTCACCTTTTCTTTTCTCTTCCCTTACCTTCTCCTCTTCTCTTCTCTTATTTTCCCTTCTCTTCTCTTCAGGGCGGAACAACCTTTTACTCACATGAGATCACAACAATAGCAAACCACAACCATCCAATTAATTCCCGATGGACAAAATCAAGTCCCGTCCATTTTTCCTTGTTCGAGAAGCCGTTTCACTTATATATACACGTCACAACAGGGAAGAAAAGACTTTCGCAACTTCCGTTTCATGTCGACTTTAAAACTATTATTTGAGCTGTAAAGTTGTTTAAATCATATTTTTTTACAGTCCTTTATTCTTTACACTCATTGTTTATATCTTATGGCTCCATTCACTTCCTGAGTGTCTCACTGTAAACCAGATTTTTGCTTTTTTTTAAGTAAAGGAGGGAAGTGTAAATTAATTTCTGTAATAATCAACAACATTGCGCCACAAGTGCTGTCGATTGAGCTCAACTTGTATTGAACCCGGAATATTCCTTTAATGGCTGTAACAGACAAAATATTGATGTGGTAACCACAAAAAAATCAGCTTTGCTGACACTGTAGTCCATCATAAAACTGCTATCCTGTTTGTATAAGTTTAAAAGCCCTTTATACTACTAATCAGCACCACACTAAGAAAGTTTGGGTTGTGCATGCATTCCCTCATAAATTTTGCTAAATACTTATGATAAAAAAGGACAGGAAGAAGCAAAGCTGTTATCAGTCCTGCTAGCGAGGATTTCAGCTGCATCTATAATGCATTAGATGTCATAAAAATTGAATCCCTCATTTCATTGAGTCAAATGTAATTTGAGGTGTTGCTTACCTTCAGCAGGGGCTTTCAGGCTCAGACGACTTTTCGATGTGGAGGTGGAGGAGTGGCTGATTTTGCGATGACGTTGTGTTGCTTTATAAGCGGTGATATTTGAGTTTTTGAGGTGGTTTGTGGGTAGCTGAATGCAGACAGGAAAAGCATCACTGATGTCTCTGCCAGGTGTCCCTTGAAGTGGCTTTTTCACATCTGCTGTGACTTCTTTGATATGCACGTCTGTGATGAGGAGACAATTATAAAGTTATTTGGATGTTGGCTTAAAGACTGATAGGTAGTGTGAAGGATATTTACCAAATGCTAGTGGTTTCGTTTTACTAAGAGGAGAAATAAGACTTGAGTTTTCCTTCCTAGAGAGTTCATCTGTTGGTGAGAGTTCATCATCCTTTAGACATGTTCTGGTAGATTCCAAGTCTTTTTTGTCAGATAACTCTATACAATAAATAAAGCACATTATTAGTTGCTCTTTTCCTCTTTACTGATGTATAAAAAGAGCACGGAAAAATCTTACCAGAGTTTTGAAAAGTTGATACACTTTGAACTGAATGAACTTGCGGGTCATCTTCACGAAAGCTGGATTTTGATCCAGTTGGTGACTGCCCATGTTCTTCGTCATGGTCACAGTTCATCTTTTCAAACTCTTCTCACAGTATTTGCTAAAACAAGAATAAGTGTAAAGATGTAGAGTGAAAATGCTAGAGCATTTGAACCATGTCATAAAATATTCAAACACAGGAAGCACAGAGAATAGATGTGCTATAGTCTCTGGCATATATTAAATACTAATGGTAAAATACTATGGAGGAAGCTAATTGATCACTTGACATGCTGATATATTATGGAACTAACAGTTAATAATGTGAACACCATTTCAGATGTCTTGTATTGTGACTAATATGACTACTTTTTACTGATGGATGTAATCATTTTTGACTTATACATTTGATATGCGCAAAGTATATTCAAAATATTATACATATACGCAAAAAAAAAAAGCTTATCGTAAAAAAGTACTGATGGAGCAAAAAGTGCCAGAGTCATTAATCTATTATTAAACTCAATCCATTTGGCAAACATATTGTGTGACAGGGATAAGAGGCATCCTAGATGTAAAGAGGGCAATAAATTTCAGCAACCTATTAGTCCAATGTTTGCTTACCTTGAGTCAAAGAGACGCCAGGAAAATTTATTTTCAAGCAGATTTCAAAACCCAAACAAACAAAAATAAATAAATATATTTTACAGGATATTAATAAACAGATAGCCTACCTAAAATTATTCAAATACAATAGAAATGAAAACAAAAATAGTCTATACATATAATATTCTTATTAAAAAGAATTCAACATTACAAATTATACAACAATCTTCAACCTAAATTTCACCAAAGATATTTTAGGACCAAATATTTATCGTAAAAACACAATGCTGCCTCTTCATCGTGTAAAACAGTAGGATATAAACTTGCGGCATTGTCACCAAATTTATACAGATACAGATATTAGCAGGCGAACAGTGATGTAATATTTATATTAGTTACTTTGTAAACCTAAAACAATTAGTGTAAATCAATAACAACATAATGTTGCGTCCGTCTTTTTCAACTTGTTTTTTACTATTGCCAAGTTATACAATATATACAATCTTACGTATTATCTATGATCATTCAAGCTTATGAAAATTCACTATACCTTCAACACTACATTCATCTCATTCTCATCGCCCCTCAGATACCAGATTGATACTTGCCCTGCAAGGGCCGTTGCCTAATCATTCAGTTAGCATGCTCTCATAGTGTTGATAGGACCACACCCCCTACCAATAAAAAAATGCAATAACATTTATTACAACAACAATTATTATAAATAATAATAATAATAAGAAGAAGAATTTTATTATTATTATTATTATTATTATTATTATTATTATTATTATTATTATTATTATTATTATTAGTAGTAGTAGTAGTAGTAGTAGTAGTAGTAGGCCTAGTAGTAGTAGTATAATTGTTAGTATTGTTGATATTTTTAAAATATTACTTTTTTTTTAAACAGGAAACATATTTATTATTAAGTCTTTCAATGATCGTAATAGAATGTACTTTGTCGGTAAACGACCTAGAAAACGAACATAGCTTTTCCCCCCATGAGGACTTTTATTATGACAATCAACCCTCTGCCGTAACAGAACCGAAACAACGCTGTCCACTGCCCACGGGAACAATTGGGTTTGTAATATTGCTCCAGTTCCTAGTTTTGTTTGGAAATTTTGACTGTTATAAAAGTCGGAGCATTCCGGACATTTACGTGTTCATGCAGTGAGACATTTTTCTCAATTGATCCTTATTTGCTCTGTTTGGTCGGATCTTCTAGAAGGCGGGGAAGCAGCAGCCATGGTAAGTCTGATTTGAAAGCATATTAGCTACGGCTTGAGCAGTCAAAATAATACAAAATTAGTTCTCCAAAAGCGATCGTTGCAAATGAAAGAACGAATTATTTATTTATCTTGTTATATTGTAAACCATCACTCGATTTTTTCAGCACTGGATAGTTAACGTTAGCTGCTAATCTATTTTCTCGCTATCAAGTGTGCTATCATGCTAATTATTGTTACACACTGATGTTGGACTTTGGTCAAAACATGTACCTTTTTGTTTAGTTTTAAATGGATAAGTAATTTAATTTGTTTTTATTGTTTAATATTTCTAATTACATGCTATACAAACATAGTCTTTGAAGTACGATGTTGATATCTCCATGGAGTGCGTCTTGCAGTTTTATTGTATTGATTGTATTGTATTCTTTTCAATGTTTACGTTCTATTGTCTTCATAGGACAGCGAGATGTCTGATTTGGACCAGGCTCCAGCTATGAAAAACACTGTTGTAGATGGAGAGAATGCTCCTCTCTACTGCATTTGTCGAAAACCAGACATTAACTGCTTCATGATGTGAGACAAATCTCTCCAAACATTCTTCCACAAAGAATATGAATATGTATGCGTCCAAACTGAGAGGTTAATTTGGATCACATTTTTTCTCCACAGTGGTTGTGACAAGTGCAATGAGTGGTTTCATGGTCACTGTATAAATGTGACAGAGAAGATGGCCAAAGCTATCAGGGAGTGGTACTGCCACCAGTGTCGGGGTCAGTAATTAATGACCTTTTTTCCACTGTTGTTCACCTTCAAATATTTAAACATGCACTTTGTCATATTAAAATATATTTTGTTACAATATCAGTTAATCAGTTCTAATTCTTTATCTCTTAGAAAGGGATCCATCTCTTTCAATACGCTACCGGAAAAAGAACCGGGATAAAGACATTGAGCCAGAGAGGGTTGAAAAACGATCCAGCACTCCAGAGTACAAGATCGATAAGCGCCGTGGGTCTAAAGTTAGTGTTTCTTCAGTATGTTATTATATCTAATTTTGCTTGTTATACATTCAGCACTTTATCTATTGCATACATTTTTTTTATGGTATGTACATACTTTGCAACGGTCTTAAACACATTATTATTTTCAACAACAACAAAAAATGTTTTTAAGCCAGTTATTTATATCTTTTGGTGTAGTTTGTCAATAGGAAATATCAGTTTACATTTCCAAACATTCCTTTTTCCATTAATTGTAATAATCCAGTGAGATTTTTGTGTGCACAAAGGAGTCTGACAACAGCCGGTATGATCTGATCCACACGGAGATCTGATCTCACCATCATCGAGTCCGTCTGGGATTACATGAAGAAACAGAAAAAAACTAAGACAGACTAAATCCAGAAGAACTGTGGCGACGGCTCCAAGATGCATGGAAAGTCTCTGTTTTTTTTTTTTAGTAAAAAACAGATTCGATGATGGTGAGATCAGATCTCCGTATGGAAGTCCTTGTGCATACAAAATCTCACTGGATTATTACAATTAAAGGGCATTTGTAGGTTAGAGGACCCAACGAGTCAATGTATAGAAAAATAATCTAGGAACTAGATTTTCTTTAAAATATACTTATAAATACGCTACATTGGCTTCTGGAGTCGTTTTTGTGAGAGAATTTTACTTCCGCATCACACTTCACTGTCACACTACAGCAAAAGATATAAATGACTGGTTTAAAACCATTTTATTTGAGGTGAGAATACTAACATGCTTAAGGGTGCTTTCAGACCTGTAGTTCGGTTCATTTGGTCCGGACTAAGGGCGAAAAATTATACTTTGTATCATTTTCGGGCGTTTTGGTTCCTTTTCACACCACACTGATTGCTCTGGTCCGAATCAGTTGATGAGTTGATGAAACGAACCAAAATGCAGTCACGTGACAACATCCACATCACTCGTTGGCCAGATGTGTCTTAAAGTGCGGAATTGACGTGCGGTAAAATTCCAACAGAACTCCCGGAAGTAAACAAAGAGAAAAATCCGGCAGACATGCGGAGAATTCGCTCACAATGTAGCCTGTGTTCAGAATCAGCACGAGCTTTATCCTTTCGCAAATCCCCCCATTAACAACAAAGTCTAGACACGATATAAATAATAAATTCACTGTGCAGTGCGGACAACTTCAGTGTTTATGATGAAATTTTAGTGAGAGTGCAGAACGCGGTAAGTCAATCATGGCTTAAAGGGAGCGCTATTGACAATCTAAATAATATTTTTGTTTGACTACGGCAGCTGGTTAAGTCCAAAAATGCGCAGTTCTTTGGCAGTTGGGTCTGTTCGAGGTCGGATCACGTTCTCGCCACAAACTAACCGCTCCAGAGTTTGCTTGAAAGCGTACCGAGACCACCTCTTCGTTGAAGTCTCGGTACGCTTATTTGGTCCGCTTTTGGTGCGCACCCGAGTACGATTGCTGCTTTCACACCTGCCCAAACGAACCGCACCAAGGGGGAAAACGAACTCTAGTGCGATTCAACCGAACTAAATGAGGCATGTGTGAAAGCACCCTAAGACTTTTGCACAGTACTGTAGGTTACACTTTATTTTAGGGACCTAGATACAGTGTAATTATCCAATTAAGTACTGAGTAATGTTAATTAGCAACATATACTACTAACATATAGAGATAGGATTATATATTATATTACATCTCATCTTTATTTGTATTTCCTCTCAATTTGTCTTAATTTGAACTTAATTCATTTTAAAACAAGACTGAATTTCCCTAATAACCTTAATGAGGTCATTAAACCTGAATGGATACTATAGGAATTTATAATTATTAAATTTATTAGTGATAATATAGAACAATATAATAATGTGGTCCTCAAACTGCGTTCCAGGTGAAGCGATCAGCCCGTATGTGTGGTGAATGCGAACCCTGTACTAGGAATGAGGACTGTGGTCAGTGTGACTTCTGTAAAGACATGAAGAAATTTGGGGGCCCAAACAAGATTCGTCAGAAATGTCGTCTAAGGCAGTGTGTCGTCCGTGCTCGGGTGAGTGTCTTTTATATAGGTGGTTTATTAGGTAGTTTTTGTTTTGATGTTAACTCTTTCTCTTTGTTTCTGCAGAAAATGCTACGTGTTCGGGACGAGGAGTTTTCTCTGCGTGAGAGGAAGGACAATATAATGCACAGAGATAGACGATACTTAGATGATTACGACGAGAACGATATGGAGCCATATGAGCACTACAAGGACAGAAATGCGGTACTGGCTAATTGCTGTTGCTCAACCACAACCACTTAGTATATACATACATTCATTTGAACTCTTGTCAAGTTATAAGATGTTTTTATAACATGAGTATGTTTGAGATTAGCTTGTTAGGGAGGAATGATGCTTTAGGTCTAAGCACTCAAAAATAAATATCGCCCTTCTCTTGTGACCTGTTTTTTTTTAGTCATGGGGCAGTGATGATGATGAAGACGGCCCACTTTACAGTCCTGTCCCACGGAAGAAAGCTATAAAAGTCAAACACGTCAAGAGGAGAGACAAAAAATTTGACAAAAAGGTGCAATGAGGAACGCAGTGCTTAATACATAATCGTTTTTTTGATTGCATTTAAGAAATAGTTTTTGTTAATTGTGCTCATCTTCTACAGAAGGAGTCCCGTCGCCACAAGCAGAAACAGAAGCACCGTGATCGTTTGAGGCACAGCGAGAGGGGAGACAGCAGACATGGAGGAGACATGCAACAGTGCCTGGGGCCGAACTGTATTGAGCTGACACGTCCAAACTCTAAATACTGCTCTGAGGACTGTGGCATGAAGCTGGCTGCCAAGTAGGTTTCATTAAAGATTTCATTAAAGTCGGCATGAAACAGAAGTTGGTTGATGTCACAAGTTATTTTGATTAAATTATTTATAATAAATACTGCGTTATACCATAAAAACAAGAAATTGAGATTTCATGGTGACTTTAAGTGCAGCCAACTAGCATTGAACGATCGTGCAATGTTATACCAACACCAGTTCGATGTGTTTTAAAAAGATCATATTGATTTATTGATCTGCCGATCTGTGCAGCCGGATCTACGAGATCCTCCCGCAGCGAATCCAGCAGTGGCAGCAGAGCCCCTGCGTCGCTGAGGAACAGGGCAAAAAACAGCTGGAGCGCATCCGCAGGGAGCAGCAGGCTGCACGGATGCGCCTCGCCGAAATGGAGCGTCGTTTCCACGAGCTCGAGGGCATCATTGCCAAAGCCAAGCAGCAGGTGGTCCAACAGGATGAGGATGTGAGTTTCCAGTAATGCTTTCTCATGCTGATGTCATTTGAATTTTATAGAATAACTGGTAAGAGATGGAATTTGTGTGTTTCAGGGATCTTGTCATATTTATTAGGGTGTAAAGCTAATGTCCTTTCTTGCAGGTGAATGAAACTGACAGTGAGGACACAGACCTTCAGATATTCTGTGTGTCCTGCAGTCACCCCATCAACCCCAAGGTGGCGCTGAGGCATATGGAGAGATGTTATGCCAAGGTCAATATATGTTGTTTTCTGAGCCCATTTATTGGTTTTTGATTTATGATCACCTGAACATTGAAAATTAATTTATAGTTAGTCTAATACTAACGCTTGGTTTATTATTTAAACAGTACGAAAGCCAGACCTCATTCGGTTCCATTTTCCCCACCAGAATAGAAGGGTAAGAGAGATGTATTTGAAATTGTTATATGACCCAGTACAGCAGTTACGATTGAATGTCCCTGAATATCCTCAGTTCACTTAGAGAAACTCTATCTTAGTGCGCTTGTTATGTCGACACTTCCTCTATTTGCTCGTTATTTTTATGGAATTTAAAAATATTTTAAATAAATACATTTATTATTTCTTTATAATAGCCATGTGATAATGGTTATTTGCAACTTAATTATTTTTAAACCAAGACTGTTGGTTAATTTAAATATATATTGTAGTTGAATATCTATAGTAAAAATACTTATACTATAATATACTATTATATATATATTTACACACATGCATATATATATATATATATATATATATTAGTTTTTTTATAATTCTTTTTTATTCTGTCAGGGCAACAAGACTCTTCTGTGATGTGTACAACCCTCAGAGTAAAACATACTGCAAGAGACTCCAAGTTTTATGTCCAGAACATTCCAGAGATCCAAAGGTGAGAGTTTAGTTACGGTCTTGCCATAACTCTGCTCAGACTAAACTACATCTTATAAAATCTCTTCATAACTTGATTTGTGTTCAGTACATCTCCATTCTGCTTTTCTCTTCTCAGGTCCTAGCAGATGAGGTGTGTGGATGTCCACTAGTGCGTAACGTGTTTGAGCCGACTGGAGACTACTGCAGGGTTTCAAAGCGCAAGTGCAACAAGCATTACTGCTGGGAGAAGCTAAGACGTGCAGAGGTGGACCTTGAGCGTGTCAGAGTGGTCAGTTAAGTTCTTCAAAACTTATTGTCATAGTAGTCTTAATGTATTTTTATGTACTAATATTTTTCCCCTCTGAACAGTGGTACAAGCTGGATGAGTTGTTTGAACAAGAACGCAATGTGAGGACGGCCATGACCAACAGAGCAGGACTACTGGCCCTCATGCTCCACCAGACCATCCAGCATGACCCCCTGACCACCGACCTCCGCAACAACAAAGACAGATAGCCATGTGAACTATCAGTGCTCAATTAAAAAAATACTTGTTTATATTTGTATATTGTATGTGTGTATATTGTATATTTGTCACTATTTGGACAGAGTTATTCATAATAAACATATTCTTCATGTCTCCTTCAGTCTGTATTGATTAATTTTAGGGGATGCACTTAAGATTTTCTGAAGATGGTCAGTTCTCTATTCAGATATATATATATATATATATATATATATATATACATTTAAACCCCCAACTCTCAATATATATATATTTTTCCTTCCAATATTTCAAGCATCTCGAACAGTGAACTTGCTTTTTGAGCGTGTCCCATCTCTTGCCGGTGTGTTAACATCTTGTTTACAGACTTAATATTTCCACACAAATAACTTTTGGGAAATGATTGCAATGCAGTTTGCATCCAAGTTTGGAACAGACATCGGCCAACATAAAATAAAACAAACAAAAATAAAAAGATGGTTCATATTGATGGCCAGTTGATTGGTGCATCTCTAAAGTAATTTCACCTGTGTACAAGTAATTACAAACCAGTAACTTTTTTGTGTGTGTGTTATTCGTAAACATACACCTGTGAGTAATTTATAAAACAATTATATCTGATATTCTCAGAGTTTTTGGGATGATTTGCAATTATATATGTATATATTTGTGTATTTATTATTATTTTAGTGTTCGGAGTTTTGGATCACACTGTATGTATATGAAAAAAATCTGTTATAAATACCTAGACATGGTAATAAATATTAAAAATAGTCAAAGAAATTAAATGAATATTCCATATGGTATGTATAATATATTTTTTCATATACATACAGTGGGATCCAACAGTCTGAAGTCTAAAATAATAATAAATACATTTTAATTTAAAATATTCACGCAGATGTTTACACTGACAGAAATGTGTATATATGCTCCGTTGTTAAATATCTAAGATCTGTTGTGTAGCAGTACAACGAAAAGAATGACAGATAAATTAAAAGGTAAATGACACATCAAACTACGCGACATATCTTTGTGTGACGTTTTTTTATATCTTTGTGTGACGTGACGAGGGATCTTTAATTCAGAATGCTTGAGTCACGTGTTTCCGGGTTACAACAGCACTTCCGGCTTCTCTCCTGTGTCAGTTATTTAAAATATATCAATGTGAGAGTTCGTTAAGGGGTTCACAGGTATGTTTTTTAAATGGCGTATTGTATGTATGACTTTTGGTTTAACCGAACAATTTAAAACAGCTAAGTTAATAGTCTCGGTAAACATCAGTATCCAGTGTTATTTACTATCATTCCACGCTTGCTAACACTTTAGCCACCTCGCTAAATATTGGCGATTATACGTGTTAGGCTGTGTCTCAAAACCTAGTGTGCTGACTACCTAGACAGTATTTTGCGCATCAAAAGTCGTGCTTTTGTAAATAAAACGATTGGTCCCTATATGGACAGCAAAAATAGGCAGTCAGCTGACCGTTGAATACAATTGCAGGTGTCTGAGCTGAATGTATAACATAAAGAGAGTATTCAGATAATTCGACTTAATAAGAGCTTCAGATGGACAAAAAGTAGATGTTTATCTCCTCTTGCCACTCAGTTATGTAAATCAAGGATTTTTTTGTTGGCTGAAAAAAACAAACTATCTCTACTAATGCATATTTTCTTGTTGCAGCTCAAATAAGCAGAACAGGGAGGCTTTACTAACATGGAGACAGAGGAAGTAGCAACTGAGGCACCCGCAGAACCAACATCCGAAGTAAAAGATGCAAATACAGAGGAAAACAAAGAACCCGTTCCTGCAGAACCAACATCCGAAGGAAAAGATGCAAATACAGACGAAAATAAAGAACCTGTTCCTGCAGAACCAACATCCGAAGGAAAAATTGCAAATACAGAAGAAAACAAAGAACCTGTTCCTGCAGAACCAACATCCGAAGGAAATAATGCAAATATAGAAGAAAACAAAGAACCTGTTCCTGCAGAACCAACATCCGAAGGAAAAGATGCAAATACAGTTGAAAACAAAGAACCTACGACAAGCACAGACATTCAGGATCATGTCACGGACAAAAAAAAAGAGGAAGCTGTAACTGAAACTGAAAAAGAAGGTGAATCTTCCAAAGATGTCGACAAGCCTCCTTGTGACTGGCTGGAGCCACTCGAAGAAGACTGTGAGGACGTTGATTCCCAGAGTGTTGATGGAGAAATAGAGAGCATTGCTGGTAGCGAGTGGAGTGGGAGTGTGGTTAGTGTTTTGAAAACTGCTGGAGAAAGAGGTGGCAGAGGTGGTGGGTATGTACATGACCTGGATTCTTCCTAATTAATGCATCAAACTTTTATTTATTAAAATGCCTTTCATCTTATGCATTGCATTACATTGTTTGAGCTAAAACAGATGAATGTTTTTCTTTTTCATCTAGGAGACCAAGACGGAGAACACAATTAGAGGTCGATGAAGGTTGGGAAGATTGTCCGCCATTAGGGAAAGGATGGAAACGCAAGCAGGTGTTTCGTCGGTCAGGCAACAGTGAAGGACGCAGTGATACATACTATATAAGGTATATTTAAAACCGTTTGTTTAAAATGCAACAGATACAATCTGAATAATGAGACTTTCATTTTGACTCACTGTTTATTTTTTCTCCCTTTCAGTCCAAGAGGTCACAAAGTAAGAAGTAGGGTTGAGCTTATGAAACATATAAAAGAATCTGTGGACCTCACAAATTTTGATTTTAAAACGGGCCAATTTCTTGGTGACGGTCCTCGAAGAAGAAAGGTGAGGAGATGTTCAGCATGCTCTTTTAATTGTCAAGTCACCTTTATTTATATAGAATATACAATACAAATTGTTTCAAAGCAGTTTCACAGTAATAAACAGGAAAATGACAGAATCAATGATCCAAACTTAATAAATATGAGACAAATTTACATTCTGTTTTTAAAGTAGGACTGTTATATATATATATATATATATATATATATATATATATATATATATATATATATATATGTGTGTGTGTGTGTGTGTGTGTGTATATGTGTGACTCTGGACCACAAAACCAGTCACATGGGTATATTTTTTGAAATTGAGATTTATACATCATCTGAAAGCTGAATAAATAAGCTTTCCATACATGTATGTTTTTTTTAGGATAGGACGATATTGGTCGAGATACAACTATTTGAAAATCTGGAATCTGAGGGTGCAAAAAAATGTAAACATTAAAAATATCGCCTTTAAAGTTGCCCATTTATGTTCGATAATTCGATAAATCAAAATCGATAATTTTGACCCATACAATGTATTGTTGGATCCAGGGTCACATATATATTTATATTGATTAATAGATTTTACAGCCCTTTTGTAAGCAGCTCTACAGAAGAAAATAGTGTCATTATTCACCTCTAGTTAGTGTTGATTCAGTTCAGTTCTATAACCGTGTCAATGTTGCGAAATGCATTAATTATAAAACAAATTTGATTCCGGTACCAATAGAAAAGGAGAGTGGATTCTCCTATGGCACACCATGGCAGCTCTTCTACACCCGGTTTTCCAAATGAATTAACAAATGCAGGTGGCATGGCCTGCAGTCCAGGGTCTTCAGCAAGTCAAAGCTGTGGTACTGTTCCAAAGTTGAGCACAAATTCCACCCAAAAGGCTGCGATTATTGTGACCCCACCGAAATGCAGTACCTTTACTGGTCCTGGGACCGATACCACTTTACCAAATGCTCCCACTCGCCCTCCTGTTGATCTGACTGAAGTTGCTGCAAATCCAACGGTTCCTCCCTTGGCTGGTTCGGTGTCTGCAGATAGGCCAATCAATGGCACCAGTGGAGCTCGACAAAGCTTGTTTGGGTAGGCAGTGCGTTTTCTTTTTCTTACACTGTAGCATACATGTCAAAAACAGTGGTGTGAATTTCTTTCTTCATGTCACTCTCATTTTGTTTGTACTCAGCATCTGCCTGAGATGTAATAAAACCTTTACTTTTGAAGAGGGACAAACTATGTGCCAGAACTGCAGGCTAGAGGTTAACGCATGTAAGTCAAAAATATTTTCAGCATTACATTCAGTTTTGTGAGTACAGGACAGGTTATTTAGCAGCTTTATTGTAATAACAGAAGCGTATTTTTTGGCTATTGCTGTTCCTTTGGTGATCATGTTTTCTGTTGTTTTAGCAATAGCGAGACGCAGAAAACCCTACAAAAAGGTATGTTTTTATTTTATTTGTGTGTGTGTGTTCTTTTTGTGTTATGTAATCAGGGCTTGACATTAACACCTGCCAGATGTGGATGGATTTCAGCAGTGGCGTGTAACGCAGTCACTCCTACTAGCCACCTTAGTGGGTGGAAATTTATTTATAATATTGCCTAAATAATTTAGTCAAAAATACAGATTTCGATGCATAGGCCTATAGATATTGAAATATATCTGATACGCTTCCAATACTGATTTTCCGCAGAATAGATACATGTGTACGAACGATACCAGCTGCACTTTCATCTCTCAGACAGCGAGTTGACACACAAACCCGCCTCCCCTCACTCACTCGTTTCATTTGCTCTGGATGAATATTGTTGGTGTTACAGGGCTTGAATTTCAGTGTGGGATTGTGTGTATTGTGCATAATGTGTCAGGTCTTAAAGTGACAGCAGCCTAATATACCTGCTGGCAAATTATGAGATAAAATTAAAAATATCTATAGTTTTTCACCATGGTATCGATGTCAAAATTGTGGCCAGCGAAAATGCTGAGTGGCTAGTAACTTTGGAAAACCACTAGCCACAGTGGTTAATGTCAAGCCCTGTATGTAGTGTATTGCATTACAAATATAAAGACATTTATTTGTGGGGGTTTTTGTGTTTAGTGGAATCCATGTGGCCGATGCCGAGCATGCCAAACTGCAGTGGACTGTGGAAAATGTGTTAGTTGCCGAAATGGTCGACTACGCTTACGACTTAATATCCACTCTCGGAAAGTCGTTAAATGTCGAAAACGGAAGTGTTTGCACCCCATCCGTAAGGACAGGAGTGTAAAGGTACAGTGGTTAAAATCTGAATATTATTATCTTCTTTTTTTTTTTCAGTGGGCAGATGATTTTCTTTGTCTAAAATTGTGTAAGAATATAATCTTCAATTGTTACCCAGAAGGTATTTGGACCTTGGCCACACTTGCAATGTCTGAATGCCATTGGATTAGTATTATTACTATTAGCAGTAGTATTATTTTATGAATTTATTTGAAATGGAAATCCTTGCTAAATAAAAATATGAATCTCTAACAAAATACATCTTACTGGCCCCAAACGTTTGAATTGTAGTGTATATATGGATTTACCTTTTTTCTAATAACTAAATAGGTCACTTAAGTACCCATTTTTATCTAATCCACAGATATCAGAAGGGCAGTTTTCAAAAACTGCTGAATCACTCAGCACAGCTTCATATATTTCAAAAGTGAGTTTTTTTTCTTCACACAATGCACTATTACTTCATTATGCTTGTAAAAGCATTAATCGTTAATTATTTTTTCAGCCCTCAGTCTCAGAGGAATTTGAGGACTCACAGGTAACAATCTTATAAATAATGTGTCAGAAGTTGTCTGAGGGATTGCTGTAAAACAACTATATCTTAATGTTGTTTTCCTGTGAGCAGAGTTCCTATCTGCAGTACAGTGACTCAGAGGATCTGTCTATGTTCTTTGGGGGTAATGATGGTGACAATGGTCTGGATGAGGTAGAGTTCTAGCTACACTGTATTATTTCACTGCAGTAGCATTATCCAAGTGCCTTGATCACAGATATGCACATGATTTGAAGAGAAAAACAAAGTATTTCTTCCCCCACGTATGTCATGTTGTAAGACTTTCATTCATCTTCAGAACACAAATGAAGATCTTTTTGATTAAATCTGAGAGCTTTCTGGACTCTCCATTGACCGTCTACGCAACTACTACTATGAAGCTTCAAAAAGTTCATAAAGAGATTGTAAAATCAAATTAGATTAAATTAATCCACATGAATTGAGCAGTTTAGCCCAAACGAAGAGACACGAACACTTTATATGATGATTGAATTTAGGCTTTTATTCACATTTAAAAAGTAAACGGAAGCTCAAGCATGTTCGCTTGGCTCATGAACCAATGAGGTTCATTCTCGTGTTACGCATCACGTTTGAGCTTCCACAAGAACCAATGAGGTTTGTTCTCGCGCGTCAAGCAGCTTCTGTTTGTTCGCTGACCAGTGTTTGTGAATAAAAGCCTAAATTCAATCTGTTCATCATATTAAGTGATCGCGTTTCTTCAGAAAATATGGACTAAACCGCTCAATTCATATGGATTAGTTTTACGATCTCTTTATGAACTTTTTGAAGTGTCTGTTGTGTAGCTGTCAATGGAGGGACGGAAAGCTCTCGGATTTCATCTAAAAGACATTCGTGTTCCGAAGATTAACAAAAGTCTTACGGTTTTAGAATGATATGAGGGTGACTAAATGACAGAATTTTCATTTTTGGGTGAACTATCCCTTTAAACTGCAAATATTTAATACAGTCAGATGTAATTAGAGACTTATAATAATGTCCTTAATACTTTTCAAATAACTTTTATCACTTGATTTCCAGATGGGTGTTCCTAAGGTGCGTCGCCGTTCCTGCGGGAAGTGTAAAGGCTGTGTTCGCCGTACAGACTGTGGAAGCTGTGATTTTTGCATGGACAAACCCAAATTTGGAGGCAGAAATAAAAAAAGACAGAAATGCCGTCTACGACAGTGCCAAAGAGAGGCTATGGTGGGCTTCCAAAATATCATTTTCATTGTATTATGTATCTTTATTTATTTTATTTCTCACCTTTTTATATGAATTAGAATATTGTTGTATGGGTTATTATTGTACTTTTTGTTGTCTACTAGATTCAGGATTATTGTCATATAATATTAATTTATTATAACATTATATGTAATAAAGAAATATATATGTATATATATATATATATTTTTTTTTTTTTTTAAATAGTAAAATGACCATTTTTAACTGATTCATGGTCAATGACTTTTATAATCTGCTTATAACCTTTTAATGATCAAAATTTAAAAATACTTCAGTTTAAAAGGAGCCAAGTACTGTTACTTGTCATAAAGATATGGTCACTAAAATAATTATTAAGAAACAAATTGTTTAGTGGAATGAGAACAGTTACTGTTATGTTATTACTTGATGTTATATTTACCTGTATGTTATGTTTCTCATTTAGCAGCTTTATTTATTTTCCTTCTGGTTGGCTAAAAGTTATTGTGTTGCTGCTGATTATTGCTTAAGACTTTTTACACAAGAAATGACAATCATGTAAATTGTGTTGTGTTCTACAGAAGCATTTGCTGCCCATGGATGAGGCGGAGATGTTGTTTGCTCAGGGCTGGGTTACCCGCGGTAGGCCACGTTACACGTATGGACGCGGTAGACCCAGGTCCAAAAAGTTGTGGGATTTCGAGGTTTCAGATAATGAGGCTGAACAGTACCTGCCAAAAGCTTCCTCGGGTGCTGGCCGGATGGTAAATACAGACAGGCTCCTCCAGCCAAATTACAATGGAAAGGTATCCCAGTGGAGTGAAGTCCTTAAAGCATTAAAGTGTATTCCTGTTAGCTTCCAGTAACTTTCTTCTGTTTTTTTTAGGCTTACTTTTATACTGATGTTCCAAACAGTCATATGATGAACAACATCCCACTCTACAATCCACAAAAAGTTGACGTATGTTCTCACCATGAAAACAATATAATACCCATATAATATTAATCAAGTCATGATGATTCCAAAAAACGAATCCCAGAGAAGATTTCCCTAGAGACGGAAATAAGCTTATTTGGTTGCCAGAATAATTTTTTAATTTTTTTTATTGTTTGAATAGTCCTATATGTCCTATACAATATGTTTGTATCTCATCATCCCCTGTCTTTTGAGAAGATGAGAAGCCCTCAGCTGTACGCAGGACGGGCGGAGATGATCAAAGAAAACGGGCTTCAAGGCAGTGTCATCAGTAGCAGAGCCTTTCTCTCTGTGGTAAGCTTCTTATGGGTGTCTCTTAAGCTTAAACAAATAAAAGCAAACAAAAAACAAAGATCAGCAAGTGGGAAATAAACCTAGTAAGTTGCATAGCCATACACTACTGATATTGTTCCCACGCAGAGAGGAAAAAACAAGCAGACTCAGTGACTTCTTTGAAGCTGAATGAGTTGGCGGTGTTTCAATAATTACATTGATTTTTGGTTGTCGTGACAAAGTTTTCTGAGAAAACAAGACTGAAATGCATAATGCATGACCTTTAAGATTAGTGTATTCTATTAAATAATACTAGTAAATATAAATGTAATATGTATATATGAATAATAATTAAATCTAATAAATATTTGAAAAATATATTAAAAAAATTACTTTGTGTTTGTATTTTTATTCAGCAAAGATACAATATATCAGTCAAAAGTGACACTAAAGACATTTATGCGGCTACATAACATTTCCATTTCAAATAAATGCTGTTCTATTCAAAGAATCCACCACGGTTTCCACAAAAATATTAAGCAGCGCAACCATTTCTTGAGCAACAACTCAGCATATTAGAATGATTTCTGAAGGATCATGTGACTCTGAAGACTGGAGTAATGATGCTGAAAATTCAGCTTTGCGTCACAGGAGTAAATGACATTTTAAAATATATTAAAATTGAAAACGATTATTTTAAACTTAAATGATATTTCCAAAATATTACTGCATTTAATGTATTTTTGATTTTTTCAAAACACCAGTACACGCTGTTGATCGATTAATTGCTTGCCTTTTTCGCTTGTTCCGATTAACCAGATTTATTTGCATTTCCCATTTATTTATAGAGACCAGAGGTCCTTTCTGCAGCTAGATGCGATACTGCAGCAATTCCACCAAGCTGTGCTGGGGTGAGTTTGAGGGAAGGAAATCGATCACAAGGTTCGGCAGTTCAGGATCAATGTCAAGAAGAGCAACAGGAGGGCGAATCTTGTCCCTCGGTGAGGAGCTATTTTATGGATATTGTCTGAATCATGGAAGTCATTGTGGTAACAGTGATTATGTACATCTGCCTTTTGCAGATCACTCAGATATTCAGCATGGCAGACAGTGACCCCACCATCCAAGGCATTGACATCAATCATGAACTGATGCCGCTCCTGAAGTCTCTTCGTAGCATGGTGCTTCCCGTCCTCTGGTTCTGCGTTGTGGTGGAAGGGCCTCGGTTACAGCTGATGCAGTGCTCCAAGCGCTCCACTATGGCAGACACCATAGTTCATATTGAGCCCAGTTTCCACTACCACATCAGCGTCCAGGGACAACCCCTGCTGCCCACCCACAAACTCTACGACAGCCACCCGTCTCGTCTCACTAAAACAGAAGAGGTTGTTGCCCTCCTCGAGGAGCTGGAAAGGTACTCTGTCTGCCAGGGCTCGGGTCACAAAGATTCAGCAAAAGCGCCAGAGCCTGTGTTTCCCGAGCGGGCGGCTACCTGTGACTTCCTCATTTTCCCAGAGGCAGAATGCTGTGAAAAATGCAAAACTCCCTAAACGGCATAGAGAGATTATTCAGCACATGGAGATTGGTATTAGAGTAATACATCTCTTATTAAAATCCCACTTGCAAGATTAAATTTCTCCCTACTCTAATGTAAAAATAGAGCACCTTTTTGTTTTCTCAAAAAGATGCCACCATTACATCGACTGCTGAATTAATTTTTGATTACTTTAATCCACAAATCATAACTGACATTACTTCCCACATTATTGAGTGACCACTAAACATAAAGATGTTTTTTGACCCTAGAGAATGTGACACATTTTGGTACCCGCTCTGGCAAAGGATGCACATTGAATCCTGGTCATATAAATGGAGGCAGTGAATGGGGATGTTTTACACAATTAAACCTTGATCAGTTTAACTGTACATCTTGCCTTGCACTTAAGTTATAATAGTGCTTCACATCCATTTAGGTTTAATTCCTCACACCAATGATATCTGTACATGTTTGAATTCTTATGTACTTCTCAGGGGGGATTTTTCAGAATGCATTAATCATGTGGAAGATCCATGTTTGTTAAAAGATTTAATATTTGCTGTATGGTATGGGGTGAGGCTGCTCTCTTGTTTTGGATAGACAATTTTGTACATTGTGCAAGTGGTGGCAGAGAAATTAAATCAAATATAGTGAGAATGTTTTTTATAAACATGTCTTTTGCTTTCCAGAATTTCTGTTTCCTTTATTATAAAAACTCTTGATTTGTTTGTATGTGCTTTCATATGAATATTCTGAATCAGTTTATTTAATAAATCATATTATCTGTTGGGTAACTGTCATTATGTGCTTGTTATATACATATCACCATACTTTCTCAGTTAATCAGTAAATGTCATTTTACAAGTTTTCTGAAACCTTGTTTAAATATGCAAATGAGGCATTATCTAATTAATAAATTCACTCATTTGCATACATTTAAAGAAAAGTAAACTGAACATTAAATAAAGCCAGGTTCAAAAATCTTGTTTCATTTTGGTGACATACTAGAGTTAAAGGTTTTCACAGAAAGGATTCTGGTCTGAAAGTCAATTTTCACCACGTTTCTAGGAATGAAATATTGTAAATAGTGCACAATGATATATGAACAAACCCCTTGTAAAAAAAACAACAACAACAACTACTGAATAAAACAGTGTTTGCTTTTAAGTGCTACTGAAGATTTCTGGCTTGGTCTATTAGAAAATACATTTTGAGAAAACAAGATATGTATTGTAATTGAAATCTAAAAATGGTTTTGCCTGTAGTGTCTTATCTTAATGAGACCTCGCTCAGTAACAAAATTTAAATGCTAGACTTTAAAAACGCATCACTGATGTCGGATTAACTAAAAGTCTCTTTAACATACGTTGCAGCATCCACATGTAAATTTTCTCCTGCGGTTTCATGGATCAAATATGCAATTCACACGTGCGCTACAGGGGGCAGCATAACACAATATAACTGCACCTCTGCATTCAATTCATGCGAAGTTGAACTTCAAATGAAAATTTGTTTTCAATATGTAGTTATTAAAATACTATCATTTATAATATAAAAATCTGATTATCTAAACGGTTAGTCATTGCACATGAAATGTCGTTCCTAGGAATGTGCACATGTAATTATTTTTTAGATTTTCGTTGCGAACAATTTGTCTTATAAAGCAGTGCAAGTCTCAGTTCAGACACGCTGTAAGTAGTTACTGGCAATGAATTGAGTCAATATAAATAAGCAAGACTGAAAGAGTTAATCAGACAAGTGGGTGCGTGTTGCTCTACCCTGTTTGCCAGTCTCGTTCCAGAGGTGTGACAGCGCTTTACTGTGAATAACTGGGATGAACACTAAAATGTGAGAAAGGATGTTATAATATCATTGTGCTGGCGATATGCAGGGACCCATATGCTTTTCATAAAGGGGAGGATGTGATCTGCAAGATGTGACTGAGGAGAGCCGCAGAAGAATATTAATTGGCATCGCAGGTCCGTGTGCATGGTCTTTTCTTACGATATCTTCTATGAAACGTCGCCTTTTCTCAATAACAGACAGTATTAGAGTAATATTTGAAGCACTAATCACTTAATTTATGGTTTTGAGAATTCGGTCAGCGTCCCTAAATGCAGGGACGCATGAGGAGAAATCTGCCTCATGTCGTGTCAGATTTCTAGGACCTTTTTGGTGTTGTGCTAAATGTTTGTATTAAGACGTTGTCATTGAAAACCGGCGTTAACATTCTCTTATCGTCTCATTCATCCAGCATGTAGTTCTGCTGATGAAAGCGTCGCGCGTGGCTTTAAATGGGATTTTCCGTGGCATGTTGCTATGCGATGGATTAATGCTGCAAAACAGTCACACGCCTGTTATTGTCTTGGATTGGTTATCAGTCCATGTGTCATAAATGTGTCAATGTATGTGTTATTTCTGGTTAGCCACAATGATCAATATTGCGATACTATTTATCCAGGCGTGTGTCTCAGTTTGATTCATTATAAATGATTCGAATTTTTTGAATCAGTTACAGTAAAAAGATTTGTTCAGTGACCCTTTCCGCAGGTTACAATGCCAGTAAGTGGCCACAAGTCTGAATTCGGAATAGCATACTAGTCTTACTATGGCATAACGATATAAACTAAAGTGTACTAGTATGCTACTATGAATTAATTTTGTATGTCTTGAGTGAGTCATTCAATCGATTCCTTACAAACACTGAGTCATTCGAAGGTCTTATCTTAAATTAAACATTTTCGTGAGACTACAAATCTACCAAAGGAGTGATTGAGCTTCCAATTTCCCCCACAACGGACAAAGTAACCAGCTCTATTAAATTTTCTTTCATGTTTTTGTTTTGTTTGTTCTTTTACATCTACCATGGTATCATACCAAAACAACCATGTAAATAGCATCAATATCATCTACAGAATTAATTTAGTATATATCAAAAACTAATAGGCTATCATCATCGCTGTACCGTGATGCCACCACAGTATTTTAGTGTAAGAATGCCAGCATCAGTGTTTTTTTATTTTAAATTATTATTAATATTTTGAATAAACTTCTATTTTTTCTCTATTTCATTTTCAATTTTATTTGGTGCTTTTAGTTTACTTTTTAGTATTTAAGTAATTTTATTAAACTTATATAAACTTACACTTATTTTTACTTGAGTTTCAGTTTGAATAATTTTAGTACTTCAAATAATGTTTAGTGCTGTCAAACCGATTAATCACTATTAATCGCATCTAACATAAAAGTTTATAAATATAATGTCTGCATACATATTAATGTACTACTTTTGATTAGATTTTATTGATTTTTCTCATTTTCGTTGAAGGTTTTCATCTAGCATTTATGTTGTATTTTATTTCAGCTTTATTTCAATTATTGAAAACAATTTTTAATTTTAGTTTTAACATAAAACTGACCCACAGCCAGACAAAAAGCACTCATGTGCCAAGTCTTGTAGAGGTGTGGGAATTATATTATGTGGTTTTGTTTTACAACGCTACTTTCCTCAGCCCACATCATAATGCTTATTAGTATGACAATCAGCAGATTTGCCCATTCATTCAAACGTGATTCACATTTTGCCTGTCATGGCACATAATGAACTGTGCTTCTTTAACTGAAGCTCTTGAGCTGAGCTCCCTCTCTCAGGTCCCACTATGTTCACTGCTAGCTGAGGATGGTGTATGTGGTTTGAAGTGTCTAGACTCTGAGTCACTCTGCTTTGCAAGGCACAGATTTCTTGCTCCATCTAGCACTGTCAAGAGTGTATTTTCAGCAGATCTTTTTTTGACCTCCTCCCGTCCAGGGTGCATCAGCAATAAAGAGTTCAAACTGAGTCAATTGAGGCTTGATGTTTTAGCCATGTGTAGACAAGCAGGCACAAAGACTCATGCTGGGAATTTCAGGGTAACATCGTTTAAGCTTGTTATATTTTCAACCCGTCTTATAGCTTGCAGGGTTTTGAAATATGTTAGATGGTTATAGGAAGTGACAGGGGCAGCATCTACATGCTGAAAGGGATCATTCATATCAAAACAAAACATTTATGTATTGACAAAAACTACACTGAAACATTTTTCAAAATAGCTTCTTTCGTGTTCCACAGAAGACAAAGACGTGACAGAATGATGACAGAAGTTTTAATTTTCGGGTGAACTATCCCTTTAAAGTCTTGAGTCATCACCACAAATTACAGTGCAGGGTGTGAGTCTTAGTGTCCAAACAAATGGCTTTCTGTTATCTGTCCAGCTGCCATGCTGTCTGACCCCAGGACAGGGTCTGAGGTGGCAAAACACTGTCTCCACCCCGGCTAGGCTGTGAAAGTATACATGTTTTCACAGAGGGATTTACCACAGTGTTGCCAAGCTGTGGTCAGCTTTGTTACAGACTGTCTGTTTTGTCTTCGTCTATGCAGTAGCAAAGAAAACACGAAGGGAAGAATTTCATCTTTGGGTGGACAAGAAAGAGGAGTTGAGCAATTACTCAGGCAGAAATAACACAAATTTAAGCCGCCATTCGACTATTCTACGAGAGATTTAGCTTGATGTTGGGTTTTGTAAGGCTCTGATGTTCTGTAGTGCAATACTGCTCACATCATCTCCGACTTGAAACAGTTTTAAATCTAAAAGGATAATAGTTTTACCTACTTGGCTGCTCCTAACTTACTCTAACAAAACAGTGTCATGTTCACTAAAGCTGCACTTAAGTTCACGCTTGTTCAGACAGACAAAAAAATATTCTAGAAACCATACTGAATATGACAAAAGAGATATTTTCCCTTATTTTAAAAGACCCAAAAATGTTGTTCCAAACCTGTATGACATTCTTACTTGTTTTTAAAAGTAAAAACTTTCACCTTACAATGAAAGTCAATGGGGTCCAATGTTGTTTTGAAGACTAAGGGCAGAAAAAAAGTCATACAGGTTGTTTTTTTTTGGTTAACTTTCCCGTTAAGAATGAAGATAAATAAGATTTAGAGAACATATGATCTCTAATACAAACATTTGCATATTAATGGACCAGTGACATCGTCATAATGCTACCTTAGGTCACACATGTTGCAGGAAAGCTTTTTGTATGTCACTTTATGACTGACTATGAAAATAAGGATATACGGTACCTATACAATATACTTGTTTAATGTTCATAGAAGATCATTTGTAGAAGTATGAAGGGTGACTCTGAATAAGCAGACTATCTGTTAAGTCTAAGCATATAAAGTGCTTATTAGGGCAGGTCCTTGATTCTGAAGCTACTAAAATGGGTTGAACATAGTGATTGTTGTTTGACCCCTGTAACTTGATCTGCAGAGATCAAAGTGAAAGAGAGTAGAGGTTGGCAGGACAGCAGCTGGTTGTTCTTGAGAATCAGATGTAAGGAGGAAGGGTCACTCCTGGTCATACTTGCTCAGATGAAGGAGCCGTATTTCATTATATTGAGCACAGTCCTCCTTTATTAGTTCTGTCCTTAACTAATGGTCTTTGAGATTACTTTTGACAACTTTGTTCACAAATCACTGCTATAGGGTTACACAGTTCAATCATTAAGGAATAAAACAGACTCCACCTGCAGTGTTTTTACTTTTATGCTCATTAAGTTTAAAGTGCCCCTATTATGCTATTTTAAATTTTGCTTCGGAGATATCCTACAACAGGTTCACATGCATCCAAGGTCAAAAACCACTTTAATTTTCTTATATACATTGCACACCACCTCTTTTCTCAGTGTCTGAAACGCTCAATAAGGGATTCAGACTCTCTAAACCCCTACTCTGCTCTGATTGGTCAGATGGCTCAGTATGTTGTGATTGGTCTACCACTTACAGCATATGTCTTAAACAAAACGGCCATTACCATATCTGAATTTCAGCTCCGGAGGCTTCCTCATCACTTGTATACGCAAACATTAACAATGTGTCGGTTTTACCCTATCAAATCCAGCGTGAGTCTTCATTCTTTGGAAGTGCATACAAAATGGAGTTGCACAAAAAACTGCGTCTTCTCGACATGTCGACATGTTGCAACAACATGTTGCTTCTCAGCTAGTGTTTGAGGGCAGGTCAAAGTACTAAGTAGGCATTGTTTGCACTCAACCGATAAAGAACATAGGCTGGTATTGAGCAAATTTGTTACAAACGTACGTAGATATGGTAGTACAGAGTTGAGACTGGAATTGCTGACGATTCGTTTTGGCAGTTCAGAATTGATTCTTTCTTTAAGGAGACAATAACTTTATTTGGCGTGCACTTTGATCTTTAAAATTTTGCAGACCTTTTACATAAAAGGCAATACTCGAAAAAGCATAGGTGCACTTTCATACACTTACTTGTGTACACTTATTTTATATGTAAACTGGCTTGACTTACAATTGTTCATATGTACATCAAATTATTTTAGAGACTACACTCCATGTCAATTAAATGTGTTCTCAATTATGTCTGTTTGTTTACTTACAATTTGCATGACTACCATTAGAAGCATGCCCCATTAGATGATGCTCAAATACTCCTGTCTGTGACCCAGAAACATTCTTCATTGCACCTCTGTTGTATTTTGAACTCTGAAGTGATGCAATGGCCAAAGAAAGACAGAGAGTGTGAAGGAGCGTAATCTTCCAGCAGTAATCCTCTGATTCTTTGTAGTGCCAGAGCCCTATTGGTGTGCTAAAACAGGGCAGTGCAAATGAGAGACAGGTCATGACAAGTCCTTGGAATTGCCTTTGTCTGCTTTGAGAAAGCACTTCTCCCCCAAGCGCTAATCTCAGCCCCTCCAATTTCTACAATAAGGTCTCATGGTCACAAATAGCGTCAGATCCCTCTGCTATGCCAATTCACTATGCTGTCATGTGCAGGAAAAGTGTGTTATAAATTTCTAGGCTGCATGTTCGTTTAATCTTGCTCATGTCATTTTATATGATAGTGTTGCAGCATTTTTCAGAAATTCTAAATGATCCCATGAAAAAAACGTTAACTATTTTAGAAGCCGGTGATTTCATATACATTTTTACAGTGTTTCGTGCAGGGAATGTACGATTCTTAGAAGATCCAACCCTAAAATTAAATGTCAGGTCATGTAAAAAAAAAAAAAAACAACGTACACTTCTCTAAAACATCAGTTTAGCCAAAAAAGAAATGCAGTTAGCAGATGGAGGTGTAAAACATTGCAGAGAGCTAATAACAAGTGTTCAATGTGTCATGTTTAGTGCTCGAAAGCTCATAAACTCATTTTACTTTCCAAATTTTCTTTGGTTGACTCTTTAATAAAAATGTCACCTAATAACAGACTGACTTTGCACTGAATCAAATAATAGAATAGCCTACTTGATTGTTTTAAAGCCTGGATAAGTATGTTTTAAAACAAAATAAATTACCTGTTATATTGTCACAGTTTTTCTTCCAAAGCACAGGAGAAAGCTGAGAGGAATGCTGCATGCAGAGGTCAGTAACATGGTAAATAAACACTGCTGACACTTAATGTAATGTTTACCACATGACTATTGACTTAAAGGAATATTTCACCTAAAAATGAAAATTCAAAACCTATATGACATACTTTCAGCTGTGGAAAACAAACAATTGTGAAGATTGCACTTTTTTAAATCAATGAGAATGCATGGTGACCAAAGAAGTAAAGCTTAAAAAATGATACAAAATTATATTGATATATATATATATATATATATATATATATATATATATATATATATATATATATATATATATATATATATATATATATATATATATATATATATATAAGACAAAAATGTCTTTCTTGAATGGCGGTGACCGAACAGTTTATTCATAGCCTAGCCTACTTTTGAAGTCAGTGATGTCCATGAATTGTTTGCTTACCCATGTTCTTCAAAATACTTATTTTGTGTTCTGCAGAGTACTGCAATGTGAGTATACATTCAGAAGCCATATGGTTGTCACGGACGCCACAGCCTCACCTGTCCGCTTTTCAGACTAAACCACTGAACTTGCCGACATAATCTGCATTTATATAGCTTATTTGTACTTGAATTCGATTTTATATACATCCGAATTGTCTGGACAGACCCAAATATAATTTATATATAACTTAAAATGTATAATAAAATTTACTTGTGTATGTTTAATATTTTATTGCCATTTATGAGTGTGTAACCCCCGTGAGCGCATGTAAATGGTTTCGTCCTTGTTGCCTTTAGGGCTCGTAGAAATTACTGACTGAGTTGCAACGTCTGCAAAGAAGAAACGCAAAAAAACATTTGACGTCGTGCATTAAAGACAACATTCTAGAGTAACATGTTAATTAAATCGGACATGTAATGAAATAAGCAGCTGCTTTTCTCTACTTGTTCGGATATCTTCTTAGCGACTTAATTCGGTCAAGGTAAGTCTTTGTAATTGCACATTAAAGCAAAAAGTTTCTCCAGAGTAGCTCAAGCGTGTCACACGCATAGACTGTAAAAAAATAGGTCACACGTGATAAATAATTGATTTCAAAATGTTAGTTAATTGGA
Source organism: Siphateles boraxobius (assembly GCF_051911475.1). Lineage (NCBI taxonomy): Eukaryota > Metazoa > Chordata > Actinopteri > Cypriniformes > Leuciscidae > Siphateles > Siphateles boraxobius. The sequence goes on from NW_027509141.1 coordinate 24,773,964, forward strand.
ATTATTTTTTTCTCTCGTTTGACTTGCGTTTGCTGTTTAGTTGACGGTGATAAGTGATAATTTATAAAATGAGGATCATTTAAATTCACATCGCTTCATATACGTTGATTTGCTGACTTTTGACACTTGGATGTACTGTAGATACTCCAAATGCATTGGAGTCACAGCTGTGCATACAGTCTCATCTGCCACAGCTGTCATGAACATGTCAATTCACACACTCTAATGATTTGTTTTAGGATGGTTGTAAACAGAAACAGATCAGTGATTTCAAATAGATATAGACAGTTACGTATCAAAAAAAAAAAGGTGAATTTGTACATGAATCAGATTTTTTTCTATTAAAAATTGTTGTCATAAGTTGTTCCAAACCTGTATAACATTATTTTTCCCATTAAACAAAAAAGAGGGAGAAGTGTACAGCCACAGTCACCATTCACTTTGATTGCATTTTTCCTCTGTTCTGCTGAAAGTGAATGTCTGAGACTGTCATTCTGCCAAACACCTGCTTTTGTGAATGTTTTCTAGGTTTGAAATGACATCAAGGTGAGCAGATTGTAAAATTTTTGGCTAATGAATGTAACCCTTTAACCAGGGTTTACATATGACAAGTGGTGACTCTACGCTATTCCAAATTTGTACATGGAACAAACACTAATTATGAATTAAACTTTCCCAGTTTTATTTTTCAGAGATTTCTATCACTATGCATGATACTGTAGTTGCATTTTGGTATTGTCCTTTAGTATTTTTTTGTCTAATTTTTATTTGTGAGACATCTCTGGTTCTCTTGCTTTTCCCTCTCTCACACTTTATCTCTTTCACATATTTTGTCCCAGGACATTGGGTGCTTTGTCATCAAATTCCCACAAATCCCTTGTTTATATCTCTCATAGTTCTCTGAGTCAGGTTTTGATCTTGGAGCATTTATCCTCCCCTTCCTCCTCCCATCATGCTCTCTGCCAGGTCTCTACAAGAGCCGAGGTGTGCGATATCTGTTAGCATGTGTCTGCCAGATGTGCTCATAGTGTTTTGAAGAATCTTATTCGTTCTGTTGTGGAGTATGAGAGCAGCTTTTTTTATATATACATATTTTGCCTTTTTTTTTTTGCATTTATACCCCTACTTGCAATATTTTACATTCATACCCCTACCTACACTTGTTATACTTTGTTGTAGTTTACCCTGCACATGGTGGTTTTATGTTTTGTTTTGTTGTTGGTTGCATTCCCAGCCATCCATCGTACCACATGACCCACATCACTTCCATATAAAAAAAACAGATTCTGCTCGTTCTGTCCATGTCTTGCTAGCAGGCTTTATAACCTAAGTGTGATTCATGATCAGTCTGTTTTGTGCCATTTGGCATGTGAAATGTTTTGTCTTGTTTGTGAAAGTACAGTGGATTCAAATAAATTTTAAGTGGATGTCAGTATTCAAGTTATTTTATGTCATTAAATGCATTGACATGAAAATAGACATCTTTACCCTTTATTTGAATATTTATTTGAATATTGAATATAAAAATGGTGTTCAAGATTTTTAAGCATATTGTGTAGTGTTGCTGGTAATTCAATTGTTTTTATTTGTGATAATGCAATGAAATATACCAAATTTTGCAGTTTTAATTTTTGACCAGGCTGTCATACAAAGAAATTATGTATACATGCAAAAACGAGAGAACCAACTAAATATTATTAATTGATTATGTTGTGAATATGTGAATGTTTTTTAATGCATTTCTTGCATAGTAAAATAAAACTTGTCGCTGTAGTTTACCTCTTTTTTTTGCCAAATACTTTTGTCAGATAAAAACCTTAACCAAGTTTTAACAAAAGTGACATTTGTTGTTATTTATTATGTTTCATTAAAAGTTACTCATTCGTTTAAATCTGAGCTATTTGGTTGTAAGACTCAAAAAGTTTCTGCAACCCCAGATTTGAATGTTGTTGTAACATTGTTGGATAACCTGGGTTTTTCACAATGACCGTAAATATGCTTTTACTTTCACACCCTCGGTCATGTTACCCTCTGATGACATAACTTCCAGAAAGTAAGAGGAGAGGTCATTTTTAAATGAATGATTTAGTGGCACAGCAACGATTCAAGTATAAAAACGATATTTTTTCATTTATTTTGATAGCACTATTTTCCTCTCTTAATTAATGTGTTCTGGTGTCTTTAAATTGCATTTTAAGGCAGAACAAGCCATTAACCTCCCATAAGCCATCATTTAGAGGACTGAGTTACAGCCAGAAGTCAAAATAAATCGATCTTAGGAACATATAGAAGTTATTAGTGTGTAACAATTATACTTTTTTTCTTCCACACTAAGGGCTCAGCAGTAAATCGAGAAGTCGCACTGTGGCTCCCTCCGCAGTCCACTGGGATACTGCAGTATTGTGGCCCTCAACACTGAATGACATGCCTCACATGACTCTAACTATAAGGTGATGGGAGGTTCTTCTCAGATCAGTCTCAGCTCATTGGTATCTTAATTTAGACACGTTCATTAGATATACATTCTGCTTTATCCACAGGAGCTGAGGGTTAATTGGGAGCTAAATTCACAAGACTTCCTGAAATACATTAAATGGAGGTCAAAGGTCACCTGATCACTGCCATGGGCTTAGTCACTCCAGGTAAGCCTACTTAAATAATTCCTTGTTGAGAATTCCTTTTGGAAAGCATGGATGCACAGTATATATTATATATTTTTGTGTTAGTTGATATTGGGGGGTTATTTGTACCATTTAAACCTATTAATTTTGTACCCTTAGAATGGATTTATACAACTTTGTCTTCCTGTCTCATGCACATTGTGCTCGTTCACAGATGTCAAGGGCTGTCAGGACAGCAAGCTTCAAGCAGAGCGAATCACAGAGCTGCAGGAGCGAAAACAGAGTCTGCAGAGCCTTTTGAACAGTCGTCTCGGAGAGCTGCGGCAAGTGTGTCTTCTGGAGGCGGTGAGATGTTTTATTCAATTTTTGAACAGTATTTTACTTTTAGTTAGTCGCTATAGAATAGTATTCTCTCAAAGAAACGAGCACAAAATGATTACTTCAACAGTGCAGGAAATGTGCATCGAGCTGATTCACAAAGTTTCTAGATCTGCATGAGTTTTTATTCTTTTTTTTTCTCCCTCTCTCTGTTTTAAAAGCGAATTTTCTCATTTGATTTTCAAAGTTTGGGTGTTCAAAGTTTGGCTTCACATTTGCATTTATGTGAAGAACTGTTTGTTATTAAGTTGTGTTTTATATGTAGATGTACTAAAAAATCTGAACTAGGCGTACTTATTAGAACCATCTGTTCTAACGAATGGCAACAAACAGCACAATATTCATAAAAATGAAGTGATTGAAACAAAGTAAAATTTTAAATGTCTGTACAGGAGCTCACAGGGAAGCTTCCACAGGATTTTCCTTTAGGAGACGGGGAAAGACCTCCCTTTGTTCAGCGCCGAGCTGGCCTGGCTCCTCATGTCACCTCTAAAGGGGAGGTGAGTCTGTCTGCTGAAAGCTAATAAAAGGAACGGTTTAATACAATAATAACCATATCTGTTTTCCATGTAGGATGACCCAGGTCAGAAAAGGCAGATGAAGGCTCTCTTCAGTGGTGCCCTGCGCCGGAGCATCGATTATGATAAAAACACATTGCACAGTAAGAGGACTGTTCATCGGGGATGTCACACGGGTAACAATACACACACACACACACACACACACACACACACACACACACACACACACACACACACACACACACACACACAAACACACAAACACACAAACACACACACACACACACACACACACAAACACACACACACACACACACACACACACACACACACACACACACACACACACACAAGCACAAATGATATTCTGGTTAACATTGGTTATTTGGTACAACATGCATACATTGGGAATGGCTCTACAGTAAATGCATGGTAACTGAGGTATTTCTCCTCATTATGCAAGACTGTTGTTTTGCTTGAAAAGGATAGTGGGCTAATGTTGACAGACTTTGATATTTATAAATGACTTGATTATATGTTTTTAACCAATAGCTTACTCCAACAGAACATTTATATTTTAAAAAACTTGTGCCGTCAGACACATTTTTATGAATTACATTTTATTTTTAAATTAATACTTTTATTCAAAAGGATGCATTAAAATAATCAGAAGTGACAGTAAAGATATTTACAGTGTTGCAAACTTTTTCTATTTCAAATAAATGCTGTTCAGCAGCACAACTGTTTTCAACTTTGATAATAGTGATTTTCTTGAGCACCAAATCAGCATATTAGAATGATTTTTTGAAGGATCATGTGATACTGAAGATTGGAATAATGCCATCACATGAATAAAAGATATAACAAAAAAACAATCTTTCCAACCTTAAACTATTAAACAGTAGTGTAAACAATTGCTGACTATATTGAGACAAGAAACAGTTTCATCTCATGATATTTAAGAAATCTGTTCTTTGTGCAATTATTTTATGGAATTATTCTCATTTTTAATATTTTCAGAGGACACTGTGAAGTCAGAAAGCAGTTCAATGTCAGACTCAACATCACATGACCATGGTGAGGCCTCTTAACATTATAAAACAATGAATGTACATCTCAATACTCTGATTCATTTTGGCAGGCTGTAACTGTGATATTGTACAACTCTGTTAACTGTGGTTTACAGAGGATTCGTCTCCCAGTGTGGCACCTGAGCATCGCTCCTTGTCTCACCCCCGGCTGGCCCCAGGCAGTCCTGACAGTAGGCTCTGTAGGAAGCTTTCGCCTGTGGAGATCTACTATGAGATGAGGACTCGCCGCAACTCAGCCTCAAGCTCTGTGAGGTGAGCGGAGAGGAGAAAGGGATGTTTTCACAAGCTGAAATGGGTAAGGTTTACACTACAATTAAAACGTATGAATGTTCATCCAGCCCGAGTGACTCTATGCCAAGAAGTGCATCCAATGTGGAGGGCAGAAGTGTTCCAGCCACACCGCTGTTGTCCCGCACTGCACCAGTCAGTGTCCATGTGAGGTACTAACTCTTTTCTGACCATTCCTTCTGCTATTTGTACACTGTAGTGTCTACACTTTGGCTCTGTTCCAAAACCTAATGAGTTGCCTACTGCCTATATAGGCATCTGCCTTCTAAGGCAACACCCAAACTGGCATTTGAATGGCCAGCAACACAGAAATAGCACAATATGCAAGAATGATTCTAATATAGTTTGATATTAGTTTGTTGCGAAGCTAACAATAAAATACTCTCATAAGCATAGACAAACGCTACCTTTCAAAAGATAGGGGTTGTTCATATTTTTTTTATGTTTTTGAAAACTTATGCTTACCAATGCTGCATTTACAAAATACAGTAAAAACAATATTATGAACCATTATTACAATTAAAAATAACAAATGGATGTTTCATGTATTTTAAAATGTAATTTATTCCTGTGATGCAAAGCTGAATTTTCAGCATCATTACTCTAGTCTTTTGTGTAACACAATCCTTCAGAAATCATTCTAATATGTTGATTTGTTGCTCAAGAAGTATCTCTTATTCTTATCAAGAATTGCGCTGCTTAATATTTTTTGGAAACCATGATGCATGTTTTTTTCTGAAAAAGAACAGCATAATCTTTTATAACATTATAAATGTCTTTACTGTTGCATTTGATCAATTTAATGCATCCTTGCTGAATAAAATAATTAATTTCTTAAAAGAAAATTGTACTGAATCCCAAACTTTAAAACCTATTACACACAAATATTGGGAATTCAACAATTTAAAATTAACTTTTACTTTTAAAACTTTTCAGTATGAAAATAAATATTTTATTTTTTAGAATTGTTCTTGCTTCTGCCATCTTCTCCCTAAGCTAAGTAAAATACTTCCTAGATTGGCTTTAGAGCCAAATGTTTTTTCTTTTAAAATCTTATTACCACAAATGACTTCTTACTGTCTTATCTTCTCCTTCTGCTAGGCCGGAGATGTCTGGTGGTATTGCACTAAAGCAATGGTGTGGCAGTCCAGATGTTCCTCAGTTTGTCCCACTGGCATCTTTGGAGGGCTCCTCATCAGAGCGCCGCAGCTGCCCTTACAGCTCCCGCGCTCGCCGTAGCAACAGCTCTGAGGCGTTACTTGACCGCTCGAGTCTCCCTGAGCCCGGCCCTCCCCGCAACGGCATGCCACCACGAGCTGGACCATACAAGAGCTCTGAGTCCCTCACGGATGGGAAGCTCCGTCAGATATATCAAGGCAGTCCAGAGAGTCAGATGATGGGCTTTAAAGACCAAGGTCGAATGCGCTCTTCTCTTGGTGGCAGTGGCACTGGTTACAATGAGATTTTGATAGACTACATTTGGGGCAAACAGCAAAAGAGGCCCGTCCAGGCTCCGCAGAACCAGTCAACAGGACGAATCTGGCCGGATTTCTCCACTCCTCAAACGGGCACCCCACCGCATTATAACGGTTTCTCACATTCGCAGTTACATTTGGCTGCCGCTCCACCTTCCTATAGCCCCATGCTACTGCGAGGTCAAGAGTCTGAACCCCGTCGGGTCAAAGTGACGCGAACCAAATCCTGCGGACCCTTCATCCCACAGGATGCCGTGTTGTTCTCGGCGTATGATCTGTCACATCACTCCTCTGGATCCACGACCTCTTCTATTCCCAACCTGCTCCCTCACCACACAGAGCTGTCCACTGCTGCAGCGTTCGGACGCAGGCCGCCTCAGTTCTCTCTGCCCACTCCTGAGGACTCCACCCGCAGTCTGCACAAGGCACTGGCTCTGGAGGGACTCCGGGACTGGTATCTGAGGAACGCCTTAGGGTATTCCACTACGGCCAAAGGTCACGACGGACTTTCCATGCGCCACTCACATACTCACCATCACCTAGTGCACCAGCCTCAGTCCATCCCAGCCGACCCACTGTACTCTGTGCACCGTCAAATACCTCAGTCAGCTTCATTTCACGGGCATCCCTTGCATGCCAGGTGAGTTCTTCACATTTCTCTTCCACCCCACAGCAGGGCTCCCATGGTTTTGGAAAAGCTGAAACTACTCAGAAGAACCATGCTACAATTATTAAATCATAATTATTATTATTATTATTAGTAGTAGTAGTACTACTTGTAGTAGTAGTAGTAGCAGCAGTGTATATATATGTATATATATCACAATTGTAAAGTAAACATTTATCACAATGGTTTTGATTTAATAGTTTAGCTGTAATTTAACTAGTTAGGTGTTTTTCTGATGCTGCTATTTTCAGTTTGATCTTCTCTCTTCATCATGGCAGGTCCGTGGAGCTCTCTCTCTACCCAGAGCCTTTCCCCTCAGAGAGGAGCACTCAAAAAGAGTCCGGCTCTGAGCCCCCTTCACCTGGAACACTGGTCTGACTGGCAGCCTACACACCCTAGGGCCTCTAATGCAACATGTTGCAAAATCCAATGCAAAATGTCACCTTCTTTTAGGGATGCACCGGTCTAATACTGTGCTCAAGTACTAGTACTCCTTAAGAAAAACTGATATAATAGACCCTTAGTTTGTAGCATAAATGCTGCAACACAAAGAAAAAATGACAGCAGAACAAAAGAGCATTTGGTTGGAGATATTGAACATTATTATTTATATATATATATATGTATATATATATATATATATATGATAATTATTTATTATTATATGAATTATATATATTTGAAACAATGTTTACTTTCAGGGAAGAAGGAGGCGGGAACCGGCGAACGTTCAACGCATAGTTTTAATCATAAAATAAACAAATAAGAAAACGAAAGTAAAGCAGCAGCTCCTCATGGATGACTGCCGCATATAAACGTAACAAATACCAACATAGAAGGCCTGGGCCTGGTCCTGGTCCTCTCTCGTCTTGCACTGTCGTCACTCCTCCGCGGGACTGGAGACCTGTGTGACGCGCAGGTGACGCTCATTAGCACTCGCTCCGTTTCCACGGCCCTCGACCCCGCTCCACTTGCCACAATATAATATAAATTATGGCATTATTTAAAAGTACAATTACTGTACTGCATTCATCCCTATTGATTCATTGTTCAACAAATCAGGAGGCGTCTTTAAACGACACAGAACTGAAATAGTAGATCAGTGTATTAGCTGTCATAGATCTAGCGCTGCGCTTGATTGTAAACTGGTGTTTACAAGATACATTTTGTTTATTTTTCTCCATACTCTGTGTGTGTATTAATGGGATGTTATTGTAATGTATCTATAATTTGTTTTCAAAATGTAAAGTTAATCATCTCCACTTCATCCTGAGATATATTTATATATTTTCAGAGAATAAAATAGATTATAAGATATATGTATTCTTAATTACTATTTTGTAACAAATATGTTTCAGGTTAACAGTCATTTAATTGTATACAAGACTACTCTAAGTTTAATGAACTCATGCATTTTAATGTACTATAACAGCAGTGAATGTGTTGCATACTTGTTTGTTTATATCTATATATCTAAATATCTAAATGTAGCTATGAAGAGTATGATAAAAGCATTTCATATAGAGGAACTTGAAGTGATGAGCTTTTTCTCCTGGAGGGCTTATATTCTCTGAAGTTCTAGACGTGCAAACAAACATATGCCTGGTCTCTAAAATGAACTTTAAAGCTCTAATACAGGGATTTATACCATTTAGTCCACAGCCATCAATTCCACAATTTCAAAGAACTTGAAAAGGACTGTTGACCTAAAATATTGTGATTTTGAACTGAAATGGCCATTTAAAAATCTTAAAACTTGCATGATAAGATTTCAAAATGAAATGATGCATCCCTATGAAATCCTTTACAGAGTCAGAAATATATTAATGTTTATTATAATATAATATATAATTTTTTTTTATTTCAACAATTTTGAGAAAGAAAATGGTTTGCATACATTTTATACTTGATTAGTCGCATCCTACTTGGCAACCCCTTTAATTGATATTCTACAGTATTCAACAAATATATCTGAGCATTTACTTTAGTTTTCATTTTGAGAAGTGGCATAAGCTGGTCTTATGTTTGCACTTTTTGGAAGCAAAATACCTTATAATTGTCTAAACCAGTCAGTATGTCATCAATCTGTGTACTACCTAGTTTGGCGAGTTGTTTTTAAGTCCTTTTGTTACAGTTCCTGAGTTGATGATTTAGTTTTTCTTCTTTAGATTGTTCTTCCTGAAATAGTAATTCGGTCATTACCGATTATTACCCTTGAAATCAGTACAATTTGGTGTCCACTAAAAACAAGACTGTAGACTAATTTGTCCCTATGTTAAGCCAATGTATTATAGCTAAAACTGCAGAACATAGGTCATATGATGGTTTAAGTTTGAAATGATGATGGTTTATTTAATACTTTAATTAGAATTCACGTGTATTTACTACTCTTCATGTTGCTGGTTTGTGAGGTGCCTCAAGGTGGTATCTGAAACTCATGACCAAACAGCTGTGCATTGCTAGTCTCTGTGTTTTTTGGTGACATAAATGTCTGTACTGTAATTAATTATAAATAACGAAAAATACCTATATGTAGCAACTTGAAAAAACAACAATATATATTGTATATTTATGAACTGATCAGATTTTGTATACATATTTATTTGCATAGTACATGCCTCTTGTTTGTTTACACCAGCGAAAGAGACTCTTGTTGTCAAATTTATGAATGACAGCCTGTTTTGGCTTTAAATTGTGCTATCATTGCAGCTTTTAGAATCAAAAATGTATTGCTAGATTTTTGTTATATACTGTTTCCATCGTTTCATCTTTGTTTTTTTTTTTTACTTTTTACATTTCACATCAAGATGGTATGTTGGGGGGGGTATCATAATAAAGATCATGATATAAAGTCTAATCTTTTTACACACTGTGTCACTTTTTCAAGTGTATATTTCAATTACAATTCATCATGTAAGCACAAATTTGGGGTTACACAGTACATTTTGAAAGGCTGTTCAGTTCACATTCCTTACGTTTATCTTTGGCCTTTGGTCACATCACTGCATGTCCACTGAACACTTGGAATGTGTTGGAATGTTTTTCGGCCACTTCAAGTGATTCTCTCCTATTCAAATTGGCATACAGGCAGTTCTCTTTGATACATTCTTCATCTATTCTAAAATATATTCATATTTAACTGATTTCTATATGACTTATACCATGTTTTAAGCATAAATATAACAGAATTTAGTAAGTTACCTCAATGCACTCAACCCCTTTTACTCACGGCTTGAAATGCAGAATGACACGCCTGCACAAAAACTACCCAATGACCAGGTGACATAAGGAAGACCCTATTCAGGATTAACCCATGAAAGGCTGCAGGTCCTGACAACATACCTGGCTGTTTACTGAGAGACCGTGGCCGTGTACCCCAGTCAGTCTGTGACGGCCAAAACACTACCAGCACCAGCACTACCACACTGAGCACAGGAGCCTCACAAGGCTGTGTGCTCAGCCCGTTTCTGACTCCCGACTAGTTTAGTTCCACATCACAAATATTGCAGATGACAAAACTGTGGTAGGCCTCATCAGCAACAATGAAGAAACCGCTACAGACACAACTGGCTGAATGGCACAACCTGTCTCTCAATGTGGGGAAGAAGAGGCAGTGATGGACTTCAGGAGAAACTCTGTTGCCCACCTCCCACTGACTATCAGCAGCTCAACTGTAAAGAGTGAGTAGCACTAAATTCCTGGGGGTGCATGGGACGTTTTCCTTGCACGATGCTCCAGCAAAGTCACCGGCATCGTGAAGAACCCCACCCATCATTCCCACAGTCTCTTTCAGCTCCTGCCGTCAGGAAGATTGTACCGGAGCATCAGAGCTCGCTCTGCCAGACTATTCAGCAGCTTCTTGCCCCAGGCTGTGAGAGCCTTCAACTCCAGTCACCCCGTTCACCTCTAAAACCCCTGTCCAAACTCCGACCTCCTGAACCAGAAGCCACACACAGGATGAGTGGCCTATACAAACCCTCCATCTGTGGTGATACTCTCTTCTCTGTCTATCTGCACTGGACACTTTAAAACATCCTCACTACTACCCAGACTCACTATGGGGTAATACAAATGTTTAACAATGTACATACACTACAGACTCACCTTTCATTGTCTCCCAGTTGCGCTGCTTGTCCTGAATGTCTCTTTTTGCATTGTCTTTTTGCACCACTGCACTACTGTGTGTTGTTACATGTGAAATTCAAATTATATGTCTAGGGTATACAGTATTTATGGAAAGTATATGTAGGCCTATAGTTTTTAGATTATGTATTATATATAGTTATAGATTAAGTATGTGTACTTCACCCGTGGCGCTACCATTGGGCCCGGGTGGGCCTGGGCCCACCCATTTTAGGTCCGGGTCTGCCCATTTTGACCCAGGCCTATAGTGAGTAGTGAGTGATTTTCATTCTAGCAGTTCATCCAATAAGCAGCCCGAGGAAAGCTTTGAGTGAAAGCTTCTCAACCAATCAGCGGATTCTACCCCACGTGTGGGTTAAGGGGGTCGCACACCGGACGAGAAGTGCTCTTTAAAATTCAAACACTTTAGTGTACACACACCGCCAAATTCGTCATCTGTCTGCTGGCGCCCAGCAACGGCTGACGGTGCTGATCCACTTGTCCGTGCGACACTTCTGTCGCGCTGCGCTCCGCTTTATTCCTATGGGTGACATCACGCGACTTTGTTGCGCCCGCAAAGCATTCCGGGAAAGCGGCGCTTCAATTTGAAAATTGTCACGCGTCAAGAAACTGGCCGATGCCCATCTTTATGCAAATGAAGTCCGTTGAACGCGAGCCATCTATCCAATAGAAGTAGAGCATATGGAGACGGAGGGATGTCTCATGCAGGTCCTCTGTTCTGATACGCAAACATTTCCCGCTCGGTCAAAACCACGCCCATAGCGGCACACAGATGAACGCCCATCAACGTACAAATGTGGGGAGGCGTCGCGACACCACGCGACAGTCGTGTCGGACAAGTGGATCAGCACCGTCACAGTGCTGATCCACTTGTCCGTGCGACACTTCTGTCGCGCCACGCTCCGCTTTAAGCTGCGTTCACACTACACGCTACCAAGCGAAACAATACCATTCATTTTCAATGGTGATCAGGCGACTTCCGGCGACACACGCGGTTGCGACCGTTGGCTACTGGATGGGGCGTGTCTGGCGACGCGACAAAGTTGAGATCTATTTAACTTTATGCAAATTAAGAGCGACTATCGGAAGAGACAACCAATAGGAGCGGAGCGTGCATGATCCTTCTCCACATCATTGGATGTCATTCATAAAGGCAACCAGTAGTGGGAACGCCCACTAGCGACCTCATCGCCAGCCACTGGCGACATGCAGCAGCGACAAAGTCGCTTGTAGTGTGACGGTGCTGATCCACTTGTCCATGCGACACTTCTGTCGTGCCGCGCTCCGCTTTATTCCTATGGTTGACGTCACGCGACTTTGTCGCGCCCGCAAAGCACTCCGGGAAGGTGGGACTTCATTTTGAAAATTGTCGTGCGTCAAGAAGCTGGCCGATGCCCATCTTTATGCAAATGAAATCCGTTGAACGCGAGGCATCTATCCAATAGAAGTAGAGCATATGGAGACGGATGGATGTCTCTCGCAGGTCCTCTATTCTGATATGCAAACATTTCCCGCTCGGTCAAAACCACGCCCATAGCGGCAAACAGATGAACGCCCATCAACGTACAAATGTGGGGAGGCGTCGCGACACCACGCGACAGTCGTGTCGGACAAGTGGATCAGCACCGTCACGGTTTCAGTTCTGTCACGCCGCGCTCCGCTTTATTCCTATGGGTGACGTCACGCGACTTTGTCGTGCCCGCAAAGCATTCCGGGAAGGTGGCGCTTCATTTTGAAAATTAGCGCGTCAAGAAGCTGGGCAGTTTCAGCAGTTTCTGAGCAGTCTCAGTTCTGTCGCGCCGCGCTCCGCTTTATTCCTGTGGGTGACGTCACGCGATTTTGTCGTGCCCGCAAAGCATTCCGGGAAGGCCGCGCTTCATTTTGAAAATTGTTGCATGTCAAGAAGCTGGGCGATGCCCATCTTTATGCAAATGAAGTCCGTTGAACGCGAGGCGTCTATCCAATAGAAGTAGAGCCTTTGGAGACGGAGGGATGTCTCTCGCAGGTCCTCTGTTCTGATACGCAAACATTTCACGCTCGGTCAAAACCATGCCCATAGCGGCAAACAGATGAACGCCCATCAACGTACAAATGTGGGGAGGCGTCGCGACACCACGCGACAGTCGTGTCGGACAAGTGGATCAGCACCGTCACGGTTTCAGTTCTGTCACGCCGCGCTCCGCTTTATTCCTATGGGTGACGTCACGCGACTTTGTCGTGCCCGCAAAGCATTCCGGGAAGGTGGCGCTTCATTTTGAAAATTGTCGCGCGTCAAGAAGCTGGGCAGTTTCAGCAGTTTCTGAGCAGTCTCAGTTCTGTCGCGCCGCGCTCCGCTTTATTCCTGTGGGTGACGTGACGCGACTTTGTCGTGCCCGCAAAGCATTCCGGGAAGGCCGCGCTTCATTTTGAAAATTGTTGCATGTCAAGAGGCTGGGCGATGCCCATCTTTATGCAAATGAAGTCCGTTGAACGCGAGGCGTCTATCCAATAGAAGTAGAGCCTTTGGAGACGGAGGGATGTCTCTCGCAGGTCCTCTGTTCTGATACGCAAACATTTCACGCTCTGTCAAAACCATGCCCATAGCGGCAAACAGATGAACGCCCATCAACGTACAAATGTGGGGAGGCGTCGCGACACCACGCGACAGTCGTGTCGGACAAGTGGATCAGCACCGTCACGGTTTCAGTTCTGTCACGCCGCGCTCCGCTTTATTCCTATGGGTGACGTCACGCGACTTTGTCGTGCCCGCAAAGCATTCCGGGAAGGTGGCGCTTCATTTTGAAAATTGTCGCGCGTCAAGAAGCTGGGCAGTTTCAGCAGTTTCTGAGCAGTCTCAGTTCTGTCGCGCCGCGCTCCGCTTTATTCTTGTGGGTGACGTCACGCGACTTTGTCGTGCCCGCAAAGCATTCCGGGAAGGCCGCGATTCATTTTGAAAATTGTTGCATGTCAAGAAGCTGGGCGATGCCCATCTTTATGCAAATGAAGTCCGTTGAATGCGAGGCGTCTATCCAATAGAAGTAGAGCCTATGGAGACGGAGGGATGTCTCTCGCAGGTCTTCTGTTCTGATACGCAAACATTTCACGCTCGGTCAAAACCATGCCCATAGCGGCAAACAGATGAACGCCCATCAACGTACAAATGTGGGGAGGCGTCGCGACACCACGCGACAGTCGTGTCGGACAAGTGGATCAGCACCGGACCTTGTTCAAAATCATGCCGCGCCACAGAGCGCCATTTGTCTCAAATCGTCATTAATGTATATACTGACTTCACCCTGTGCTGCAATATACATTTAGTTTTATACTCATTTACAGAAATCACCTGCTTGAATGAAAATTGTTGATGTTATCGGATTTTCAGCTGATAGTCTCAATTCATTTAGTTAAAGCTGCAGTAGGGAGTTTTGATAAAATTTTATCAAACTTACAGGTCCAACCCCCTTGCTCTCTGCTGCTCTACAGCTCCTCCCCCACAGCGGAGCCTGCCGTGAACGCGCAGGCTAGTAAGCAGGACCACCAATGACAGCGGATTATAAACAGTTATGGAACATTCACTAATAGGGACGAAACATCAACAATATGCTTTACATTGACTATGGCCTGCCCATACTTTGACTACAAACTTGGTCCTCAAATCATTAGGTATTTTGCAATACATGTAACTTTATAACGTTGCACTCTTTCTATAAGCTATAAATAGTAAGATAACATTAAAGGATTAGTTCACTTTAAAAAAAAAACTTTTGCTGATAATTTAGTCACCGCCATGTCATCCAAGATGTCCATGTCTTTCTTTCTTCAGTCGAAAAGAAATAAAGGTTTTTGATGAAAACATTCCAGGCTTTTTCTCAATATAATGGATGTTATGAACTGCTCAGAGACAAGAAGTTTGAGGATCCAAATGCAGTTTATCAAAGTTAATCCAAATTGTAATCAGAATCCAGGCAAAGGTCATACACAGGCAGGCAATCCAAACAAACAGACAAATCCAGAGGGTGAGGCAGGAATGGGAAAACCAGGACACGGGCAGAGATCAAAAACCAGGAACAAAGAAAACAAATGAAACGCTCAGCAATGCAGTGAAATAACCTACAAGACTTCGCAGGGAATGATGAGGTGAACCAGGCTTATATGGGGTGAACTAAACAATATAATGAGTCACAGGTGATTGTGATAATCAGAGATGAGTCCAGGCAGTGAATTATGGGAAATGTAGTTGTGAGTGAACAATGATAGTCTGATGTGGAGTGCCCTCAGCTGGCTCTCAAGGGCACTCCAGCTGATCACTGTTACATAGCCCCCCCTCAAAGGAGCAGCTTCCAGATGCTCCTAAAATTCTCCAGGAGGGAGGTGGAGCGGAGGCGGACCCGGGGGTGGGATGGAGGGCCAGGCCCGTGGAGGGGAAGTGGACCCGGAGACCGCGGCAGGACGGAAGGCCAGTGTGGAGCAGGATGTGCAGGCGACCAGGGCGGAGCAGGATGTGCAGGAGACCAGGGCGGAGCAGGATGTGCAGGCGACCAGGGTGAAGCAGGCAGTGCAGGCGACCAGGGTGAAGCAGGCAGTTCAGGTGGCCAGGGCGAAGCAGACGACCCATCGGGCGGCCACGGCACAGGAACAGACACCGGCTCAGGAACAACAGACACTGGCTCCAGCTCAGGAACAGCAGACACCGGCTCCGGCTCAGGAACAGCAGACACCGGCTCCGGAACAGCAGACACCGGCTCCGGAACAGCAGACAACACACACACTGGCTCGGGAACAGCAGACACCGGCTCCGGCTCAGGAACAGCCAACACACACACTGGCTCTGGCTCGGGAACAGACCACACACACACGGGCTCGGGAACAGACCACACACACTCGGGCTCGGGAACAGACCACACACACACTGGCTCGGGAACAGACCACACACACACTGGCTCGGGAACAGACAACACACACACTGGCTCTGGCACGGGAACAGACAACACACACACTGGCTCTGGCACGGGAACAGACAACACACACACTGGCTCTGGCTCGGGAACAGACAACACACACACGGGCTCGGGAACAGACAACACACACTCGGGCTCGGGAACAGACCACACACACACGGGCTCGGGAACAGACAACACACACACTGGCTCGGGAACAGACAACACACACACTGGCTCGGGAACAGACAACACACACACTGGCTCGGGAACAGACAACACACACACTGGCTCGGGAACAGACAACACACACACTGGCTCGGGAACAGACAACACACAGAATGGCTCGGGAACAGACAACACACAGAATGACTCGGGAACAGACAACACACACACTGGCTCGGGAACAGACAACACACACACTGGCTCGGGAACAGACACTGGCTCCGGTTCTGGAACAGACACCAGAACAGAAACAGCCACAAGGACAGACGTAAACACAGAAACAAACATAGAGCGATCAGGTTCAGGCGTGACTTGAACAGTCTCTGAATCGGCAGACGTGACTTGAACAGTCTCTGGATCGGCAGACGTGTCTTGAACAGCCTCTGGATCGGCAGACGTGACTTGAACAGCCTCTGGATCGGCAGACGTGACTTGAACAGCCTCTGGATCGGCAGACGTGACTTGAACAGCCTCTGGATCGGCAGACGTGACTTGAACAGCCTCTGGATCGGCAGACGTGACTTGAACAGCCTCTGGATCGGCAGACGTGACTTGAACAGCCTCTGGATCGGCAGACGTGACTTGAACAGCCTCTGGATCGGCAGACGTGACTTGAACAGCCTCTGGATCGGCAGACGTGACTTGAACAGCCTCTGGATCGGCAGACGTGACTTGAACAGCCTCTGGATCGGCAGACGTGACTTGAACAGCCTCTGGATCGGCAGACGTGACTTGAACAGCCTCTGGATCGGCAGACGTGACTTGAACAGCCTCTGGATCGGCAGACGTGACTTGAACAGCCTCTGGATCGGCAGACGTGACTTGAACAGCCTCTGGATCGGCAGACGTGACTTGAACAGTCTCTGGATCGGCAGACGTGACTTGAACAGCCTCTGGATCGGCAGACGTGACTTGAACAGCCTCTGGATCGGCAGACGTGACTTGAACAGTCTCTGGATCGGCAGACGTGACTTGAACAGTCTCTGGATCGGCAGAAGAAAGCTCAGGGCTGGTCGGGACCAGCGGCGATGGCTCTGAGCTGGGCGGGACCAGCGGCGAGGAGGACTGAGCGCTGGGCAGGACCAACGGCGAAGAAGACTGAGCGCTGGGCAGGGCCAGCGGCGAAGAGGGTCTTGAGCTGGGCAGGACCAGCGGCGAAGAGGGCCTTGAGCTGGGCAGGACCAGCGGCGAAGAGGGCCTTGAGCTGGGCAGGACCAGCGGCGAAGAGGGCTGAGCGCTGGGCAGGGCCAGCGGCGAAGAGGGTCTTGAGCTGGGCAGGACCAGCGGCGAAGAGGGCCTTGAGCTGGGCAGGACCAGCGGCGAAGAGGACTGAGCGCTGGGCAGGACCAGCGGCGAAGAGGGCCTTGAGCTGGGCATGACCAGCGGCGAAGAGGGCCTCGGCTCTGGCTTGACGTGGTTGACGTGAAGCTCTGGCTGGACGTGGCTGACGTGAAGCTCTGGCTGGACGTGGCTGACGTGAAGCTCTGGCTGGACGTGGCTGACGTGAAGCTCTGGCTGGACGTGGCTGACGTGAAGCTCTGGCTGGACGTGGCTGACGTGAAGCTCTGGCTGGACGCGGCTGACGTGAAGCTCTGGCTGGACGCGGCTGACGTGAAGCTCTGGCTGGACGCGGCTGACGTGAAGCTCTGGCTGGACGCGGCTGACGTGAAGCTCTGGCTGGACGCGGCTGACGTGAAGCTCTGGCTGGACGCGGCTGACGTGAAGCTCTGGCTGGACGCGGCTGACGTGAAGCTCTGGCTGGACGCGGCTGACGTGAAGCTCTGGCTGGACGCGGCTGACGTGAAGCTCTGGCTGGACGTGGCTGACGTGAAGCTCTGGCTGGACGTGGCTGACGTGAAGCTCTGGCTGGATGCGGCTGACGTGAAGCTCTGGTTGGATGCGGCTGACGTGAAGCTCTGGCTGGATGCGGCTGACGTGAAGCTCTGGCTGGACGGTCTCTGGCTGGACGGTCTCTGGCGAGGGCTCTGGGCTGGACGGCGTCAGCGGCGAGGGCTCTGGGCTGGACAGCGGTGAAGGCTCTGGTCGGACAGTCTCGGCGGGACGAGACTCTGGCTGGACTATGGCCCTCCCGGCAGCACGCGCTGGTATCAGCGGGGAATCGGCCACGCTGGAAATCAGTCCAGGACATCCATATACTGATCCGGTGGCTGGTTTGATGGTAGGCGTGGTGGAGATGGCTGGAAGCTCTGGCATGTCGTGGTGAAGGGCAGAGCTTAACCGAATGGCAATTTCAAGGTATTGAGCTAGAGTGTAGTGAGGGGTATTGTCAGGCATGAGGTAGTTAAGAAGCTCATTAAGTCCATGGCGAAAAATGTCCTTTAGGACAGCATCTTTAAAGTTCACCCCATGGCTAAGCTCACAAAACTCATCGACAAAATCCTCAATTGAACGGTTACCTTGGCGGAGGTGGAAGAGACAAACTACTGGATCCATGTCGGCGAAGTCTTCTGTTATGAACTGCTCAGAGACAAGAAGTTTGAGGATCCAAATGCAGTTTATCAAAGTTAATCCAAATTGTAATCAGAATCCAGGCAAAGGTCATACACAGGCAAGCAATCCAAACAAACAGACAAATCCAGAGGGTGAGGCAGGAATGGGAAAACCAGGACACGGGCAGAGATCAAAAACCAGGAACAAAGAAAACAAATGAAACGCTCAGCAATGCAGTGGAATAACGTACAAGACTTCGCAGGGAATGATGAGGTGAACCAGGCTTATATGGGGTGAACTAAACAATATAATGAGACACAGGTGATTGTGATAATCAGAGATGAGTCCAGGCAGTGAATTATGGGAAATGTAGTTGTAAGTGAACAATGATAGTCTGATGTGGAGTGCCCTCAGCTGGCTCTCAAGGGCACTCCAGCTGAACACCGTTACAATGGACTTCAATAGGACACAAACATTTCAAGGGCCAAATGACATTTTCAGGGCAGCTTCAAAGGGCTTTAAACGATACCAGACGATGAATAAGGATCTTATCTAGCGAAACGATCGGTCATTTCAAAAATAAATAAAAAACTTTAAGTTTTATAAGCACAAATGCTCGCCTTGCTCTGTTCTGTGATGCACGTTCGTGATCCTGTTCGAACTCGTTCATCAAAACAAGCACAGCGGCCCTATCGACCGCTACTGCCTATGGGCATGGACGAGCCGTGGGGCCGCCATCTTAAACCGGTCACCCGCTCCGCTCAGTGTAATCTGTTTGCTAGGTGCAATGAGCTGCCAGCGCATTTAATTAATCATATCTCACTGAATACCGAACTGATTTTCACGCGGGTTTTTTTGCTGCAAAGGTCATACACGTAGCTACGATACAGGACACATTTAATATTTTGTTCACAAAATACAACCAATAATACGGTAATGTTAAATGTTAAATCTTACTTGTGAAAAGTAATCCCCGAGTGATGGTCCGCCGATTTGAGCAGGAATATGCTGCACAGTGCTCTGGCATCTACTGCTGCTATGCAACGCAAATAGGAGTATGACCGGTTTAAGATGACGGCCGCATTTCTTGCGCCACAGCGGCCAATAGGGCATCTAGTCTCTATATGATGTCTATGCGTTGAATGAATGAAATGACTCGAAAAAAGATTCGTTCATTTGGATGAACGAGTTCGAACAGGAGAGTCACGAACGACGGTATGCTATCTGCGCTGTGCAAGAGAGGGGTGATCAGCGCGTACACGAGCGTGATTGAAACTGTTAAGACATTCCTCCTGGCTCTGATTCGTTGTTTCTGACCGGGAGCGGTGTATTTCTGCAAATGGCAAAAGGACCACAGGGAGGAGCCAGAGGAGCTTGATTTTTTCACAGATTATCTGTCTCATTCTACTCTCAGGACATAATGACAGTTTTAACAAATATTTGTTTACAAAAGTTATCTACTGGAGCTTTAACGTACGCTCTGAGGTAAAGTGTGTCCAGACCGCAAAGTCAGCAACGATTGTATTTAATTGTACTACAGTACAATCATAACATAGTACAGACATTATCTTAATTCCACAATGTCCTTAAACTTCACAGTTGCTGGCCATAAACTGAGAAAGTGCGCGTCCAGTGTGCGATACCTCGAGTTGTCCTAGACGCTACGCGGGACAGCGCTGCGCTTCTTGTCCAGTGGGCGACCCCCCAGGCTAACGTTACTGCACTGAGCTGAGGACAGCGACACAAGAGCCACACAGGTAGGCTACTGAGTCGCTGTCCTCAGTGCCGTAGAAAAGCGCTGAAACGGAGATGAAGGGGAACCCGTCTTTTGTTTTGTTTTTTTGTTGCTTATTTTAACTGGCCCATTCAGTTTTCTGGAGGCCAACCTACAATCAAATTCCTGGCGCCGCTAGTGGTGTACTTACGTGTATATAGTAAGTGTAACTCGTGCCTTGGGTCTGTGTTCATTTCTGTTGTCATGTGGACTCTTATTTTGAAGTTGTTTTCTGTTCCCATTGTCGAATTAAGTCTCTGGTTCCCCTGTTTGGATTATGTTCCTTTTTGAGTCTTGGATTATTTTGGTTTGTGTTTTTTGAACAAACTGTTGCTGCACTTGGATTACCTCTCCTCATCCCTGCTAAAAACGTAACATAAAGATTATATATAGTATTAGTTAGATTACTTCTTTCAGTAGTTTATGTGTAGGTTTATACCTGTTTATAGGCTACTTCTACTGTTTATATTTGTTTTCATGTAGTATGTGGTCCAGCAAGGCATGGCATTTCATTCCACTGTATGTCTCCACATATAGTAGAATGACAATAAAGTTCACTTTTTTTAACTTGAAAAGAGTGTACAGTGCTACATTCATTTTTAGCATCAACTGTTATTCTGGGATAAGAAATGACTGTTGGGAATGGAGAAAGATATATGACGTGCACTCCTGTCTGCATCAAAGTCTGTGAATGGTATTGTCCAATACATATTGAAAAGACATTCAATAATTGCTACTAAGTGTTCGGGAAGATTTGCTGGTGCCACTGACCTTGAGTTAGTATGGTCTCATTTCAATGACTGATCTGTGCTATTTTTAGTGCAGAAGACAGAATTTAGTGTTGAATGGCTCTAAAGATATTTTAGAGCACTCTCAGATTGGAGGGGCCTTATTGGGTGGGAGTACAGGAAGGTTGTCACTGTCCCCATATTTTGCAATTATTGTTATTTTATTATTCATTTTTGTAAGGTCTGAGTCAGCAGTTCATTGATTTAGGCTACTTTAGTCCATGCTGCCTGGAACTCAGCCCAGTGCCTATTTGCTCAGCCACAACATATCAGTGTCTGAAGTCCCTATATGGTTAATTTTAATAGACAGAAAGGTACTTTCTTTATTGTGTGTATGATATATTGAAGGGGATACTTTTTATTATAGTTAAAAATAACTAAAAGTACTACTAATAGTAAAAGCATTTACCCAATTTAATAAAATGACATTTAGAGTTCAGTAGACGGTTCCAGTCAATTCTTTATTTGACCTCCAAGAGGCAGTATATTTCTTATAAGGAGACATTGAAAAGGTTTATTTTAATTATCAAACAAATCT
Source organism: Siphateles boraxobius (assembly GCF_051911475.1). Lineage (NCBI taxonomy): Eukaryota > Metazoa > Chordata > Actinopteri > Cypriniformes > Leuciscidae > Siphateles > Siphateles boraxobius. The sequence goes on from NW_027509141.1 coordinate 24,795,840, forward strand.
TGTTCGATTTAATTGTTATAATTGCCCGTTTCCATATTCATAAAGTCAAATGGATTGTTTTTTTTAACAATTTAAAATTCAATGACAGCTATACAGCTGTTAAATAGATTTAAACAATCTATGACATGCCCCCCACCCCCACATGTATTTATTTTCCCCTGCCCTGACATGATTAGGCCTATATTTACTTCTGTATGTAAAGAAAACACCCATATTTGAATTTGTTTACATGCCATTCATTCCCCCAGGGTCCAGTAGTAATCATGTAGAATGTGTTGGATAAGTATGGCGGGGACATGCTATCGCATCAGATCAACTAAACAAGATAAAGTTATTGACAGGGTTACATCAGTCTAACAAAGAAAAAGTCTGCTCTAAGTAGGCCTAGTCTATGCAGCATTTTGGAAGGACCAGCGTGTGTTTGTGCTGTTATTCTCCGTATTTTTTTTTATCTTTTTGAGATACTCAAATAGTTGATTTGAGTGCCTGTTCCGTGAGAACAGAATCTACATTTTAGTCAGTCGAAATTAGATAATAAATTGTGGATGAACTTACATGCAAGCAGCGTCAAAAACGCTATATGTTAATTTGACCTCTATTTAGTTTGAAATTTCAGTGTCTGTCTTGAATCCCTTTGTTTTGAAGCAACAGTTTAAAATTTGCAAATTTGATTTCTGCCATTAGCGTTATTATTTACTCATTTCATGCCGTTCCCTTACGAACGAATCTAATTGAGAATCGGTTCAATTGAATGAGTTGGTTCACAAGTAAAAGATCCGGTCGCTACCGCGTGCTTTAACAAAAAGTATACTGTAGGTAGGGGAAACTTTCAGCGAATAACAATTTAAATTCCTGTATGATTCTAATATAAATCCATCGTATGACTTCAGAATACTTGGGATATTGGAACAATTATCGATTGATCGCTTCTGTTCTCTAACTTCAATTTTATGGAAAATCTGCATACGTAACTAGATGAGGGTGAGTAAGTTAGCCTATGACTTTTAATTTGAGGTGAAATTTGAATGAATTTGAGGTTCATCTGTTGCCACATGCAGCTGCATCACAACCATAGAATGTAAAATTTTTATTTTATTTGTAATCTTTGGCTTAGTTTTGGATTTCTGTTTACTTTCTCGGGGTGTATCTCCTTAAAAGGCCTGCGGCCAAACATTCCTCACGGCTCAAAACTACCCAAAAGAGGTAAGAGAGCATATTACAGGGTCATCTGAGAGAGAGAGAGAGAGAGAGAGAGAGAGAGAGAGAGAGAGAGAGAGAGCTTGCTGAACAGTATGCATTTGCATCCTTGCAGGTTGGTTATAACAGAAGGTCCTTAAGTGAAATAGACATTTTGTAAAAGGAAAGGAGAGGCCCTCATCGAAAGTAAGTGTTTTCTCTCTATCATTTATTCTTAAATGTTAATTTACTCTCATTTTTGTCACTTGCTGCCATTTTTGTTGAACATTCAGAAAACGCTGTATGGCTGCATACCATCCATCATTATCATACCATCCATCATTATCATAATTTATTTTAATTGCCTTTTTTAAAGATGTTGTCCATTTATTACATAGTTTATTATTGCACGTTTATATGAAAATATGTTCTGTTCATAATAATGTTACACTGCCTATTACCCTCTTGCCGGTCTCTTTCATTATATAAATAATAACTAGCCTATATTTTTATTATGTGTCATTGTGTTGGTGCACACTTTGTAAATATTTTTTAGGCTTGTATCTAAATTGAAACCAAATTTACGTTAAATCAATTTTAGTAAATGTTTCACAGTGTGTGTTATGGTCAGCAGATACCAATTATCATGTTTGCACATCACTGAAGACAGAACAGTCTTTTTCGGTGTATCACATTTCTTGTTCACTTTAAATTATGTGGCTCTAATGATATCAACTTTAATATAGCATGTAATATTGATATGAAATCATTTCTCATTTATAATAAAATCCTTTTGCTATTTAGCATTATTGCTGTGATATTTGCTATTGCAGTGTGAATTAACATTATAGTACATACTGAACTTTTCCAATGCATTAAATGCATACACTGGTAAATATTTAAAGCAATTAAATTTGTGAAAACCAGCCTCTGTGCTTCTCTCATTCCTTTCTGACACCCATTTGAGAGGATTTTCTCACTAACAATGGCTGTCCAGCAAAGTGGCTGAACTCTGCATTTCTCTCCAGATCCCAGCTACATTTGTTTATATATTTAAAGAAAGCCAGTGAAGACCTTGTCATGGTCCTCAGAGGTGATACACTCTTTGTCTAATTGCTCTTAACCTTGTGGTTGTTGCCATGCAACTCTAAAATCCAACTTGAGAAGTGCATTTCCGCATCTCCATGACTACTTTAGTCTTCATTATTAACTGAACAATTGTTAACAGATCTTCTTTTTTTGTGATAAAGTACATATTTACTTTGCAGTGGATATTTTTATTTCATGTTCTATTTATTCTATTCGGAAGAAAAAAATCTGAAAAGGTGTAACGTATAGTTGTGTAGGCAACATGCATTAAAAAGGAATACTTTAAATAGTCTTTAATAATAATCTCAGGAGATCACTAGGAGCACACAGGAGATAAACAACACATCAAATAAAGATGATAACTGACAGAGGACTAAACTGAACAGGGAGTATACTAAATAAATAACTAGGAACTAAATGAGGTACAGGTGATAATTAAAAACTGAGAAAAACAAAACTGAACAAAGCAGGGAAAAATGAACTAATTGAAACAGAACAGAATATCAAAATAAGTGTCTCCCCTCACAGAAGGCAACTCTTCTTTGTGCGGTAACTGAGAGTCCAACAGTGGAGGGAGGGGGGTCTGGGGGTGGATGAGGAAATGATGATGTACAGGGAACTGAAGGAGCCAGCAGAGGGGAGCACCATGGCGGAGCTGACTGTGGAAGGAGACAGGATGCAGCCTTGGTGGGCGGTCCAGGTGGAACCTGAGGGGTGACCGACGGACGCGTAGCCGGAGCCAGATTGTGTGGAGACCCAGAGCAGAGAGGCTGATGGACCAGGATGACATCCAAAGCCCAGAAGCCCAAGGTGCAGTCGCTGGCTTGTGGGACCAAGGCAGTAGAGGCCTCAGCTGACTGGGGCGATGACAGAAGGAGTGAGGACGAGGGGGAAGCCGGAGGGAAGGAGTAGCCTGGTGGAGCCGAAAGGGTGGAGGGTCGATGTGCAGCTAGAGACCTGGAAGTCTGTGGCAGAGGCAAAGCAATGCTTGACTGAGGCTGAGCTGCAGGGACGAGGGGGCCAAGAGAAGTCCTGGGACTGACAGACTACGGTGGAGTCGAGGGAGTGCAGAGCCTGGGCGAAGCCAATGGGTTGACAGACAGAGGAGTCATGGGCCTGGAGGACCAAGGTGAAGCCTCGAGGAGGAGCTGGATGACTCCAGCAGAGGTGGTTGATCCAGGGAACTGGCCGGAACCAGTGGCAGGGAGTTGGGCAGGAACAACAGAGGAGGGTGGTCTTTGGATGAAACCGGAACATCCGAACAGCCGGAAGGGACCGGGGGAGGAGTTTGTTCGAGGGTGGAGATGCTTGAGGTGCGTGGATACAGGTGGGACCTGTATTCACGGACCACAGATCTATCAGGCAACAGATCTATCTGCTCCTTGCTCCAGGATTGACTGGTCAGTGGGGACTGAGGACTGTGACTGGGTCAGGTTTGACACACTCAGTTGAAACCCTCATATATGGGTAAGCAAACTCCAGACAAATGAAGATGTATTTCCTCCAGGTGAATGTACAACAAGGAAGTATATATGCAAGAGATAACAAGGAACTAAATGAGGTACATGTGATAATTATAAGTTTTTTTCTTTTTTAAGTATTTGTGTCTCACATGATTTTAATTAATTGTCACATGTTTTAGAGTGTGTGTCTAATTAAGGTGATTATCTGTCTCTGTAAGTTGTATTTTTCAACATCGGTATTGTGCCTGATGAAGTCAAGTAAAAATCGTCATCGGAGGGTGTATGCGGAGGCTCTGTGTGGAAATCCGCGTGGCTCCCATTTTTTGTGACCGCGCTGACATGTACACGTGATCACTAAGCTGCAAAAGCACCAACTGCGCATCAGCACCAACTGCGCCGATCTACTACTCCACCAAGCGGACCCCAGCATAAACTTTTAGTAGTATAAATACAAGTAGTCCGTGTCTGTGTTGTCCGCAGCAATAATCAACAGCAGCAGCAAAACAGCAGTAGAAGCAACAATAGTCAGCAGCAGCAGCAACAACAGCAGTAATAATCAACAGCAACAGCAGTAGAAGCAGCAACAATAATCAACAGCAGCAGCAGTAGAAGCAGCAGCAGTAATAATCAACAGCAGCAGCAACAACAGCAGTAGAAGTAGTGTGCCGGTTTCAGAATCGGTGATGACGGTTATGACGTGAGTCAAATGAGATGGTTCGTAACATAACCGTCGTCGTCCAGGGGGGGAATGCGTTGCGACGTTCGTCTGTTATAGGACAACTTATTTTGAATAAACGAGCAGACACTGATTAGCTACTTGCTCTACGTTTATTTATAATTAACAGCAAGACAACTAGAAGTGAATGTGCTTTCCATTAAATTAATCACACACAGTAAACAAATCCTTAATAAAAAAAACAAAAAAAAAACGTTGCAATGAACGTGCTTTGTTTTAAATAAATCACACACAGTAAACAAAACCTTAACTAAAAAAAAACGTTGCAATGAACTTTGCAATTTAAATGCTCAAACTGGGTGCCGGTGCGCGGAGACGTACATGCTCGGGCAGATTCGGCTTGAAGTCGTTCAACCTCGGATGCGGCGCCACGCGCGCAGTTACAAAAAAAGCTGTGCACACAGCCAAGCGAAATGGGGTCTTGCCGGTGTTGTGCCGAATTTCGACTCCCTGCCAAATTATTACCCCCCTCGTTGAAATCAGTATCTGATTGCCTAATCCTAACCCCACCCCTAATCCTGAACCCTCCCCCACAACAAATCCTAAACCTATCATACTATAGGGGTAATATTTTCACGGGGGTCAGAATTCGGCACCACACCAGTCCTGCGCACCCGACACGTAATTTTTGCTGCACGCATCTTCACGCTCGTGCGGACGGGTCAAGTATAAACAAGGCTTTACTCCGTGTCAGCTCGCGCTGATCGGTAAAGGGACACAGACCTCTCCCGTATCATCTCCTGCAGCAGCCTCCGAAGCACCACTAACTCCGCCTCCGTTCCCCTCGTAAGCTGATATTAGTATTTAAACATTCTCTATGATAAAATTTTTTTGTAAAAAATATTTTAATAACACTTTTTTGGTGGTTATAGAGTTCTAATGACGGTGTTCAACTATAACCGTCGGTCTCACGGTTATATAGTAACCGTCACACCCCTAGAAGCAGCAGTAATAATCAACAGCAGTAGAAGCAGTAGCAATAATCAACAGCAGCAGCAGCAATAGAAGCAGCAGCAATAGTCAACAGCAGCAATAATCAGCAGCAGCAATAATCAACAGCAGCTGCAGCAACAACCGCTGTAGAATCAGTAATAATCAACTGCAGCAGCAGCAGCAATTACAACTGTAGAAGCAGCAGCGTAGCAGATCTATTCCACCAAGAACAAACATTATTAACGTTGAAAACAGTTGTGCTTTTTCATATTTTTGTGGAAAGAAACTGTGATACATTTTTACAGGACTCTTTGATAAATAGAACGTTCAAAAGAACAGCATTAATTTAAAATAAAAAATCTGTCAAAAATTTTTTTTATGGTAGTGTATAATAAATATTTTACATGTTATTGCTGTATCTAGTGGTGTTGACAAAGGGAAAAAGAAAAATTGCAGTTTTGTCCCAATTCCAATATCTGCTTCATGGACAGATTGAGCTACAGCAACATGTTGTAGCAATAGCAACCAAATAATCACATGAGAGAGATTTTCAGTTAAGGCTTTACTTGCTGCATAGTAACCACCCATCTCATTAGACCAATACAATAGAGGAATGGCCAGAGAGATGAAAGCACAGTACTGAATGAGAACATTAATTTCCATATACATTCATCTCATGACCTGCACGAGTGCAGACCTGGGCTCTATTAGAGAGTAATTATATTGCATACGTGTGTGTGTATGTGTGTGTGGGTTCTGTCTTGAAGGGTGATAGAGATGTATTATTTTAACTCTAAATTTACACTGACCATTTAAAGGGATGCACTGTAATATCAGGCTTTTATTAATTTATATGGCTTATTTTATGTTCAATTGTAATACTATTTTACAATTTTACTGTATTTTTTATCAAATAAATTCAGCCTTGGTGAACAAACAAACATGAAAAATGCCTCAATGATCCTAAACTTTTAAACGGTGGTGTATATTGATTGCCACTATGTAAATATTTCAGATACAAATTGGATAAGTTCAATAAAATAATACATGTCTATAATTTCTAAAATACAATGCAATCCAATGCAAATGCTTTGAATAGACATTTGATTTAATTTATGTTGTGATTTTTCTGAGCCAAATAACTAGATCTGTACTTTATGTGATTATCAGCTTCATTCAATAAATGTATTCTAATGGTTTATGCATCTCTGTGTCTGGCTCTAGTATGTTGCTGGTGTTGCTGTGCTGGTTTGTCGGGGTCACAGTGCTTTTATATGTCTTGTACTCCTGGTTCATTCCTGCTGTTGTGCAGTTCAACGGCAGTCTCGCGTTACTCTGGCATGATGTCATCGTTGAGCGGGCTCTTGATACTCTGACCAGATCTACTCGACCACAGGTGATCTCAATACAAAATTACAGAATGTACCTTGGTCCTGTCCGGCATCTGCAACTAGGATGCAAATTGGGACATGTGATCCAAAGACTGGGGGAGGTCAAAGGTGTTAAACTATTGAGGTCCATAAAGTAAACAAAGTCGTCACCAGAACCCTTTATGTCTTTTTTGTGACCAGCGTCTGCTGAAAGCAGTACGGAAGCATGCAACCCGAGGTGACCCTCAGAGCGTGATCTCGGCCATTGATCATTTCTGCCGACACAGTGAATGGGCTATGAACATTGGAGATGAGAAAGGTCAGAGCACTGCTTTTGTATTTCCAGAGTCGTGTCAAAAACACTTTTTTCACTGCACAAAGATGTTCAGGTGAAAATCTGAAAAAAATTCAGATTATTATCTGAAGATAACATTTGAATATATTTGCTTCAAAATAGGGAAATGTTTTATTGATTGTCATTTTTATTACTTACTCTACCATATAAACGTTTGGGGTCAGTAATTTTCTTTTTAAAATAAATTAATACTTTTATTCAGCAAGGGTGTCTTCGGTTGATCGAAAGTGAAAGTATAGACTTGTACATTGTTACAAAAGTAAAATTGTTGATCTTTCGAATGTTATATTAATCAAAACAGCATGAAAAGTTGTATCATGGTTTCCAAAACAATATCAAGCAGCACAACTGTTTTCAACATTGATAACAATAAAAGGAAATGTTTCTTGAGCCCCAAATCAGCATATTAGAAGGATTTCTGAAGAGTCATTGTGCTGAAAATTCAACTTTACCACCACAGTAATTAATTAAATTTTAATATTAAAATAGAAAACTGTTATTTTTTAATTGTGATAATATTTCACAATGTTACTGTTTTTACTGTATTTTTGATCAAATAAATGCAGCCTTGGTGAGCAGAAGAGACTTCCTTCATAAACATAAATAATGTTCCAAGTATTCAAATATATGTACTCAATTTCACACATTTTTGGAACTTTTGCCAAGACAGCTATGTCATTTTTAAACAAAACCAGTAATTTTTTTTTTTTTTTGGGCTATACTTGTCAGGGCCAAATGTTCTCACTTATACAGTAAAATAAAATGACAACAACCGACTAGTGAGGACATTTTACTGATCCTCACCACTAGTTATAAAGGCTTATAAATCGGCCAAAACATGTTTTTATTTAAATTGAGTGTTTTGCACATGTTTCTTGAGGGATATGTTTAGCGATAGGGGTTGTGTTAGGCCATAGAAAATATCCTTAACCTGATATAAAATCAATGTAAGTCTTTGCAATGTCCTCACTAATATAGTGAAACAAACGTGTGTGTGTTGTGTGTGTTGGTTTGTGTGTGTGTTGTGTGTGTTTTGTGTGTGTGTGTGTGTGTGTGTGTGTGTGTGTGTGTGTGTGTGTGTGTGTGTGTGTGTGTGTGTGTGTGTGTGTGTGTGTGTGTGTGTGTGTGTGTACACAGGCTCTATCCTGGACTCAGTGGTGAATGAGTTGAACCCAGAGAAAGTTCTAGAGTTGGGCACATACTGTGGATACTCCACAGTGCGCATTGCTCGTCTGCTTCCTCCTGGAGCTCGTCTGATAACACTGGAGTTCAATGCAGATTATGCTGCAATTGCTCGACAAGTAATCGCCTGGGCGGGTCTTGAAGACAGAGTAAGGGCCCTGTTGCTTCACAAACACTTTATTTACATACAGTGATCCTTATTTATTCTCTACTCTCTGCAAACATTGTTTGTAGCCTATATATTTCAAATGAAAGGAGTAATTTCCCGTTTATTGTGCCTTGAATCAATGTTTTACTTCATCAGGTCCAGCTTGTAGAAGGTGCGTCTGAAGATTGGATCCCACGCATGAAGGAGCACTTTGGAATTGAAACATTTGATTTCGTTTTTCTGGACCACTGGAAGGACCGTTACCTCCCTGACACAAAATTAATGGAGGTGTGTTTGATTCTGACCACTGTAATTTCATTCAATCTCAGTTAGAGATTATGGTGTCTCTACAATGCAAAAATGTCCTAAAACTTCATGAATTCAGTTGCAAAGTCAGTATTTTCCTCTCGATTTCACTGGAAGCATATATCCAACCTTTCTGCACTTCTCTTTTTTTCTGTCTTCTTTATTTCTAGGATTGTGGTCTACTAAGGAAAGGCACCGTTCTGCTTGCTGATAATGTGATCTGTCCGGGAGTCCCAGACTACCTTCAATATGTGCGCAATAGCGTTTCCTATGAAAGCTGCTATTTTAAATCCCATTTAGAGTATACCAAGGCAGAGGACGGCTTGGAAAAGTCTGTGTTTTTGGGCTAGAGATATACAGAAATGGTTCAAATGCTTACCTTTTTTTGCTTGACTTTTTATGCTAAGAGTTTCTCAGCCTTAACACAAGGTGTATTTTGAATGATTTATTATCATAAGTCCTTAAGACTTACTGTACTTAAAATCTGAGAATCAGAACACAATTCTGCACATTTGTTCAAACAAGACCTTTCTTTTACCACTCTGTACCACTAGAGGGTAGAATCACATTTAAAATGGCTTGTCCAGACCGGTCTAGACCCCCTCTTACAGTGTAACCAGAAATTTTATCTTAAAAATATATACCAGTGACTTTGTATTTATATTTTTACAGAAAATGTAACCTTTTTAGGTTATTCTACAGTTATTCTGTAATAATTTAAACAATGCCACTTTGTGTTCATGTCATTAAGAGTGTGTTCATTTTAGCTTTATTTATTTTTTTGCAGTATTGATAGTGGCTTATATGGATTGCAGTTTTATTTACGTTTTGGTGCATATTTTTGTATGCTTTAATGTTGCAAATTGATTTGTCTCTGGCAATAATGTTTTATTCATTTAATTTTTAAGGTGATATTTTAATTAGCTTTTTAATCTAAGCTGTCTTATTGTTAACTAAGTTATAAAACATATTTTCATGACCTAACCATTGCTTGTGTGTGGATGGGTGGCCTGGTAAACCCTACATTATGGGAACAAAATGTCCCCACAAAGATGGTAGCATCCGAAATTCGTTTCGTTTTTTGTTCCCCATGAGGTAAACAGCCAGGGTAGGGTTAGTGTAAGGGGATAGAATAAAGTTTGTACAGTATAAAAATAATTGTGTCTGTGAAAAGTCCCCATAAAACATGAAGAGTGTGTGTGTGTGTGTGTTATTTACAGACATAACCAAATTTCATTTTTATTTTATGTTCATTTATTGTTCGGATCCATCCCTCTCACATTTTATAGTGTCATATTCCACAACTTAATTTAACAGTCATAAATCTTTAATAGCATTGAAAATTAACCACTACAGCCCAACCACACATTTCAACATAATACAAGCACACTTATAAATAAAAATATTATAGACACCTTAACCCTCTATGGTACAGTGTTGCCTCCAGAGTGATGGAGATGAGGATGATAATTGGATATGATAACTTGATATGATGGTTTGGTAATACTTGTGTTCCACAATGGTACAATGTTGCCTGCGAGCAACAGCCGGAAATGAAATGTTACTTTTTATTAAATATGAAATTTGTAATACATTAAAAACTGGATATATGTGTTTGTTTAAGTGTCTGGTTAAAGAAATTGATGTTTTCAATAAATATGTATCTTTTTTTCTAAGTGAAAATGTCAAATGTTTAAATTTGTCTGTTGTGGTACAATGTTGCTTTCGGCAACAAACTTTTACAATGTAAAAAAATAAAAAATGAATGAAGAAGTTTATTGATATTGTTATAGTGTCCAATTTTAAGCAGGACACTTACACAAATAAACACCACAATTATTTTTCTCGCTCATTGATATCATATTGCGTACCATAGCGGGTTAAATTATCTTTGAACAGGGAATACTCGGTCGCTGGTTTGCTTAAAAATTTAACAGAGATGGTATGTTTATTTGAATAATTCATCCATAACATAAAGCCAAATATATCCAGAGAAAAAAGTAACCAAAGGTGAAGAGTGCAGAGTCAATATGTTGGAGATGTGAAAAGCCATTAGCCCATATACAGCCATGTGTGTCAGAATAAAGTCCAACGATGGAATTATGGACCAGAGTAAGGCTATACACTACCATTTAAAAACACACGTGACAGTGAGGTCAGATTAGATTATCTGTCTTTATAAAAAGACAACGAATCATTCTAAAATCTACAAAAATCATATAAATCATTATGACGAGACTAGGGTCTCGCACCAGATTGTTTCATAAAAGCATGCCGGTCTAAACGCAGAGACGAGCAGTGTTCACATTAAAAATATATACCGTTCCATCCCTCTCAGAGACTTTTCAAATGCATGCGTGATGTGGTAATCCCAATCTGTGCCCATTAGAGAGAGAGAGAGAGAGAGAGAGAGAGAGAGAGAGAGAGAGAGAGAGAGAGAGAGAGAGAGAGCAACAAAAGTGTGTGAGAGAGAGGGAGACAGAAAGCGAGAGAGTGAGCGAAAGAGACAGACAGACAGAGTGAGGGGGCTTTTAAAGGATTTGACAGTGATTTGTAGAATCACAGTTGTGGAATGTTCGGGCTTTTCCACCTTTTCCAGTGTTTTATAGTTTCTTAAAGCTCTCAATACTTTCTACATTAAAATCTCACCTTAATCAAATGAATCTTTAGATTGTCGTTGTGTGAGAAGACTGTGGACATTTTAAGATGAGAGCTAAATACTCGGATGTTGGGGACATCTACTGTCGTGCTTCAAAACCATCCAACTTCAGCTCCAAATGGGCGCTCACTGGCAGCTGCATCAGTCGGTGAGACATTTTTAAGAAGCGAATAAATTACTTATCGTTATGCCAAAACATTGAATGTAAATTCATTTAAAATGTTGTAAAGATGTCTGTTCAGGTCTCGCGAAACATGGTTAAGAAGCAGTGCTGCTGTTCTCATGAACACAAATCAAACGGGTGTGCTTGTGGGACGCGTGTGTCTCCCCGCGGGAACTTCAGCTTTCAATCCAAATATAGCAATTTGTCCGCTCACCTGTTGCTGAATATGTATCAGTTAATTTGCATAAAACATAAATATGCTTGCCTATACATGCCCTCTATTCTCAGCGGTCTGTTGAGTGCGAAGACGAAAAAGTAAGTTCATTTTCTAGAAGACAGACTTTGGGGTTGAAATAGCTTAGAATATTTTTTTTGTACAATAAAATTATTAACAATAAACGTAGGCTATACACTAGATGTAAAACTACCTATTGTACTTCCTTGAATTTTTGTCAATAGGCTTTTATGTGTAGGCTAAATGTTTTTTTTTTTATATAAAGGATGTAAAAGAATATGCTGCTGTGGTCCCCTTACATAAATATACTAATAACATGTTTTTGGTCACTATACTATGATGGCACTGCCATATATACAGTATATATATATATATATATATATATATATATATATATATATATATATATATAGGTGAAACTCAAAAAATTAGAATATCATGCAACAGTTCATGTATTTCAGTAAATCAAATTAAAAGGTGAAACTAATATATTTAGTATATATAACTATATGCATGATCATACTTTTCAGAGCGCCGACATTTCTGTATTTAAAAACCTTTTTTTATTGATTTCATGTAATAGGTCTATTCAAATTTTCTGAGATTTTGAATTTGGAGTTTTCATAAGCTGTAAGCCATAACCATCCAAATTATAACAAATAAAGGCTTGAAATATCTCACTTTGCATGCAATGAGTCTATATACAGTTTTTTTCAATCGCCAACAAGCGCTTACCCATATTTCAGATACTTTTTCGAAACTCTTAACACAGACTCACACCAACAAAACACAATTGGCCAAATGGATGATTTTCTTCTCAAAAACACATTTTGTTAAATATATACTAACTCTTCATTTCAAAATAGAACACATCTTTCTCTACACACTAAATTTCCCAAAACACTGGAAATCTGACTCAAAATGAAATTATTCTGTCAAAGTATAACACTTGTTTTCACTTCACAAGGTACATGCAGTCAAGCAAAGTGCACCAGGTTTCAAAATAATGGCCATTGTTGACATTACAAAAACTACATAGACTTTTATGTTTCAGTTTTACAGGTATTTGCATGCAAAACATGCAATCCCCCGTTTTTACACTAAATTTCTTGGTTGGGACTTTTATTTCCACATGTATTATTTCCGTACTGTTCACATTCAAAAGCATTCCAGTAAAAAGCAATCAGTGTTTTTCACCTCTCTCTGCACCTGCACCTCTCACTGCATCACTCACTGCATCTCTCATTACTGTATTATTATTATTATTATTTTTTTTATTATCAGCTATATATTGTTTTTGAACTCATATCATTGCAGAAGCAGAGGTCTTTATAATGTATCTGAGGTTTGTAATATTGTTTTTACTATGTGGGATGGTTTGTGTTACTGTAACATTTGTAAATACTACAAAAACAATCCATAATTTTGTTGGGAGGTATTGCTTGTCTGTTAAGAAAATGTAAGCATTGTGGAAATGTGTTCACTGACTGCATATTGTGTGAAAACGACATGACGTGTGAATGGTATGGCCACAAAAGATCGATGCTGTGCTAATTGTGTTTAGAGTTTTGAAAATGTGACAACTGTTTGGACAAATACTTGTTAGCGACTGAAAGAAACTGTAATATATTAGTTTCACCAAGTTGAATTACTGAAATGAACTTTTGCACGATACTCTAATTTTTCTAGTTTCACGTGTATATATATATATATATATATATATATATTATAATTTTTTTTTACTTTTTTTTTGAAACTAGGCTTACCTTACAATATCATTATGGTATAAAGAACCAAGTTGGTTGGTAGACTTTTCATTGTTTGTTGAATAATCCCGGTGAAAGAAATATAATGGAAAAAATGGTAAATATGAAAATACTGATTTTAAATAACTATTTTAATTGAACAAAAAAAATATGTTGTCAATACTGTGGGTTGGTTGGCACAGTGTTAAAAAATGCAACCAAACACAATGCTGTGTGTGTGTGTGTGTTTGTGTTTGTGTGTGTGTGTGTGTGTGTGTGTGTGTGTGTGTGTGTGTGTGTGTGTGTGTGTGTGTGTGTGTGTGTGTGTGTGTGTGTGTGTGTGTGTGTTTGTGTGTGTGTGTGGCATTATTTTAATACTTAATCAATTCTATTACATTTAATAGAAAAATGGGTTTGGTTGACAGTGTTAAAACATTAATTTTGTTAACAAGTAAGAAACTTAAAAGATGCTACCAAACACAATGCTGTGTGTGTGTGTGTGTGTGTGTATATATACATTGCATTATTATTATTATTATGGTAAATTAATTTTATTATATTTAATAGAAAAGCTCTCAACCAACTAATTTTTTCAATTGTTTTTAATTGTCTCTTGATAATATCAATGAGTGTGGGTAAAGAGGTCAAACATTTACCTGCACCTTTAATGCATTATCACACAATCTATCTGCAAAGCAGTGCTGTCGAAAGGCATACTTTGTGAATAATTTGCGTGTACATCTTTTGTCTCATTTCTCCACAGGAGACACAGGTAGAGAAGAAAGCATTGTGCTGTAGCAGAAGAACCAGCTCCTTGCATGGCAGCAACTATGACATCACAGCAACACGGATCATCACTATGCCATCACTGCAGGATCAGCAGGGCACCCAGACAACACGTGGGATCCCTGATTCACGTCATGTGGATAGTGATGATGGGATTTACACCAGAATCCTCAGCCTCCTCCTCAGGAACTCATTCCATAAAGATCGAGGGTGACATCACTCTGGGAGGACTATTTCCGGTGCATTCCAGGGGCCCCGCTGGTGTTCCATGTGGGGAAATTAAGAAGGAGAAGGGGATCCATCGTATGGAGGCCATGTTGTATGCGCTGGACCAGATCAACAGCGACCAAGACCTGCTACCTAACATCACCCTGGGTGCCAGGATTCTGGACACGTGCTCCAGGGATACATATGCGCTGGAACAGTCCCTCACCTTTGTCCAGGCCCTCATCCAGAAAGACAACTCAGACGTTCGCTGTTCCAATGGAGAGCCTCCCATCATTCCAAAACCAGAGCGAGTGGTAGGGGTCATCGGGGCTTCGGCCAGCTCAGTGTCCATAATGGTGGCCAATGTTCTTCGACTGTTTGCGGTGAGGGATAATTTTTAACTTCATTTTAATTAACTACATTTTAATGTTGATTCCATCAGTCTCAGGCTAAGGCTGATTGTCTTGTGGCTTTCGGAATATAGATATTTTAAAACTGGAAAGTTTGGTGTGAGTGCTGCTGAAGTGGAGATTCAGAGCATGAGAAAAAAATGGCCTTTAAACATGCCAATAAATATGCATTCATTTTGTCGACACATTGAAGTAAAAGGATTTTTCAAGGAGGATTATTTTTATATCAGTCCATAAATCAGAAAATATTGTCAGAAAACAGCCCAAAAAATATTTCACCATATTTTTAGGAATAAACTATTATGTAGCCTAAGTAAATCAGGCAAATTTTATATTTAATATATTTAATATATATTTTACAACTGGAAAGTTTGGTGTGAGTGCTGCTGAAGTGGAGATGTCCGATTCAGAGTATGAGAAAAAAAACTCAATGGCCTTTAAAGATATGTTTTGTAATTGCAATATAAAGATGCAAATAGACAAAGTGGGAACACACAAATGTACATTATGGATGTTTTCTTTCCACTAGTCTGGAAGAAGTAGATAAGTACTAATAAGTAGCAAAATAGTCAAAAGTGACCACAACCAGTGTCTGAAAATACAATGTTTTTGCCTGTAGTGCCATAAGATATATGGCTCTTTTTAATGTTATATATGTGTGGCAGTCACTGGATTTCCTTCCTCTTGCATGGTGTTGCTGCAAGCCTGATCTGCAGCACTGCAGATAGCGCCAGGGCTACAGGAAGTATAACTAATTCTGTTAAAAGGTTTGGATTGTGTTTCAGCTCCCTGGCCTCTCAGCAAGAGCTTCTTAAATGATATAGATTCTTTCTTTATTTTGTTGTAGAGTATCAGATTTTCCTTGAAGTGAGAAGTGTTTTTGAATTACGCACGTCATTGACCTGTGTCCTTAAATCATTGAGAACCACCACATTGAAATGTGCGTGCATGTCATTTAATTTCAAATCCTTTCTCATTTCTAGATCATCATTCAGCTTGCAAATCCTACACCTGAACTACATTCAATTTCATTCCACCCCCTGCCATGGTTGATCTTTTTTATTTATTTATCAGTTTTAATCATTTGTGTTCTTTGTGGTCAGCGCTCAAAGCTGCGTGTGCTTTAGTATGTGAACTGATAACCTCGCTCAGAAGTTATTTGCAATCATTTTCAGTCACCATGGATTCAGGGAAGATAAACAATTCACAAAAAAAAGTGACTCATCAAAGCTCCATTAGGTTTTTCTCAGGACATTAAACCTGGAATTTGTGCATCCTAATCGTATTTTGATGCTGTTGTTCATTACTTTTAGTGATACGTTCTGGAACAGGGCTGGCCGATATGGCTGAAACAATCATATCTCTTTTTTTTTTGCCTTTTGATGCCCTTGGACAAAGAGGAGACTGGGGGATAGTTGTCACACAAATGAAGCAATGAAACCTGTTTTTAGGCAATTTAGGCAAGACAAAAACGTGGTGACAGTATTTTCTGATTAATGGACTGATATAAAAAGATTTCTAAAATCCCCTCTGTAAAAACCTTTAACTCAAATATATAAACAATGTAAACAATTATATTTAAGAATTTTTAACCTGGCTTTATCCAGTGTTCAGATTTCTGTACTGGAAATATATGCCAATTATTGCATATTTAATTAGATATATTTTAACATAGCATTTAAAAAAACTTGTTAAACAAAACTGTGATTAATCAACAGGGGAAGTATGGTGATATATATTTGTTGAAATTTGTACCCTATTGTAACGTAGACAGATGGAATATAATCAAGAAAGGGTTCATTGCAGTATAGCGAAATCAATGGAAATAGATGGGAGATGTCAATGGAGATAACCACTGAAGAGAATGGCTTGGAACTTTACTGTAACATGGACGATGCAGAGAAAATGCGGGGGTCGTGACTTCAGAGCAGGATGAGGAGTATACACCTCACAAGAACCCACGAAGAGGCAGGTAGGTAGAAC
This sequence comes from Siphateles boraxobius, assembly GCF_051911475.1. Lineage (NCBI taxonomy): Eukaryota > Metazoa > Chordata > Actinopteri > Cypriniformes > Leuciscidae > Siphateles > Siphateles boraxobius. The sequence goes on from NW_027509141.1 coordinate 24,812,786, forward strand.
ACAGGAAAGCACACACGGGGCGAGGAGTAGTGAGACTTGGAACGCAGGAACGTAGAATATGCAGAGAATAACGTTGCTGGAACGAGGAGTACGGGTAATCAGTCTTTACTCAAATACGAGACCAGACCAAGATGTCCCGGATAGATGGCTCCATCCTCCTGGATCAGCAGGGGGGGGGGTTCCTCTGTTATGTCAGGCTCTGTGGAAGGAGTAGAAACAGGTGGGTAGTGTTGTTTCAACAGTGGAATGTGGAGTGAATCTTGTACTGTGGAGGTCATTGTAATTGGTAACTGACTTGCTTGACCTGCCGTGTGATGGTGAAGGGGCCAATGAATCTGAGACTTAGCTTTTTGCAGGGCAGGCGCATTTCTTATTTACCGCGTAGATAGACAGACCTTCTGCCCAGGTTGATAAATGGGAGTGTCGGCCGCCGAGTATTGGCCTGGAACTCTTGCCTGCGCACTGCTCACTGCAACTGATGGTGAGCAGCTTCCCAGACCGTCTCACTCTACCGGAACCAATAGTCAACTGCTGGAACGTCAGAAGGTTCCCCCGGACCACAGGAGGCTGGTAACCGAGTACACACTGGAATGGGGTGAGTCCGATAGCGGTATGTTGTAGGGAATTCTGTGCATACTTGGCCCAGCCAATATACTGGTTAGAGGAGTTCTGGTGACCATGGCAGAGGGTTCGTAGAAATCGTCCAATTTCTTGAATCTATCTCTCCATCTGCCTGTTGGATTGTGGGTAAACTATGGTAAAGAAGGCATTCCAGACTCTGGAAATGAACTGGGGTCCCCGATTGGAAACAATGTCTTCTGGGATACCGAAGTACCGGAACACATGGTTAAATTGTGACTCCGCCGTCACTATGGCAGTGGGGAGACCTTTGAGGGGAATCAGACGACAAGATTTAGAAAAATGAACCTCTATAACTAGAATGCAATTGTTAACGTCAGAAGGAGGTAGATCTGTGATGAAGTCCACTTCTAGGTGTGACCAGGGGCGTTGAGTTCCATGAAAAAGGGTTTGGTGGGATCAGGGTTGACGAGGAGCGGTGCGCTGGTGAAGGCCGTCTTGAGGTTCTCAAAGGCTTGTGTAGCTGAGGGTGACCAGGACAGAGACTTGGCTTGCCTTTCAGGAGGTTTGTTAATGGGAAGACGATGGAGCTGAAGTTCTTGATGAAGCGTCGATAGAAATTGGAGAAACTGAGGAAGCGCTGGAGTTCTTCGATGGTTGTGGGTGTGGACGAGTCTCGAACAGCATCTACCTTCCCCTCGTCCATCTGGATGCCGTGTTCGCTAATGTTATATCCAAGGAACGTCATTGAGGGCTGATGGAAAGTACACTTCTCGGCTTTGAGGAAGAGATAATAGTCCCTCAGGCGTTGCAGGACCTCCACAACATGCTGGCGATGGTCGGCCATACTCCGGGAATATACCAAGATGTCATCGATGTAGACAAGCACAAACTTGTTTAGGACATCCCGGAGTACCTTGTACATGAAATCCTGGAATACGGAGGGGGCGTTGATCATTCCATAGGACATTACCAGATACTCATAGTGACCCGTAGGGGTCACAAATGCGGTCTTTCATTCGTCCCCCTCATGTATCCGGATGAGGTTATAGACACTGCGGAGGTCCAACTTTGTGAACATGGCTGCCCTACGGAGTTGTTCCAGGGCCACTGGGATGAGGGGAAGTGGATATCGGAATTTCACAGTTATCTTGTTGAGTGAGCGGCAGTCAATGCAAGGCCGCAAGCCTCCGTCCTTCTTTGCCACAAAAAAGAAGCTTGATTCAGCAGGGGATGTAGATGGTCGGATGTAGCCTTGACGCAAAGCCTCCTCAATATACTCCTCCATGGCCTTCTGTTCGGGGATGGAGGGTGGATAGATTTTCCCACGGGCACTGGTTCACCCTGAAGCAGGTCAATCGCACAGTTTCATGGCCGGTGAGGAGGCAACTGTGTAGCTCTCATTGGGCAGAACATATCACTGAATGGGGCATAGCAGGTAGGGACTCGATGGGACTTTCAATGGAGGTTGACTGAAGTGGAAGTACTTTGGGGACTGGTGCTTGAAGAGGAAGTTGAGGGAAACATTTTTGGGAACAGCTGCTGCCCCACTTCAGGATTTCTCTCATTGCCCAGGAGATTTCAGGTTGATGTTGGATTAACAACTGTCACCCTAGGATGATGCCAGCGGTGGAATGCTCCAGAACCAGCAGATGGATGGTTTCTTTATGGCAGATACCAACTTGTAACTGGATGGGTCAGACACAAAAGTGAATATTGCGAATAAAAACGCAGTGGTTTTCCAATCACTGAGTGAACCTGGTAACTGATTTTGGTGAACCTCTTCTTGAGCTTGAGCTGGTGGCAGAGCTCCCCGGAGCTGAAATTTCAGTGAGGGCTGGTATAGAAACAGAGACATGGAGTGCATTCAGTACTACAACGGTGGTAAGCGGTTTCATTTCAACAGAGTCGTTGTAAATAAAACTCACAGTGGGTCTTGGAGGACGGATGGGACATGTTGATCTGATGTGTCCTGAGGCGCTACAGTATAAACATAGACCCTCGGTCAGCCTTCTCACCTTTCAGAAAAAGGCAAACGAGTGTTACCAAGTTGCATTGGTTTGGTGTCTGGTTCTGGAGCACTGGCAAACTCTGGCTGGCGGAGATGATGGGGGAAATAGTGGCTCGATTGTTCATCCAGACAATGCTACACATGACGCGACACTTGGAATGATAGTTGAATAAACTTTTCAAGTCCCATTGAGTCCTCATAGGCAGCGAGATGCAACCGCAGACCTGAAGCCAATCCCTGCCGATAGGTGGTCAGGAGCGAGCTTTCGTTCCATCCACTGGTCGCTCCAAGGGTGCGAAACTTCAAGGAATAATCAGTAATGGACATTTTTCCCTGTTTAAAAATAAGATTTTATAATTAATGAATTCATAATTAAATACACAATTAAACAGGCATGTCAAGAGAAAAAAATATTAATACACTAAATATTGATTAAAAAATACAATAGTATATTGTAATAAACATTTATATTTTACTCAATGTTTTTTTGTCATATAATTTAATAATCAAATGAGGGACTTTCATTAATATTTTTGAATAATAAAGAGTTTGAATCGATTAATTGAAAGGGGTGTGTATGGACGTACCACAATACTTTAGTCACTCAATGAATAAACAGCTTGTGTCGTCAAATGTAATCTTGAATCATTTTCTAGGTTTATCTTTACAAACTTGTTCTTGTCCATGTTCCTCCCTGAGTCCTGGTAAGTAGTAACTGAGAAAGACAGATATTAACTACAGCATTACGGAGGATCCCCTCTCCATTAAAGCCGTATCTCCAGCTCAGACTCCTGATGGAAAATCAAGCATGAGCCCGGAGAAATGCAGTTGCCGTGTTATCAGCTACAGGCAGCTTCTGTTCTGTGGCTTTAGCTAAATGAGTGTGGGCCTTTAACACAAAGATCGACAGGGACAGATCTCATTTCAGTCTCTAGATCTGCTTGACCCTCACATTCTCTAAATCAAGGGTTTCACTAGTCCAGAAAAGATTGTTTTAAAGACAACACAAGATGTCTTTACATAAAGATTCATGAACCATTCTATATCAGATTCTTATGATAGGTGGATGACATTCGGCCTATAAAGCATATTTTTGTAGAATTGGATTATGCCACACAAGACTTTAAGTATTTTTTTTCCTAACTTGTAAAGATGTTACTTTTAAAATAAAAATTTATGATTTCATTCAACTTAATGACTACATTTACTTTTTAATCAGAAATATTATTTAATCTGGATGAATCAACCTGAATATTTTGGGTTATATTTGTACACCACACCAGTGAAAGTCACTTTTAAGGGTCAGATCATGATGAAAAAAAAAATGCACGTTCACATTTTAAGAGATGCTTAGGGAGCATATGTCTAAAACGAATAAAACACTTCTAGGTAATGTTTGCATTTGACTGCTGTTAATGTTGACATGACTCATGTGTGGAAAGGCTGGAAGGCTGAAATGCTTATGATGCATAGCAACAAATTAGTATCTGAGACAAAATCTTTCAGCAACATCCTCCTATAGCCACGTTTTCCTTTATATTCCTAAGCATTGATGCTTTGAAATGGCATTTGATGAGAAATGCATTGCAAACTTTGATTATTATTGTTTCTCATGCCAGACGTAACAAGTGCCTGACAGGTCATGGGTAGTGCAAAGGCTGTAATATATATATGATGGGGGAGGAGTGGTTAAATCTGTCATAGCAAGTAAGCTAGTAGAATTAAATATATTGTATGGCTTATGGCTGAGAAATGGCAACCTTGTCTCTTGATCTGTCTCTCTCCCTCTGTGCTTAACATAATTTGACTAAAACCCCTCTAATCCTTCCAGATAATCTGTCAAATGGTCCTCTCCCTCTTCTCTCCTTCTCCGGTCTGTATCCACCTTTTCCTCACTGTCCGCTTGCCCGCTTCTTTAAAGAGCCTTTCATTAAGCCATACGGGCTCGGCAGACATTAGTCGGCGCAAAGCCTAGCCCAATGACATCAACTGCATCATTAAGAAACTAGCACAACAGTAAATTAATCTTCTCATCCTTTTTTTTTTTATATACAAACAAATGCTTTTACAGTGGTAGCTCGTGCCATCTGTATTTTCCCAGGATTTTTATGTGCTGCAGCAAACACTACCACTAAAGCTAGGGTTGTTTTGCTGCAGGAGACAGTTTCCTGTTTTAGGAAAGGCCTAAGCAATATTACTAGACCAAATGTGCTGTTGTGCTGAATATGATTATCTTCAGACATTATTATATATCATGTATGAGTGTGATATTTATTTTATACAACAGTTCAATAAACAAAAGAGCAACCTTAGACCCAGTATTGCCAGTAACTTTGTCTATTTTCACTCCGCCAACCAAAATATTTTAAACCAAAGCCACAGCTTTTTAATAGTTCAGCGTCTCTGAGTGACATTCCTGAATTTGTGTTTTCTGAACAAATTGGTGGAGTGAATATTTCAATATTTGTGTCTGAAATGACACACCATACACTATAGCACTATGTACTTGACGTGTAGTGTATGAATATTATACGGTTATATTATACGGAATATTATACTTTGTCTAAATATGGAAAGCTGCAACAGTTGAGTATCCAACATTCCACCACCCCTTTTTTCACTATTTATACAACAAAACAGCATAGAATAGTGCATAAGTACTCGAACTGTGACGCACTAATGACTAATTTCATCCCTGCATGAATCTGAGTGAATGATTCAGTGACTCACAAATGGCTTCATCCAAAATCACATACTCTCTGAGAAGGCAATTCTACCAGAAAGACTCGGGAGATACGTATATGTAACAAAAGCATATATCTATTAACAGCCCAGCAAGCAAATATTTATAAAGTAGCGTGCAATCCGAGGGTAGCGGAAAATGCATTTCCTGCCTGAAGACGAAGGCAGGGGCGCAGCCGACCCCCCGGGAGGTATGGGAAGGGACCATCCTGGTGATTGTGGGGAGGATGGAGGTAATTGTTTGCGTCAGCATCTGCAAACTTAGACATGTAGTACCGATCTTTTATACTGCAAGTATTAGAACATGATTGGAGATGTGAAGGTAATAAGTGATGTAACGATTGAGTCTTCCTGGCAGAACTTACGCTAAAGCTTTCATTGCTTTTGAATAAGTACTTGCTTTGCGACCGTTAAAAAAAATATGAATGTAATCTGGATATACCACATTTGTCATGTTTTCATTGTTATGTGACCTTGCAATGTGTGCAATGCACACTTCAGAATTTCGCCGTGAGTAAGTCACCCAGGTACTTTTTGCCTTCTCCTTTCGAATACTGTGAATTCTGACAAACCGGTATTACTGATACTGTTTCCCCCTACTTTATAGTAGGGAAGTCTGCATATTCAGATGGCTCCCAGTTTTAAATGAATCGATGGGGAAATTGTTTTATTGATTCACTCATAACACAGTAACTCATTGCCACATACTGTTGGGGGCGATCCCCACCACACTCTTTAAAATAAAGGTTCTTTATTCACATGTTTGTTCCATGAAGAACTTGTAACATCCATGGAACCTTTCCACTGCACAAAAAATTATTTAGTGGAAAAAGATTCTTTACATTTATTCACACTCAGAAAAAAGGGTTCTTTTAAGGATTGTTGCCTGAAAGGTTATTTGAGGAATCAAAAATGGTTCTTCTCTGCCATCTCTGAGAAAACTACCTTTTGGAACCTTTATCAGTACCCCAGACCTGTCCAAGATTTTAACCGAGGGGGTACACTCATCCACCTGTTGTATAACATCATCAAAAATGAATTTTATCAGTCCAGTAAAATCAATGCAGATCAGAGAAATTCATGAAATTCACGTAAAGGATGCAAGTGAGTCCTGCTTTTGCTCACTGTCGTGTTCTGTATCTTCCATTTTGCAGATTCCTCAGATCAGTTATGCTTCAACAGCACCTGAGCTTAGTGACAACAATCGCTACGAATTTTTCTCCCGAGTCGTGCCGCCAGATTCCTTTCAGGCCCAGGCGATGGTGGACATTGTCAAAGCCATGGGATGGAACTACGTTTCTACTCTGGCATCAGAGGGGAACTATGGAGAGAGTGGTGTAGATGCTTTCATCCAGATATCCAGGGAAGCAGGTACAGAAAAGTAATGAAAAGTGGCTTCAGTGCTATTAATAATTTTATTCAAATCTACAAATATAAATCAATATATGCGCTTTGGTTGTAAGCTAATTTTACCTGATTTACCATACCCTGATTTTCCATAACTGACGAGGAATGTATCACAGTCTATCCAATGATTTAACACATCTGGTGTTGTGTTTGATGAGGAAAGAGGATAATGATCAGTGGATAAAGGTTTCATGGGATTTCCTGTGGGTAAACAAGTATTAGTCACCTAGACTTAATGACAGACATGCTATAGATTGACCGGGATGTTATATTCAATCTAAATCCCCTGCAACCATCATTCTCTTATGAACGTATCAACGAGTCCTTCAAAACTATTCGTCATTTTAATTTGTTTTATTCAGGGGGTCTTTGCATCGCACAGGCCATTAAAATTCCTAGGGAGCCAAGACCAGGAGAGTTTGACAAGATCATCAAAAGGCTAATGGAGACATCCAATGCCAGAGGGGTTATTATCTTCGCTAATGAAGATGACATCAAGTGAGTTGTCTTTTAGTAGTAATTCTGAATGACTCGGAAGCAGGAGATATAGCCTTGGAAAAGGTTTGAAAATGGTTTGAGAACAGATCAATCACCCTACAACTGGAATATCATGAGTCTTAGAAGGAATTATGGCAAATTAATATATTACAAAGTGAATTTTAATCTGGTTTAATTTGCATTTTGTAATCTAAGCCTAAATGAACCTGATAATGAAACACACACACACACACACACACACACACACACACACACACACACACACACACACACACACACACACACACACACACACACACACACACACACACACACACACACACACACACACACACACACACACACACACACACACACACACACTCAATCAATTCTGAAAGCAGCAATAATCAACAAATCATAACTTTAATGGATCTGATTTTCCTTATCTTTAAGGAACCTGCCTTTTCTGAGTTTTTTAAATTCATTTATTGTAGGCGTGTCCTGGAAGCAGCAAAGAGAGCCAATCTTACAGGTCACTTTTTGTTTGTGGGATCTGATAGCTGGGGAGCAAAAATCTCACCCATCCTGGACCAGGAGGACGTGGCTGAGGGTGCCGTTACTATCCTCCCCAAGCGGGCGTCCATTGAGGGTATGAACTTGTAGCAGTGTAAGATTAATGAAGGTTTCATAACTAAGAAAATAATCCACCCAAAAAAGATTGATTTTTTTTTAAAATGCAGATCTTTATTTAGTTATTCAAAAAGATTCTGCACCTATGCCCATGTATTAAGTACTTAAGTCAAATCGAGTCAAACACTATTTATGTAGCACTCTATACAATACAGATTGTTTCAAAGTTCAGCTCAATAAAAGTGTCAATATTATTAAGTTAGTGTCATTATCCAGGTCAATTCGGTTTAAATTTTGTTCATATCCGAAAGTTTCAGTGCAGTTAAATCAATAATATTAAATTTGTCTTTTAAACCTCAACTGAGCAACCCGAATGTGACAGAGGCAAGAAAAACTCAGGTGACAATAGTGGAGGGGGAAAAAAACCTTTGGACATCTGTATGCTACTTTGTTTTCTACTGAACACAAACATTTTTAAAGAATTGTAACCCAGCTTTTGCCATAGAGCTGAAAATGACAAAGACACTAGATTTCACTAGATTAAAAAAAAAAAAAAAAAAAACGGCATATGGTTTCGCAATGATGACATATTTTTCATTCTGGGATGAACTATCCCTTTAACCTGTTTCTCAGGGTTTGACCAGTACTTCGCCACAAGATCTCTGGAAAACAACAGGAGGAACATCTGGTTCGCTGAGTTCTGGGAGGATGACTTCAAATGCAAACTGACACGGCCTGGAATCAGAGGCGAAAGCGGGCTGAGGAAATGCACAGGCGAGGAAATAATTTCCAACAAATTACTCCCATAAATGCTGTAGTACTTGAATTATCATACATTCTTATGCTTTTAAGATGTGCAAAGCACATCTAATTGGATTATTCCTCCAGCAAAGCTTTTCAATTCCTGTCATGTTGCTTTCGGTCTTTCAGGAGAAGAACGAATCAGCCAGGATTCGGCATACGAGCAGGAAGGGAAAGTGCAGTTTGTGATTGACGCTGTGTATGCCATGGCCCACGCTCTCCATAGCATGCACATAGACCTTTGTCCGGGTTCAATGGGCGTTTGTGACAAAATGGACCCGGTGGATGGAAGAATGCTGCTGAGCTACATCCGTGCTGTCAGTTTTAATGGTAAGCCTTCTCAAGGACACAGCTGAAGCACGTGAGCCATTCCAAACATATTGAACGAGACCTTGAGACAGTCAGAATTTCCGTAATTAATTTGTATTCATACAAGACTTATGAACTTCACAGCAGTTTGAATGCAAGTTATTATTTCCGAGGAATGCTTTGTTTGAATCTGCCAGGAAGGTTACTCGTAATAAACCTGCACTTCTCGAATTGAGGATATTGCCATTACTGTGAGACTGACAGGTGATAATAGGTGAGGAGTAGATTCTGCAAGAGGGGAAAGGCCAGAACAGAAGCTGCTGTTTCCAAGGAGGAGGGTTGTGAGTCCCATGGGTTAGTCAGAGTGCGGCGAGAGAGGTCAGCACTCAATCCCAGCCTGAAGAGATCCACTAATGCACAATGCAGCAGCGCACGTACCTCGTCTCTCTCTCCTTGTCTATGATTCTCCCTGGGGCTCCTCTCTCCAAACACAAGGCACATTTCCTTTTTCAGCGCTATCTTTCGGTAAAAATGCCTTTTTTTTCTCCAGTCACTCACTCTTAAGACATTTCTATGAAAAGCACTATTCAGTTTACGCACAGTGAACGTCCTCACGCTCTTGTATGGAAATCTTTTCGGCTTCGAGTGCCTAAGGGGAACAAAACACTGTGTGCAGACCGTTATTTGCGATTTGTAAACTCTGGAACATGAAATTAAGTTTGCCTTGTTGTACCACATTTTTCCTCATAGAATTACATTTTGTTGGTAGCACTTTACAGAAATGTTCATTAATTAGTTAAATGCATTACTTAACATGAACTAACAATCAAAAATATTTCTAAAGCATTTATTAATCTTAGTTAATGTTAATTTCAACATTTACTAATACGTTATTACAATCAAAAGTTGTATCTGTTAATAGTATTTAATGGATTTGAGCTAACATGAACTAACAATGTTCTAATAACAACTAATATTAACTTTACAGATTAATAAATACTGTAACAAATGAATTGCCATTAGTTCATGCTAGTTAATGCATTAATTAATGTTAGGCTAAGTAATGGGAACTTATTGTAAAGTGTTACCATTTTGTCAGTTACAACACTATTTTTTAAAGCAAGCGTTGATATGGAAAAGTCACCTTCAAAGTTATGCTTGACAAATTTACTTTAAATCAAAAGGTGAAAAAGAACAATGGTTTTCAGAAGCGTGCATTGTCACGCATTAATAAAATTTTATGCCATTCCAGTGGGCCGTTTCTTTTAAATAACTCTGTTGTTTCAAATGATTGCATTTGAAATAATAACTAGTGATGTTGAATATCAAAACCCTGTGTGTTGACTCTGAAGGCAGTGCCGGTACAGGTGTGATGTTTAATGAAAACGGTGACGCCCCAGGACGATACGATATCTTTCAATACCAGCTTTCCAATACCACCAGCCCGGGATATAAACTCATCGGCCAGTGGACCAACCACTTACGACTTAGTGTAAGCATATTAAGCCCATTTGTAGTTTGAGACATTTCTGAATGCGTGTTCTTGAAATATTCCCCTCTCTTTCTGCAAGGCTGAGGAAATGCAGTGGTCTGGAGGGGATAAAGTGGTTCCAGACTCGGTTTGCAGCTTCCCCTGTGAGTCTGGGGAGAGGAAGAGGATGGTGAAGGGCGTGCCGTGCTGCTGGCACTGTGAACTATGCGACGGCTATCAGTACCTATTGGACGAGTTTAACTGTGACATGTGTCCCTTTGACATGAGGCCCACCCCTAACCGCACGAGCTGCAGACCCACTCCCATCATCAAGCTGGAGTGGAGCTCTCCGTGGGCCATTATCCCAGTATTTCTGGCAGTGCTTGGCATTCTTGCTACATCAGGAGTCATCATCACCTTCATCCGCTTCAACGACACCCCCATAGTCCGTGCTTCGGGCCGAGAGCTCAGCTATGTTCTCCTGACGGGCATCTTCCTCATCTACCTCATCACCTTCCTCATGATCGCAGAGCCAGGCTCCGTGGTGTGTGCGTTCCGCAGGCTGTTATTGGGGCTGGGCATGTGCATCAGTTATTCTGCCATGCTCACAAAAACTAATCGAATCTACAGGATCTTTGAGCAGGGAAAGAAATCAGTCACGCCACCAAAATTTATCAGCCCCACATCCCAGCTGATCATCACATTTATATTGATCTCAGTACAGGTGCGTGTATGTCTGTTATAGAATTTAAATTCATGTAGCAGACGCCTTTATCCAAAACATTCTACCAGATACATTCATATTAAAAATGCACACATATTATCTAGAAAGTTTTTTCACATAACTTTGTAGTATTATCAAATTCCCATATATGTTGAAAAACTGTATGTTTTGTGTGTTCAAAAAAGATTAATAAATTAATAAATCAAATAAAAAACATTTCCAACAAACAGAATCTGTACAATATTCTGCTTATTCCACAAAATTTTAATTTTTTGAACACACAAAACATATTCAACATTATATGGGAATGTAATATCAAACCTTTAGTCAATGTTAATTTCAATTATTTGCATCACTTGTATCTAAATTAACTCTTGATCAGAGTAACTGCTTTGTTATGTGTTTACAGTGTTGTAACTGTGCTTTATGTCTCCAAAAGATATTTTAGTCTAAGGACTTTTAGTCCTTTAAATAATTAAAGAAGCAAGCTTTTGAGTGTAGCACGGAGGGGCTGCAATTTCACTGAAATCTCTTCTCTTTCTGGTGTCCTCCATTAATGGTTGTTTATTATTTGAGAAAACATTTAAAAAACATTTTCTCTTGGATTCTTATTGAACTGATCTAATGGTATTTATGATATCTTGGACCTTTACAGAAGTTGATTTTGTGTGAATGTTGATTCATGGCTCTTTTCTGCTCACAGCTCCTGGGTGTTTTCATTTGGTTTGGAGTGATGCCCCCTCACACGAATGTCGACTTTGATGAGCTACGTCCCCCCAACCCGGAGTATGCCCGTGGAATCCTAAAATGTGATATGTCAGATCTGTCTCTGATTGGCTGTCTGAGCTACAGTATGGGGCTGATGGTCACATGTACAGTCTATGCAATTAAGAGCAGAGGGGTTCCTGAGACCTTCAATGAGGCCAAACCCATCGGCTTTACCATGTACACCACCTGTATAATCTGGTTGGCCTTTGTTCCCATTTTTTTCGGCACATCACAATCTACAGAAAAGGTAAACTGTCAATAAGATATTTTGGACAGATTTATCTTATTTAAATAGAACAGGCAATGTAGAACAGCTCTATATAGAAAAAATATATAATTACATTTACATTTATTCATTTAGCAGACGCTTTTATCCAAAGCGACTTACAAATGAGAACAATAGAAGCAGTTAAACAATGGGACAACAATATGCAAGTGCTATGACCCTTCCCAGGTTAATCTTTAATTTTTTTTTATTTTTTTTTTAAGATAATAGATATAGAATAGAAGATAAATTTTTAGTATTAATGGATCAAGTGTTGCCAAAAAAATATTCCATTTGTTCACAGTATTTTTTCCTGACTATTTAAATAAGCACATTAAATTTAAAATTATTATTAATTTTCTCACGAAATTCTTTTGCATTTCTTTGCATTTAATTCTTAATATTAACGTAGATACATATTTAACTTATATTGCAATCATTTCACGGTTGTTTGACTATTAACAGTCTGTTTTTTGGGTCTGTTGGCATATTTGATATCATCATCTATATAAGATCCTAAGTCTTGCTTCCATGATATTAGTGTAGTAGATTCACTGGTGCCTGACATTAATATGTTATACAGAAATATGATCTTCATCCTGTAAGTGTCTAGACATACATTTATCTGCATAAGATGGCTCTGGTTCAGTTAATGATGCAGCAACATTTACTTGTGAATGCTTCAATCATAATCAGATATTAGAAGCCTAAAAAACTGTAGCTATATCTGGTTAACATAATTGCTATTTAATTGGATGATGTTTTGTGTTGGACTAAAAGCTGTTAAGATGCTAGCCACACTTAATGCATTTAGTCATTCAATTTTTCACGTCTATTCATCCTGTGGGGGATGGTTTTGCTTACAAAGCATGGGGATTTAAAAATGGAAAGTATACTCTGACTAATAGAGAGGTCTTTTAGTGGCCGGTCAACCGCAAAGCTTTTGACCCTCAGGTGGTCTTCAAGTCTTTTCATTTCTTGAAAATGCATGGAAAAATAAAAGACTAGACTACATAGCAGGCTGCAGTGTGTATGTATATATATTTTTAGATGTTTTTGAGTGTTGTTATCTCACATTTTATTATACTGAGTTTAAATTTTAAAGTGTATTTTGTTTAGTTTTATAATGTTAATAAAAAAAGTTTTAATAGTTACTTGTGTGACAGCACTTTAGACTTTTTAGAGAGGCAGTCATTATATGGGTGTAGTCCACATAATTTCATGAAATTTAAGATCTCTTTAGGGGCTATTATGATATTTATATTATAAATGAACACAACTGTGTTGTGCATCTTCGCCAGTTGATGTGAACGCCAATAAACATGCATGAGATCAGGGTTTATTCATTTGGCTCATATTAAAGACGCATAAAATAGGGAGTCACATAGCTGACCTCACATCAACCTTACTTGAATACATAATTAATGTATGCAAATTATATGCCACACTAAGACAGGATACTATAAACTGACTGAATTGTTTGCACGTGGCTGATGTCATCTCTTTGGGTCTTTACACTGATTTCCAGGGAATGAATTGTGACCATCAACAGAGAGTATGTATAAGTGTAATGTGGAGTGCTAAAGCCCTGACAGCTGATCTACCACTTGTGATAGGTCGCAGCTGAGGCCAGGCTAAAATATTACCCTTAATCTTTTTTCCGCCCTGAACCAGATGTTCATTCAGACCACCACGCTGACTGTGTCTATGAGCTTGAGTGCCACGGTGTCCCTGGGCATGCTGTACATCCCCAAAGTCTATGTCATCATCTTCCACCCAGAGCAGAACGTTCAGAAGCGCAAGCGTAGCTTCAAAGCCGTGGCCCAGGCAGCCACTGTTTCCACTCATCTCTCGCAGAAATCCAACGACAAGCAGAATGGAGATACCAAAGTTGAACCTGATAGATCCCAATAAAGACCAGAAGGTAAAAGAAAATATTTTGTACCTGTATATCTTACCTGTACACTTATATATATATATATATATATACATACAGGTCCTTCTCAAAAAATTTGCATATTGTGATAAAGTTCATTATTTTCCATAATGTAATGATAAAAATTTAACTTTCATACATAATAGATTCATTGCACACCAACTGAAATAGTTCAGGTCTTTTATTGTTTTAATACTGATGATTTTGGCATACAGCTCATGAAAACCCAAAATTCCTATCTCAAAAAATTAGCATATTTCATCCGACCAATAAAAGAAGTGTTTTTAATACAAAAAAGTCAACCTTCAAATAATTATGTTCAGTTATGCACTCAATACTTGGCCGGGAATCCTTTTGCAGAAATGACTGCTTCAATGCGGCGTGGCATGGAGGCAATCAGCCTGTGGCACTGCTGAGGTGTTATGGAGGCCCAGGATGCTTCAATAGCGGCCTTAAGCTCATCCAGAGTGTTGGGTCTTGCGTCTCTCAACTTTCTCTTCACAATATCCCACAGATTCTCTATGTGGTTCAGGTCAGGAGAATTGGCAGGCTTTGGCAGGAATTGAGCACAGTAATACCATGGTCAGTAAACCATTTACCAGTGGTTTTGGCACTGTGAGCAGGTGCCAGGTCGTGCTGAAAAATGACATCTTCATCTCCATAAAGCTTTTCAGCAGATGGAAGCATGAAGTGCTACAAGTGCATTGACACTGCCCTTGATAAAACACAGTGGACTAACACCAGCAGCTGACATGGCACCCCAGACCATCACTGACTGTGGGTACTTGACACTGGACTTCAGGCATTTTGGCATTTCCTTCTCCCCAGTCTTCCTCCAGACTCTGGCACCTTGATTTCCGAATGACATGCAAAATTTGCTTTCATCCGAAAAAAGTACTTTGGACCACTGAGCAACAGTCCAGTGCTGCTTCACTGTAGCCCAGGTCAGGCGCTTCTGCCGCTGTTTCTGGTTCAAAAGTGGCTTGACCTGGGGAATGCGGCACCTGTAGCCCATTTCCTCCACACGACTGTGCACGGTGTCTCTGGATGTTTCTACTCCAAACTCAGTCCACTGCTTCCGCAGGTCCCCCAAGGTCTGGAATCGGTCCTTCTCCACAATCTTCCTCAGGGTCCGGTCACCTCTTCTCGTTGTGCAGCGTTTTTTTGCCACACCTTTCCTTCCCACAGACTTCCCACTGATGTGCCTTGATATAGCACTCTGGGAACAGCCTATTTGTTCAGAAATTTCTTTCTGTGTCTTACCCTCTTGCTTGAGGGTGTCAATGATGGCCTTCTGGACAGCAGTCAGATCGGCAGTCTTTCCCATGATTGCGGTTTTGAGTAATGAAACAGGCTGGGAGTTTTTAAAAGCCTCAGGAATCTTTTGCAGGTGTTTAGTGTTAATTAGTTGGTTCAGATGATTAGGTTAATAGCTCGTTTAGAGACCCTTTTCATGATATGCTAATTTTTTGAGATAGGAATTTTGGGTTTTCATGAGCTGTAAAATCATCAGTATTAAAACAATTAAAGACCTGAAATATTTCAGTTGGTGTGCAATGAATCTAAAATATATGAAAGTTTAATTTTTATCATTACATTATGGAAAATAATTAACTTTATCACAGTATGCTAATTTTTTGAGAAGGACCTGTATATATATATATATATATATATATATATATATATATATATATATATATATATATATATATATACATACATGTGTATATATTCACACACACAAACACACACACACACGCACGCATACACACACAAACACACACACATCAACCTTCTGTGATATATATATAAATATATATGTCTAAAATCTAAATTATTCAACCCCCTGAATAGAATCCCTCACAACAGCACAAATCTGCAAAAAAGATGTTGTCTCAAGCACACCTGATGCAATTAATCAAGGGCTTCATTAGTTGCACCAGGTGTGCCTGAGCTAGAACACATGAAATATCTGAAATGGCTAGGTTTTTTGAGTGTCACGTTTGATTGCATGTTAGAAATATGGCTAAGTCAAAAGAACGGTCCAAAAAGTTAAGAGAAAAAATCATCACCCTTCACAAACAAGGAACAGGATACAAAAAAATAGCGAAGGCACTAAATGTTTCTAGAACACCGTTGGAAGCATAGTTTGCAAATTCAAATTTAAAGGAAGAGTGGTTACACTACATGGACGAATTTAGAAAAACCCTCAAGTAACTGCAAAAGACCTGCAGAAAAACTTGGTGGCAACAGGCACTTAGTTTTCAGTTTGCACAGGCGCCTAAACACACGCCAGAACTCGTACATCACGACTGATCCAAAAGCATTAAAAAGTTGGCGCCACTTTACTCAAAAATCATATACATAAGCCACAGAAGTTTGGGGATTCTGTGTGGGAGTGATGAAACAAAACTGGAACTTTCCGGTCCTATGGATCAGCGGTATGTCTGGAGGAAGAAGAATTAAGTATATGCTGAAAAGAACACTCTGCCTACTGTTGAGCATGGTGGTGCTCAGTGATGCTCTGGGGCTGCTTTGTCACATGACTTGAACCCCATAGAAAAAGATCTGGTGGGATTTGAAGGCGGTTGCAGCACGCAAACCTCAAATTATTACTGAACTGAAGGCCATTGCTCATCAGGAATGGGATAAGATTCCTCAGAAACGCTGTCAGAAGCTGGTGTCTGGTTATACATCTAGTTTGCATCAGGTCATAACAGCAAAAGGGTGTTCTACTAAGTAGATGCTTGCCATGAATGCGATTGAATAATTTTGAGACTGCAGAAGTCATTAAAAAAAATCATTTTCAGTTGAATTTGGGGAAACCACTTGAAAAATTTGTTGTTTTTAACTATTCCAATTACTTTTTTATTTATTTGAGGGAAGAACAAAACACTAAACTTGGCAAAAAAAAGGTAAACTACAGCAACATGTTTTATTTTACTATGGAAAAAAGGCATATCAAATCCAAAAGCTCACAGGAAAAAAAACATATATTGACTACAACTTAATCAGTTATTATATTTATTATATTTCCTTGGTTCTCTCTTGTTTTTGCATGGGTTTTCATAATTTCTTTGAAAAAATTACGTCTGCACAGTTTGGCATGTTTCATTGCATTATTATAACTAAAACAATTGACTCCTAAGCAATATGCAATATGCCTAAAAAATGTAACTAATTTTTGATAATAATTAGTCTGGACATCATTTATTTGTTGTTTTTACAGACAAATTGCATTATATAACATATATGCTATCTATCTTCAGGTGACCAAGGCCTGTGTACATCCAGTCTGAGGAGAAAACTGCAGTCAAGACAAACTGCTGTTTGCTAAATCATTCATTTGGCAACCTCAAATGGACAAGGATCACCAGAGGATGTGCGGATTTGTAATATCTAATATTTGTAATATATATTTCTAATTCAACAAGAGAAGAGTCTGGCCGAGAATAACACTGAAATAATGAATTAATTTTACATTATGTACAGAAATGAGAGGATCCTTCTGATTCTTTTTGATGTGGAACTCTCACATCAGCTTTGAGATTTGAAATTTATTTGTCCCTTTGAATATTTCCCTTGTCACCACGGCATCACCAACCGAGTTGAAATGATAGATTTGTGAATTCATGATGAAGAAGAACAAAGTCACTGGAGAAAAACATTTCTTTCACCAGCATCTGATGTATCCAAACGGAATCGGATAAAACTTGAGTACATTAATAAGTCAGATTCAATTTCAGTGTCATCTCCATCCTTATCTTCTTAAGTACATATCATAAATGATGACAGAGCTGCAGAGACAATGTTGGGATCAAATATGTTTTAACAGTCCAGCCAGTAGAACGCTGATACATGGAGTTTTCATTCTCTTTGAACTCTTTGCTTTCGAAAATGTGCCATAACTTATGTTTCAGATGTTTCCGAATAAATGTTTTAAGTGTCTTGTGTGCAATCCTTATAATAGGCAATCCTGTATTCTAAATCATATTTATTAAAAATGATAGATTACCAAGAGAAAACAATGACAATCTGTAATAATTTAAAACAACAAAGTTTTGATTAGAGATGTTTAGTTTTATCATGTTTCCTTGAGCTCCCCAAGAAATACTGATTTTTAAACAAAATGTATGCTAATGATCAGTGTTTAATGATTGATTAAAATGAAATTAATAAAAAGTCGACTTTAGAGACTGACATTAAAATCCTTTTATTGTCACATGCAACTAGCATTCAGAGTAGTCACTTATATATTTTGCATTATAGCAAATGGGGAAAAAGACCGTGCATTAAGTACATTGTTTGATTAGTGGTCTTTGCAGTATTATTTCAAGAATATTAAATTAATATTAAATGATGATGACCATACAGTTACTGTAAACTCAGGTTCCAAGTTGGCTTACTTAGCCTTGATGAATTGTGCGTGTGTCTTGTTTTCATTTAAGACATAAAAGAAAAAACACTGTAATAAAAATGTATTGATTGAATGCATGTTGGGGAAAAAATGATTTAATAAAATCCTGAAAAATTATTATTGTAGTAATCATATGTTACTGTATAGAAATCAGTATGATTGTGAGTGTGTTTTGTTGTCATAGTTGTTGTAAGACAAAAACACATCCAATGGTCCATTTACCCCTGGGCTTTTCATCCGTTGTTCCATCATCTAAAATCACGTAAATGTCTCACTTAATATCTGTGAGGGGTGAAGTCTTAGAAAACCTTTTTAGATTCATAAAGTTACAAAATAATACTGAAGTAAGAATAATTGCTGATAAACTGTTGAATTATTGAAAATGTATGCACACCCCAGAGGTGTAACCTCTTTGGGTCATGGCCACATTATCACCTCAGGATGTGCAGTAACTTTCAATAATAAATCTGGAGTCAATTACTGACCATAATAACAACTCACACAAACTATTAGACTATTTTAAAGTGTCACTTTAGAATGGTGGTTTGTTTCTAAGCAATTATTGGTCATACAAAAAGAGAGACAGCATACTTTCTATACATTTTAATAGAAATTGTGCATCATTTTTATGGAATTTATGGTTTTTCTAGTTCTTTTCCCATAATAGCCTATGCTACAGATTATGGTAGTTTAAATAATGTGGCAAAGTGATAATGTGGTCAAAAAACCTGAAACTAATTCATAGTTATGCAGTTATATATCATCTGTGTTCAGCAATTTTGAAGAATGTCAAACATGTGGGACACTATTGCCACTTTAAAAATGGGTCAAATTTAGGCCTAACCTATATGTTCACCGATAAAACATTTTTAAATAGTTAAATATGTAAATTAGTTACTTTAAAAAAAAAATGTTGAGTATATATTGACTGTCACAAAAAAAATGTTTCTAATGTGCGGTATTCAATAACATTTTCTTTACTAAAAATGGGTCAAAAATCACCGTAAGTCTATCGAAGGGTTGATGTCTATGGTTGATGCGGTAGGGGGCAGTGCAAAGCAATAATATGACCCCATTTTGTCAACAAGAAGCAGAGCAGGCGTCGGAAGTGACGTGCAATCGCATTGTGGTTTGTTGATGTTTGTGTCAAACTCTCGGTCGTTCGTTGTTACGAAAGAAAAACCTCGAAACTGAAAGATTTGTGACGACCGTATTATTTCACCGACACCTCGTACTATGTCAGGACGGGGGTGACTATACATGCATCGAACAAACTGTTTATATACAAGTTTGAAAGCCCGTTTATTCGCCGTGTTGTAACACATAACAACACAAATCACCGCAAGCTGGCCAGCGATGACAATCCTCCCAAAGAAGAAACCGGCCCCTACAACCGGTGGCGGTGATCATACGGACGAAGCGGACAGACGAGGCGGCTCTGAGTCGCACCCTCATCCCCTCGCAGGACGATCGGGGTCCAGACCCAGGGCCTCTCCGCCGCCGTGGACATACCAGGCCACACCGCACACGTCCAGAGAGGAGAGGCGGATCGAGTCGAGCGCTCGCCCGCAACAGGCCTCCCCACAGCCCGGTGCCGCTGGAGCTCCGGTCGTGCAGTGCGAAGGGAGCTCGAACTCGGCTGTGGTCGCAGGTCGTGTCGAGTTACCCTGCGGCGCAGGTGGCGTTGGAAGCTGCTGCTCGGGACCCGGACTCAGCAAGCGGAGACGCCAGGCGGTCTGCTCCAGCGGTTTGACAGGTGGAGGAGGTAGAGTGGGAGGAGGAGGAGGAGGAGGGGGCGGTAGTCCAGTATCGGAACCCGAAGAGGGAGCTGGAGGCAACAACAGTGAGGATGAGTATGAGAATGCGGCCAGACTTCAGCTTGTGGACCCCGCCACGGTCGAGCAGGTTCTGGATATTGACAGTTTTCTTACTAGACTGCTTTCTGTGCCAGTTTGAATGACCCATCAAGCATGCTGAGAGCTAACTATATAATCATTTAGCCCAATAAAATTCAAATGTTTGAAACTGTGGCTTTAAGGGATAGTTTACCCAAATGCCATAATTTACGCACCTTCCAAACCTGTTTGACTTTTGGTTGTTTTGAGTCTTTTAAAGGGAAAGTTCACCCAAAAATGAAAATTCTGTCATCATTTACTCACCCTCATGTTGTTCCAAACCCGTAAGACTTACGTTTATCATCGGAACACAAATGAAGATCTTTTTGATGAAATCTGAGCTTTCTGTCCCTCCATTGACAGCTACGCAACTACCACTTTGACGGTTCAAAATGTTCATAAAGCGATCGTAAACTAATCCATATGAATTGCGCGATTTAGTCCAAATTGTCTGAAGACTCGACTCGCTTTATATGATGAACAGATTGAATTTAGGCTTTTATTCACATATAAAAATTGATCAGCAAACATAAACAGAAGCTCAACCGTAACTACTTGACGCGCAAGAACAAACCTCATTGGTTTTTGCAGAAGCTCAAACGTGCTGCGTAACACGAGAATGAACCTCATTGGTTCTCGCACGTCAAGCGTACATGCTTGAGCTTCTGTTTACCACAACTGATGTGTGGGTTGATGAATGTTTTTATATTTTAATAAACCGCTCAATTCATATGGATTAGTTGTGCGATCTCTTTATGAACTTTGAGACGTCAAAGTGTCAGTTGCATAGCTGTCAATGGAGGGACAGAAAGCTCTCAGATTTTTTCTGTCTTCATTTGTGTTCTGAAGACGAACGAAAGTCTTATGGGTTTAGAAATGACATGAGGGTGAGTTTAATTAATGACAGAATTTTCATTTTTGGATGAGCTATCTCTTTAATTATTACAGTTTTGGTTCATTGTTTATATCTTTACTCTATTGAAGTCTATATCTACCACATAAGAAAAAAATCATAATGACATACAGTCGTCTTAGTTTTTGACATAAATAAACTTTTTGTCACAATTATGACAAAAATCCAAAATAATGAGATGGAAAAAGTTGAAATTGTGACACAAAATCAACATAACCCTACATTAACCCCCTCAAAAAGTGAAAGTGAATGTTGACTGATGTTTTCATTTATTTTTCTGTGGAAAACAAATGATTTTAGAAAGTCATATGAGCTTGTAATGAGAATGAAATTTCCATTTTCCCATTCCTATTAGTCTTAAATTGTCCAAACACCTTTTGGAGACACTGTCTGTTTCGGAAATTGGAAAAATGTAATATGTATTCATTGTGCTATAATACACTTTTTCTTTCTTTCTTTCTTTCTTTCTTTCTTTCTTTCTTTTTTGACATACAGCAAGAAGAATGGTTCGAGAAAGCCTTAAGAGAAAAGAAAGGCTTTGAAATCAAAAAAATGAAGGAAGATGGAGCATGTCTTTTTAGAGCAGTTGGTAATATATATATTAATATATATATATACAAATATTTATATATAGCTTAAACTTATTTCATTTCGGTTATTTGCTAAGGCAGCATTTGAAATGTTAATCTAAGTTTTTTTTAGTGTAAGTTTTAGTTAATAATAACTATATATTTATGTGTCATTGATTTTTTTTATTTTTTTTAAGCTGATCAAGTATATGGGGACCAAGATATGCATGACGTGGTACGGAAGCAGTGTATGGATTACTTGGTAAGTCAGTTGAATATTCAAGAATAAATGATTTGCAATTTAAAAATAATTGGCTTTGAAATGTGAGTTTACCTCTTCTTTTAATTATTGACCGATGTGCCGTTTTCATTCATTGTTTATGCTTCAATTGCAGACGAAAAATGCGGATTACTTTTCGAGTTACGTCACAGAGGATTTCACCACATACATTAACAGAAAAAGGAAGAACAACTGCCATGGGAACCATATTGAGATGCAGGCCATGGCAGAAATGTACAACCGGCCGGTGGAGGTTTACCAGAATGGTGCAGGTTAGTTAATGTCTGTTGAATTATTGCCATCTAATAGGCTGTCTGTGGTATATGTTAGGATAGAAGAGGAAATATGTTTTTAATATTATTTGACAAATCCCGTTTTACAGAGCCAATTAATACGTTCCACGGCATCCAAGAGAACAACGATGAGCCGATACGTGTCAGTTACCACAAGAACATCCATTATAACTCTGTGGTGAATCCCCACAAGGCCAGTGTTGGGGTGGGGCTGGGCCTCCCCTCCTTTAAACCGGGGGTAGGTGTTGTAATTAAGATACATAAATACAAGAATTTATTTATATGAGGATTTTTCTCTGCTAATGTCTGTTAAACTGTCTCTATGTAGTACGCTGACCAGAGTCTCATGAAAAACGCTATTAAGACTTCTGAGGAGTCTTGGATTGAGCAGCAGATGCTGGAGGACAAGAAGAGAGCATCAGATTGGGAGGCCACCAATGAGGCCATCGAGGAACAGGTGGCCCGTGAGTCCTACTTGCAGTGGCTTCAGGACCAAGAGAAGCAAGCGAGACAAGTATGAAACCATCCCACGACCAAATCAAAGCAAGTTCAAACAAACAACTTTGACAGACTTTCCTCTCTGCTTTTCCATTCAGCCTCGTAAAGCTAGTGCCACCTGCAGCTCTGCCACAGCCGCCACGTCCAGTGGCTTTGAGGAGTGGGGATGCAGGTCCCCTCGCCAGCGCAGTTCCGCCCCCTCTCCAGAGCATCCAGGCACAGCTCACCCTGAACCCCCCGTCAAACCCCCCTCCCCAGCAGCAGCCTCACTGGTTCTTCCCAAACCCCCATCACCATGTGCCCCAGGTCTGTATATGAATGTTTTCTTTACTTGCGCTAATGCACACTTCTCGTTTACTAACCGGTTCTTTCTTGATTTCTTCTCAAGGTCCAAGTCATCAGTCTTCTGCCAACTCTTCCCTGGTGTCTCTCTACCCAACCCTGGGGTACAGGACACTGCAGGATATGTCACCTGCTGCCTTTGGTACGGCATTATACGCTTTAGTAGAAATGTTTGTTAACTTATAATTCATGTCTTTGTTAATTAGGTGGTTAATTTTTTTTTAGGTTTAACAGATTGGGAAGATGATGATGTTCTGGCTTCAGTTCTGGCTGCTTCACAACAAGAATACCTCGATAGCTTGAAGAAAAATGCAATGCACAGAGAATCTTCTCCAGACTGCAGTTGATATATTGGACAGCATAACTTGCAGCACAAACCATTGAACAGCTGCATTTCTTTATTTCAACACCATGCACTGTTTCATCCTCACCCCTCTTTATAAATACCACTGTATATGGATCTTTCCAAGTTTCTGATTTTTTTTTTGTTGCTAACCCATTTTCCTTCATTTCATTAAACTCAATGGACCTAGTTAGGTGCATGTTTAAATAAGCATTGTAAAATTAATATTAAAAATATAATCTCAACTGTTTATTATTATCAGGTGTTTTCATTATTTGAGCACAATGAATTATACTAATTAGTATATGAATGTTAAAAATGTTGTGATATTTTTCCCCCTAGTTTTTCTAATATAGACCAATGCAGCACAGCAAGCTGCAGGATACATATAGAAAATCAATAAACAATTAAAAATCATATGTTGATGTTTGTACACCGTCAAAAGCATTTAGTGAAACCTGAGATTTCTGTATTGAATATCTTAACTAATATCTCTACATACTATAACTCATGTCCCCAAACTGCTACAATAATTGGTAAAATAAAAGTTTGTAAAATGTATATATATATATTTTATATATGAAGTAAAACGAGGTGAAATCTCATATATATATATATATATATATATATATATATATATATATGTGTGTGTGTGTGTGTGTGTGTGTAACTGTACATATAATTATACATAGTAAATGACTGGATTATTTTTCACTGGTCGTCTCACACTTTTAAACATACTTGCATTGTTTTTCATTATGGTCCTCTATTTTGAAATATGTAAACCGGAAGTGGTTGTGGATATTTGTTTTGCAGTGTTTTTAACGTCAAGCTTCCTGGAGCACCGGTGGCGGCTGAGTCAGTTTCGCTGAGCAAAAAAGAAAGAAGATCTTGGTTTTTAATGATCGTTAATAATTTATTCCACCAGACATGAATGTGATTATGACGAGTAGTGAAATAGTTCACTCGAGGAGTAATTTATCGGGGAGATCATTAGCTTTTTCCATAAATAACGTAGATTAGCTTTCTGTCTGGTAATCTGGATAATAGTTCTATGATTTTAACCAGTTAATGTTATTTATCAAAGTCATTAATTGTTCTTAAACTATCTGCGGCAGAATACGTGCGTGACGGTGTTAAACTCCACGAGCCGTGCAGATATGGGATAACAGCAGTAATCAGATTAAACGTGTTAAACTTCACTATTGTACACGAGCCGGTACGAACCTTTATTATTTAAATGCTTTACTGATATTTTTGCCATTTGCTGGGTGTCATTAAGCCACTTTCTCAATTTAAATTCAGTTGTTTTGCATGTTGTCATGGATCCGAGCAGTCAACAGAGTGGGAATATGGAGGAAGTGAAGATATTTGATCCATCCATTCTTCCACAATGTCTTGATCAGATAGGTAATGTTTTGGGTGGTGCCGTTTTATTACTAGTTTAAACTTGTGTTATAGTGGGTAACATGCTGATGCAGACTTGATTCTACTCTCCAGATTTAGCTTATTCGGACAGTGATGTCCCATCAGAAAACCACTGTGTGAATGAAGATCACAGGATGCCTTCAGACCCAGAGGGGCTCTTGGACTCAGCAGACCCTACATCAGAGGAGAGCAACCAAGCGCAAGAGCCTTCAACAGATATGCAGAAGCTCCACATCGATGATGACAGGTCTCTGTGTACCGGTG
The DNA here is from genome assembly GCF_051911475.1 of Siphateles boraxobius. Classification (NCBI taxonomy): domain Eukaryota; kingdom Metazoa; phylum Chordata; class Actinopteri; order Cypriniformes; family Leuciscidae; genus Siphateles; species Siphateles boraxobius. The sequence continues at coordinate 24,838,151 of NW_027509141.1, forward strand.
GTTCAGAGACTGATTCTGGGAAAGCATCCGAGGACTCTGCATTAGTTGACAATGGCCATGATGACTCGAGTGAGTTTGTTGTAACTGTGTTAGCCCGAGGGAAAATGGAAGAGCAGGGAATGGGAATGAAAGGAGCCTCATCCCCTCTATGCGAGACTGGCACACCTCTGGGACCACCTTCGCACAGGAACGAGGATGTGACGGCGGAAAGTTGGAGACAGCACAGGAAGCATGTTTTTGTGTTGAGCGAGGCTGGGAAGCCCATTTATTCCCGATATGGAAGTGAGGAGGCTCTGTCCTCCACTATGGGAGTGATGATGGCGCTGGTGTCCTTCGTGCAAAGTGGAGACAACATCATCCGTTCAGTTTACTCCGGTAAGTTCTTTGTGACGTCGAACTGATGGAAAAGGGCATGCTTTATTATCTCATTTACTCGTAATCTTTCTCTTCTGTGAAAACAGACTGGAAATATTGATGACTCATCTTGCACTCAGGGGCGTATGCTAATCTTTGTCCAATCAGATGCTCTCTATAATGAGCAAGCTCCTCCATCTATCTCTGACTAGGAAATCATGGATCTTTAAGTTTTTTATTTAATTTCAATGATTTTTTTCATGTAGTTGAAATGTTGTTAGGTTTGAAACATGAACTGTTTTTTAGTGAGTAAAATGTGCAAAGTTTGTCAGACAAGACCAGTCTATCTTTTACTAAAAATCCTTTAAATTAAATTTCTTTTCAAGAAAAAATGTGACAAATATGCATACAATCAGTGTACATTTATCAAGTTATTTAGCTGTAGTTTTTAAAGAAAAAGCTTTTTTCTATTTATTATATTTTATATAAAAACACCACCGTGTTTTGTTTTTTAACGTTTTTGAAAGAACTCTTCCAAGGCTGCATTTATTTACCGGTAATCAAAAATACAGTGAAAACAGTAATATTTTACAATATTATTACAATTTAAAATATCTGTTTCCTATTTTAATACATATTAAATTGTAATTTATTCCTTTTGGCAAAGCTGCATTTTCAGCATCATTACTCCAGTCTTCAGTGTCACACGATCCTTCAGAAATCATTCCAACATGCTGATTTAGTGCTCAAGAAACATTTCTTCTCAATTCTCCTTCATTATCAATGTTAAAAAGAGTTTTGCTCCTGTTACTCTTACTGACCTCACACTTTTGAATGGTAGTGTGTATATTGTTCACATTTGTGAAAACGTAGCTGATGTCTATTAGATATACCAAAGAACAATGAATCATCTACCTAAATAATGACGAATCAACGGCTTAAATGACTTCATCTGGTTTCCTCTCTCCTGATAGACGAGCACACGGTTGTGTTCATGCAGCGGGGTCCTCTGGTGCTGGTGTCCGTCTCCAGCAGCCGTCAGTCAGAGCAGCAGCTCCGGAATGAACTTCTCTACGTCTACAACCAGATCGTCAGCATGCTCACGCAGGCCAGCATCACTCGCATCTTCGAGCACAAGAAAAACTACGACCTGCGTCGTCTGCTGGCGGGCTCGGAGAAGATTCTCGACGGCCTCCTTAACCTCGTGGACTCAGACCCCAGCCTCTTACTCTGCGCTGTGCACTGTCTCCCCTTGGCCTCGTCTCTCAGGGACTCCCTCAGTCAGATTCTCCAGAAGGCCATCACGCCCAACCTGGTCTTCTCCATCCTCATAGCCAAGAACCAGCTGCTCACCATAGTGCAAGAGAAGATGGTCATCGACGATGCCCGACTGGAACCTGCTGACCTCCACCTTCTGCTGAACCTCATCGGGGCGTCGTCCGCCTTCCAGGCCGGGGAGATCTGGACGCCCATCTGCCTGCCCAGTTTTAACCCTGACTGTTACTTTTATGCATACATCTCCTATCTGGATCCTCCTGAATGTACTGTTTGTCTGGTTCTTCTCTCCACTGATAAAGAGGCGTTTTATTCGGTAGCCGATTGTAAGAGGAAGATCGAGGAGGCTATGCAAGCGCAGAATGCGCTGAACGCCATATCGAAAGCTCACTCGTACAGCGTTAGTCAGGTGGGAGTGTCTGACCTCAGGCATTTCATGTACAAGCCCTTCGACGTGCCAGACAACCATCGGCAGCTGACGCAGTTCACCAGGTGAGTCGTTTGCGTTGAGGATTGAGAGTCTCATGAAACCTTTTGAGAGCATGTCCATCTCATATTTCATCGCAAAATAAATAAGAAATTATGTTTTTTACTTTAATGGTACTAAAACGAGGCTTAAATTTCTTAAAGGCATAGTTCACCCAAAAATGAAAATTCTGTCATCATTTACCTCCCTTCAAGTTGTTTCAAACCTGTATGAATTTCTTTCATCTACTGAACACAAAAGAGGATATTTTGAAGAAAATGTCGATAACCCAAACAGTTGATGGACCCCATTGACTTCCATAGCATTATTTTTCCATACTATGCATGTCAATGGGGTCCATCAACTGTTGGGGTTACATTCAATATTTTGGGTGAACTATCCCTTTAAGATCTGCATTTTCATGAGAGTTTAGGCAAGGCAAGTTTATTTATATAGCACATTTCATACACTATGGCAATTCAAAATAATCACAAAATAAAAGCAAGGAAAATTAAAACGGTTATAAAAGAAATTAAAAGAGATATATTATACAGTTATAAAATGAATTAAAAGAGTAAAAAGATGATGCATAGATAAACTTCTCATCTTGCAAAACTCCAGTGTATCATATTTTTTCATTTTGAGTTCAGTTTAGAATAAAAAGGAGGATGCAAAATAAAGTACAGTGTAATCAGTTGGACGAACAGTGGCACAGTACTCATTCAGTAAATGCACAGCTAAACCGATGCGTTTTGAGTCTGGATTTGAATGTGACTACTGTAGGAGCACATCTGATCTCTTCTGGAAGCTGGTTCCAGCTGCAGCTGGCATATTAGCTAAAAGCGGACTCACCATGCTTAGAGTGAACCCTTGGTATTTCTAGCTGATGTGATCCTAATGATCTGAGCGATCTGTTATTTTTATATTTAGTGAGCATATCTGCAGTGTATTTGAGGTCCTAGGCCATTGAGTGATTTATATAGCAGTAATAATACTTTAAAATCAATCCTAAATGTAACTGGCAGCCAATGTAAAGACCTGAGGACTTGTGTGATATGATATACTGGTGCAGCGTTCTGTATGAGCTGCAACTGTCTTATGGTCTTTTTGGGAAGGCCAGTGAGGAGTCCATTACAATAATCCACCCTGCTGGTGATGAAAGCATGCACAAGTTTCTCTAAGTCTTGTCTGGAAACAAAGCATCTAATTCTTGCAATATTTTTGAGATGATAGTATGCTGATTTAGTTATTGCTTTGACATGACTACTGAAACTAAGGTCTGACTCCAGAATCACACCGAGATTCCTGACTTGATTTTTAGTTGTTTGACCCCCAGCGTCAAGCTATGCGTTCACCTTGAGAACTTCATCTTTTTTTCTAAACGCAATGACTTCGGTTTTGTCTTTGTTTAACTGAATAAAGTTTTGCCACATCTAACTGTTGACTTAATCAATGCATTGGCACATGGAGTCAATGGGGCTGTAATTGTTAGGCGATAGGGCTAAGTAGAGCTGTGTGTCGTCTGCATAGCTGTGGTAAGCAATTTGTTTCTTTTTCATTATTTGGCTCATTGAGAGCATGTACAGGTTGAATAGGAGTGGCGCAATAATTGAGACAAAATCAGAGAAAGTAACTTTCTGAGGATTTGGTCTGATCTGTCTTACTTCAGTGCCACACGAGGATGTGCTGATCACCTTTCTGATATTATTAATTTTCTCAGAGAAAAAGGAAGCAAACTCACTGCACTTGCTATCTGAGAGCATTTCACTGGGAATCTGGCTTGGAGGGTTTGTTAGACTTTCTACAGTAGCAAAAAGAGTGCATGTGTTATTTATTTTTCTGTATATAATATTTGAGAAGAAAGTCTGTCTAGCTTTGCCTAGTTCCACATTGAAAGCATGAAGGCTGTCTTTATAGATGTTATAATGGATTACAAGTGTCTTCCGCCACATGCGCTCAGCTTTTCTGCATTGTCTTTTCATATTTTGCACTGCTGCTGAGTTTCTCCTAGGTGTTTTATGTTTACCACATTTGTTCCTCTAATTCTCATTAACATGCTGCAGAAAAGTCTCATTATTATTTTTATATTTGTGGCTGATAAATGCAGATATTAAAATTCTATTCTATTTTGTCAGAATATAAAACAAAAAATAACACAAAGTGCATTATTGTAATGTTACATAAAATGTATTTTTTTTCCTTCATGTAAGATATAATAGCTTTTATTTTCTCCTTTAGATATTTGGGTAAAATGTGACCTGAACTACTTCCTTTTTTTATATATATATGGTTGATATGATTAACTCATATTTTACTGATTGTTAGCTAGAACTAGAACTATTAAAAATGGTTTATTAATTGAAATAAAGATAAATTAAATAAAAATCAATAATACATCCAAATGCCTTGGTAACTACCTGAAATAAAATAAGTTGAAGTTGAAGTACTAAAATTACTTAAACTAAAACTGAAATAAAAATTAATTGAAGCTAAAAATGAAAACTGAAAATATAAAAATAAAAGCTATTCAAAATATGGATACATGCTATATTATATAAACGATACATAAATAACTACTTGTTTTCAATTGGCAACTTTTTAAAATTGATTTAGTCAAACACTTCGCAAACGAGAAAAAGCCTTTCCCTAATGCTGACATCAGATTTGTCCTCAGCATCTCCACAAATATCTTTTCAACAGTATCCCTGAGCTTAATATTTTCACTGTAAACCTCACATATTTCCCAAATTAATTTCACTGAGGACAGAAATCGAAAGCACGCTTTCTTCATTTATCCTATTGTTTGATTCCAAATGCATTGGCTTTTATTGAGAGCGCTCTGTTTGTCATGAGATGTTCTTTACAATGTAGGACCACTAATATGAGATCTAAAAGCACAAAGACACCATTGTTTTTCTCTGACTCATGGCTTCTCTGCGCAGCCCAGAGATGGAGGCCCCTTACGGCAGTGAGGAGGAGGAGATGAGACTCCTGGACCTGTACAGAGACATGCACAGCCGGATCCACAGCACCTCACGCCCCCTCAAGCTCATCTACCACGTGGCCGAACGCGAGACTCTGCTGGCCTGGGTATGTGAACAGTAACTGCTGTCACACGCATCTGTTCTCAGTACTCTGAGAGCAAAACATGTTGATGTTGTGCTTTCCACCTTGCCTGGTGCTTTCACACGCTCTCCGGCAAGACCTTGAAAGATCGAGTTACCTTTAAGGCCTCCGAGCGGCAGTCAAAATTTGCAAATGCAGATTATGCAAATTAGGATCCTGACCTTTCTCCAAATGGAGTCGCGATGTGATTGATTATTTGGCTGCGTCCTTGAAAATATTCTCAGGTTAATTACGAGTTGCCCAAAGCAAGTGAATTCAATTTCTCATTCCAGGTCACGAGTAAATTTGAGTTGTACACGTGCTTCAGCCCCCTTGTCACGAAAACCTGTGCCATCAACGCCATCACCAAACTGCTGCGCTGGATCAAGAAGGAGGAAGACCGTCTGTTTATCCGATACCCTCCGAAATACTCCACAACCCCCAACCCCAGTAAGAGCTCTAAAGGAGGTAAGAGTCAAACTGATTTCTTGGTCTTTTACAAGATTACCTCCATCTTACTGACCATTTGCATTGATTTGGTTTCAGATGGACACTGATCACACCGATCCGCAGCGATTCAATCGCTAAAATGACAGGACGTGCATCTCTGCATTCTTAACTCAGTTTAGTAATACAATGGTGATGATTCAACCAAATGGCATAAATAATCCACCGTGGGTAAATAAGTTATGTAAAGCTGCTGTTTGCTTGTTTGTCCATTTGACAGGACTGGACAGACTGGATCTAATTTTATACATTTAAGTAAAAAAAAAACTACAACATATTTTGTGAAAATTATAAACACCAGAAACAACTTTATTTAGTAAAGGGTCCAATAAAATGTGGATTTTTTTTCTTCAGACAATGGCTGATTATTGAAGCTGTAACTGAATTGGTTTACTTTACAGTAAAGTTTTTTTGGTCATGTAATTGCAATTTTGATTAGGAACTGTTAATGCGATAAACTGAAATGATCAAATTCATTGTATTTGTGGTGTATTCTTTTAGAGGTTCATTTTGACTTTGTCTTATATGGTTTTGCATTTGAAACCGAACAGACCAAACCATGCTCCATTTTAATTAAAGAGTATAACATGAGCTGAAACATATCAGATCATAAAATTCAGTCTTAACTATGGGATTAATGTTCTTTCATTTCTGTTTTCAGTTAGGTTACTGCACAGCATGTGCAGTTTAATATTGTTTATGAGTTTTTGTTTCCTCAGTTTAATGTTGTATATGAGTTTTTTTTCCTGTTGGATTTGCCAGTCATGAATTGTGACATTTACTTTTCTGGCATGTGCACTATGACGTAATCAAATCATAAGATCAAGATCACCATAAAATGTAGGTTAAAACCACTGGACATAATAGGAAAAATACTCAGTGTATGACAATATACTTGCAATTTTCTCAAGTTTGCTTTTCTGGAAAAAAAACATTTGTATTCAAGAGGAATAATATATTGGTGCTGTAATAAATCTGAGGTTGCTCAACTACATCTTGTATTTTGAAATCTTATTTACTGATATGATTGCTAAATTTAGAACGGGTAATAGATCAAGAGATATTGCTCAAGTTCAACTTGAGCAATAAACAGATTAAAGATACAGAAACACATCAGCTCAACAGTGTTTTTATTTCTCGTTTGAGAAAATACTGTTTCAGACATTTTTTGTTTGGTACTATTAGCTTTTCACAGGTTTAAAAAAAAAAACACATTTCTCTTTTACTCTGCGTACATGATCTAAGAGACTACTTAATATTTTATACTATAATGTTCTCTCACTTTAGACCACTAAGGAACAATTGCATTAAAGTAGTAATGCTTCCTGAACAATATAAAGCTCTGTAGAGCTGTTAAATTAAACCTTCTCAATTACTATTAAATAACTTTTCCATAACTCCGAATAAATTAAAATGACGTACAAAGTTTGTCATTAATTTCAGATTTTAAAAACACATCTGTGCATATTTTCTACATACATGCATTTATATTTACAGTGATCTCCACCCACAATTACAAGCTTGTTGACAGACACATCCTTTCTTTAAAATAAATGGGCACATATTAACTTAAAAATGACAAAAGATAGGAGCTGGGTGTTAGTGCCAAAGAACTGAATAACATGAAGTGGCATCTTACAGTAGGTAAAACAGCTATGGTAGTCAAGTTTTAGAAAGAGAACAGATCTGATAAAGACGAAAAGCATATATGATCACGCTAGAATGATTAACCAGAAAATCTAAGGGCAATAGGACTTTTTTTGTGCACATGCATTTCCTCAGTCCAGAAATATATCCAAGTAAACTATTACAAAATGCATTCTAGCACAAAGTTCCTGAGTCGCACTGCCCGAACACCCTGGTGCATTGGCAACATAAGTGATACCATCACCTCACATTCAATAAAAATGCCAAAAATGGAACGAGTGGCAAAACATTTTCAACATACAAAAATAAGTGCAAATAGAACAAATGAATTTAAAACATTCTTAGAAATCTTGGTTGATTGAGAACATTAAAAGTGAATAAAACCAGGTTTTGATTTATGATGTGCCTTGAGTTTTTGATGGTAGGAAAACCGGACAGAAGACAAAAATGATCTTATAAATCTGCCTTCCACTGGTATAAAAACCAATAAACATCTGAATGTTATGAGCGTACCTTCACTGGTATCTTACAGTCAGTTTAGACATACATTTAACAGAAGTCTTTTATATAAAATTTGAGGGGTTAAAAGTTGAGTTTTCCTGCACATGGCTCAGGTGTGTCATCGCCCTGTCGTACGCCATGTGCACTGACTTCCGCACATTTGGTTTCTTGCCCTCCATCAGACGCAGTCTGTCTACGGTGTCGTCAATGCCCATGTGATGGAGTTTGTCCAATGGTAGCCACTGCCTTAATAGCCAAAAAATGACATGAATAGGCTTAAAACAAGCTTGCAGGTTTGAAATTATATTCCATTAAATGTATTTCACCTTACCAGGTTCTTTTTGTATCGAAAAACAGCACAAGAAAGAGCTTCTCCTCCGTCTCCTCTTGTCTGCGTGTACCCAGATCCAAAACGTCTATAGGAGGCACTGGGATGGGAATGCCGTTGTGAAGAATTCCTTCCCGGGGCATGTTAGGATCGACAACCTGTTGAAAAACATTATTAGTTTAGGCTTGGCTAAATATACTAACTTATAGATTCAAGTGTCTCGTGAAGACTCACAAGCATAAGCGCAACCGCATGTGATCCTTACCATTGCAGGGTATGAGGGGTACCCACGACATTTTGCCCAAACCAAGGTTAGAGGTTCCATCTCGTCATAATTTTGAGAAGTGTCTCTGCCTACAAAAGTAAAGACAAAATAACGATAGAACAAAACAAATAAAAAAAACAACAAAATAGTTCCTTTAAGGTATTTGTTGGACCCACTTGTATTAGTAACTTCATTCTCCTCCTCACCAACAGGAACTTTACTGAGAGCTGGTTTACCACGACTGCGTTTTGGAGGTGAGGAACTGCAGAAAACATTAGCAGACAAATGGTTTTAAATTACTTTCTGTGTAATAGGCACCTTGAACACCTGGTATTGACGTCTGTGTCAGGTGATGCAATCTCAAGTGGTCAGTGCTAAATACAGGTGTAAAAACAGGTCATATAACCAGGTTTCCATCCATATACTTATGGTAATTTTTGGGATATTGCATGAAAAATATAAACAAAAAAAACAAAAATTAAAATTCTGTTTTATTCAGTGAGAAAACATGCACAAACTCAAATACATAAAAATGTAATTTAATTTATAAACTACAAATTAAATTCATAAATAAATAGTATGCAATTTAAGATTAGCAAAAACATCTGGATATTGCTAAAACATTTTTGCCACTTCCGGGGAACAATTATATTTGAAATCCAAATGTTTGTAAAGAGATTAAATCGCACAAGTATATTTTGCTCTGGGGTGAACTTTTTTTTGCACTTTCTCATCATGCAGTGACACACCGGGCCTGTTTACACCTGGTCACTTCATGCGTTTTCTCTGATCGGATGGCTATCCGATCGGGAAAAGACCAGGTGTAAATACCCTCCGAAACGTTTTCAAGACGGATTTAAATCCGATCAGGAGGTGGTTTGAGATGCATTCCAAACGAAACTGGACAAGTCTAAATGCATCTGTTTGTTGAAGCCACATTTGTTAATTTTACTCCTCCCAAAATGTAAAAGAAAAAAGTGTGTGAGAGCATGTTGATATGATATGACAGCGCTACTGCAACACACATCGCCACAGATGAGTAGCCTAATATCTCTTCAGAAAGCCGACGCGCAGTGCCGCAAATAAAACTGAAAGTAAGTCGCAGATGCTCAACACACACAATCATCTTCATTAAAAGTAGTGAGACTAAATGATCTTACCAGTGCTGATGCCGCTCTCTCTCCTGTTGCAGTCTTTGATCTTGAAATTAGCTGATGATAAATAAAATGCAGCTCATATCTTGCTTTCGATGACGTGAACTTCGTTAAATTTGCATATAGCGCGGGAATTGAAGATCGGATTTATATTCGTTTTGCGGAGACACATTTATGTGACCAAGTGTAAATGGAATGGTTTTAACAAATCAGATAGCTATCCGATCAGTAAAAACACATGAGGTGACCAGGTGTAAACAGGCCCACTGATCCCACGAGCCAAGTGTAAACAGGGAACCTAGCATTTAAAGCACTCAGTGCTGACAGCATCCATTACCTGTGTGTTGGGAAGGTGGGAGAGCAGCTTTCTGAATCGGATGAGTGGCTGCTGTGTCTCTTGAGTCCATTTGCGAAGCCTAAATAAAGAGCATTAGAGCGCTTTAGCATATTAAACACATTGCGATGAACAGCACTTAAATCACTGGTCAATAAACTTGAGTAATCGTCTTAGTAATCCAGTACCATTCTCTTCTGGCCGAGAGTGGGCCTTTTCACCTTCGTTGTCCGAGCATGTACTCAGTCCTCTGGATCTCAGCTGGTGAGGGGACGGAGAGGGTGATTTTGGGGCTGGTGGTGCTGGCAATAACTTGGCTGGTGCGGTCTGCTGTGGCGATGCATCATTTTCGCCTTTGCTGACTCCATTTTGCAATAAAACAGGCTTGTCCTTTGTCGGTCTGGCTCCGTTTTTTGCTTTCTTGAAGAGGATTGATGTCCGACGACCCACACCCATCTTGGGTGAATCAGATGGACTCTCTGCGGAGGAAACCCTGCTCACAGCATCCTCCTGAGGGCTGGTGTCCTTCTCTTTTGTGTGGAAGTTCTCATCTTCTTCTAAAGTCTTATCGTGATTTTCTCTCAGGCCTCTTTCTTTTCCTTTCGCCCTCTGTTTTCTGCTGCCAGGTTTATTTGACTGCGCTGGAGTGGTGGTCCGTCCCGTCTCAAGGAAGAACATAGGCGGGTTTGGTGGGGAATCTCCAGGTAAAGGTGAAGAGGCTGGACAAATGGGTTTTTGCACTTTCTGCAATGTTGATTTTTTTGGGTCTTCAACCGTGGAAAGAAATTAATGGTTAACTTAAACTTGTATATAACTTATAAAGAAGTTTGAATTAAAAACGAAATAATTATTCATCACTTGATGGTTGTAAGTCTTCTGCCAAGGTCTATTTTGCCTCTGTCCAAAAATTACTTTTTTTTTTTTTTACTGTTTAAAATAACAAATAGTAACCATTATTGTTAATAACTAAAAAAAATTTTTTTAATGTCAATTGAAATAAAGCTAAAATAAAATAAAATATATGAATAACGAAAAACTAACTTAAAATGTAAAAAAAGAAATGTTAGCAACTAACTGAAATTAAGTTTAAGTTGAAGTACCTGAAGTTGAAGTTACCTGTATTGGAGGTTATGTAATCCATCCTCTCCTCACTCTTTCCCTCTTTGCTCTTCTTCCCTTTAATTCTTCCATTCAGCAGTCGTGGGTTGCGGTCCTGGTGGCTGATCTTGTGACGGAGGCTGTTAATTTCTCTGCGCAGCAGGCGCATGCGTTTTGTACGACCCCCGCTGGTCCGCATAGACGCCACCAGATCCAGTTTGTCCAGCAGGGTTTTCAGCTGGTCCTCAGGACACATGTGCACACGATTTTCAGGGTCCAAGAGCAAGTCAACTGTAAATCATTCGATGGAATATATATATTTTTTGATTAAAATCGGGCATAGCAACAGAAGAATCATGATCTACTTTTATTGTGTTTTTTTGTCCTGTTTGAAACTTTAAAATGACATGAGGGGGAGTTGATAATGAGAGCATTTACATTTTCTAAGCATCAGAAAGATTAATCTTGTAATTTAAAGGATTAGTCCACCCACAAAATATAATTTCTGTCATTAATTACTCACCCTCATGTTGTTCCAAACCCGTAATACCTTCGTTCATCTTCACGACGCAAATAAAGATATTTTTTAATGAAATCCGAGCTCTTTCTGACCCGCCATAGACTACAATGTTATTACTACTTTCAAGGCCCAGAAAGTTAGTAAAGACATTCATTTTTAAAAATTAAACGTCAAAAAATATTTACTATAAATCTAAACTTTTTGTGTGCAAAAAACTTAAAATAAAGACTTTATTCAACAATTTCTTCTCTTCTGTGTCAAGTCTCTGACGCTGTTCACATGAGGACCACGATACACGAGTGTGGTGCTGACGCAAGAGCCGGCCAATAGACAGCGTTCTGACATATAACCCGGAACAGTGTCGGAGACTGACACAGAAGAGAAGAAACTGTTGAAGTCTTTATTTTTAGTTCTTTTGCACACAAAAAGTATTATTGTCGCTTTATTACATTAGGTTGAACCACTGTAGTCACATGGACTATTTTAACGATGTCTTTACCTTTCTGAGCCTTGAAAGTAGTAATAACATTGCAGTCAATGGGAGGGTCAGAAAGCTCTTGGATTTCATCAAAAATATCTACATTTGTATTTCGAAGATGAATGAAGATCTTACGGGTTTGGAACCACATAAGGGTGAGTAATTAATGACAGAAATTTCATTTTCGGGTGAACTCTCTCTTTAAGACTGTACATTGTTTTGGTGACTGTTCACATTGGAAAGCTGCACACCTTCATCCCACCATGAGACTGTGGCATTGTGTGCGCTGGGCTTGTCTGGCAGGTGCATGCCTGTGCTGGGATCAAGACCAATGCTGAGAGCCTGATGTTGGGCATGTCTCAGGACAGCTCCGCCCACCTCTTGGAGTTGCATGGCAGCTTTATGGAACATTGTGTCATTGGAGTTGTACCTCAGACAGTTGGATATCATGAGATTGAAATCATTCTCCAAGTCAGCCACAGATGAGTATTTATGGGCCTCCAGTTTGTCATGCATTGTAGAGAAGTCCATCGGCTCACAAACAAACTCCAGATAATCTGGAACCTGGGAAAACAATAAAGAATATGGAAAGAATTATTAAAAATAAAAAGGTCAATCTACTATGTAGTCAGTAATATTCTCAGCGGGAAGTCCACCCAGACTATGAAAACTAAGCTGCAAAAATGGGTCATTTAGAAACCATCATGGTATTGACATAAAAATGAGCATATTAAAATATGACTGGCCACATGTGTACATCAATGGCATTAAAAATGAGTAAGCTGGTCCACCCTGATGAACGAGTCTGAACTACGCCACGGTTTGAATGGTTAGTATAGTCCAGTTAGCCCTTATGATAATAACATATTTTTCTAATCAATATTTATAAAAATTTCAAAATGTTAAATTAATTTTTATACAATATATTTACAGACTGTTAGTTTATGTTAGTTAATGGATTAATTGATATCAACAAATGAGACCTTATTGTAAAGTGTTACCAAGTTTTTTTTTGCAAACAGCAAAAAGGGGAGTTTTAAAGGGCCCATTTCCTTACCTCCTTCAAATTGACAGGTGTGGTGAAAATATGATCTATGTCTTTCTCCTTCAGCTGTTCCAGTGTAGAGCGCAGAAACACCAGCGCAGGGGTGAGCTGCAGCTCCAGTGTAGCCTGCTGAAGTTTCATCTGGTGAGAGAAGAGCCAAATTAAATCCATTCTGTGAATTAGTAATTACCGCATGCCTGTTCTCAATAAGTGATGGTTTTCAGAGAACAGGGTCTAGAGAATGTAACAAAAGAACATTAGACATGAGGGGATCTGTCACCTGTTCTCTTTTAAGTCTCTCCCTCTTTCGTATGAGCTCAATAAGAAGTCGAGCTTTTTCCAGGTCCTGTCGAAGCTTCTGCCAATACTTTAGCTCTTCCCTGACAGCCTGCAACTTTGCGTCTGGCTCTCTCTAAAAAGTCATTTAAAAAAAAAAAAATCTGTAAATACAATGCACATACAAGCAATATCTGGTCATTTAACACACAACAACTCAAGTGATCATTTTGTCATTTTTCTGCTCTGATTTTGGGAGAAAAACGTGCAGAATTCAAACATAGTTAAATGTGTTACTCATAGCTTAAACGTGCCATAATTCAATATACATGGAATAATCAAATTATTCATCATGTTTAATAAACAAACATGGGGCAGGGAAAAGTGTGAATGCTAAGCGATGCAAAATTTGTAGCAATCTGCAGTTTTCTGCTGTCGTAGATTCTGTGTGAGCTTGGTTATTAAGAGTTGTAGTATAAGTTATCACACTTTTTACTGTGAACAACAGCGTAATGTGTTACAGCACACTAACCTGCTCAGATTTCTGAGTCTGTAGATGAGAATGGAGCCGGCGGATGAGTGGCACTCCGTTACGAAAGTGACGCTTCAGCAGCCAGTAATTGTGGAGTCTCTGCATAAACTGATTTTTCCTTTCAACAGAGACCCCTGTGCAAATCTTGTTGAGCCTATTCAAAAAATATGAAACAAGGCCCAACTGTTAAATTCAACATGAAACATTCAGAATTCTTATTTTTCTTTTGTAAAGTGACACATTTCTGAGTAAAAACAGGATATTTAATAAACTGATCAAATTATTTTTTTATTTTTGAAAGAAGTTATTTATGCTCATTATAAAAATTTAGCTACATTTATTTAATCAAAAAAGCAGTAAAAAACAGTAATACTGTGATATATTATTACAATTTACTAATTTACTATATATTTAAATTTGTAATTTATTCCTGTGATGGCAAAGCAGAATTTTCAGTCTTCAGTGTCACATGATCCTTCAGAAATCATTCCAAAATACTGATCTGGTAGTAACATTTCTAATCATAATAATAATCAATGTTGAAAACAGTTGTTTTTTCAATTTTTATAAAATTTTTAAGTATTCTTTGATGAAAAGAACTTTTCAAAGAACAGTATTTATTTGAAATAGTAATCATGTTACAATGTAAAACTCAATAAAATGCATCCTTACTGACTGAATAGAAGTATAATTTTTTTTTTAAAAGTCTTATTGAGCCCAAACTTCTACAACAGTATCCTAAATGGTAAACATAACTTTCACTGGAAGTCACTTCCACACTGAAGATGAGGTGAAATACTTATACATGCTTACAACAAGGTAAGATCAAAAGAACTGACATAACCGACAAAAGAGCAGACGTAAACATTTACCTGAAGGAGGGGATCTGCGGCACCAGCAGGAGGGGTACTCCTGTCTTCCGCGAAGTCCCGGCTGGATTCTTCTGCGTTTTCTTCTGTTGTGCGGCTGAACCTTTTTTCCGTCCATTCTGGTTCTGCTGCAGCGGAGGGCCTAATGTGTATGACCTCTGACCTCTGTTACCCCTGCCCCCGACTAACCCATTGTCTTCATCCCCCTCATTGCCCGTACCAGAGGGCGAGTGGTTCTCGCAATAAGCAGTTTTCTTCACAGTAAAAGTGGTGCCGTGCACACCGGTTTCCCGCACAGGGTCGATTTTCATATAAAGACCGGCTCTCTGGGCACAAGTGACGTGAAACGCCCTGTAGCAGTTTGCTTTGTGGCACTGAATAGACGCCCCCCTGCCTTTCTGTTTGCACAGGTAACAGGTGAGCTTCCATCGTGCAGGAGGAATGTTTTTCACTCCCTCCACGGGCTCTAGGAACACAGTGTTGGCAAAGCACAATTCAGGGATCCATATGGCACAGATGACGTGGGCCCAACTTCCGTCGCTAGTTTGTTTGAATGCACCTCCCCGATTAGGGCAGAGGACACAATCGACGGGTCGCGACGGGGATTGCAGACAGCGCCTGCACAGCCATTGGCCCTCGGGGATGTAAGGCACCCCGTAACATTCCTGGTGCACTGCGAGATTGCAGATGTCGCAGAACAGGATGACGTTGCTGTTGAGACACTCGTCGTCAAGGCAAACGCAACAGTAGGCATCCTCGTCGATGGTGCTCTGGGACAGCGCCTGGCTGCGGGACTCCAAAATGGACTCTCTCTCAAGTCGGTCAATCAGTAACTCAAAAGTATCAGGGGGGACGGAAGCGTGGCCATCGGACACTCGCTTCTGATTCACCATCTCTAGCCAAGCCATGTCCTCCTCGTCCATGTCATACTCGGCCTCATTGTCCAACTCCTCCCCTGACTTCTCTATGTAGCGGTAATAAGCCGAAGGAAGAGGAGGGGCTTCTGAGGCCATGAAAGTGTCCACCGTGCGAAAAGTAGGCTTTGGCAGGGGGATTTGTGAATGAGCAACCTGACTTTGCAAGCCATTCTGAGAGCCAGATCTCTTTTTGGCTGCGTGTTTGCCATCTTTCCGCTTGCTTTTAGACACAGTTTGTTTGTTTCCCAGTCTTTCCTCGCTGTTCTCTTTGTTACTGTTGCACTCCGTCAGATCCTGAGCCAGCATTTCGTCCTCCGTTACGACGGAGAGCTGGTCGTAAATGTTGATCCGGTGAAGCCTTCCCTCCAGCTCAATCTCCACCATTTTCTGAGCCTGCGCATACGTAAGAGTGTCTCTGGTCATTGAGAAGTTCAGTCTGCATGGAGAAGGTGGACAGAATAGAGCGTCCATGTCGGCATGGCTGGATGGACCAACTTGACCCTGATCCTCTCCTCTGCCAAAGCCTCCAGCCCTGGATTGGCCAACTCGTTTCTTTAACTTTCTCATTGAAGTTATCCTCTACATATATGTTAAAATATGAATGGACATAGGTACCTGTAAGAACAGAAATATACATTACCAATATTGACCAGATATTGCTGAAAAAACTTGTCAAGACAAGAAGACACTACAGGCAAAACCATTGTTTTTTCATGCACTGGTCAATTTTGAGATTTTGGGGTATTTCACAATGCACTTGAGCCACAAATCTACAACTTAGTAGCACCAAAATTTCCAGTTTTATTCCAATGAATATTATGAAGGTTGTTATGGAGGGGCTTCTTCGTATATAATTGGTCTGGTTTATAACACTTTATTCCTAAAAACAGATTTTTTTTAAATTTATGGACTAAGAAGAGGTAAAACTATAAATGAGGCTATCCAAAGTCCCCTCTGTAAAAACTCTTAACGTCCAAATGAAAAAATCTAATTATCAATGATTTCTGTTCTAAAAATGTATGCATATTTAAACATATCATTTCAGAAAACTTGCAACACAAAACATTTGTGATTAATCAATGGGGAGGATATGGTGAAATCTATTAGTTAAATCCGTTTTCCCTTTTCACCTGTTGTCTTACCATAAAACACATCTTAGACCAAAAAACTATCTATCAGCACATTTGAATAAAAACATCACAATCAAATGTAGCAGCGACTCCACTCCTTCATAATGTGTTTGCTGTCATATAAAAAGTAAAAATAAACGCTTCATTAAGATCAATAAACATCTAATAACTACTAAATAAGGGGTTTCTCAAATTAACAGATACACATCTTATACAGTGTCCATGTCGCTCAATTTGTAACGTTGGTAATAAATGTATATCAGGCGAACCAATAGCATGTCGTGATCATATCACGTGAATAATTCGAGCCAATCACCGGGCAGACCTTCATTTTTTCCTCGACCCAGTTGACGTAGTTCGGTTGCAGAGCGCTAAATACCAATCCTGAAGCGAGACAGACGAGTCAGTCAGCCATTTTAGCAGGGCTGATGGACAGTTTCTACCTCGATTGTTTTTCCTGATAACAAACTCTGACGGTGCACTACGCCTTGTTTTCACTTTGTCAACAAAACGACAAATAATTGCATATGACGCTATAGCTCCGTTGCATGCTATGCCGTGTGTATATGCAGAGAATAAAACACTTGTATGTAATAAAGCGCCGTGTACAGTCAGCCAAGGCAGAGCTAGTAAATGAGCGCCTTCCAGTGCTGGAGCCATATTTGGAGAGTCCAAGAAAGCAACCGCAGCGTTACAACCTGCCCCCGCGACATTACTGTTTACAGAAAGCAGTGCAGAATAAATCAGCAAACTTACTCTTTTATCGATCGCTCGAAACGACAGGGAATGCCGGTCATATCCAGGGGCGACAGCGTCCTCTTCTGTAACAAGACGGGCTTCCTCAACCCTCCATTGATGAGACTTCCCACAAAAATCGTTTCTAAACACACACCCCGGGTGTTTACACAATCCTATCACCTTGACATGGAGTCCGAGTGTTTCAAATAGGCGCCTGACATTATTGCAGAGTATTCGTGTGCATTGAACGTTGGTTTGTAATTAAATTGGCAAGAAAAATACGCCCCTTTAGAAAAAAAAAGCGAATTCTCGGCGTTGGGCTTTGCACTTGGCGCGCGCATCATGCGCACTGCTCTGCCATTGGTGGAAATGGTCATGGTGAGGCCACGGAGTCTCGCTAAAGCCAATAGAGGCTTCGAGCGATAAGAAAAACAATACGAGAGACTTCCCTGAAATGTTTGCGCGCATAGACTCCATGTTCACAAGCTACATTTAAACGCCCGCGTAATGTATGGTTTACTGTGCAAAAAGAACATAATTTCTTGATAGCAGTCGACATAGTAGCTAATAATACAACAACAATAATAATAGCCTACATTATTATTATGTTTTAAATAAATTCCGTTTTCCGTCTGACTATATAAATACAATAGTTTAATGGTGGCGTATATAGCCCATGTAATTTTAATCCACTTTATTAATATAATAATTATTATTAATATTTTTTTGTTTTAAATGAAATAATCTCACGTTTAAACAATTTGAGGTTAGGCTACTTCATCCTTTCCGTTTTCCTCTGAACATATAAAGACTAGACTAACTTTATTTGTATGTATTTTCACTTTATAAGTGATTTTTGTCCACTTTATTAATATTAATATTATTATTATTTTTATATTTTTTTGCTTATATTCTTAACGAAATAATCTGAAGGTTTAAACAATTTGAGATTATTTCATCCTTTCAGTTTTTCTCTGAATATATAAAGACTATCTTTTAGCATATTGCATATGTTATTTTTATCCACTTTATGCATGAAGCTTCTGTGAGTCAAATCTTGGTAATTTTTCCCCAGATACATGGTGTTGAAGGGCATGCTATTTATTATAATATTTTTTTATTTTCAATATTCAGACTGACCTAAGACACTAAAATTTAATGTGCCAAAATGCCAAAATCGAAATTGCATGAATTTTCAACATCGCCTGTAGGGCTATCTAATATATAGAGAAATCAGATCTATAATTCATCTTGCTCTAGAATATTCTATCAACCCACTTTTCATTATAAGTGTTTGGATGACTTTCTCCACCCCCTGAAACTCATTGGCTTTTCCCAAGCCTTTAGTGGGAACCCTCTAATTCATTATTGTAAACCACACCACTGTCTTGATCAGCGTCAGTGTCAGTGCAGTCCCAGCACAGCGAACATCATGGTAAGTATGAGATTAGGAGGGCGCTGTTTGATTTGGACCTTTTAAAGTCACTGATTTTGTCTTTTTGATTTGAAGTATGCTGGAAACTCTGAGAATGCATTGATGGTCCTTGTAAAAGTAGTATTATTGTCATTAACCTCAACAAAATATTAAGCAACAAGAACTAATATAAAATGTGGTTAAACAAATATATGTCTTAAGGGATAAATTGTTATATATGTTATTTACAATGTATGTGTTGATAGATAGGCTACAAATCAGCATATGTTTTTTATTTTAATATTGCATATCATTTAGCATATCTAATACATAAATATTTGTATTTATTTTGTGTATATGTTTTAAATGAGTCAGATTGTGTGTTTGGCTTGCAGGTCATAATCAGCAGCATGTTGGGAATTGTCTCTTTATGCTTTTTGCTGGGGTCAGAGTTCTGCATAGCAGGTACAAGTTTGATTGTTAATATATGGATATGTAATGTAAAAGTTAAATATAGCAGTGACGTTGTTTTTTGTCTCATTTGAAATTGTAATGATGTAATGGCATCACACAGCACAATTATTTCTTGTATTCCATCTTAAAATCGCCTCTCCTTCTCAAAGGAACACACTATAGTGGCATTAGTTACTTTTACGGCATCTCGTGTAATTTCAGAAACAGCAGCTATTATGAAATCCGTGCCAACTTGCCTTGTCCTCGCCGCATGAAGTTACTGAATTTCACAGGCCTGTCATATGATAAATGGCTGAAGAGTCAGCTGGGCACATCATCAAAGATAGTGACCACATCCTGCTTGGCACACTTCAAACCCCATTCTGACAGAGAGGAAGCCAGCCAGCTGAAATCTTCTCAAAAACGGTTATAAATCAATTCAAAGCCTTGAACCAGCAGAACAGTGTTTAAGACATGCCAAGCTATGACAGCACATCGAGGACCCTCTGTGTCTGTCATAAATTCAATAAGAGGAGCTGATGAGTGTCAACATCACTCTATGGTGTTGATGGAGCCCTGAGGGCTTTGCTTAACTTTAGCTTCAGATACTCTTTGACTGCCCTGACCATGACTTCGTGATAGAGTGACAAAAACATCAACTCCAATTAGTCACAGTTCAGCTTTGCAATGAGATTTTTGTCTCGCACTTTTGAGAAAGGAGAAAAACACAGCCAAACGCTGCGGGTTCCGGAAACCCGGAAGCTTCCTAAGAGGGCATCAAACGCAGCCGTGCCATTCACTCATCATTATCTCCCTGAGATTTGCAGACTGAGCGAGGACGTGTTTTTTTTTTTTTTTTGCTAAAGATGGCTGCCGAACAAAAGGTTCTCTGATGACTCTGGCTAATTTAAGATGGAGCTATTTGTGACACAGATGCGGCAGGAAATCAAGACTCCCAGCTAGAGAACTGATTTGGCAGATCAATAGAGGAGCCACTGAAATCTTGGCCATGTCTCTCTATGTCAACTTGAGGTCAATTTTGAACAAACACACTCTTGAACAGATCTAAGCTTTTCAAATGTGTTGACTCAGTAGGACACCGTTTTGTTTATGGACTTCAATCCCTTCAAATTTCATTTAACTTTTTGTTTTAGCTGACATGCTTATTTATGTGATGGACAGAGTCCTGTGATAAGATTTTTGTTTATCTGGCTACCGTTCAAAATTTTGGAGTCAGTAAGATTTGTTTTGAGAGATATTAATACTTTTATTCAGCAAGGACGCATTACATTACAATTCTATTTGTAACAAATGCTATTTTGCTTTCTACAGAACGTATCTATTCACCATGCATCACGGTTTGGAATATTTGGAAAATTATTAAGCCACACTGTTTTCAACATTGATAATAATTAGGGCTGGGAAAAGATTAATCGCGATTAATCGCATCCAAAATAAAAGTTTGTGTTTACATAATATATGTGTGTGCACTGTGTATAATTATTTTGTATATATAATACACACACATGCATGTATACATTTAAGAAAAAAATTATATTTATATATAAAAAATTGATATTTATATATAATATAAATTATAAATAAATATATACAGTATGTACATGCAAATATTTCTTAAATATATACATGCATGTGTGTGTATTTATATATATACAAAATAATTATACACAGTGCACACACATATATTATGTAAACACAAACTTTTATTTTGGATGCGATTAATCGCGATTAATCTTTTCCCAGCCCTATAATAAGAAATATTTTACCAAATCAAAATATTAGAATGATTTCTGAAGGATCATGTGACACTGAAAACTGGAGTAATGGCTGCTGAAAATTCAGCTTTGCCGTCAGGGGAATAAATTAAATGTTATTACATATTTATTACAAATATATATATATAAACAGTAATTTTAAATGTTATAATATTTCACAGTATTACTGTTTTTACTGTGTTTTAATCACATACAGTACATGCCACCTTGGTGAGCATGAGATTCTTCTTTAAAAAACATACAAAAAAATCTTACAGACCCCAAAATTTTAACGGCAGTATATTCATATTTAATTATTTATTTTGTTAATATTTTTTTTTTTTTTCATTTCAGCAAGGCAAGAACTGATAGTTACCACCATAAAGGTACAAATTTAATTAAGCTAAAAACTATGAAATGTGATGTTTGTATTTTAAAATTATTTACATAAACAATAAAAATATTATAACAAAACAAAAAAAAAATTTCAGCAAGACCCCTACACAATGAGCAAGGGCTCGCAGTTAGAAGGCTACTGTATGGATCTGCTCACTGAGCTGGCTAAGAAACTGGGTTTCAAATACAAAGTTCACCTGGTGAAGGATGGATCGTATGGCCGGCAGGACGAAACTGGAAACTGGAACGGAATGATTGGGGAGGTTGTTAGAGGGGTATGTACGTATGTTATGCATTTTACAGATAAATACACAATATTACTACTGCATATGAATCTAAAATCATCATGGCAATTAAATCATCCATGACATTAATCCTTCCCAAGTGTGAAACCTTCCGTGTATTTTGTTCTCAGGAAGCTGATCTCGCCGTGGCGCCCCTCACTCTCACTGCTGCCCGTGAGAAGGCTGTGGGAATGACAAAACCTTACATGCAGACCGGAATCAGTATCCTCCTCCGCAAAGATATCGTTTCTGAGGAGGCCGGCTTTTTTGACTTCCTCTCCCCCTTCTCTGGGGAGACCTGGTTCGGCATTCTGATTGCATACTTTGTGACTGCAGTGTGCATCTGCATTGTGGGAAGGTCAGAGAAACGAGCAGAACACCAGAGACGCATAGAACAAGAGCACTTACTAATTTACTACACACACAAAACGTTGAACACAATACAATCAGTAAAACTGCTGCTTTGTTTTTCAGAGCAAGGATGGTTTTTGAATAGGATTTTTCCCTGAACTGATGCGGATTTCTGCATTTATCTCTTTATATCAAGGTTGAGTCCATGTGAATGGAGTGAGCCTGAGACAGAGCCGAATCGCTTCACACTTCTCCACAGTTTATGGTATGCTGTAGGAGCCCTAACCCTGCAAGGTAATCATCAAAAATAATGTAATAGCAGATTTTAGTGGTCATGCAATGAAAAGCCCATAGTCCTGATCCTACTATATTTTATAGAGTATGCAAAGATTTATGCCTGCACCTCCTACTTGACAAAAGAAATGAACAGTAATATCCTTGCTTCTATCATTTCAACCGACTATCTTTAAAAACAGGATTATGCATATCACATGCAATAACAGGAATACTCAGCATTACAAGGTGTACCTTTCAGCATTACAAGGTGTACCTTTCATTGCTGCCTGCAGCTATTTTCCCATCTGAATTACTTCTCAGTCTGTGATAATGGAGGGATAACGTTTTTTCCTCTCATTTGTCTTGCTCTCTGCAGGTGCAGGCCCTCACCCTAAAGCTGTGTCAGGAAGGGTTATCAGTTGTACCTGGTGGTTGTTTTCCGTCGTGCTCCTGGCCTGTTATTTCTCCAGTCTTAATTCCTCTCAGGGGTCTGACTCTGCTCCGCTCATGATTAAAGGGTTTGAGGACTTGGCTAATCAGGAAGTAATAGAATATGGAACGCTTGCCGGCTCCTCCACCCTCGCCTTCTTTAAGGTCTGATCACATATCTGCACATTTTTCTGATTAGTAAAACTAAATCCTGCCAGATGTTACAGAAAGATTTCTTAACATGTTAACATTCTTTTTGCACAGAACTCCAATAACCCATCTTACCGTCGCATCTATGAGCACATGGAGCGGAGGAAGAGTTTCGTGACCTCTATGGATGAGGGTGTCCAGAGAGCAAAGGAAGGAAATTATGCTTTCATTGGAGAATCGGTGTCCCTGGACTTGGCTGTGGCACGGCATTGTGAACTGGTCCGTGCACATGAGGTCATCGGGATGAGAGGTTACAGCATTGTAACTCCTCTTGGTGAGACAAACATATTTGTGCAGTTCTTTTTAATTGACGTAGTTTAAAAACTTAAAGTGCCCCTAGTATGCTATTTTAAAGGTTCCTGATTTTGTTTTGGAGGTTTCCTATAACAGGTTCACAGTAAAAAAATAACCTTAATTTTCTAATAATATTCATAAGCATCACCTTTTTTCTCAGTGTCTGAAATGGTTCAATCAAGGATTTGGTCTCTCTAAACCTACACTTTCTGAGAGACTACTCTGCTCTGATTGGTCAGATGGCCCAGTCTGGTGTGATTGGTCTACCCCTTACAGTGCATGTTGGAAACGAAATGCTCATTACCATATCTGAATTTCAGCTCCAGCTACAGTGTTTCAGGATCATTTACGTTTACTTGAAAACGATGTGCTAAAAACGGAAAAGTTTTTCCTTTGTGTTTTTCACATACAGACGACAACATTGTCAAAATGATCTCCGCGAATCTCCACACAGATCCCCAAAAACGATTAAGAACGCTGTTAAGTCACTTTGTGTGAAAAACTACGCACCTACATATAATATGCATGTGCATGACGTCACCGTTTGCACAAATTCGTGTTTTTGTTGTTTACATGGAGACAATAACGGTATTGTTTTCAAAAACTTGCACTTTGAAATCAGTTTTCAAAGGTTTGCGTTTTCAGTCCCTAAAAATGTCGTTGTCATAAAAATGAATAGCCAAAATGCATAAAGAGTTTTCTATTTTTAGTTGAAAATGGTTTCGTGTAAACAGCCCCTAAAACTTTGCAGACCTTTTACATTCAAAAACAGCTATATGACACCACATGAAAAGTAATATTCGAAAAGCATAATAGAGGCACTTTAAAGTACATTAAAGTTTACCCAAAATATTTTTTTCAGGTGGATTATTTGTTTAAAGGTAGGTAAAAGACATTTTGATGTTTCTTGCGGCAGTTGAATCTGCAGTGAATGGTTTTAATTCCGTCTTTTTCTTGGAATAGGATCTCCTATGCTGAAGAACCTGAGCGTGGCCATCCTACAGCTGAGCGAGGCTGGGGAGCTGGCGTACCTGCGCACTAAGTGGTGGGCCAGCAGCTGTATCCAGGATAGTGCCAAAGCCTCGTCTCTGAGGGCTCATAGCATGAAGGGCATCTTCCTGGTTCTGGCTATAGGCCTTGGGATTGGAGTGCTACTCTCCTTGTTTGAACTCACCTCAAAGTCTCGCAGCACTGCAGGGGAGCAGAAGG
Organism: Siphateles boraxobius; assembly: GCF_051911475.1. Taxonomy (NCBI): domain Eukaryota; kingdom Metazoa; phylum Chordata; class Actinopteri; order Cypriniformes; family Leuciscidae; genus Siphateles; species Siphateles boraxobius. The sequence goes on from NW_027509141.1 coordinate 24,862,781, forward strand.
CAAGTAATGCCAATCACACACACACACACACACACACACACACACACACACACACACACACACACACACACACACACACACACACACACACACACACACACACACACACACACACACACACACACACACACACACACACGCAGCATTTTCATTGGTTTTAAGCTTCAGCACAGATTTCAAATGAACAGTAGCCCATTTTTATAAGCGTTTTTGATCATTATAAAATGTTCGTGAAAATAAACCTGTTCTCAACCTTTCAGAAATCCTGCTGCACAGTTTTGACTCAGGAGCTGAGCCACCGTTTGAGAATGACCAACACAAAGGGAGACCAAGAAACCTTAGACAAGAACAAGGCATAAAAGGTTAAACAACAGTGATGTAATATGTAAGTCTTACATAGCAGAATGACTTAACTGTTCATACTGTAGGTCTGTATATTATCTGATGTTAGGTATTATTACTATTTCTCGTACTAGAAAATATATTTTATACATTTTAACAGATACATAATTATGTACATGTTAACATAATTTTCATTTTTTAAAACGTTTTCAATTTAAAGCTACTTGTTTGTTCAGTGAAGATGGTGCAGTGACGTACCTTCTTTTCATTTGAATATTGCAGCAAAATCTCATGTAGCTGTTTGTATTTTAGACAATTATCATGCACTCCAACTTGAAACCATAATTTCAACCATCATGATGAGTCTAAAATGTTAATGTAAAATCTATTTTTCTAATGAATGACAAAGATTGGAGACATCTGAAAATGTCTATAAAAAAGTACAATATTTTATAGAAGTAAAAATGACAAGTAACATTACAGTTGTTTTGTAATTCACACATGGGGAAAATACATAAAATTGTGTTAAAAAAATCACCTCTAACTGTCACAAAAGAGGTATTCGTTCTGGCACCATGTATATTAATGAATTAATAAACTTGGACTTACACCAAAGTGTGATTGCATTATTTAAGAAAAAATCAGTAGAAGTTTATTTTTAAACACAGAGTCTTTAAATTCATTATATCTCAATCAAAATGGCAGCTTCCAGATGCAAAAGACAGAATGTAACATTCCAGACTACTTTTTGAAAAAAAATATGAACACATGAATTATGAGCCCAAATGAGCAGATGATTATGATTTAACCAAAATAATATTTGTACAAAATACAAATATGTATTTGCTTATGTGTTTGCTTTTCTTCCAGTAGCATCTGTCCATATCCTTCACAGTAGCTGCGGTGTGGCATTTTCTTTTCGGTTCTGTTTCTTTTTAGGTTTCGCATGCATGGCTTTTCTATAATGTTGAAGAATCTAAAAATATATAAATAAATACAAAAACAGTCAAATCTCTACTCAGGTAAAAATATAGCGTGATTTTTGATAGACATTTTAACCAGCATGAAAAGAGCATTAATTTAAAACACAATTTATAATTGAGGAAAGAGCCTTTGGCACTTTTCTGTGCGTTACGACTTACCTCTGAAAAACAGTGGCGAATGGCAGCGAATCTCACGCATTTTCTGCTCAAACAGAGCATTCATTTCCCTCTGCAGTGTGCCCATTGTCTGCTGCTGGTTGTCAGGGAAACGGGATGGCAGAGAACTCAGGTCAAGGCTGTCCAAACTACTTAGGCTGCTTGATTCACTTTCAGCAAGGTTGTGATTATTAGGAGCAGAGTTTTTTGGTGCAGAGTAACTACACTGTGGGAGAGGGTATTGGTTGAGGAATTCTTTCCTAATGAGACCGGTTGTGTTTGACGGAGAGGACAGCTGGCGTCTTGGGACGCTTTGTGATCTGCATCCTTTAAATGGTGAATCTTTGGAAGATGGTGCACCTTGTTCATTCCTGCGTCTGCTCAGCGCAGGTGTTGCGGGGATTGACATTGGTTGCCACTGGGGGTTAAACCTACCATCTATAGAGGCTCCGAATTTATTCGTGAGCACCGGTTTTCTGGTGTTTAATGTTCCACTAAAAGGATCTAGTACTCCATCAGGTATTGGATGGAAATTCAAGGGTTCACACTTTTGTGTAGGTTCTGACTGAATTTTTAGATGGCTCTCTTGAAGTTCACACATCTCAGGTTCCTGCACTGAATCCTCAATAACAGATGTAGCACCTGAGATCTGCTTCAACAAGAGTTGCTCATTCAGTGTAGAAGCAGGATCCTTCTTCTTAGGTACCTGTAAGTCTGTAGATTCGCACTCCTGTTTAGATGTTGGAGGTAAATCATTTAGTTTTGAAACAGTCAACTCCTTGTTATCCTCAAGGTGTGATTGAACCACAGAAGTCTGAATGTCCAATTCTGAATCAAATGCTAAGTTGTTATAGTCCATAGCCACTCCTGCTCCACCAGAGCATGTGATAGAGGACAGGCGGCGCCGTGCCTCATGAGATCCTTCTGGCTCCTGAAAACAGACCTTATAGGCCCTTCTCAGGGGTTCACTTTGAGCTCCTCTGAGCAACGACGCAGACAGTGAGGTGCTCCTGCTGCCCTTCGAGCTCACGTCATCACTGTAACGTCGGTTTAGGAAATCATCTTTGGTGTAGCAGTCGGCTAAACCCTTCACGACTTTTGTTTGGTTCTTCCCAGCTCCACCTTTACGCAGGAAGTTTGCACCGAATGACTTCCTTGTCCCGTCTTCAGATGTGTGCATAAGGTTTTTCTGGATTAGCTGCTTTACTGCGTTGCTTGATTTGACCTGGTTATGAGTATATCAGAAAAATGGCAATTAATAAAAGGCCGAATAACTTCCTACAACAGCTACATTTATGTAAAAGAGAAATCTAATTAAATACCTTTCCTGTGATGTCATTAATGCCAACATGCACAAAGATAGATGCTTCTTCCATACCTTCTAAATAGACATGCCGATATCCTGTGGGATAAGAAAATAATATAAGGCTCACTGACTGAATTATTGATGAAAATGTAAATGTATACATTGTCTGTGTAATAAAGTCACCTATTGGCATGGAGTTTACCTGGCATCATGCTTTTAAATGCTATAGTTCTCTGTCCAATGAAGTCTCGTCCAATTGGATCATGATCCCAAACCATGAAGCGCACCAAGGCAATCTGAGGCAAGTGTAGCGTAAACACTAGCGTTTCCTCCCACATTGGGTTAAAACCTGTTAGTATGACATTAAAATATGAGAAAATACATATGTGACCCTGGACCAAAAAACCAGTCATAAGTCGCACGGCAATAGCCAACAAAACACTGTATGGCTCAAAATTATCTATTTTCATGATCAATGAAGATATTTGGTAAATTTCCTACCTTAAATATATAAACAAAATATTTTTGTGTGTGGATGCAGCACAATCGCCAACAGAAATGGACAACTTTAAAGGCGATTTTCTCAATATTTCGCTTTTTTTGCACCCTCAGGTTCCCGATTTTCAAATAGTTGTATCTTGGTCAAATATTGTCCTATCTTAACAAACCATACATCAATAGAAAGCTTATTTATTCAGCTTTCAGATTATGTATCCATCAATTTAAAACCCACCGGTTCAGTCAGAGAGTTAGTAGCAAATACAATCACAAGATTGCGTCTCATTTGAGTTCAAGACTCGTGAATCTGACATCACATGGAAAATAACTTCTTTTAACTTGGCCCAGTGCTTTAAAAATACAAAGACATCTGTCTAGCATTTGTTTACATCAAAAAAAGTAGTGGAACTCAAAAACGTGTTCTGTTTGAATGTCCCCAGACACAAATATAAAATAAATGTCATACATTGAGTCCTGTTTCCATCAGTGTCAGTCACTAAAAACACATATGAATCAACCACTAACCTTATAGATGCCATTATATTTGAATTACCATTACTGCAAAGTTTGGTTTGCACGATCCAGTTTTGTACTTACCATTGTCGTCCACTACTCTTGTCTGCTGTTTATTGCAATCAATAGGCAATCCAATTATCTCCACTTCCACAAAGGGATCTATGATCTGGACAACAAAGCAGTGAAACTCAGATCAAATGTTACACATTATTACGCACTTTCATTTTAGGTTTGAGTGAACTCACCTCTCCTCTGTCCCCTAACATGGAGTCTTTTGGCTTCGGTAGCTGCTGGCCACTAATTATCTTGAGCACTAGCTGAGATTTCCTGTGTCCTAGCAAAGGGTCTTCCAGTGTAGGATTAAAGGCACCTGAGGACAATCATTATGTGTGGTGAAGATTGCCTTTCAAAGAAAATAATAAATATAATGCATCAAACAAATGTATATTTTTTACCTGTACTCTAGAGACACCATCTTACCTTTACACATGCATTTTGGCTTCAGCACATAGCCGCAGTTTCCATTTGCTGCAAATTTCGCCCTGTTCAGCTGTAGCATACGGCCTTCTGTTTGATAGTTGAGAGCGACTGGAAAGATGAAACAACATTTCAAACAAATGCACAGTGCAACTGGGAAAAAAAGAGAGAGCCATTTGCCAGCAGTGATCCATTGCTGTTCAGATAAAAGTCGTCGCTGTTTCATCTTTAATGAAAAAACAAAAGGCTTTGATAATAATCAGAAAGGAAATAATTCATAATAAATTGAAGAAAAAAGCTAAATCAAACCTAAATGACATCCTGCGTTCCAAAAAGTCTGAGGATTGAAGTTGCTCGAATCAACACGGTAGTTGGAGGGGTAGACTCTTATGAGTTGTCGTTGATTGAAGCGAACTAACTGGGCAGGTTTTAAATGCAGAATCTGGTTAGTTATGCTCTCGTTTAAGGAGGAGACTTGCCAGCTGCACATGTATGCTGCAACACCAATACAGTTTATTTAGACATAAACATCAAGAATACATTTACAGTTTGTGCTCATAGAGGTTGCTACTGTCTTACCTTGAGTTTCTATATCATGAACACGCACTGATTTGGTGTATTTAACGAGATCAGAGAGGGCGCGAGAAAGTCTCATTGTTTTCCTTCGTCTGCAAAAATGTCCATAAAACATGGACTATCATTAGACTGGACAGATTTAGATACACACTGTAAAAAATGTTTGTAAGAATGCAACAATAAATACAAAACTATGACAACTGATTAACTTTAAGTTACTTCAGTATATTATTTGAGATTTAATTTTTACTGCACAATAATGTAAAAAAAAAAATGTATATATATATATTTTTTGTAATAAAAAAACCTTTTTGTTAAAACAGTAAAAAGAGGTTTTCATACATGATACATCACATTTGATTGCTATAGTTTAAATAGTAATTTTTTCTCTTTTATTTTAATGATCAGTTATGTACATTGGGGCTTTCAGTCATATTTTATACTGTTTAAATAAAATGTATTGCATAATTAAAAATACAGTCATGAATATACAGGCACCAAAATGCCATCCTGTAAATTAAACCGCATGTTTTTTGTTGTTGTTGTTGTTGTTGTTAATTTTTACAGTACACAGAGAATTCAACAACAAACTGTATCTCCTGATATACTCACTTGCCATAGTTGATGGCCTGTTTATCGTTACTGGTTGGGATTTCCTGCTCAGTATCAGAGTCACTCACGTTGGGCTTCTTTTTTAATATCACACGTTTTTTCTTCTAAAACACAGATTGTGGAACATCATGACACTAGACCGTATAATGCTTCTTTCGTGATATTTTCCCCTATTTTACTGGAAATGTGACAAGTGGAAAGTGTTTGCAGACCTTGCGCCTGAAGCTGCCCATGAACGACCTCCGTGAACGTTTCTTCGATTCATCGCCCGTCTCTGGTGCTCCTTCTGTGGTCTGTAACCCAGAACACAGCAGTTTTTAGTCAGACACTCCAGAAGGGGAATAACCCAGTTATTCTAATGTAGACAAAAGGAAAAAGCATCTCACATCTCCGTTAAGATGCTCCTCTTCCTCCTCATCCTCTTCACCGCTGTCTTCATCAGACACATCCCCTTCCTCTGCATCAGCATCAATGTTTGCTGGCAGCTTCTTTCCCTGGAAAGCACCGCAGTGTTAATATTTTTTATTAAATTTATTTAAATTTATTTAATTTTTTACCCCATGATTTGGTCACAGAAATATTTAACTTTACGCAATGTTTTCTAAGACAAGTGTAAAATATTACCTTACCTTGACAAGTATTTTCCCTTTCAAAACCTCTGGAGATGGCAGACGCCTGGACTCATTGGTATTTATATTTGACAGGTCCAGCTTGTCCTGTAGCACTTCCATGAGGTATTGAGCCATTTTCTTCTGCTGAGGCACAGTGCAGTGGTTCTCTATAGAAAGGATCACTGGGTATCTGACAGTGGAAGAATTAGTTTTATATATTATATTATGATATGATACAAATATGATATATACATATATATTTATAATTTCTGATCCTTTTTTAATTAATTACTTCATTATTATTTTTGTATAATTTGTATAATTTTAAAAAATAATTTACAATTACTTTACACTGCCCGGCTGATAAAAAGCTTCTGTTTGGATTTAAATAGGCAAATGCTTACGAGTCAATGATTGGATAATTATTACAGTGATTATTGTGTTTCTAGCATGTTATGTGTTTGGCAACAGTTCTTCTAACCCTGATATATGGAGTGTGTAGCTTTTCATTTCTTAAATACTTATTTTAACACATGAATATGACCTTTGAACTTTATTGAAAGTCTTTGGGATGTGCTGGAGTAGACTTTACAGAGTGCTTGACTCTTGCATTATTAATACAAACTCTTGACCAAAAATGTATGCACCTCTTGATGGGATGTTGTTATTTTATGTCCATCAAGTGTTGAATACATTTTTGGTCAAGACCTTGCATTGACAATGCAAGAGTTGATCTCTCTGTAAAGTCTACTAATTTAAGGTCTGTACTCAGAGTTGCCAATTCATGTGTGAAACTGATTCTTCGTGCTCCCTCCCAACCATTCTTTCACAATTTGAGCATGATGAATCGTGACATTATCATCCTGGAATATGGCCATGATGTGTCTTCCTACATGGTTTATAAGAAATGAAAAGCTATACACTTCAATTAGGGTTAAAAAAAAACTGTTGTCAGACATATAGCATGCTAGAAACATAATAATCAATGCAAAAATTATCCAATCATTGACTCTTCAGCATTTACCTATTTACAGTTGTGGTCAGAATTATTGGCACCCCTGGTAAATATGATCAAAGATGGCTGTAAAAATAAATCTGCATTGTTTATCCTTTTGATCTTTCATTTAAAAAAAAGGCAAAAATTGAACCCTTTCATTGCAATAAACAAATTGAAAGTGGGGGGATAATCACATTATGAAATAAATGTTTTCTCCAAAACACATTAGCCACAGTTATTGGTACCTCTACAATTTTGAATGAGTAAAATATCTCTGAAGTATATTCCCATTCATGTTAATTTTTTTAGCAAACCAGCGTGACTAGGAACATGAAATTGTCTAGCTATGGCTTCTTGTTTCACCGGAGTATAAATATGAGAAAACACAAAGGCCAAAATTGCCTTAATCATCCATCACAATGAGTAAAATTAAAGAATATAGTTTTTCTGATGTGCAGCAAAAGATCGTTAAGCTTCACAAAATAGAAAGTGTATGTAAGAAAGTAGCTAAAGCAATTCCCATTTCCACCGTCAGGGCAATAATTAAGAAGTTCCAATCAACTAAGGATGTTACGAATCTACCTGGAAGAGGATGTGTGTCTATATTGTCATAATGTGTGGTGAGGAGGAAAGTTTGAGTGGTCAAAGACTCTCCAAGGATCACAGATGGTGAATTGCAGAGATTAGTTGAGTCTTGGGGTCAGAAATCCTAAGCCTAAAAAAATCACCACATGTTGTTTGGGAGGGTTTCAAGAAAAATCCTCCTCACTCAGCCAAAAACAAACTCCAGCTCATTCAGTTGTTAGACAACAGATGTTTTTGGTGCAAACAGGGATCAAAAGTACCCCATGCCCGAGGTACTGTTGGATATTTAATGTTGTGGGCCTATTTTTTTACTGGAGGTCCTGGACATCTTGTTCAGATACACGGTATCATGGATTATAGCAAATAAGATAAAAAAATAATAAAAAAACCTGACTCTGCTATAGAAATCTTATAACGGCCCATGGTTGGATCTTCATTCATGACAATGATCCAAAACAAACATCAAAGTCAACACAAAAATGTGTCACTGAGCACAAAATGAAGCTTCTGCCATGACCGTCCCAGTTCCCTGACCTGAACCCTATAGAAGATGAGTGGGCTGAACTGAAGAGAAGAAGCACCAACATGGATCGGGGAATCTGAAGGATCTGGAGATATTCTGTATGGAGGAATACGCTTATTTCACGCAGCAGTTATTTTGAAATCGAAAGCGATGCTCCGGTGGGAAGAAAACCGGAAGTGTCGCCTTAAATCATAGGAGAGTCGTGAATGCGATGGCGTATTGTTGTGTTTAATGTAGAAATTAGTTATTCTAAAAATGTACATACATTTCTTTCATACTTTAGACTATATACAGTGAAATTCATTTATATTTTTTTTTTCAGAAAGTAAAAAATAAGCAGGAACGAACTATATCTACATATCCTATATTGGATATTAACATCCAATAGTGTAAATCGCGGCAGCAGCTTCAGGTTGGTAGTCCAAGGCATTGTTGTTTATCATTACTTCCGGGGTTCTTCCCACCGGAGCCTCGCTTTCGATTTCAAAATAACGGCTGCGTGAAATAAGCGTATGGTCTCTGATCTCTTGGCAGGTGTTCTCCAAACTCATGGCATTATAGAAAAAAAAAAAACTAAACTCTTGTATAAATTATTTAATAAAAGGGTGCCAATAATTATGGCCACCTTGTTTCGGAGAAAAGCATTTATTTCATGAAATAATGAAAGATCGAAAGGATACACACAGGAGATTTATTTTTTGCAGCCATCTTTGATCAGATTTACCAGGCGTGACAATAATTCTGACCACAATGGTAATTCCAAACAGCAACTTTTCTTTTTCTTTTTTTGACCAGGCAGTGTAAATCACTTACTGAGTTTTGGCAAATGCATATTTGTTGATTGTCTCAACAACATCTTTAAAGAGGATTTTTGAGGTAAGTGTGTAACCATGATGCACAATAGGTTCCCCATCAGGACCATCCCAGCAGTCAACTAGAGAGACAAAGAGAGAGACTGAGTTAGTTGAAAGCTAACATGTTTTGTTTAAAAACACAATGAAATCAAAATTGTCAACTCTTGCTTTTTTAATGGAATATTGCAGTGTTTATTAAAATGATTTATCCGTGCACATCATTATTTTTTGAAAACTCTTGTGCCCTCATAATCTTTAATCATAACAACCTCCCTTCCCTCTTGCAGCATCATCTCTTCTCTTCTCTGATGATGTGTTTACTGGCGCAGCAACCTCTCAGTCACATGAGATCCCAGCAAACCACAACGTTTCAACGATCCAATCCATTCCCGTTGGTCAAAATCAAGTCCCGCCTACATTTTTTCTTGTTCGAGAAGCCGTTTTACTCAGATATACGTCATGCCGAGTTTAATGATAGTAAAAACCTTATTAAATTGTGTTACTATGATCAACACTTTATCTAAAATACATTCACTTTGATTCTACAGTATGTTAACAAGAACAAGCTTTTAAGTATTTCTACCTTCCACACAGCGACAGCCCGTCTGAAGCACATAAGCATACATATCAACCCGAGACTGAGACAGCAGCTGATCTCCAGTCAGGTAGGTGTTGTGAGAAGATGCGATGTAGTAGTTTGTCAGTGGCTGTGTCATGTCCTGATTTACTTGATAGTGTTCTGGGTTAAAGATGTCTCCTGCAGGACTACGCATGTAGTTGGTGAAACCTTAGAAAGCAAGAAAAGTGTAGTAAAGGTCAAATGTTATAATTAACATTAACAAAAATTGAAGCACATGAAGAGTCTCTCACCATCAATACCCAGCAGCATATGTGTTTGGCTATCAGAACATGGCTCAAACTGGTTAATGATCATCTTGCAGTAGTCTTTATTCACATTTACCATCTAGAAAAAAAAGAACTTGCATCAAAAACGGAGCAATTCCAAGAGGGTCCTCGTAGCATTGGTGCTCGGGCTCTAATTATAAATATGACAGTTCATGGCCATCAAAAGAGTTATATATTTAACGAATACAGGACGATACGCAAAATGAATCACACCAGCCTTTTGCTCATTTTCCAAGAAGCGGTGGAGGTCGTTCACGTCCATGTGCTCTTTGTGGTTACTGTATGTGATCATTAGTAAGTAAAGATCTCTGCGTGTCGAGATCAGCTTGTAAAAGGTACAGAATTCCTCAAACGTCAATGATCCCTGGTCATCGTCAGTGTCAGCCTCCTGCGAATGCAGAGTTTTCTTTCAAATGAGATACTTAGAAAAATCATTTCACACATATTTTGTAAAGTATAATGTGCATTTTTTACATAATGTTTCAAAAAAAGAAAATTTAGAAGGAGAAACAATCACTTTTTTCTCAGTATTTAGTTAGTGGTTCCCCTGTTACCTAATCTTTTTTTTTGTTGTACTTTCAGTGAAAGTAGTGTTATGGTATTGGTTGCAGTAGAAATATATATGTCTCCATTAAGGATTAGAGGCACTAGTTAAGACCTTAACCAGTTTCAAACAACACCATCTGTTCAAGATGAACCATATGTTACAGAACATACTCAGAGCGTAGCCTACTCATTGGCATCTTTGCTAATAGCACTGTGGAGGTGTTTTAAACCAATATGACCTGGCACAGGACATCAGTAATGATATCTGAGAAAAAACTATGTAGAAATAGCACATAGTAGAATGAGACTTGTCAAAAATACCAGCTAGGAGAATGTGTCTGATATGCTCATTCAAACTAGCTTAGTTATTTGCCTACTCAACGCCAGCTCTGTGTACTGTGCCACGAAATGGACATTTATACAAAACTGTTAAAAAGTTAGGGGTTAATAAGATAAAAAGAAAAAAGAAATGAATAATTTTATTCAGCGGGGATGCATCCAAAGTGACAGAAAATATATTTATAGGCTACAAAAATTTTTTATTTCAAATAATGCTTTTCTTTTGAACTTTCTATTCATTAAAGAATCCTAAAAAAAATTATCACGGTTTCCACAAAAATATTAAGCAGCACAACATTGATAATAATAAGAAATGTGAGCACCAAATCAAAATAATTTCTGAAGGATCATGTGACACTGAAGACGGGAGTAATGGTTGCTGAACATTCAGCTTTGCATCAAAGGAATAAATAATATTTTAAAATATATTGAAATTGAAAAAAAGTTATTTAAAATTGTAATAATATTTCACAAAGGCAGCCGTGGTGAACATAAGAGAACTGTAGTGTGAAGCTTATTAAGGATGAAGCTACACAATTTTTAAATCAGCTGTTATTAGTACTGCATTTTTTGATTTAGTAGTAGTTATATGTATAAAATATACCTGGAACATTTCTTTGACCTTCTGCTTTGGAAGGTTCACATTGAGCTTGTGGAGCAGCTGTAGAACCTCTCCAATGCTCAGATTCCCATCTCCATTTTTGTCAGCTTCTGAAAAGGTCTGTCTTAACCATTTGCAACAAGATGTAAGGAAATATCCACTCTACATAGAACACATCACAATTCACACAAACTGAAACAGGTCACATAGGGGCGCTATGGGTGGATTCAGTCCATCACCTTCCCCCTCAGAGAGGACACAGTTAAAAGGATATTGATCTCGTGTCCGTTGCCTTTTTGCCAGACTGTCCTCGTCACTGATGCCCGCCAGGAGGTATTTAAGGCCAGTGATCCAGGTCCGTGCCTCTTCTCCATTCGTGGAAACCAAGTCAAGAGATTCCACATGGTCTCCATGGTAAATACTGAAGCAGCAGTTTGGATCAAAGTTACTGCTGGGAAATCGCCTGAAAACCTCAGTTCTCATCCCCTCACAGACCTCATGGATAGAGTCTATGGTGACTAAATAAACCATGAACAAAGAAAAAACAGTGCAGTGCTCTGAGCGTTTGATTATTTCTTCAGTAGTTCAGACTTTTTGACAACACAATCTTTAGAGAAAAATACCTGTAGGCTGCCTGATCGGAAACAAGTTGTAGCACACATCTGTTTAGCTTGATGCTATATATGTACATGTTGACAAAACTAACTTTTAGCAAAAAGTTAGTAGGTAGCAAATCAAAGCCATTCAGGTAGCATACTACCTTACTATTCTCACTATTGATTCAGTATTCAGCATAACTTTCTATATGCACAGAATACCTGGATAAACAGTCCAGAGCTCACTTACTTAGTATCATGACTCTGATACTGTATCCCACAATGTGCTTGACCTTTCATTTCCAGTATGACCAGTAATTCCAGATGTGATTTTTAACATCTGTTTCCTGACTCATTGTTTGATTGTAACATGTGACATTTTTTTTACACTCACTAGATTAAACATGCAATGTGAGGAGATCATGTGATACATTTAGTGAGGTCACTACTGTTTACTGTCTACTGTTTCACTTAAAAACACATTTTTTATTATTATTATACATTATTTTTTATTATTTATTCATATTATTTATTCATGCAATATTGAGTAAGCAGTAGTATTTAATTCCTAGCATGCCAAGAAGAGTTGATTCTTTAAATATTTTCTCTTTCAAAAGTACTGTAGCCTACATGAACTACAAACTGCACTTGTCATGCAATTTAAGGGGGGTGATCAAAATAACAAGCACATGCTGACATCATGTACCCAGCAGCTCAAGCAGTTTCCTATATGACTCACTTTTAGCTCTCTCGTGTTTTCTGGAGGGCCTCCAGCGGATGCAGGACTTGTGTTCATCTAGGTAGAAGAGGCGCACCAGAGTCTTGGATTTTCCTCTCAGTTTAATCATTTGAGATCCGGCCTGCATGTTGCACATGCATCTCTCCACTGCAAAAGAGGATTTTAATGATTAATATTTGGCTGCACATATGTTATTGGCATGTAAACAGGCTACTGTTATGATTTGCGTCTGTACATTATTTTAAATATATTTTGGCACTATTAATTTGTTTAGTGTGTGCACCTTTAAGAACATAATTTTAATGTCAGAGTTTAATTGTTCAAGCAGTTGCATCAAGTTCCTTCTCAATCAGATTACACAACTGCGTCACACCCACACAGGTTCGTAAGGCTGTTTACTGTGCGCTGGCATGCATCATGGAAACAGTACTACAGTCATGACGAACTCAGAGAAAGCATCTAATAAACATGCAATAATTTTTATGTATCAATATGGGAAAGATAGAGGCTCTTAATAAAGAGCAAGGCATACTATAATAATAAACCGATACCAGCTGAATCATATCATATATTATTAAACCTAGTTTTTATACTTTCTGTTTATGTCAGAATGACATTCCAATAAACCAGGAGTCACCAAAGGTTACTTTTAATGGTCAACTCAGGGTATGCTTTCAAAAAGTTGCTTTGGAGGAGCGGATCAAGGACAGAGGGTCATGTGACGCAGCTAGTCAGTCTAATCTCTGGGGATTGTATGTGTCCATATGCCGTGAGGTGAATTTCTCCTGATGGCAATGATTTAGGACACTGTCTTATTGTTTTAAGTGCACTTAAATTCTTAATTAAAAGTTAAATAACATGCAAAATGACTCTGAAACTAAATGAAGTATAAAACTATAACATTTTAGAACTGCCGAAAAGTTACTTAAGTACATCCAGCAATTAGATAATTTCATATTTGTAATAAAAATATCAGATCAATATCTTAATTCTTACCTATCTGGCCCATTCTCCATTTTGGCGATGCAACAATGCTTCCTCCTATCCAGAAGAACTCTTCAGCCAGACGTGATATTGCAGCTTTCTGCCATAGTTTAGGTGAAGTCATTATAGAAGGAGAGGGTGATTGGAAAGGTGACGGCGGCCTCCTCCCAGGACTCACGGGACGCCGGTTTAAAGACGGTGAAAACAAGGCTGGAGATGATGGTGCCATTCCTGGAGATGTGTTCATTACTGCTGGACTCTTGTGTAGTCATAACCTAGACCTCTAGTCATGTTCCTCACCCACCGTATCAGTTCTGTAATTCATAAGGTCAGCTCTCTTCCACCAGCGGCATCCAGCGAGACAGGTGTTACTGAAATGATGAGCCAACAATTCTCAAGGGTAGCAATGTGCATGTGGACAGATGACTTAATTCCAGTTGACACCTCTTCTTGACTGATCCTCTTAGCAATTGACCCTCCCTCTGGTCCATGGATATTGTGTTTTCTTCAGAAATTCCAGAGTGAGGACAATTAGACTGCTATGGTAAACGAGTGTGCTGTGGAGGCTAGTTTAGGAGCAACAGGGACGGGAAGAAGAGTCACACGTGTCAGCAGTCAGTAAATCTCTAATCCAGGATGAGGAGAAGGCATTGCTTGTACTAGTGGATTTTCATCCCTTGCTTGTCAACTTGAGGAAAAGGATAGGGGATGATATATCAATAGCTGGAATAATGTTAATTAAATATGTAAACATGAAATTAATCTGGGTTCAATTACTACATTGATGTATATCAAACGCACAATCGTTTATAAGCTTTTCTTCAAAAAATGAATTGAAAAATATATTTAATGTCTTTTTAACTAACACCTGGTTAAATGTTCTTATAAAACTAAACATGTACCCACACATAGTCACAAAACAGGAGATGAGGCACGTAGATCAACTGAACAGGATTTTTATTCACAGAACGATAATGGTATCTCAGACCATCAAGCACATAAGTGAATGGCATAAGCAGTTTTATTTGACAATCACAACTAACTGAAGAATCTCTATCTTTGTAGGATCGATCCTGGAGTTTTCTGAAGTGAAACAGATGGATGGGGCAATGGCATTTAAAGGACGAAGAAGGTGAGTAGTATACAGGTAGGTAGTCGGGTAGGTGCACTCTCATGTAGAGACTGAGGAGAGCTGAGAACAGGCGAATAGAACTGTGTGCATTTATAGGACTCCTAATTGTGATGTGGCAGGTGTGGCAGGTTAAAACTCTGGTGATTGTGAATGAGTGGGTGAAGCTGGTGCTGAGGGAATGCTGGCTGAATCCGTGACAGTACTCCACCTCCACAGGCAGCTCCAGATGACCGGGCGTGGTGACGAGGATGACCTCAGAGAGACAAGTAAGGTGGATAAAATTTTGTATGGTGGATAAAATCTTCACACTGTTTATTTGACGTTGGATGGTGAATGGGCCTATGTATCAGGGACTCAGTTTGCAAAAGGGCAGACTGAGCTGAGTCCATGAGATGTGCAGGATGGATGGAACGTATGTGCATCCCTCAGGACCTCCCAGCAGAGCAGGTTCATCTCTTCTGACTGCTGCTGCTGCTGCTGTTGATGAGGGTTCAAACAATGTGCTTTTTGTAGATATTCCAGGTTATGGTGATTTGTGATTACCAGAAACCAGTGTTTTGCTCCCTCCAGCCAATGTCTCCATTCATCAAAGGTTAGCTTGATAGGGAGGAGCTCACGATTACTGATGTTGTAGTTCTGGGCTGAGTCCCCCTTCCGCTGAGGTAACACTGCCTCCACACCACTGGTGGATGCGTCTACTTCCATAATTATGGGTAGGTTTGGATTGGGGTGTTTAAGGATGGGAGCGGGGCAAAAGGCTTCTTTCAATTGTTGGAAAGCTTCCGTGGCAGCTGGAATCCAGGACAGAGACAGAGACGGTGGGTTACTGAGTAATGAGGTTATGGGAGAGAAAATTTGTCTGAAGTTGACAAGACATTAACAGTAGAAATTGCCAATGCCTAGAAATCATTGTAGTTCTTTGATTGAAGAGGGCTGTGGCCAGTCTTAGACTGATTGTACTTTTCCCTGGTCTCTCTGAATGCGGAATCCGTCGATTATGTAACCCAGGAAGTGTTCAGCCAGGTTCCAGGAATAAGAAAGAATATCAACGATGCAGATGACGAATCTCTGGTGCATGTCCCGGAACACCTCTTCCATGAAGCCTTGGAACTCGCCTTCTGCTCCGGGATCGACAGACGATAGATTTTACCTTTGGGCAATGTGGCACCGGGTACCAACTTGATAGCGCAGTCCCATGGCTGATGAGGTGGAATTTTTGTCTGAACACATCCGGGAATGCCTGATATTTCTCTGGAATGCTCACAGTAGACTGCACTTCAGAACTTTCAATTGTGGTGGAATTGAGGTTGACTGATATCTTTAGATGCTGTGATTTTCTTCAGTGTTTTTCAATGTTGGAGACAATAATTGAAGCAGTACTCACTCCACTTGGTAATTTCTCCATTTGACCAGGAAACTCCAGGTGAATGTATCTGTAGCCAGGGTTGTCCCAGGATAATGTCCGCAGTTGAGCCTTCCAGCACCAGAAGCGAGATTTCCTCTATCCAGGATTACAATACCAAGCATAATTATGGGTGTGCAATGAGTAATTATTCCTCGATCCAGCAGCTTATGCAGAATTGAGTGGATGCTTAGGGTTTGTGAACAGGGATGTTTCTTGAGAAGTTCCAGGGTGCTTGAGAAGTTCCCTGCAGAGCCCGAGTTGATGAGAGCTTGAACTGTAATGTAACATCGAGGGGTAGTCACTACTGTGCTGCATTTTAAGTGGAGATTAGCAAGGGAATTTGAACAGCACTCACTGCTGAGCGAACTGGACAGTCATGGATGAGGTGACCATTAGATCCGCATTAGAGGCATAAATTATGGGTTTGGCGTTGACGCTAAAGTCAAGTCAAGTATGCTTTATTGTCAGTTCTACTCCATGTACAGTACATACATACAGAGAATTGAAATTGTGTTACTCTCAGACCCATGGTGCTTAGAAATAACATCAACAGTAAAGCCAAAAAATCTAGATCAAATATAAAAATACGACTCTCTAATAAATAGTAAAAGAAAAAGAAAACAGCGTAAAACACATGACAAGTAAAGTGACCAAACAGTGCCGATAAAAAGCTATTTAGTGCTTATTCCTGTCTGATTAAAGTGCAAAAAGGGCTCAAAGGGCAGTCCTGTTAAAAACTGACTGATGAGGTAGTAGAACGACGTCCGTTCTATGCTGAATGAGGTAGCAAGCAGACCCATGCGTCACCAGTGACTGGTGCATCAACATAAGCCTAGGGCAGACTAGGGAGGGGGGGGGGGGGGGGGGGGGGCAATTTCGGGAGCGAATTCAGCTTCCTGATAGACTGATGTATAAAGCTGTCCTTCAGTCTGCTGGTCCTGGCCTGGAGACTCCGCAATCTCCTCCCTGATGGCAGCAGACTGAAGAAGCTTTATAACGGGTGAGTGGGATCTCCTGCAATGCAGAAGGATTTGTGGGTGAGACGGGTTCCGTAAATGTCCTGGAGGAAGGGAAGAGGGACACCAACAATCTTCTCAGCTGCTTTCACTATGCACTGTAGGCTCTTCCGACAAGATGCGTTACAGGCCCCGTACCACACAGTGATGCAGCTTGTTAAGATGCTGTTAATGGTGCCTCTGTAAAATGAGTACATGATGGAGGGCGCAGCTCCGGCTCTTCTTAGTTTACGGAGGAAGTAGAGACGCTGCTGTGATTTCTTTACCAGTGCTGCTGTGTTTACGGTCCAGGAGAGATTCTCAGTAATGTGCACACCCAGGAACTTGGTGCTGTTCACTCTCTCCACAGTGGCACCGTTGATGGTTAGAGTAGCATGCTGAGTGGGCACTCTGCGGAAGTCAACTACAATCTCCTTCGTCTTGTCCACGTTCAGGGAGAGATTGTTCTCACTGCACCACCTGGCCAGGCGGCTCACTTCGCTCCTGTAGTTTGTAGCATCTTCAGGAGTCTGTAGACCTCCCCTGTCATCCACGGCTTCTGGTTGGCCCGGATAGTAAATTTGGGATAGATGAAATGAGTCTGCCTACATAGGCTCGCTAGGAGGTGATGTTGGAGCTGCTGATGGAATTAAGTGTGAGGATAGCGGCAGTAATGTTTCTAGCTGGCAAGCTGAGATGCGTTGGGCTACATGAATGGATTGTTGTATCAGATTTTCTAACCCCATATAATCATCATAAATTGCCATCTGAGTGCATAGGTATAGGTAGTGATATAATACATAGGTACGAGTGATATAATATAGGTGATCTTGGCTTTGTCGGCTAGAAAACGGGGAGCTTGCAACTCGAATTGCAGTGAACATTGCAACAAGAATACACTGCAATCCTCCACCGCTCCAGAGAAGGGCGCTGGTTGGGTCATGGGACTGGCTGATGTGGGGTTTGGAGGAAGTAGTGACTGTCAGAGAGTTTGTACTGATTCAGCAAATGGATCAGGAGCTCCTGGTTCCATTGTGATTTACTTTTTAAAGATAGAGTAGAATCTGTTGAACTGTGTGCATTTGTAGGACTCCTAATGGACCTATGACTAAGCCACGACCCCAAACGCGATGAGCCAATCACAGTGTGCATAGCTCCCAATACACTCGGACATTCTCTGCTTCCACGTCAATTGAAATGCATTGTAGTTAGACAGTTTTCATTCGTTTTAATATGTTTTTTCTTGTCATTTTAAGTTTAAAATGTTCAAACGGTGTGCATGGAGTACATGCAACTCCGACACTAGGTATCCTGAGAGGCTGGGCGACAGTGTGTATTTTTTCCCTTTCCAAATTAAGCCACATCTCAACACTACGGAGATAAGTGTCTGCTCTGGATTAAGTTATGCGGTAAACCACAACACCAACTAAACGTGGATAAATTAAACAAGGCCGTCTACATCTGTTCTAAGGTAACGTTAAGTCAACAACGTATTTGAATGTTATACGTTAGCCTAACATTTGAAAACGTTAACATTAGCTTCTAGCTGGGTTGTACATCATGTCACTTAGCTTCATTAGCGTATCTGTAAATAACAGAGGTAACAAATGTTAGCAGTGTTGTACCAAATGATTCATGTAAATACTGTAGCACCAAACTAACGGAGAGGTAACTTACTCTTGGTAAAAAGGCTTGTCCTGGAAACGTATGCAACTTAGACCTATACATATTTAATTTGATCATGAACCATTAATTACATATTAAAGCACAACATTTTAGACAACTTTCTACCAAAACAACTGGGGAACTTTGTGTTTTTTTTTTTAGAAATACATGTAGCCTTTTCACTCCTCTTCAACATAACTAAATATAGCGCCTGTCACCGAATGTTGACTGTTTGTCGAGTGAGTGGAGGGGGCGTGGCTTAGCCATAGGTCAATTGTGATGTTACAGGTGGGGCAGGTTAAAACTCTGGTGATTGTGAATGAGTGGGTGGAGTACCCCCTGCTGGCTGAATCCGTGACATATATTAACTGTAAAATAAAATTATAGAAATACAAATTATTAACATACTTCGATTTGGCAGCACTTACTTATAAATTAGGGTTAACTGTTCTCATAAAAATACATATTAAAAATATATTTGATCTTTTCTTATATACTATGGTTACTATTTAGTCATTTAGCTGACGCTTTTATCCAGAGCTTCTTACAACTGAGGACTAAAGACAAGTCAAGTCATTGTGAAGAGGCAAAAACAACGCAAGAAGTGCTCAAAATACAAAGTTCAGGCATTGCTCAGAGCAGCATAAGCCAGACAAGGGAAGATTTAATGGAAAAGGAAAAGTTTTTCTTTCTTTTTTTTAACTTTTTTTTATAAGTGCTCATGGAAGAGAGGAGTTTTCAGTTGTCTTTTGAATGTTGTCAGGGATTCTGCATTCCGGATGGTTAATTGTTCATAAAAATTATTTATATAGTTTTTAATCTTATAATTTTGTAACCAGTGTTAACTGATGAGTTAAAAAAACGAACTGTTCTTATATATATATATATATATATATATATATATATATATATATATATATATATATATATATATATATATATATATATATAGATTTATATAATCATATCTTATGATCCAGGTTTAACTGTTCTTATAAAAATACATATTAAAATATTTTATCTTTTCTTACTTTCGTTAACTTCATATTAAAATAATTTATATATATAATTTTAATCTTATAATTCGTAACCAGAGTTAACTGTTCTTATAAAAACACAAATTATCTATCTATCTATATTTAAAATCTTATCTTATGAATTAGGGCTAACTGCTCTTAAAAAATAATTTATATTTTGATCTTTTCTTATGAACCAGGGTAAACTCTTCTATTTTTTCCTGACAGAAACAAACAAGAAAAAAAAAAACATTTTAAAATGCCTCATATCTATCAAATCTGGGCTCTATAGTTGCTTTAAATTGATATAATCCTAATTACTGAATGTAGCAAAGAATATCAGAAAACAGGAGACGAATGGTTGATTCTGTTTAATGATGCTATTATTTGTGGGGGAACATTAAAACAAGTAAAGAAAATGACCCACATCAAAACCAAAACTCTGACCCTGAACACAATGCATATCTCAAGTGTGACGCATAAAAACATCAAGAGGTTAAAAACTGACATAGGCAAGCATATGGATCTCGTTATATAGAAGGTGAAGTAAAAATGTACCCAGAATAAATAGAGCGATGGAGAGGTTAGAATATGCATTACTGCAGGTTTATTCAAGACAGGGGTAATGGAGATAAAAGATTTTTTTTATAAATTCAGCAAATATTCTTTACAGTTCATCAGTCACATTTCTGATTTATCAACCAGAATTCTCAGAATGTGAAACTTTGCTTTGGTAATTATATAAAGTGATTTCCAAAGGGACTGAAATTATTCAGAAATATAATGATCTAAGATTTTTGTCAATATTACATAAGGATTTTATACAGTAAATGCCCTCTAGTTGAAAATATGATAGGAGAAATTCACGTTCGTGTTACACTATTTCATACATACAGTCTGTTGGTTTGGAGCAAAAGCATTTAGAGTGAAGTGTAAAGCAAGCTATCATATTTACATAGTTTGTTTAAGTGGTATTCACATCTGTAACAAATGTATGAAAAGTTTTTTTATTCAATACTTGATGTCTGAGATCTGAAAAAACAGAGGGCTCTGCATACACAATACAACTATCTTTTCTTAAAAGTGCAATTCTTTTTTGGTAGAAAGTAAAAAAATATATATCCTTGTTTTCTATATAAGTAGAAATGTTATTTTCATTAACAGCTTTATTTATTAATTTTTACCAGTGACTAAAAATGGATGTTTGTCACGCGAGTATAATTCTGATTCTGAAATTAATTATGAAAAAACATTAATTTCACCATCAAACGGAGCATGGAGTGATCAATGTCATGCCCTCGTCTGGACTGATAAAAATAGCGAAAATTGGTAAGTAAAGTATAATACTTGATATTGAAGTTTAGGACAGATGGTAGGATTCAGCCCATATCGATCATTGCCAATACTATAGGGTTTTAAGTACATGGTAATTAAAAATAGGTTTATAATAAAGCTTTGCTGCACCATAGCACTGTCGCTCATGCAAACTATTTCAATACAACAGAGAAACAAAAAGGTGAAAGAAAAGCGAGCAAAACCTTGTAATGACAACACCTGTGTAGCAAGTATAATTCTGGCTTGTAACACTTTCTAGTTTACAGAGTATCAGCGGCACTAACAGGTTGTTCACCTGCTGCTTTCAATGTAATGTGAATAGAAAACACATTTGTTTCCCAAATATTTTTCAAGTATCTTTGCAAAAACTTTAAATAGCTTATAACAAAATAAATTCCTTAGATTAGCTTAAAGAAGCTAACTGAAGGCGAGTCAGTTACACGCGATGCCACCGTCTCTGAACGTCCTGCCATTGAGGAGCGACCAAACTTCTTTCCAGTTACTTGAGTTCATGATTTATGGTTACAGTTTCCATTGGTTTCGGTAAACGCACACTGTAATATGAATGTTAATCATGGTCATTTTCCGGTGATCCAGAACTTTTTTCATGAATACGTTGACTCTAGAAGCGTCCTCTACTCGTCCTCAAATCAAAGTCTTCCTCCTTCGCCATACATCGAACACATTACTCTAAATGTTTAAGATACATCTTCAGCTCTCATTTCTCTCCCTCAGTCGGTTGTGTGTTTGCGATGGCGTGTCCCTCCGTCTCTGCTTTGTGGCCCAGCTGTTCCTGAAGCTCTTTGACGACCCTCTCCAGATTCTGCCGGGCGTCCCGCTCCTTCAGCAGGTCCTCTCTTAACTGCTCGCGGTCCACTTCTGCTTGCTGGAGCTTCATCTGCAGATCTTCAATCTGATGGAGAGAAAAAGAGATGTTGGAAGTCATTTTCCAGATTTTGTGCACATCCTATTTGCTGTCATTATACATTATCATTCACATGTGAAAATGCTTCTGTTTTAACTCACCCTGCTCTCTAAACATCAAAAACAGCCATTATAAACACACAGTGTAAATGTATCTTCTGTGCTAAAAATATACCAACAGGATGTTCCGAATCTCACCTGTGAGGAATACTTGGCCCTCAAACGTCCTGCCTCGCAGCCCTTATCGCACACCCGGAGCAGTCTCTCCCTGTCCAGTTCCCTCTTCAGCCTGCCACAGGACTCGTTGGCGTCTCGCACCTTTTTCTCACACTCCACACGGAGGCGCTCAATCTCCTTCCTCAGGTTCCGCTTGGCCTCAATGGCCTCCCTCAGCCTGCCCTTCTTAGTCACCCTGACAAACTCCAGCTCCTGTGAACGATAGGCGATATTGTTGAAGAACGGCACACAAATTTTTAAAAAACAAATTGCTATACAAATTTGCTTATTTGATTATCGACCTAGAAATAGTGCAGAGCAGTATTATTGTAGTATTATGTTCTATTTTATAGTATTTTAATTTTAGTTTTCATTTTAGTTAAGATTTTAGTAATTTTGTTATTTTTAACATTTATCTTTAGCTTTAATTTTTTATTGATTTATTTCAGTTAATGGCCAAGGCAGAATTTCTCTATATATTTTTTTTTAAAAAGTTTTTTAAGTTTGTTTTTCATATAATATTTATATTTTGTTTCATTTAAGCATTATTCAAATTACAAATAACTATTTTCAATAGTTTTAGTTGACAACTACACTGTGATTATTCTAAATTCAGAATATTCAAAACTTATTTTTTGGATTTAAACATTTGAATTGAATATTTTGTCCTTTATTTAAAGTCGTTCTTTGGTTTGAAAAAACAAACAAACTTAAACCTTTGTTGATTTCCAGGTTGAAATGATATGGTTAATGTCAGTTTTCCAGACTTTCGGAGCTCACAGTAAGTACCTGCTGAAGGCTGCGTTTGGCTTGCAGAGCGGCGGCTAGTTTGTCCTCTTGCTTCACTCTCATGCGGATGATCTCCTGGAGGAACTTCTCTCTGGCCTCCTTAGAGCTCAGGTCACTGCAGAGTGTCTGCTTGAGGACTTCCAGCTCAGAGCATGGGCTCGCCCCTAGTCTCACCCTCCCATCATGCACCTCTGCAGTACTTGGAGCGCTGAGGTTCAACGCTCCAATGCCATTTGTAAATGGAGGAGGGGACATCAATGAACAGGAGACAGTACCTGGAATGACAGAATAATACAGCAGTGAAATAAAAGTGCAATATTTACTTCATTCTCAATCTAAATGGTGTTGCCAGGTATTGCAAAAATGCTCTCTTTGGAGCTTTAATCAGTTTACACGCATCATATTAGTGTACTACTGTCTACCAAACATGGATGTATCAACTATTTTCACAAAATGCAGATATATTTAACTGTTAATCCTCTTTTTCACATCATACCTTCACCACAGTTGTCAACCTCGATTTCTGCGTCCGAGTCCTCATTCTCCTGAGAACACTCTCTGATTACTGGAGTGGGCAGAGAGGCTTTGGTCACCAGCTGTGATTGTCTCTCTGCAGATGGCCACCTCTTTCTTGGTCTGGAGCTCTCTGTCTTGCTTGTGTTGTGGGTCTCGGTGGGGTGAGAGAAACGGTGCGGTGGCTGCTCATTATTTTTAAATGTGGCAATGGGCAGAGATACATTTGGAACTGCCAGGCTGTCTTGTCCTTTAGCAAGTGGTCTGAATATCAGAGGAAAAGGAGACATTAATTAAATGTCGCAATCAAAGCAATGTATTGATGCAGTGGAGATGATGAATTAACTAAATGGCTATATTAATGCTATCATGGTATAATCACAGAATGTTTACATGTGCGCACCTCTCATACTTGTGGCTAGGTGTCTCTTGCTCAGCAGAGGGAACTCTGGGAGACCAGGGCCTGAAGGCTGAAGGTCTCTGCTTGAACTGGAGCTGCTTAAGATCCTAAACAGAGAAAAATAAGACAGTTTAATTAGGGACGCAAGAAGTATCATATTATCAGCTATTGACCAATATACACAATTCATCAGTATTGATTTAATTGTTTAGTTTTTACTGTGCATTTTTTTTTTCATTTATTTAGACAAAATAGTAAAGAAATGTAATATTAGCCACCCTAACTTCAATATCTATGATGCCTAGATAAAATAACCAAAATAATAAACGCTGATAATTTTGAAGAGTAACTTTTCATTTAATTCATAATCCAGAGATCTATGGTGAACCATAGTTGGTTCAACTATGCTAAGTGTGAAAATTGACCAAACAAAACAACTAAATAAAATAAATATGAAATTGATAATGGTTTTAAATGAAAGATATAATAGCTTTGAAACCACAAAAAAATGAATCACGACATATATCTATCATTATGCGGCTACTGTATTTCATAGAGGAAAGAAGCCAATACAAATCTACCTTATTAGCAGATGCAGCCAGAGACTGTAGCCAATCAGCTTGCTTCTCTTTATCCACTGATGGGGATCTTGAGCGGTCATGTTTGGACTTTTTGGAGGGAATGGGACTGTACGCCTGTAACAAAAAAAAACACACACACTCCATGAGATGATAAAAACACTGTGAAGGCAAGACTCCAGCGCTGAGGTAAAGCTTTGACCATGTAGGTGTCAAACCGACTTACAGCTCTCAGCAAATATCTGAGAGAAATCAGTGTAAATTTAGCATCAGTACAAATAAAAACCAAACACTACAGGCATTCATACAACTAAAAAGGCTTCCTGAAAAAAGAGAGTATGACCGTAATAAATCCCTCCCTTTTGCCCTCAGGTTTCAGCATGTCAGATCCAGGATGTGTTTACCTTTGCCGTACCAACGACCTGTCCAAACCTGTGTCTTTCTGACTCAAGTTCAGGAATTTAAAACACCCCTGTAACCTGAGCATCCTGACAACAAGTCCGTGTGAAAGTTAGCAGAGGATAAAGTCATGAAGATGTGCTGATAGAAAAATTGTTCACAATGAGTAGAAAACGTGGTGCTTTTGGCTAAAAAACACCAAGTGGGTGAGAATTGTGACTGGATATAAACGAGGTCAGGTACTTAAGAGTCGTTGACTATAATGGGACACAAGGGGGAGACGCCGCGCTGGATTTGTCTCATCATAGGGTGCTGACAGGAATCTTGTTTATATATAAAAAAGGACGCTCGCTGTGCCGATCTTAAGTAGCGAAATATAATAACAAACCTGTAATCACAAGGCGTGGGAGCCCGCGTTATGTGACCATGGCTGTTTGTTAGGAGGGTTCTTTCAATGCGGATCTGACTCATGCTAATACACACTTGCCTCCACGTCCGGCTTTAGTGGCGACTTTACGGTCGGTAACGTGGGCCTTGGAGCCGAGAAACACACACACGCAAGGAATACACAAAGCACACACTTATTTTCTGAGAGCGCAGAGTAGAATAGCCAAATGGTGACTCAAGGACTCTTCATGATGAGTGTAGCGCCTTTGAGAGCAGCCTCTTACCGATTCAATACACTTTCTGAAATATTTAAATGGGCATAGAACGATAGAGGACATATAATCTTCTAATATAGAATTAGTATAAAATATATACCTTAAGAGTGTAAAGAATATTATTTTCTCCACTTATAACACCACCACATCTCCCTTTGAAATCCACCTGACGCGGGTTAGAACGATTAAAATGGTTTTAAATTGGACAAAAATTGCTACAATATTTTAAATAGCAACAGGGAAAGGGAAAAATAAGGGAAATAAATTCAAAAAACACTCGAACTTGCAAATTAGCAATATGAAAAAAGACATTACTGTCAGGGTAAATTTAAAAATGTAATGTCATAATTATAATGTTTTGCATTAGGCTATGAATTAATAAACATTTATTGAAAATAAATATGTCATGTCTTTTCATTTACAGAAGCATGAACCACGAGTAGTCGAGTAACTCGAGTATTGTTTTGATAAGAAATCGACTAGGAAAAAACAGTAGTCGCGCAACTTCTAATCTCAACCAAACCTGATTGACGCATGAGAAAAAAACTAATTGGTTCTTGCGGAAGATAACGTGCTGGGTAACACACAAGAATGAACCTCATTGTTCTCTCACATCAAGCAAACGTGCTTAAACGTCCGTTTACCA
This sequence comes from Siphateles boraxobius, assembly GCF_051911475.1. Taxonomy (NCBI): domain Eukaryota; kingdom Metazoa; phylum Chordata; class Actinopteri; order Cypriniformes; family Leuciscidae; genus Siphateles; species Siphateles boraxobius. Next base: position 24,889,203 of record NW_027509141.1, read on the forward strand.
CAAGTGATGTGTGAGTTAATGAATGTTTACATGTGAATAATAGTCTAAATTCGGCAAAAGTGGTAGTTAGAAAGCTCGGATAGAAAGCTCTTAGATTTCATCAAAATGATCTAAAGTGGAAAGATATGATGGTAATTAATGACAGAATTTTCATTTTATGGTTTTGGGTGAACTATCCTTTTAAATTAAAGACACATTTATATACGTTTTTCTGTTATGAAAGGTAGCCTATTCTAATTCAAATATTTTACCAAAAAATATTGGTCATTTTTGAGCATAGTGATTTCCAATTATAATGTTTTTTAAACTTTTGCAAGTAAATTGTGGTGGGTGACATGCTGAAAATAACCATAATCAAACAATAATTAACAGTTCCTCCCTCCTTCCTAAGTCTGGAGACCTGCCTGCCTTGCGCAAAGGAAAGCATTGTTTTTTTTCCCCCTACAAAAAATGCGGATGGGTAAAGTGAAAACATGACTCAAGCGCTGAACAACCACTGTAGACCCAACAAAGAGCGTCTGTCTGTGTTTGTTCCTTCCCTGAGGTCTGGAGTTCCAGGAAGACCAGGGCGTCCCAGACATAATAGTCTTTGACTGTGCAACCTCCCAGACACCACAAGGGAGCCGCTGATGCAACGTCCGCTGATCTGAAATGCAGGGCAGCCGTGACATGGCCATCACTCACCACCACATCAAAAGCGTGGCCTCGTGACACACATGCAGGGCAGACGGTCTCAAACAGCTTGGCAAAACCGCACAAATACATAATGGAGATTGTGTTTGTGTGGTTTCAGATTAGGACATGTACAACATCTGGACTCAGACCAACAGTCTAATAAACCTTAAAAGAAGCCATCTGGATTTATTATAACATTTTGAAGAATGCTAAATTAGGTTATTGCAAAGCAGTAAGAATTACACTACAGCATGAATACGGATAAAATATTCTTGTAAGATCAAATGTAACATACTGTATATTCTTGTTGAGCAAATTAAAAAAGCACTAATACAGGCTCCATTACTGATGGAGCACATGAGTGAGTGATTGAAAGAGTGAGTGAGTGAGGGCCACATTTCCTCTCTGTAGTTTGCTTTGGCTGATGGCCCTGTGGGAACTCGGAGCGTCTGGTTCCTGAATGTGAGTGGGCGGGTTCGAGGAGCAGGACCACAGAGGAAACACAAAGCAGCAGGAATGTATACTTGAAGGCCAAGTACGGCTTACTCTTAAAGTGGCCATTCAATCCTATGTCCTTTCAACTGCCTATTGTGAGGATTTCTTTGAAGGCATGTTATAAAGGAGCGCTTTACGGCAAACATACATGGATGAAACGTGCATATCTGCGTCAACATAACCATTGTTTTTCCAGGAATCAATTCATTAATCAAATTCATTATTCTTGTTATGGCGGATAAACAATAAATGGCAGATATTAAAATCATATACTTTGTCTAATTACAATAAAAATAAGACTAAAAAACAGGCTTGGTTCTTGGAAGCAAAAGGGGTGGGCTGTTAGATATCCTGGGTGGGCATAAAACTCAATGAAATTATGTAATGACAAAATTTAAATTTTTGGGTAAACTATCCCTTTCAGTATCCAACATCAATACAGATAAATTTTAAAAAATATATATCTGTCAATAGCTGATATGGTACCAATATATCATGCACCCCTAGTTTTTTTTCAATGTGTGGGGAAAAAAGAGAAATTACTGGGCTGATACTGATTTTAAAAGGGTTTGAAAAATTACATTTTTGCAAATGGTCCAAGATGTGCAAACGTCCCAAGCAAATATCGAGTAGAACCGTTTGGAATGCATAGCTCCATCCAAGAGCCATGGGTGCATGTTGTCATAAAACGGATTTGGATAACATCTGACCACGTTTGCTTCTGATTTTGGAATGACTAATGAAGCAAATATCAACCTCCACTTTCATTCGTCATGTCACACCGTCCAGCTTGTTCGGGGAGAAGGTGCATGCTGTAAGTCTCTGTTGCCATTACTTGGAAGCCAAACAAGTGGTTGCATTCGTCGTGAAACAAAAATAGTCTGCTCTATTGAACTTGCTTGAGCAACTAATATCCTCACAATAATGTGCCATGCTGCCTGAAAGAACTGTAGCGGTGGTGGTGCACAGCAACCAGGCACAACAAGTTTCCTATTACAGCTTTTCTTTCCCCCCACGGAAATCCTGCATGTAATCCCCAGATCTGTGTGTGCTTCACCATGCTCTGCCAAAGTCAAGGGCAAAACTGGTGAAGCACACTTGGGTGGGAGCTTTATTGAGGCGTGCTGGAGACCGGTGCCCTAATTAGAGGGGGCTTCTTGAAGACTGTATAGGATAAAAGTGTATATAAGAGTATGTGAGAGAGAAAGAAAGGTGGCAATGCCAGCTGCCGTCATGCAAGTGAGAGTGCTTTGGAGGGTCTCTCAATTTATAATAAGCTCAGTTGTCACCAGGTGTCAGCTGGCAGATCCGTGCCATTTGAAAATGTCCCCAGCTCTTCCGCTTTCAGTGACAGGAAAAAACGATGCCATCATGTTTCCCTTCAAGTCCATTCTGTTTCAGAAGCCTTTCCAGAAGTTACATACAGAGCCTTAGGGAAAACCAATCTTGATTGGATTGTGTTAATAGCCTTTAAACTAGAGTCTTGCTGCTTTCTGAGCAGAAGAGGGAACAGACTTTTGAGGCAGAGGCGGGGTGTAACGTGTAATCCTGCTCTGAGAGCGATGGAGGAATCCATCTGCTTCAATATGGTGTATTCCAGCAGGCACACAAGGGTATAGTCTCATCGGACTCTTAAGTCCTCCAATAAGTAGTCCACCTCCAGACTGCAAATAAAATGGATCCACAAAGCTCATTCATACAGTTCTACCAAAATTTCTCTTCATATATTCATAAAACGGATTGCATTTACGTTTATAAATGGATTAAACTGTATGCTGTGGGGAGTAATGCTTACACTGAGGTGGAGACAAAACACTCCACAAGGCACACACACATATTCGCACAATGTATTTCTGCTTCTCTTCACATTTAGAACACTATAATGCAGGAAACATGCAAACCAGGTAGCCTAAGGGGATGATGGGAAAAGAAAAGCGTCAGTAAATAAACGTCAGTAGAAACTCTAGACACTCATCACTAAAGATTATTACTCAGTGCTGCTAATCTGTCTATCAGTACGTTTTCAGTTTGTTTGTGGGATTGATTGTGGGAAAAAAATCCATATAGGCTTAAATCAAAATCAAAGAATCCAAAAGTGAGAGACCATTTGAATCCAGGGATTTTGTACATTTAATTATGGAAATAAACAGAAAATTTAGGATTAGAAAAAATGTACTGTATTTTTTCCAGAAAATAAGTCGCTCCTGACTACAAATTGCAAGTTGCAACATGTTAGAATCGCATTGTTGAGAGAAAAACAAACAAACAAATAAGTGCTAAAATCGAAATCCAAATGTGTGCACTTTTCGTATATATTTTGCATGCTTGATGTTAATTGCATTATACCAAGTCCCTTTGGAAGATTTTGCAGCATGTTTCAGATGATAAAAAAGTGACTCATAGTCAACCATAGTCAAAAACAACACTAAGCCAAAACCAACACTAAGTGAAAGGGTGATATTCCCGCCCTTTCTATCTGTAGTTTCTAGTTGTCCCTGTGTGCAGAGGGTGGAATGGCTGGCTGGCTTTGGCTCTCGTGCCTGTGTGATTGACTGAGCAGATGGGGCTTTAGTTTCTCCAGTTAGAGTGTGGACTTCTGTTAGCAGCTGTGTCCCACTGAAGAGCCCCTCCTGTCTCCACTAACAGCTAGCTAAACCTCCTGCCTGATGCAAAGAAATCACACAAACTGAAGCAAAACGTTGAGAGTGAAGGTAAATTAGATAAGGACACTGTCAGAGCTGGTGCTAATGCTGCCAACATACAATACAGTTTGGGATCAGTAGGATTTTGTAAGAAATTAATACTTTTATTCAGCAAGGGGACATTAAATTTATCAAAAGGGACAGTAAAAGACATGAATGTTTAAAAAAAAAATCCAACTTCAAATAAATGCTGTTCTTTTAAACTATACATCAAAGAATCCTGAAGAAAAAAAAATTAAGCAGCACAACTGTTTTCAACATGGATAATAATAAATGTTTCTTTAGCACCAAATCACCGTATTATAATAATTTCTGAAGAATCATGTGACACTGAAGACTGGAGTAATGATGCTGAAATTTCAGCTTTGCCAACAAAGGAAGAAATTACATTTTAAAACATATTAAAATAATTTAAATCTCAATAATATTTCACAATATTATTGTTTTTACTGTATTTTTGATCAAATATATGCAGCCTTGTAAGCATAACAGACTTGAACTTTTTTTTTGGAAAAAAATCTTTGAAGAAAAAGTTTCCTGTCCCTTTTCCCATATATCTCGTTGGCTGATTTATTGTCATTCTCTACAAATGCCAATATGTATATATATATTTTTTTCTTCCCTCTTTCTAATTATGTGTTATGGTGTTATTGTATTGTGTTATTTTGTCACTTTACTAATTGTTTTATGTGATGCAGTGGCTGTATTTTTTAGCCCAAGACAAATTTCCCTCTGGGACAATAAAGTATACCTTAACCTTAACAATAAAACATAAAATCTTACAACAAATAGGCCTTGTAGCTAATGACGGCAACACAGGTTTGAGTCCAGCCTGCAACACATTCTGTTTCATGTTCCCCTGTCTCTTCCAATTTCATGTCAAGATCTACTGTCTCTATCTAATGAAGCAAAACGTCCTACAAAAAAAGACGAGGAATCAAAATAATGACCAGAAAAGTCTTGTTTAAAGGTATACACATTGGAGATATATTCACCACATACATGGAATACAACCAATGCTTGCACTTACTTACGTCCAGTCAGCGATCAATCAGTCATGACAGTTAAATATGACAGCACAGGATATGCATTTTGTCAGGGAGCTGCTTCGGTATGTCAGAAACTGAATATACAATCACTCCCTCCCACAGCAACACCTAACCCTCACACACCCAGGCACTTCAGAGTCCTGCTGCTGATGCTGGAGGAACACGTGAAAGCTCATACTTTGTTGTGTACGGAGGACTGACGGCAATAACTGTGACTCCGGCACCAAATAAGGTGCGGTGGTGGGTTTATTTGGGAGGATGATAAGGGAGTGAATGCCAAGGGGAGGTCAGAAGGTTTCAGGGTACGGAGAGGCTGAAGTTGTAAAAGCTCCCGCTGAGAATTGGCAGGGTGAAGTTACGGTCAGTGCTTAGGGTCTCAATGATGTCACAGCACCTACACTGTGTCTGCCCTGGGACAGGGGAGGGGCAGCGTGGTGGCAATTGATTCAAGTGAGGCTATAAATCCATCTGAAATTTACTGCTTTCAACCACATTTCGGCATTCTCAACCCCTGACGCCATCTAAACGCTGGCGATTGACAACACAGAGGTGTTGTAAAGATGGAGCACACATCTTCCATGCAACTCCAAGAGCTAGCACAATAATGTGCACCCATCCAGGAGGGAGACCATCACTTTACCTTTCATAGCATGTCCATTTGAGACTACGGCTAATCACCGCAAGTAGGCCTACAGTAAATGGAAAACATGGCAGTTTCTGTGAAACGCTTTTAGGGCCCGTGCATTTGCGAGCGAGGCAGAGAGGGGAGTGGGCCCTATAATTAAGGTTTGATATGGCCAAGGATGGGAATGGACTATTTTAGTTTGTTCTGCTTTTTACAGTCACTTTGAAAGCTCAATGTTCCCCCAGCATTTATCAAAACAAATACAAGTGCGGCAAACTGGAGATGGGAGTGCTAATGGATGTCGTGGATTGACAGGAAGCATTAGAAACAACAGGAGAGGAAAAACAGAGAATTGCGTGGTAGAGGACAAAACAAAACAAAAATTAGGAGCGAAAAAAGCTAACCGCTCGGTGCCCAAAACTCCGTAATTGAGCGTTTTTCCCAAAGTACAAGACATACAAGGTTAGAATTGGCTATTATCACAGCAACGTGTGAAGAGCTGTCACATCTCTACATGGAAACCCTGCATTTTGGAAAAATCCCTTTTCCATTTTTCCATGAAGTAGTACAGCTTAATAAAGCAGATGATTACATAAAGATATTAATAGGGAAACAGAGAGACTCATTCTTCCATTAAGCAGTAAAGAAGGGCACTCTTTCAGGACAGGAAAATGGTGGAAAATTAAGAAAATAAAGCTGGGATACTTGTCTGGTTATAGTCAGTTTTTGATTTGAATGTCTAGTCAAAAGATATAGATTTGACTAAGTCTTCCACAAAAAAATTATGTTTAAAGGAATAGTTCACCCAAAAATGAAGTACATTCATATTTACTCCCAATGTCATTCCAAAAAGTATGATTTTCTTCTGAGGAACACAAAAGAAAATATTTTGAAGAATGTTGGTAACAAAGCTGTTTTACTAACCACTGAAAACATTTCTGAAAAAATCTTCTTAAACTTTCCAGAAGAAAGTCGTACAGGTTTGGAATGATATTAGGGTGAGTAAATAATGACAGAATTTTCATTTTTGGGTGAACTATCACTTTAACTTTACAAACCTGTCAGAATGAGAAGCACCCCTGCTGAAAACACCATTTTTGGATTGCATGTTAGCTTTGAGATTATGTACCTGGTGGGGACATCAGCATCCTAAACTGGGGACCAGGATCTAAAACACAACCTCATTTGATATTTTTTTTTGCCAGCAGGCATTACATTATTCTGCTCCCTTGATGTGCTTTGTAACTTTGACATTTTCTGGAAACGTCTTTTTCCAGGACCATTTTCATATTACAGCGCTCCTCTGAATCTGAAAGGGCCAATGTTTTTCTCCATAGCAACTGCATAACACCTTGAGCTCAGCTCTGACTCAACCAACAGAACACAACAAAATACTGAATTCGCCATCTCCACTCCAGGGTGTTCGCGGACCGGACCCTCTCCCAGCCCTGCTTCTGTGGCTAACATTAGTCTGCCAGTCTTCTGGACACTTGTTAAATGGACCTACACACCTGACATCCATTAAACATGTACTTTTGCTAGCGCTCCGCTCGCATAAATCCTGTGAAGTTGCTTCCTTTTGACCGAGATGTGGCTGGTTTACAGATAATCGGGTGTTTCTGAACGTGTGCCAAAATGGCTGACGGTTAGAGTAGCTTACCAGTGAGTCAGCGCCAGCTCAGATCTAACACAAAAGAGAAACAACGAAGATAAAGGCCAGTGTCTTATATAAATGTCTCCTGAGTCTGCTGTGTGTATTTTCTCGATGTGACACTGTTCTGTGCGTTAATTTGTTCAGTCTGATCTGATCAGAGGGATAAGGGCCCGATGCTCCTGTCCTGAGCCCTGCCTCAAAAGAGGGCCTGGGGTTAGCATGTAATCTCCCAGCCTTCCCAGCACCAATCCACACTGACCTATGTGGCCTTTCCACTAACAGCTGAGGGACATTTATCTGTCTGTGTCCTCTCATACGTTTGTACCGCATTCTATACCTTATAAGACCATATGCTACAACGTTCACGATACATGTGTACTGATAGTAAAATTATGTCCGATATTGGATTAATACCAGGTATTACAAATCTATACAACAGAAACAATATATAAATTAAATTAAGAAACACTCAAATGAGTAATTTTAATGGTTAATTGTGAAAGTGAATTTAGTTATCACAAAATTATAATGTACAGTATGAAAAATGGATATTAATTTTGAGATCTGCCAAATATTACATTTAACAGTGTTATTAAATTAGTGTTCTTAAAAATGTACTTTAAATGAGCATTAATGATGGCAAAGTAATCTAAATGTAAAAATACGGGAATGAGAATGCACAATTGAATATCCAATTTCGAACAATAGGCCTAACGATAAATAAACAATTAAAAAAACTCTAATATTGGTAGATAACTGATAGGGTAGCAATGGTTTGAGTCTGTACTGTAAGCAATAGATTAAAAATATGCTTTTAAGGTTCCAATTTATTTTTACATTAGTTAACATCAAATAATAATGAAAAACACTTCTAGTGCATTTATTAATCTTAGTTAATGTAAAATCAAAAGCTGTATCTGTTAGCATTATTTAATGATAACATGAACTATCAATTATTAACAAAGAATAATAAATAACAAATGTTTTGCTCACTGTTCTTTAATAGTTAATGCATTAACTAACGTTAAGTAATCAGACCTTATTGTAAAGTGATGTTATAGTTTGACACAAAAATTAGGCTTTCATTATTTAAATCATGAACAAACTTGATTGCATGTTTGTTTTAATTTAAAGTGTTTTTTGTTGTATATGTGTATATGCAAATTCGGGCTAGTTATCGTGGCAAGGATTTTTAATCTCAGTGAGATTTTCTCCTGGTTAAATAAAAGTCGGGGAAAAAAAACGTTTAAAAATACTAAATCACAATTAATTAGCATTATTACATTTGACCTTTTTTATTGACAGCCCTAGTAAATAATTTTTCAGAATATTTTATGAATACATAATTTTTATAATTATTATAAAGATCACCTTCAATTAAGTTGGCAAAACTTTACACTAAGTTTCAATTTGTTAACATTAGCTATTGCATTAGGAATCCTGAAGTAACAACGAACAATACTTTTAAAAAACATATATTATTCCAGGTTGATGTTTAATTTATAATTCATACTAATACATTTTAACATAAAGTTGTATAATAAAACATGAATTAAACATAAACACTAGTATATTTATAAATGAACAATAACATTATTAGTGCATGATCCCAAATGAACTTCAACTAATTGAACTTTATTGCAAAGTGTTAATTCTTCAGTTTGGAAGACTCTTGTTAAAAATGCTAAATTGTGTGCTGTGTTCCTGTATAAGGCCATGGTGAACTGGCAGCCAGTAAACACACGCACATATACCCACCCAGCGAGTCTGAGAGAACGAGAGCACATGGTGAACAGACACTAGTATGGCAGGGAGGGGAGGCTCTGCTCAGGAACTCAATAATAACTTTCAGCAGTCTAGCCAGGAGGCTAGAGGCCCAGACTGTGGCTGTTCAATCCTGCAGCCCTCCCCCCTCCGCAGCTCTGGGCTCCTCCCTCTGCCCTGGCCTGTGTCTGCTCCACAGGACTAATGCATTTTGCAGACAGCCTAGAGACTTAAAGAGACATAGACCACATTTTTCCTCCCTGAATCACTGCTGTTGATGTAACCACTAACTCAGAACAGAGATCATTATTTCCAGCCGTTTATTCAAAATCTCCCGCTCGCTTTCTTATTACTCTTTTCCTCTCTTGGAACCCGGGAGACTTCGACATGACACGGAAAAGTGAGGGAGAGACGGCCTGAAATATGTTAAGAGCCTCTCAATAAATCTCGGGCCAAATGCTCAAACTGCACCACCCTCCGAGTCCGAGCGCTTCTTTGATGTGCAACTCACCAGCCTGGAGAAGCTCTTGTCAAGTGCAATCAGAGGTCCTGGCGTCAATGCATTTGAAGTCATTATTATGATAATTATAAGAGGCAAATCCAATAGGCATGATCAGACAGCGCTGGTACAGAGCAGATCCAGCTGTTGGGAGTTGGGATGTATACTTCTGCCTGTAAATCAACAGAGATTACATTACTGCTGTCTGCCGGGCAGGGAATAATGATGGATCTGAATGCTAAATGCATCAGTCTGAAAGACAAAAGCTGCGTGCGGGATTCATAGTGAAGTGGGAAGTGCCGTCTGTCTCCAGCAGACTGCTGGCGCTGTAAATACAGGCAATTTAGTTTCGCATGTGCACTAACATGCTTAAGGTATCGCAACATTTGCAAGGACTGTTTGAGATACAGTAGCTACAGTAAAGGGATAGTTCACCTAAAAAAGATATATATTAAATATAATATATTCTTTTGTCTTCTGTATAAGAGAGCAAGTTATACAGGGTTGGAACAAGTAAACGACTGTTAACTGTTAACTATCCTTTTAAAAAAGCCTCTCTGAACCAAGGTCTCACCTGCATGCAGTAGGCGTCCAAGGATTTGAGCAGATTTAACCGCAAATGTCTAACACAGTGTCTACCATCTGAGCTGTGAGACAGCATGGAGCCAGGCGCCCTAGTGAAGTAGAGCAGAATACCACAGCCAGGAAATAATTAAAAATTCAATGGGCTTGAGTGACACAGAAACCTTCAAGGGCGTGCCTGCCAAACACAGTTTTTCTCTTCCACTGTCAGCATTTTTCATCTTCCAAAGAGGATGCTGAAACGAGTGGGGGCCATAAAGAGACTGGAAACTCAACCACGCTCAGATACACTAGATGGGAATTCAAACAGGAAACAAAAACAAGGCCAAGAAGTTGGAAGAAGGTCATTGTGCTTCCGAATGAATTTCTTAACGAAAAAAACAAAACAATTTGATCACATTTGTTTTTACACCCTCTCAGTTTGATTTAGTGGCATTGTTACTCAAGCTGCAGAAGGTGTTAAAGTTGGTTCAGCCTCTGTGGAGGATATAATTTCTAAAGGAATCTGGACTTGATCAGACCTGAAAAGCCCAATGAGCAAAGCATGCAAGGTAAGATTATAGGACGGTAGATAATAAGACAGCGTGAACAAAATTCCACAATTGTTTGTTTTGTTTCCTGACATTTTTTATTGATGGTGAAACATAATATACATGAATCTGAATGTTATTTTGAATTGAGACCAAGAAAAAGTATTTAATTACTTATTATTCTGTTCCGTGCCAGTGGGGCTTTTTGAAGTTTCAAAGTGAATTGATGAGGCACATGATGACGCATATAGACACAAAACTCATTTGTTGACTCACTAGGGTCCAACTTCTCGCCATCTGTGTGAATCACGTCTGCTGTCCTGCCTTGTAAAATTTTCTCTGTGGCCAGACACATGCAAAAGATGCCTGTATAAAAACCACTTCCCACCATCTAAAGCTCCAAGGTATTTTAAAGGGGAGAAAGGCAATGAACTTCTGACCCGAATAGAGGGATGTGAAGGAAGCTGAGGAGCTCGGGGGCATCCAGGGTGTCTTGCCATGTCTCACCCTGCAAGGCCATAAACCCAAAAACTCCAACTTGCATTACTTTTATGGCTGCCAGATGGTGGGGGAGTCTGTGTGCCCATGGACCCCTTGTCTCTGGACTTGTCTCCAACTCCAGTAAAACCAGTTGACCCCGGTGAACTGACATTCACTCTCTATCTAGCTATATTCAAACATCTTTCTGACTATTTATCTGTATATCTATCTATGTCTATCAATATCTATTTGAATATCTGACTAATTGGATTTATCTGAGTGTCTTTTTGAATATCAATTCAATTGAATTTCTGAAAATCCATTTTCAATATGTATAACCATTTTCATTGCCCATATCCATTTCCAATAGGCTTTCCATCCATCCTCCAGTTTCTTCAAATTCTTTTTTCACTGTATATCCAGGTCAATGGGAGTTTACAAGTGCAAGATCACCATAAATAAAATGAAAAAATCAATCAATCAATAGTTTCCTCTGCTAGTTATCAATTCATGAGATTAGCTACCCCCCACCCCCTCAAAAAACAACAACTGCCATCAGCCCCACCCTCTTACCTCAACTGAAATTGCTTGTGTTGTTGTTTATGTCCTGTAATTCAACCTGACCTCCCTACAACCCCAGCCGGGGCTTCCTGGGCCATTAGGGGTGCTGGGACTGTGGGCTTTTGACGTGATAAAGATTAATACTCTCCTCATTAAGCTGACAGGGCCGCTGTAAAACATAGAAGACTGGACCACTCCTTTTCACACCGTCCCAACGACATCAAATGGCATCATTTGGGTCTGTTTTGAAGCAATGTGTATTAGCTAAAACACCCTGAGGTGACCTCCTGTTTACCTTTAAGACAAATCAGATGTTCAAAGAGCAAAATAAATGGGATAAGAATAAATATTTCTAAGCACGACAACAGAAAGGCCAAATTCTTTCTGGTCAAACAGTGTTTTATACAAGCATTTGACCAGTTTAATCAGCAACATCTGACTGAAGGCAACCAAAGAGACTCATTATCCATGCATTTCCATGCATTCTTGAAAATCCTCTTGGGCTTTAATATGCATAAATATGATTACCAACACCATGTGCCCTCAGCCTGCTGATCCCTAATCTTCTTTCTACATTCTTCAACAGTTTGAGCTCAAGTCACTTTCATATTTTTACAGGCTAGCTCTCATTTGGCTTCTCTCTCCACCACGGACAGAAAACTCCATATTCATGAGAAGCTTTAATTGAAAGAAGGGAGGGGAGTCCTAAATTTGCTTTTTGTGTCAGCCAGCAGGGACAAATGCAGCCTCAGCACATTTTCTTCCTATTCTCTGGTGGAAGAGAAGGAGAGAGAGATAAAATGAGGAGAGGAATAAAGAAGAGAGAGATTACAGACACTGGACCGGTGGTGCCAAGAAGAGCGGAAATCATACATAAAGACTGAATCTCTGTATCTAAATAAAGACGTGATCCTTCCAAAAGACACCTCTTTGGCCCGTTTTCAGTAAAAATCAGACAGGGAGGTTGTTTGCATTCCAGGAAATGTCTCCCACTTTCTGCATATGCAGCACTTGGTTTCCTTGCTGAATGCAGAACACTTCAGCGGCCACAGCTGTCTCAGGTTTTTGCAGTGAGGCCTTCTGCAAGCAAAACAGAGCCCAGGCTTGTCAGAAATTACAATGTTATAAATGACCTTGAAAAACTGGTTTAAAAAAAAAACACACGATGAGAACCTACTTCCAACTTCGAAATCCGCACTGGTGGGTTTCTTTCATTTCACGTCTCTAGAGCAGTTTTTTTTCTGTGGCATGTGTGATTTTCGGACAAAGATTATGGATGAAGACAACTTATATTTCTGAATAGCCAAGAACAGCCTTGCAAACAGACATTGGTCTATTTATTTATTTAAATATCTGACTATTTATCCGAATATCTACATTGAAAAATTTCACAATTAAATACAAAGAAAAGGCAAGTAACATTGACTTAAACATGACATTTTTATGTAAAGAGACTGAAATAGTGTTTTCTTGTAAAACATCCACAGATATTTTTGTTTTTTGTGTGAAAAATGTTTTTGCAGTGCATTTGAATATCTTTAAGTGCTAATCTGGTTTTAAAAAAATGACAGTGGGGATGGGAAAACCAACTTCAAAATCTGCACTGCTGGGTTTCTTTCATGAAGCATTTCATTAGCATTCCATATGTCTCAAGGAGGGTTTTTTTTCTCTGTGGCGCATATGTGTGATTTTTGGACAGAGACTTTGGACGAAGACAATTTACATTTCTGAACAGCCAAGAACGGCCTTGTTAACAGACATTGGTAAAACAGCATAAAACTGGAGTCCCACTAATGTGGCCTGTAACAACCCCTCCTAGTTGTGCATGTCCCTGGCAGTTCCACTCATAAGGTTTCACTTTCCTCATAGGATGAAAATGACCTCAGCACAGTAAAAGCAGACAAGGACTGCTCACCAGATGTGAGCGGAGAAAACAGAGAGGAGGCAGCCAAAAGGGAGTGCAGAAGAAAGAGAGAGTGTGAGGAAGAAAGACAGAGAGAGTGCAAAAAACATTTGCCCGAAGAATTTACTGCCAACCCCAGAGGAGTCCTTTGATTAAGGGTTCAAGTGGAGTTGCAGGGGTTTCTGGGATATCTCAGGAGCACTTATCCAGTGGAGGGGCTGGGTAAGGAAAGAAAGAGAAAGCGACAGCCAGAAAGAAGGAGCGCAGAAAAAGAGGAACGCCATGGAAGCTTGGTAGAAGACCAACAGGTTCAGCCTCAAACACGTAGACGCCCCCCACCAACCCCCCTACAAGCAAATGCCAGTGTCATTCCACACCCCTGTGCACCTGCCAGGCACACAAAGGGCCACTTCCTCCCACTGTCTCTGGCCAAGGCCTCTGATCCCATTTAATGCAGCCTGCACCACAACAAAAGGAGATAAATTAGGGAGAAGGCTTGATGATAGGGTGACTAATCCTTTTGGAAAGACAAATTCTATCAGTGGCCAGTACAGTTAGGACCAGCTAAAACATGCAAATTGAGCAGCACGCGTATCCGCAGATTTGTCAGAGTGAGTGTTTTGCAGAAATGCCTCGATGGGCATTTTACTGCGGTTGTAACTCGCACTTGCAGGGTTTGACCCAGACATTCCTTTCCTATCATACCCATCTAGGTTGTTATATGTCCTGCGGTATGCAATTACATAAGACTCCAGACAGAGCTAAACTTGTTCTTGCCAATGAGGCTTCGTAGACAGGCCCTGGAGAAAAAAAAAAAAAAAACATGGCTAAAAATGGCAAATGGCCTCCGTTTTATATACATTTTATTCGACTACATTAAATGTTATATCTTATTATATTATACAACCAGATTACTATATTATATTATATAAATTACGAGCATCAATTTGAACTTTAATAAAAAATCTGTACAGAAAAAAGGCCCCTAGATACCTCACATGGCAACTGGTCATGAATCTATCACCTTATGTATACTGAGCGAATCTTTTACAAGCTGACTTCACGTCTACCACACATCAAAGGTCTGTGCGTCAGTCCAGTCACACCGCAATCTCACATTCCTCACTTCATTCACACTCAAACTTCTCAGCGTTTGCATGCACTCCTCAGAGCTGACTTCTCATAAACAAAGTCCTGAACAATCAAAGCCCCCTATCGTTACGTGGATCAGGTGAGCTGATGACCAGTAGACAGCCTCAGACTCAGAGCAAACCAAGACCGCTATATAGCCAGGCCAATTAAGTTGTTGCTGTCCGAAGGAGCCGCGATTACACTGCTTATAATGATAAGCCGCAAAGCAGCTTGGATTTTTGTAAGAGGAGGAAGCTAGCTTTCCGTCTTCCTTGACCACGATAGCTGGTCCCCATTTTAAGACATAGGCCTGATAATAGCTGGGTCATTATGGGATCAGAAGCTCTCTATTTTAGGCTGCTCTGCTCTGGCCTGCCCGGGCTCAGGCTGCCCATGTCTGTGGTCACTGGCGCACTATAAATAAAAGCAGACACTGGGTACAGGCACGCTATCACATTGCCCTACAAGACAGAGAGAGAGAGAGAGAGAGAGAAAGAGAGAGAGAGGGAGGAAAACTCAAACAGGACTGAAAATAAGTGTCTTCACTGCAGAGATTTAGTGATATAGAAGTACAGTGAACTCAAAAAGTAGTACACAAATGAAATTGTAAATAAACAAAATAAATGAATATAGCATACATTTTTTTATTTGTTAAACCATTCAAATGTTCACAAGTCATTACTTAAGTCTTCTGTGTCACATGATCCTTCAGAAATCATTCTAATATAATAAAAAATGTCTTATTATTATCAGTGTTGAAAACAGTTGTGCTGCTTAATATTTGTGGAATATTTATGGAAATATTCGGGATTATTTGATGTTTAACGTTCAAAATAACAGTATTTATTTGAAATCGTCTGTAAAATTATAAATGTCACTTTTTATCAATTTAATGCATACTGACCCCAAACCTTTAAACAGTAGGACCGTCAGACAGAACATTATAGATAAAGTTATTGGACGGACGGACGGACGGACGGACGGACGGACGGACGGACGGACGGACGGACAGACAGACAGACAGACATATAGATAGATGTACGACAGTATTGGCATCAGCACCAAAATTTCTACATTTTTAATATCTAGAATATGCTGAGCTGATTGTCCCTGTGCCTGCTCCACTTACTGTAGTGACAGAGAGAGAGAGAGAGAGAGAGAGAGAGAGAGAGAGAGAGAGAGAGAGAGAGAGAGAGAGAGAGAGAGAGAGAGAGAGAGAGAGAGAGATTAAAAAGATAGAAAAAGAAGCCAAGGCAGAGCACAACTGAGTAATTGAGGGTGACATGTCTGTAACAACACATCAGGCTGTTTGAATAAAGCACTTTCCTAAGAGAAATGGAGAGAATAGAGAAGCGATGGAACAGATGCTTGGAATTAGAGTAGCCAGTGAGGGGGTGTCATCTGCAAAAAAAAAGAGAGTGGCAGCAGTTTTGGTCCTGGATAAATAGTCCCACAAAACCTCACTGTGCTGTACAGAGTGAGGAGGCAGCCGTGTTGAATGCGTTTGATATGGGCTCTTGCTCCAGGCCTCAGCGTCGCATTGCTAAAGGCTCCAATAGCAGAAATTTAGTATGTGTTTAACAGCACACCACATTTCATTGTGCTTCGCTAGCATTTAATACCTGATCTCCAGTGCCAAGCAGAAATCTGGCACACACTCAAGCCACTAGGGGAGATGGCTTACAAGAGGTCTGCTTGTTGGTGCCATTGCAAGAACATAAAAACCCAGTTTCCTTCTCTCTTCTGTATCAGTTTTACTTATTGGCTTACAGGGAAATATAGAGTAGCATGTAACAAGAAAACCATATTCGCAGCTATGTCTTCATGTTGTAAGCATGTGCACTGCCTTTTCAAAATGGCTTTTTTGTTAAAAATACGAAATGACATTAAAGAGATAGTTCTAAAAATGACAATTCTATAATCATTTACTCACCCCTCATGTTGTTGCAACTCATGAATATGACTCATGAATTGTGAACAACACAGCTATAACGTTAATGACACAGAGAAACGACATCATTGCAATAACTTTCAGAATGATTTTTCCCAGCCACGATAAAAACATTGACATCCAATCAGAATCCACCCGACTTTGAAAAGCTCAAGCATTTAAAGTGCAAACGTCATAACTAAAGGTATTAAAAAGAATATTATTGTCCATTGATGTGGGCGCTCATACAGTTATCTTTATAGGTATCAATCTTGATGTAAAAGGGCCATTACACATTGATAGCAGCTCAGCATGAGTTTCCGAAGCTTAAAACTTTCAGAACACATTCATTGTCACTGCATGAAAAATGAAGACCACATGAGAATCTATTATTTTTGAAGTGAACTGTCCCTTTAAGTAACTGCAGTTCCAATGCATGTATTATGCAGACAATTTGCTGAAGCGTGGAAAAGAGAAACTTTTAAATAGATGTTTTTTACTGACTAAACATGACATTTCACAGCCTTAGCCTTAGAAAGATGCAGTACAGACAAGCAATCTGATATTATATATGAAAACAGAGGAATCTCTCCGTCCACAGAACTTTTCGTTGAGAACGCCATCTTGCCGAGCGTTCCAGAAGCATTTCTGAAACACCATGTTGTGGTGGACCATCGCAGCGGAGTGGAAAATGGAGGCCTTGCCAGCTGTCTGAGGGCAGGAGGAGTGAATCAACCTTTCTGGAAAAATCTGAATGTGCCTCATAACCCAAAGCCTCAAAACATAGGGAGGGCAAATGCAGGAAACCTTCCATCCTTGCACCACCCAGAGAGCAGGGGAGAGAGAGAGAGAGAGAGAGAGAGAGAGAGAGAGAGAGAGAGAGAGAGAGAGAGAGAGAGGGGGGCTCACACTTATCCAAACCCGAGAGGCATAGGGAAATGGAGGTTATGGATCAGGTCATCCTGACATCATCATTTCTCCTGCTTTTTTTGCAAGGCTAGGACAGAGCCTTGTATTCCCTAGTAACACAATCACCATGAGAAGGCCTGGATACAAGTGTTGCAGAGACTTGTTTGTGTATGTGTTAAAGAGAGAAAGTGTATGTGTGTGTGTGTGAGAGAGAAAGACAGGCAGAGTGAGCAGTGAGTGAGCGAGCATGAGAGAGCTGGCACGCTCCCCTCAGCCCACCAGCCAGAAAGCATCAAGTTCTTATTTAGCACAGGAAGAGCAGCTTTGCTTAGCAACTACACTGACTCTCCAATCACAGAAGTTTTCTGAATAATACTGCCTGGGCGTGGAGCGAGAGCCGTCTGCGTGCCTCTGAGGAGTGAACGAGAGGCCACGGGCTGCTTAAAAAAACACAAAATCCCTCTTTTTTAAAAGGCCCAGACAGCTCACGTTAAAAAACAAGCTTTTTTCCTTAGCCTAGAAAAGAACCAACTTTCGATTGTGTGGTTTAGAAAACCCAGTTTGCTTATGATTTAATTAAACTACCATTTTTATATTTAAAAGGAACCATTCATATAAAGTGAAAATTCATTATTTACTTAGCATCATGTTGTTGCAAACCCATAGGACTTTCATGCTTCCATGGAACACAAGAAGGAGAAAAATCGCAATAATGTGCAACTAAAATAAATGGTAAAAGAATGCATGAAAGAACTATGGTTTTCGAAAAACTCAAAAGTACAATTTGTTTACAAATTTGACCACTAGGCCTACTTCTCTCATTAACACGCCATGGGGGTCAATGGTGGATATCACGATTTTTAGCGAACTGCAACTCACATTTCTTTCCGTTCTTCACACAAAGGATTTGAACGACTTAAGAAGTCATGAAGTCTAGTGAAGAGCTTTAGTGCAAAGTTACTTTTTTGGTGGTTTTCTGGTCATTATGGAGCTTGACAGCCCCATGTTATACTGAAAACAGTGATATTCACTTAAAAACATCAGGATATACAAAAAAGTTTGAAAAAAATCATCTTTTATGTAGACGAAAAATTTTGAAAAGACATGAGGGTAAGCAAATAAAGCCTAATAGGAATGCAGAGATTGGACAGGAAACGACGAAGGGGGAGCAAGTTTGGGAAACGGATGAATTTGTACTTACTTCACCCACATACGTGTAGCACAGCACAAGTCATGTACACTTACTAGGCAGCTCCAACATGAATTGCCATTATTAATAGTATAAAAGGATTTATCTTAATTATGCTTGGCTCCATTGATTCTTCCTCATCACCGATGGACAGAGTAGCCAGCATCAATACATGATGTGGGAAGGATGTGACCAAGCAACAGTGGAACACATGCACTTAACAATGCTATTTGAACATTTAGAAATCAACTTCATTTGAGATTCATGAGCTTAACCTCACGATAGCTTTGAGGGTGGTCAGTGGGAGGTTTGTAGGCGAGAGCAACATGCCAGTTTGTCATATGGCACACGCACGCAGACCCGAAGCTGCATCATCCCACAGACAGACCCTGAGGAAACATCTTTACCACACAGTCCTTACCCTTCCCCGAGCAGCTCTAACAAAAGTCGACAGCTGTTAGGAAGTAAAGGCACTCAAGTAATGCCCCAGAACACCAGATTTTTTCAGCAGAGGTTTAGCTTGCCGTTTTCAAGCTAAATATAATTTAAAATAATCACTGCAGGAAAGACACAATGCGAGAATAAGCAACGAGTTGTTTGGATTCCTCTCCGTTTCTTTTGGCTGAAATAAAACTGCTCCGTATCTGTAAATCGAGCACATTCAGATCAGGAATAGACTTTTTCAATATTAATAATTTGTTCTGACTGGCCAAGAAATAATTGAAATTCCAATCAGATTAAATAAGAACGCATCCTCCAGCTCATGAGGATGGATCAGGGAGGGAATACAAATCTGTACAAGAGTGTGCATCAAATGAAGAAGAGTGAGAGATAGAACACTAAATTAAAGCTACATTTAATCCACAATGAAACTTCATCCGAGTGGACAGTTACAGATTAGCGGGTTTGCAAGGGCCTCAACTGTGCAAGGGCACTGGGTTTCTTGCACAGTGGCAGCTGTGTACTCCAGGATTTTTCATCTCCAGAGCAGATGGGTTGCCATATTAATCATGAAGCTGATGATCGCTATCGACTAAGGGGCCTGATCTGAGAAATTGATCATAAAACAACACCACCATCATTCTGCCATCTGTTTCCGCAGACTGGTGGCAGTGCCAGCCTGCGCAACTCTAAACCTCAACCAATGCCGTCATCAGACATCATACAGACTTGCTCACAAAACAGATGCCTGATTTTGTCACATTTGCTGTTAACTACATCCCGATTAATGATCAATATTATAGTGGTACCAAATTAACACTACACCACAGTGGATACATTTCATGTTCGCAGCAGACACAGGCAAAAGCCTACAGACTCATTATCACGGAGACATCGGTCGTGCAACGGGCACCAAAACGAAGCCAGAGACACAATGAGCTTGAGTAACAAAGATGTCGGGAACAAAAGAGGCGGCAGGTCTTCACCCCAGCATCAGCCAGTGGAGAGCTCCAGCTGACGCCCTTTAAACAAGAGGTCACCCGGCCTAGAATAGAGGGCACAACCTCTGAGAGCCCCTGACCACCCCCTCACCTCCATCCCTCCAGGGAGGAGATGAGACAGCATCTCTTGGGGACTGTTAAGCCATCAAGCGACCCTTTTAAAATTCAGCTGTTCAGAGAATAAGCGTCCGAAAGTAGATTTTGACTCAGTCAAGTCAAACCCCAGGCCCCCAGTGTTGTTTGAGCATCTGATTCCGAGCAGCAGGGGTTGTTTGCGGGCCGCCGTGATGTGGTACAGACTACGGATGAGTGTCCTGACTACGCTGGATGAATAAGTAGCACCCGCAGTGTGTTGGTGGAGGGGGGGGTTGGGCAAGCGGATGAAATTTTTGGCAGTCTGGAGGCAGAGCAAGGGGCAGCGCGGCTGGTGGGACGCAGTGCGGGCCGCAACGGCGAGGTCAGCAGACAGATGGGAATGGAAATGAGTAGGACGTGCGCTCATTTTAATCTTTTCCCCACAGCTGATCCTGGCATTATAAATGCAAACTCGCACGCACATGTCGACCTCTATCCCCCAGGCGTGCGCATTTATTATGGCCGTGGCCACCTTGGGTCGGACACTCGGTTGATTGGTTTGGTCTCAGGTTGGGAGTCATCTGTAATTTGATAAATTGAGAGAGCAGAACAAAAGAGAGTTTGATATCCCCCCCCCATTTTAAGCTCTGTGGCCCCTCTGCGTCCAATTTATTACACAATACTATTCTCACTGGAGCCTTACTTCATTTCTGGCAGGACAATGCACATGCACTTGAAATATGTGGTTTAAGGGAAAGTTGAAACTCCAAATAAAACAACACAACACAACCATTATGTGCTGTATCGATCTGTTTAAAACTGGAGCAAAACACCAATTCAGTCCCACAGCAATTAAAAAGCAAAATAATATAATACTAAAATATAATAAAGAGAATTATAAAAAATATTAAAATAATACATTTAAATAAGCTATGATAAAAGGTTTTTAAAAATTAAGATTAATAAATAAAATAAATAGCACAACATTTGGCAAACTGATGAGAAAAAAAAGCACCTCAAATTTAGTCTTGGAAATAAATGCAAAAACCATTTCACAACTCTTAAAAAGCTTTAAATAAGCAAAATAATGTAATATTTTAATATTTTATTTAACACTAAGAGGATGACACTGGGTAAATTGATGAAGTTTTATGTAAATCCATAAAAATTGGGGAGAAAATTAACACCAAATGAAAATGGTCATTTAATGTGTTCTGCTACCGATTTATTTGCAATGTATTTTTCTGTCTTTTATCAAACAACCATCTGTCCAGTTGGAGAACCAAGGGCCACACGATTGGCCGGACTGTCTGAAAGGAGAGGGGGTGGGATTGTTGGTTGACTGGCTTTGGACAGAGGTCACATGTCACGGTCCTTTGACGGCACGTCAAGGCCCTGGTGGACAGGGGCGACAGATCCTTAATGAGAACTCGCCACCCTCTCCCAGCTATATCCCCCATTATGTCAGCCAGACCAGACAAAGTCTGGATGCTGTTTTAAATTAATTCAGCTCTGAGATATTCCACTCTGATTTCTCTCAGATAAAAAATAAAGCAGACTCTGTACTGCTATGAACAACTTTATTACATAAAAGGGCTCAAAAACCTTATAACCATGGCGACCAGCCTCTCATCAAAGTAATATTTGGAAACAGTAATTCTCTATAAAAAAAACAAAAAAAAAACAGTCTCTGCAAGAGACAGCATGAAGCAAATATTCTCAGCAAGACTGGAAAAGATTTTAAGTTAAAGGTTTAATTACAAAAATAAAGGGGAAAAAAGTAATAAAACTAACGTCTCAATTCAGCTAAGGTTAAGTGTAAGGTGGCAAGCTGTTGTTTTTCTTTTTTGTTTTTTCTCCGGACGCAACCTATTCCAGTGATGTACAGGTCCACAAGTACACGGCTCCCCACGGACCCCGCTAGCTTGCTAACTGGGACACTTCTGACAGTGAACCACAGAAACGGCACAAAATCCACCCTTCAATGCATTCAGCTACTGTATAGCTAGCCCATATCGTTATGATAAAATATGCTTAATGTGCAATTTAAACAAATATAAGAGATGCACACAAGATTCCATCTAATCATCTAACAATAGTTGCACAGAAAAGCCAGTCTTTCTTTAGCCTAACCAGATGCATCGCACTGCAAACTAGCCCTTCAGCCTCCATGTGACAAATATCAGTCAACACTTTTCCCATAGAGAAGCGATCGTTAAATATACATGATGCTGCATTTCTGAAATGTGCCATGTCTCTCACATTTCCCACAGTGATGAAACTGCATTTGCCACACCATGCATCCCAAGCCTGCTGAAGTGACACCATGGTAACACATACATATATGTGTGTAGACCCATTAGCACGATCACACTCAACAGCTGCTGCGTGGAGAGAGCAGCCAACCCGAGACTCCCGTGCTTTTGTCCGCTTGCCGTATCTCTGACCCTGGAGTGGAGCCCGATCAGACAGTGGGAGACCCAAGGCCAGCGCTGACCCAACACCAACTGCTTTTTAGAGAGTGACCTCAACCCCAACCGGCCCTCCCCCACCCCACCAAAAACACACACACAAAACAATGTCCTACACAGCACTCTTACCCTCCTCCTTCACCTCGGAGCCCATTACTGGCTTCCCAAGCCTCCCTGTCTATCTCTGGCTCCCATAAAATACATAATTGAGGCTCCATTTATCATATGCAGATGCCCCTGAGTGCATCCAGAAGAACAAGAAAAAAAAAGGGGGGGGGGGGGGGTTGGAGGCAGGACACTGGCAGGTTGTGCACCTTCATTTCAATATGCTCAAAGATAGCATTAGAAGTTGATATTACAGGATATTATTAAAAAGATGCAGTGATTCTCAACAAAAAGTAGGGAAAGAATGATGCTAAATGCATCATAAATAGGCTTTAAAATAGGCATCAATCAAAAATCCAAATGAACTAAATGTCAACATGGACAGGTTGTGATATTCAAAAACAAAGGGCAAAACTGAAAGGTAACAGAAAAGAATGACACAGAATACAATAAATATGGGATGAAACATGAAGTATGGTTTGCGTTATGCACAGGGTGTTCTGTGTGGGAAAATTTAAGGAAAAAATGTTTGACATATTTTTGTTTACTTTGACACAATAAACAGTGAGGTGTAACCAGGTGTAATGGGTGTTGTATGATCAAATAGCGCCCAAGAAAAAGAGAAAAGTGAATGAGAATCAATAAAGTATAGCGCACATAATAGGCCTTCTTAAATGATCACATTCTATTGATCATATTTATCATAAATATTTGGGAGTAAAATATCCATAACTCTGGAGTACTACAGAACAGATTCAGATTTATAATAACGCTGTTTTGAGCTCACCTTGTAAGATGTCTTGTGCTTGTTCCCCAGGTCAAATTTTCCCTTCAACTCATCAAGGAGCTGCTGCAGTGTGGTGCTCTCCTCTTTGTCACTATAGTCTTGATCCAAAAGAATATAAGCCCTCCAGTTGGACGAGTCGAAGCCCCAGTGACAGGTTCTGTTCTCCTGCCTTTTATGACTGTGCACCACGAACTTATGGGTCGGGAACATGAGCCTGCAGTCCAAGCACTGTATGCACGCCGCGCTGGGGCTCGTGTAGAGCTCTGGCACGAACAGGCCCTTGCACTTCCCGAAGCATTCGTGATAAACTTTGAAGCTCTTCTCCGTCCGCTCCAGCTCGATGGAGCACGACAACTCTTTATCGGCGTGAGGAGGGAACGTGCCGCCGAAGATGAGGGCATTGCAAAGGCGCTCGGCGTCCGTCTGGGTGATGAGTCCGCAAGAGGGGGCCGAGAAGGGCAGGATGCCCATAACTTTGAGGATCTCCAGCTGGTCCGCCGTGCACCTGGAGCAGTAGATGTGGAGGTCGTCGCACACCGAGTTGATCTGCTGGAGGGAAAAGTCTCGCAGGACGCTGTTGAGGATCTGCGGCAAGCAGAGGCGCTTCTCGCCACCCACCACGAAGCACGAAATGGTCTCCCGATCCAGGACCGTCTCGCACCTCTCCGTGGAGCGGTCGGACGGGATGAATAGGGGCCCCGGCATGACCGGGGGCGTCTGCGCCGGGGGGTTCACTATCACCTCAGTGCTCTTGCCGTCCTTTTTGAACAGCATGTCCTGCTGCCACCGAGCCGAGAAGGCTGCTGGACCGCCGAGAGAGATCTTGGAACTCAAGTGAAACTGCTTGAGAGTTTGCTGAAGTCCTGGATGCTGCTGAAAGCTGGAAGGAGCCTCCATGTTTAAACCTGGGCAGTCTAATCACAACAGATTCAATGAATGTGAACGTAAAGAGTCAAAACAGTCCATGTCAGTTCGGAAAGCGTAAAACACCGCCTTGTAATCCATTCAACTGTTTCATGTTCAAATCTTAAGTCGTACCAGAAAGGGCCAGACTTCCGAGCGACGAGAAAATCCTCTCCAAAGTCTAAAGTTTTGATCGAAATGTAATGATCAGTCCGACCATATAACAGACTGACTGGTTGCAACTCACGCGCAAAATGTGTGCCTTGTGTAAAACTCGTCGGCGCAGTTGCCTCCGCTTTACTATGAGAGTGTGCGAGTCTCTCTCACTCCCTCTTTCTCTCTCCCTCCCTCTCTCTCTCTCTCCCTCAGTGTTTGTTTGTGTCTGGTTCAGTCATCGAATCCCGGCCAAGAATGTGACTGACTCCCCGGGCTGGCTGTTCCATGAGAAGCTCTTCCTCCCCCCGCAGCCCCAGCAGCTGCAAAAGCGGGAACACAAACTACACGTATAACCATTGCAGCGGATGGAGGAGGGGTGGAGTTTACTTACAAGGGTTATAGTAGCCTACATTTTATTAACAAACTTTAAAGGTCACGAACATTACATTAATTGCAGGAGCAATAGTTAATGTACATTTGAATATATTACAAAGTTTTGTGAAAATATTGTAATCTACATTAAATAATAATGTGCTTAGAATGATTTAGGCTACTTTGAGCGCATGAACACATAATTCCGCTTATTTACCAAATAGAGAAATAAACATGGAAGTAAAATATGGACTTTAAGTAGATTAGGCTAACGTTTCTACTAAGAAACTATTATTACTACGTCTTTACTATTAGGATATAGGCTACTAATATGCTGTGCTCAAGAAAATGTCTTACCAATGTTGAAAACATTCTGAAAAAAAAAATATCAGCGAAAGTGCTCAAACCATGATCGTTCAAAAGTTCAAAAGAAACATTTATTTAAAAGCATATTTTTGGTACCATTATAAATGCTTTACTGTGTCTTCACTTAAAGGGTTAGTTCACCCAAAAATGGAAATTCTGTCAGTATTTACTCACCCTCATGTTGTTCCAACCCCGTAAGATCTTCGTTCATCTTCGGAACACGAATTAAGATATTTTTGATGAAAACTGAGAGCTGGATCAGGATCACTCCTCCATAGGCTTCTAAGGGATTGAAACTTGCCGGCCTCGAAAAGTTATTAAAGATATCGTTAAAATAGTCCAAGTGACTACAGTGACTCAATGTTAAGTTTATCAAACGATGAGAATACTTTTTGTGCGAAAAACAGAACAAAAATAACGACTTTATTTCAACTATTCATTTCCTTCTTGTTGGGCCTCTAGTCAGTTAACGTAGTGTGATTGCGTAGAGCTAAGTCACACGTAGGCTCACTATTGGCCGACGCTGGTCATGTGTCTGATGCGTGACGTAACAACAAAAGAACTGCGCTATATCACTAGTGAACTGACTCGAGGCCCACCGAGAAGGAAACAAATAGTTGAAATAAAGTCGTTATTTATTTATTTTTTGCGCACAAAAAGTATTCTCGTCGTTTGAGAGAATACTTTAAGATTGAGTCAGTGTAGTCACTTGGACTATTTTAACGATATCTTTAATACCTTTTAGGGGCTGGCCATTTTCAATCCCTTAAGAAGGAGGAGTGATCCAACTCTCAGATTTAATCAAAAATATCATAATTCGTGTTCCAAAGATGAACGAAGGTCTTACGAGGTTGGAACAACATGAGGGTGAGTAAATACTGACAGAATTTTCATTTTTGGGTGAACTATCCCTTTAATAAAGGTATCAATTTCCTTCAACAGCAACAAAAAATCATTACTGACTGCCAAACTTCTTACCGGTAGAGTTTACGTTTCAGACAAAATTAACACTTTAAATGACTTTTATTAGCGGGAGCTTTAAACATTTTGCGATTTGGAATGTTTTATTCCCATTGGTCAATCGCATAGAATGATTTCTGAAGGATCGTGACGAAGACTGGCGTAATGGATGAAAATTCAGCTTTGCAATCGCTGGAATAAATTATATTTGAAAGTATATTAAAATAGCCTGGGGTGGCACAAATCTTCATCATTTCAACATAAAAATGAGTTTGACCACAATATACTGGACCGTTTTTGTGCCTACAACACAACTGAATACAGTAAATTTCTATAGTTAATTGTAATTGAGATAGTAGCCTACTGAATTAGATAATGGAATAGGCCTTCTGAGTGAATTTGAGTGAATACATTTTTTTACATTTATTTTCTATTCCGCACCATCATACTTATTAATAAAGGGGTTCCTCCCACTGTAGCTAAAGTTCAACTTGCTCAGTCAGCTTGGTTCTGGTTCTCAAAACCCCCAATAGCTTGTTCTGTTGCATCTTCATGGGTAAGACAGATTACATACTGTAATTCAAAGATTATCCAACCTTTATTGAATTTTATATAATCAATGAACTCTTCAACAATTCTGAGTTTTGTCTTTCAAAAACGTTCAAAAGTAGGCTAAACTGTATTAGTTGTCAAAATAAATAATTGCAACAGTTCTATCATATAGGCCTAAATCAACTCAGTAGGCTACAAAGGGGAAACAATGTGTTCTCTTTTGAATCCCCATGTGCAAGAATGTGAATAAGGGCGGAAGTCAACAGCATGTAAATGCCAGAATGTAAAATATGTTATTCTATGCATTTAAATATGTTCCATTTTTTGTTTGTACAAAATTAACGCAAAATTAGCGCCTATCTAACAGCTGCCATGACAGGAAAATTCGTTTTTGTGAGTTTTACTGACATGTAGCCTAACATCTCATCTGACCGCAGATAGCCTACTGAATAAGGACAACGCGTTACTCTCTGCATCTGACAGAGTCATCACAATCAAACACGTCTTTCAAAATAAAAGTGGCATCAGAAAAACAAAGAATTATGTTTGTTGTTGTTTCTTTGACTGCACACAATACGACTCACTCAAAACGGTCTTGTAACCCACCAGTTGAGAAACGTTGACGTATGGCTATAGCTACTGTAGAGGCTGTTGAAAGTCTAGGTCTCATTTCTTGGTTTCATGTTGAAAGGGTGTTTTTTGTGGATATTTATATCTGGTGACTTTGTTCATACTTTCTTTGTTTAGCTCACTGGCAGCATTTAAATGCATGGCCACCTGGCTGTAGTAGGAAATCTCACCTTCAGATAAAAGTTGATATCACAAATTTCAATTTACAATATTTGGATGGGACTGAAGTTGTTGCTAAGCGTTAGCTTATTAGGTTTATGTTGACATTTTATGAATTTCATTTTTCACAGTCTGTAAATGTTTGTATCTCAGCCAGGCACGTTGCCCCATAGGGGTATAAATAGACTCGGTGAACTACAGACTATATAGCCTACGTTGTGGCCTGTTTTAGAAAATAACCGGAATAGCCTATTTAATACTCTTAAATAAAAAATTATATTCAATCATTTAGTCATTAATCATTTAGTTAGCTATACAAAATTCAGTTCTAGGTCAACAATACATAGATATTTTGAGGCAATTTCTGTCAACACTCTCTATGGCAAAAGGAAGGGAAAGTGCCAGATCCCCTCCCATGAAGCTAGCGTAGCGCCCTCCAACTTAAAAAACAAATAGGATGTTTGTGTTTCTGTGTATGAATGAAATAGGCCTAAGATACTCAAAAAAAAAAACAAAAAAAAAAAAAAACACACACATGCAAACTTGTGTATGTATATATATATATATATATCGTTTTTTTGTGGAGTATCATATTCCATATATCAGGCTTATAGCTCATATTGAATATAATTCAATGTTAATTGAGAGATAGACAAATAAATGTTCCCCAAAAGCTTGTATGTCACATTTGACATTTACATAATTTAAAAAATATATAGGCCTTTATATATATATATATATATATATATATATATATATATATATATATATATATATATATATATATATCTCATTTTTAACATTAAAAATGATGTATGAATAATCAAGTAAACTCAAGTTCCTTGAGTCAAGTAAATGTTCATATTACATTTACTTTATAAAAATCATTAAAGATTTCACAGCAAAAAGACTTTAATTGATAAACAAGAATGAACTATCAATCAGATGGAAGAAGGCATAAAGTAGAACAGGTTTTTTAGCAAAGTTTTGGTCGTGTTTGTCATTTATAGGCACTACAAATTTGCATATTAAATATGATACGGTAGTAGGCTAATATATTCATAGAGAGGCACTATACTTATTGTTTAACAGAATTTTACAAATTATGTTTACTTTAAGTTATGAGAGAATAACTGTTTAAAAAATGTGGCTAAATGTTGTAAAATGCTTTGCCAAACAAGCATTCTGTTTTCAATGATTTTATACCCCTAAAGGGTTGATGTATCATGGGGGATACAAACATTAAAATCAAAAATAAAAGTCCCGTTTTAAAACAAAATCATGAAATTGTATTATTTGTGTCCTAACAATATGGAAAATAGCATTAAATTAATTTTCTGATGTCTCTTTATTCTTGTCCTTATTATGGTTAACAACATTAAAAAATCCAACCAACCCCAAACATTTGATCGGTAAGTTATTCAATTCTTGTTAACTGTTGTATATCAGCAATGTCCCCATCATGCTGTAGTATTGCACATTTTTGGACAAAAAGCAAGTTATGACAAACCTGAATCAACAATAAACAGTGTATTTCAAAACGTCATTTTGACCAATGTTCTAAAATCTAAGAGCACAGTTTAGTAAAGGCATAACTCATACTGCTTTGTTTAGATTGGGTCATTGGGGTGATATTGTAACAGCCTAATTTGTTTTTCATGGAACATAGAAATTGCAAGCATTTGTCTAATGGTTAATTTTGGCACATATGCCTGACGTGGGGTTGCTTGAAATCCAACACTATCATGAATTCACAGTTTGAATTGGCTTCAAATACCTGTCAAAATATAGACCTCTTTCCCTCCACACATACTTGTAGGGTGATGTCTCAAATGAAAGATAAATATATAGGTGAAAGTAGATTGGGAAAATAAATTTGATGATAAAAGGAAAAATGCTCAGAACTAAAATGGGAAAAAACATGGGAAATTAACAGCTCGAGTTGGCAGTGATCAAAATTACATTTTTTTTTTATAAACGACAGCTTTTAAAAGTTATGGCAGGAAAAGTGCAATCAAATTTGCCATCCTTGACAGTATTTCAATATTGTTTGTACGATTCTAAGCCACTAGGGGGCACTACAAATCAGCACACATTATGTTACAACTTAGGGAACCATGAAGATAAACAATAACATATATTTACACAATTTTATTAAGTCCCACAAGAAAAAAAAAATAGAGCTTTTCTGCTTTAAAATATTAATAGCATACATTTCCCAAGATTCTACACCTCAATCAAATAATTAAACTGAATTATAACAAACTAAGCTGTAAATAAAAACAAAAGCGTTAGCTAAAAAGTGCAGTTTAATTGAAAACGGTTCATTTGCAGCATGATGGCTTATTTGTACAGTAGCAGTTGGAATAGTAGCCAAATCTTTAAAATTCACATGTGCACTTCAGGAATTCAGTGTTGAGTTCCCTAAAAAAAGGTCTATTTTGTTTATCTAGACCTTTCCTTTTTTTAATATCACTTTTTATGATTTCATAATGAATCCAGAATTTGTTTTAAAATAACAAGGTTACATAATTTCCTACGAGTTTTGAGAATATTTGAAATTGCATTCTAACTCAAAAAGTCTTAATTTTTACCCTTAAAACACAATATCTTAAAATACAATATATCTAGATAAAACGAGGCAAAGTTAATTGCAAATGGAACAGACACATTGTTAATGAAAACATACTGAAAAAAAATAATTATATTATTAATTGGATTAATGGTACTGAAAAATTTTGTCAAGCAAATTAGTTGGAATTACATCTATTATAAACATTAATTTTGCATTCCCATAAAATTGGCCAGAGAAGCACAATTGGTTCAAATGTATTATATAGTATATTCAGAATAAAAGATTAAGCTGAAAAACTATTACATTCAGATTTAGGATAACATGTAAAAAGCCTTTTCCAAAAACAGCAACTAGCATTTGCCATTTCACTCATGGCAACCGTTTGATGGGATTCTTGAGTTGCAAGTTATTCTTTAATAAGAATTTGTTTTGTTTTTATTTTTTTTGCAATGTACATAGTTCTTTGGAAGTAAACAGTGAATCTCTATCTCAAGAAACACTCTGTGACATTCATATCCCTCTTCAGTTTAAAAAAAACAATAAATTACTATAATATCCTTCTTAGAATATTGATAGTTCTGATAAAAAAAACAACATTCAAGTAGGCTTTAGTGTTTTGTCCAAGAAAAAAATTGACAGCACACATGAATGTATCCTATTTCATAAATTGGCAGATTCAGAGATACATTTAATGCTCTCACTGAAATTTTCTGCTTCTGCACAGATGAGTCAACATTTCCCAAGCAACCCACAGATGCAAACACTTGCAGTGATTGAATGATTACACTGCTTCTGTGGGTAGTTGAGGGGGCTTGTGCTCATACTGTGGTGGTGGGGTCAGAGGTTCAATGACCACCCTACCCTGTCCAGGCTTTTGGATATTCAAACGGATATCCTTGACGTGGAGCTTCTCTGACTTGATCCTGCGCACTCGGAGAGGTCTGAGGAGGCGGCTGGCCCTGCTACTGGCGCGGGTGGGCGCCGCAGGCTGGGGTCCGGGGCCAGGAGTCAGCTCAGGGGCCTCTTGGCCACTACCTTCTTTCGGTTGCTGGCCTTCATTTTCAACGGCACCGATCAGATCTTCGTACGAGGGCAGCTGGTAACTCTGTCGCAAGTTGCTCTGTCGAACAGGGTACCGTCCGCTGGTGACCGCCTCCTCATAGGTGGGGACGTCAAAGCTGGGTATGGGTTCACTTGATTCCATACAGAGAAACATAATATATAGTCAATAAATCAAAATGCTTCACTTAGATGGATTTGAACAAAGGGAATGCACAATATATCCGTACTGATATTAGAAAGAAAAAAGAATTAATTATTTATATACACATTCAACCTTTGGGGTTGGTAAGAATTTTTGATAACACTTTATTTTAGGGTGCAATTCTCTTTATTAACTAGTTGCCTATTAGCATAGATATTACTAGGATATTGGCTGTTTATTAGTACTTATTAAGCAATTTCAATGCCTTATTCTGCATGACCTTATTCTACATCCCTAATCCTACCCAATACCCCAAAAATAACAACTACCTTACTAACAATTAATAAGCAGTAATTAGGAGTTTGAGGCAGAAGTCATAGTTAATATTGAGAATTGGACCCTATTCTAAAGCGTGACCGGATTTTTTTTACGTTGTCGCTCACCAAGCTGCATTTATCTGATCAAAAATACAGTAAAAAAGTTGTGAAACATTATTAAAATTTAAAATAACAGTTTTAAATGTTAATATATTTTAATATGTATTTTATTCATGCGATAACAAAAATGAACTGTCACTTGATGCTCAAGAAACATATCTGTGATACAGATGAGCAGTGATCCTTTTTTTTCAGGATTCTGATGAATAGAAAGTTCAAAAGAACCGCATTTATTTTTAAATAGACTCCAGAACTTTAATAACACTGTTAAATGTAATATTTAGCAAATCTCAAACAAACAAAAACAAAAAAATCTGGCATTTCAATGACAGATTTTTAAAGGGCATTTCATTTTAATATCAGCCATTGATCAGTTATCGTCCAAGAAAATAATTATTGACATATGTTAATCGGCCAGAATTGTAATATCGGTGTATCCCTATGCAAAACCTGGACATTAATCTTTTGATCATCTTTTAACACCCTACAGAGAGGGTGTGTGTAATGAGTGTAGAGCAGTACTCACTCCTCATCCTGATCTCTATGGACATGATCCACATAATCAGCACGGCCAGCACCTGCAGTTTCCCTGTGTCTCATCCTCTTCCTGTTCCTCACCCCGAGACATGTGGCAAGGAGCAACATGACAACACCAGCTCCAACCAGCGCAAATGCAACAGACGATGTCTTTCCTACATCCCCACTGGCAGTTCCACTGTTTGTGGTTGTAGAATTGTGCAACTGTGTCACATCAGAAGGGACTATGCTCCACACGATCATGACAACACCAAGAGCCACCAGGCCCACCCCCAGTGCACAGAGAGCATACTGGGAGCCTGAACCACTGCCCTCCTGACTGTTGGGTGAAGGCCTGCTTCCTGAACACAGAGGCTGCCCGCTGGCGCACATAGCTGTAAATGATCCTCTCGAATATTCACAAACATACACTTACCCCGGAAGGGTGTTCCAAATGTGGAGGACGAGAGCAGAACTGTGACAAAAAAAAGAAGAAGAGACAACCATTATAAACATTTCACTGAAGGGGAAATACTTCCTGGAAATGACTGGAAAGAAAAGAAAAGGGTTTCTATGTTTCAGTTATTTGGAGAGAGACTCTCAAGCAAAAAATGATGCATTTGGCTCAATGCCGCTCTAGAGGTCAAATGGTAGCATTCCAGCATGTCATTGAAAGAATTACCATGTATGGACATTGTACAACTCGCTACAACTCTTAATATACATTTTGTGCTGCTTTCCAGTCATGTCAGTCTCGTATTTGCGAAATGACCAGGGAAAGTTGAGGTTGACCATGATCCCAAGTTCAGGGATTGTATGGGAGTTTTCAGGCCTGACAATTAAAGAATCTAATTGGTTTTGGTCATAATCTAAAGATGGCAGGTCATGTTATTGATCTTATTGTGACCGATTCGTCCTTGAATAAATTTCACTTGTTTCTATTTTTTGAATTATTATTATAATATTTATATATAATTATATATAATATTTTATATCTCATAATTTTTCATCAAAATGATATCCACCAGAAGTCGATCTTGCAGTGAAACGTCAGACTTCTCTTTGGTGATGCATGCAGGACTTCTCCAATTGTTTTGTCGGCTTAAACCCCGCCCCCTTATTACAATTCACTGCAAGCTCGTATTTAAATCAGCCTCCATCCAATCAAAAACCGACGGACAGAACCATGCTTTACATTTTTTCCAGATAGTCCGTTTCACCCTGATGAATAACAAAATAGAGATAAAAACATAGCTACTTCTGTATGCTCGGAAACATAATTACAATAATAAAGGTCAATTGCTTTTCTGGGGGTCTTTTGTTCTATAAACAATGATATAGAAAATGGTAGAAATATGATTGAAATCACAGTGATTCACATTTACAGTAAAACACTTTCTTTGAGCCAATTTGTTGGGTGGGTGTCAATAAAACAATCATAAGGGGGTAATTGTAATCATCATTACATTTTTAATGTTGAGCATAAAAATCAGTTTGTAAGCAGTTTGTGCCTGGCACACAAAAAAAAGCCTGGCAGAAAACACAGTACACCTCATTTAGCCGGTTTATGATTCAACAAGGCCTATGCAACAACACGTTTCCCATCATTTTGTGTGTGTGACACACACTTTGATCTTTATTTTGTTGTACAAGTGCTAAAAAGCTTCCTGTCTTTGTTGGGATGTGATAAAAGAGATAAGGAAATGTGACATATCAGCCTAAAAAAAAAAAGATGATTTCTGAACTCCTCAAATGACAGCATCACTAATAAGAAACAGGGACCATTTCGATGTGATAAAATAAGTGCATTAAAAAGACAACATTTAACACTTGTGACTTTTACACTCTTTTCCACATCCATAATCATTTTCATAACATCAACAACAGCTTTCAGCAAATATCCTTTAAAGTAAAGATTAGGACCCATTAGGAAGACATTCACAGTTGCACACTAAAAATCAACTAACCGATCCAGTGCACTAAGGTTAGGTTGCTGCTGTGCACTAACTGTTGCCATAACAACACAGCATTGTTCACCATGAATGTGGGCACTTCACTGTGCTCAGAATGAAACTGGGGAAGGGGTGTCATTTTAGGTAAAAGCTACTTTAAATTCACATTAAAAGGACAAACAGCCTATTTTTTTTTAGCAAAACCAAAATTAGGCTAATTAATTTAATTCTTACAAAATGCTTAGAGTATTTACTCTATTTATACAAGACTCTTAATACAGTTCCATTTAACAACATGTAAATACAGTGCGCAATGTTAAGCGAGTAGCCACGTTTTATCATAAGGTGTTTTTTACAAACGTTTTACGTTATGTGCTCAGACCACTCAAACAGAAATCACGATTGCAGGCATTATGGGACCTTTCTTTCAGGATGATTCATCATCCGCCTGTGGGTGTAATTTACTAGAGGGTGAAAAGTAAATGGTCAAATATTTGTTCAGATTTCCATTTACAACAAGTGGCTTAAGGGTGAAGAACAAATGAATGATTCTGTTATTCATATTTTGAGAGGAATGAAGAATGGACGGATGGAGAGGGACAGAAAAGGAGAAATTGTCTGTGTAGAAAGAAAGAGTAGTTAGTTTAAGAAAGCCTTGTACATTAGTGGCACTAATAAAACAGGTTTGTCACAGAGCAAGACATGACAAGCACTGCAAAATGTGCACAATAATGGTAAAAGCCTGTCTTTGTTTTTCAAGACTGGCAGGAGGAGTTTTGTTCAAAGGGATTTTAAATAGAGACGCACCAGTCGACCGGTGTTCTGACGATTTGCGCTACTGCTACTACTGCACAATTCGACAGCAAAAAAATGCTACCAACACCATATTCATGTGGTCTGAGGCTTTATTAACATCTATACCTACCCATACACTAAATCTACCCTCTAAACATTGTAAATAGTGTTGGTAGCACAATCTGAAAGGTAGCATTATTCAGCAAAGAACCGGAGAGTTTTTGCTCCAAACACACGATCGGTTTTTCGTTTTTATTTTGGCTGGTCTCTATTCTGGAAATGGTCACAAACTGCATTGCAATCATTACCCAAAATGTCATTTATGTGGAAATATTACAAAGTCTGTAAACAGGACGTTAACACAGGCCAGAGACTGAACACTCTGGCCTGTAATGGACATTAATAACCAAACGCAGAGCCATACGTCACAGCAGTCTGAGGACAGCAGTGCCAGGCCAGCAGTCTCAAGCCGGTGTTGGGGTGGAGCTTATAGCTTATATATCATTAAGGGTAGATTTAGTGGTTGGGTGGGGTTGGACATTCGTTAAGGTAGAGCTTATTGTGAAGAGGTTAGTGTTTGGGCGGGACGAGCCTCAGCATTATCCTAACTTCGGGTCTGACGCTACTGTCCTCAGACTGCTGTGACGTGGTTCTGCGGTTCTGCAGTTAGACATCACTCAAGATGGACACAAAGAGGAAAACAGAGACGTGCCATCAGAGAAAATACTGTACCAGGCAAAGCAAAATCATTTTCGTGATCCCCGAAAAATTGGAAGAATATATAAATATTGAATTGAGGGTGGGGGTCTTTATGAATGGATCTATAAAGGAAACTGACTGCCTTTCGGAAAAGTTTCAGTGGCATTATCTTTTCATCTTTCCTTAGTATAAATTAGTGTTTATAAGCGCAGCTCTGCTTTGTGTACAGTGCTAACCAAGGAAACACTATATCACTGCTGTTCCACAAGCGCCATCTACTGGCAGAGAGTGAATATATCACTGCTGTTCCATAAGCGCCATCTACTGGCAGAGAGTGAATATATCACTGCTGTTCCACAAGCGCCATCTACTGGCAGAGAGTGAATATATCACTGCTGTTCCACAAGCGCCATCTACTGGCAGAGAGTGAATATATCACTGCTGTTCCACAAGCGCCATCTACTGGCAGAGAGTGAATATATCACTGCTGTTCCACAAGCGCCATCTACTGGCAGAGAGTGAATATATCACTGCTGTTCCACAAGCGCCATCTACTGGCAGAGAGTGAATATATCACTGCTGTTCCATAAGCGCCATCTACTGGCAGAGAGTGAATATATCACTGCTGTTCCATAAGCGCCATCTACTGTCAGAGAGTGAATATATCACTGCTGTTCCACAAGCGCCATCTACTGTCAGAGAGTGAATATATCACTGCTGTTCCACAAGCGCCATCTACTGGCAGAGAGTGAATATATCACTGCTGTTCCACAAGCGCCATCTACTGTCAGAGAGTGAAATTTACATTTTCATTCAGTCTGTCTGCAGTTTTTGTTTTGTGCAGGTGTGTCTTGTGTAGCATAATGTCACAAAGCTAAAGTCAGATCATTCTGTTTTTGCTTTAAGTCTACTTTAAGTCAAAAACAACTGCTCATGTTACACGAGTGTAGCATCTTTGTTCGGATCATGATTAAAATCAGCAGTATGGAAATCGGGCAATTTGCTTGTAAAAACAAAGCAAAAACAAAAACAGAATCGCAATGAAAAAACATGATCATTGCATCCCATGAACAATTTTCAAAATCAAAAGAATTCATCCTCATGAGAGAATCTGTGAGAAAATAGCCTTAATTATTTGCACAATTCTATCCTTAAAATAAACATATTAATCACATGCAGATTTTGGTACGTGACAATTCTTCAAAGGAGTCAATGAGAGCAAAGAACATTAAACTCTGGTTAAAACAAAAGAAACATAAAATAGGGAAATATGACAAAAGACCAGGAAGGCCTGTCCAAATACACAGAGCAACACTTGCTCCCCGTCCTGAAGTAAACAAACAGAGGTCCACAGGTCACTAAATGCCCCCATCTAAACATGCACCTCATGACCTTATCTGAGCTGATCTGAACTTATTCTTACAGAATACATGGCAGAATGGTCACACAATGGTAAAATAAACTGCATGCATTCGTGTCTCGTCTGGAATACTAATTTTATAACACTGGTTATTGAAAATAAATACAACAGTTCTGAAAAGGGAGGTTGTAATCATGGGTAAAATAAGGGCAACTGGAGTCATATTATTATTTTGAATTGTCATATATTAATAGAAAAATATTGGGATGAGGAAATCAGACAGATATATTTCACATGATTGAAAAATGCTCTGAAATCCCCATTCTTGATAAACTCCCTCCATTTTGAAAATATAAAACAACATTTTTGTGGCCTTGAAGTAAATTAGAAAGACACCGTTCAAACCAGAACCCTCACTAATTCAAAGATGGAAAGAAGCAATTATGGAAATCTATCAGAGAAGAAATCAATCATTTATGTACAATTACAGAGTTGGAGTGTTGTATGTTGTATTTTGTTTTTTAAAATGTATTTTTATGTCATTGTTCTGTATTTTGTTCCGCTACCATTTGCATGTGTGATTATGTTAGATTATCTTGTTTTTACATAAAATAATAGAAAAATACGGAAAAGAAATTTAGCGATATGACAGTGAAGTCCACCGTCAACTTAAATACCTTTACAGCTTTTATACTGATACAAGCAGACATTACGGTTACCATGGTAACCACTGTAACTATAGTTACCCCAAAAATCCCATACTACTTTAATTGTTACTGTGGTAACCTCATCCAAAAAAAAATCTAATCAAACAAATTTATATCAATACAGGAATCTCTTACACTGTTTGAGAAGCCATATTAATGTATGATGATTCTACATTAGTAACTGTAATAAGTAGTAAACCATGGAAGCTTTATAAGGGTCAGAACTCTAAGGGGAACTCGAGCAGATCGTGTTTCTACCGTTTCAGTGTCATTGTTTATACTATAAAACACCGTGGGGAAAAAATTAATGACCTTCATCATGTTGTTTAAAGACCATTTGGAAATTGGTCTATTAGACACCATGACATCAGATGTGAAGATTGAGAAACAATTAAAGATTTTATATTTTGAAACAAGAACAAATATAAATGATTACCGATTTATTAATGCCATCTTACTGACATGAAGCTATTAAGAGGAAGTCCCTGAGTGTCTTTCACGATATTTTGAAAGAATTTTAAACAACAACAGAATCTTTGTAACAACAGCATTCTAAAGAATCTCCAGGTTTACTTTTTGTCAGAAAAGTCAAACACCTCAACGTACCGTAAAACGCCAAATAAATTAGCATAAACCAAGTTGAAGCTAAAGTGTACGGCCTAACCTAAACTCTGCCGCGGTTTAACGCCCTTCGCACCTTGTGTCACGAAAGTACCTGAGGCAGGTGTCGCTCCCAGCCGCAGGTGAAACGAGCGTCCTCACGATCCTTTCATTCGTTTATGGAAGGAAAAGCTGGATAATTATTCTAACTCCTTCTTCGGTCACTCTGCTTCTACAATTTGTGGGCTTAAACAGAGACAGGAACTTAGTTTAAAATCAACTCGAGTGCAACCCCTCAGTTGTAAAGAGTTTAGAAGGACGCGTGGTCCTAAAGCGAGGCGGGTTTCATAGAAGAGGAATGAGATTACAGAGCTGTTCAGTTTACCCGGATTCCGGAAAGGTATTAGCATTCACCACGGAATTATCAATTTTTTTGATTAATCAGTTAATTAAGGTTTGTATGTAAAATTTATTTGAGAGACTTTTAAATTTTGTTTTAAAACATAAACATACAGTCATTTGAAATTTTATGAAAAAGTTATTTTTAACCCAGAAAAGATCTGAATTTCAGGTTTTACAAATGTTCAGTTTAATATAACTGTTTTATATTTTAATATATTTTTAAAATGTAATGTATTCCTATGATAGCAAAGCTGAATTTGCAGCAGACATTACTCCAGTCAGTTAAATTATCCTTCAGAAATAGTTCTAATATTCTGATGTGGTGCTTTTATTAATGTTGAGAATGTTTGTACTGCTTAATTTTATGTGGATTGATATATAGCCTAGTTCAGAAGAACAGCGTTTATTTGAAATAGAATCTTTTGTTACATAATTATTTTTAATGTCAATATGATCAATGTAATTCACCCTTGTTAAATAAAAGAATTAATTTCTTTTAAAAAGAAGCCTTCTGACCCCAAACTTTTGAACGGTATTGTATAAAACCAACCTGACAAACAAACACACAGCAACACTCAAAATATATGCATATAGAGTTTTTATTTTTCTATACAGATTATTGTGTCAATGACACATGGTATGTAGGCTATCTATAAACAAATGTTTCTCAAAAGTACATTTTTACTAATGCCACAAGGTAAAGAGATATCAAAATGATTTGTGATTGCAAAATCCACCTTAATAATCCACCAGAAACTGCTATATTCTTGAGCTGTGCATCTGCTGGTATGATGTGTGACCAATGTCTATCAATAGACATTTTGAGTCAAACCAAGCAGTATATCTGTGATTCATAATTGGCATTTCCAACTGATTTGAACAAGATCTGAAAATAATAATTGGTTGAATTTGTGAAACGCACTCATGTTATCTAACCTGTGTCGACCCACATGACAGAGGCTGTTTGTATCAAAGCTCAATGCTGTCCCATGCAAAAGCTGCAAAACTGGATTTGCTCTTGTGTGCCCTGTGGCTCTGAGTGGAAAACTTGGGAAAACACAGCTGTAGAAATTGCAGTACATGTGTGGCATTGGCTTGTAGATTGTATACTATATTTTACCTTTCCATATTTCATCTGGGAGCCCTGCTCATGACAGAGTATGATTCTCTCACTCCTTAAAGAAAGGATTAAAGGCTTTTCAATCGTATCACTCTTGCATTTCCTTATTAGTGCATGATAGTCACTATACAATGCATTGATAAATATATATATATACATTCCATTGAACAAACTGAATTGCATGCATGGTAAGACAGAGATGTTGAAAATCACAAGGGAATACATTTTTTTTGTCTTTCATTCCCCTTATTTAAATTAAACGGAAGTCATCCTTATGACTAATCTATTACCCACACAACATTGCTACTAAAGTGGCCCTTGCTTTTTAATTTTGTATGCAAATGAGACTTTGAAAACACAAACATCTTCGCAGATGTCAACAGATGTCTTCAAACACAGAAAAGACATTGATGGGGCATTCAAAGCATTGTCACAATGAATTCACAGCGCTATTCCTCATACGTTTTCCGTAACGTTAAACAAGCACAGTTTTGTGATGACCTTCATGGAGGGAATGGACATCTGAACATGTGGTATTGATTTCAGCTGCATACCTAACAGTTCTGACTGGAATTTACAGGAATCAGGACAAGTTCATCTAAGTATTATGTCAGTAACAAAATATTTCATTTTTTTAATGCAGCCAGTTTATAAAATGTATAATTAAGTGCTTAGTTGTGATTTATTGCCAATACAAAATTCTCATAAGTGCAATTGGTCAATTATCAAATCTCTTTTACAAATAATTGAGCTCATTTGGTCCATTTAGAGGTTAGGGGAGGTTCACTCTTCCTTGTTCATCCAAGGTAAACATAGAGTGTTGGCTTTAGACATTCGTGATCTCAATGCTCGAGTAACCATGCATTGGACTGCCTTTGGTCCTTTGCAGGATCTTGATGCGATCTTCTCTGGGTGGTGATCCACACCCGCCTTGAAAAGTGAAGTCCCTCCCAACAGCGACCAGTGGATTGAATCTCAAAGGGCTCTGAGGAATGACAGAAAGGCTATTTATCCTTTTACAGATCGTTAACAATAACATAGGCGGAAAAAGTCCATCATTTGTCTTAATTTTGAAAGACCGTTTTATGTCAATAAAGGACAGCCCCTACCTTGCCAACTTTTTGCTTGGGAGAAAATCCTTCCTCAGTTTTGCGGCAGTTTGAGGCAGGTGAATGTGTAGGAGTCCCTTCTTTCCTGTAGTCCTGAGCCTGATTAGTTCTGCAAGACAGAAATACTACTCAAACACACTCTTAAGATCAATACAGTTACTGTTCAGCAGAGTGCTTTTTACACGGCTATACGCAACAAATAAATAAATGAAATACAGGGAAATGAAATACTGATTTATAGGCTACTGAGTTGAGATGTATGTAATAATGCATATTAAATCATTTTTAAGTGCCACAAAACTTGAAGCAACTTTACCAAATCAACATGTAAATAAACCTACCTATCATTAAAATACATTGTTAAACATGAAATTCAACCTCTTTGTTTTAGCCTACATAAAACACTTTTATTCGAAAGCAGGAATGACATTCTTAGTAACTAGCGGGCGTAAATTGAATGTGTCAGACTTGGTGTCATCAGCTTCCAATTATTTTTAGAGGTACAAAACAGCTGACTTCCGCAATTTAAAAAAATTAGGTGGATAATGGCACAAGGACTTTTAAAGTTTACAATTTCTCTAATAACTATTATTGCAGCAGTTTGTCATATTCATATGCTACTAAAAATGACTATGAAATGAAGCTGACACACCTTGCTGGGTTGAGAAGCACTTTCATTTCCTCGTATAGATGACGATGGATCATGTGTTTGTTGTTGGGGATGTCTAGAGCCTTGGCCATGCTGTCCGCACTGAAGGTCGGATCTAGAACCATCACAGCTCCATGGATGCCACTGTTCTGAAGGCTGTCAGCATACTCCTGCATAAAAGACAACATTCAACAGGTTGGATATAAAAGTACAGTAAATGTCTAACAAAAAATATCAAACCTAGTAGTAAATGATGCTAGACTTTTTCTCAGATTTTTGCAATTATGACATTTATACATTAAGCATGGTTTAAGTATCCAAATAGCCTACTTTTTGGGCCAATGTATTTTCCCCACAGTTAAAAAGTTTGGGGTCATTCATGTTTTTATTATTATTATTTTTAAATTAATACTTAAATTCAGCAAGGATGTATTAAATTGATTAAAATGCATAAAAAAAATCTAATAATGGTGTTCTTCTGATTTCACAGACAGGGCTTAGATTAAGCCAGGATTAGGCCTTAGGTTAATTTGGACATTTAATTAGCTTTTATAAACGTGCCTCAGAAAAAACAGTACTGGTGTGCATATTGAGACAAAACAGTGACACCGACATATTTTAAGATATGTCAGTGTAAGTTGCTTTCAGTTAAAACATAATTTTAGTCTTAAACCCTGTCTGTGTATCCGGGGGTATATTCATAAAAGAACCCTGAGAAAAAAACAAAACAAAACATGGTTTCCACAAACATATAAAGCAAAACTGAAACTCTTACCAACCTCAACCTTTTCAATGATAGTGTACATGGATTTTTAGGTGTTACCCACCTTAAGATCAATATCTCTGATCCATTTAATGACACGGTGGCTGGTCCAGACCACCGGATCCAGATCTCGATTCTCACACTGAGCACGACATGTCTGTATAATCTGCAGAGATGTTATGATAAAAGCAAACTGATCAGTGTATTTTACAATATCACCAACAATATTTGCATATTTTCAGAGTGAATGTGAGTATACAAAAAATCTTGCCTCTTTGTCGAAATTAAGCATTTGCAGAAGTTGAATGGCTGATAGGATGCTGGTAACATGAAACTTGTTGGTGATGTTAAAGATGGCTTCCAGGTCTCTTCGTGTGATAGAGTTCAGCACTCTGCCGTCCACTAACTGGTTGTGGAAGACCTGTGAGTACTGGGGGAGCCCGACGTCACCCAACCAGGTCTGAGACACCCAGTGATGATCCATATCAGCAGCTTTGGAAAGTCTGAGTGACAAAAATGAAACGCAAAACCAATTGCCAATGCACATGTGTGTGTGTGTGTGTGTGTGTGTGTGTGTGTGTGTGTGTGTGTGTGTGTGTGTGTGTGTGTGTGTGTGTGTGTGTGTGTGTGTGTGTGTGTGTGTGTGCTCTAATCTAAGCAAGTGTGGCCGCTCACCCTCGTCCATTTTCTGCGTCTCGGTAGTCCTCAATAGCTAGACGCAGCTTCCTGCGGTGCATTGGGCTGTTGATTCCCAAACCCAGCTCCAGATCCTCATCGGTCAACCCCAACAACACCTGCAACAGGAAGCAGCTCACTCATATCATCACCTAGGTCTTCCAGTTTAACAGAGTAATCATTAACTAGATTCATGTCAGAGCACATTGGATGCAGGGAAGTAATAGTACTAAAGTATAACCAGCGACCGCAGAATTGAAAATGTTATCCTAGAATATCACTTAATCAAGGAGAGAATTATAAATAGCTTATTAGTTGTAATTATTTGCATTTTGGCTTTTTAAAAGGGTTAAAAATGCACATGATAAGAACAGGAAAAAATAAAGAGGAGAAGCATTTACCTTCCCACTCTTGACATTCTCAGAGCAGGCACGCATGTACATAGGCATTGCCATGACAACCTCCAGCCAGGCCTGCACAGTGAGCGCCCTCCACAGAGACATCGGCTTGCTCCGCGAAAGCTCCGCCTGGTGCAGCCGCTCCAGCTGCTCCTCGCCATCTGATAGGCTGGGCTGGGTCTGGCTGGAGAGGCTGTCTGAGTCTGGATTGGTCAGGAGGGGCAGGAAT
Source organism: Siphateles boraxobius (assembly GCF_051911475.1). Taxonomy (NCBI): domain Eukaryota; kingdom Metazoa; phylum Chordata; class Actinopteri; order Cypriniformes; family Leuciscidae; genus Siphateles; species Siphateles boraxobius. The sequence continues at coordinate 24,933,049 of NW_027509141.1, forward strand.
AGGAGGGAGTAGGAGGAGGAGGAGGAGGAGGAGGAGGGGGGGGGGGGGGGGGGGGGGGTTATGGGGTTCAGAGGGGTTGAGAGCAAAACAAAAATGCCTTATCCATTTTGCACATAAAAGCTTTTTTATTGCTGTGCAGGAAAAGCACCCACCTCCATATCCTCCTGTTAAATTTCAGGATTTTCTGTTCTTAAAAAGCTTTTTAAATTACTCATGCTTTCTATAAAGAACTGACAGCCACGATTAGGCCTGCGGTCAACATCGACAGGCCTTATCTATTCTCATATAACCCACACACCCTCTGAAACAAAACCACTTTTACCACCTCAGACTTTCACTTCTAAACCACTTAACTTCACTCCCCTTCCTGTCTGAAACTAACATTGAATTCACTTGCTTTTATATGTTAATCTACTAACAAGAACATTTTACAGCATTTTTTTAACAGGAATATAAGTACATGGTTGTCAGTCATAGGCCTTTTTGTTTTTACTATAGTGGATTGACCACATTTAAAAAACAGTTAAAACAAGTTACTAATTCAGTCTTTAAACTTCAAAATTTCACATTTAATTCAATGCTTTAACTTGTCATTTCTTTGTTAGTGAAATTGCTCACACTTTATATTAGGTGCTTTATTAGTTTTATAAGGGGCACTCTCTGGCTAATGGTTAGAGAGTCAGATTGGTAACCTGAAGTGTTGCGGGCTTGATTCCCAATACCTGCAAGAAATGCACCCCCCCTCTCTCCTCCTCCTCCTCCTCCTAATGTGTGTGCACTAACTTTGATGGGTTAAATGCAAAGGACAAATTTCAATCATGAGTTACCATACTTGGTACAGGCCAAATGTACTTGCATTAAAAAGGTTAGGAACAATGTACTTATTGTGTTTATGTTGTACAATAAAAGACTTGTCGCTATTGAGGTGGGTTACGGGTAAGGTTAGGCACAGGTTTTTTGGTATGGTTATGTTTAAGGGTGGGTTACAGTGTAATTACAGAACATATTTACATGCAGGTATATTTAAAATATAAACACAATGTAAACCATATATTTCCAATATAAGTGCATTGTATCAATTGATTAATTTAAATATCAGTACATGGTAGGTTAAGGCGCTTGATATAAAGTGGGACGGTGAAATTTAATAGCAATTCCGGAGTGAAAATTCTTTCAAAGTAAATAATCAGTGTATTCATTGTGGACTATATGATTAAAATTAAAATCATACTGAGTTTTTATATTGTTGTAATTTATTTTCTTTTAGACGTTCCATGAAACCACCACCAAACGAAAGTCACCAGATTTTATTAATGCCATATAATCCACACATATAGTGTCATGTCTACACCAGCAGGTGGCGCCATTTAAACTCTAACTGAGCTCATACTGCTGCAGTGATGTCATCCTTGAAGAGCTTGACTTTCAGTTGAATCCGAATTAATTAGATATAGCTAATTATGTATATTATTTGGTTTCTAATATAGCCCTCCTAACGCTAAAATTGTGTCCCGGCAGGTATAAAACAAGATTGAAATCACCCTGAGGGTTCAGACTGAATCATTCTTCTCTTAAGGCTTCATTAGATTTTAATTAGCTGAAAAAATTACCTCTATAAGACAGAGGGGCAGACCTATAGAGGAAATAGGCAGGCGCTCGTCTAAGCAAAGACAGAGCCTTGACCTTGTTTGGGACATCTGAGAGCATCCGCTGGCTTATGGAAAAAATGGATTTTAATGGAGATCGCAATCTGTTTCCATTTCAATTAATGAGAAGGAAAAACCCAATTGTTCTGAATTAACTGTAGCATGCTCTCCATCATGCTTCATGAGGCTGTGAATAGAAAACTCAAGTAGGCCTATATACTTTATTATAATGTATACATATAATCCTAATAAATGTGTAGCATTTAAAATAAAGCCTTAAACTAAATGAAATAAAGAATCAGTTGGTAGTCATGAGATGATGTTTTGGGTAGAAGTGCACATGACCGTGCTCATGTTTTGGATAACGGTGTACATGATAGACTGGTTCCAGTTGACATATTCATATGAGTTATGAATGTAGTGAGTTTGGGGCATTCTCATCCACTGAGGTAAGACAATGTTAGGACACGTGTTAACACAGATGGTGGGGAACGGGGTCACCCCAAACCATGGCAACCCCAGAACAAGAGGGTTAAGAGGAAACCATTATGACAACTTGCACACAAACACACACACAGGGTCAAGAAGAAAGGCACATGGATGTTGGGTTATGTGTTTTTATTTTAAAATAAGTTTATTTTAATTGTTTCTTTTTTCTTTTTAAATCTCCAGAGTGTTAAAACCTTCTCATCAGTCTGTCTGTAAATTCAAAGATAGTCTGGTTTCATTGAAATGACCTCTTTCCTAATCTTTAAATAAATTCTTTAATAGATTTAATCTTATATCTCACAATCTACTTTACAAACCTTACAACATAAAAACATTAGAGTGACATGAGGAATGAAGTTCAGTTTTAATTTAAAAGATCAAAACAAAAAAGGGGGGGGGGGGGGGGGGGAAATCAGTGCCACCAAGATGCAAAGGAAAGCTTGAAACGGAAAGAAATATGTGATATGTCAGCGAGACAAGAGTCATGATGACATCATAGGTTTCAACATTAATGGAAAAGAATGTTATGAAGCAGGGTGTGTTGTGAGTTCTTACAGGCATTCTATTTGCACACTTGATAGAGCAGAGAAAAGAAAATATTCCTATGTATTTTCTTGTGTTCTTCTGCAAGCTGCACTATAACCCTTTGGCACTTTATTGATGTAAAGTCAGCACCTGGTTTAAGAATATTCCAGATCCGTGTAAATAGTGGAAACAAACTTTCCCAATATCACTTCAAAATCAAACGTAATTCCTCATAGGTTATACAATGTGAGATATTTTTAAATATGGAAACAGTCTAATAAATAATGCTACATGTCTTTTAGCATAAAAGGGGCAAGTGATTGAGAAGCATCAGACCACGCAAATATAGCTCGACAAGGCCAGTCTGATGCATGTTGTAACTTTATAACTGAATTACTCCATCCTTTTGCAATCTACCATCATAATGGAACTAAACTGCCTAAAAATACGATTTATTCAGTCTTTCCACACAATAAAGTACAGATTTTAAGAGGTTTTCATTTCACACTTGTCAAGATTAAAAAGATCGTTGGTGCAGTCTTGCAAGAGGACATAATGCATAATAAAATATTAGCTTTCAAATGATCATTCTCTTGGTTTGGCAGCTGTCTGAGTGTAACTCTTGAGGTAAACACACGAAATTCCCTCAAAGGTGCGGCCAACTCTCTGCAAAAGTTTGCGGGCAAAATCCAGTCATTTCATGTGAGGGCTAAAAAGTTCTCTACACAGATTTTGCTAATGTTCAAGGTCACGCGGATTCGCTGCATCCACCAACAGAAAGCGCCTTGGTTGGAAAGTGACTTCTGTGTGAGCTGTGCTTCTTACATAGCTACATTTCTGACGATGGACAATAGACCTTTTTTGGCCGCAAAATCTCAGAGATATTTGACCGCAGCTTTACGCAGATGTTCCTTAGCGACTAGATTACTGAGGTGAACAGCAAAGGCAAACATTCAGAAAACCAGCTTATCCGGATGTATCTCCGTAGATCCTAACATTAAAAGTGCACTCAGTCAATTTTCGTTAATATTGTGCTGACTGCCATCTTGGACTTATGGTATAGTTCGCCCAAAACTGAAAACTCCGTCATCATTTACTCCCCCTCAGGTTGTTCCAAACCTGTAGGCTATTCGTTTCTTTCTTCTGTTGAACACAAAAGATGACATTTTATAGAATCATGGTAATTAAACAGGGATGTAGCCATTGACTTCCATAGTACGTTTTTCCACTATAGAAGTCAATGTCTATCGCGTTGACTGTTTGATTGTCAGCATTAAATATATTATTTTGTGTTCAACATAAAAAATAAACTCGTACAGGTTTGGAACAACTTGAGGGTGAGTCAGTTATGACAAAATTTTCATTTTTGGGTCCATTTAAGGCATATTCACGTTTATTACTATAAAGAAACTTTAAAGATAAATTAGCGTCAACACCAACGGACCCTATCGTTCTTCTGTTTATTGTTCTGTAGTCTGCTGCTTTAAATGCTCATGCTCATTAAAACAGGATGGATTCTGATTGAATGTCCATGTTTTTATCATTCATCGGCTGAAAAAATATTTTTTTGAAAGTGATTTCAATGATATTGTTTCTCTGTGCCGTTATCATTATAGTTGGTGTGGACTTTTCTGTTACATGTAGAATTATTTTTAAACTATCCTAATAGTTATTGTCCTCGGTGTGAATGGGCCTTATACTGACACCTAGTGGCATGGGCACTAAGTTTAGAGATTCCATGTAGAAATGTCATATTTTAAGTCAGCCAAGAGAGTGAAGTGAAGAATCCAATAATAGGTAGATTACCAAAATAAAATAAATACTTTAGCTGGTCATGTGATCTCAACATGGCCACCCATTCAGTGACCCTCTGACATAAAACAGCTTTTATTTGGCTCACATCTCATGTGATCATGTCATGTTGAGATTTAAAAATGTTCATGATGGGAAAAATGACAGAGTGCACCTTTAAATCTTTCAGATGGAGCTCACGCTATGGTATATGAAGACAGCCTGGAGCTCGGGGTTCATGGTAAAAGCAGTCATGAAAAAGAAGCATTCCACATGAAGACATCAGCAAACACAAGGTGCACAAAGAGTTCCTATTTACAAATGCTCAGCAGTAATTCAAGTTTCCAGTTCATAAAAAAGAGACATATTACCACAAATAAAGCATTATAACAGCATTAACATATACACACGCAAATGATCCCATGTATATATTTATATCAATGTAAACATATGTACATATGAATACATATATAAATATATATTTCATTTACATTGATGTTTTTAAGTGTCATTATGTACATTTCAAGGAGGCAGCAGTTTTTCCATTTTCCTGTATTTTTCATGGGGAATACATTTGAAGGCACACACAAACGCTTATGCACGCTCGCACACACACATTAACTCATACATATCCAAGCAAACGTCCACCCACACACACACCAACACACACACACACACACGCAATAGCACTATCACCAGTCAGCATCCTCCTCTATATAGTAATCAGGGGTGGAAGTACCATCAAACAAGCCCGGATCCAAGGACTTGCGTTGAGATTTTCCCCGGGCAAACACTCGAGAAAGTGAGCCGAGACTAATCTTCTCCTTCTTCTTCTTACGCTTCTGGTCCTCGAGGTCCTCCATGGACTGAAGCAAGAACAAGAAAAGGCAGAAAAAGAGACAGCGAGAGAGGAAGGAGAAGAGAGAATAGAAAAGTAATGGTGGACATATGGGGGCAGGTCAGTCATGTGGTTTCATCAGGAATCTCAGGAAAATCTGCCCTCTCTCATCAGCACTACTTCAGGGGCCTACACACTCTAATGGTTTTCTTTTTCTTTTTTTCTTTTACTAGAAAACTGCAGTCGTTGCTACAATAAAACCTAAAAAAAGTATTAGACCACTCACAGAAATAAGAGTGGCAGAAATAATAGTGATCAATATGATGACTGTTCGAACGGAAGTCCTTTTTAGTTAAAGGAGCCAATCACCTTTCTGATTAGCATAATATTTTAGTTTAGAGCAATTTGAACCAAAAATGCTAAAATTATGATACCACCATTGTCAGATTTTGTTGTTGACTTCAGTCTTTCTATAGCTGTTTAAGGGCATTAAAATATGCCACCGGGTGAACTCTACAGTCTCTGCTGAAACCAATCTAGTTTGCTGGTTTAAGCTGGTATTCCAGTCTGACAATCTGGAAAGGACCCAAAACCCCTCTAAAACCAGCAAACAGAGCAGTGTGACCAGGCTGGCAGACCAGTAGACTGGTTTAATTATTATTTTTCTTTTTTAAACAATATGCTTTTAAAAAGAGTTAATAAAAATGACAAAAATCTTCTAACACATGGAAATCCCATATTAATTATTATAAAATGGATGGGTTGGTCACTGGGCATTTTGGTAAATCACGCATAAATGTTTATTGCTGTTTCTACCAGCTTTGTTATTGGTAACTACAACTAAACCGAAACCATTAAAAACTATTTCCGGCAATTTAAACGAAGCTGGAATAAAATATAAATAATAGATGAAAAACTAAACGAAAAACTTAACGAAAATTAGTAATGTTGCCTTGTCAACTACTTGATATAAGTTGAAGTACTAAAATTACCAAAGCTGAATTAAAGCTAAATAGAAAAATGTAAAAAAAAGTACAAAACCTAATAAAAATGACAAAAGCACATAATTAAACTAAAACTGAATGCAACTAATAAACTAATTCAATATTTTCTATAAATACTATAATTGTATATAAATAATCATAAAATAATGGTCTTTACAAGCCAAATGTGCAAAACAAACACATTCAGTTCAGTCTTGTGCAGCACGACTAATTCTTACAGGTACAAACTGTATCTTTTGATTGATCTGCATGAACCACCATCAACACTAAGCGTGCCCCTGAAGCCATGCTGATGAGCAGCACAGGGACTGAATATTTGAGAAGAATGAAGGTGGAGATAAAAGCAAGTTGGGAAGGCTGTTTACTTGGTCGGGGGTGCCAGGCAGCTCTTACATTGCAGAGGGAGTGAGTCCGGTGGCGGGGCGAGTTGATGTCACTCGGGGTGGATGAGCGGTCGCCGTCGGCAGCCGAGGCGTCGGAGATGACGGAGGGCTGGCGGGAGTGACAGGGGCTGATCCTCAAAGCAGCTGTGGAGACAGGAGACGGGTGTGTGAGTGAACTAAAGAAGACCTTTGGCGTATCTTTGGCATGCTGTTGTGTAGGCCTGTACCTTGCCTGTCAGCGGGGTGTGAATGGTACAGGGTCTGTTGACTCTGTCTGATTGCCGCAGTGAGGGGAAGGTCTGCTTGCATCACCCACTCCTGACTGCCGTTCACCACCGGCTCGGATGGCATCGCCACAGAGTGACGCTTTGGCACGTCTTTATTGAGAGTGGCAAGAGACTGCTTTGCCTGAGGTACAAAAACAACATGCACACAAACGTACCATATTTCAGTTGTGGTCACTATAAAACCTTTATACAGTTGGGTATATAATTAAGAGGATCCAAAGTTAAAGTGCTTTGATTCTAATATTTAATAAAAAATTCTGATATTATTAGTGTATCAATGTTAATTTGAACTCCACAAGATGATCATGTTCTCCAGCTGTACAAATAAGTGTGACAATTTTGAGTCTGTTTAGTAACCTAAAAATACTTTACATACTTGATATAATTTTAATTGTAATTTTATAATTTATATAACTTATGCTATATATATATATATATATATATATATATATATATATATATGAATAATAAAATTAAGAAATTATTTTAATGTATATACATTAATGTGTGTGTGTGTGTGTGTGTGTGTGTGTATGTATGTATATATATATATATATATATATATATATATATAGCCTAATATGTATTTTTAGATTTTATTTATAAATATATATAATAACATATTATTTATTACTTTAAAATAAAGTTACATTTTTCTTAATATTCTAACTATTCTTACATTTAAGAAAAATGTTTGATCATAAAAATCTTGGACCCCCCCCTGTACATCAATAAAGTTTACATTTTTTATCCATTACTCAGAATATAGATGTTAAAGGACATAAAACATCTTGCCCCTCAGATTGCTCAGGGGAAAAACAGGGGATTTCAAAATCTCAGTGGGAATGAAATCATTAGTATGCTTGAGATAATGTGTGTATGTGAATACTGGTGAGGCACACGGGCACAACAGATTAGGCAGATGAAGTGAGTAATGATGCTATTACTGCTCTGTTGACAGCCATGTGCCTCTTCATGGGGATTTTTGTGTGACTGCATGTGCCCATACAGTACATATGTTTGCACATTGTAATACCAATCCAGCAAAATGTAAAATTGCATAATGCAGATCAGTTGGGGTACCATGATCCATCAGTGGATCTTAACTGATGAATGTTGAGGCTGATATATCGGCAATCAGAGCCACTGAGAGGTGATTCGAGAGCCTCTGATGATAAGAGATGCAAACCGTCAAGAGGATGAGTTAAGACAAGATAAGAGGTGTAAGTGTTTATGGCATTGTGGGAAGTGGAAGTGTGCGTCTGCAAGAGAGAGAGAGATCAAGAGAGATGCTATCTCACCATGGTGAGCTCTGCCTCTAGCTCTTTGATTCTGTTCTCCTTCATGTCTATCTGGGAGCGCAGGACGCTGGCTTGTTCTGTGGCCTCTTTAGTCTGCCGGCGCAAGTCCCATTTCTCTCTCTCCAGCATGTCCTTCTCTTTGGCCAGAGTCTTTACCGCGTCCTCGCTCTCCTGTAGCACAGCACACAGTCAGCATCACTCCGTCACACACATGTAAACACAAACACACACCACTTTTCCTTCAGCTCAAAAAACTATCAGTTTGTAGGTGGATCTGTCAACTTATTGTCAAATGTATCAAGAATGAAGTTCTTCCCCAAGTTTCCTCTAATACAAAATTTGTCTTTAAGATCATGTCAGCCAATGATAAATTGACCAGTCTTTTCAAATTTACAATTATCTAGTGCGACACTGAACAAAAAGAGAAAGAAAATTAAATAATTATTAGATAAAGTAAGGATTGGCAAGTTTCGTTTTTGAAAGATTGTTTCAGATGACACGCATGAAGCAAATTATAAGTGAACTGAAGTGTCAGTAGAAATTAGAGAAATTTCATGCAGACCTTTCTGTGCTGGTCATAATTTCTAATGAAGTCTCGGAGCTGCTCTTCTCGGCTCTCCAGTGTGGTGTAGAGCTGCTGCATCTGGTTCACCAGGTCAGCCTTTTCTGCCTTCAACCGCTTCCGATCACCCTTCATAGCTACACACAAACATACACAATCATATTCAGAAATGCAGCAATAATATCCACTTTTAGCACATTATTAGTATATAAACAACCGAGTGCCTCCTACACAATAACATTCTCATTTTAGCGTTTGGACGGACACACACACACACACACACACACACACACACACACACACACACACACACACACACACACACACACACACACACACACACACACACACACACACACACACACACACAGGCTTTGTGTCCTTGAATGATTGAATGACGCGTCTGCGGTTTATGCTCTGACCCTGTCAGATAAGAGTTGTGGACATACAAAGTGATGGATTACCCTGTGTGTGTACACAATAAACAGTCAAAATCCAGTCTCTTGTTAGGCATCTTTTGATGATTATTATAATTAGTGGCATAAATAAAGGACTGTGGTGTTGTAGTTAATAACTGTGTCGTGTACTGTTCAAAACAGCCTCCAGATGGCACTATGCTCCACTGTAAACATCCCACACAGGGGAAAAAGAGATGTGTTGTTAACATTAAACAAATGCATTTTATTTCAAGGGTTTAATAAGAGAGGAAATATGAGGCGTAACACCTCATAACAATTCCATATAAAGCTTTCTGAGCTCTGCGGTCTTGTTGCTTGTAAGAAGTAAATCATTTATTTGACTAGGTAACTGTCTCGTTCCCCCTCAAACTGAAGGAGGCTCCTCATTCAACAGTCAAACCTGTTGATACGAGAGCCGTTGACATTCATGAACACACATGTACCCTACCATCCATCACCTCTATCTCTCTCTTCTCCAAAAGGGCCGATTAAGACTCAAATCTGATATATCGTTTTGTTTGCTGAAAACTCTGCTTGACGCAGTCTGTCTCTTGTGGAATATTTGTAAAGGACTGGCAGGTTGCTCCAGTTCCTGTTTAGGTACTACAGGTGTTACATTACAAACTAAATGCCTAAGTGTCAAGTAACACGGTTGACCTAGTGTAAAGTGAGTCACAATTATGAGTGCAGCGTTTTCAATGTAGATCTCTTTTAAAAGTGTTCAAGAATTATAGATACCAATTATCTATAATTATTGTCATTTTATCAATTACTTTGCCCAAAAGTTTCATATCTAAGTCATGTACAAACCAAAATATGAAAAAAAATACATTTGACTGACTGAAGATATGTAAGAATGTCATTTCGTTAGATAGCAAACAATTAAACCAAATGCCACTTGTTTTTAAGAAAGACAGCACAAGCATTTAACAAAAAGAGATTAAATGGAGAGCAAATGTAGACTTCTGCCTATAAGTCTCTTGCTTCTCATATTGTTCTCTTAAGAGAAACGCAAGTTGTCTAGATTACTAGGGCGTCTAGAGTGTCATCTTGTGTGTTTCCTTAAGTGATTCAGATGATCTCAACAATGTCTTAAACTGAATGTCAAGATACCAAAGTCTGCGATCAAAAGAGATTTTAATATGAATATTAGCATTACAATTTCTGTAAGCAAATAGTTAGTTATGCTGTTTCTGCTATTCATTCTTACCGTATGTTAGCAAGTTTCTCATTTATGTCTGTTTTTATCCCTCCAAAGAAATTTGAAAGAAACATCTGAGAACTTCATTAAATCTAAGAAACACAAATATTCCTCTGAGACTGTATACACTATTGTTCAAAAAGTCTGGGGTGGAAAAACAGTGATATTGTGAAATATTATTACAATAACGGTTTTCTATTTTTTTGTGTTTTAAATATGTAAATTATTCCTGTGATGGCAAAGCTGAAGTTTCAGCATCATTGCACCACTCGTCAGTGTCACATGATTCTTCAGAAATCTTCTATTGAATCTAGAAAAGATTCTATTGAACTATAATGCATATAAATTGGTCATCACTGTACAACTAAAACAAAAGAGTTACTTTGACACTTTTATGTCAGTGCACATTTCAAAAACCCTTCTTTCACACGTCTTCCTAAAAGCAGCTACAGTTCACACTGCAGGAACTCATTGATAAGACACTTTTGAATTAATCACACTGTGCATCAACACTAACCATTTTTTCTAGCACTTACATCCTCTGTTTATACAAGTCCCTCAAATACACTAAAAAAGCATTACACCCGAGATAAACAGATAGCTGATAAGATAAGCAACATTACCATCTTTGTAGGGAATACCAGGAGACAGACACACGCGCACACACACACACACACACACACACACACACACACACACACACACACACACACACACACACACACACACACACACACACACACACACACACACACACACACACACACACACACACACACTGTGTCTTACCGATCCAAAACTTTTGACCGGTAGTGTATATACATATAAGTGCTGTCAATTGATTAAAAAAAACAACAACTAATTAATCTGACTTTTTTTCTGTAATCACGATTAATCGCACCTAACATTAAAGATTTTAATATTTTTTTATATTGCAATCATTTCACATTTTATCTCCAAACTAATGTTGAAACAAAGACTGGAGCCTATATTTTAAATATTTATTTAATGGCACCTTATATAGGCCTACTGATCTTTTATAATCATACTGATGTCTCTGAATTTTTTTTTGTTCTCAATTTTAACCATTATAGCCATTCAGCATTACAGTATAATCAAAAGCTATCGATTGTAACATTTGTTAGGCTTTAAAAAAAACTTTAAGTGAACTTGAAACAATCTTCACATAAACCCATTACAATAAATGTCACATTTACCCTATGCCCTACAATATACCCGGGCTCAAATAAGATTTTTACTTGCCCTGTCAAGTTATTCGGTCAAGAGCAGTGAGTAATTTTCTCTTTTTCGTTTTTGATCATCCTTAATAACAGACAGTAGCAGGTCTTTCTGCCCGTTCAAGTCGCTTTCTGAAGCGTTTATTTCTGTGCGCAGGAGTCGTGTGTGTATCACACAGATAGGAGATTTACAGACACACACCAGTACTGCACTGCGTTCTCTTTTGTGTCTTACTGAATGGTTTAAAAAAGCATTCGCTTTTTGTGATCATACAATGTACCGCTAGCCAAAGGATAATTGAAAAAACGGATGCTGCATTAATTGTGTTTAATATTAATTAACGCGTTAAACTGAAAAAATTAATTGCATGCTATATATATATAGGCTATATAACAAAATTGACTAGTTGGTATTTGGCCGACCACAACGATCCATCCCTGTTACTGAAACAATGATTTTGGGTAAACTCAGGCAGTATTGATGTGTCTAGGGAGGATGAAGCGCTTGAACAGCACACAGGGGGGATTTCTCTGGTAATCCTGCAATATTGGCTTTGTGATTGGGGTTCAGACCTTGTAAGGCCTCCTTGGCACGTTCCAGCTCCTGCTCCTTCTCCCCCAACTGCACCTTGAGCTCGGCGGCGGACAGCGTGTCGGCCGAGCAGCCGCCGTGCGAATCCTCCAGGTCTTTACTCAACATGTCCTTCATCTGTCTGAGGAGGTGCACCTCCTCCTGTAACTGAGCCACCTCCTCCCTCAGCAACACTATAACAAGAGAGACGGAGAGAAAGAAATCACTTAGAAACAAGTAGCTCTCAGCAAGTAGTTGTAATGCTACATATTATTTTATATTTCTATGTGGCCAGCAGGCTAAGAGGAAACATAATTATGACAAACAAAGAGTGGCTTTTAAGATATTTCATTTATTTACTAACTCTTAAACAATGCTATCTTTCATTCTTTTTAATCACAGAGAGGCAGACCACACAATAAAAAAATAGCGCCATTCAGATCTGGAGGGGGTGAGAGACGATTTCTGCACCGTTTTCAAGACTCTTTCACAGAGTCAAGGGAGTTAGATAACAGACACATTAGGAATGAGAGCGAAACCACAGCAACAAGAGCGGGACTCAGGCCCACTTAAAGCAAAACAGCAGCAATTGGCAATATATCAACAAATACACAAGCAAAACTGTTTAGGCATTGAGAGACAGGAGGCTGAGAGGACAAAAATGTTCCAGAGCCTCTTTTAATAAGCGGAAGAGTGGTACCTACTTTGCTTTGAATAAAAATAAATAAAAAAAGCGTCCCATATCTCAATGCCGCACTGAGAGTGCCTATAAACCAGAGCAAAGCTGATTGAAGGACTTTCAAAAGCTCATGTGGCGACCTTCTGTTGTCAACATTTCAAGTCTTGTCCCATTAATGTGGCGGAAACATCATCGAGTCATAAAAGTAAGCTGAATTAACCGAGCTGCCAGTCAGGTGTGCTCTGCCTCTACTGATACGCTCAGTAAGTGAATAAATTAAACGAGGCCTTCGCTCAATGTACTCTGCATTACCAGGCAACAGCTGCAACATCAATCTTTTTCAAGGGAAACGAGGGAGCTGATCAAGTAATAGAATTCAATTAACTGTAAACTATAATGCACTAACACTGTAGCCTCGACAATAAAAGCCCAACTGGGATGAAATAAATCTACAGCACTGATCAAGAGCAATCAATACAATTAATGGGATATTTTGCTTGGAGTGCAACATGATAATGTAAAATACATCCCACCATGCATGTCATTGTTTCTGTATCATTTGTAGCCTTTTTTTGTTTGTTGAAGTCAGTTGAAGTCCTGGGTGCAGAAGACATGACCAAAGAAGAAGAAAAAAAAACACTTTTCATGATATAAATTTAAGACGTTTTACTCCTGTGCTCAAATACCAACCTAATAAAAACCTAATAAAATAGCTATATATATATATATATATATATATCACTTTTAAACACTTCTTACCTAATTCAATTGTTACAGAAGATATAATAATATTAATGAAAGTTTAATTCAATTTAAGGGTCTAAATATGAGATGTTTATATAGCCTACTAAATATATGTAGTATTTTGCATTTATCTAGTATTGTAGTATTTTATTTAGTATACTGAATAATTATGTAATAATTATTTAGTATACTGAATAATTATGTAATAATTATTTAGTACAATCTGAGAAAATCTAAATATATGCAGTTTCTATATAGGAAAATTGAAGACATTTTTAAAGACCAAGTAAGGAGAATTTAAGGAATAAATTGAAGGGAAATCAATACATCAGAAAGTTCTCTAAATGTAAATGTCTAGGTGGAACACAATGAGTTCTATTAGCAACACTTGAGATGCAAAATATAAAGTCTTCTTAATCATAAAATCAAAAAAACGAGTTTATGATTAAAACAAGAACAAATATCTGCCAGTGGAATCAGATAAATCAACTTAATCCAAAGGCAAGTTTTCATTACTCATTTACAGATATTTGCTCTTGTTTTACTCATACACTCACCTAAAAAAAAAAATTCAAGACCTCATTTTACATTTGCATCTCAAGTAAATGGATCAAAGATGTTTAGATATTTGTATTGGAAAACAGGACAAAAATACTGAGGAATATATATATATATGTAATGCCATAACTTTATTAATGTAAGACTTTCTGCTCTGATTTAAGACATTTAAAGACCCACAGAAACTCTGCATATATCCTAATAAACTATATATTTCACTTTTGAACACGTCCTACCTAATTTAATAGAGAAAATTAATAATCAATGTTATAATTATTTTAGTAGTTATTTTCAATCTGAGGGTGCATCCCACCATGAGTGCTTTAACCGTTGGCACCTCACCTACACTTTAATGTGACATGACATCACTCGATGAGAGCACTTCCAGATAAAACTGACAATTAATTCACTTCAACCAGCTAAGGCGCATTTCGATAGCGGTGGATGTTTAAAAGTGATCCCACTCTTAAGCCGTGAACGTGCGAGACAGAGAGGGGGCCGGCCACGAGTCGAGATAGCACCAGGTGCTCGAGGCATTTCTTCAGCCTGCCGTTGACAAGGTGAGCGTCTGCAGCGCGACTGATAAAACAGAGACAGGGACAGCCCATTGGTCAATGTCTGCACCCACCAGCAGGCAGAGGCAAGACACTGGCTTTCAACATGGCACAGGAAGCTTCCTTTTCCTGGAAAGTGTCATCTTTCATGCTGCCGCGTTGGAACCCAAAGCCACTTATTCATTTGTTTAACTCGGCAGAGACTTATTTGGGGCAGTGGGTCCAGCTGTTGTCCCACTCTGAGCTCCAGCACATACACAAAGCTTTGGCTTATGACCAGGATTTGTATGAGAACGATGTGGCTTCTGCACTCAAGCAGCAGTTCAGCTGGTCTGTGCCAAACTTCTAAATGCAAAGTATGAATCACAAAATTACAGAGTGCGTGATCTTCCATGTTAAGGCTCAGATTTTGCAGCAAACACACTCCAGCGTCAGTCTATAAAAATGTAAAATTCATGGGATAAACAAAGGTTCTCTCAATAACAAACAACATACTAATCATTGAGTGAATCAACGCTGATCTCTGACATGCTGAAATACACAAACAAGACACTATTCAGTTCAGTTTTACTTCATTCTTACAGTGTCCCTGAGATACAAACAAACCAGCAGATCATAACACTTCCTGAGGAAATATAAGAGGTTCAAAAACATTTGTTGGAAAAACGTCAATTTAAAAACCAAAGCATGTTAAATTACTTAATTACACTGCCCCTTTTGACCAGAAATGACCATTGAAATGATTTTATAAATACCAGTATATTATCTTCAAGCTTCCGTTAATCAGTGTTGTTAAAGAGATAATTCACCCAAAAATTGAAATGCTGTCATTAATTAGAGGCTGATGAGTCTTCCCTCATAGAGTTGCATGAAATCTCATCAGAACTTCATGAAAGGAGTGAGTGTATCTCTTTATTTTGTGAGAACTGAGGCTGATTAACACAAAAGCAATCAGGCCCCTAATTCCCCAAAATGCAGTTCAATCGATTCGCACTGATGTCATGTCTCCATCTCACTTATCATCTCAAAAGCCAAACTAACATGAGCTTCAGTGTGTGGATAAATCAAAGCAAAACTGAGCAGTCAAAAAACTAGCTATGGATGAGTCTATATAAAAAGCATTAAAAGCTACTAAACTTTATATTAAAAGATTTTTCTACAATTCATTTCTGCCAAGTCTGTTATTCAAACTTGAATCAAGTAGGTCAATACGAAGCACCAAACACTTGTTTAACTTTCATTCTATCACATTCATAAAAGAGGAAGATTACTTAGTTTAATAGGCTAGTAAAATCTCAATCACATTGACAGTGCTGTCTGGTGCCACATAAAATCATGACGGTAACCAGCTCTATAAACTTGTAGCGGCAGCGATATTTTCTACTCCATGATTGTCTTTATCTGACAGTTTTTGGCCTGCGGTTCTGCAGTTCTGTGATAAACCATTTTGTAAAGGGCTAAACTCAAGAATGCATGTTTCAACGGATCCGTATACGAGTTCTGATGTATAACCGCCTCCAAGAAACTCCCAAACAATTTGCACACGCAACTGGGTCCTTAGGTAACTCAAAAAAAGAAAACATCCTCAAAGGGAATTTGTCACTGAAAATACAGCGGAAGAGGAAAACTAAGTATTATTTGTGGCAGGGAAATCAATCCTTGAGTTGGTTCTCCAAAAGCAAAGTGCATCTTTACATGTTAGAGTTTAATGAAGTTCTGGGGTCCCAATAGGACCAACAGACTCCAAACCCAGAGCAGACCACATAAGGTCAATGATGGAGAGGTTGCAGGTGTCTTCGGGCTCTGGCACACTTTCCAAATCTCAAGGGCAACTGGAGCTATGGAACAAACCAGAAATGTAAGGCTTGTTCTTTATGCAATGCATTTTGCATGCAAACAACATAGTGAATAAAACGAAACGATCCTCAATGGATTAAACATGAATCAACCAAGGATTTACACTTATGGTAAACCCAAATAATGCATTTACAAAAAATGCTAAATATTTTTCCTCCAGACATGGGCACAGTGTCTGTGGCATTTTCCCACAATGCTTTCCCAAACTAGCATTGATGCTGGCTCTGATATGACCGTCTAAGGAGCTCTAAACCCTGAGGTTAAAATTTGAGAGCCCATTTTGGGGGGAGTCTAGGACCATACGCCAGCATGGGACTCGTGGTGAGCTGCAATGGTTTTAATCATTAACATGAGCGAGCAGCATCAAAAACCCTCTCGCTCTGAGCCTGTGTGAGTCAGAGAAGGTGAACCGATAAAACACAAAAGAGAATATCATTAAAGTGGATTATTCTGATTCTACCCTATTCAATCTTGTTCTTAAGGCTCTCTTTGATTTCTGCTTTTCCTTTGAGATATTTTGATCAATGCAAAGGAATGTTTCATCACATACTTTCTTTTTCATCGCATATATTTTACATTTTGTGCTTAGGAGCACAAGTTCACAGCCAATACAGAAGCTGGACAGTGTGCGTCCCACGCATATTTGAGAAGCAGCAGTCTTTGGGGAGGTTTGTGTTATCTTTCTGAGGATATTACATGCTTTAAAACTTGTGGGAAATCTGCCTTAGATGTTACAGGTCAGTCTGTGAGTTCCTTTGAATGGCTCCTTGTTCAATAGTTAAATATTGAAAAACAAGGCAGGAAAATGTACGTGGTGAGAGTCACACACTCGTGTGCAACAAAAAAGATTCCGGGTCTTAACAGCATGGTGTTCAATAGATCGCACATGCATTAAGCAGGGCAGCTATTGGCACATATATGTCCCCACGGACCAATAACTGGCTTCCTAGCGATCCGTTCGACTCTGATGATTATGAATATAATTGACAGGCACAGAACATGATTCTGTGGGCTGCAGCAGGAGACCAGAGGTTGGTGCCTTGATGATAAGAGCCACTCTTCATCTGATGGATCACGCTGCTAATGCCTCTTAGGCTGAGAAGCACATTACAGAAGCACAAATCACGGCTCTCGTTTGTGGCTTGAGAGGAGAGCAGAGGTCGAGAGAGGTAGAGAGTGAGACTCTTATCCTGCTGTGATAGCAGTGAATCCAGCCACACAGGCTCCCTGATCTCCTGTCAATCACTCCTCTGGTGAAAACACAAAATACTTTTGAAAGGTTAATTAAATTAGCATTTCACATTATACTACACAAAAGCCCTGTTTTTTTTAAGGACCAGCTTCTGTTGAATTTTGATGTTTGTGTGGGCGAGGGCCAGGGTTCTTAACTAGCTTAACCAACAAGACGTCCTTGCAGAAATCGTCAGAGTTTTTTTTTTTTTTTTTTGTCCCATGGCAATTTGTATAAGATGGTACAAAACAAAATGATTTAAAAAACATATTTTTAAACTTTTTGTTTTCATATGCTCAAAGTTCTAAATCATCATGACTTCGCCATCTCATACAAATACTTTTTTAATATCTATTTTTGTAAAAAAAACAAATATTTTTCATTATTTTTGAACAAACACAGAAACAAAATAAACACATGAATAGTCAAAAACAAATGAAAAACGAATAAATAAATAATAATTAAGTCACACAAGATTCTATTCTAAAAATTCTATTTATTATGTAAACTGAGTATTCAGTTGCCAGTTAGATAATTTCATAAGCAAATGCCAACAAATTCTTTAAATTCACTGGTAGAATAACTTTACCAAATATTTCATTATTTTTGTTAATATCAAACAAAATAAATTCAAAGCAAACAAAATATATGTCAAATATTTGTTTGCATGAATTATCCAACATTTTACCTAACATTCATTCATGCTTAAGAAAGACATATTTTAAAAGTGCTTAAGACATTAAGATATTATTTACATTATTACAAATATACATTATTATTGGTAAATTCATAATGGTCTAATTTCTATCAAGCTATCAAAAAGCAGTATATATAATCTCTCTCTCTCACACACACACACACACACACACACACACACACACACACACACACACACACACACACACACACACACACACACACACACACACACACACACACACACACACAATAGTATATACTATATATTGAAATATATACTGTAGTATAGTTACAGACACATAGTTTTCAGAGCAAATTCTGGAACTTTGTTTTCTGGCCCTTCTTGTGTTTTCATCTCCCTAGTATTCCTCATTTGTAAGATGTTTTGCATAAGAGCATCTGCTGAATGAATTAATGTAAATGGAATTGTAAACAGTGAGCCAAGCCATAACTGCAAAACACTGTCTCAGAAGAGAAGCTTGTCAGAAACACTAAATATAAGCTTGATTTGGATTTGGATTGTTCCTTGGAACAACTGCCAAAAATGCTAAATGAGACTGTTACTAATACATCAAGTGAAATGCATAATTTTAAGACATTTTTATTAATCCGGATGAAATATTTGTGTACTCCACACAAAACCCCAACATGACCCAAATATGCTGCCCCATATAGGCAAAGAAAATCAACCTCAGCATTCTTTAAAGACCTACACAAGAGCTTATATCAAAAATAGCACCCACGTCAAATGACATTTCAAAATCGAGAGCTGTGATAGAAATATTAAAATGGTAGGAGGTGTAGGCTGCTATACTACGATAAAGCTACATGTGCCAGCACTAAAATACATGCATTAAAATGCATTACAAGACTCACACAATGTGAAGAGATTGCCAGCACTTCCTTCTGTCAAGAAAATATGGCTGACTTGTGTGTAGCACACTTTTGAGATGAAGTGAAGGTTAAAAGCACATGTATTGTTGGCATCTGTGCAGAATCGTCTCAAATTTTGCATGTATGATGGCAAAAAGTGAGAAATCCTTCTGTGTGTGTGTGTGTTTCTATAGTCTTCTGTGTGAGGATATCTGAGGGTAACAGCTGTGCTGAATTAATTGCTCTGCGTTTAAATTGCAAGTAAGTTCAGCCTGCCCATGCCAACTGGAGATAGTGGTAATTGATTCACACTTTCATTAAGGAGAGATTAGGCCATGCCAACGGATGGGCACCAAGTGCCTGACCAGAACACGCACATACATACTCAATGTGATGTTCCCAAAACACTCCTGGTAATTCATCAGCTTTGGAGCTCACTACTAACTAAAATAATAACAATGAAAAATGTAAGTATTATATATATTTTTTAAAAAGTAAACATTGGCCTAAAGCTTTCAAAAATGTGCATACAGTATATGCTCATTTTTGATTCATATATATATATACAAATAAACAGAAAAAGGATATATACACTATATGTATGCATGTACTAACATTTTTAAGTAGCTATAATTTTATGTACAATAAGAGAACTAAGATTACCTCCTTACACAAATAAACTCATAATAAAATAATTAAAATAATCAATTACTGCTCTCTATCTTTTGTATTAGATTTGGGATTAGTGCTCTGATTAGTTATTAGGAAGAAACTGATTTTGCATATTTGAAATGCATATCAGACCTTAAAGCGTAACTTCACCCACTTTGCATTGTTACAATGTCGGGGTAGAATATGTAAATTAACCATTTTTACTTGTTCTCCATGTTACCTGGACTGAGAAATTCATGTTTTTTGTCAGCAAAAGGGGTTTTGTGAAAACGACAGTTTCTTTCAGTTTTTCCCACTCACCTAAAACACTATGTTTGTGGTTATGTTGACTACAAACACACAGTTTTTTTTAGATTTATTCATCATGGCCTTTAGCCACTACCTACAACGCTCTGGATCCTTCACTGGAAACCAAAAGTAACTCACTCCTGCTAAACGTTTACTCTTTGAATTCTTGCACCTGGGAACAATACACGTCAACACCATTATGACTAGTAGTTTGCTAAGGAGTATTTCCTACTAAAGCAGTATTTGACTCTGGTAAGCGTATTCATAGCAGACTGGTGGGAGTGGCTTTGGACAGCAACATACCCAGTGCATTATGGGTGTTAAAGAATTCCTGCCTATTTGTCAACAGACAAGACAACAGCCTTTCTTTTATCTGTTTTCTCTAGCCAGGTAGCACTGAATAAAAAAAAAAAATTCTACTCTATAGACAGCCATGTTTTATTGAAAGCTCATTTTGCCTGTGGTGAAGTACACCTTTAAATTTGTAAAAAAAAAACTTTTTATTGCAGCTTGGCTGCGTTCTGATGTCAAGATATTTACATGTGTCCGCCGCACACATTTACATGCCTGTGACGTCCAATTCGTGTTTGGAAACTTGGCCTGCCAGTCACTGTGAAGCAATAATGGATCGACCTCAAATATTCAAAACGCTGTTACTGTTGTTGTTGTTCACTTCCTACTCAAGCATACGCTTTCCTCTGATTCTGGAATAAAACCACTTTGTTCTGTCATTTAGCTTGGCAGCAGCAAATCCTGTTGGACAGTTCTTTCCGACTGCACAATTTTGTTTAGGACGTATCATTTGCTCTGTTACGTAACACAAACACTTACGTGAAGTGTCTCTCTTCAAAATCCCTGTGGATTTGGCCGAGGTGATGGAATGCAGCATCTTGTAGTAGCTGTCGGCGTGGGTGCTCCAGACAGGGTTTTGGCTGCATGAAACTTGTCCGTGAGCTGTGGTGTGAACTTGTAGTTTGTACACTGGGGTGAAAGAGAAGGGCAGAGCTTGACAGAACCATCTGGCATCAGGGGCTTGGAGGGTCAAACTCATTATCTTCATCTATTTGGAGCGTAACCACTGGCACCAAGTAGATCAGTGAGCCGCAGAGGTCATACCAAGCCCTGTTGGCGCTGGTGGCACAAACAATCTCAAAATACCAGTGGACTATGAGCACACACACAGACACTACCTGTTTGTCCACTTGTAAATGATGAAATAAACAGACACAAATGCATTTCTGCATCAACAAAAATTGCAATATCTAAAATATCAATCTACAGAAATCTAAAAAAAAAGTAATTAGAATTATCAAGAGTATCAAGTCAGATCTTCAAAGCTTCTCTGCTTTATTGTAAAATGTCAAAGTTGATTCATTTTTTTGGAATCAGTTCAAACTATACATTTTTAAAGAGTCATTTATTACTATCATCATGCAAAAAACCTTTATATATATCTTACTGAACTTTCAAATGGTAGTGTATTTTTGTAAAATATTTTAAAATATTTTACAAAAATACACTACCATTTGAAAGTTCAGTAAGATTTATTATTCAGAAAGAATGCATTAAATTGATCAAGTGACAGTTAAGACGTTTATATTGTTAAAAAGATTTCTATTTCAAATAAATGCTGTTCTTTTGAACTTTCTATTCATCAAAGAATTGCAAAAAAATATGTGGTTTCGACAAAAATATTAAGTAGCACATCTGTTTTAAAGATTTTAATATTAATTTAGTACCAAATCCACATATTAGAATGATTTTAAAGGATCATGTGACACGGAGATGAATGGAGGAATGATGCTGAAAATTCAGCTTTGCCTTCAAACAGGAATAAATTATTATTTTAAATTGTAATAATATTCCAAAATATTACTGTTTTACTGTCCTTTTGATAAAATATATGCAAGCTTGGTGAGCATAAGAGACTTCTTTAAAAAAAAAAAAATTATAACCCAATAGTTAAATAAATAAATGCTATAAAGTCCATTTCAGTGCAAATACTTAAATATACTGAATATCACCAGGTATGTCTCTGCTGTATTGTCCAGCCCTACCATAGATACAAAAACCATACACAAACACAACAATTGTATATGCCAGCATGTTTGTTCTTAACAACAGATCAGCACCAATGTACTCGTCTAATATTAGCTGATCTCAAAGAGCAATGGTGTAAGCGTCTTGAGGCAAGGTTAAGGAAGAACACAATAACACAATTCAATCATTCAGGCAAAAACATTACTACCTGTAAAGACTTTCAAAGGCACAAGCTGCACTGTCATACAATCAAGATCAAACACTTAGATTCCAATGAATCAGATAATAAAACAAGCATTCAAAAGCACACAGCTGAGCAGCTTTTGATGAAACCTGACTTCTTAAGACACCTAACACATTAATCACCTATATAATTATCTTCATGAGCGTGAATTCAAACTATGTGCACTATGAGGCAGTGTAATGTTGTGTAAGCTACAGTATGCATGGTTTGCATTCCTCCTGTTTTGCCGATGGCAACTATCCAAGTGCCTAAATATGATCCATAAGTTCCTGCTGGGTCTGTTGTTAGACTTTGAATAAGGAGTGTAAAGATCAGTCTCACAGTGTTGATTTAGCGGGGTGTGGAGAAGACGCGGGTATTATTACCATCCATAGACGTACAAACAGTGGCTGATTCCGGATCAGCTTTAATGGTTTTGTGAGTAAACCATTGAGAGAGGATTGTAAAAAATTTTAAATGTCACAACAGACAGAAACTAGATTTACAAAAAGCTTGGGAAATGGCCATAAAATGTTTCCACTTTGAAAATAAAAGTTAATTAAAATTAAGAATTAACTAACTTTTTTAAGGATTATGAAATGTTTTTCTTTTAATTTCGGTGTGTATTTGACCGTTTTTACAACATATCACTGAAACATTTCACACGATCACTCTGATCATTTTCATAAATTCAAAGGCAAAGCAGATTATTGTGACTGATTATGGGTCTGATTAAGGGATACGTTGCGCATATATCCCCACATAAACAAAGAATGATGCCACTTTATGATCGCAATTTCATATGCTCTCACAAACAACATATGTGTCACTAACGTAATTACAGCTGATTGCTGGGTAAGAGCTACACGTCACACATGGTAAATCATAGTATTACTCAAGATTACATGAAATTAAAGACAACCACATGCTTTGTTTGTATGTCCTTGACTCATCAAATAGTCCAAAAGGTGGTCATGTATCAAAGTACAAAAGGTTAAATCAGCAGTATGGGATATAGGTCACTTTTTTGAATTATGTTTCCCATCAGTAAGTCCATAATGACACAAAACCTGAAATATTCTCTTTTTAAATTTCTATCATAACCCACTATATTTCTTCAAAAAGGAACTGAAGGAAGTGTTCACTTAAATCAGAGAGATTTAATATGAGTAAGTCTTTTAACCTTCAAGCAGCCACAATGTTAGTATTTTAAGTCTTATACAGTAGCTTGAACAAAGCAAAATGTTTCCAAAGAACCTCCTGGTTGGGAATCACAGTTACAGGTCATCCAATATCCTACATTTGACCCAACACTTGCTGACACACGTGACAAGCCCCTGTGCATCGTAACACATACAGATTTACATGCCTGGTAAGCTGGTTATATGATTCAGTGGTGTGTAACTGCTGTAGTTTCCATCTTGAGCACTCGTACACACGCAAACACTCACCTGGCCTGCCCTCCTCTCTTTCAGATCTCATGACTCCCGCAGTGCCGGCTCCGGCAGGCTCCACTTTCAGCGCCGGTGCTTTTTCTCATAGCAAGAAAACTCAACTAAACCTCCCGCACACACACAGGTACACGGTTCACTCCTACCACAGTCCGTGCGCTCCTCCCTGACAGGTTACTAGGGAGGGGTTCCCGAGTGACTATAAACAAGTTTGAGCCGCCTTCCTCTGTGAGCCCGTATACCAGTTCTGGGAGTTTCTCTAGGGCGTTTTCTGAAGTTCCCCACCCCCTCTACACTCTTCCTATACTCTCACACACTCCTCTCGGCCTAAAAGGTGCAGAGAGTTCAAAAAGGGAATGACACTGCCTTGTATGAACAGGCGCATTCATAGGACAGGGGGAGGAGACAAATAGCTTTTCTGATCAGGTGAGAGGGCAGGTGAGTCTCTCTTCAGCGGCCCTGCAGCTCCATCTAATGGTGGAAACAAGACACAGATAGATTGCCCTGTTCTCTAATGGTAAAGAAACAAAGAAACACCCCAAAAAATGTATTCTGTCATCATT
Organism: Siphateles boraxobius; assembly: GCF_051911475.1. Classification (NCBI taxonomy): domain Eukaryota; kingdom Metazoa; phylum Chordata; class Actinopteri; order Cypriniformes; family Leuciscidae; genus Siphateles; species Siphateles boraxobius. The sequence goes on from NW_027509141.1 coordinate 24,957,775, forward strand.
TACTAGTTCAAAACCAGTATGAATTTTATATGTACATGGAACACAAAAAGAAAAGATTTGGAGCATGAATGCTGCTCTTTGTCATTCAATGAAAGTGAATGGGAACTAAAGCTGTCGGGCACCAAAAATCATAAGCTAACATACTATACTAAACAAGTTATGCTTTTTTTTTGACATTTTTGGAGCGATTCACTTTATTACAATTAACAAACCTAATAGATCAAACTGACAGTAAGAACTACAAAATAAAATAAAAGAAACCATATGGACTACTTTTATGATCCTTTTATGATGCTCACTTTTTTAACACAAAAAAAGAATCCAGGAAATGTCCTGGATTAGGACAGCTAAAGTTTTATTCAAAATTAGCTGAAAATTAAAATAAAATACAATTAAATACTTTTCTGATCCTTTTATTGTGCTTTTTAGTCATTTACAGAGCTGTTCACTTTTAATGTATAGGAAAGAGCATGCAGGACATTCTGCTTCAGTTCTCCTTTCATGTGGAAGAAAAGCGAGATTTGAAACGAATGTGGAACAACATGAGGGAGACTAAGGGACGGCAGAATTTTCCTTTTTGGTAAAATATCTCTTTAAGATTGTCAACAATCAGTGTGATATCACACCTTATAATTTTGATCATTTTGATCGCTGTGTAAACACATCAGTGTTTATATTATACGGACTATAAACTTTTATCTCTGTACTTGTGTTATTATTGGATGTGTGTGCAAAACAGAAACAGCAATACCGTGTAGTTGAAAACACCGTTTGTGAAGCTGACACCCCACCCTGCTTCAGCAATCCATGTTTTTTTTCCCATCCACATCCCATAATTCCTTGCAGCAATTTCCCATAACTCCATGCAGGGATCTGTGGGACGTTTTGTCAGATAAAAGTCTGGATGAGTGTCCCCTGCCTCATAGAGCTAATGGAGTCACCGGCAGATAGGGGCCCACTCTCTGTCACAGTGCACAGGCTTCAACCTACAGCTGAGTGGCAGTCTCAAACACAGCCAGGAAGAGGAATCAAGGACTCTTAGGGTCTTAACACTGACTCATCTCTCCTTTTATCACTCTCTCTTAAAGACCAGAATGCTGGTGCTGAGTTCAGAGTGCGTGCTGGGAGAAAAATGACCAGTTTGTACACAAACAACTCAACGTGATACAATATAAAGCATATGCTGTTTGTGTAATGAATAAGTGACTGCCTTAATATATAACACAGGATGTGCCCAAGTGTGTTGCGTGTTGATTAAATGTACATGTGTCCATCAGGGAAAGCTCAACCACTGAGTCTTTCTCTCAAGTTGTTATGTTGCACATAAGTGAGCTTGTATGAGCACACAAGGCTGAAAGTAATGATTTTAGTACATTAAAGGAGCTCTAATATGGCAGCCTGCTTCATTTTATTTCTCAACTGCATAGATACAGTTGCCTGGCAGACCGAGCGTTATCTTTCAAAACAATTTAAGGCTTGGCTGGGAGTAATGAAGTACTGACAGCAAGCACAACATCAATAATGCTTTTCACACAGGGTGAAACGAGCAATAGAAGGGAAAAGAATAGAAACAGAAAAAAAGAAAAAAATCCAAAGAGAAAGAGAAAGAATAAGATAGAATGGAACAGCTCTTAGCAAAACCTGTGACAGTACCATTACTGAATTAGAAAATACCATGATACTTTGATATATACCATGGCATTGTTGGTACTGTATATGGCCAGATTTAAGGCCAACATAAACATAATACTGTGAAAATGAAACATACATAAAAAGAGCTAAGTAGCAGGCAGTGTTATCAGCCAGTTATCTATTTATTAATATAAACAGAAATGAACAGCAAAACAAAATAGAAAAAAAGAAGAGAAATGAACATAGAAGAACAAACAGAATAAAAGATAATAAAATAAATATCCATAAAAGAATAGAATAAAATAAAACCGAATAGACTGTACTAAAATATTGTAATAAAAATTAGTATGTATATTAATAGTATAAAGCCCATACGAACCCATGCTGCGGTTGCTTGCAATACATTAGCATTCAGTGTTCACCATTAGCCCGAGTGAAGTCGAAAATGATTCCTGCTACTGGTTAAAATGAAGACCCTCTATCATCCTAAGAGGGTAGTTTGGGTTCTTTGTGATGCAGGCTTTGATAAAGACATAAAGATTATGATTTAGGAGGACAGCACTCCGGAGGAAAGGCAATGGAGAGTAACAGGCGTCATTATGTGTGGAAAATGGGATGTCTAGAATAAGACTTAGAGATTCTGTTCAATTTCCAGTTCAATCAATACACTTCATAATGACGCCTCCCCACAGCGGGTGACATTATACGAATCAGACAAAGCTTTTTTTGTTTTCTTACAAGATGACTCTCTCGCAATTTGTAGAAGTGCGTTTCTTAAGTCGCATACGCTTTGCTCCTCACAAACACATGAGCGGGGAGAGGCTGAAAATCCACAGGACAATGGTTTTGTTTTATAGCCATTCAGCGTTGTGATGAATTACCCGAGCTCCGCATGTTCACAGCCTGTGGAAAATTACAACTAGGCAAGAACTAGGCAATATTGTGCTTATGCATATTTGGACATCTTACCCTTGTCAAGTGAAGAATCTGGAGTGAAGTCCATCAAGCTCGACATGCCTGTCTGGAAAGTGAGATCAGAAACCAATGCCTTCTGCCGGTGGTGGACCGAAGGCTCTGCAAGACAGAAAGACAGAAGATTTGAGCTTGTTCAGGTTCGAGCTAACCGAGAGGTTTGACATTTTCGCCTTCGTAAGTGGCCGAGGGCGGCAAAGTGCAGGCCTCCTACAAGAAAAGCGTGCGGAGTGTGTCTGAGCGACTCTGGCTCGTGAGTCACCGAGCATCTCGCAGCTATTACTGCTCATCTGTAATTAACTCTGAAACAGTGACACGCACCACGCGAAAGCGCCACATCCACTGAATGGCTTTTAAAGACAAATAATCATCCTCCGTCCGCGGCCCACGCCGTAGCCGTAATCAATGTGCATTGAAAGTGACAGGTAGCAATTTCCTGTACAGTGCAACGAACAACACACCGAATCACAAATTTCCCTCGGATCTGAAAAGGAAGAGGAAAAAAACCTAACAATGTTCGTTTGATGAGGACGAGAGAGTGCTGAGATTTACAACCGCCATCAATCATCTTCCTCCGTGCGGTAACATCGCAAGGTTCTCAGAAGCCACAAGGGATTTCTGTGTACCTGTGTGGAAGGAACAAGGGCGGCGTACCGATCTTTCAACAGACTATATCACGAGCATCATAAATAAATGGCTCCTTTGTCATATCACACACCTTACACCACCTGACGCCGACATGGAGAGTGCCGGTATGTCATTTCCGTGAGGGATTGTGTGTCAATTACCACAGGCTTTGACAGGAGATATGAAATTGTGCTTGTCATTTTCCACATCATTATGTCAGACAGCATTCATTCTTCGCCATTCCCTTTAACAGATACCATCTCAGCACTGCCTGTTCTTTCTTCCCCTCCCTCTCGTGACTCAGACTTCATAGCCGGCTGCACACCTGAACAGATGCTGCTAATTGAAGTGTCTTCAAGTGCCCTTTTCTCTGTGTCTCTGTATCTGCTCCTGTTACCTGCGTACACTTACAAAGCCCCTAAATGTGACTTATTCTGTTCTCAGACATGTTACACTGCAAATTCCTTCTTTTCCCATCCTTTCTAAATGCTGGTCCTCATCCTACAGTGCACTTTACTAGCTAGAGCAGGGGTCTTCAAACTCTTTTAGCCCAAGGATCCCCAGTGTATAAGGAGAACCCCCTGTTACATATTGTATAAAACTTGCATTCTAGTCGGCGGCGATAGCCTCGTGTGCAAGTGCTCCGACATGTAGCACCGTTGTGCTTCGGGCGACCCGAGTTCGAGTCCTGGCTCGTGGACCTTTCACGATAAGTAGCAGCATCACATTTGATTAACTCCAATTTGGTAATTATTATTAATATTATTAGTTATTATTGTAAAAATGTATAATTATTTTAAAAATTATTATTGTAAAAATTCGAACGTTTGTGGGGGAAAACAATCAGTTAAATCAAGGTTTATTAATAATAATAATCTTTAATTTAACCTCATTTTTTATTTTTGACAAAAAATAGTTTGGGATCAAACAAAAATTGGCGGACCCCTTACAGTAATGCCATGGACCCCCTAGGGTTTGCAGACCGACTGTTGAAGAACCCTGAGATATAGGTGCACGGTGATGGAAAAGTATTAGGAATTAGGAAACTAATATAGTTTTAAAAATATTTCATGAGTTAGAAAATATTCATTGTGATTACGCTCTCTAAAAATGACTTTTTAAAAATAGACTGGAATGACATGGAAAAACTAGAAAAGTTTGTTTAAAAAAGCGTGGGAACCCTGAAGCCAAGAGGGGTCCATTTTTAGTCCGGCTGAGTCAATAATATCCCTGTTGTGTCATGGCATAATTTTCAGTAGTGGGTCATGGTGATGAATGACTGAATTCACATTTCTGCTTTTTATGTCTGCCTAGTTCTACAGATGCTTCTTGGTTACAAGGTATTGATTGAAAGCTTTCGTTATGGACCGAAAATATTCTGTATCTAAGAGGGCTCTTCACAAATCTGTGCTCTGCTGGGTTACTAATGGCATGACAAAGCCAGATGAACCATTTAATGCATATTGAGGACATTGAAATAGCCAGTCATTTACTTGTGCAAGGTATGTGCATAAGTTTTTGTATATATTAAGATGAAGTTGTAAAGTGCAGCACATTATTCAAGGCTTAATCTTTTGGTGCACTGAGGCAGTTTAATAAATGGAGAAAATGAACAACCATTACCATAATAGCTACCTGTTTAAGTAGAAAGTAAAGACAAAACTGGGCAATGGTGCACTGAGAGGTTTACTGACCCCTAACCTAATTTTCTCAGTATAATATCGGTATTGACTGAAGCACCTTATGGAACTGTGATCTGCATGGTTAAAGTACACTGTGTTTGACCAACTTGAGTAACATTACAGATCTTCCTTTCTGTCTCAGTGAAAGTTTAAGAAATTACTCATAACAAAGAAAAGGTCCGAGGATATAGAAGCTGTCAAACCTTTCTTTGAAAAAACAACAACAACAACGACCCTATGGTTTGTATAGCAGGTTGCACTGATACAAAATATATTTCTCTTTCGCATTAACCTTTGGGCAGATCCTTTGGCAGAAGTGAAAATCATCCATACAAATGTGTTTAATGGACCGTAGTCACTAGGTAGACACCACATTTCACTTGATGTGAATGAAAACTGAGGCTGTGTGGGATACAAGTACAGTCCAATCAATAGGTTGTACTATCTTTCGATTTTAGGTCATGTCTAATTTTTACAAGTCATGTGTAGTAAAAACAAAACAAAAACAAACTTATCTAAAAACTATATAAACAATTTTATATAAAAACTTTCTAAAAATAAAAATAAATGCAAGAATATAAATATTAAAAAATTGCAAAAACTATTTACAGTGTTTCAATGTATACAAGAAAAAGACTATCATTAATGTTACCACATCCAGCCTGATTAAAGTCTTTCCTATTTCCATCTTCCCTCAGATTCAACTTGCTAAACCTATCAGGACTGACTCATTTGAGAAATTTTTAATGGAGCTATTGAAGGCTCTTTGCACGCAGCCCTGTAGAGATAGTTCATTTCTGAAATATTTCTGTCGCAAAGAGCAAATAAAATGACTATTTAGAAAGAGGCTTTATAGGGTTCATTTTTTGTTTTACACCACCAAAGTGCCATCCTCATGTTGCCTTTGGACAATTTAGAGAGTCATTATCATTTAACTTTCACACACTCCAGACATTTCTTAATATCAAGACTGCTTACGCGAGCTATAATTCTGTTTTAATACAGGGTCATTAGGCTAAAAACTATTTTTCTGCCCTTTCTTATCACATTAGTGCCACAAAGGTAGCCAAACATAATAAACATATCAACAAAAGTGAAGTAATACAGTTTGGAGTGGTCAGACGACCCTGTGCAGCACTACGCTGGCCTCCTGCTTACTAGATATAAAGCTTTTATCAAGGGGTCAAAGGTTATGAAAATAATGAAAAGATGCAATAAGAGTCTGCTGACAAATAGCTGTGCAGGGAGAATACATGCACTTAAAGACTGTTTTGTGTATAGAGAGCTGAAAATATGGCTGGAAGGCTTTGCTATGTGGTTGCTAGGTTGTTCTGAGTGGTTACTAGGCAGTAGCAAGAGTTGTATGGGTGGTTGCTTACTGACCCAAGTCAGAAGAGCCCACAACTCTCTATCCCCACTGAAAAAAGCATCTTAAAACCAGTCTAAGCTTGTTTTTCAGCTAGTTGCCCACTTAAACCATGCTTGGCCCTACTGAAATACCATATTAGGCTGGTTTAAGCAAAAAATAAACCAGAAAACCAGTTTAAACTGGTTTAAGATGTTTTAAGCCTGATCAGGCTGGTCTGTTGGCTGGTTTTAGATGGGTTCGGGGCACTTTTTAGTTAGTTGCCCATATAAAGCAAGTAAATACATGATTGGACATGCTGAAAAACCAGCTTACGATGGTTTAAGCATCTAGTAAGCTGGTTTTGTGATCTTAGCCTAATCAGGCTGGTCTATTGGCTTGTTTCACTCAGATTTTGGGCACTTTTCAGCTAGTTGCCCAGCTAAACCAATTAAATACCTGCTTGGCCAGGCGGAGAAACCATTTTAGGCTGGTTTCAGCATTTATTTTTATTTTTTATCAGGAAAGATATTCTGGTTCCTAGATATGGCTTGAGTCCCTGCCTCAATATTATAGACAAATGCACAGTCTGCTGAGTGCACTGCTATGAACACCGCTGACAAATAACCTGGCCCCTGGCAGCTCACCTCTGTCTCTCTGGCAACAGCCAAAACCCACACATACACACTACAGAGAGGTCGATTTTTCCTAGATGGGCAAGAGGTCAACCTGGCCAGACTTGGAGGCAGCATATTGTCAATCAGTGTGTTTCTAGGCGCCCCTGCACTTCCTTATTAATGCAATACCTGTCAACACAACATATCACTCAAGATATCTTAACCAGTGACATGCTGACCTGTTTTAAAATACCTCTATGCAGTGGGAGGGGCTTGCATCTGATGATGCCACAGTCTGTTTTTGGTTGTGCACCATTGGACCAATTGTGAGCAAGAAGATGGATTAATTATATTGCTTAGGTATTTGGATAAAACTAAAGCTGCAATTATCCCTTTATTTAGTTGTTTGCTGATGCTAAACTCCCATTGTATGACATTACGGACGTGACAGTCTTTGCTCCTCTGTTAAAGCCGCTAGTTAATGGGAAAACACACTGCATTATTAATCACCACTAAATAGAAGGAAGTGAAAAAAAGGACCATGAGAAAAGTCATAATAAAAGAATAAATATAAGAATAATTCTTGCATAAGTGGGTCTACATGCTTTATTATGTAAGAAATGTATAGATGCTCAAATGGAAATACTGCACCTATTCAAGTCTATGCATTCTGCCTTTAAAACAAACAAAACATCAGTCCAATTTAAAAATCTTTTGCTTTTTGTTGCAAAATATTTTGGATATGCAAATACTGTACATTGGTGGATGGCTTAAAACCCAGAAAAACATTTATTAAAAGTAAAAAACTTGCAATTGTTCTTCATTTTTATCCTTCTTAATAAGTATTCACTATAACATATTCACACACTGGCACTTATGAACATTTCATTTGGAGAAAGCCAATTAAATGTGCATTAGTGCCAATGTGGTTTCTGATTTGTAAATGCTGAAGACCATGTTTTCCACATAAATAAATAAAAACATTTTGAGTTTTGCATTTCTGCCTGCGTTTGTTGATTTTAAACTAAGAGGCTGGAATTGACTGAAATGGTCTGTTAACCATATTGAAAATCCATCACATTTTTTTATTTTTATTTAGATATCATGACCAGAGGCGTAATGTAGATCCTTAAGCCTAGGGAACATTTCATTATCGTCAATATTACACATCAATACTGTAAATCAAATTTCCTGTTGAAATTATATCTAGACCTCTGTATATCTATACCCTAATTAATAACTTCATGTGTTGAGTCTCATTAAAATATATGAATGAACCATAGTACTGTACTCTCAGGACACTCCCACCTCGTGTCTCTCAGGCACAAACATGAACATCATCCAAATTCAGAGCGAAGGAGGGCTAACAGTACAAAAAAGCTTTCTCACTTAGACGCATTACCCAGCAGTGGGTATCATTAGCACGGCTATGCCGCAGATGGCATTGATGAATCGAAACAATCTTCTCTGTGAATTGTGGTAAAAGAGAGAAGGGTTGGTAAAACTTGTGGAAGGAGAAAAGCTTAAGGCAGCCTGAAAGTTGGGCCCTCCAATGGAGAGAGTTTTGTTTTTTTGGCATTGATGGAGTACAGAAGGATATTATGTGGGTTCAGAAGCTTGAAAATCCTTCATGCTACCGTTTTAGAGGGTCTTTATGTTTGGTCTGCAACAGTGAAATCCTTAAGCCCATATTCAGGGAACAGAAACAAATACATTTTACTAAGAGTAAATTTAGAGTTATATTACAAATCTAATTTTATTGTGCGAATGAGCTTAACCTGTGCATGATAAACTAATCCTTGGAGAAACAAATTGCACAAATGTAATTTAGAGCTGAAAACTGTAAAAGTCCCAAGCCGAAAAACAGTAAGTCTATTTGAACAAAATGTCCCGAGAGGCTAATACTAAAGTAGTGTGACCATGCAAGTACTGATTTAAACACAACAGCTCTATCTGGGCTACAAGTGAGACACACACAAATATATATGTATATATATAAAACATAAAAAAAAAAACTAAAGTTTAAGAAATAAAAATAAAAATACACTGCTGAATATGGGAAGTTCTGTGTGAAGGGATGGATCACAGTAAAACACGAGTTGCATGGCGAAGCTCCAGAGCGTCGTCTTCAAAAATCTGGTGAAAAAATCTCTCTACCACAGTGAAGCATGCAGGAAGAGGTGTCATTGTGTGGGGAGCCTTTTTAGCTACTGCTACTGGTGAGCTACTTCACTGTGAAAAATCATTTAATGCTTTGCAGTACAGAAGAATATTGCAGAATGACTTGCTTCCCAATATGAAAAGATGTTATTTGAGGAATGATCAGATTTTAAATAAGACAATGCTCCTACCCAGATTACAAAGACAACCAAGAAGTAGCTTGAGAACCATCCAAGTCCATCAGGCTCATGTTTTGGACTGGTCAGAGTCCAGATTTGAACCCTATAGAATATTTGGTCTCACACTAAACTCAAGCGAACTGGGAGACATTTTTCAACAACTCATGAAATGTTTGAAGCCATTAACATTGAGTGGAACAACACAGACTCTTCTTCCAATAAAAAGCTGTCTGCAAACATTTGTGCATTTCTTGCTAATTTCCTGACCAGTGATTTGAGTTTAAAATGGTTAAGACCACTAAAGGCCAGATTTACTAAATAATGCAAATTAGCTTGAGAGTGCAATAAAAAAAAAAGCACAAATGGGACTGGAAAGTTTTGCTCGTGACCTAATGACAACACATAAATTGAAGAACACAGATGCAGCCGGATCATTTCCATAATGACCAACGCAATCAACCAAGAGCAGCGCAAATTAGCTTCTGGTTTAAGACATGCTTTTTTTGGGTGTTAAATAATGATACAAATACTTGTAAATTGACTAGTGCAAACCTTAGTAAATCACCTTGCATGATTCATTTAAATACTCTCCTCTCATCAATTTTGCATTTGAAAACTCTTATGGAATAAGATCAGCTGCAAAAATAATTGGGTCCATGCTTTTTCAGCGCAATTTTTTCACTGCGTGTCTTTAGTAAATCCTGACAGTATTTTTTTTTTAGATGAGACCCTTTGGGCTCGTGTTCAGTGTCCTGATAGGTGCAAGTGATCAAAATCTCAAGCCCTGTCTCCATCATCTCTCTCAACCCTCAGAAATTCAGTCTGAGTTCTGTCCCCGTGGACAGGATGCTGCCAGCGGCTGGAAAAATGTTGTTTATTAATCTGTATTTATAGTCATGGACAACGGAGGAAATCAATAGGCACTGCATTCACTGCACATTAAGCCCGAGACGATGCTTCAAGGGCTGTGTGATTGACTGTCACTTCGTGTGTGTGGTTACTGTCAGGTCCGCAGCAATCCACTGCCCACAGCAGAGGCTTTCCGTATACACACTCTTTGCCTCATCAGAGACCTGCCAATTCCGCAACAGACGGATAAAATGCAGCAGAGGGAATCACTAACACCAGTGATTTGTACATCCATTCATCAGAAAGACTGTACTTCATAAGCAAAGTTTTACTAATGAACCAATACAGGGTTTTTTCCTGGGTTAAAATGGGTGTTTGGTGCAGGCGAACGAACACCGACCTCCACACACACACACACACACACACACACACACACACACACACACACACACACACACACACACACACACACACACACACACACACACACACACACACACACACACACACACACACACACACACACACACACACACACACACACACACACACACACACACACACACACACAGGGTTTTTACCTGGGTTAAAATGGGTGTTTGGTTCAGGGGAACGAACACCGTCATCCACACACACACACACACACACACACACACACACACACACACACACGCACGCACGCACGCACACACACACAGTAAAGTACCCTACCCCAGTAAACTGCGAGCACAGTACTGACAATAAATCCAAAATAAAGGCAAAGAAACATATTATAATATTAACTTATCCCATTTATTCATGAAAAAAACAAATATTCACGGTCTGGACAGACCATAAAACAAAGTGCTTAGAACAATTTTTTACTAAATCAGTACATTTAAATGTAAAAAAGACACTGAGTGACTGATTTGAAAAGTTAGTAATAAAACAAACAACAAAGTAACACATTACAAAGGTAAAGTGTCAGTTCTATATTATTTAGCATTTACACTCCAAGACTTAATGCACAGATCATTTGACATTTGAACATATCAGATTGATTTGTTCCGTACTTTGCTATGGTTATCACTGTCAATCGGATTCAATCGCACATTTAAATACGGGTGTCAATCCAGAAACTTTGCAATGTGTAGTTAGCAGCATGAAAATATTATATACAGGGAGTGAATAAAGATCGCTGCCATTATAATCATTAAAGCTGTCAATCACAAAAGAGGTACACAAAGCTGCACTCCTGCAAAAACTCCCATTATAATCCATGTAGCTGCAATAAATCTCTCACTGACATCCTGTTTATAGTTTGTTGGTTATAATGAAAGGATTCACGAGCGTGCAGAACAAAAATACAGTTTTTGCAGTGTTAAACGGATTCTCACTAACTTAAACACATCTGATTAGAAATTGAATTCAAGCGCTCAACAGATATGTCTGTGATTGGCTGAAAAGCTCAACGCTGCTAAAACACGTTGTAAATAGAAACTTTTGATGCTCTTCTTAAAGCAGCTGGCTATCAGCGGGTACTTATACTGCAGAACGGCAGGTATCGTCACATTAAAAGATCAATTTAATCTTTGGCGGGACAAAGATTGATTTTGCCGGCCGCAAGAATATTTTCAATGCTGGAAAAACTCTGCAATAACAGACTAGTGTTTAAAATGTTAATGCGCCAGCAAAATAACTGTCATTGCAATACTTGAGAACACTAACGGAAATTCATGCAAGTGCTGTCAGCAGGGATGAAACAGGATTTGCCAGTTTCTTTAACGACAGCTGAGATTAGGATTCGGTTAGGGAATCAGTCCTGGATCAGTGTGAAAGGCCAATGTCTGTTCTCAGATCATTAAACAGCACCATGATGCGATGCACATAAGGGGCAGATGGAATACAAAGGTCAGCAATTAAGCAGCATGAAACAGGCACAAAAAGGGAGAGCAGGGGGTGGGAAGAATCCCAAAAGCGATAAGCAGAGGAGCATTACTGCAAATTAGAGGCTGTTCATTTACTGTATATCTATATAGCTTTATATACAGATTCTAGTCACACAGACTTGCATATGGAACTGTAGATTGAATTAACCAACTCAAAACATTTACCACATCCAGTTGCTGCTGCAGGATAACACAGCCTAAAACTGCTGGTCAAGGATCAGTTTTCCCAAATCCATGCCTGCCTGACTAACCTTAACGTTACTAGTGACAAAACTAAAAAAAAACTAACCGTATATCAGTGGGTGTTGGCAACTTCATTCTTTAGTGTTTACATGCCTCTTAAGAGAAAATATCTATATTTCCAAAATTACTTTCTACGCCAATTTTAAATAAGAGATTTCAAAACTCTGGTCAAAAATGATGACTTAATAATTATTAAGATTTTATGGCCAAAATTAAATTCCATACCATTTAAAGAGAATAATAATACTGTATATTATTTTATTTGGTAAAACAAACCCCGGAAAAAGCCGATAATTATGGTGATGTTAAGGCCAAAATTAAAATTCCATGCCATTTAAAAAATAAATAAAATAAAATAAATTCATAAAAATCCATCAATAAAGTTAATTTAGTCATCATCAGGAGTGTGAAGATTAACTTCAAGGAAATGGAATCTAAAGGTAATGTAAATGTTAAGACAGGAAGAAATGAGCATGCACACATTTAAATGATCTAATACCAACTGAAACTAATAAGTCACTAAAATTGTCTCAAAACCGATATGGTGCTGATCTATCATGCATACCCAAACTAAACATTAAGTTTTTATTTTTAAACTACTTCCAAATCCACATTTAAATCAATGAAAACTAGCTTGCACTGACATATCCCTTGAACTAAACTTAACTTGCACTATTATCTCCAAAGTTTGATTATAGCGTATGATGGGAAATTCAATAGCATTTTTCTCTTGAGGAGCTTTAATAAATATCAATATGGCATAGCTACTGGTATAAGATTGTAGCTGCTTGAATAATAATACGAAATCACCTGGAGTGTACATTGATTGCTGAACCCTTAATACAAAATGTATGGTTCCAGATGCCAGGAAATGTATTCTAAAGGTGTATTAAAAGAAAAAAAAAAACTTCTGGTATGAAGGGGGACTCAACTCCACCTCTTAGATCATCTGCCTATACAGTATCAGACACACATCAGTGCGAAAGTCCTGGAAACTCATTACTCACTCCTATTCTTTTGTGTTGGTGATGATGGATCAGTCAAATAAAGTGTATTAAAAAGTATTATCATGAAAATGAACTGAAAGCTCACTATCAAAGGTGACAAAGTATCACTAAATGAAGTGCACAAACCATTTGAATGACAATGGCTGTCAAAAGACAATGCTGCGGGCGATGATTCAAAGAGCCACTTCGCTGCAGAAGGCCATTGCAGTTCTATTCATAACTGGTGTGGAAGAAAAGCTTTGTAAGCAGTTTGGAGATATCCAAAGACTTCAATGGCGCTATGCAATACTCTAGGCTTGGGTGAATCATAATAATATCTGATAAATAGTTGTCTTCATGAGTTTAAGCAAATTGAATTTCTTACAACAACTGCCTTGTGACGACTATGCAATAATGATATAGTATTACTCTATCATTCAAGTGGGTTTGGTAGCTATGTGGACAATTCAGCACTTGATTTTCCACACACACACACACACACACACACGCACACACGCACACACGCACACACGCACACACGCACACACGCACACACGCACACACACACACACACACACACACACACACACACACACACACACACAGTTTTAAATATTACATGCAGTCCTATTTCTCATTGTCTATCTCTAATTCCTAATGAAAAGAATAAAGTGCAAACACAATTCGGTGCGAAATGTTAGGAGTGATGATGCTTGTCAGAATAATGTGAGGAAAGAATCTCTTTGAACACGGGATCTGTTCATGTGAGGTCAGCTGTGACAATAAATATTTCAATAGACTGCTTTCTGTAATATCCGCTGGAAACGCTGAAAGATGAGTCTTTTATAAGCAGCATGAGATGGAGGACTAGTCAAAAACAACACAAGACACCAGTATTCCTTGAGAAATTTTCTTGATACTCCTGTTGAGTACAAAAGTACGGTGTTAAAAATCACCTCACACATGTCTATACCTCCACCACATTCTTTCACACAGCTCTATTGAGTTTCTCCATTCACAATGAGATAAGCTAGAAACTACCTAGAGATTACCTAGAAAAAAAATGGTCTAGGTGGAATCTGGATTATTTAACTGGTCTGAGACCAGTGTTTTCTTTGGTGCTTTAGCCAAGGAGTTTTAAACAGTACTAATTTAGTCAGCAAATTGCTTTAATTTTACTTTAAAACTTTTGATGGCAAGGATCTCAAATATGATAATCTCCTTGCAAAGGACCCCCTAAGAGCCATTTGTATTGTGTGAGGAAAAAGTAGTACGTACAGTAAGACGACATACATGACTGCCTCAGAAAGCAAAAAGAAATATATATTAAAAAAACATTTAAATCTGGAAAAGAGTTCAAAAATTCGATCAGTAAGATATCTTTTCTTTTCTTTTTTTTTAAAGAAAGTAATACTTTTATTCAGCAAGAATGGATCAAATTGACCCAGTGTCAATAAAAACACTTACAATGTTATAGTTTAAAATGTACTTTTCTATTCATCAAAGGATCCTTAAAAATGTATCATGGTTTCCACAACAATATTAAGCAGCACAACCGTTTTTTAACATTGATAATATTAATAAATTTTTCTTTAGGATCAAATTAGCATATTAGAATAGTTTATGAGGGATTATATATTTATGGGAATAAATGACATTTTAAAATATATTAAAAATAGAAGTTATTTAAAACTAATATTTCCACAGAATTACAGTTTCTACACAGATTTTTTTTATCAAATAAATGTCTACTACACAGTACTCTGAGAACTCATATATATAAAATATTATATTAAATAATGTATATGTATATGAAGATGAAGATGAGATCTAAAGATCAATAACACGTAAAAATGAGAAATTACAGTCCACTGGCGAAAGCGAATAAAGCCTGAGGTAAACTAAAATGGTGCTCTTTGAAGTAATATCTTCACATGAAACTTTTAGAAGCAACAGTTATGATATATGTTGCATGTTCCTAAGGATACATTTATCAAGCTAAGTGCTTCTCAGGCTTG
The DNA here is from genome assembly GCF_051911475.1 of Siphateles boraxobius. Classification (NCBI taxonomy): domain Eukaryota; kingdom Metazoa; phylum Chordata; class Actinopteri; order Cypriniformes; family Leuciscidae; genus Siphateles; species Siphateles boraxobius. Next base: position 24,973,013 of record NW_027509141.1, read on the forward strand.
CACAGTCCAATACTCAAAACAAGGTTGGTTTTCCTGCAGATTCAAATGATTGCTTACTCAAAAGGGATTGACTGGGTGTGCAGGGCAATCTAAATGTTACAGAGGGCTTAGCTGGATACTAATGATCCAAGCTGCTCTTTAAGGGTCAGAAACTCACACGGGGATCTTGGGGAAAGGTCACAGGGGTTTGACATTTCAATTCCAACTGCAAGTGAAGGACAGACAAGTGTGTGATAGAAATCACTAAGGCATCAAAACAAATATGGCATCCACAGATACAGGGGCATAATCTTTCCAAATTAGTTTGATTGCACTTTGGGATTCAGGGCAGTTACAATTAAGCTTGAAACTGAGTGTTATTCACAACCAAAACTTCTCCATTGCTACAGATGTCAAAGATCAGCATCTTTCATAAGGCCTCAGGGATATTCAATAACTCCACCTAGAGTCTAAATTACTAATTAGAGTCTAAAGATCTGATCAATCAAAGGTCTAAAAATAGCTTACACTTTCAAGAGTCAATATGCTTTATAGCTATTAATTTCAGGCAAATTTAGTGTGCATTTTCAGGTTAACAGCAATAATATCTAAAAAGTAAGAAATAATCAATTTGAAATAGTAAAAATAGTCTCAGAGACTGCTTATTTGTTCATTTAAAAATTGCAAATAAATAATTACATTTTATTCCAATTAATTTTCACAATTTTACAAAGTATATTTAGTAAGACTAGAAAAGTAACAAATGCAAAGTGACAAGAAAAAACATTATTAGACGTGCTTGTGTGTCAATTAAACAAACAATAGTAAATGAGTAAAAGTGTCTCTAAACAGTGTAGTTGTCATAACATTAAACATACATTCCACTTGAGATGCTGTTTATCCATGTAAATACACAATCTGCTAAATTTTAATGATATTAATTTATGATAAATGATTCCTAGCCCACTGGAACCAATCATGGGTCTGGATCTGGACTGCTAGTTTGCTAATTGGTGACCTCTGTCCTCTGTGTTTAATTGAGGAAAACAGGCTTTTCTGCATCTGTCGACAAAATTGTATGTGGCAGGTATCAGGTGGCGGTGACTGAGAATGATTTATTAATGTTATTCAGCACAAGCTTCTCTCTTTGAGAAAAAAGGAAAATGCTTACTCTGCCCTTTGGATATCCAAAGCTTACAGCTGTCAGTATGTGCATTAGCAGTGAGGGAATGACTGGCATCTCAGTAATGAAATGTGAGACAGCCAACATCTGATGAATCGCCTTACTCTTCCCATTTGGTTGCTTCTTGCTTTGCATTACATTATTATTCCCAAATAGACCGTCTTCTCATATTCTTTTGCACTGATGCTCAAATATTTATCTCACTGTACGCTCAAGATGTATCTTTGTAAGTCCCTATGCCTGTAAAGACGGTCTTTTACATTCAAGTTGTTTGCACACAAGGCCAAACTGAATCCACTTTCACAAAATGTCAAATGCAGTAAATCTGGGCAATTATCAGCGTTATGGTCCACTGTCCAATGATTAGGGTTCATAAGTCGTACTTAAACCCCCCCAAAAAAACAGCAAGAACAGCAGAATTGCAGATATGTAAAAGGCATTGTGCGTTAATCTGCTTTGATTGGCAACTTACCCATGAGTCACTCACATTCTTAACATTTCAGTCAGGCGGAAGGTTTGCGGTTGAATTAAATATTGAGGTTGCAAAACAATGTGCATGTTCTCATTACACCAAAAATGGAAGCAATAGAGCCCTACCTACATGCATTATTGAGAGTGCCATGAACATTTTAAACTACTGAATGAGGGTAAAAATCCAACTTACTATTTCTCACGGTACTGCAGCTCAAACCGCATGGTGCAAGCAATGCCAAGGTCATGGGTTTGCTTCCTAGGGAATGCACTGGATGCATTATGCATTTGGTAAGTTGCTTGCTTTGGATAAAAGGGTCTCTGCCAAAATATGCAGGTCTAAATGAAGTTTTTTTTAAAGTAACACTTTAATGTCACAAATTCTGATCACAAGTGATCATGGGAGAATGGTGATCCATCTTGTGATCAGATCACCCGAGACAAATCTTAATGCCAGGTTTAAGCAGGGCCAGAGATGTTTGTCTGATGGAGACTTCTAAGGCCCTCATCTCCTTGACTTTGGGAGCTTTTCTGAGCACGCAGATGAGATAAGGTCGGATTTACAACAAAGATTAAAGCTACAAACTCTGTCTGAAAGAAATCCAACAAACACAATGGGAAAACAAGAAGCTCTAAACACACACACACACACACACACACACACACACACACACACACACACACACACACACACACACACACACACACACACACACACACACACACACACACACACACACACACACACACTTTGAAATGAGTAGCTGAGACCTCTATAACAGGTTCAAATATACTTGATGGGAACAGAAAAGGGGGAAATGATCCCTTGCTCAACCAGATGCTTTTTAATATTCTCATGGAGTGAAGGGGCATTTAAAGAATGGCAGATGCTTGGGTGAACCTAGTAAGACTAGAGAACAGGCTAGTTTTCTGAATTATGCTTGCTATGGTATGGCAAGGAAAGGTGATCACAAGAAGACATATTTTTATACTTCATTCACAACAACCCCTGTCAGAAAAGACAATTAAATGTAACATAATGTAATTTTTTTTATATACTCAAGTTATACTTCTTGTAGGGTCTGGACCAATCAGACACACACTAATTATTCATATTCACTATATTTAATGAATTTAAAGGTCTATGAAACTCTCCCCCAAAACTAACCTCACAAATGAAGTTACTTTGTCAGCCGGGTGTCCGGTTACAGAACACTTTAAGACTGATAACAGACTTTACGACCTCAAAGGAATGTGGCCACATGCGCCACATGCTTAAGAGAGAGAGACCATCTTTAATTAAATAAACTTTGCGGTGTTACTCTGATCTATGAAGGAACATGCCTCACAGAAACTGTGATGATTTACTGTCTCGTGTACTATTAGGTATAACAACATGGTATGTTTGATTGGGGTGTATGTGGTTGAACAACCACCCAACGGTCAATATAACCTCACCTGTATCATGCTTCCTAGCAAATTAATCCTCATTTAATGACACACACTTTGATGTACATCACCTTCTCTTAGAATGCAATGTGAATTTGTTATGTCTATTTGAGCTTGAATGAACAGTCTAAGCATGCTGGGGACAAAGACCATAAATCAACTAAGAGCCGCTTCCCCTCTCGAACATGTCACCTTACTCATAGGTCCATTCAAACCTTATGGGTTGGTTCTTTTCTCAGGGTATATCAGAGGCAGGCAACAGTGACCGCCCTCTCTTAGTTTTTTCATCCAGCCGCAACACTGTTCTGGTGAGACTGGGGAGCCCCCTCCCCCTCCACGGGGGCCCCAGGGCCCAGCAGGCCTCGATTCCAACCAGATCCGGCCTCATGGAAAAGAGAGAAGACTCTCTCACAAAGAACCAAGGACAATCTCAGGAGTTTTGGAACAAAGACTCCAACCAACAACGACTCCAATCACCCATCCTTTTGACTTCCTCACTTCCAATCATGCGTTCCTGGAGAAAGAGAACGCTCAACCAACTTCCACTTGACGCTGCCGGAACCATCAACGACTTCAATTTTCAACAACTTCAAGAATTGTTCCCATTACAAATGCAAGTATTCAATTCAATGAAATGTGAAAATGAAATTCTGATGGTTCTTCTCATAGACCCTCTTCCGGTTTCCAATTTCATCCTATCACTAACCTATTTATGTATTCATGTGTGTATGTTGTTTAGTTTATTTATATTCATGTAAATATCTATATTTAGTTAATAAAACTTGTACATAATATGTATTTGGTTCTGTTTTGTTTGCAATACAAGTCACTTTACGATCACGGTTTTTGCTACTGGCTCAAAGTACTGTACAGGCGAAGAAATAATTATTCTTCGGTGGCCATGGAAGATACCCTTTATTAGAATAAATTAATAATAAAAATAGTTCGTTGGAAGAACTGATTAATTGATTGTAATATTAATTCAGCCACATCAAGTTAATCCAATTAACTGACCCAAATATTTATAATTAATAATAACAAGATATTATTGATTATTAATATTTCCAAAAAGCTGTTCCTTACATTCTACTTGTTGTTTTGTGAGATACTAGACACGAATATGCTCGCTAAATTGCCAGTGCTAATGTCAGAGCTGTTTTGTTAACAAAGCTTTGCGCCATTTGAGCACGCAACCTGTTGCTCGACCACCTGAAAAGCCATTTCAAAAGCAGAAAATCAGTTTAAAACTACTCTTTTTCCACAAACAGCGTTTACTCTTTTAAGTACACTCACAACCAAACAGAATCTAGTTAGCTAGTGTTAAAAACAGAAAGACGTCACACCCCTTTTCTTCCGGTGTCACATTAGAAGCGCACCGATGCGGTGGTATGAGCGCAAGGGTTGGCTTCGGTCCCCGTGTCGATAGCCATCTGTCGGGATGGGGTCTCTTCAACACCACCTCCTCTTTTCAAGTTAATGGAGTGCTTTGATGACATTAGGCATTTCCTATGGCTGCAACACGCATAGGGGGAAATGAAAGTAACATATTGGCCTCTGATCGATATCTGGATAGGAGACGTGGGGGGAATACAGCAGTGTTGTATTGAGACTGCGTCACTGCTGCAGCACCAGGAGGTGAGGAGAGTATTTTCAGGGCGAAGTGATGAGAACACCGATCAATGCAGTCCAGACTCTGGAAAGATTCTTAAAGAATGAATCATGCTCGTAGATGCCTTTTAGCGTTTAGACCTTGCTCTCCAAAGCAATTCCTATGCTAATAGACTTAAGGGTTATTACAATACGTCATGTAAACAAATAACAATTATGGCTGGGATAGAGAGATCATAAATTAAGTTATTAATAGCTTTCGAATTAATTCTGAGAGGCTGTCACAGTTTAAATTATTAGTGTCGTTCCATATTAAGTTACCAGATTTTTTGAGCGTCAGCTATGTGATGAATTTTTTGAGCATTAGAGAGAACTGCAAATTAATTTATAGATGATAATTAATTCAATAATTGTATGTTAGCCAGTGTGATTCATCCAGTTTTGCAAACATGTCACATTATTTGCAGTAACAAGGTAAAAAAAAAAAAAAAAGAGGAGCATTTTTTTCACAAGTCAGCCTTTTCTTTGTGACCAAAAACGGAGTGCAAACAAATAACTCACACAGATGCTGCCACAAAACAAGCTAGAAGCAATACATACATTTACAGCTGGAAGGAAACTATTCTACGACAAACTTGCTTATGAATCAGAACTACTGGCAGACTCTAAGGGATATTGGCCATTGGAGTATAGCTTTCATTTATTTTTGAAAGACTGTGATGTGTGTGGCATTACTGTATATGACTGGGCAAATTCAAAAACATTGCAGAAAATTATTTTCCCAATCAGTACTTTCATATAGTTTTCCAGTAAAACCATCCTTAAAGGAATAGGTCTCCCAAAAATTTTAATTGGTTGAGTAATTGATGACAGAATTTTCATTTTGGGTTGAATTATCCCGTTAAATTGACTTTTAATTTAAATTTAAGCAAAACGGACATAATATGGTTTCAGAGAATATATCTTGAATTCATTTCCTACCTCATTTGAAAATAAAGTTTTTCTTGTTTATCTATAAATCTAACCAAATTTAGTGAGTTTTCATGCTTAAAAGAAAAACTAACTATTTATCAATGGGTTAAGAAAAATAAACTTAATTCAAGATATATATCGCTTTGAAACGTCTCGGTTACGTATGTAACCCTAGTTCCCTGATAGGGAACGAGACGCTGCGTCAAACGCTGTGGGAACGCCCCTGCGTTGTGCGTCATGAAGCACGTATGGAATCAGCCCAATGGAGAGATGGAACGTCATAGGCGGGTGACGTCATCGACCAGGAAACTATAAAGCACCCCATAAACACAAGCGGAACAGCTTCTGATAGGCCTGAAGGAAGCGCTAGCGGGAATGCCGGGAGTATGGTGGAATGACGCAGCGTCTCGTTCCCTATCAGGGAACTAGGGTTACATACGTAACCGAGACGTTCCCTTTCAAGGGAACTCGAGCTGCGTCAAACGCTGTGGGAACGCTAATACCCACGTCGCAATAGGACCAAGTGACCGCCATGTGAGAGCTAGCGCACAGAGGACGAGAGCACCTGTGCCCCAGGGGTAGAACTTAAGTCTAGGTCGTAGAACTTAATGAAAGTATGCGGTGAAGACCATCCAGCCGCATCACAAACGTCACTGAGGGAAACTCCTGACAGTAAGGCTTTAGAAGCCGCCATACTCCTGGTAGAGTGGGCTCGTACAGCCAAAAGTGAAGGCTGACCAGCCGACTCATAGGCAAGTGAGATAGCCTCGACCACCCACTTGCTCATTCTCTGTTTAGACGCGGGACACCCCTTCTTGGGTGGCCCAAAGCACACAAATAGTTGTTCTGACTTCCTCCACAGGGCAGTTCTGTGGACATAGGCGTCTAACGCCCTAACAGGGTAGAGTAAATTAAGTTTCTCCTGGTCAGACGACAGAAATGGAGGAGGACAAAAGGCCTGCAGAACTGTAGGTCTAACAACATTAGTAGGGACCTTGGGAACGTAACCTGGTCTAGGATGCAGAAAAGCCTTAACCATGCCAGGCGAAAATTCCAGGTACGAGGGTGAAACCGACAGAGCCTGCAAATCTCTGATTCTCTTTAGTGAGGAGATAGCAAGAAGAAAGATAGTCTTAAACGTGAGAAACTTCTCAGGAACTTCTTCGATAGGTTCAAGAGGAGCTAGGGAAAGACCTTCTAATACAATGGCCAGATCCCAGGCCGGCACCCTCGTACGAACTGCTGGCCTCAGCCTCAGTGTGCCACGAAGGAAACGAGCTATAAGCGGGTGTCTCCCAAGAGAAACTCCACTGAAAGGGACGTGGTAAGCAGCCAGTGCCGCCACATACACCTTTAGTGGGGAGGGGGATAGCCCTGTGGAGAAGCGCTCCTGCAGGAACTCCAGCACTGCACCCACTGGGCAGTTAACTGGGTCCTGCAGGTGCTCTCCACACCAAGAAGTGAAGAGGTTCCACTTCAATGCATAAAGCTTCCTCGTGGATGGAGCTCTGGAGTGAAGAATGGTCTCAACAACCTCGGTTGAGAAACCAGAGTTCATGAGCTGGGCCCCCTCAGAGGCCAAGCCCACAATACTGGGCGGGGGTGAAATATCATGCTGCCCGCCTGAGAGAGTAGATCCCTCCTGACCGGGAGCTCCTAGGGAGAGCCGTCCAGGAGAGAAATCAGGTCCGCAAACCATACTCGGGCCGGCCAGAACGGGGCTACTAATAGTAGGCTGACCCCGTCCCGGCGAACTCTCTCCAGAACTCCAGGTAGCAGAGCAATCGGGGGAAAGGCGAACAGACGTGACCTCGGCCACGGCTGCACCATAGCGTCCAACCCCAGAGGGGCTGGATGGCTGATGGAAAACCGCAGATGACAATGCGTGGTCTCCTTGGAAGCGAATAGGTCCACCTCTGCGCGACCGAAACTCAACCAAAGGAGCTCCACCACCTCGGGATGGAGTCTCCAATCCCCCGGCCTCGGCCCCTGACTCGACAGGGAGTCTGCTACCACATTCAAATACCCAGGAAGATACATTGCTCTCAGAAATAGTAACCTCCCTTGGGACCACAGGAGGATCTGACGGGCCAACTTGTAAAGCCGGCGAAACCGCAGGCCCCCCTGATGATTTATATAAGAGACCACCGACGTTTTGTCTGACTGAACTAACACATGATGACCTCTCAGGTCTGCTAGGAAGTGTTTCAGAGCCTGGAACACCGCCAACATCTCTAGACAATTTATAAGTCGTGATAGATGATGGTCCTGCGACAGCCCTTGGGCTGGACGACCACTCGTGACTGCCGCCCACCCTGTGAGGGAAGCATCCGTCGTTAGCGTTACGCGACGACAAAGAGCCCCCAACACAGGCCCTTTGAACAGGAAACAAGTTTCTTTCCACATGACCAGAGCACGAAGGCAGCGCCGCGTGACTTTGACCGTGCGGAGCGGATTTCCCCTCGGGGAGAATCCCTTGGTCCTGAGCCACCACTGTAGCGATCTCATGTACAACAGGCCGCAAGGTAAAACGTCGGACGCTGCTGCCATCAGACCCGACAGTCTCTAAAACTGTTTTACAGTAAGTAGCTAGCCTAGCTTTACTTGTTTCACAGCTGAGAGAATCGAAACGATGCGGGTCGGAGCGAGTCGTGCCTGCATCGAAACCGAAACCCAAACTACACCCAGAAAAGTGGTCTTCTGAGGAGATAATACACTTTTCTTTGCGTTCAGCCTCAACCCCAACTTCCTGATATGAACGAGAACGACATCTCAATGTCGAACCGCCATCTGCTCTGTCTGAGCTAAAATCAACCAATCGTTGATGTAATTGAGGACACGAACACCCTGAAGCCTCAGGGGCACTAGTGCTGCGTCCATGCATTTCGTGAAAGTGCGGGGAGATAAAGCTAGGCCAAACGAAAGAACCCTGTGCTGGTACACCTCGCCCCCGAAGGCGAACCTCAGGAACTTCCTGTGTTGTGGAAGGATGGAAATGTGGAAGTACGCGTCCCTTAGATCTATCGTGACAGACCAGTCCTTGGATCTGATTTGTGACACGATCTGCTTGATAGTGAGCATCTTGAATTTTGGCTTCCCTACCGAGCGATTCAATAGGCGCAGGTCTAAAATTGGACGCAACCCCCATCCTATTTTGGAACGATGAAATATCGGCTATAATAGCCTGACTCCACACTGGGAGGAGGAATCCCGAGCGTCCCTCGGGAAATCGCTCGCTGGGACCGTCTGCGCCCCGGCATGAAGGCGGGGTTGACAGAATGGGCCCCTGAGGGCACTGAGGAAGAATGGGCACCGTAGAAAGAGGTGCACACCTTTCCGCCTCGGTGGGGACCCCCCTCAGTGTCCTGTGCGCCGTGGCGCCAGGACTTATTCTTAGCCGAGGCCTTCTTAGCTAATATAACTGTCCTCAGATCAGTTCTGTTACTGGGAGATTTCGGCTGAGAGTGCCGCGGCTGAGCCCACTGTCCAGCAGGGGGAGCACGAGACGCGACACTCTGCTTCAGCGCCCTATACGATGAGCTCGCAGACGGCCGGGGCTGCTCCCGCCCAGCAGCCCCAGGGACATGAATTTTTAAAGAGATACATTTCTTAAAAGCAGTGGTTTGCCTTTCCTTCTCCTGGAATTTATCGATGACAGAATTTACAGCAATGCCAAATAAACCCAGGGGGAGAGAGGAGTGTCTAAAAGGAAAGCTTTTTCTTTTTCTTTTATATTTGTCTGATTTAACCACAGATGTCTTTCTGCGGCCACCAGAGCTGCCATAGATCGACCCACTAGCGTGGCCGACTCTCTGGTTGGGCGCAGGGATAAATCAGCAGCCTGACGCAGTTCGCGAACCACGTCAGCACAGACCTCCTCACTCTCACTCACGTCCCTCAGCAGGTCAGCCTGGTATGCCTGCATAATAGACATAGTATGCAGACATGACGCAGCCTGACCCGCCGCCGAATACGCTTTACCCACTTGGTGGGTAATGCCGGTGCCTTAACAGATGACGCAGCCTCGAGGGAGAGAAAACTCGCAAGCGTCTCTTCCACGCGAGGCATAGCCGAATAACCATATACTTTTGTCCCCACAATATTAGAATATGTTGAAGTCTGGGGACTAAACACTCTATATGACACCGGTTTTTTCCACGGTTTCGACACCTCAGTGTGGAGATCGGGAAAAAAACGGCAAGCACCGGCGTGGAGGTTGCACTCGTGACGGCAAAAATCTCTCATCTAATTTTGATTTAGAAACAGACTCCTGTCTAGTCACTGGCCATACAATGCTGAGTTTTTCTACAGCTTTTGTTAATACCTCCACTAGCTCATCACTTTCGGGAGTGTAAGGTGGCGAATCCTCCACATCTCCCTCATTTATAACTGGTGCCTCAGCCCGAGCGGAAGAAACCGCAGCGCGTGCTTCCGAACACGGGACTGAGGCACTGGATCTCAAAGATGAAGGGAGAGATAAGGCAGAGCCCGTCTCTAACCCCGCTGAGAGATCCATATGCGATCCCCACGATACGCGTCGCCGCTCTGCCTCGGCAAGAGCGGGACCCGAACCACGGGGAGCGCGCACCGAACCGCTCTCCTCAAAGAGCGCCCGGCGGGAGCGTAGCGTCCTTAATGGCAGACGCTCGCAATGCTCACAATCAGCTCCCTTGAGAGCTGACTGAGCATGCTGCACTCCCAAACAAACAACACAAAGAACGTGTGTATCCCCACTAGTAAAATAACGCGAGCAGGGAGGGACACACTTCCTAAACTGCTGTTCGTTTGCCATATCTCTCTTAATATATATATATATATATATATATATATATATAAATTGTTTGTGTGGTGCAGAGTATGTAAAGACAGACAATATTCACACAGGGACAGATTCACATATAGCGCGACTGAAGGCACAAAAAGCTGTTGCGCTTGTGTTTATGGGGTGCTTTATAGTTTCCTGGTCGATGACGTCACCCGTCTGTGATGTTCCATCTCTCCATTGGGCTGATTCCATACGTGCTTCATGACGCACAACGCAGGGGCGTTCCCACAGCGTTTGACGCAGCTCGAGTTCCCTTGAAAGGGAACTAATGTTTAAACGTTTGGTGATGATAAGATTTATTAATGTTCGTAAAGTCTCTTGTATGTTCAGCAAGGCTGTGTAATATTATTAAACCTTTTATTTTTAAAAAATTATAAGTCTTCACTGCACTTTAAAAAAAAAGAAAAAAGAAAAAAAAGAAAAAAGAAGCTTACTGAACCCAACATTTTTAACGGTAGTGTATGAATAAATATTTGCAGTTGTGCTTCTCAGGTAAATGCATTTTGTTTAAAAGAAGTTTACTAAAAACAAAATTAAGATAGGAAACCATACTAAATATAAGGATGGGAAACCAGTGATAAAAACAGCCATGGGAAACCAAGTGGCACGTATGTCAGGCATACAAAATAGTTCTCAGAGAATCCACTCCCACTGTTGTGATGAAGCCTGTTATTAACTGCCTGCCACGTGGTGACATTAATTAGCATCAAAGTTACAACGCTTATGAAGTTTGCACCGACAGGGCCTTTGGCCTTTGGCCTTTGAATCACACAGGTAGGAGGACCAACTGTCACTAAAGGAGAAGCTGAATTATTTTTAGGATTCTGTGATTAATATGCATGTTCAAGCCAATTAAAACAGAGGACGTTCCCTTTCATGTGCAAAAACTGTACAAAGATCACCAAAAATGTGGTTACACCAATGTCGTATGGCTAATTTTAGATAAAATCACAAGGTCACTTTGAGAATTTAGCAAAGTCCAGAGAAAATGACTGTGAGGAGCATTAAATCCCAGAAACACTCTGTGACCATTCTGACCCCAGATCAGGACACAGAGCAGACAGGCTATTCATCTTTTTTTGCACACAGACAGTCTGAGCAATTAGGGGTCCGTCTATGACTGGCTTTCTGACCCAAAATGTGGCATGATTATAATAAATTGCTCAATTATCGCCAGCCTTGCAGTATAAACAATTTGCTGATCCAAGTTGATGTTTGATTCAGATTTCCAACTAGCGGTAACGAGTTGCCGGGCTTATCTGACCCCTCAGACAAAAGTCTAATTTGTGCCCTGCTTCCACAGACAACGCTAGAAAAATCTGAGCAATTACAATGACAAATAGGCATCTCATTAGCCAGAAGACTGAGACTAGGTGTCTTGTTCCAGACGAATGCTTCCAAGCAAGTCCATAAATGAAGCAACAAACCAACTGTTTTATTAATGCATGCCCACATTTTGACATTCTCAGAGCATATAAGCTCAGAGGTGGTGCTTTACAATTCCTGAACATCTCTGGGACTTGACCTCCATGTGATTAATGTTAAGTACAGACAATAGCCGACTGGCTTAGTGGTCGACAGCGTGATTGATCTGTCCTCATTACCAGCTATAGAAGAGAAAGAGGAAGAGCGGTGTGTAAGCATCTACGTTCATGTCCCAGCAGACTCATACTTTTCTTACTTTTTCTTGCCTACTTCTGTTTTTCTTCCTATGCATTGTTTATTTACATCTCCCCCTTTTTTTCTACATAGAAAATTAGATTGTTCATGATAATGTTTACACTACCCATAATCCTGTAAAGGGATTCCACAATCAGACGTCACTGTTCCCATGGAAATTTAAATGTATATACATATAGATATTTTTTTAATATCTTTGAAGCAAATGAATGGGTAAAATAGTTCCTCAACCAAAGCTGTGAAATTGGTGTTCACTACACTTTCGACCTGAATTCCCACGACCAACTCTAATTAACAAGCCTTTTGGGAGATGACTAGAATTTCCGTAGAATTTCCGTAGGCGGAGGAACTCTGGATGTATTTCCAGTGATGTGGGTGGTACTGAACAGGGCACTCAGTAAATAAAAGGCAGAGAGACTGTAGGCAGTGAAATTGGCCAGTGTGGATCAATGACAGGTTCACCAGAGCCATGCATTGAAGTGCTGTGATTCACCATAATGGAACAGAGAACGAAGGAATCAAGGCTTTCACTGTGTGAAGTACCAATGTGAGGCACTATGAGTGAGAAAGAAATAGTGATGGGAAGAAAGTGTAAGATTGTTTGGAGTAGATGAAGCTTACTGTAGAAAATTGTTGAACATCTTGTCAGTTCTTGGCATGAGGGACAAATGAACCACTAAAGAATTTTATCAAAACAGAAAATACACTACTACAAGAAAACACACTGTGTTGAGTCTAGTGCATTCATTTAAGTTCTTGAGAGATGCAGAGATGTAGAGATGATTAACGAAGAAGTTATTCTTTTCAGAACTTTTTTTTTTCAATTAATTATTTGATCCAGTTACCAAAACCAGTCTGAATGATTCATTCACGATTCTAGTTCAACTCTGATGCAGTTGCACCGGTTAACAACTCACTACAGGGGAATATTATCAGTGAATAATGACTTTAACTCCAGTTTGTTCATAACACAAAATTGTATTATGATTCTTCATGAAACTCTTTCTCATTAAGGTGAACTAATCCTTTAATCCTCAATCTGATTTCTGACTTGTGATGCTGCCTGAATCATAATCACACCATTTCCGTTCGTTGGCCAGAGGAGAATAGAGGAGGTTTTTTCTCTCCATTCTGTCATATGATGGAGTTTGGGTTCTTTGCCGCGGTCACCTCTGGCTTGCTTAGTTGGGGACACTTAATATTCAACAATATTATTGATTTGAATGCACTGACACTACTGGATGAGAACTGAACTAAGCTGGACGATGACATCACTGTTTTCTGCAGAACTGCTTTATACAGTAGATCAAATGAACTAATTTAATGAGGATCTTTACAATGGAACTGAATCAACATTGAACTGACTTCAGCTGAACAACAGTCGAAATGAACTCTGTTTGAATCACTGAACAATTTTCCTGTTATCACTGTAAAGCTGCTTTCAAACAATCTGCACTGTATAAAGCGCTATCTAAATAAAGGTGACTTGACTTGACTAATAGCAGGACAGATCTACAAATAAATGCTCAGAGACATTCACTAAAACATCCGTGCTCTTGTAAATTATTAAAATAAAAATTCAGCACAGGTGAAATGAGGCAAAGCTCTGTTCCTCAATGCATTTAGGGCAAAGGAGTATCTAAAACACATCAGGATGTCCCTGGCGGCAACTCCAAGTCCCCGATGGGACGTTTGGGTATAGAGAGATGTTCCAACACACCCTCCTCTCCTCCGGAGCTGCGCTTAATTAACAGCACAGGATTCCTAATTATGGAGACCTCAGCATTGATTTTATTTAAGCAAGATTTAACCAAAAACAGCCTCAAGAGATGTTCAGAACAGCTGGTGAGGCTCAAATGGAAGACGAATTTCCTTTGCAAGTGTCTGAAAATACCTCTCATTAAAGGCTCATAATCAATGTGCCCTCTAAAATGCATCATCAAAAACACGCTCACTCTATGTCCACGATGCATTATGTAAATAATTTCTCAAAAGGTCAAATGCAAATCTGGTAGCAGTGAGGACGCCCAACTTTTCTAATTTCGTTATTGAAAACTTCACCAAACATTTTAGTCACACTTTAGATTAGGGTCCAATTCTCACTCTTAACTAACTATTAACTATGACCTTTGCTCTTAATAAACTCCTAATTACTGCACATTAATAGTTAGTAAGGTAGTTGTTATGTTTAGGGATTGGGTAGGATTAAGGATGTAGAATATGGTCATGCAGAATAAGGCATTAATATGTGCTTTAAGTACAACTGAACAGATTAACCTAGTAATATGTATGCTAATAGGCAACTAATTCATAGTGATAATTGGACCCTAAACTAAAGTGTTACTACATTATATATATCAATTGTATCAGGTGTTTGTGTATATCAAGTGTATTACATGTCATTTCAACTCAAATGAATCATTGGAAATCTGTAAAATGAGACAAGTTAAGCGCCCTTTTATGTGTGTCAATTTAAAGGACCATTTAACAGCTTTGGCCTTGTTTTACATTTTTAGCATAGCTTTTATAGAAACTTCACATGGTCCTTTTATAATTTAATAGTTAAAGTGTCCATTAAGCTAACGCACATTCCTCAAATTGAGCTCAAAAGAAAACAAAAATGATTAGCCTAATTTAGGAAAAACTGAGAACAGCTACATTTATATGTCAACACGGCTGTGAGATGGACGAGATAAACTAGCGGGATCCAGGCATGCAGAAAGAACCGAGAGGAATGAGTCTGATGTCATAACACATGCCTTAAAGATAAATATTTTCTTATAATATAACATATTCACATGAGGGACTGCATTGTGTCTAATGGCACTTTTCTCGCTCAGAGAATACTGTCTTAGTTGCTAAGCAACGGTTACATAAAAAACACAAGCTTAAATCTGAATCCCCTTTGCACATGAAAGTGTCTGGGGATAAAGTGGGGGAGTATTCCAGAGTTCTTTTTTAAAGAAGATGGAATGAAATTGAATACTAAGGACAATTAATTGTAGGTGGGAGAAACTCATATAATTACAGTGATTGCGAAGCATCACAGTATTGATAGTCCTCAAACGTTCATTTTTTCTTCTTTGTCTTCTCTACAAATTATTTCCGCCTGATCTGCTTAACACAGATTCTGTTAAAATTTAGTTTTGTACATAAGGTGTAGGTAAGTTTCAGGTGCGTCATTTTGGGTTTCTGTAAACTATTAAATTATTATTCACATGATCAAATTTTCCAGTTAAAGGCCCCTAAAAACATTAAGTGTACTGAATATGAACAAATAAGGACCATTTCTTTAGAAACCCCTCCGTGTTTTCAGTGGCAAAGTTAATGCCATCACATTAGACACACTTTTACAGGGTTTTACAGCAAACATCTGAAGTATTTATTTAAAGGTCAGATGTCACTACGTTGAATATTACTACTGTAATTACCTTCAGCAATACAGCAGAGAATTGTGACATTTTAATGACTATTAATCATTTTAATAATTTTAATCACTTTTACTCAATCACACAGGATTAATCAAACTCTTTAACTCGGCTTACACAAACCCCCTCCAAATATATATGTATGTATGTTGTGATTTATGGAGTTTCCTAGCTTGTACATACAGTAAGAATGCATAATTCATGCAAATTAATTACAGCCTCATTGCTTACTAGTTTCTTTGAATTGTAGTTGTCATGTGTGTGGTATGTTTGAGTTATATGTCTTGAGGTGATAAAAAGAGTGCATATCTTGCTTTCCTGATGAAATTTTAGATGCCGCTGTTTTTTTTTTATGAGTGTAATGTAAAGAAGTATGTATGCCGGTTGAAAAGCTTTATGCAATATTTAATGTGTTTACATACGTAATCGTCTTCATATACTGCATAAATCCATTACTCAGAGTAACACCTCCTCTTTTATACAAAGTGTTATCCTGAGAGTAAATGCGAGTAAAGAGTAAATATTATAAAATGAAATAAAATACATATGTATCTGAAAAGAACCTATTATCTATGATCTTGTTCATTTTGACACACAAAAACAAGGTTTCCAACCCCTGTACTACGGTAATGTAACAATGAAGGTGACATCCAAAGCGATTCTCTTTTCCCCAACCCTAGCATACGAAAACCACTGGTGTCAGATGCCCTGATTCTGCTGAGCACAGTTTCAAATGATGTCCTGAAACCTGAAATATGCGAGGGCACTACTGAAGAGGTAAAAATAAATAAAAAATATCTTCTATTAACCACAGGACAGGAACAGATCCCACACCAGCTAAAGTGTTAATCGCAGACAAATTCCAAAGTAGTAAGTGGGACAACGCACATCTGGTGGGCGAAAGCCTGTGGATTATAGTCTATACTTGATGCTAATGCTAACATTCTTAGGTGTTCTCAAGAGACTGTCTAAACAACGGGAGCATGTTAACACAGTTTACCTTGTGCTAGATCCTCCTCATCCATGTCCCAGGGCACACATCCAGGCCAGCGCAAGCTGTCTTCCATCCATAACCAGGGAGACGCCAAATTCGCCCTTTCCATCCCTGTGTAACTTTACCTAACTACGGCTGCCGGTCGTTGTTGTACACTCAGAAATCCCCTAAGTCCTATTGACCCATCCAGTGCTGCTCCAGCAGCTGGTGCAGCCCTCCCCATCCCCCTTTACTCAACACTTTCTCGCCCTGCCCAGGAAGTGGGCTGCACAGCAGATGGGTTGTCTTTCTCTTACTGTCTTTGTCTTACTGGACCCTCCCATTATACTTTAATCACAACCACTTACTGTGCAGCAGGGTCACAAATATGTGATATGTATGCAAGTATAGCTTTGACATACCATAGCTAAAGTGTGACGGATCTAATACTAGCCTTGACAGGATGCCTTTGATATCTCCATTAGAGAAAACGGCATCCACAAGAACACCACATCCAAACATGGCAGCAATTAGTGGGCTCGGTGACGGAGCTTAAATATTCATGTGGGGTCACTTGTGTTTCTATGCTAAAAGAGATTTTGAATACTGCTAATAGAATGCAGCTCTGGGTAAAATAATTTGAAGGTAGGGTAAACACTTTTTGTTATACTGGTTGAGACTCTCTTCACATTCTGATAGCAATCAATATAGTGGTCTAAATATTAAAGCATGTACAATTTTCTTCTGTGGAAGTCTCAGGACCAAAAAATGTTCGTCCAATCATTGGATTCGGTCCGGATGCAATGATACGATGTCCTACTGCCTGTCATCACATATATTCCCATACCTCCGCACACCCTGCTCATAGAGACATCACAGAATGCAGAGTTGTAGACATTCACCGAGTGCCACAAACAAACAGCATCCGCCATTTTAGTCCTCCGTTACCATTCACGTTATGTCGTAACAGTAATTACAAGACGGCAACCCGTGACGTTCTACCTGGAGCTGTTCTTGTCTCAAACTCTGACTTATGTGTTTCTATGTCAACACTTATCAACGCCAAAATTATGCCGCAGCAGTCATGTGGTACAACTAGAGCTATGCAAGTTGTTTACGTTCATTATTATTGCAATGTTATGTGTTTTGAGACATGAGGTAATTTAACGCTGTTTCTCATCTTGTGACGCTTGCGGACTCTGCTGTGTGCATTCATGTGTTTTGAAGTACTCATGGCTTTTGAGAGCAGGATCTCATGCTTTCAAAGCTAGCTTGCTATTGCTGGCCTCTCCGAAATGCCCTACCCTACCTTTAAGGACAAGGATTTTTTTCCCCTAAACAATAAAACAATTTTGTTGCTTGGCATAACTAAAAAAGAAAATAAAAATGTTCATAAAAATGTGCTATAAGTTTCAGTGACACAATAAGAGAGCGAAGAGAGGCGTAAAAGAAGGGAGAGACTAAGTAATTCAAGGGCACACATAAAATTCTCAGTCTGGCACAGTGTGTCCATGTCATTCCACTGCAGCAGGGCTTAATGGAGTCCAGATGGGCTTCTCCTCACTTGGGTTGCTGAGATGATGTCAAATCAAGCAGTTTTTACAGTAATCCTCCCCAGCCTTTGGCCTTCACTGTTTGTCTTCAGCCGCTTGGACTTTCACGGGAACCTGTCGTGAGTCAACCAATACTAGAGCTCCACCTGTCAGGAGCTGCCCCAGGGCTCCGGGACGGAAGCAACAGCAAACTGTTGGCTTATGAGGGAGGGAGGGAGGAGGGACTAATGGGTATTTTCAGTCACACAATTCCACAATGCAACAGTCTGATCAGCACTTAGCACTACTGCTCATTTCACACGTGAAAAAGCAACCTTATTGTTAAGGGTCAAAGAGAAGATGGAAAACGATACTGAAAATAAAATATGACCTGATTAGTGATGGTATTGTTAACAAACTAAAATTATTTTTAAAAAAAGCAGCATCTGAAATCAAGTTGAAACTAAATATAAATATGGAAAAACTTAAAAATGGGTTGTCCATAGAATGAAAGTCAATGTTGTCTAATGTTGTTTTAGGTCCCATTGACTTTCATTGTATGCAGAGGGTGTTTAAGTGGCGCATGGCCTGGTGTGGTCGCGGGACGGCCCAGACTGTATGGATAAACAGTTGAAACATTCTTTAAAATATCTACCTTTTGTGTTCCACAGAAAAAGAAAATGATACAGTTCTGAAATGACATATGACAGAAGCTTAATTTTGCACATCCTATTTTTAATTTTGCACATCCAACTATCCTATAATATCTGATGAAAGTGGTCCTGATTTTGTGCCAGATTTTGCTACTTGCAGGGCATGTGTGTGGTTATCCATTACTGGTTTGATATTACAAAGTTTGGGTGTGTGTTAAGAATGCAAAAGAGACAATTAGAGCGCTAAAAGTGTTTTAGTGATGCTTTAACTATAATAAAAAAAGTTACCAAACTTAATCTCAAGTTCATGGAGAATACAACTCAAGTGAAAGAAAAATAAGAAAGCAATTAACCGTCCCTGCGAACACCTGCCACCTGGCTCTTTATTCTAATACATCATGATGGAGAGTCCCCTGTCAGTCCACCGCTTCAAAGCAATTAAAGTCTAACAGCATATTACCATGGGCTCATTCCCTGCCTCTGACAATTAAAGACTTCTCTCTACGCAATTCATCATGTGTGAAACAAGTGTACTGGATTTATATGGGATCATCCTGACATATTCCTTTCATTCATAACCTTTCCTTTCTAGGAGGATATCTGCTTACAAGACAAACATTTGGAGTTCATTCACAAGCTTAAATGACTCGGCATTTAATTCAAAAATACAGTACAGTGCTTCTTATAAGTGGAACAAGTCAGCCAAAAACCATATATATATATATATATATATATACAATTTTGCTGAGTTTAACTTTAAGCTTCGGTTTAAATTGGAAGATATCATCAAACATTTTGCAAACCATAAACTCGCTTAACGTTCAATGACATGCGAGACTGTCCAGTGCAACCGATAATTACATTCCTTTGCAAATGATCAGGATATTCTTGGCCTTTCACATCCGCTCTTTCCTGTTCTAACAATACCATGTACCTGCTTCCCTCGGTGTTGCCAAAAAGGAAGATGGCCCACAGCCAAGAATATTTTCCCATCAAAGAGAACAAATACCATCTGTGGCTTGAAATAACTTTGAACAACTCGGCTGGCCTCTTAAAAGGCGAAAATGGAAATAAAGAAATGTTCAGGCCAACAACAACAACAAAAAAACACCACAAAAAAACCAGAAGGAATTAACAGATTAAAATTAGACCTGTAATTACATTTTTCCGTTTATAAATTGTGAATTTACTTTCCAAAACCCCCCTGTTGTTCAATCCTGGATTCCTTTCAATGTGTACTAACTCCACAGCCATCATCAGCAGCCTGCCAATTGGCTTTCATCAGCTAGTAACACAGAGATTCCATGAACAGTAATTCTGTTCCTCACGGGGCTTGTAACTAAGGCCCATAGTGACAGAATCCAAAGAATAGAAGTTTAGACCAGCGTTGCTTACTGGTTTTAAAATAGTATGAGAAAGACCATATATGTTCTCTACAAATGTCCATGTAAATTTTGCACTACAGCAGGATTAAAGGAGACACGAAAGACTGAGACAAGACCCTCTATAAATTATCCCATGCAATTTTGAAGTACAGTGCAGACTTGCTAAAAATATGCAGTGAAATCCCACTGCAGTGGTGGAGAGAGTCTGCCCTGTCTCACCTCTTCTAATCATAAACACCACCATATTGGGAGTGAGAAGTTTTGCAATACATAAAGTTAGTCTATACAAAAATACTTCTCCTACAAAATTATACAAAAATACATTTTAATGGCTCCTTGACTAACTAAAATAAAAATTAAAAAGTACTAAAATTTTGAATTTAGTTTTTGAAAATACATGGGATACTATGAAAACTTTACATCCTGCTGGCATTAAACATAAATACCATTATAGCAATATCAATAGATTGTGCTGCTAGATGTAATGCCATTGAAAATTTTAGTTAAATTTGTAAAATAATAAAACTACAGACAAAGTTAAATGTTAAAACTACAGAAACAGAAACAGTAAAATAAAAATAACAATGAAAAAAACTAAAAACATAGAAAATTAAATTAAAAAAAAAAAAAAGTTAAAGCTGCATTCCGTAACTTTTTTGATTTAAAAATGATCCAAAATAAATTTGAGCAAGTTCATAACTAGCCAGTGTTCAAAACTATCTGCTTGCCGTAGCTCAATTCAAAACGGTAAGCTTGCAATAATGTTTTTAATTCCAGTGGTACTGGTGGATTTCCGTGGGAAATTCAACATGTCTTTGCGTCATTACGTCACATCTGTACACATAAAGAAGGAGTCTCGGCTAGTAGGCTATATTGCGTGTGAGGATGTTGGAGGTGGAGATTTATAGTCTTTTCTCACAGCACTTGATATAATTAAACTTATCAATTTGATGGCGGATCCAGAAAGGTTGAAACTAAAATCACCAGTGACAACTGGAGATTCACCCATTGTAAAATGCAAAAGACTTCGTTCGGACTTCAGAGTGGCTACAGAAAAAAAGAGACTGCAACCGGGCCCATGCAAGAACAAGGATAAATATTGGAAGGGCATTAAATGTAGTCACGCAATGCTGATGTTGTTAACATTAACAATTTGAGAAGAAAAGTATAATTTGCACAGTTTGATGTGATATGATAAGCGATCGTTACATTTAATTAGCGTGATTTACTGAAATGCTTTTTTCCCCCTTAGTTGGTCAGAACAAAAGTGGATGTTACTTACTACAATTTTCCCGTCAAAATTCTTATTTTGGTCATACATCCAAAAAGTAGAATCTGTGATTCCGAATGACAGTATCCACACCGGCACGGCGACTGATAGCTGCACATTCTCCTCAAAACATTGGATTCATCTGCGCTGTACCGTGCCGAAGCACAATCCATGAAGTTGGTAATTCTGCGAATAACTGCAATTGCAAATTTCGAACAGAGATGGCAACAAAGAGGAAAAACTACGGACTGCAGCTTTAAATTAAAATTATTTAAACTATAATAACCCTGCATATGGGCTTGGACATGAGCATTTATTTATTTATTAATATTTTTGAGAGAACTGTTCCTTTAAGCAATCATGTTATGTTAAAATTACTCTCTTTTCAAGGACTGCAATAATCACTAACCCCAGCAACAAATTCTGCAAGAAAGAGAAGCATCACAGATTGAAAAAGGCATTTATGAAATGAAACAGGACACATTAACTGGCATTACAATTACAATCTGTTTAGTGTCCAGATGGTGATTGTTTTCTTTTATCTATACTGCCAAAATGGAAAGCGGCATAAACCTGTGTTTTCCCATCTGGTCCGAGGCTGTGTATTAAGGCGAACTTGCAGGATGTGGTGACTGCACTGATCAACTGGAAAAGGTCAAGCGGAAGGTTGGTAAAGCAGCCATGTTTGCTAGCTGGAAAGGGCCACCCAGCTCAGAGCTGCGAGTTGGCAGCGTCTCAAATCTGTACAGTGACTTAGTATTCATCAAGGTTTGAGTCAGGGTTTGCAGATTGACATGAGGGCTGAGTTTGTTTCCATTGTGGTCTGAAACAAAGAGGCATGCGCCTGCCCCGCCAGCTACCTGCTGAGTGCTGTTGAAAGACTTGTTTACAAAGGTGTGAAGTCCCCTACTTTTCACTTCACCGCCAATGTGCAATGCTTTTACCTGTCAGCAGGCTGTGTACTGTGTATTGTGTATTCACAGTTGATACAGAGTCAAGAGCAACAAATCCATTCAATGAAAGAACTGCAAACAGGCAATGCATGCTACCAACAAGTTTAGGGCCAAATTGTAGCAGTACACTGGTTTACAACAAACACTACTAGCTCAAGGCTAAAAGGCAGATGTAACATCTAGCTATCCTTGACTTATTGGGTTTCTAATGAAGTGCAATGCTAAATCAGTGTAATCTCACTTGCACAAAAAAAGATTCAATATTCATAAAAAATGTATATAGTCAGTGAAATTCAAAATCAGAATACTACGCAAACCTTTTTTTTGCATTTAATCTCACTTTATTGATCAATAAATTCAGTAAATGCATTCCCACATTTAATCCAGAACTACAATAAGCATCATATTCACACTCAGCATCTCTGTACTTACTCCCGATTTCACTCAACAAGAGAGCTGTCAGTCAATAAATAGGAAAACAAAATAACCTGCGTTACTTATTTTCAAAAAGTAACTGTAATGCATTATTTTACTAGTATTATTTTCATTTAAAAAAAACCTGGCTGACCCCTTTTATCGCATTGCTATCACTCTGACCAAAGTGAACATAGTGCAGCAGACAAATGACATAATGTACAATATATTTAGGCACATATAACAAATACAGACATCAGCAACAAACATGCCTACTGCAGTCAAATTGAACATTTTGTGTTGAGGCTTGGGGTACAAGTAAACAAAATGGATGAGTGAATAAACTAAAAAAAGCACGTAAACAGGAGTAAAGATGTTTGCCATTATCAGACTATTCACGTGCATGTAAACACAGCCTTTGATTTCAACCACTACATTCAAAGTCAGCTAGTAATGTTTCCAGTTCTGTGTGCCATCACTACAACATCTCAAAAAGTCTTTCTCTGCTCTGGAATAATGGTAGAAAAAATGCCTTCTTCCTCTAGTGTAGTTGGTCTTTTAAAGTAAATATAACCATTTCTTTCCCACTCAAATTGCTCTTCATATGGCAGTGTTCACATGATTGACGAGTTAATTTTGGAATTGTTTGTTTACTCATTCAGAAAATGCACCGAAGGTAACCGCACATTTGAAATACTACCTTGCGTAGTTCTTTAGCTCTGAGCTAAAGGTAACTGATCGTTCTTTACTTTCACCACAAAAGGTAATTCTTCATCCTCAAATTCTGCTGAAGCACAAGCTTTCCAGATCCTTCAACCACCAGCGACGCCCACAACCCTGCTACTGGCGGAGGTATAGAGCAGGGCTCTTGAGGTGGAGCAAAAAAGAGTTGGGTTTCGGACAACATCCCACAGCAGAATCCAGCTGACAGACTAGCCATGGTTAATTATGAAGCTCATGGAAAAATTTTTCAAATGAAAGCCAGTCAAAATGGTGAATGAATGAATTTCAGTGTTTTCTTTCAAGGAATAAAGGAGGCGGATCTCACCACACCACCATTTCTGAAGAGCCACAATATTTGGTGAAGAAAGTCAATTCATGGAGACTAAATAGTGAAAGAGAGTGAAATGGAGGGCTGAAGAGAAGGAACTGCTATCTGGAGGGCAGGCTTAACTCTGGCTGGAGAGTAAGGCAGAGTAATATATTAAGGGCAGGAATGGCAACATTTGAACAAGACCTTCATTATGGGGCTGTAATTGCATAAGTGTGGACAAGACCGCTAAATATAAAAGTTCAAAAATGTTTTTTTACAACTGTCAATGCCAGACAGAAGGTGCTCATCATATAGCATATGGTAAGCATGTGGTACCCTGGAGTACAAGATAATACTAGTAATTATCTAATCAAGATGTCCGCCGAAACAAGGTGAAAATGAACAGTGGCATATGATAATGTGACAAAACCAAAATCACGGCTGGTTTTAATATCTTTCTCAAGCTATTTATTTTTTGCTAGTTATCATGCAGCCGTGCCTCAAACCAATGGAAATTATGTGACAGCTGATCAAACTGAGAACCTTAATTTCAACATAATCTTCCTCTGAGAGAGAGAAACTATTTGCTGTGATCATGACGAATGTGCTTGGAGCATTTTCTGGAAACAAATTAGATCTGTAAAATGTCAATCACATTTCATATTGAGTGTATTTTTACCCCACTAATCAGGGCAAAGAGTGTCTCTTCTTCGAGACCTGGACAATTTCGCAAACAGAAATACGATTTTAATTAGCAATTAGCCAAAGTTTGGATGGTTAGTATGATTCACCTAGCCCTTTCAG
This sequence comes from Siphateles boraxobius, assembly GCF_051911475.1. Taxonomy (NCBI): domain Eukaryota; kingdom Metazoa; phylum Chordata; class Actinopteri; order Cypriniformes; family Leuciscidae; genus Siphateles; species Siphateles boraxobius. The sequence goes on from NW_027509141.1 coordinate 24,997,625, forward strand.
GTAAATGTTGTTGCAACTTTTGTGGTCACATGAGCAAAGATGACTGACTTCAAATTGCTTTCTTCAGTGTGATCCTGCACTAGCTGCACAACTACCATTGAGATAAATGGGAATGCAAATGGATAGCTCTCTCCAGGCATTGCACTCCTGCTTGGTTGAATTTTACACTTTGTGTCCCACAAATGAACTAGCTCTACACACCCGTTTTTCATTTCAATCTGTCAGAGCCCGTCTCAGAATGCATACATACTGCCAGAGGAAGGTCTCTGCTAGCTCTTTTACAGCTAAAGCAATGGGGCGTTTTAATGGGATGAGCTGGGACTTTTCAAATGAGTGCTCAAGCATTCTTCAACTTCCTCGCTTACAGTCGTTTGAAGTCTGGAATCGAATAAGATTTGCTTGATTTAAGGTGAAAACTCAGGACTGGGTTTGTGCAGATGGAATGAATATGAAATGGGAGATTGACTCCACCTCCTATAGAAGAAAATAGAAAGGGAATGGTGAGGGGAAAAGTATTTAGTATTTATATGTGGGTATATAGCCAAATGGTGCTCTGGTGAAACAAGAAACCCTTTGCTACTTCCTGTTCATTTCACTAAGAGGCAATAACATTCCTTCCCAAGATTAGTTCTTGGTCAACCCCAGCCAGATGTTTCAACATCACTGATGATGGCTTAAAGGTGATGTCATACCCCATTCACCCAATGAAATTCTTTGAAAAATGCATTCATTAATAGTTTTTTTTTGTGAATGATCATGTTTACTAAAATTATGAAAATTATTCAAGTTTTAAAGGTGGGGTATGTGATTCTCTTTTTAGTCCATTTTTTCAAAATAACTTGAAATCCTATTCCTAACCCACTTACAGCCACTGAGTTAGAAGCACTGAAATGAAAATTAAGCAATTTAATCATCTGAAAAACTCCAGCCAATCATTTCCAAGACCACCTAGAATCATTGGACAGTAAGTTCGTCAATCAAACTGTCGTACCACCCCCCCCTCTTCCCAGCGCGCGTGACCCCCTTCGTGCGCATACTCAAAGCTTGTGATGCATGCGCATCTCGTCAGTAAAGCCGGTTCCATGATTAGTAGTAAATCGCCATTACAATCTCTTGCGCATCTGAGTTTTCGCTCGTGCATGATTGCGTGTCCATGTTCTTCGAATGGGTGGAGTCAGGGCCAGCGTTGGAGGAAAGAAGGTAGGACCATTTGAATTGTATATTTTCAAAATCTGCCGGTCGTTTTCCAAATCACATACCCCACCTTTAAGGGTTAGTTCACCCAAAAAAATGTATTCTGTTAGTAATTACTCACACTCATGTTGTTCCAACCCCATAAGACTTTCGTTCATCTTCGGAATACAAATTAAGATATTTTTGATGAAATCTGAGAGCTGGCTCACTCCTTCATAGGCTACAAGGTAATTTAATCTGCCGGCCCACAAAAGTTAGTAAAGACATCCTTAAAATAGTCCAAGTGACTACAGTGGCTCAACCTTTAGTTTATCAAGCAACGAGAATACTTTTTGTGCGCAAAAAAAAAAGAAAAATAACGACTTTATTCAACGATTCATTTTCTTCCTTGGGGGCCTCTTAGTTCACGAAAGTACTAAGAACTGAGCACGCCGCACGAGAACTGAGAATTTAATTAATTTCTTTAAAAAAAAAAAGAATATATATATATATATGGATTACTACTAAAATTAGATTATAGTCAAAAATGAATGAATATAACATAAGGGATAATGTAAGGGACACCCACATTAGTCGACAACAATTTTAACCCTCTCTTATCTCTACATTGCTTTCACCTGCACACATCTATACTTGAGCATCATTCCCTCTTTCCAGTCTGCAGTCCACGGTGGGATAACTCACCCATAGCTTTCTTTCTGATTTCATCCAGATGTGCATCAGGATGGATGATACATCTAATGTATCCTTCTGAAGCGGGCAAAGGAAGCACTATTTCACTTACCAGTGCATAGAAAAAAGTTATAGTGGCTAACATATGGTCTTCATAAACCTCAGATTCCCACAAAGCGATATAAACGACTTGAAGGATGCATAATGTCTCATTTCCTGAGCCCCAACCCTGTAACTACGGTCTGCTGAGAAAATATGTGGCGTGTCACAGCTTATTGTGTTATGATGAGAGGGCCTAGTGAGGGAGGCTGAGAGACAGACAGTGCGCAGTGGGCTGTGAACAAAAAAGAAACTGGGGAGAGAGGAAAGAGAAGAGATGGGGAGAGGAGAAGGGAAGAGCCTGCAGCCATTGCAGCACTGGAGCATGAAACAGGGCCCTGCGCTCTGTCTTGCCAATCATTCACTCTTTAGATAAGGAATTATGCCTCTCACAAGACACGCGTGGCTGAGAGATGACCAAACTGAAGAATAAACTGAGAGACAGGTCACATCAAGGCAAAGAGAGATTTTGTGAAATGGCATTCGCTGCTACTCCTCCTCGCTCTCCGTTTAAGCGCTATCTTGTCTCTGCGATATATACAGAAAATATGACACCATTCAGGCCAACTAAAAATCATAATTTCATACTTTCGATTTCACTTTGGCCCCAGTCGTGAAATGTCCACCACAAAGCAGTATTTTTGTGGCCATTTTACCCAGCTGCATCTGAGTTGCGTGGAGGACAGGGCCATCTGCAGTCACCCAAAGGGACAGTGGAGAGCCTTGAGGTGATTGACAGGGCTGTCTACATTAACACCCGCTGCTATCGGCTTAGGAGAGTTAGAAAATCGATACTGACTATCAAAACAAACATGAATGAGTATACAAAGGGTTACCAACAGAGGGCGCATTAAATAGACTTAGTCTGTCAGCTCACAAGTTGGACCTCGTCAGCGGCTTTTTGGCCAACTGAGCATGTTGAATACGCATCAGGCAGTAGGTGAGACAGATCACTCTGATTGGCTATTCAGCTTAGCGAACCAGTTCACGAGAAGAGCAGCGAAAGTGATGCTAATTGATCGTTGGCTGTAGTCTCTGGGGTGTGTTCAAGCGCAACTTTTTGGCCCAGACGCACGCAATTATTTGTTATTTATAACAAAAAAAACCTAACCCATAAATATACTGTATGTATATAGTTACGTAAAAGCGATGGAAAAGAAAATGCATGACCTTGAAATAAAAATTAGGCAAGCTTTGAGGTTCAATAATTTTGAATAAAAGTAATACTGATGCAATGGTTTAGACATCTGCAGTCTCAAATTAGGCCTAAATTTTTCTGTTGATTGATTTAATATGTTAAAAAAAAAATCATAAACTAGCCTATATTTTGCAAAGTCAGCCATAAGGGACCTTTTTGTTAAGTTTCTAGCTAATCTATATAACCAAATGGGTAACACTATAGTTTAGGGTCCAATTCTCACGATTAACTAACTATTAAATACGACTTTTGCCTTAATAAACTCCTAATTAATATTTATTAATGTAGTTGTTATGATTGGTTATTGGGTAGGATTAAGGATGCAGAATATGATCATGCAGAATAAGGCATTAATATGTGCTAATAAGAACTAATAAACAGCCAATATCCTAGTAATATGTATGCTAATAACCAACTTAATAGTGAGAATTGGAGTAAACTTAAGTGTTATCCAACAAATGGTATGGCATACTTCTATGAGAGTAATTTAAAACAAATATAACAGGTAAAATGAGACCATAACAAAAGTTTTACAGCCACGTCCATCACAGTGACAAACAATGATTAATTGCAGCACAACCCCTGGTTTCTAGCAATCGCTCATAAAAGGTTTATGGATTCATGCCGACTGCTCTTAAAATGTTTTTGCGATTTTTAACCCTTTGACAATCTGAGTGATGGCTGTCCAAAACAATGAATTAAATATGAGTGAACAACAACGAATGACTGGGAAAAAAGCTGTAAATTTAAATTGCCTTGAGCTGCTAAGGTTAATCAAGGTCACATCCGCATAAGGAATGATTTATTTTAGCCCAATTTTACCACTGAAATGGACAATTAGTAATTCCTGGAATGGTTTTCCTCCTGGGAGAAGTGTGTGGATTCGGGAGATATCTGGAGGAGTGATCTATAACTACTCCTCTGAAAGGGCAAACTGAATTTTTCCTTCTCAAAATGTGCCTAAGCTCACGGCTGGTAATAAAGTCTCCAGAGAAAAATGTGTGTGCATGTTTTCTAGATTATTTGCCCATCCCATGTGGCGAGGTCCTGCCTTAAGGCTATTGTTTGGACACAGTTCACCTCACATTGCATTGGTCACAGACAGGGCGTGGTTCAGGGAGGCCACGCTGCGGTTTGGAGACGGGAGGAGAAGGAAAAGACGGAAGGGGAGAGAGAAATCTCCCCATTCTCTAGGAGCTGACAGGAAAAGTGGGAGATCCCATGGGGCGAATAAGGCGAAAGAGATACTCCCTCTTCTTTGGAAACAAGGCTCTGTACTGTAATCCGTCTCAAGTGTACTGGTGCAGCTAACTAGAGCAAACACACAGCTAGTATTAATGCTTTTTCCACCCAAATAGTTCAGGTTCCCATGCCAGGAGATCTGTAGAGCTCGCTGAGAACCAGGCCGTATCTCCGATGACTTGAGAGGTGAACGATGAACCAAGGGCCTGCATGAACTGATGATGTTACTACACAACCTTTCCACAAACAAACATGGAACATTACGGTCTCGAAACATACACAACCATTCAAAAGTTTGTGGACAGATTTTCTAATGTTTTTGAAAGAAAGTCGCTTATGCTCACCAAGGCTGCTTTAATTTGATCAAAATAACAGTAATATAGTGAAATATTACTACAATTTATTATAACTGTTTTCTATTTGGAAATATTTTATATTTACTTCTCTGATGCAAAGCTGAATTTTCAGCATCATTACTGCAGTCTTTAGTGTCACACGATACTTCAGAAATCATTCTAATATGCTGATTTGGTACTCAAGATAGATTTCTTATGATTAATATCAGAGTTGAAAACAGTTGTGCTGCTTAATACTTTGTTGAAACTGTGATCTATTTTGTAACGTTAAGAAGTTATGGAAATTTATTTTATAGGGACATTTCACCCAAAATTATGTCATCATTTACTCACAATCATGACCTTCCAAATCTATACTGACTTTCATTTGAAGAACACAAAAGGGGATATGTTGAAAAAAGTTTTTATTTTTTATTTTTATTAAGTCAATGTGGTTTTGGCCACCACTGACTTTTATTATATTGACAAAAACATCTGAAATATTCCTTTTTGTTCTTCATAAGAAAGAAAGTCATACAGATTTGGAACATCATTATGGTGAGTAAAAGATGACAGAAGTTTATTTTATTTTTTGGGGGGAAACATCCCCTCCAAAACATCCTTAAGTATTCTATATTGAATATAACATTTTCTAATTATGCTCAGCTCTAAAATGTTTTATTGGCAAGAAAGTGTGCTTTGTAAATGTCCATATATTATCTAAAAAAATAACAGTATTCATGAATGACTGAGTCATGAAAATACATTAATCCAAATGTATGGGAACTACAGTAACATTGGTATGGAGTTGGCCCAGAGCCATCTTTTTGGAGGTGGAAACAGAACAGTCTCAAGTTCTTGAACCAGCACCATCACCTTGTCTATGAAAAAAGGACATATGTAACAACGAACAAGAGAAACCTGAGAAGAAAACTACAGGGAAGAAAAGACACATCCCTGGGTTCCAAACACCCAGCAAGCATTGCTTAACCTTTCCGACAAATCCTCAAAAATTCAGATAAAATAAAATCCCACAAAATCAGCGAGGTGCAACACCTCCCAAAGGCTGATTTAAAAGCAATTTAAAACATCACCTCCGTCTGCGGGCGTTTTATTGAGTTCACTGTCGCATTTCTCTCTGCTTATCACTTTCTCAGGGTTGCGGGGGGTTTAGCATGCTGGCTTGTGCGAGTCCCACTAGTGTTGGCATAAATCACAAGGGCACTGCAAAGCCATAAGCTCCACCGCAGGCTCCTTAACACCCTGCCTACTGCCTCCGGCTACTGCCACTGATGCTGGCAGCACTGGCATCTGATTATACTCATAATGGCTTGTCACAATCTTTTTCATCAGTTTAAATTTAGTGTTAGCTTGTTAGATTGCTTTGTGTCAACCTGGCAGAGGAAAAGTACAATTATGAGTGTTACTCTATTAAGCACAGCTCAGAAGAGAGACAGGCACTGTAAAAAAATAATTTACACCTATTTTAACTTAAAAACTTAATTCAGTTTCTGCCTTGAATTTTTAAGTATAATAAACTTGGTTTTACAAGTAATTTAAACTTAAACTGACTTAAAAATTGAGTTGACACTTGTATAACATGAAATTGCTTAAATGATTTTGATGAGCTAAAGTAATGTAAAAACATAAATTGCCATGACCTACTTAATATTTGTAGTTTAGATGTTTACATGTTACTTATAGCATGTTTGGGCTAGTTTAAATGAAGTTAACATCACATAGCCAGACCTTTAAAGAGAAGAATAAGATTTGGTTCACAGTTCACAATGAAGCTGATTCGGGCCAAAAAAACTGCCATGATAAAACGAGTTTGTTTAAAATCAACCAATTACAATTTAGTTGCCTCTGCTTTATATCTGAAATACATTAGTATACTGTATACACATGGAAAGAAACAAATTAAATACAAATGCAGTGGGAGAGTGAAAGAATGGTTGTGTAGAAAACACACTAAAATCTCAGATTACATTATTATACACATTACCATTAAAAAGTTTGTGGTCGGTAAGATTTTTGAATGCTTTAAAAAAATTATCTTATGCTCATTAAGGCTGTATTTATTTGATCATAAATACAGTAAAAATAGTTATACTGTGGAATATTATTACAATTTAAAATAACTTTTTTATTTTAATACATTTTAAATTGTAACTTATTTCTGAAATGGCGAATTTTCAGCATCATAACTACGGTCTTCAGTGTCACAAGATTCTTCAGAAATCATTCTAATATGCTGATTTGGTGGTTATGTAATATTGTTGAAAACAGTTGTGCTGCTTAATATTTTTGTTGAAAGTGATCTCTGTTCTAACATTATAAATGTCTTTAAAATAATAAATTTTGCTGACCTTTTGAACAATAATGTATAATCTTAGATTACAAATAATAAAATATAATAATTACAAATCTCAGATAATATATAGAGACTTTAGCAAGAATTTAGAATTTAGCTAGATATAAATAAATAAGTACCAGTAAATATGTCCGATTAAGACCACATTGTGGATTTGTTTGGCTCGACTTCTTTGATGATCGTGTTTACTGCTTGTTCTGGTCTATGGACCACAGCAAAGGAGGCATGCAGCTTTCTCATGCCATACGTATTGCCAGGGGTACATTCACACCGTCTGTCAGTCGCTGAGAAATGGCCCATCGATTTGCTAAAGAGCTTTTTTCTTTTTTCTCACTAACTTTCTTTTATAAGTATGTCTTTCAATCTGTACTCTGTTTTAAAGGTTTACTACAGTTGCGCTGGCCAATATGGAAGTCGTCTTAGACTTACACTTACACCTAGCTGTTTAAAAAATACTCAAAATATAGGGCAGGAGTAGTACGGACCACTTTTATAATACTTTCACATCCTTTCACTGCCTCACATCAACTTCTCTCACATCTTTGGCATGATATGACATTGAGATCGCACCTCTCAAGCATTACTTAATAGTGACTTGGCCAATTTGCAACCTTAGACTTTCCATCAGGCATTCAAGCGTGTGCAGATGTCATTGCATTAGACATTTCCTCATTTGTCGTGCAAGTGTTCGTCTCTAGGGACGCAGAGTTTCGCGGACGTCTCTCTCAGCGTGAGCTGTGAGCAAAGAGCTCTGCTAGGCCTACTTTTCAGTTTCACACTTTTCACATCCAATTGCTTGCGTTTAAAAGCACATTTTAATCTGTTTGAGCTCACCAAGCGAGAAAGTCAACTAAGTGTGATACCTCACTTTTTCATGTAGATTTGACACCTGAGCACCAACTAGCCGAAATTGTGAATAATGTATTGTGCTTAGCGGTATTGATTTTTAGGGAACCATTTTCCATTTTAAAAGATCAGCAAATATATATTGTGTGTAGATTTATTTTTCCCTCCTGAGACTGGATGTATATCTGATTATGGTAATACAGTCCATTTATTTATGAAACAAAGTTTAACATACTATGGCCAATAAACTGTTGGACCAAGCAAATTGATGACAATGCAGAGACATTATCCATATGGCTCTGAATTATGCAAAACCTGAAAGATGTGTCTGCCCTTGACTAGGTAGAAAATATTCATAATATGCAAAAGGTAATGCAGATAAGATGAAACCTCTCCACTTAGCACAACAGTGGTTGGTTTTAAGGGCCATTCACACCCAGGAAGATAACTATAAACTTTATATATAAATATTTATTTTAATAATCGTTCAAAAGTCCATACCTCAGCAATAACTATCATGGCACAAAGAAACAATACTGTTGAAATCACTTTCAGAATGAGTTTTTCCAGCTAATGAACAATAAAAAAAAAACACTGACAGCCAATCAGAATCCACCCGACTTTAAAGAGCTTGAGCATTTAAAGTGGCAGAACGACAATGTTCTGTTTATTGAACATGAGATCCATATATGTTGAAATGGATGCTAATATAATTTTTATTATAGTTATTGTTCTTGGTGTGAACAGGCCTTTATACAGTGGGGTCCAAAAATCTGAAACCACATAGAAAAAAAAATAATAATAAATATTTTATATTAATATTAAATATGTAATTAAAAATGAAACAAACAGTGTGTTAGGACTATATACAAATTATAACAAATTAAATATGATTCTGAACTACTTCTAGGTGTCAGGGTTCTGTCACTTCTGTCTAATTTATTTCTTGGTTTTGTGACAGAGCTCTGATGTTTTGTGTGAGCACATGTCTTATGATTTGTTTTACTTGTGTTCTACATGTTTGGTGTGAGCACATGGCTTGTCATGTGTGTTTCCCTTGTGCCATGTGCTCTCCTGTTGATTGTCTAGCCCCACTCATCTTTTTACCTGATTATTAGCTCATTTTCCCCACCTGTCCTTCACTCAATCCTAACACTAGGTCACTAATCAAACTCTCATCCATGACGTTTAGCATGTAAATTCCTTATATAAAAGTCTGGATGTTCTTGCTTTTAATGAAGCAGATGTTTGTTGGATCATTTCAAATCATGCTGGATAACATGGCCATCAGGACATTACAAAATACAAGATCATTTGTGGAGATTTAATTTTTTATAGGTGATTATACATTTTGGAGATACATGTAAATCTACATGTTAACCCATAGTGGAAAAATAAAAATACCAACATGTATTTGAATAAATACCCTGCAATTGTACTTTTGGTATACTAAACTGATATACTTAAAATCTGCTAAATTGGAACAACTAATTTTGTACTTTAGTTATCCAAAAATAGTGCTGAAGTCCAACTAAAGATATACTTAAGTATATATGATTGTGCTTAAGTGGAACTATTGCAAGTATACTTTAGGTAGACTATAAAAATGTTGCATCTAAAGACTGATATTATACAGAGATCATTCTATCCTTACTGAGATTTATATTAAAACACATTTTAGGCTTAATGTTAAGAAATGTGCATTGTGCAGTAAAGTAGTACTCAATGTTTTATTATAATATTTATATCAGTAAGCCTCAAGCATTATGTCAGTAAATATGTTCATGGATTTGTATTATACAAAAAGTAGTATAGTAATTATAGTATAGTATGAAATAAATATATTTTAAATGCATTTTGGTATAGGTTTTTTTCATTAGGGCATACATGTAATTCCTTCAGGATCTCATATCAGTCATCAGAGCCAGATGTATCAGTTTAAGTTCATCAGATGATTGAACACGAGTCTGTAATCGCAATCTGATAAGCCTAATCACATCCTCATAAAGAAAAAAGGCAGTGTATTGATTTAATTTTTGCCTTGTTAGTGGTGCTAAGAAAAGTAAAGGAAAAAGTATCATTGTTATGATTAGGGATTTCAACAAACCTAAGTATCACACTGTCACATAACTTGTCCTACACCATTTATGCTAATTATACCTCGAATTGTGTGTCTTCAGGAGAAGCAAGCTTTTTGTAATCTAATTGGATGATAAAGGCAAGGGTAACAGTAAAACCCTAAAGACGTGTCCTATCTAGGACTAGAACAGTAGTTCTCAACCAGGAGGCCTCTGGAAACTTCCAAGGGGGCTGCATATTATTAATATCAAATATTATATAATACTTTTATATGTAATATTGTTATAAAAATTTATGTTATTAATGTTTATAATGAATTGAAATGTTTCAAAAAGCATATAATCATAATGTAAACAGAATCAATCACTATTGTTTTTAATGGAGAACATGCAGCTCTTGAAACTTTTAGAATCACAAAATCATATAAATCTATTATAATAATATTACACCCCACAACACTGTGGTGGCTAACCCGCCTAAATATAGTTTTCTTCTTCATATCCTGTCATCACATTAACTTCACTTGTCATGTAAAGATGGAGGAGAGCAGAAGTACAACTGGATGCCACATCTCTCCATTAGGCTGTCATAGTCCATTAAACACCGGCCTGCTTTCAACTTTATATTCAGAGTGTGTCCGCCTGCAACATGAGGTAAACATTTTGAGTGTTTGTAACAAAGTGAAAACAGTTATTAGCCGCAATAAATGCTGTTGTGGCTCGAAAAAAGGTCAAGATAGTTGAAAAATACTTCTTCACCAAAAGAAAAAAGAAAAAAAAGTAAGATGAAATTGAACCCAATCCAAATCCGGCCCTACAACAAACATGACTTTTCGTGGCCCTCAGCCTTTGGCTCGATAACGACGGAAGGATGTGAGCAGAACACAAATGAACCAGAAGCCCTGATTAGAGGAATGCTGTTTTTTGAAACGGGAGGGGGCCGGCTTTGTGTTTAAACTATGAGAGAAACTCCCACGTACGGCAGGACAGAGGAATGTGTATCTGATTACATTCTGCCTGCTCAGCCTCCGGCTCTCCCATGTAAACAGTCACCTGACTGACAGAGAGAGAGAGAGAGAGAGAGAGAGAGAGAGAGAGAGAGAGAGAGAGAGAGAGAGAGAGAGAGAGAGAGAGAGCGAGAGAGAGAGAGAGAGAGAGAGAGAGAGAGAGAGAGAGGGAGAAGCATTACATCAGTGCTCTGGTAAGGAGGAATGTGGGTTCACTGCAGTGAGATGCCTTAAACCCATGTGAAAAGAGAGAGAGAGGGGGGAAGCTGTGCTGTTCATACAATCTCATTCATTTAGAAGGGTCCCGCTAATGACACCTGTTCAAACACACAGTTTCTATTACTTTCGCTCCATCTGAAAGAGTCTCAGCCTGCAGAAGCCCACCGGGGGGGAATGTCGCCCACAGCTGGGCTGCCCTGCATGCTTTAACCCCTATAACATCATCAACCTGACACAATATCAATACACTGGTCCTCGCCACACACACACAGACACTGTCCGAGCCGCTTAACATGACCTCTAGCCTGAATTAAAAACTGCCTTGGGCTATGAAATCTGTACAACAGAACCGGACGGATCTCGCCACACCTAACTTCCTTTCAGAGAACATGAAGTGAAAGTTGAGATAACCAGTAAAAAAGATGAGTCACAACACACAATGATAAATTAACCCACATTCAGGGTAGTTTTGGTAACAATTGCAATAGGATGCATTTGGTGACATACTTTTACAACATGAACAATTATTAATCTAGGCTACTATTGTAAAAATACTATTGTTCATTATTAATTCATGCTCTTTTATAACACATGAAACTACCATTTAAAAGTTTAGGTTCATTAGTATTTTTTTGTTAGAAGCAATTTATATTTTTTTATTCAGCATTTTTTCAAACTTAAATTGAAAGTAAAAACATTTATAATGTTACAAAATATTTCTATTTAAAAAAAAATTCTGCTCTATTCATAAAAAAAAACCCCTGAAAGTAAGAATAAGTTGTCCTTCCCTTGGACATTGGCTGAAAAACTTGATATCAAGTTTGGCCCTTGAAAAGCTTACATATGTGATCAAGGGGAAGTCTTCTGAATTTTACAAAATTTGGGAGATGTTCTTGAGATTTGTTAAAGAAGGAGATATTGAAGAGGCTATAGATGTGTGAAGTTGTAGTATATGATTAATGCTGAACAGGAACATGTGATATAAAGCACTGTATGTTTAAGGAATTGTTATTTATTATTTATTTTTACGCCTGGGTTAATGTGGAGGGGGAGGGATTTGAGTAAGTTATGTTTGTATTAAGTGCATGTTATGTTCTTGTGTTAAATGTGTTGTAAATTTCAATAAAAATATGTTCGCAAAAAACTCCTGAAAAAAATGTTATAATGGTTTCAACAAAAATATTAAGAAATAAAAATATCTTGAGTAGCAAATCAGCATATTAGAATGATTTCTGAAGTATCATGTGACACTGAAGACTGCAGTAATGATGCTGAAAATTCAGCTTTCCCAAAAGAATAAATGACATTTTAAAATAAATTGAAGTAGAAAACAGTTATTTTAAATTGCAATAATACTTTGAAATATAAAAAAAAGTTTTTAATGTATTTTTGATTAAATAAATGCAGGCTTGGCGAGCATAAGAGACTTCTTTCAAAAACGTGTTAAAACATCTTACCGATCCCAAAATTTGAATGGTAGTGTATATTGATTTATACAACTTGACATTTTAAAAACTTTTGTGAAATTTTTAATAAATGCTGTAAAAATACTGTTCATTGGTTAGGTTTCATGAACTAACAATGTTAAAAGGAACCTTGCTGTCAAGTTTTTGACAAGCACGGGTCATGTGTGATATCATCAAGCACTTTTGACGATTATACCGAGATTTTAATCTCGACTTAACATTACAGTTCACCCAAAAATTAACAATTTGTCATCATTTACATACAACCATATGATGTTCCTTTATAAACATGAAAATAGATATTTTTTTTGCCCACGCATACAATGGAAGTCAATGGTCCCCAAAACTGTTTGGTTATCAAGATTCTTCAAAAATCTTCTTTTTCATTCTTTTGTAGATGAAAGAAAGTCATACAGGTTTGGAATGACATATAGTTGAGGAAAAGATGACAGAACTTTCCTTTTTGCTGAAATATCACTTTAACATGGAAATGTGTGGGAGAATGGCAGTTTTAAACACTATCCTGTCTGACACTGGTTGACAAACATTTCCAGCTAAATCTCATGGCATCAGTTAAGCCAACATTGCTGTGTTGGGCCTGTCGAGATGCTCAAATCATCCTACCAATGTTTGTCTTACAGTTGTCTAAAAGCTAGAAACTAGTATTTTAACATTATAAAAAAGACACACTTTACCTTTCAACTAAGTTTTAGTATCAGACCTGAACCACGTGTTTCATGTTATTCCCTGCGAATCAGTCAGAGACAGGAGTTATGACGACAGTCGAATCCAATGCTAGCTTTCATTTTTCTTCTCTCTCTCTCTGGCCTCTCTCTGCCTGATATGTCACAGCTGCGTTGGAAAGCCGTCCCACCGGCTACCAGGGAAACGGGACGAGGCAGTGAAGAACGAGATCGGCTGCCCCCGTCCTCCCCTCTTTACTTTCTTCTCTCAACAAAAGCTCATTCCCAACCACAAACCCTTAAAAATGAACTATTCTCAACAGTAACAAGTGCAGCTCACAGACCAAGCAAAACTTGACACATGTCTTACCGTGGAGGTGGTGGTGATGGTGGTGATGGTGGTTCTGCTGATTGTTCTCCAGGCCGACGGGGTTGCATGCCCCCAACTCGGCCAGTCTGCGGCTGGTCGCGGAGAGCTCGGAGCGCAGGTTGGTCACCTCCTGGCTGGCCGACTGAATGGCCCCATCGATCCGCTGAGCCAGCTGCTTGTTGTCCTCCATCATTTTCAGGATTTTGCCCTGAGAAGCAAATCCACACAGAGGTGCATGGTGTCAAGGGCTCGGTCAGGGGGTAGAACAAGCCAAGGGTCCCCTGACTCCCTTTATCTCTCCACGGCTGCCACAGTTTAGACCACACAAACAAAACACGCGCTGGAGAAGAGGGAAAAAAATCCCAAGTCAGACTCCCCTCCTCCTTATCCCAGCAGAAAAGACCTAATCACTACCTGTCCTCTGTTAGTGTGTGAAAGAGAGCTGAGCGTGTGATACAGAGAGGGAGAGAGAGAGAGCATGTGAGAAAACGCAACGGACAGACGAAACAGCGGGTAGAGGAGTGAAAGAGTTCCTGCTGAAAAACCGCGCTCCCAGCAGCTGCTTCCAGAGAGAACACAGTGCATTGAAAGATGACATGCTCTCTTTTAAACGGAATGTACCATGTGTGCTAGATTTCTGGGGGAGACCTAGGAGGGAGCTAAAGTGCGATGTTTCTGAAACTCTGTAAACTGCAGGCTTCGCCTCGGAGAGCTTCCCTGTTTGTATTGGTTTGTAACAAGTAAGTAACCGTTCTTATTTTGCCGATGTGGAAGACGAGACAAGACTTTCTCGCACTTCCTTGATCCCTTGACAAACACTTGTCAAGCTGGATACATCTATTCTCTCGGACAAACACACTCCCACCCCTTTCCCTTTCTCTTCATTACATATTCATTCTTTTGTCCCTGGGAAACGCTCCACCACTCTTGAGGTTGCGGATGGGGGTGGGTCGAGAGGAACCAGGCAGACCTCTGTGCTGGACACGAGGGACAGCTATTAGTCCGGCCCCCTGCACGCAGGAAGTGAAGAGAATTACACTGAAAGCAATCAATCTCCTTGCAGGGTCAAAAGTTTGGGGCTGATTTTTAAAAAACCTCTCTGGTCTTCAGATGCAGACCCAAAAGGATTTACCCTTTCCCAGAAGTCTTACACAAGCGATTGAAAAATCTGTATGTAATTTAAGTATAGGAATCAAAGAAGCTCCTATGCTGTTCAGTGAGCCTTTGTTACATTGGGATGGACATCGAGATCATCCATAACCTTAATTGACCCATCATCTATCCTGAATTTATAACCTTTTGAACAGGTGTTGAGGGAGCCATAAAATCTGCTAATCTGTTTTATAAATGAATGAATGATTGAATAAATGAATAAACAAACAAATGAATGAATGAATGAATTTGGTAGATTATCCATACCATTTATATCATACCAATTAATGCATTAACTGAATTTTTTATTTTTATAAATTTGGGCAGATGCCCAAAATTTATAAATTAAAATTATCCAAAATACTTACATTGCTTTCAAGGTCTACATCATATCAATTCATGCATTAATTAGGGTAAAATAACGATAAATAAATAATGAAAATAATATATATATATGTTGTTGTTTTTATGCATTGACAGAATGCTTTTATCTAAAGTGACTAGCATTGCATTCAAGGTCTTCATTATATCAATTACTGCATTTACTGGGGTAATAATGGGGTAAATACTTATATATACTTAATACTTATATATATATATATTTATGCATTTGGCAGATTATATTATCCGATAAATAAAAATAGGAAATAGTAAAACGTTTGATATGTGCTCGTCAATCAAGCTATTTCAAGCATTTATTTAATTTAAAAATAAACAGAGCCAATCTAGGTGAATGCCTACCGATTAGAGGCACATCCAGTCAAATTTAACCCTTGCTTATGACTATAATCAACACCAGCTTTTAACAGCGTGGCTTTTATATTCCCCAAGCAAAACATTGGCTGAAAATGAGCAAAATCACTAAATTCCTAGAGCAAATTGATGGGGTGCGTGAGTAAGAGAAGCAAACCTGGTGAACCATCACAGCAAAAACCTATCATTTCAACAGTCTGACTGACGCGTTCCTCATTGGTATTCACTGGAAGCGATGCCAGAAATGAAAGGGGAACAACATTATAATCCACACTAAAAGCAACTATTAAAATATGAAAACAAAGATTTTTTTTCTCAGCAAATAAGTTTTTGCTGTCTGTGGATTTTCATTTGCATCCATCTTGCTCATAATTTAAAGATGGCTCAAATGTAAAGCTATGAAGTCACAAAGTTTTCAGTAGGCAGACTGATTGATTTCCATCAGAAATTAACTGAAAGAGCGCCACATCTGCTTTGCTAACATCATTCATGCCGAGATTTAGGCTGTAGCTGAAAAAGGCAGTGAGGCAGGGCTTTGTTTTCAAATCCCAGCCCCGAAACCACTATAGACACACAACATAAAAGAGCAAGAGAGTTAGAAAGAGAACGAGAAGGAGTGGTGGAGAGAGAAAGAAAGAGGAACATTTTTGGGAAAATCTAGTCCAATGTGTTTCATATTCTGTGGCTTTTCCATTCCGCAGAAGACAGAGAAAAGATCTCAGTCGTATTAAAAGTCACCTCCATTGACTGGAACACACCAGGCCACACAAAGGACCTGGAGTGAACAATGCTGAATGTCAGTGGGAAAAGAAAAAGGGCAGGAACTGGACATGTAACAGTTGTTCCATGGCTTTTACAACAAGGCCTTTCCCTAGGCTCTGTTGTTGTCACCTGCCTTTTGCCAAGAATATGCTCAAGCTGCTTACCAAACAGAGTGAGCTCTGCAACCAAGGGTGCTTTCAAATAAGAAAACCCTCAGAACTGGGAGGTTTGGATCACAAATAGTCTACACACATTAACATCAGGTTGTTCATGATGTCACATCATAAGTGGAAAAAGTACATTGGCTGATACTATAGCAAGAGATATGACATCATGAAAGATCTGATTGGCAAGAACACAGTCAAAAGCATTTCACTATCAAGTATACTACGATGTGACAGAAAAAAAAAAATATATATATATATATACATATATATATATATATACAGTGGTGGCCAAAATTATTAGAACGGTAAGATGTTTTAATCTTTTAAAAGAAGTCACTTCTGCTCACCAAGGCTTCAATTATTTGATCCGAAATTACAGCAAAAACAGTAATATTGTGAAATATTTTTTACAATTAAAAATAATCGTTTTCTATTTGAATATATTTTAAAATGCAACTTATTTCTGTGTTGGCAAAGCTGAATTTTCAGTATCATTACTTCAGTCTTCAGTGTCACATGATCCTTCAGAAATAATTCTAATATGATGATTTGATGCTCAAGAAATAATTAGAATTATTATCAATGTTGAAAACAGCTGTGTACAATTTTTTTTTCAGGATTTTTTGATGAATAGAAAGTTCAAAAGAACAGCATTTATCTGAAATAGAAAGCTTTTGTAACATTATCACTACCGTTCAAAAGTTTGGGGTCAGTAAGAGGTTTTTTTTTTGGAAAGAAATGAAAGAAATTAATACTTTTATTGAGCAAGGATACATTAAATTGATCAAAAGTGACAAGTATAAACATTTATTATGTTGCAAAAGCATTTCTATTTCAGGTAAATGCTGTTCTTGTGAACTTTCTGTTCATCAAAAAATCCTGAAAAGAAATTTTACACAAGTACTTTCAACATTGATAATAATAATAATAAATGTGTCTTGAGCAACAAATCAGCATATTAGAATGATTTCTGAAGGATCATGTGACTGAAGACTGGAGTATTGATACTGAAAATTCAGCATTGATCACAGAAAAAAATACATTTTTAAATATATTTACATAGAAAACGGTTATTTTAAATTGTAAAAAATATTTCACAATATTGCTGTTTTTGGATCAAATAAATGAAGCCTTAGTGAGCAAAAGAGACTTCTTTCATAACATTAGCAAGGATGCATTAAGTTTATCAAAAGTGACAGTAAAGACATTGATAATACTACAAGACACTTCTGTTTCAATTGTTCACAGAACTAGGGCTATATGTGCTTTTTGAAGATGTATAAGTAGGTCACTTACTTTTCACATTATAAATTGTTTTCCCTATACTCCTTTTATCCCTTAATACTAGACATGTAATTAGCCAAATGTGTACTAAATCAGTGCTATTTTAATTCAAAGACAACAAACGACTTTCCTTTTTATATAAAAACCCATCTGGATTTAAAAAAAGTAAACAATAATAAATTAATTAAGAAGTTCTTTCTCCATCATCTACTGTATTGCTTAATGCGAGTTTGGCTACAGGATTGCTGTGTGCGTTCGTATGCTTGTCTGAACAGAACAGAATGAAAGATTTTAAATGTCAAATTAGGCGTTTGCTAAATAAATTCACATGAAACTCAAATGTGTTTTTTTTATATATAATTATATCAAAAAACATGTTAAAGGTACAATATGTAAGCATTTTGTAATAAAATATCCAAAAATCACTTGCACAGTGTGATAATTTCCTGCAGTTGTGTACTTACAATATCCTAAAAGTCTCCAAAGATTTTTTATTTCAGAGTAATTCCAATTTTAAATAATTGGCCATCCCGGAAAAAAATGTCGCCCGTCAACGACGCAGTATCCGTGTTATCCTCGGTTTCCGCTCATACTGCCATAACCATGACGTAACCATGGCGACAGACGTTGACAACTGATTAGTGCGTAACGTTTAGCGGCACGCTGTTCTCGTTTCGTTCAAACATTATAGACCATGGCAAGCAGACTTTGGGACAAAAAAGCAGAACTAAAATAAGGATCAATATCGGTGTGGCATTTTTGAGATTTCTAGAGCTCCACGTCCACGACTAACTTGGACTTGACAGAGCTTCACGAGTCACGACTTAACAGTGACACTGCTCTTGCACATACTTTATTAGACAGGTGAGCAAATAAAACAAATCAATGTTATATAGTTCAACATGATGAAATGTTAGAATATGATCAGTATGTTATTCTAATGTTGATCTAGCTTACTACTAGTTTCATATAGCAAACGAACTAACACATATAATAACATTATAACTTTCAACACACATTTAAATGCTGTTTAGTGTGATAGTATAACGTTAGACCAAGTGAAACAATGCTGCGTTACAAGTTTAATTTGTCTAATAAACTGACCTGTGTAAGTATAATCCAGCACTTGCGGGTAGTTCGGTAGAATTAAATGTCTTTATTCCTTTATATCCGCCGGACTCGCGTGTGATATCTGTCTCTTATTACCAATCGCGACCTGCTTCATACCACTGTAATGTTAAAAAACATGAATGTTTTCACTCATCCATAAACATTATTAGATCCATCAGCTTGACAGCAAGTCCCATCATTCAGCTTATCACTGCGTCATTAACCTACGCCTTTATTATTGTAAGAGGTTAGAGGTTAAATAATTACATATTGTAGCTTTAACATTGGCAGCCCTAAAAACACTAAAAAGGTTTTTTAAAAATCTAAACTGAAACACACACACAAAACCCCTAAACTATCACGAAGTGATAGTAATGACAAACTAACCCTAACTAATTAAAAACCTGGCATCAGGTGATTATTCAATGCTGGCACATCCACTGATAGGACCTAGCCGCATTTCCTCTTGTGGGCCGTTTGCTTCTTTACTGAAAATCTTTCCAAATAGTTGTTATTCATTTGTTCATTTGGTTGCACCCGTAAATAGCATGTGATTAAGCAAGTGCACTTAAAAAAAGGTATTGATAAACGGCCACAGTGAGAGGCTGGACTGGTTAATTGAATATCGACTCATGCCAGGTAAACTGGACTCTTTGCTGTTTTCCTATCAAAGAAAGTGAGAGAGTTTGGTGAGCACAGCCAACTTTTTAAAAGGCTCTTATCAGGGTACTGTGTGAAAATCCTTCGGCTGCCAACTCCGTTTCCTCACATGTGTCAATGTGTATGTGTGAGTGGGTGTGAGAGGGCTGAGTACAGAGAGATCATAGGCATGTGTGAGGTCAAGGGCTTTTCCCACAGACTCTTACAACACTGAATCCATGCACTAGCAGGGTGTCCAAAACCACAGGAAAGAGCAATATCATTTCCTGATTATAGGACTTGAGATTGTTGATGAAGAACACGCTGAGCTCATGTACTTTTTTTCACTCTTTCCTACAGGGTCCAGATGATGAGGATTTGTTGGTTTTAGGAGATATAAGAAATTATATGAATGAACTATATCAATGGCCATTAAAAAACTGATATGATATAATGAAGGGTAGTTGACATGAAAGCTTTTTTCACCAGCATCATGAATTTCTTTTTTCTTTTCATCGTTTTTAAGTAGCATTTGTCTTCTCCAGTTTTTCTTCTCCTTATGGTTCTGCAATGTGACATTTTTCAAAAGGACAAATAATCATAAAATAATTAGTAAAATGTTTTTAAAATAGTTTGATGGAGTACAGCACAGCACATCACACCGCAGAACGTCAACTTCTCAAAAGTATTTCATATCAACGGTCATAACTACCATTTAAAGTTTGGGGTTGGCAAAAATATATATTTTTTTGTTTGTTTTTTAAGTTGGATTTGCGGTATGGTTCTGTTCTGGGCAAGAATTCCCTGCACATCCATGCAGCCTAGCATGGATAGGAGCAGGAAGAGCAGCAACAACCATCCTTATGTTAAACAGAATGTATTGCAGATATCCTTAATTCAAGATTTTAAAGTACAACATAATTCGAGAATTTATTCTGATTAAAGGGCACTCAGAAGGCCAAATCCTGACTGGGGATGGAGGAGGGAATTGGCTCCTGAGAAACGGGATAGCTGTTGATAATACTGAAGGAGCTTATATACAGTATGATAGGTGTATATACAGTGATAGGTGTCGTATTCCTATAGGTAGACGTACGGTAGATCAGTTGAGAGTCAGCTGACGCGAGCTTGACTAATGTGACCTGCCAGAACTGACGCTATGCTTAAAATTGATTTTTTTTTAGTTTGTTTAATTTTTTTTTAATTCTTTGATTAACAGAAAACTCAAAAGAACAGCATTTATTTTAAATAGAAATATTTTTGTAACATTATAAAAGTCCTTACTGTTACTTTTGGTCAGTTAAATCCATCCTTGCTGATCTTATTGTCCCCAAACTTTTGAACTGTAGAACATCAACCTACTGTATATGGAATCCAATTTAAACAAATAAAAAGACAATTGCGACTTTACATGTCCAAATTGAGACTTTATATCTCACAACTGCACATTTTGTCTTATAATTAAGACTTTATATCTCACAATTGCAACTTTATGAATTATTTTACACTTTATGTCAGAATTATCTTTTTAATTTTTACTCTGAGGTGGAAACTATGTAGCTATCTACAATATAAATTTTACACAATTTTTTAAAAATGTTCATCTGAGAGAAGTCAGCTCATTATATATCTATGAACTCTTATTCTTAAGAATTATATATCTACTATATAGGCTAAGTCTCATAACAGATATAGTAAGCAGCAAATATGTACTAAAATGTTTGTGCTTTCAAAACAGCTTCTGGTAATTAGTTCTCTAAAGTCACTAAAAAGTTTCTGAAATTGCATGTTGTGCAGTCAATCACTCATATAAGAATGGCAGTCACTTAAACTGTAATTATAGAGAGAAACATTCCCAGCTCATGCAGAAAAAACAATGTGTTCTCTGCTCAGCTCATTTAGTAAAGTGAACAGAAACCTCTAAATGAAGAAAAGGCTAGTGCATTGAGTGAGAGTGTGTAAATGTCATAGCTGGGCAGATGCGAGTTCATATTTCTGTGTGTGTGCGCGCAGGAGCACATTTGTGTGTTTGTGACTGGCAGAGCGCTGCGGTTGGTCTTTGGTTTGGTGGCTGTTAGGGACAGAGGAGCATTGACGCAGAGCAGCGCTGGGGGCGGCAGACGGAAGCTGGTCTCTCATTCTTCATCTCTTATTGTGCTGAATGAACACGCTGACTCCTAAAATAACAAATATAGAACAATGGAGGAACCTGAGGGCCTGGCACAGCCCTGTTGCAGTCCCCTCTCCTGCCACTTATCAGTCAAACTAGTTACTACATCCATCACTATTAATAGGCAGCAACAGGGCAAGATTAGGTCTCCGAAGAGCTCCTGTGAAAGCTACAAAGATGTGTAAATTATAAAAAAACAATGTTAGAGAGTTAAGGTGCAAATAATTAGGCAAAGAACCCAGTCAAGCGTACACCTCTCAGCACACCACGTGCACAGCCTCACTGGGAACATGCTGTTTCTCATTAAAACGCTGCTGCTCTGCTGCTGGTTTAACCGTCAACACTTCACATCACCATGGAAATAAACAAGTTCATCTCCCAGGCAACAAAAAGAGAAAACATATTAACTTATATAATAAACGGAATTTTGAGAACATTTAAAAATGATCTGGTAACACTTTACAATACGTGTGCACTAATATGCATTAATTCATACTTAACTAATGCACAGATAATCATGAGTTAATGTATGACTCATGAAGAACTAAACCATTAATTAATTATTACTGCATCAGCAACTAATAAAGAGTCTATATGATTAATAGATTAAGTAATACATGAATTGCTATTAATTAAACATGTCATCATGTATTAATTCCTTAATAACATATTTTATTAACTAATAGTGTAAATTAATGTGTTAATTACCACAATTAGTCAAAGCTATGCACTTCAACTTCCAGTTGTCTGCTTTAATTAATCATTAGCTAATGATTTGCAAATCTATCATTATGTTATGACTTTCCTTGTTGAGGCACATGACTATTAACTAATTGTTAAGTAATATGTAATTTTGGTTTTGACATCCACACTATGGATTTCAATTTCCCGCCTTTTACAACCGGGATTCCACTGTGCCAGATGAACCACCGCATCCAACAGTTCATGGCACAGGAGAGTGTCAGGTTAAGCTTGAGCTCTAGGATTTAAAGGAAGAACACTGAGAACATGCGGCCAAGCTCTGCTATTTCATAACACTGTGTCTAGACCAGACAAAGACACTAGAACGCATTATAATCAGTGATACAACACTGGATGCGATAAAATGCTACACGACAAAACAAAACCCCGACAGTAAACTGATGCCTTACTCTATTTCTGACGTACTCCGAGCTCTTGCGCTACTTCTGTTATGAAGGACAAATGGACTTGCAATGGTCTGTCATGCCCAGTGTAAACAGCTGTAATGGTCTCGTCCAGTTTAAACACGGTGTAACAGCGTCAGTATTTCAGATTCTGGTGTGCTGATATTTGTGTGCGGCCCAACTTACCCATCCTTCAAACACTCTCTGACATTACATTCATGCATGTGCAACTGCCCCACAGACAAAAATATAAGTGTAAAATATAATAAGTGGGGATGACAAAACCCATAACCATAATGACATATTACTTAACGATTAGTTAATAGTCATGTGCCTCAACAATTAAAGTCATAACATAATGATAGATTTGCAGATCATTAGCTAATAATTAATTAAAGCAGACAACTGGAAGTTGAAGTGCATAGCTTTGACTAATTGTGGTAATTAACACATTAATTTACACTCACTATTAGTTAAAAAATATTATTAATATTATAATAATATTATTATTAAGGAATTAATACATGGATGACACGTTTAATTAATAGCAATTCATTTATTACTTAATCTATTAGTTATATAGACTCTTTATTAGTTGCTGATGAAGTAATAATTAAATAATGGTTTAGTTCTTCATGAGTCATACATTAACTCATGATTATCTGTGCATTAGTTAAGTATGAATTAATGCTTATTAGTGCACCCGTATTGTAAAGTGTTACCAATGATCTTTGCACTACAATCGAATGTATATTTTGGTCTAGCTAGTTTAACCTATAGTGAAGCTGTTCACCAGCATAGTAATGTCTTGCTAGTTAAGTTAGTTAAGAGACCTGGCAAGAATAGTCTTAAACTTCAGGGAGTTGGCAAATTTTGCCAGATTAGTGGCCTCAAATGTACAAGTACAAAATGTACAGACAAGTCATTCACTATAGTGTGTGTGTGTGCGCGTGCATGCGTGCGTGTGTGCGCGCGCGTGTGTGTGTGTGTGTGTGTGTGTGTGTGTGTGTGTGTGTGTGTGTGAATAAAATAGTATGTATATATGCATTTATGTGCATATTATGTGCATTTTTGTGTATTATGTGTTATTCAGCAAGGATGCATTATTGATCAAAGTAACAGTAAAGACACATATAATGTTACGAAGAATTTAAATGAATGCTCTTCTTTTGAACTTTTCATTCATCAGTGAGACCTGGAGAACAATGTATACCATTGTTTTCATAAAAATATTAAGCAGCACAATGGTTTAACATTTATAATGATAAGTAATGTTTTTAGCACTAAATCAGCATATCAGAATGATTTCTGAAGGATCATGTGACACTGAAGACTGGAGTAATGATGCTGAAAATTCAGTTTTGGTACACAGGAGGAAATTAACTTTTACAATATATTAAAATAAGAAACAGTTATTTTCAATTGTAATAATACTTCACAGTTGTTTTTACTGTTTTGTTCAGATAAATGTAGCTTGGTGAGCATTAGAGACTTTTTGTCAAAAACATTTAATAAAACAAACTTTTTCAACTGCAGTATTTATACAGAAAATCTGATAAAGAAGTCACATTTCTGCTATTTTTATTGTTATATTCTCTCTAGCCAGTCTCTTGTGCCCTGTAGTTATTTAAATACTTTTTTCTCATGACAATGCAATCTTATCCTCACAATTATCTCAGATAACTGGTAACTAAACAGGACTGAACTCTGTCTGATCGTTTTGCATGTCGGATTGTCAACGTGAGCGATTTTTGGCCAGAATGAGCTGCGAGGTAGACCGGACATTAAGCAAGAATCAAAAAAGCTGGCTAGGCGAATATAGGGGCACAACACACCAGCAACCAAAACACAACATATGCTGGTGATCAGTTCTGCTGATCTTTTCAGCAGGGAGCTGATCCATATCACAAGAAAACAACATCACAAACCCATTGATTCATCAAATGTAGCCCCTAGGTCCTAGCAAGGCAACTTTAGCTCAATCACAGATAAACCCAGCGTAAATTAAGCCAGGCTATGTTGACTTAGATAAGGGCTGGGAGTCTGACAGTAAGATAACAATCCATGTCTGCCCAGAGCTCAACCAATAGAACCATCCGCTCCAACGTTCAACTCCAGTGCTACTTCCTGCTTCCACCAGCGTTCTAGATATAGCGGCCTAATACCCTCACACAGTGGCGCGGCTCCTCCATCCCCTGATAACACACGCTCAGAGTCGCGGTGTTGAGATGCTAAGGGCTCTGATGGGGATTACGATAAGTCTTGGCTGGGAGGTTTGAAAAAGGAGTGACAAGAAAGAAACGTTTTCTCTCCCTTGAACCTGTTGGCGAGCTTGACTCTGAATTTGGAATGTGGGCAGGAATTTTCTGTCAGAGGACACAAGCTTAGATTCATGGCACGCCACTTAAATATAATCAGACGATAGCTGGGCTCTAGCCGGAGATAAGATGCAGGTGACTGGTACAGTATAATGACGCTATGATGGCTAGGGAGATTTAAAGACGACTGACTTGCTGGCATTATTCTCTCAATGTCAGGTCTAAGCAAGAGTAGATGGCTATTACTGCCACTGCTGCGAGTAATTGCCCTTTTCTGACAGAGACAGTTAGACAGGCAGGTCTCAACGCTCTCATTCAGTTTGTTCTTAACACACAAAAAGTTTTTTAAACAAAGAGTGAATGGATTGAAAAGGATGGGCTTTCAAAACTTTTAATACTGCTGCTGCGGGCAGTGCGAGCATGAATAAAACTCATTTATGGTTCAAAATCTGTTTGATTTCTGGTTTGGCCTGTGGCCACTGCGACATTCAGAAATTTGAATAATGTGATTTTGATTATGAAGCGATGAGATTGTTTTGCAAGCAGCGGCGGTGAACAGGGCATGAATGGAATGTGTGCGTTCAAAGGGATTTGTGGGTAATGATTTAGAGAAATGAGAACGCTCATGTCCCCCATTGCAATGATGATCTAATCATTACCTCTGTAAAGTATTGCTTTTCCGATTTAGGCATGTGAATAAATAGCCCCATTACTGCTCACTTGTGCTCACAGCAAACGACGCATACAAAAAGATCAATGAATGAGAGGGCTAGAGTGCATGACATGTGACTATTGCAAGCACTGCATTAGGGCCGAGTTCATAGGGAAGGAAAATTGAGTTTATTACAGTTAAACTAGATTTGCATTTCC
Organism: Siphateles boraxobius; assembly: GCF_051911475.1. Taxonomy (NCBI): domain Eukaryota; kingdom Metazoa; phylum Chordata; class Actinopteri; order Cypriniformes; family Leuciscidae; genus Siphateles; species Siphateles boraxobius. Next base: position 25,023,778 of record NW_027509141.1, read on the forward strand.
TGGAGGAAATGCCAGTGCTTGCATGATAGCAAATAATTCTCTGTTCTTTTCTCTGTTATAGTTTTAGGTAAGCTCAGGCTTGAGGCTTTGGTTCTGTTTAAATTAAATGCTGCATTAGATTTCATTGTCATTACACTCAGTGGATGTCTTGTTTCGGTAGAGTGAGAATTTATTACATAAATATGTGAAAAACAAAAATAGTACAATATATCAGGAAAATACATAAGGTTGAGTGCCATTCAGAACTGAGATGAGAATGTCTTTCAAGTTCCAATTACATTTTCAATTCCTGAATTTGAATTGATACTGGATAGAGGCAAACAGGGTTGAGATTTACCATTTGAAATGGAAAAAAGGAGGTATAATTAAACTGAATTGTAAGAAATACAAATGCAATACAAAAAGCCATAACTGTAAAGTTTTGATGGCTGGATGGATGGAGACGGACGGACGGATGGAGACAGACAGACAGACAGACAGACAGACAGACAGACAGACAGACAGACAGACAGACAGACAGACAGACAGACAGACAGACAGATAGATAGATAGATAGATAGATAGATAGATAGATAGATAGATAGATAGATAGATAGATAGATAGATAGATAGATAGATAGATAGATGTAAAAGGTAATCTGTAATTTGAATGTTTGAGTAATATCAATACTGTGCTGCCTTGCAACCACTGTAAAACAGTGTTCACTAATCCCATAATATCATTCTTTATATTGACTGTAACAACGGCTTTTATATGCTTGGTAGCACTTAAAAACTCCCTGCAGTTTTTGCACTAGGAGCACAATGAGGTAATTCACGTGTACCTGAAAAAGGCTGCAATGCAGCTAAAGCTAATGTGGACCTGCAGCTGTGAGTGAAACTGGGGGAGTAGCCCAGTGCTGCAGCCTTAATTCTTTTTGCCGTATTCTCTCCTCTTCGACATCACATTCCCTCTCTCTCCCCTGCCCCCTACTGGCCTTCTGCTCTCATTATACCCTCACCAGGCCCTCGAGGGAGGACACGTTGTCATAACTCCAAATTCTGTGTGAATCAGGATTGTGTTTTGGTCTCTTTGTTGTGGCTCCCTCCCACCAATCACTGGCTCGGAGCCCGACGGACGCTGCCGTTTAACACTGACAGTAACTGATGTGTGGCACATGGCGGTGCGAGCCGTGAAGGGGGAATGCGACGGTGTTGACACAGACGGTGCATGTCAGCGCTGCCCCCTTAGCACCGCCTGTGATGTCTAATTGATTTCCTCACTCTTTGAGCGGATGCAATTACAGCCCTCGCTCAAAGAGACCGGCTCAGTGTGCTCTAACACGGAGGCAAGGGAGAGGGCGGCTGAAGGCTTTATTACTTACATAATACTGCAAGGCATGTCTAAAGAAACACAGGTGAAGTCTGTGAAGTCAGTGGTCACTGGAATGTTTATTGACTCATGAAAACATGCTGGATGAAACTCAAGAGGTAACTGAGCCTAAAAAGAAGAAAAAGTGCCTGTGAACAAACTTTTCCTTTCAGGCATGAGGAATAATATTCATCTCACCGTGACGTGTCACTTCAAGTGAAGTTATTAAGTCAAGGGCATCAAGTTGTCTGACAGAGCATACATTTTTCCTTTTAATTATCACATTTTTCCCTCAGGACCAGTTATAATGTTAGCAAGGTTTGTAGTGCTTGTTTTTGTGCTAAGGATCGTCACATATAATTATCCCATTTTGAGACGCGCACACACACACACACACACACACACACACACACACACACACACACACACACACACACACACACACACACACACACACACACACACACACACACACACAACCGGTCAAAACATTTCTTATTATTATCAATGTTGAATGTTTAATATCAATTTCCATATTGACATATACAGTACTGTGCAAAAGTCTTATACACGCTAGTATTTTCGCCCCAAAGAAAGGGTTTTAAGCCAGTTATTCATATCTTTTGCAGTAGTGTTTCAGTAGGAAATAACAGTTTACATTTCCAAACAATTATTTAGCCATTAATTGTAATAATCCAGTGAAATTTTTGTATGCACAAGGAGTCTGACAACAGCTGGTATGCTCCACGAGGAGATCTGATCTCACCTTCATCGAGTCCGTCTGGGATTGCATGAAGAAACAGAAAAAACTGAGACAGACTAAATCCAGAAGAACTGAGAAACCTGCCTGCAAATCTACCTGAAAAACTATGTGCAGGTGTACCTGGACAAAAGCTGTTTTAAACACAAAGGGTGGTCACACCGAATATTGATTTAATTTAGTTAATAGAAGTGAATTGATAAATAAAATCTATTTATAACATTATTTTTGAAAGCATCCTCAATTTACAGCATTTTAACACTTTTCACAGTCATGTATCTTAGAAAGCAGGTTTCTTCAAGCGTCTTGGAGACGTCGTCACAGTTCTACTGGATTTAGTCCGTCTCAGTTTTTTCTGTTTCTTCATGTAATCCCAGACGGACTCGGCGACGGTGAGATCAGATCTCTGGGTGGATCATAGACTGTAAAAAAAGATGGACGACGCCCCTTCCCTCTCTTCCATTGGCGAGAAGTGAAGCCGTCATTGTCCCGATATGGCGCTGACCTTTGGAGCTTGATTCTGCACAGTTGCGATTTCGGGACCAGACATGGGCAGTAGTGAGCAGGAAGTAAAGCCGCGAAATCAATGTCCCGCTCGCGATATTTTTTTTCACAGGATGGTAGGGGAAGACTCATGAATATTCATTAGGGAACTCATGCCTGATTGGTCTTAACCCCAGTGACTGGTAGGTTTAGGGCCGGGGTTAGGGGTAGGTCATCAGACCCCCAGTGACAGGTAGGTTTAGGGGCGGGGTTAGGGGGGTAGGTCATGGGAACCAATCAGGCATGAGTTCCCTAATGAATATTCATGAGTCTTCCCCTACCATCCTGTGAAAAAAAATATCGCGTCCCGCTCTGGTTCGCCCTCACTCTCACTGAATCAATTGTAATCACGCGCCTCTGCTGCAGAACAACCCATTATGTCGGTGTGAAATAATTGATTATAGAAATTTAGATATAAAATTTAAAGCTCCAACCTCCTCAGTCCTCCAAAGATCCCGAAAAAAAGTTCGTTGCTGGTTCAGTGACTACTTTGCTCAGAGAACATGTCAATCACAGCTGTCAATCATGTACGCCACAGCGCCGTTTTTATAGCATCAAATAACTAACTAAAAACTAAATTATTTTAAAAACAAACACTTGAAATTACAGCGGCGTGATGAAATCTACAGTAAATGACAGAAACTATCTTTGGAAAAAAGATATGTGAAGTGTAATTGAATTGTTTAGTTTGTCTCAGGTCCCAATGAATAACATGGGGAGGCGGGGTTTATTAGCTATACTAGGACCAGTCACCGGGGGGCGATCGAGACGCTTTGGCTTCACTTTTCAGGGCTTGTGCGGCACGCTTGGTGTGGATCATATCGTCAGATTCCTTCTGCATACAAAAATCGCATTGCATTACAATTAACAGTAAAATTAATGTTTGAAAATGTAAACTGATATTTTCTACTGACACACTACAGGAATATATACAAATAACTGGCTTAAAACCATTTTTTGGTTTTAAAATACTAACGTGCCTAAGACTTTTGCACAGTAGGCTACTGTATATATATGTCAACATGGACAAACCATCTTTAAAAACCACTAAAAAAATTATATAAAGCAAAAGAAAAAAATTATATAACCAAGACTACAGTAAATACAGGTTAATTTGCAACGAAAACAAATAGTTTGTGCCAGTAAAAAAAAAGAAAAAAGGAAAAAGGATTAAAATAGACCTGAAAAAAATTATCACACAATTTTCTGTGACAGCTTGAGACTCTGCAAACGGTTGCAGCCATTAGATTTGACAAAGCTTGTTGGTCGTGGTTTGATAGGGTCATGGTCTAAATTAGGCCGGAGTTAGCCAAATGACCAAAATCGCTTACAACAGTTTTAAAACCCTTCCCATTTCCTCTAGAAACATTGGGAATGAGGGAGTAACACTGCCAACGGTCTTAGTCACCTTGCCCCCCTCTGTCTGCAGATTTTTTATGGCTCAGCAGTCTAATCAGACCCTGAGGGCAAAAATAAAAGGTAAAAAAATGCTGAACACCTCTGCAGGTCTAGGACTTGTTTTCCTCACCCTAACTCAGAAATTAGCCACCTTTGTACTTCTGCTAACCTGGACGTAAATGAGAACATAAGCTTAAAAAATATAGCCACCACTCTGTGTAAAAATGCACCAAAAAGTTATACACTATACCTCTTAGACCATATTTTTGTCCCATACTCTCTCATTTGTCAAAAGCAGTCTATGTAGAATATAGCAATGTGAAGACCATTTATTGCTCTTGTCAGGGCCAGTCGCCAATGATAAATGTCAATTGCTTTGTGTGTATCTCGCAGGATATTTGCAATGATCACCCTCCCTACAGTTCTGGTTCATGTAAGACTGATTCAGTGCAGCCTCCCCATTCCCAGAAGTGATCAATCTTGGGGCCGCCAAAAATGTTAGCGTGTTACATGATTTATAACATTTTAAGCCTTATTTATTGCATGATCAACTCAAATTCCAGAAACACCGCGCGAGGAGAGAGCAGTGGGAAGGAAAAAAATGACTGATGTGTCATTTGTGACCGAAATATTCCCATTACATTTCATATCTCAGCATTAAGAACATGTCACTCAGCCCCAGATGATTATGGGCTCTAATTCACAGAGCCAGCAAGAACCAACATGACATTAAATGGCAAGATTATGGAGCACAGCGATCCTATAACTTAAAGCAAATTGATCACCCGACAAGACAAATGCACAGGATGTTCTATTAGTATGTTCTATTCATGAAACCACTCAAATGTTGCCCTATAGATTAAAGGTTTCATTTGCAATGCTCAAAAAAGGCCTTTCTTTAAAAGTCAAGAATACCAAAAGGAAACTAGTCTTCCTGAAAATGTCATGGCCTCTGAGGAACCGTCAAGAAATTTCGAGATCGGGCAGTCATGCCGGTCACGGCGATAATGCAAATATCAAAACGTCTGATATTCATACCAGACTGGTTCTTGCATACCCAAGCCAGTTTTGTAGATTTGAATTCTGGTGCAATGAAATTCACCAAACAAAGCAGCCTGGATGCTTTCTACATTTACATTCATGGTGAGGCTTTAATTAAAATAGGCCATTAAACACATTCCATCGCTTTCACCAGTGACAAGGAACCCTGCACCAACACATCCTCATTCTTTGGGACCCGTTCAATGATTTTCCTCTCAGTTTGACAGCTGGCAGACTCTGTGCAGAATGGAGAGGTGGAAAGTGAGGGCTGATCAGTTGAATCAATAGGAGAACCTGTGTGTGAATTACAGTATCAAGCTTGTCGCTGTCAATCCAATATAATGACATAGAGCAGTCAGAGCAGCACACCTGTGTGTGGGTGGAGGTTGAGCTGACACTGATCTCATTATGTTATCTTCCTAGTTATGAAATCAACTGGAGGCTGTACATGTAGGTCTGATTTACAATCTTGTGTTGTGCCAAAACATAAAAAAAAATACTTTTCTATTTTAGGAGCAAAAAAGGAGCAAATCATCTGACCTAATTCTTGATTTTAATTGAGTGCAAATGTATCTTTTGTCCTCCCACTTGTTGTCACTGTCAATTCCTCCTGCTCAACTAAATAAATCTGTTCTGAATGCAACATTTTTACAATAATAATTTAACAGCAATGACTGAAAATCATGAAAATTCATTACTGAAATCATGACCCTAAAAATTTAAATCTACAAAAAAAAAACATGTCAGAGAAATTATATAACTATGCCTTATTATTTTGTCAATTATTCATAAAATTATGTACACGTAAAATTATTTTATAGAATTGGTTAATTTAGTTCTAAACTAAATTTTTTTATATGATCACTGATATAAGAATTAAACGCATATTTAAATATAATGTATACACACTATTCGTGCGTGTGTGTGTGTGTGTGTGTGTGTGTGTGTGTGTGTGTGTGTGTGTGTGTGTGTGTGTGTGTGTGTGTGTGTGTGTGTGTGTGTGTGTGTGTGTATATAATTTTATGAATCAAGTTAAAAAATTTTGATTAATATGGAAAACGCTCCACATCACCTAAATGGCAGGCCTGAGCTGCGTCTTTGGGCCCTTGTGTTTTATTCCTGGCGCTTTAATGTTTATCTTCAGACAGCATCAAGGTAAGCCTGGAATTGATTTCATTTCCTCTGAGACATTAGATTATTGGACAAAAGGTCAAGTGCAGTGGGATTACATAACCTAGTTGGAAATTCAATAGGTTCAGAAACATTTGAAATGAATTTGTTTAAAGTAATATCATGCTTGTATAATCAGTAACCTTGGCATTTTACTTTCCCCCAATATTAATTATGCCCAGACCCTGAAAGGTTAATTGACTTTGGGTTAACATGACTATCATAATGTTTTCATTTAATAAGATGCTGTCTGGAAAATATTAGCTTCATGTAATGTGCTATATTGTAAAAGGAATCTTGTTAAGCTTTGTTGTGGCTAGATAACACAGGCCACATTGCACAATACAGCATGGGCGGTAAGCTAATGCCATCTTTCATATTAAAAATCACATGCTCTACACAGAAAATGCTTTCAATCTTATTTTAACACAAGTGTTATTTGCAACTCTACATCTGCCTTGCAGCATAGACCATCTGCATCGCATCTCAACTGCAACTCAATTTATTCGATCAAATGTGTCCATACACCAGGGAAAGTCTAATTTAATAACACTAGGGTAAAAAGAAATTGGACACAAAGGGTATTTTGGCAAAATGATTTTTTCTGCTAAATGCTTTCAAGAGGTCCCAAAAAACTGTTTAATTACTCGGAGACTAGAACGACTGCTGTATGTAAAAGAGGTGTGGTCCTGCCACTGGACCGTCAGCCAACAGCTGTCAGAACAGACAGTACATTCAAACACAACTAAAGCCAATTATGGTTATAAAAAAATCAAATGTCAAACAATAAAATGTTCAAGCAAAGGCTAACATTTCATTTGAGGTGTTGAACTCTAAAATCTCCATATGGTGCAGTATATGCTAACATGCATCAGCATTATATATATATATATATATATATATATATATATATATATATTCATTAACATTCATTGTCCTTTAATATTCCTTTAGTTTTTTGTTTGTTTTGTGTAGCTTCTCTGCATAGACGTTTCATAAGCACTAATTTACACGGATGGGTCCTCCTGGACAAATGTCACAGCGCCTGAAATGTGTGGCTGAAAGAGAAATTGTGTGTGAGACATTCAGTACCCCACGGGCTGAAAGAATAACAGTGAGGCTAACCGAAACAGTCATAACACATCCTGAAGTATGCAGCGGCAGAAAATAAAATTACCAAAGCATGCAAGCATGCACATACTGCTCATCCTATCAGCTCTAAAACGCTTTCCAGAGAATCAAGCCTGAAGGGATTTCATACCTGCTGCGATTGCCCATTACTTTCCACCCGGCTCCCTCTTCCACCCAACATCATAGCAGGTGCAAGATTCTCCACTTGTATGAAAACCAATGAGGGACTGTGGCTCGGAGGACAGGTTTTATTTTAAACTCCCACAATGGATTTGCCCACAAGCAACGTGAAGGTTAAAATGCCCAATAACAAGACTGAAGATGTGATATCACTTATGAAATATTAATGAAATAGTCTTGATTATATCCATTAACCGGATAAGCCGACTGCCGTCCTCTTTTTAATGAGCTAGGACTGATGAGACAATTAAAAGTTTTTGCTATTTTACTATATCATTAAGAGAGGCATAGCCACTGAGCACTGCACCAATTATATCATATTCTCTGGCAGTTTTCTGTGCACAACTGCTTTTTTATTAACTGCATGTAATGGATGATGCTCTGTTAGTTCTTAGTACCAAAAGGTTCCATAGTTTCAGAACCTTTACCTTTTTTGAAGTGCCTATTTATATTTCAAATAAATGCTGTTCTTTTTAACTTTCTATTCATTCAAAAAATAATAAACTTGATTTTATAAAGAGCCTTTAAAAGCAGCTTCTCAAAGCGCTGTACACAATATAAGCAATAACATTTTTTAGGATAAATAATCCCCAAAAAATGTAGGGCTGCACAATTGATCGCACTGAAACTGCATGCGATTTGGCGAAGGCTGGGATTATTTAATGCGCAGCTTGTCAGTGTAGTGCGGCTGATCGGTAGTAAATGCTGCACCGTCCAGGAAATCCCTATCGCTGTAGCTGAATAAACAGAAGATTGAAACGCTTTGATTGATTAAACATGACTAATAAACACACAACTGCCTTATTCTGTATAAGAGGCCACATAATCTCACAGAAGGATGCTCAAGTCGTTATGAAGTGAGGTTTGAGTAAAGGCATTTTATTAAATGTCGTCTTTAGTTGGACAAGAGTTTATTAAATGCTTCTCATGTCTGGAAAGATGTTTGACGCGTGTTGCTTTTTCAAATGCACGTCATAAGGGACTCAAACTCACAGTGCTTTCAGATGGAGCAGCATTTACAGAGCCGTACATCAATGACATGCTGTTCATGAAAAACAATCACAGCCTTTGAAAGCTGTGTATAAAAAATATGGAAATTGCGATTAATCATGCAGCCCCGTTTTCACAAAAATTTTAAGGAGCAGAATTGTTTTCAACATTGATAAAAGGATCATGTGACACTGAAGAGTGCATGGAGACTGGAGTAATGGCTGCTGAAAATTCAGTTATGCCATCACAATAATAATTCAATTTTTAATAATATTAAAATAGAAAGCAGTTATTTTAAATTTTAATAATAGGCTACTTTTTTAATAAATATAATGTACTAGTTCCACGGCTCAATCATTTGTCATGATGCAATGAAAAATACCGAAACATAATTTTTGGTCAAGTGGTCATACCAAGCTTGCACTCATTATTCCCAGCCTATAATTAAATAAATCAATGTGTGGCAAGTATAAGCTATATTATTGTTATTTAATTGTTTTTAGTCAAAATGGTCCAATGTAAGGTGCTGTTCTCTGCAATCAAGGAGGATATTGTTAAAATGGCTAAATCTTGTCAATCGGTTTTGGATATTGCTCATGTTCAGGATGTGAATGGTCAAGAGGCTAGATTGACAGGTTGTGTACCAGTAAAGAAACTATTTATTAGTTTTAGCTACTGCAAAAAACACCTTGCATTTAAGAAAAAAAGGACTAAAAAAATAATGGAGTGTGGAAGATTGGGCCCGTGTTCTGCAGTATGACAAGTCAAAATATAACAAAATATAACACTGGATGGTGTCAAGCACGTTCGTAGGAGATGACTGGAGTGTTTTAATTCCAAATGCATGCGTGGCGCCATTAAGCACAGCAGGGGAAACATGGTATTGGGGACGCATGTCTGCAGCAGGTGTTGGGAGGATCTACAAAGTTGCTAGCATTTAGAAAATGGACCAATCCTGCTAAACACAATGTAGCTAAGTATGGAGGATCTGTTTCAAAATCAAATGTGTATTTTCCAAAATGATAACAATCCCAAACACATCACACATGCAACTATATATATATATATATACACACACATACAACCCCTTTGTAAGAGAGGGGTTAAATGGCCTATCTTGCAGCTAAAAGAGTCAATAGTCATTTAGTTGACAGTGTCAGCATCAGTGATGTTAATGCTGACCTTCACAGCTAGTGGCTTAACTAAATTAGATAAAACAAGACATTTTAATCCAATATGTTGGCATATCGTGCACATTTAGCAGCAGGGGTAAGGCTCTAATATTTTCACAGAATCAACATTCAACTAATCTTTATCGACAAATTGGTTCAACAAATTTTTTCATCTGCCAATATAAGCGCAATACTATTTTAATATGTATAAAAATACTTTCATCCCTCAAAATCAGAATATAAAATGCAAAAAAAGTCCACCTACTCCATCTGGACCTGATGGAATGGTACTGCTAAACGGAGCCGAGGTTTTCTTAAATTACACACTCTCAAATATAAAAAAGATTCAGTGCAATCAGACAAAGCCAAGTGCCGTTTGACAAACTCAGCAAGCAACTGATAGCCATTGAGGAAGCAGTTTTCACAAGAAAGTTTTATCAATCCGAAGTCCTCCATGGAATCGCTCTGCCACCTAAATGGGCGCCTTGAACAGATTGTGACTGGCAGAAATCAGTCAGCAGGGAATGTAATTCCAGCACAGCTTCTCCTTAGGCACAAAAAAAAAGAGAGACAACATGCCGATTTTGAATTCCACAGAGGTTCACGGAAGAAAACAGTTGCTTTGGTGAGGGATATAAATTCAGATGTAGTCCTTCTTGCCACCACACTTAATTTGAAAACACAGCTCGTGGAGAAATTCAGGATGAGGAGCACAGGAAAGGCACGTGAAAAAAAGTTTAAAGAAGATAGAAGTATCAGACAGAACATAACAAGAGCCAGAACGAATAAACAAAAGACTGGTATTGTTTGTCACCGTTTCTGGGCAGAGAGCACCAGCTGAGTGAAGAAGATGCCTCTCATAAGTTATTTACAGTTCAAAATCTTGATGGATGCAATACCACAGGAACAAACAGATGAAAAGCATTTGTCAAATAGCTGGAAATTGCTGAAGCTGAAGCACGTTATCTATAGTACACTAAAAGCGATTATAACAAAGAGAGACTAGCTTTTAAATACAAAGTAGCACAGAACTTAATGAGTCCATTCAATGAAACACATATGCATGTTTCTTAATATATATGGAAAGGATATCAGGATGTTCTTGGGTTAACAGTCTTTGAGCTGACCAAATGAAGTAATGTAAAAAGCATTGGATGAGAATAGTGGTTCTGATCTCAAATGTTCTTTAGCATTTCCAGCTCAGTAGGCATGGTTAAAGCATACTAATAAAATAGAGCCATTTTTGCAAGTCTCCATGGAAATATCTATTTAACTGATGGAGCTGTCACAACTGCCACATGAGGTGTATCAAAATGTCACAAATTCCACAGCACATACTTCATTATAGGGTGCCCAAGCCTCACTGCATTCAATCTGATATGAGTGTTCAACAGATTAATTGTTTTGAAGTGAAAAAAAATTACTGTTTGCAAAATGTAGATAAGCCAAACAAAAAGCAAAACAATCAAACCTTAACTGATAGGCAATGCTCACTTAATAATAGAAAGAATAATATGAACTGGGACATAGGAACAATGTGGAAATAATGTTATATATATATATATATATATATATATATATATATATTTCTGAGAATTTTCTCCTTAAAACTGCAGTGAAAAGTGAAAAAAAGACAGTTCTCAAAAAAGCAGTTTTAAACACTAATTTTATCATACTAAGATTTGGCACACATTAATTCAAATTTCAAATACTAGGATGGATAGTATGCAAATTGGGAAGCAGCTAAGATGATTGACAGGGCAATTTAAATGGTGACAGGATTCACATAAGCAACAGAGGGTCCATCCGAAATCTACTTCCTTTCTATGTAGTAAGTGAAAAACAGTATGTGACAGAAGTAGTACGTCCGAATTCACAGTACTCATAAAGCAAAAAGTACCCAGGCGACCTACTACTTCCAGCGAGATTCTAAAGTGTGCATATGATGGACACTTTAGTATCCCATGAGGCCATGTTAGAGGATTTGTGAGTGGCAGTTAAGCGACGCAACTGATGCTGGTATGTCACATATTTTAGCGGTCGTGAAGTAATTACTTCTAAGTAAGTACCTACTCAAGAGAGTATGCTATTTTGGACGCAATTATGACGTAGTAGTATGTCCCAAAGCTTCCCTACTCTTTAGCAACATACTCAAAAGGATGAACTTTTTCTTTAAAAAAAAAAACAGCACATTCTTTTAGGGCATAGCATAAGTAGGCGAATTGGGACGCAGCGTATTACATTCCTTAATGAAACTGAATCTTTAAACAAATCAGTCGAGTGGAAGATTTAAAGACTCATTCATTTGTTTTATTCATGAATGAATTCAACTTTTGCCAAAGAATTGATTGAATGACAATTGCCGCCATCTACTTGTGAAAATAATCAACACAAAGGGAGGATACTTTGAAAAACTAAAATATAAAGTCGTTTTTATTTGTTTAACATTTTCGGTCACTACGTAATCCCCAAACTTTTATTTGTGTTCTCTAAATGTTTGATAGCATTATTGTTATTATAAAATGTGAAATATGTCTATATTTGCTTAACTTACTATCAAATTTACAAAATTTAATACTTTTTCACATAGTTTCTGACATTTTGAGGGTAAAAAGGTTACAAATCTGTACAAAAGGTATTCTGACTCCCTGAAAATCAGAGTTAGTGATAGCCTCAGCTCTCTTTAGATTGCCACAACTGACAGAATTAGCAATAAAGGCAAGTTAGTCTATTTCTGGATCAGATAGACATTGGATGAAAGCCTTCCAATCATTTCTGTATATGGGCTGATCTCCAGATATCTGCTCTATTCCCACATCACGATGTAATTTGCTTTTTTACACTTCAAACAACGGTAGAATCCATACAGACGTCTGGCAGCCTGTCTGTTTCACGGTAATGGCTGTGTACACCTGACATTTAATAAGGTGAAATCTGACCGCAAACAACACAGATCTGCTGAATATCAAAGCACAGAAATTATTTCAACTACCTTATTTCTTATTTGAAAATATGCCTCCAAAAGATTTCACACGTTTGTTATTTGCACTCATTTTAATTGCCATGTTATTGGCCTCAAAATAACATTTATCTTTTGTTATAATAGATAAAAACACTTTTTTACATAACTAAGAAGTACTTGGCTTATTGGCCATGAATTGTGTCTTTTGTTAATTATTAAAGTTTGTTTCATAATAAACATTAATAAACTTTACATGGTATATAGTTAATCTATTGAGACATTTTATTTAATGACTTAATTTATTATATGTATATTATCATTTGCAGCTGGGTCCATATGGCTCAATAGATTTGTTGTTGTTGTTTCAGTTCTTAGCTCCCCTGCTGCCTTAAATAAATCTCAAACGCGTTCATTAAAATTAAATACAAGCAGTCTAAATTGCCCCCCCCCCCCCCCTTCAAACACCCTCAACTAGCAATTGATTTGTTTCAATCTATTTGTTGTCCTACTGAATATTTTATTATGAAAATTCTTGAGAATTCACATAAGAGCTCTCAAAATATATTGAGGTTTAGAGGAGTTAACATGCAAAGAGATCTTGAGAGAGTGTTTATCTCACTGTTTCACACAAACCCACCAGTGCTGTGTGATATTTATTTGCTTCTGTGCTTGAATGTTGAGTCATTGTCAGATTCACAGTATAGAGGGTGAATTCAGGTTGATTGGGACACTTTTTCGTAGTCATCTCAATGGCATAAAGTGTCCCAATCAACCTGAATTCTCTGACAGATTTTTTAGTTATAGCTTATTAGAATGTATCATGGTTTCCACAAAATATCAAGCAGCACAACTGCTTTCAACATTGATAATAAGAAGTAAGGTTTCTTGAACACCAAATCAGCATATTAGAATGATTTCTGAAGACACTAAAGACTGAAGTAATAATGCTGAAAATTCAGCTTTGCCTTCACAGGAATAAATTACATTTTTGAAATATATTATAATAGAAAAGTTATTTTAAATATGTAATATAAATAATACTATTTCACTATAAATGTATAGTATTTCTATTTAATCTAGAAATAGAAATAGAAATGCAGTCTGAGCATAAGAGACTTCTTTCAAAAACATTTAAAAATCATGCTAACTCAATATTTTAAAGGATAGAGTATACATTTTAAAACGTAATAATACTTGTGTATTATGTCTGCTAATTCTTGTCTGAGTCAATTTCTCACTTGTCACAAGAGTTTCATCAATGATTCTATTAAACAGTAAAGAGTACTGTATATATTACATGCTTAAGCCAAGAAACAGTCCAGCGGGTGCAACTCAAACCACACTGATCAATACCGCAGCATTTGAAAACATTTAATCGTGACGCTGTCACGATTCATGAGTTCGCTGTTTTCTTCATGTCTCGTGTCATTGTTGTTGTGTGTGTGTGAGTGGGCGTGGCCGCTCGTGCCACTGATCAGCGTGCCAGCTGATCTCGTTCCCTGCACCAGCTGCTGCCAATTCACTCACCTATAAAGACTCAACACACTCTCCTCTCTTTGTCAGATCGTTGGTTTGGTGTTCTCTGTGTCGTGCTTCGTGTTCCTGTCGCAGTCTGTTCCAGTTGAGTTCCTGTTCGGTGTCTTCGTGTCCTGTCTCGTCTGGATGTCCATCTGCACTGGATTCACCATCACCCGCACCGGTATCACCACCACCTGCACGCTGACCACTGAGTCCCTGCGCCACCATCTGCAGTGTTCCTCGTGATTGTCTTTGTGTCTTCTGACCATTAATAAAAGAGTCAACTTGCATTTGCTTCCGTCCAGTTCGTGTGACAGAACGATCTGACCTACAATGGAAGCAGCAGGGGAAACAGCCTCTTCCTTGGAAGACTTCATCAAGACCTGCATGGCGCGGATGGATTCCCAGGAGAGGAATACTAATGAATCGGGTCGAGCTATTCAAGCTCTTGTGGCGCAGGTGTCCGAGCTCACCCAGCGATTCCAACTGATGCAAGCTCCCACTGCGCCACCCACACCAGCCGTTCCTCTCGTACCACCAGAGAGCGCCTCCCAGTCAGAGCCCCGCTTACCTGTTCCTGAGTCCTACAACGGTGAGCCGAACTTTTGCAGAGCATTCCTAACTCGCTGTTCGATGCACTTCTCTTTGCAGCCCAGGACCTTTGCCAGTGAACGCAGTAAGGTCGCGTTCGTGCTCACTCTTCTGACTGGGAAGGCAGCGCTATGGGGAACGGCGGTGTGGGAGAACCAAGACTCGTGCTGTAACTCGTTCCAGACACTCGCCGCCGAGATGAGAAGAGTTTTTGACCGTGCGGTCGCGGGAAGAGAGGCGGCCCGGATTCTAGCAGACCTCAAGCAAGGTGAAGGATCTGTATCTGATTACTCTATCGAGTTCCGGACCTTGGCGGCAGAGTGTCAGTGGAACGAGGAGGCGCAGTGGGATATGTTCCTGCATGGGCTGGCTGACCGCGTCCAGAGAGAGATTTATGCCCTGGACTTACCTACTACCCTCAATGGGCTGATCGAGTTGGCACTCCGTGTGGACTCCCGACTCTCCAGAGTCGAATCTCGGAGGTTACCCGCACGGGTATCTGGAGCGGCGGAGACTTCGCGAGCCAGCGGCGGGGACGCGGTCAGCCCCGTCTACGATCACGAGCCCATGCAGGTCGGGCGAGCTCGGCTTTCCCGGGAGGAGAAGGAGAGGCGGAGGTCCCAGGGCCTTTGCCTTTACTGTGGTGCAGCAGGACATTTTGCTTTCAACTGCCCGGTAAAAGGCCAAGCCCGGCAGTAAACCTGAGGCTACTGTCGGGTGGGATCTCCGCCGAGAAGACCTCATCAACATCAACGCTCCTCCCGGTAAGACTCAGGTGGTCCGTTCACTCTCACGACTGTCTAGCACTACTGGACTCTGGGGCTGAAGGTAACTTCATGGACCACACTTTTGCACTCAGGATTCAGGTTCCCCTTCTACCCCTCAGTCACACCATCGCAGTGCACGCGATTAACGGACAAACACTCCCTACCATCTCTTATACCTCTGGACCCCTCACACTCAGCGTATCCGGCAACCATTCCGAAACCATCTCTTTTTATATCTTGGACTCCCCCCTGGCACCCATTGTTTTAGGTCATCCCTGGCTCCTCAAACACAATCCCAAAATAGACTGGCAGCAGAGATCAGTGTCTGAATGGAGCAATAAATGTCATGAGTCCTGTCTTGTGTCTGCTTGTCCGTCTGTTTCTGTTTGTACGTTTCAGGAGGAAGCAGCGGACTTGTCAAGCGTGCCCACGGAGTACCTAGACCTGAAGGAGGTGTTCAGTAAGTCTCGTGCTGCTTCTCTCCCTCCGCATCGTCCCTATGACTGTGCTATAGAGTTATTGCCAGGTACGTCTCCGCCTAAAGGCAAGTTATATTCACTTTCTGTCCCAGAGAGGGAGGCTATGGAGAAATATATTTCTGATTCTCTAGCAGCGGGGTTCATCCGTCCCTCCTCTTCTCCAGTGGGGGTAGGTGCAGTACTATCCCAACGCTCTCTCACAGACGACAAGATGCACCCATGCGCGTTTTTGTCCCATCGATTATCCCCTGCCGAACGTAACTATGATATTGGTAATAGAGAGTTGTTGGCAGTCAAATTGGCATTGGAGGAATGGCGCCACTGGTTAGAAGGGTCGGGGGTACCTTTTGTCGTCTGGACAGACCATAAGAATTTGGAATATATCAGAACTGCTAAAAGATTGAACTCTAGGCAGGCTCGGTGGGCACTTTTTTTCGGACGTTTTGACTTTTCTCTCTCGTACCGCCCGGGCTCCAAAAACATCAAGCCCGATTCTTTATCGCGCATTTTTGACCGTTCCGATCGCCCGTCTACTCCCGAGAGCATTTTTCCAGAGACTCTAATTATCTCTACTCTCACATGGGAGGTCGAATCGAAGGTCAAGACGGCCTTACAAGGGGTAACGCCTCCGGTCGGTTGCCCACCGAACCGTTTATTTGTGCCAGAGGAATTACGGTCCGACGTTGTTCAGTGGGGGCATTGTTCCAATGTGGCTTGTCATCCAGGAGTTAGCCGCACTACATCTTTAGTCAAGCAACGATTTTGGTGGCCTCGTATGGCTCGCGACGTTCACAGTTTTGTTTTGGCTTGCTCAGTTTGTGCCACTGGTAAGACTTCCAATCGACCCCCAGATGGGCTCCTTCAACCGCTGCCGGTTCCTTCGAGACCCTGGTCCCACATCGCTCTAGATTTCGTCACCGCCCTCCCACCCTCTCAGGGTAACACGGTAGTTTTAACCGTGGTGGACCGGTTCTCGAAGGCGGCCCACTTTATTCCCTTGCCCAAATTGCCCTCAGCCAAGGAAACAGCAGTAACAGTCGTTAACCACGTCTTTCGGTTACATGGCCTCCCGACAGACGTGGTTTCCGACAGAGGTCCCCAATTTGTGTCCAAATTTTGGCAAGAATTTTGTAGATTACTGGGTGCGACTGTTAGTTTGTCCTCAGGGTTTCATCCCCAGAGCAATGGCCAAACTGAGAGAGCCAACCAAGATTTGGAGAGAACGTTGCGATGTATGGTTTCCAAGAATCCTTCCTCATGGAGCCAACAACTGTCAATGGTGGAGTACGCCCACAATTCATTACCAGTATCATCCACGGGCCTATCTCCGTTTGAGTGTAGCATAGGGTACCAGCCACCAATTTTTCCTAGTCTGGAACCCGAGGTCGCGGTTCCCTCCGCTCACGCCTTTGTCCAGAGGTGTCATCGCACTTGGACTAGAGCCCGAGAGACTCTACTCCAAGTGGGAGCGCGCACCAAGGCCAAGGCTGATCGCCACCGGCGGAGGCCTCCCGTATACGTCGTCGGTTCCAAAGTGTGGCTTTCTACCAAGAACATTCCTCTCCGCTCCGTCTCGAATAAGCTTGCTCCCAAATTCATTGGTCCGTTTACTGTCACCAAAATCATTAGTCCGGTGGCAGTCCGCCTCAATCTTCCTCCAGTGTACAGGAGAATTCATCCCGTGTTTCATGTATCCAAAATTAAGCCCGTTTTTCGTTCTCGTATTAATCCGCCTGTCCCGGTTCCCCCACCGCCGCGACTCGTAGACGGGGAGACCACATATTCGGTTTATCGTATTCTGGACTCAAGGCGGAGGGGACGCGGGTTCCAGTACTTGGTGGACTGGGAGGGTTACGGTCCGGAGGAGAGAAGTTGGGTGCCTGCTAGAGACATTCTGGATCACTCCCTTATTGATGATTACAATCGACAGGTAAGGGAGTCTGGGGACGCCAGGAGGCGTCCCTAGGAGGGGGGGTACTGTCACGATTCATGAGTTCGCTGTTTTCTTCATGTCTCGTGTCATTGTTGTTGTGTGTGTGTGAGTGGGCGTGGCCGCTCGTGCCACTGATCAGCGTGCCAGCTGATCTCGTTCCCTGCACCAGCTGCTGCCAATTCACTCACCTATAAAGACTCAACACACTCTCCTCTCTTTGTCAGATCGTTGGTTTGGTGTTCTCTGTGTCGTGCTTCGTGTTCCTGTCGCAGTCTGTTCCAGTTGAGTTCCTGTTCGGTGTCTTCGTGTCCTGTCTCGTCTGGATGTCCATCTGCACTGGATTCACCATCACCCGCACCGGTATCACCACCACCTGCACGCTGACCACTGAGTCCCTGCGCCACCATCTGCAGTGTTCCTCGTGATTGTCTTTGTGTCTTCTGACCATTAATAAAAGAGTCAACTTGCATTTGCTTCCGTCCAGTTCGTGTGACAGACGCCTCAGCATGCATTCACTCCGCTCAACTTTGATTGGTCAATAAGTAATTAAAGATGCGATTCTGCCTAAAGTCTGTAATAGAATAAATTAGCTCCTTCACAAATTAAAGCATATGGAATCACATTTCCAGGCAGTTAAAAGCATCTAGCGCCAAACCCATCATTTCTTATTTTGTGCAACACAAAAGTGAGATCATGCTTTTCATCATGTTATCAGATTGGTTTTTCTATACTGTTTACATCCAGAGGGATTCTGCTGATCGGGATCAATTTATATAGCCAGCACCTCTGTCTACCCCCTCAATCTTGATTGTTATGCCACTCTTACCTCATCCAGACGCCTGACCTAGACAAAACTTGTCTGCAGATGATGTGGAGGACAATAAAAATGGCATTATAATTAGTCCTAAATTCCAATCAGGAAACATCATTGACTGTAAAAGAGTTGGGCAGTATGAGCTGTCATAGCCAATCAATTATTCTGCATGCAAACAGGCCACGTTCTGTCGCATCACACACACACACACACACACACACACACACACACACACACACACACACACGCACACGCACACACACACACACACACATTTTCACAACCTATCAAAATCCATTTGATTAATCCCTCCCCTCCAGCAAGCAACACATACATAATTCATCTGTGCAAATGACAAATGAAGCAGTCAATTCGTTCAAAGAGAAACATTGGAAATTCTATCCAAATTAATTTTCAATCTATCACAATCTGCCCAATGATATTCAATATGCAAAAACTTCCTCTAGATTATCCTTCACAATGGAACAGAGGCCTCAACAGCATGTTACAAATAAAGACAAAGAGACGACAAATTAGAGAAAAGTGGGCACTGGATTACTAACAAATCTGATTAAAATATAGGTCACAGGTAATCAAGCCATTCTACACAGAGAGGTTGCAGTGAAAAATCGCTTAATCATAATGAAGTTATTAACCCTGTAAAGCCTGCCAAAAAAAAGTTTGCAAGTGTTTTTGAGTATGATATAAGAGAATATGGAGCTCATGCTCAAGGACAGAGAAAAAACTCCTCAAACTGAGAAGAAAATATGTAATTTGGTGCAGTTGCTGATATTTATATGGACAAAAAACAAGATTAAATTCTGATAAGATAAATTAGTGAGAATTTATGATAGTATAGCAGACAACTTTAATTAAATGCATTTAAATATCAGTTGTCACTCTATATCTAATATGTCTTAGTGAGATTATATTTAAAATAATTTTATGATCAATGCTCAGTAGTTTTAATTGTAGGGGGCAAAACATATAATGCAACGATGACTTGAGATGTAAAAATAAAAGCTCAAGTAAATCTAAGTTGCTTCAGTCCAGTAAGTTTTCATCCTGAAATATTACTAATAATATAAAATGTATTCTTACATTTACATAAACTATAAATCAGACAACAGAAGGCATGCAATAGATTATGTACAACAGGTTTTTCAACTAAGTTTTGATCATGTTGATCATTTAGAGAGGCCTTTTGTATCAAATACGATAATATGGTTGATTTTTAGTGCGTACAAAAGGCTCTAAATTGCACAGATGGAGGGAAGTGTCAAAAATCAGGCGTAATGTAATTGCAAATGCTTGTGTAAAAAAACACTCCTCATTTCCTAAGAGGCTGTCAACATTGTTGATAAGTGGAATAAATGATGAAGAACAAGGCACACAAAAGCACTTCACCTGCAGTGTGCCCTAATTTACTGAAAAACTTCCAGTTGCAAAAGGTTCTAGGGTGGATCCTGACCGAGGGATTTTGTGGTCCCTGAGGTCAAAACACAGCACGACTTTCAAGAGAACAATTAGGATTAAAGTGGTAGCTCACCAAGAAATGAAAATTCTGTCATTAACTACTCAACCTCATGTCGTTCCAAACCCATAAGACTTTCGTTCATTGACAGCTGCGCAACTACCACTTTGCCGCTTCAAAAAGTTCATAAAGTCAAAGATCGTAAAACTAATCCATATGATTTGAGTGGTTTTGTTCAAATTGTATGAAGAGATTAATTTGTTTTAATGATAAACAGATTGAATTTAGGATTTTTTCACATAAATTGTTCAGATTTCATTACAAATATCTTCATTTGTGTTCCGAAGATGAACTAAAGTCTTACGGGTTTGGAACAAAATCAGGGTGATATGTTCAACAATATAAAGTTGAAATGCTCTTGAACAGGAGGCTCAGGGACCATGATGCCCAAACTACCTGACAGTGGAGAAAGAGGTCAGACAATGAGCAATTTATTTTGGATGCAACTTGAGAGTTGTGCTGATGTTTACTGAAGACCTTGGAACATTTTCCATCACATATCTCCTCCAGGTATACTGGAAATGTGCCTGACTTCCAACCACGATTATGAGCCCGTCAATATAGTCTTGCACAGGAGTGCTTGTCCATTATCGCCATGAATTGGACTGTAATGTTGTTCAAGGGCAGCCCTGGCAGTTAATGCTCACTATAGGCTCTGCAAAATGTGTGGAGAGCTTCCCAGCCTGGAAGGAAGCAAACTCTCAGTCAGGACTCATGTTGTCACTGTTTTAGACTCTTAACCTATAGTCATGTGTATGTTAATGTAGCCAGCTAATCCCCTCAGGCTTTTCCTGGCACTGCTTGTGTAGTAAAAACAGCCAGATGGAAGTTTCTGTGACACATTATTAATCTGAGGTTCCTCTTTAGCCCCAGACTCATAAAGGATCAACATTAGCAACCTCAAGCTTCTAAACTCATGTTGTCAGAGCAATGCAATTATCTAAATACTATAGTGCATTACGCAAATAAAACCAGGGAACTGGTGCTTTGATTGCCTTGAGTGATTTTTATCCTCTCAATAATCTCTGAAATTGCAGTTTCATTCCCCTGTTTGATAATGAAGGATTGAAAACAAAGATGTGCAGATAATAATATTGTTTTTCTATAATGCAAATTTCTTCCACAAAATATTAGTCACATTCAACTTGGCACAAAAACCCTCAACTCTAATCTTTCTTAGGGAAAGACATTTTCGCTAGAGTGTGATAAATGCATGCCAGCAAAATAAACTTGTATTTTTAGTTTCATTTTCACATTCTAAATAGTTTCCAACTCTATAAGTTAAAGATTATGTATATTGCATAGTTGTGTTTGGAGACCATTGTTTTATTTTTAATAACGCAACGAAACGTGCCAAATTGTGCAGACATAATTTTTGGCCAGGCTGTCAAACAAAGAAATTGTGAAAACATGCAAAAAGAACCAACAAATTATGAATAACCGGTTAAAATATGCTTTTTCCTGTGAGCTTTTTTTTAAATATATATATATATATTTTTTTTTTTGCATTGTAAAATAAAACCTTGGCTGTAGTTTACACCTTTTTTGACAAATAATTTTGTTAGATAAATACCTTAACCAAGTTTAGTGTTTTGTTCTTTCCTCCTTAACATATTCAGAAACATAAAATACTTTCCTCATATTTTGATGGTTTAATAATTGACCTTTTTGGGTAGTTTTTATTTTTATCAGAATAATTACAACTAGATTTTTTTTTCACCACAAATTGTGCAACCTATTTAACATTTTCAGCACCTGTGCCCCAGTATCTATTCATAAATTCATGCTCATCCATCATAAAGTCTTGATACTCCAGCTCTGAAAGCAAAAGTGACTTGGGGCTAACAATCTCTCTCCACAGTTGGCACGTATCCTCCCACAATTGAAGGCGATGGCCTTTCGCTGAATTACTTTGTCCTTAATCAATGACACTGCGAGTAATAAATATATTCTGAAAAATGAGGACGAGCCATGTTATCAATCAAACGTATCTGCGTTGTGTCTAATTGATTAGCCAAATACATCACTACGTCTTGCCAGCGTGAACATTCATCATTTAACAAGGATGAGCGAGAGAGTTATGAGAAGATGCACAGGGAAAATCAACTGTAAATCCACCAATCAAACTCAATCTAGTTGCCTAAACAAGCACTCAGCAGGTTACTTCTTCGGCACTTAGCAGATTTTGGATGTTTTTTTTTTACTTTAGCATTCACAGTTCTAGCCAGAGTGGTGTTTCTATTGTGTATGCAAACAGCTCCATTAGATGAGAAGGAAAGATTGTGATGTTCAGGAAATACTTTTTTTTTAAAAAGCCTTTGACAGGCATTGTGCTGCGGACAAGCATTCCCTCGACATACATCCCGGAGATGGAAGTAGGAAACAATTAAGTGAATCAGCACAGAGAGACTAGTTTCCCACAACAACAACAACAGTGAAACCAGGTAGTGGATACTTTTTATCCAACATCCTGAGGCATATAAAATGGTTTGTCCCAGACTACATACACAAGCAAATGCTTCCTTTGATAATTCTTTTCACTGTTTTCCAGGTCGGAAAGAACAATGCCAATTAAATGCAGTATCTGTTGTCAAAGATGGATAGAGAGCTAATGATTTTTGAATGTTGCAGAGAAGAGGGGTGCACTAAATTATTTATGCACCTCTTTCAATAAAGTGACATTCAGTTATTCAAATTACGACATTTAAAAATGCTTTGGTCCTTCTCGACATAGACTCTCCTCGACCCTGTATGCATGAACCTCAGTGTGACCCTGAAAGCAGTGCCAAAACATCTCCAGCATTAATCATATGAATACAGATAAGGGAAGCACTTAAATGAATTACTTTTAGCCAGGTGAAATGTGTGATCTTTTGCACCCCTAGTGGCACCAAACTAAACTGCAGTCTGTTTGGTACACACTTTACTTTTGAACACACATCGCCACTGCAGCAGCCAATTTTGTCTTAAAATTATATTATTACTTTTTAGAGATCTTTGAATGATAAACATATTGTTAATATCGGGGGGGGGGGGGGGGGGGGGGGGTCTATGCCAGTACTATTAAAAAAATCTTTTGGTTTTTGAATGCTCACCAAGGCTGCATTTATTTGATCAAAAATACAGTAAAAACAGTAATATTGTGAACTATCGATACAATTTAAAATAGCTGTTTTCTACTTCAACATATTTTAAAATGTTATTTATTCCTGTAAATAAATGGCAAAGCTAAATTTTCAGCAGCCTTTACTCCAGTCTTAAGAGTCACATGATCTGTCAGAAATCATTATGATTATGTTGATTTCTTCTTATTATTAATTTTGAAAATGGTTGTTGCTTAATACTTTTATGGAAAACCTTTTTCTAAGGATTCGTTGATGAATAGAAAGTTCAAAAGAACAGCTTCTATTTTGTAGTAATAGAGACATTTATCATTTCAGTCAATTTTGATTAAATTAATGCATCCTTGCAAAATAAAAGTATTAATTTCTTTAAAAAGGAATCTTACTGACCATAAAACAGTAGTGCACATGCTTCCATTGAGGAAAGAGCACAACAGTAGTTTGATTCATAAGAGATGAAGAGTTTGTGACTCAAATGATGGAAGAAATCACAAGAAAAACTGCAGTCAAGTCACGTGTTTTCTTCTGGGCGTTAACCAGAGGTTTGAGTTGACATCTTTCTATGATTGTAAATTATGTTTTTAGGGTGCATGTGGACAGTGTCTGTCCAGACAGAGCCATTATTGGTTTCAGTGGCGTAGGTGGTGGTGTTGTCCTTACTTATTAAAGCCTATGTGACATAGATGCAATCAGGAGTTAAGTGTCATGCCACAGAGGTCTGCCTACGGCTAAAGCTCTTTGATTAATGTGTTGAAATTTCTTCATGTTGTTCCCATTGAAAATAATAAGGAATGAGTCATCACAAGCTCAACCACTGATGTTCCCTCTGAGTCTCATCTTCACATGAATAACAATCATTTTTCAGCTCCTTTAGGAACAAGAAGGCTGCAGAGGCATCAGAAATTTATATAATTAATAGCTTAGTGTTAATTGATTTACAGTTTTTGTTCGAATTTCTGTTGTAAAATGCTTATTATGATCCTGTGGTAATATATGTTAATAAATGATTATGATAATGATAGATACATCTAACATTTAACATTTAATGAAATTGGCCACTCAGGATGTTGAACTGGAATCTGAATTGAATGAGGAAGGTACTGAATTCAGATACAATAAACAGGGAAATTAAGCAGGAATTGAATTAATCCTACACAGATTTTGTGATTTTTGCATCATTCATTTTGAATTATAATGCTGATTTATTCCCTGACATGTACAGTAGAATACTTATAATGCTGAATAGTGTTTCCCCAATTGATTAGATATATTCTCTAAAGTTTAATACTGTCAAAACAATTAAATATATTATGTAATAAAAAATTATGTAATAAAGATGTAATAAAAGATGTAATAATGTAATAAAAATTATGTAATAAAGTATATTGCATTATCAGCAGATAGGTATATCATCTAATTTAATACATTTTATAACATTTAACAATGTATCTGATACATGTAAAAAACATTTAAATACAATTTCAACAGTTAATTAAAACCTACAGTGGAGTTAGAGTTAGTCAGTTAGTTAATTCCATTAACATCCATAAATTTTAATTCAAATTACAATTCTGAATCCTATTTGCTACCTCAAATCAAATTTGATTCAAATTCAGAAACTGCAATGGAATTTAAAAAACATTCTCAGTTCAATTCTAAATGGCACACAACCATGGTTGGAAATGAATGGGTGCTTGGGGAAAAATGCCACCAAAATGAACAAAAATGTTCCCCAAATTCAAGATTAGGGGGCAGAAAATGCTCCAGCACAATTAATCTAGTTCTTTTACGGCTGTTACGATTAAAGTGAAATGAGAAATCAATTAAAAGTATTGATTGCTATATTAAAATTGCAGTAGATTTGCTAATGTTGCATCATAATTCTTTTTATGCAAGGTTTACAGCTTTGAGCATTACAGCCAATCATACACGTTTCTGTTGAGCGTATGAATGCAATTTCCAATCAGAGGCATTTTGATTCATCTGAGTTGTTTAGTACGCAATTATTCTAAATCTGTATTCGCAAATTCTCTCATCATTACAAACAACAAAGTTCAGAAAAGATGAAAGAGATCTAAAGTTATGCACTTTCGCAAAAATTCCTATAATCACTGAAACGGTCTACTCGCATTAGACTGAAATCTTGGATCGCTTCAGTGTTCTTTGATTGCTCTCTTTATATAATTTCTTCCTAGTTTGAATAACCATTTAGTTTTTCATGCTACTGAAATTAAAGGGATAGTTCACCCAAAAATGAAAATTCTGTCAGTATTTACTCACCCTCATGTTGTTCCAACCCCGTAAGACCTTCGTTCATCTTCGGAACACGAATTAAGATGTTTTTGATTAAATCTGAGAGCTGGATCACTCCTCCATAAGCTTCTAAGGGATTGAAACTTGCCAGCCCCGAAAAGTTATTAAAGACATCATTAAAATAGTCCAAGTGACTACAGTGGTCAATCTTAAGTTTATCAAGCAACGAGAATACTTTTTGTACGCAAAAAAAAAAAAAAATAACGACTTTCAACTATTCATTTCCTTCTCTTTGGGCCTCTAGTCAGTTAACGTAGTGTGATAGCGTATTGGCCGACGCTGGTCATGTGGGTGATGCGTGTGACGTACAACAACAGAAGCTTACGCTATTACACTAGTAAACTGACTCGAGGCCCACAGAGAAGGAAACGAATAGTTGAAATAAAGTCGTTATTTATTTATTTTTTGCGCACAAAAAGTATTCTCGTCGTTTGATAAACTCAAGTTTGAGTCACTGTAGTCACTTGGACTATTTTAACGATATCTTTAATAACTTTTAGGGGCTGGCAAGCTTCAATCCCTTAAGAAGGAGGAGTGATTCAGCTCTCAGATTTAATCAAAAATATCATAATTCGTGTTCCGAAGATGAACGAAGGTCTTACGGGGTGAGTAAATACTGACAGAATTTTCATTTTTAGGTGAACTATCCCTTTAACAATATGAAACTTTGATTTTCTAATCCGTAAAGACCAATAAACTTCAAAAATGGTTCTTAGTTTGTTTTGTGCTTTTCCCCACAAAAAAAAAACATTATTACAATATCAAGAGCAATTGTCACGATGAGGTGGAAGCAAGGAGGAAGCAGGATCCAATTGCAGCACACTTTATTTAATAAACTCAAACTACATAAAGACACTGGCTAGGGCACAAGACTAAGGAACAGAACCACCAACATCAAGGTACAACAACAACATTATTAAGAACTCACAAAGACTGGACTGAAACACAGGGCTTAAATACAAGGCCAAACAAGCTAAACAAGATAACAAGGGGGCGTGGTATACATGAACACAAACGAGGAGCGGGAAAACTGAACAGGACTGAACCAAAAGCACAAAGACCGGGGGAACACAGACAGACATTACAACATAGCCCCCCCTCTATGGGCGGCTCCCGACGCCCATCAAAACTAGAGACATAGTTCGGGAGGGTGGTGGAGCGGAGGCGGTCCCGGGGGAGGGATGGCGGGCCAGGTCCGTGCAGGGAACGGGACCGGGGTCTTGCGATGGCGGACCTGGGCCATGGAACATGGGCGGAGCTGGACGAACAGACTGCCAGGGCGGAGCAGGCTGTGGGCGTGTCCACGACGGAGCAGGCTGAGGGCGAGGCCACGGCGGAGCAGGCTGAGGGCGTGACCAGGGCGGAGCAGGCTGTGGACCCTCGGGCATCCAGGGCGAAGCTGTCGGACCCTCGGGCGTCCAGGGCGGAGCTGTCGGACCCTCGGGCGTCCAGGGCGGAGCTGTCGGACCCTCGGGCGTCCAGGGCGGAGCTGTCGGACCCTCGGGCGTCCTGGGCGGAGCAGACCCTTCGGGCGTCCAGGGCGGAGCTGTCGGACCCTCGGGCGTCCAGGGCGGTGAAGACCCCTCGGGCGGCCACGGCGGTGAAGACCCCTCGGGCGGCCACGGCGGTGAAGACCCTTCGGGCGGCCACGGCGGTGAAGACCCCTCGGGCGGCCACGGCGGTGAAGACCCTTCGGGCGGCCACGGCGGTGAAGACCCTTCGGGCGGCCACGGCGGTGAAGACCCTTCGGGCGGCCACGGCGGTGAAGACCCTTCGGGCGGCCACGGCGGTGAAGACCCTTCGGGCGGCCACGGCGGTGAAGACCTTTCGGGCGGCCACGGCGGTGAAGACCTTTCGGGCGGCCACGGCGGTGAAGACCCTTCGGGCGGCCACGGCGGTGAAGACCCTTCGGGCGGCCACGGCGGTGAAGACCCTTCGGGCGGCCATGCTGGAGAGGACCCTTCGGGTGGCCATGGTGGTGGCCTACTGCCCCCCCCCAAAAAATTCTTGGGGGTAGCTACGGGGTCGTAGCCTGGAGAAGGCACCGGCTCAGGAGAAAGAGGCAGAACCAGCGGTGAAGAGGGCTTTAGGCTGGGCAGGACCAGCGGTGAAGGAAACTCTGGGCTGAACAGGACTGGCGCAGGATCAGCGGGCTCTGGTGCAGGATCAGCGGGCTCTGGCGCAGGATCTGCGGGCTCTGGCGCAGGATCAGCGGGCTCTGGCGCAGGATCAGCGGGCTCTGGCGCAGGATCAGCGGGCTCTGGCGCAGGATCAGCGGGCTCTGGCGCAGGATCAGCGGACACCGGCTCAAGTGTGTGCGTAGCCCACACACACCACATGGCTGTGGCCATAATGGCCAGTGTTGCGGTCACTGAGGGCTCAGGCGGCGCATGCGTGGCGTGATCAGTCTCTGACTGGGAAGACGTGACGAGAACGGTCTCTGGCTGGACGGTCTCTGGCTGGACGGTCTCTGGCTGGACGGTCTCTGGCTGGACGGTCTCTGGCTGGACGGTCTCTGGCTGGACGGTCTCTGGCTGGACGGTCTCTGGCTGGACGGTCTCTGGCTGGACGGTCTCTGGCTGGACGGTCTCTGGCTGGACGGTCTCTGGCTGGACGGTCTCTGGCTGGACGGTCTCTGGCTGGACGGTCTCTGGCTGGACGGTCTCTGGCTGGACGGTCTCTGGCTGGACGGTCTCTGGCTGGACGGTCTCTGGCTGGACGGTCTCTGGCTGGACGGTCTCTGGCTGGACGGTCTCTGGCTGGACGGTCTCTGGCTGGACGGTCTCTGGCTGGACGGTCTCTGGCTGGACGGTCTCTGGCTGGACGGTCTCTGGCTGGACGGTCTCTGGCTGGACGGGCTCTGGCTGGACGGGCTCTGGCTGGACGGGCTCTGGCTGGACGGGCTCTGGCTGGACGGGCTCTGGCTGGACGGGCTCTGGCTGGACGGGCTCTGGCTGGACGGGCTCTGGCTGGACAGGCGGGACGTGGATAGGCTCCAGGGATACTGTGAACTGGCAGGGTGCTTCATCAGCCAAGCCCACCGTAGATGCCGAACCCCCCAAGTAAAGGGCCAGGTCAATATATCCCTCTAGGGTCCAACCGGTATAATCATCCGGCATCAGTTGCGCGATATCCGCATCCAGCCCGCTCCAGAACAGGTCCATGAGCTCAATGTCATTCAGCGATCCCAGATGGCAGCAGTTCAAAAAGTCCCTCACATACTTCTCGATCCGCTGGCCATCCTGAAACATAGAGGCTAGAAATCTTCTTAGTACCTGGTTGCTAACAACTGCTGGATCCATTGGCGGTGAGTTCTTCTGTCACGATGAGGTGGAAGCAAGGAGGAAGCAGGATCCAATTGCAGCACACTTTATTTAATAAACTCAAACTACATAAAGACACTGGCTAGGGCACAAGACTAAGGAACAGAACCACCAACATCAAGGTACAACAACAACATTATTAAGAACTCACAAAGACTGGACTGAAACACAGGGCTTAAATACAAGGCCAAACAAGCTAAACAAGATAACAAGGGGGCGTGGTATACATGAACACAAACGAGGAGCGGGAAAACTGAACAGGACTGAACCAAAAGCACAAAGACCGGGGGAACACAGACAGACATTACAACAGCAATAAGCAACAATAATTATTTTTGTTATGATATTGCAGCTTTACCCTCTAATGAGTTCCTATTTTTTAATTTATAGGCTACTTACATTATTCGATTTTTGTGTAAATACATGTACATGAGCAGCATTAAACACTCTTTTCCACCTTGCAGTATAAAGATGATTTTCATTGTAACAGTGTATAGCACTGTGATTGATTGAAACTGGTTAAATTGAAATATTTGACACAAAAAAAACAACAGCAACACAGATACATTTAATAAGGTAATAATTAAAAAATTGTCCCGAGAAAGGTAAAAAATGCCCCTGGAAAATCAATTTTCCAGGGGGCAAATACTGTCACCCTAACTGATATAATGAGATGCTTTTTACCTGGGCATCCATAAGCAGGTGTCTCATTAGAGCCATGGATTGGCTCAAAGTATCTCTCTCGGTGGGCAGAAAGGTGTCCTCTTCGTGGCTCATGGCGTTGGGTCTCTTCACCATGAAGTGAGCGATCTGGTCGTTCAGGCTGTTCAGAGATTGCACAGCTGGAGAGAACAAATGAAAGATGGATCAGAATCATTCCTGAGCGCACACTTGTACCATATCCCCTATATGGGTTTCATATTTTATTATGGTCTAGTTTACATTATATAGCAACAACCGCCCATACATAAAGCACTGTTATAACTTCACTGATGGAATAATTGCCTTGTCATTTATATCAGATTACATGAGGCCATGAGACTCTCTGAGATGGTATTGCTTTTCTCAAATTGCTCTGGGCAAAAAGAACATAAAAATAAAGCCAGCATTGGCACTCCATTTGGACCAAGCGTCAACCAAAGCAATCAAAAGCCTTTTTCACACGTGTATAGGGCTTTCAGTGTTTCTGCAGGTCTTACAGAAAAACACATTAAGCATTTACCCAGTAATAGACAAACATTGTAAAATAACTGTCATTGCATGTCATTAAGAATGCTTGCATACATGATGATCATGAAATCTAATTTACATTTACACTACCATGTAAAGGTTTGGGGTCAGTAAAATATTTTTATATATTATGGTTTCCACAAAAATATTAAGCAGCACAACTGTTTTCAACATTTGATAAAAACCATAAATGTTTCTTGAGCACCAAATCAGCATATTAGAATGATTTCTGAAGGATCATGTGACACTGAAGACTGCAGTGATGATGCTGAAAATTCAGCTTTGCCATCACAGGAATAAATTATTTTTATAACAGTTCTTTTATATTTTAGAAACATTTCCCAATATTACTGTTTTTACTGTATTATAGATCAAATAAATGCAGTTTTGGTCAGCATGAGAGACTTCTTTCAAAAACATAAATAATCTTACTGACCCTAAACCTTTTAATGGTAACTTATATACTATATAAATGGTAATTCATCTACAAAGAACATAGCCCAAACCCAAAGAATAAATTATAGACTGCTTAAATCGTCCAGATTCAGTCAGATTTAGTTACTTATAGTCAGTATGAAATCTGTTAAAAGAAAATGTTATATACTAAAGGACCATTTTGATAAATACATTTATAGTGTATACAGTCATTGTTTTTTCTGCTTGTGCACGCTGCAAAAAAAAAATTATGTATGCATCACTTTGACATTAATTTGATCTGTATGAATAAAAAAAAAGTTGAAACTTCTTACTCGGAGGCAAATTCCAATATTTCATCACAGTCAATAGCCTGGGTTTGCCATCATTGGCAAAGGTGTGCCCATGTGCATGACCTCAGCTGGTATGTGTTTGGATTGCAACCCTTCAGATGATTCGGCTCATTGGTATGCAGTCTGCCTTTCTCTAATCCTTCTCCCATGGGATCGGCAGCTCCCCGCGCAAGCTTCCATTTACCATTAATCCCTCTCACTTAGCGAAGGCTGCCAGAAATATTGTAAGTCCATTACCACTGTAGAATTCTCACATCCATGCCCATTTTAATGCATTTATTCATAGTTCCCGGCAATCAAGCCTGACCCTTGTTTGCCTCTATCAATCAGTGCATCAGCGTATCCAACAAATTACAAGAGGCACATCAGAATTCTTCCACACAACATCACAGTGAAGACTATTCAGTATGGCATTGACCTCAGCATATGGCCAATAATTAGTTTTAGTTCGACTTTAGTTCGAGTTGATGCCAAACAAGTCAGTGCTCAGGGTCATACAGAAGGATATAATCTACCTTGGGTTCAACATTAAGGTATGAGAGAGTTTCAGGACAGGTGTCAGAACTGTCACTTGCATTACTGGGCCAGCGCTATATCTTATATTTGATCATGTACATATATTTCATGTACACCAGCCAGCCATATCACCCTGTAGCCCAAGATTGGTTGCCCACTGAAGCTAAGCAGGGCTGAGCCTGGTTAGTACCTGGATGGGAGACCTCCTGAGAAAACCAGGTTGCTGCTGGAAGAGGTGTTAGTGAGGCCAGCAGGGGGTGCTCACCCTGTGGTCTGTGTGGGTCCTAACGCCCCAGTATAGTGACGGGGACACTATACTGTGAAAAAGCACCGTCCTCGGATGAGACGTTAAACCGAGGTCCTGACTCTCTGTGGTCATTAAAAATCCCAGGATGTCCTTCGAAAAAGAGTAGGGGTGTAACCCTGGCATCCTGTCCAAATTTGCCCCTTGGCCTCTGTCCATCATGGTCTTCTAATCATCCCCATATCATGATTGGCTTCAGCACTGTCTCCTCTCCACCAATAAGCTGGCGCACTATGGCTGCCGTCGCATCATCCAGGATGCTACACATTGGTGGTGGTTGAGGAGATGCCCCCTTCCATATGTGGAAGCGCTTTGAGTACCCAGTAAAAAAGCGCTATATAAATGTAATGAATCATTATTATTATTATATATTTATATACCTTGAAAACCAGCAACACTAAGGGTGCTTTCACACTGTGCTCGTTTGCTGCGGCCCGAAAAAATAAATTTTAAAATAAAAAACATTTGGGAAAAAATTTAAATATGCAAAAGTTAATTATTGTTAAATTTGTGTAACGTACATCCTTGGTACTTGACAGCCCCAGATCCCATTCACTTTCACTGAGAAAAGAACATTCTGTTCTGCTTTTGTCTTCCACAGAGGAAAGAAAGCCATACATGCTTTGGAATGACATGGCACAAAAATGAGTATGCAATGACAGATTTTAAGTGAACTGTTTTCTTAAGAGTCCGGCTAGTGCGCTTGCCCTGCAGTTGTTATTCAACTAGGTAGCCTGTTAGTGCTCAATGCATCATGTGGAAAACATGATGTTTAAATAGTCTTCACTATGTTTAAAATCTCAAGAAAATAGTAAATATTACTAAATATACTCCATCTGTTCTGTCCACAAAAAAAAAACATTTCCATCATTCACATGCATCGATTCTGAAGCAATATGAAGCACTTGAGGGAGGATGGATGGATGGATGGATGGATGGATGGATGGATGGATGGATGGATGGATGGATGGATGGATGGATGGATGGATGGATGGATGGATGGATGGATGGATGGATGGATGGATGGATGGTTGGATGGATGGTTGGATGGATGGTTGGTTGGTTGGTTGGTTGGCTGGTTGGTTGGCTGGTTGGTTGGATG
Organism: Siphateles boraxobius; assembly: GCF_051911475.1. Classification (NCBI taxonomy): domain Eukaryota; kingdom Metazoa; phylum Chordata; class Actinopteri; order Cypriniformes; family Leuciscidae; genus Siphateles; species Siphateles boraxobius. Next base: position 25,056,789 of record NW_027509141.1, read on the forward strand.
GATGGTTGGTTGGTTGGTTGGTTGGTTGGTTGGTTGGTTGGTTGGTTAGTTGGTTAGCTAGTCAGTCCAGTGTTGGAACCACAAACATTTGGCTTACCGGGTCAGTTATTTATCCACTATGGTGCTGCCACTCTATTAACAAGTGATAGAATATGGAGTCATTCATTGGATGAATAAAACAAGGACCAGTTTGATCTCATAATGCACACAGTTAATGAAAACTTAATTAAATTTGGGAGGATGTAACTCAGCAGATCCAAAGGCCCTTAACATCAAAAACAGAAGCACAAGGGCATGAAAGAGTATTTACTATCTTCCTTTCGCACTGAGGTATGGATTTAAAATATGGTGCAGTCAGCTACAGCATTGCAGGGGTCATTTGAGATTTGAGAAAGATACCTTCACATAGAGACAGCAAATACTACTGTATCCTCTTAGAGAGAGTTTTCCGAGCAGTATATCTTCCATTTTCCATGGGTGTATTGTTTTTTGTGCGATCGGAGATGCTTAAATCGCATTTCAGGAAATACCACAATATCTCTTCTATTGCTGACTATGGCATTACACAATGCTGGAACGGAATCACATTGTTTCCTTATTATCCTTAACCACTCTAGAGATAAAAGTCAGGAATCTTGTTTTTAAAACACTGAATCCATTCACCAAAAATGGGAGAAGTTGCTTAGAAATGGTACTAGTGAATTGGAACTTTTGCTGAAGTTTGTGTATTGCGTAATAATGTCAAATACTTTTTCACCTTTGTGTGGCTCAGAAAAACTTGTTTTTTTCCAGGACTGAATTGACAAACATTTGTATATACAGAAATATACAACAGAAATATTTCTATAACATACTGTTTTCGTATCCTTCCACTATCTTTCTATTTATATCAATGCAAGTTAGAATTTCTCATCTTACAACTCAAAATGTTACAGCACTGTACTTGTTTTCCTGTTAAAATATCTGCAAATGCAAAATTTACTATTTTACAAATTATGAATATTATTTATTAATTTTATGCACCTTTTACCCAAAACGAATACGATTACTGCGACTGGCAAAAATGGCCTCACGAGATTTCTGTATTAATTTTACGATGGGCATAAACCCTTGGTAGATGATTAGAAGCTCAAGTGTCTCCAGACTCCAATAAAAATGTACAAAAAAACAACTGGTAGAAAATACAAAGAGCTGAGAGAGAACATAAAATACAGGAAGATGTGTTACATACAGCTAAATATATTCTAACTAGTAAAATAGTAAATATGTTTTCCAATTACAAAAAGTAACTTGGAATCAGAGGTCAAGTTAGACTTCCGCATTATCCGTCACTTTGATGGTCAGGGTTGTAAAATTTGTAATTTTCATATTTTAATGCTTATAAGCCATTTAATAGGCTGTGTTTTTGTTCACTTTTCATTTTTATTCATTTTAACTTATAGGACAAGCATATAGGCTAGATTATGCATGTATTTAATGAAGAGAATTGGAACAGCGAGACCATATGCACTTCAGGTTTCATCATGAATGCTTGTTCAATAAATCGCAATAGGCTTTGTGCTTTGTTACTTTTGATAAGAAACAAAGTCTCAGCTTTCAAATTCTGTCCATTTTATCACAAAATTCTAACAATAAATACCGTTTTGGCACTCTTTAATGTGGTGCGAGAGATCACTGTAGCGCCTCAGTTCAAGCGAAGTAAAACGCGAGTGAACGCTATCATCCCTTCCTCTTCATACATCACAGAAAGAAATAAACATGAATGAACATCAGAAAATATGTTAAAGGACACGGTCCAATTTACCGAAATCCATATCGTGTCAATCGCTCAATCAGTGTTTGAAACGCAAAAAGCCATTCTTTGACCATTAACTTGATAATTAGCAGGAGTGCACTCGCCACCAAGTGGACAGGAGTGAGAGTTACAATTACAAGTTACATAGTTCAGTGTTATCTGTCAAAATGACGGACGCCTTTCAGATTTTCCCGTCACTGCTAAAAAAAATTCCGTCAATGGCTGAACATTTTCGGTTTGCGCGACCTTGCTTGGAATGCATAATCAAACTACTACTACTACTACTATATAAATTAATAATATTGTTGCAGTGCACTTTTTGTTTTAGGCCAATTGGTTTTCACAATGTTATGAACCTTTTTCTTCCCAATTTTTTAAACAATACTGTATTAGAAAGATAATAACATAATTTAAATGAAGATAATAATGAATATAATGAAGAGAGGACCATATCACTTATTTATCATTAGACTACATAATTTAGTATGGCAAAAAATCAGTATGCCAAAACCCCATAACCTAAAATGCAGTAACAACTAATGACAAAAACACTAATTTGGAGCCAATCAGCCTTATTCACAAATGATACAGCTCAAATGATAAGTAGCATATTCATGGAACTAGAGATAAATATTTCCCCAAACACAAGTAATAACTGAGTTTTAAGGCCCTTACAGAGAGAGATTGTGTGGAAGAAGGTCAAAGCATGTGTGGGCTTCTCCATTGACCAATAAGGTCAGTGTCAGAAAACATTGTGATTGTGAGACAGGCCTGCCTACCATAAAATGCAGTTGCAGAGCACTGAGTGCGTATGTCGAGCAGATTTATGACCAGACTTCTTCTCTGCGAGCACTGCAGCACATCTTGGAAATAAAGCCAAAGCTAAATAAAATGTTTATTGTGCCAACTGACGAATGAAGTCTAATTTCACATTCAGCTGTTTACGAGGTGCGCATCTGAAGCGGATACCTTTAGATGTGACAGAGGATAATGAAACCACGACATTGAAAGTGACACGACATTGCATACTGAAACGCAGTGCAATACACTGTTTCAATTTTCCAGCAGTGCTGTCTGTCATGGAGTTTGTGGTTCAATAGAGACAACCAAGAGACTTTTCCCAAGAGCAAATCAATAAAGACTGTCTCAATACCAGTGTAATGACAGAGAGCTATCTGCCTTCACAGCAACGGCTAAAGAATAGAGAGTTTATGTTTCGCATTGATCATTTATAGATGCTTTGCAATCAGACCTGTGTCAGATTACGACAGGTCCACTGAAGAATGGAGATTTCTTTATTATGTCAACTGTCCCAAACAGCAATTGGATTAATTGGCAGGTCAATGAAGAATTCTTAAGGTGTCCTGCCTATCAATTTTTTTTTCCCTTGAGAAAAAGACAGTGGTAATCTCAAAATAATGTGTCTGAGTTTCAGAAGAGATCTCAACAATGTCTCTAGCTAAACCCATATTTGTCAAGATACCAATCTGTGCAATCTGAGATTAACTCAATATAAACTTTATAAAATAATAATAATTTTTTTCCAAAACAAACTAATCTGGGCTCAGCGATCCACACTAATTTTATAGCTTTATGCTTCTATTTTAATTTTTCCAAATGAATTTTAAGATAAACACCAAGACAATGCTTATTCTTAAATTAATTAATGACTTAGCCACTCAGCGTTCCTAAATGAATCTGTGTTTTTGGACGAATCGTTTTTTACAATATCTTTCTATGGAATAGTAATAGCAATATGTTAGTACGAGGTTCCGAATTCAGTAAATCAGCATTTGGAACGTATCATTTGAGTAATTGATTCAAAGACAATTTCATAAAGAGAAGCACTTGTTATGATCAGTGAATGATTCAATGACTCGTTCATGAAGGCAGCCACTTGTTATTATCAGTGTTTTTATACATCTTCTGAAAGCTACGTAAATAAGCTTTCCATTGATTATGGTTTGTTAGGATAGGACAACATTTGGCCGACATACAACTATATGAAAATCTGTTTCACATAGTTTGAAACAGATTTGTGGCTGGTTTTGTGATCCAGGGTCACATATATATATTTATTTATTTATGAGCCATTTTGGTAAAAAAGAACAAAAAAAACACACGATGTTATAGGGTTTCAAGATCCTTTAAGTCTCCTGAGCTATGACGGAGCAAGGTCTGATGTGAAGCCTTCAATGCAGAATGTTCAATTCACCTGCTCCGGTAACATTCAATAAAGGGAGTTCCTGGTAACAGTAACACACTGGCTCTTTCAAAAGTCGCTGAAATCTTGAAGCAATCGCAATATTTGTTCATTGCTGTTGAAGTTCCGTTAAACATTTATTTTTGGTGACTCTTTGTGTATAAGACAGTTCTGATGAAGCTTTACAATCTGATCTGGGAAATGAATGAAATAAAGTTCAGACTGTTCAAAGTGACAATTTCATAATTACATCAGAGAACCGTTTGTCGTCACACACAACAGATTGCAGATTCCCTGGTGGACACATGAAAGAGAAAGACATCGCTGAACCAAGCCTGTGGCCATCTAATCTCTAATCTTTTTCTCAGATGATGACAACTGATGGTTGGTGTCCTCTCTCTCTCTTTGCCTGACAGGAAATGAGAAGAGCCCTGCTGAATCCAACACAGGGCCGCCCACTCATTCACCCTGCCAGCGTGGCCCCTGGAACACATTACCATGCAAATGACTACACGCACTCCTCTCTCAGAGAGCGAAATGACACATTAAATGTTCTGACAGAAGATAAAATACAAAAACTTTCTGAGAACGAGTGGAAAATGATTTCAAGAGTCATAAGCCAAGCTAGGGCTTTATGGATCGAGAGAGATCAGTTCTTTATGAGCCAAAGACAAGATGATAGGATGAGTCACACAGATCTGTAATCTCTTATGCATTTCGACCAGGCTTGAACACAAATGTATGATACTCGCCAGATTCACACAAAAGAGTTTTTTTTGGATGGAGGTGAATTTGATAAACTGGGATTAATGAGATTAATTGTTGTATTATGTTGTAATTGTAATACATTTTGGCTGTTCCTCATATTTATGATCATGTTGAAATAGTCAAAATTTCATTTAAAATCTTTTTTGATGTCATAACAATGTTACATTTAGCATGAGCAAGAGTGATGTTGTAGGCCTACTGAGCATCACTGAAGCTGGATTGCAAGTGTTCTGTAGTTTAACAAACAAGGAGTCTTTATTTAAGTGATATCAGCAGCCTCGTTCGGCAGGTAAATGCAGACGTTATATTCATACCAAAAGGCCTAAACAACTGCGAGTTTTATTTTGCAAAAATAAACAGTTCAATAATCAAGAAGTTAATACTGAGTAACTTACATTTTAATATTGCTGGTTACTTTGTGTATTTTTGCCCCGCCAAAAAAAATTTACCAAACAAACCCACATTTGGATTCACCTGTCGCGAGTCTCCGGATAACACACAGCAGAGGTGTTTGCATTCCTATAAATCAGGTTTTTGAATGAATCAGTTCATCAGACTCACTCATAAAGACAGTCACTTGTGGCCACCTACTGGCATGTAACCAACCGGACGAATCACCAAGCAATCTGTGGGATAAAATTAAAATAATTATTAATGAAGGTCTGTAACGTGAATACATAGTGGAGCGAAACAAAAAATGAAAAGCCCCAGTGCTGTTAGACTGTACGGGGTAGATCACAGAATACGTTTTTGCGTTGGACGCAAATGGGCAGAACGTTTGGTTTTTTTTGTTTAATGTTACTGATTTTAACTGGAGTGCCACAATTTTAGAAAGCCATATCATACGCAAAACGTTGCAAAGACGTCTAATGAATGGAAAAGAAGAGCAGTGGAATGCAAAAACGCCTTCGTAAAACGTAGCTCGGCCAATCAAATTCGAGGACAAGAAGTGGTAACAAATCGTGTTTATGAGTCGGTAAATAAGTATCACATAAGTCACATTTTTCATAAATAGCATGGATCCAATGGATTAAGGTGTATTGCTAAATGAAATAATCATTCAAAAAAAAAGGAAATGCCTGACAAATCATATGCATTGTCTTAAGCCGGGTTCACACTGTACAATTTTGGCTACAATTTGGCTGTTTGAGACAAATGTTGAGAATCCTAAAAGATTCTTCTGATCCAAGGACAGGGATCCTCAAATCTGGTCGCTGCAGAGTTTACTTCCAACCCTAAATTAAACACACCTGAACAAGTTATTCAAGGTTTTCAGAGTTTATTGCAGGTAAGTGAGTTCAATCATGGTTTGTGCTAAACTCTGCAGGACAGTGGACCTCCAGGGCTGGATTTGAGGAACCCATGTCCAAGGCCAAAATCTGAAGTCTTTGATCGCTAGTTTGTCATGATCGCTAGTTTTGCCTCCGACGAAATTCTGGCACTGTCAGAAGATTTAATGCACAGTCCTGCAGTGTGGCCTCTCCTACCTCACCCGTCAAATCAAAAACCAATAGGAGTGCAGAACCAACAACCGTCTTTAATGAGTCTTGACTGCTGTACAGTCTGACATGGATGACAACTAATATCCTACAGTGTGACATGGCTTACAGGGTCATGTTCGAACAGTCTGACAGGCAACATGGTAATGGACTATTATAAATCGTACGACTCAGAGTATTCATATCAGCCTCAACATGATAATGTCATACCGAGACTTGACTGCAGTTTATCCTCCATTCAAATTCAGTTTAGCTCTACAACAGTATTTCTGATGCTTCCAGAACCAAAGGAACAAAAGATGAGAGCAAAAAAAAAAACAAATTCTGAGTACTATTATGTTCAAGGGGGAATCTGATGAGGTCTTTGATTCCTCTGTAGCTGTTGGGAGCAAAAGGAGTCACTATGGGGCACCGTCTGTCAAGGCAATTTGAGAGCTTTCCAATGGCTTCACACTTCAAAAGTGAGGAGCAGAGTTAGATGAATGGATGTTCGGTCCCTTGCAGGTTTTTCGAGTGCACCAGGGAATGCATTCAGCATCACCCCATTACCAAGGAAAAACACAACCAAATCAAAATGGAGACAAAACAGAAAAGAAACAAGAAATGGCTGCAACTGCCTTCAAGGGGGGGAGCACGGTCCCGTTCTTTTAGCCTCACAAACAAACAGTGAAATCAGATTCCAGAATGGCATATGCAATTGTCATGCTAATTGCCAGGCAGTGGAAGCTTAGACAATTTTGACAGTTTTATTATAGTTTTCTAAGCCATTGTTTTGCATATTATAACAGAATTCCACACCATTTGGATCACTCACTCAGGAACCTGTAATTTTGCTGTTTACATCACCGTAATAAACGGCTATCTTTGACAGTGTGCAATCCATTCCCTGAGTGCTTTTGATTGTATGGTCTCCTGAGAGGCTGACTGTGTGAGCCTGCACCTGCATTCCTGATACACAGAGACTTAATGCATTTGCAGTTTTGGGACATGATGATTTGTCTCCACAAGACAAGGTTAAAACAAAAAAAAAACAAAAAAAATCATTGACTTTTCATTCAACAGCTGCGTTCATGAGTCGGGGATTTTTAGCATGTGTTTGCCATCTGTGACCATTTAGACCTTTGCACCTCTGCAATTTGCTCCAAGCGAGAGCGAGAGACAGAGAAGAAGGCTTGTTACAGTGTTGTATAAGGTCAGTCCTCAGTAGAGAAAAAAAAATGTAAATGTGGTGATTTCTGAAACATGACTCAAATTGGTCTGAACCATTAAGGGGATATTTCTCCCAAATTAAACTGTTTAAGGGATAGTATATATATATATATATATATATATATATATATATATATATATATATATATATATATATATATATATAGAGAATGTATAATTAAAGACTGTTACTGATTAATTTAACTCTATTAAACAATTATAAATAATACCAGTTAACTTTGGCAACACTAAAAACTAAATCTACAAAAAAATAAACTGAGGCTAGAACATTAAAACAAACAAATAAACAAGGATAGAGTCAAAACTACAATTAAATTGAAAATAGAAATCAACACAAAATTGATATTCGCATGCAAGTCATATGGACCATTTTTATGGTCAATTTTGGTGCCTTTCATATTTGGAGCTTGACCATGCACCATTTACGTTAATTGTATGTAAAAGAGTTGCATCAACATTCTAATAAAATTCTGCTTTTGTGTACAACAGAAGAAAGAAAATCACCGAAATTGTATATACTGTATAATAGTATTTGTTTTAGTTGCGTCGCTTCACCTCCATTCACAATCCTCTCACTTGGACGCATTGGATAGTAAAGTGTCCATCAAATGCACACTTCAGAATCTCTCCGGAAGCAGAAGGTCGTCCAGGTATTTTTCGCCTACTGTGAATTTGAACATAGTACTCGGCTCACATACTATTTTTCACCCACTATATAGTATGGAAGAAGGCATATTATGATGCAGCGATGGTTTGGAACGACACAAGGATGTGTAAATGATGGCAAATTTCATGTTGGGGGGAACTATTCCTTTAAAGACTATTAGAGAGGCTCATCACAAGCCATGACATCAGGCATCTCTAAAACAATCACTGAAGCAGGTCAGTAGTACCTCACTGCTGTTTCTTCAGCTTAGATCCATCCACTGCCATTTCCCCAGCCTGTCAGCCGACTCCCCCGAGGCCTCCTCAACCACCTCGACTTTCATTGTGCAACAGGCTTCTTTAGCTTTGAGAGGAACATAGGGCTGGTAAGCACCTCCACAAAGCCTCTAATCAGTGGCACACAAACTGCAGTCCCCCCGAGCCCTCAAGCTCTTCCAAACTACAGCCCTGACTGGCTAAATGCAACCGCACTGTCAGAGACGTTTACTGGGCAGAGGTGGAATTAAAGAAGAGAGCGAGGGAATAAGCATTTAAAAGTTTGTGCGTCAGCAGTCAAGCACGATTAAACGAAACCAGAAGCAAAGCAGAACTAAATAATAGTAGTCCCGACAGTAAACAAATTAAAGGGAGACCTACATCTGATTTTAATAATCTTGAAAAAGTCCATCATGCAAAACTGTCAATGTGACACAGGCATAGAAAATGATGAAAGGAACCGTTTTCATTGACTGAACCCGGGCTTTTATAAATGTACTCTTATCAGTTAGGATACATTAAGAGTTCTCCTGACTCTTCAGGAAAAGTTGCACAGCCCTTAAGATTTATACAACCAACTTTAAATTGAATTCTCTTTATGTTCCTCGTTTCGCTTTTATACCTTCCAGAAATATTCATCTGATGTCTCCCATTTAACTTCCGTAGGTGAATTGTTTCCATAAGCTCAAGGATTCTTTCAACTACACGGCAATGACCACACATGTGATCAGAATTCAAATTACCACAGAAAACTCAAATATTCCCCACATACTTGCTCTTAATCCACCTAAAACGTATGAAGCGGTCACAATGTTTAAAGCAACCGAAATTCTCTTCGGTGATATAATATGCCAAGACCACTGGCTCAAAACTTTATAAAACATCCCTGGCTTATGAGGAAATTACAGCTTTGATCTCTTTCACTGAACATGACTGTATTGCTGTGCTTGTGACTGCCAGTAATTGCATTCATATTTATTGAAGTATAAAAACCTCTTCACTGATAAGACTGCCGAGAGGACCTACTAGTTCCCTCTTCTAACAATAACAAAGCAGATAGAGTGAACTTCATTTTTTTCTCAACAAAATTCAAAGTATTTCAACAGCCGCTATAATCAAAATTCAAATGAGGGTGGGGAAAACTCCCTACATCAATAAATGAAAGTTTAACTTAAGACCGTCTCAGCGCCGGTTTCCATGGTGACAAAGCAGCCCTCCTTTGCTCTCAGATCAATGTTAATGTCACACATGCCGTGAGGCTTTGCTCTTATCAGTCAGAGAGCTTTTTCCCATGGCTGTCCTCCAAAAATTGCTTGACTGCTTTACACGGAGAACTATACTGAACATCATGTTGTTGGAAGGGACCGTGGAGTATTTCATAAACAAATAAATCATTTTTTATTATTAAAAGACGCGTGAGCAGATGGATGTATGAACGGTGTGGAATTCTGTGCCTTTCATTCACCACCATCCCCCCCCCCCCACACACACACACACACATATATATATATATATATATATATATATATATTTACACACACACATATATATATATTTACACACATATATATATTTACACACATATATATATATATATACATACACATTAATTACATATTTACAATATTTCTATGAATTTGTTAGATGTAAATAATCTCGATTAATCAATTTGACAGCACTTATATAGCCTAACTCAACTATATATATATATATATATTTACATACATTGCTATAATTTATATAATTAGTAATTTACAGTTAGATATACATATTTATATATAAATTACTAATATATTTTTTATTATCTCTTTAAAAATCTCTCTCTCTTTCTCTCTCTATGTACATATAGTATATTATAAATATATATAGTAAATTTTTTAAAGAAATATTTTTTGAAAAATTATATGATAATTACTATTTTAATTTAAAAAAAATACATTATAAATATTAAATGAGTCATATACTTTTATTTGACATAATATCAATATTTATAAATGTGTTACATAAACATTTTTTGTTGTAGTGCTGGAAGTTGAACCCATAATCAGTGACTAAATGCATACTGACAAACTGAAGCATAGATATAATACTAATGGAGGTTACTAATGTACTCAACTGTTGCAATTACAAATGCAATAATGTTAGCGGTGAATAAATATGCATTAAATGTTAGAGGTAATAGACTTACTAATAAGTCAGAGAGTTGAGTGCATTTCTGTAATGAAGCAACATTTAGCAAATGTCAGCCAGTCACCTCTGAAGACCCGTAGCCCGGATACTTCAACCACAGACTAAAACATTTGTATCAAGCCCTTAGAGAACTAGTCTTTACCTGTCACACCTAATCATGGGTGCACCTAAACTACATGGCAAAGTTTTTTTCTCACTGACCTGCTCTTAAAAGCAGATTAACCCCATAGTGCAATTTGAATTTGTCCTCAGCCAATTGTAACTGTTGAGGGCTGGTCTCGATTTTCTCAATTATAGCATTCATGCAGGTTCTGAACTGTTCCCTTTTTGTATGTTTTTCTTCTTGAATGATTTGCGTTTAACTGTCTATTCAACTGCTTAGAGCTCAGGGATTTTCAAAGCAAACACTTGAAATCTTGACTGCAGTCAGAGTTCATTCTTTGGATTATTTCAACAGTATCATCAAGAATATTCTCACACCCATCAGTGAACTTCAAGAATGGCTATGCTTCAGCGAAATTTCTTTCCATCACATGATTTAACAATTATCTTGATATATGCAATAATAAGCATGCCAATCAAACTGATCTTTATGCATTCTGCATCGTTATTATAATAGATTTAGTAAAATTTATTACACCTCAACAGTTGCAATTAGCAGTAAAAGTGTTATCAGATTGAGAAAAAGAAAACAAAATATACCCCTCACATTGCTGCTTGATTGATTCACTTTTTAAAGAAAATAATTTTATTGGAGGCGTCTTGGCACCTTTTTTATTATTTAACACTCAGCTAAATACGCGTATATTGTCAACCGTTAAATCATATTAGGATGAGCGAGACAGGTATGGAATTGTCTACATCTGACTTTCCAAAGAGACAATATTGCCCCCATATGGCTCTGAAAGTTATAGCAAATCAAGCAACACGAGGAATGAACATGAACCTGATGAAGAACCGTGATTAAACCACAGACACATAAATATGTCAATATGTTGACAACACATTTTAGTGTAACTATAATAAAGAATAATGAGAATGGAATACTGGCACACTGCTTTCTGCATACTACTTTTTTTTGAAAAACATGTGAAACAGTGTGTATTATGCAAATGTTTCCAATGTTAGTATGTTTCAATATCTCATTATTTGAATTTTTAATCCAAGTTTATTGGAAAATGTGATAACCTTTGACAGTCTGAGAAATTTTAAATTGAGTTAGATTTAATTTTATTTAGAAATTTAATATTGTGGTTGAAATATCTTCTTGGTCTTTCACTAAAAAAAATAATTTTGCAGTGTGCATTATGGGAGACAGTAGCCAAAGCAATATTACGAGTAAAAGGGTGGTATTCCATTATGAACAGCATACTTAAAATTAGCATACTGTGCACAGTAATCATACTACTTACTGCAGAAATAGTCAGAGAGGTATGCGATTCTGAACATATGATAATAAACATTTTCATACTATGCACATTAGGAAAAACTGCAGTATGTGCATTACTGTGCATAACCTAGCATACAGAAAATGTTCATACTGTGATCAGCATACACACTTGTATGCTAGTGTGCCCTTGCAAATATAGCATACAAAAATATGCATAAAATACACAGTATACTATATAAATATGAAGTGAAGTGTGAAACTTTGCATACTGTGCACAGTACACACTACCTATGGGGACACACTATTTGGGGTCAGTAAGATTTTTGAAAGAAATTAATAATTTTATTCAGCAAGGACACATAATGTTACAAAAGATTTCTATTTTAAATAAATACTGTTTTGAACTTTCTCTTCATCAAAAAATTCTGAAAACTTTTTTCATGGTTTCTACAAAAATAAGCAGCACAACATCGATAACAATAAGTGTACTAATACAGTTTTCTTTAGCACCAAATCAGCACATAAGAATGATTTCTGAAAGATCATGTGACACTGAATGGCTGCTGAAAATTCAGCTTTGCCATCACGGGAATAAATATTTTAAAATATATTAAAATAGAAAAAACAATTGTAATAATATTTCACAATATATCAAAATCTTACTGACCACAAAATTTTGAATGGTGTTGTACATTCTACTTGAATGCCATTCTGAACATAGAATACTCAATGTGCATTCTACAGGAAAAGTAGTATGATAGTATGCCAGTCCGAGCTCAGACCAAATGATTGATCTGTTCCAGCAAAGCTGATTTTCAATATCATTTAGGGTCATTGATGGTCCTTATGTAATATTTGACACCAGTGCAGCGCAGTTACTCACGGAGGGGGGAAATAGAGGTCAAGTCTGCGCATAGAGGTGAGCAAATTCTTCATTGTTAGCATGCCGCCGAGATGCAGCCGTGTCACACTAGAAGTGGAGAGACTGCCCTCCTCAGGTGAAATCTTTGATCAGTCCGCCACCTAGTGAGACATCCCGCAGTACAGCTCTCCATGCTTTAGATGCCTTTTCACTGAATTCAAGCCTCTGGAAAAACAGATTGCAATACAAGCTCTGACTAAGCTTTTGAAGATAAAAGCCTCTTCTGACCCTTTGATAACCAGCCCAAGGCTTACAGTGGACTAGCTGGATGCCTTTGAATTGCATTACACATTTTCCCCCTTTTTCCTCTTAATGCCATCCGGGCCTTTTAGAGACAAAAGGAGAGAGAGAATTAAATTGACATTAGAGCTATAAGGAGCACAAAGCATCAATTACACTTGTAATGAAGCATGTAACAATAGGGTAGATAAGCAGTTGTGTGGGACAGGGTGCTTGCCTAATCGTCCATATTGATCCTACTAGACAAGAGGTCAGATTGCATTTGCATACTCGCAGGGACAAGCGCCATTACTTTTCCACAATGCAAAAGGACACAAATTAAGTTCAAATAGGTCTTGCCACAGGCATTTCTGAAAATAAAGTATCACGCCACAATAATGAAGATCTTAAATGCCAGCTGACATACGGTTCATATTGACAGTGAAAAATCAAATTACCTTTGATACTGTAAAATATTCCACATGCAAAATGTATTCATGAGATGCAAGCCGCTGCTGGCTTTTTTAGATGCAGACTAGGGAAATTTAGAACCACCTGACCACAACCAAGAGAAGTATTGAATGGAGTGTCTGCTAAATGAAATATAATTGTAAGTGTAAGTAGGCCTATATATACATATTCTCCCTGCTTAGACTTGGTATAAGAGAACAGTCAAAGGGAACTTTTTACATGCGAGGAAAACATAAATATGGCTAAGTAGAGGCGTCCCTGAGGCAGATTAGCACTGACACAGCGCACGTCGATTTTTAATGCCTCGATGATGCGCCTTTGGAAAGCAAGGACTACAGGGAGAACCTGTGACAAGGCTTGAGCCAATTAAGGGTGTTTGTGTGTGAATGCCAGCGCCTGTCATATTCAGAGGAGGAAAGTGGGTCAGCACTTCTCAACACCTCTAAAAAGAGAACGCAAGCGTCAAAACTTTTCCTAGACGAAAGAAAGCGAGACCTTGCGGCGCACGGGGACTTGTTTTGGGTGCTAAACATGTAATTTAGAAACACAGCATTGTTATGCAAACATCATTTTGTACAGAAATGTTTGTGTCATAACTCATGCAAAGGTGTTGTAAATTGGAGTTTGTTTGTTTTTTGGGAATAGCAGGCATTAAATGTACTAACTACATAACTGAAACAGGATCCTTAGAGATCACAACAGTTCTCAGCTCAGTTTTCCAATCAAAAACACTGCCGATGAATCATCTAGTAATTAGTTGCTGAAGTTTGCATAAATGGCAGCTAGCAAAGATGGCTGAAATCAGCTCCTCATTCTTGACCAACCAAAAATGAATCAGGATCACTATTGTCATTTATGATTGACAGTTAGCATACCGTTTAGATTGGCGGTATGGTTCTGTTCTGGGCAAGAACTCCAATCCATGCAGCCTAGCATGGATAAGAGCAGGAAAATTGCAAATATCATTAATTCAAGATTTTAAAGTACAACATAATTTGAGATTTTATTCTGATTAAAGGGAACTCATAAGGCCAAACCTGACTGACGAGAGGAGGAACTGGGGATGGAGGAGGGTAATTTGCTCCTGAGAAACGCGATAGCTGCTGATAATACTGAAGAAGCTTATATATGTAAGTGATAGGTGTCGTATTCCTATAGGAAGACGTGTATCAATTGATAGTCAGCTGACTCGAGCTTGACTAATGTGAACTGCCAGAACTAATGTGGTTGATGTGTTTTCAAGCGCATCAAAGTGTGACATTATTTTGATACTTATCGGTATATTTGGCTATTGTTTGGCCATCCATGCATCCCACCGCATGATAATTCATTTGAATGATTCTCTATGTAAGAGAAACTCAGTTGCTTATTAAACCAGTATCAGTATAACCTGCAGCAACAGAGCACATTGTCTTCACAGCAGGCATTTTTGTTAAGACTTCCATCACTTGGTTTTTATAATAAAAACATGTAGTAAATAAATAAATAAATAGAATAGCCTTTAAACAGAGATTATGTGCAATCTTCAAATTGGTTTCCATGAAGGCTATGTTTTTTTTATATTAATCTTTTTTATCTTAATTTGTTTTGCACGTTGTTCATTTATTTATTATTTCATTTCTCATCATCTGACTTTTATATCTTACGATGTGACTTTATATCTTATGCTAATTTCCCAATTATTCCATTCCATATTTCCATAAAGAATAGCACATTTAAGATTATCTTTAACTTTTATTTATATGTGAATAAAAATAATATACATTTTAAAATAAACAATATTTATTGTAAAGTACTTTTAAATGTAAGTTCAAAAATATGAGGTAAAAACAGCATTTTAAATTTCTCATTTTTAATCTTAATTTTTTGCACATTTTTCATTTATTTTATGTTTTTATTTCTCAAAATCTGACTTTTAAATCTCATAATGTGACAATTTCTTATGCTATTTTCACTCCGAAAAAAAATATATATAATTTTTTTTCCCCAGTACCTTTAAATGCAAGTTAGCAATATAAGATAAAAATGTTTTATATGATAAGAGTTTATATGTTAAGAGTACTCGACTTACACCCATTCCTAAACATGGATGTGCACTCAAAAAAATAAAATCTTATGAATTATTTACCCGATGACTTACTATTTAAGCTGACAAACAATATCTGGTTTGAATTAAGGTGAAATGGAAGGAAACAATGTATCAGGCCATGCTTTTTGTACCATCTACTCAAACTAAAACCTATCAAATATTTAAAGGGGGTTGTTGAAGATGCTGTGCTCACTAAAAGCAGCCTCATTTCAGTCCATAATCCAGACATCTCTGTTCAAAGTGCAAGGAGAACAGGCTCTCAGTTCAATGATAGATGGATCACTCATCCTGCACAAGACCAAGACCTGCATGAATTAATCTCTTCACCCCGGACTCATTTCCCCTCCGCCTGCCGCTGCAGAATATGATCTCATCCTCCCGTTATTCAGTCTGATGGAGAGACAAAACAAAGGATGGTTATGAAGAGTGCAGAGGGTAGCTTTTCCCTTCCATAAATCGGACTTATAGGATGCCTACACTATGGATTGTGATTGTTTACTTCCATCCATAGCTGACAATGCTGATGCAGGCATTTTAGGGCACAGGGAGCATTTAGCCGGCAGAAGACATGTCGATTGCCCATAGGTTATGTCAAAAATCAAAATGTTACTGCCATGTTGAGTCAATCATGTATTCACTGGGCTGCACACAATGAACTCTATGTAATGGTGCAGCCTCAGATGTCAAAAACTGACAGAACTGTCATGCACTGAAAAAAAGCTGCCTGTGGATTTAAAATGATCCACCATCCCTGTAGCTACCACCTATCTAGATTAGCTATAAATAAGTTATTTGCATGGTTTTAAATGATTGAATGTTACATGATCATGTTTGAATGAATACTCATCACATGGTCACACATGTGGCAAAAAAAAAAACATTCATGAAATACTTTAAAATTCCACACAGACGTCAACACTTGGCACATGCAACACAACAAGGCTAACAATCAACTAACAGATCATTTTAAGTAGAAGAAAAAACACGTCATCTTGACATCACAAGACAATAAGCCACTAAATCTGACAGCAAAATCAAAAACTGTACATAAAACTGGCAAACAGTCAATGCAGACATTTTATTTATTCATGCTGCAGTGCATGCTGGGAAGATGCCTATTTGAACTGAATAAAAATCAGTCTTTAAAAGTCAATAAAAATAAAAATCAAAGCCTTAGATGTCACGGAACACACACTGGAGGCAGAAAATCCAAAAGCAGTAGTTTAATAAAAAGGGCAATCCAAACTCTTAGTCATCCAGGCAGGGGTCAAAAGTCCAATAAGGCAATCCAAAACATAAAATACAAACGAGAACCAGTATGAAACAAATAACGGAAGTGTGGGGACATAATACAAGGACTCCGTGACACATACTGAAACAGACAGGGTTATATACACAGGGAATCGACAATGATAATGGGGAATTGGCTGAGTGCAATGATCAGTGATAAGAAACAGCTGAGTGCAATGATGAGACAAAGGATCGTGGGAAATGTAGTTCATAAGTGAAGGACACCGTGGGAAAGGAGGACATCTAGTGGACATCAGGGGAACACAAACCCAACACTGTGACATAACCCCCCCTCTACGGAGCGGCTACCAGACGCTCCATGACAACAACAAGAAACACAGAAAACACAACACAATATAATACAAGAGGTTCAGGAGGGAGGTGGAACGGTGGAGGATCAGGGGGAGGGAAGGTGGGCCAGGTCCATGAAGGGAGACAGGAACAAGGAGTGAGGGTTTAACCGGGGACCGGGGCAAAACAAAAAATCTATCGGGCATCCAGGGGTAAACACAAAGTCTATCGGGATGCCAGGGCGAAACGCACAGTTCATCGGGAGGCCAGGGCGAGACGCAAAGTCCATCGGGCGGCCAGGGCGAGACGTAAAGTCCATCGGGCGGCCAGGGCGAAGAAGACCTCTCGGGCGGCCAGGGCGGCAAAGACCCCTCGGGCGGCCAGGGCGGCGAAGACCCCTCGGGCGGCCAGGGCGGCCCCTCGGGCGGCCAGGGCGGCGAAGACCCCTCGGGCGGCCAGGGCGGCGAAGACCCCTCGGGCGGCCAGGGCGGCGAAGACCCCTCGGGCGGCCAGGGCGGCGAAGACCCCTCGGGCGGCCAGGGCGGCGAAGACCCCTCGGGCGGCCAGGGCGGCGAAGACCCCTCGGGCGGCCAGGGCGGCCCCTCGGGCGGCCAGGGCGGCCCCTCGGGCGGCCAGGGCGGCGAAGACCCCTCGGGCGGCCAGGGCGGCCCCTCGGGCGGCCAGGGCGGCGAAGACCCCTCGGGCGGCCAGGGCGGCGAAGACCCCTCGGGCGGCCAGGGCGGCGAAGACCCCTCGGGCGGCCAGGGCGGCGAAGACCCCTCGGGCGGCCAGGGCGGCGAAGACCCCTCGGGCGGCCAGGGCGGCGAAGACCCCTCGGGCGGCCAGGGCGGCGAAGACCCCTCGGGCGGCCAGGGCGGCGAAGACCCCTCGGGCGGCCAGGGCGGAGCAGACACCGGCTCAGGAACAGCAGACACCGGCTCAGGAACAGCAGACACCGGCTCAGGAACAGCAGACACCGGCTCAGGAACAGCAGACACCGGCTCAGGAACAGCAGACACCGGCTCAGGAACAGCAGACACCGGCTCAGGAACAGCAGACACCGGCTCAGGAACAGCCACAAGAACTGTAATAGTCACAAAAACAGACACAAACACAGAAACAAACACTGGCTCTGGAACAGGCACTGGCTCTGGAACAGGCACTGGCTCTGGAACAGGCACTGGCTCTGGAACAGGCACTGGCTCTGGAACAGACACTGGCTCTGGAACAGACACTGGCTCTGGAACAGACACTGGCTCTGGAACAGACACTGGCTCTGGAACAGACACTGGCTCTGGAACAGACACTGGCTCTGGAACAGACACTGGCTCTGGAACAGACACTGGCTCTGGAACAGACACTGGCTCTGGAACAGACACTGGCTCTGGAACAGACACTGGCTCTGGAACAGACACTGGCTCTGGAACAGACACTGGCTCTGGAACAGACACTGGCTCTGGAACAGACACTGGCTCTGGAACAGACACTGGCTCTGGAACAGACACTGGCTCTGGAACAGACACTGGCTCTGGAACAGACACTGGCTCTGGAACAGACACTGGCTCTGGAACAGGCATTGGCTCAGCCTCCGGCTCTGGAACAGGCATTGGCTCAGCCTCCGGCTCTGGAACAGGCATTGGCTCAGCCTTCGGCTCTGGAACAGGCATTGGCTCAGTCTCCGGCTCTGGAACAGGCATAGGCTCTGGAACAGGCATTGGCTCTGCCTCCGGCTCTGGAACAGGCATAGGCTCTGGAACAAGCATTGGCTCTGCCTCCGGATCTGGAACGGGCAATGGCTCTGCCTCCAGCTCTGGAACAGCAGACACTAGCTCCGGCTCTGGAACAGCAGACATGGGCATGTCCAGGATCCGAACCAGACGCTCCAGATAGTCCAGATCCAAGAAGGCAGACGGCACTGGCTCTGCCTCCGGCGCTGGAACGGATACTGGCTCTGCCTCCGGCTCTGGAACAGGCATTGGCTCTGCCTCCGGCTCTGGAACCGGCAATGGCTCTGCCTCCGGCTCTGGAACCGGCAATGGCTCTGCCTCCGGCTCTGGAATGGGCACTGGCTCTGCCTCCGGCTCTGGAACGGCCATTGGCTCTGCCTCCGGCTCCGGCTCTGGAACAGCAGACACTGGTTCCGGCTCTGGAACAGCAGACACGGGCATGTCCAGGATCCGAGCCAGACGCTCCAGATAGTCCCGGCCCAGGAAGGCGGACGGAACGTGAACAGTCTCTCGCTGGGCAGACGTGACGTGAACAGTCTCTCGCTGGGCAGACGTGACGTGAACAGTCTCTCGCTGGGCAGACGTGACGTGAACAGTCTCTCGCTGGGCAGACGTGACGTGAACAGTCTCTCGCTGGGCAGACGTGACGTGAACAGTCTCTCGCTGGGCAGACGTGACGTGAACAGTCTCTCGCTGGGCAGACGTGACGTGAACAGTCTCTCGCTGGGCAGACGTGACGTGAACAGTCTCTCGCTGGGCAGACGGAACGTGAACAGTCTCTCGCTGGGCAGACGGAACGTGAACAGTCTCTCGCTGGGCAGACGGAACGTGAAGATTCTCTGACTGGGCAGACGGGACGTGAACAGTCTCTGACTGGGTAGACGGGACGTGAACAGTCTCTGACTGGGCAGACGGGACGTGAACAGGCTCTCGACCACCTCCTCCACTGCGACCTCCACGGGTTCCACGAAACTTAACTAATCGGGTCCCCTTAAAAAACTCCCTTCTCTCCCGCTCGGTGGCTGGGGAAGAGATATTGAGAAACATACCGCTGGATCTTGTGTGACGGAGTCCTTCTGTCACGGAACACACACTGGAGGCAGAAAATCCAAAAGCAGTAGTTTAATAAAAAGGGCAATCCAAACTCTTAGTCATCCAGGCAGGGGTCAAAAGTCCAATAAGGCAATCCAAAACATAAAATACAAACGAGAACCAGTATGAAACAAATAACGGAAGTGTGGGGACATAATACAAGGACTCCGTGACACATACTGAAACAGACAGGGTTATATACACAGGGAATCGACAATGATAATGGGGAATTGGCTGAGTGCAATGATCAGTGATAAGAAACAGCTGAGTGCAATGATGAGACAAAGGATCGTGGGAAATGTAGTTCATAAGTGAAGGACACCGTGGGAAAGGAGGACATCTAGTGGACATCAGGGGAACACAAACCCAACACTGTGACATTAGATTGATCATAAGTGGCAGTAAATACATGTATAATGTTACAAAATATTTATATGTCAAATGAATGCCGTTCGCTTGAACTTTCTATTCATTAAAGAATCCTGAAAATAAATCAGATCATGGATCCACAAAAATAATACGCAGCACAACTGTTTTCAACATTGATTGAAATGTAGCTTACGAACCAAATCAGCATATTAGAATGATATCTGAAGGATAATATTTCAGTACTCTTTTTTACATTCTTATTATTTATACTTATATTGATTATTTTCAACATTGATAATAATAACAAACAAAACCAGCATATTAGCTAATGCATTATTCTTTCTTTCTTTTTTCTTATTTTTTTGGGGTTTACTCATTTCTGAAGCTGCAACATTTAGGTTACATTTATTCATTTAGAAGATGTTTGTCACTATGGATTCTATGGAAATTGTATTCTTTAGTTTATTTTCTGGATTATTTACTGAATATCAAGTGTTATATATAAATTGTGCTGTATATCAAGGTTCACCGAAAACTGTCTGTATATTTTGGCAATTTAAAAAAAAAATTACAATAACTTTTCTTTAAGTTTAGATCCATCTACCCAACCCTATGTTGATCATGAATGAAATCAAGAACAGACATTTACCTGGGCAAGCGTTGACCATAAGCAAAGACATCTGGGTACTGAGTGTTCATCTTTAACCCTTAGGCTTCCGAATGTACCTCTCATCACAGTAATACCTTTAATCATCTCAAATCAGCGAGACAGTTTGCCCCAGCTCTGCCTTTAATGTCTAAATCAACTGTGCCTGGAGGGAACCCAAAGTGTGACTGATCACTAATAAGCTTTAGTCTATTACATGTCACCAAGCAAAGCCAACATGGCTGCTGACATCAGAACTCATAGCGGTGTCCTCATTTTGCTTAATCTTGCTTAAAATAAACCCCTTTTGTCACACCTCTCAATCCCTGTGTGTCAACACAAGCTGAATTGTTTGCTAATATCAGCCATTTTGCAAGCAAATGACAGCAGCACTCCTCCTCGAGCAAAGGATGAGGCAGAACAAGGAAAGATAAAGCTTGAGCCTTAAGTCAAATGAAAGTCAAAGCATATAACATTCAACACAGTTTTCATAATACATCTATGAAGAGCAGGCAGAATATTCCTCCCATGTTCTTTAATATGTCCCGATCCTAAAGGCTTAGCCAATAGCATCTGACGAAGAGAAAAACCACATCTACCCAAGTCGATGTCAGGAGACTCATCACTATTGAGCAGTAAAATACTGTTTTAATATTCAAGTCTCGTCTTGCACACAGATGGGAGTGTGGTGTGTGTCTAAGACTAAAACAGATAACACTGTTAACTGAGCAATCTCTCTACATGATAACACACAAAACAAAAAGAGCAATAATGTGTTTCTATATAGCAAATGCACTTGGTTCTCCAACCAACAAACAAGCTAGCTGAATGGAAAATTCCAGCAAGTGTGATACTCTTAAAGGCTACATCTACCAAAATCACATTTTATGGCTCATGCTTGAGGTGGTGAATGATTTATTAAATGTTTGACATCCATTTTGTCAAGAATGTTCTTGGCGACAATGAAAATGAAGGCAGCCCTCAAGCTTTGAGGTTTGTTACTGAAGCTGCACATTTTAAAGGCTTGTCCATTTGAAAAGCTACCGTGTGGTCCAAAAGCCTGAGACCACTGGTGACAATGCCTCTATTTTGTATTTAATACATTTGGTATGCACATTTTCTTTTGTTATTACAAAAATCTTCTTTTAACAGAATAACAATTAAAAAATGTACTCGACCCATTATAGAGTTCACAAATGTTATATATTTGGATGAACTATTTAGATAAAAAACTATTTGAATCCTATAAATATACACACTGTTTAAAGGTTTGAGGTAAAAAAAAAAAAAGTGTTGTTGAAAGAAGTTTCTTATGTTTACCCAGGCTACATTTCTAACAACTGCTTTTTATTTTATTATATTAAAATGTAACTTATTCCAGAGATGGCAAAGCTGAAATTTTCAGAAATCATTCTAATATGCTCATTTATTATTATTATTATTATTATTATTATTATTATTATTATTATTATCATCATTATCATTGTTGAAAACAGTTGTGTTGTGTAATATTTTTGTGTAAACGTGATTCTTTAATAAAAAGAAATGAAAAAAGCATTTGTAATATTTTGTAAGATTATAAATGTCTTTACTATCACTTTTGATCAACTGAATTCTGAAATAAGTATATATACATATATTTTAATAAATATTATATATATGCCAGATATAATGCAAAAAGTAAGGAAGTTACACAGTAAATCCTATGTAAGGGTAGAGGAACCAAATAGGCTCCAAGTGATTAAAATGTTTCTCTCCATGGAGAGGAAAGAGCAGCGTAATCTGCTGTTGCAGGTGTTAAAAACGGATGCTTGGCTACTAAAGCATGACAGAAACCTAATCTCAGAACAAGCCTTTTGCTATAAAACTGTAGTGCAAGGTTTCTTGTACAACAAAGACGGGAGAAAATGCTACAGCAGTTCCCAAATGCATAAATTCAGAAAGGTGTGAAATTGACCCTCGTGTAAAAAGCTCTGCAGCACAAAGTCTACAGAGAGGAAAATAAGAGAGAGATGGAGAGAGCGACGGGGAAGGTTGGGGAGGATCTGATAATAATAAGCAGTCTTCAAGTTACATAATGAAAACGAAATATGTGGATTTAATCCCACATTCCGGAAGACGTGTCAAATTTTCAAAATAAATAAATTAAAAATGCGCCGCACTTGCCACAGACATATTATGAGATCCCTTTGAAGTGGTTTCAGAAGAAAACAAATTTGCATGCAGGAAGTTCTTTAGCTGCTCAAGTCGTGCCAGCTGCCTCTGTCAAAATACATTTCCTCAAATGTAAACACTATTCAGAGCAGTTCAGAACATCATGTGTAGGGACTGATATCCAAAGCAATTTTAGGCTCCAAAGTAACCCTTCAATTGGATAAAACCGGCATGCCAAGTTGCAGACTAGCCTACAATCACACACCTAACCTCACGGTAAACATCATCAGGCACATCCACACAGGCTGATGCACTACATTATTTCTGAACTTATTTCTTATGGAAACTCTCCAGGGGAAGGATTGTGTGTACTTTTTGCAGTTTAGAGGGAGTTACATCACTTTTCTTATTATAACTGAAATAGTTCAGAAATCTTCAAACTCCAAAGCTTCAATTCAAACAAAACTGCCCCCTGCTTAAAATTCATGAGAACGCTCTAATCAACGAGCGCTGCCTGAAAGCTAAGCCTTTTCTGCACTAACGGCTGCGTTGCCACTTAAAACCAGTTCCTTTCAAATAAGACTTAGAAGAAAAATGGATTTCTTTCCAATTGTGAACACCAAAATTCTTGGAATTAATATTTGCGGCATTCTATCAGCAAATTCGCACTTGGTACAAAGGTGCTAGTGCTATACCCTATAAAATGTGTAGCTATGTCATTCTGTGACAGTAATTAGAAATTAAAAATTGTCCTTTCCATCTCGGCTGCTTCTCAAGTCAATCGTCGGCTAGTTGTGAGATTCAATAATAGTGATTAAGAAAGAGAAGCTCTCGGATTGGGTATCTATTGACCCCTATGGAGTTATTATCGCGCCTCATGAGGGACATCTAATGACTCTGGGTCAATAAAGATTTGTCAGTAAACCTAAGATATAACCAGAGCAAAGAAAGTGCTTCAAGAAGACAATCAATTTTTGCAATAGTTTCTTCTTCAAAATCTATCAACAGTACAGTACAGTGTTGTGAGTAAAATTCTGTTGTGAGCAACATATGCACAATATTAAAGTGACAGTCTGTAAGCATCTAATGTCCCATGAAAATATGCCTGAAAACATATGGGAGGAATAGTCAGATTAATATGCAAGCTGTGTAGCAACACTGTGTTGTTTGTCATTACATTGCAACTAACAACATGCCAGTAGCGGAAACTACTAACTTACAAAATAGGTAAAATATGACAACAACATATGCAATGGACCCAAAACTTATTTTCACAAAAGATGAGAAACAGGTCAACAAATATGTAAAAATATCAACAAATGTTATCTACAAATAAATAATAAATTATGTATAAATTATATATTATGTAAATTATGTATAGAATTTCTCAGATTTTAGTCATTTTTGGAAAATAGAATTGTATATTTTTTCCTCAGCATTTTGATTGTGAAATGTGCTTGTGCCATCTCTTAAATATTGTTGGTGTTTTAATTATTTGCTTTATATGCTATTTTGTTATCTACGTAATGGCCTTGGTGTCCAAGTAACTTTTGGCTTCAATGTAATATTGTAGTATAAGGAGAGCTCTGATTATGCTCTGTCTGCACAAACATTGGACTTTAGGACAAGATCATGACTTCCTTCCAGAGGGACACAGATCGGCCCTCTCTTTATTGCTAGAGGTGACAGAAGAAAAGAACTTGTAGACAATTCTGCTGATGCTATTCTTTTCTTACTGCTATTTTACCTCCTCTACATTGGGCCAATGATGCAGAAAGGTGACTTATTCTTGGACTCGGTGCAAAAGACTTGGCAAAAGCGAACCTGATTTCTGTATAACAGATAATCATTAAATATATCCCTGCTTGTTTAATATCAAGTTTTCTCATTTACCAAGCAAATTTAAAGCAACATTGTATAAGTTATGAATATTCTAAATCACCTGAATTATACAAAGAATAAGTCAAAGTGGTGACACTTTATTTTACAGTGCCCTTGTTACACGTTATATGAAGTTATTATAGTAATTACTATATTTGCATACTTACACGCAACTAACCCTAAGCCAACCCCTTACCATATTGTTAATTATTATTACTCAGTACTTAAATAATTACACTGTTACACGGACACCTTAAAACACTATGTTAATCTCAACATTTACTTAAAAATTTTACGGTCAAAAATGGTGAAACGGTAAATGGTAGGCTACACTGTGAACTAACAAGCTTAAACATTTTTAGTAACTAACATGAAAAAAGGTTAATGCTGTAAAAATATTTTAAACTAACCCTAACTAATGTAAATAAATAAGACCTTATTTCAAAGTGTTACCATTATGACATACATTTGCTTTCAAAATATAAGTAATACATTACATATTGTTACATATTTTTTGTCTAAAACTGGTTGTACGTTACATTAGGTATAAATAAGAATTATGGGGAAATACTTAAAGGGATAGTTCACCCAAAAATAAAATTGTATCCCATAATTTACTCATCTTCAAGCCAACGTAGATGTATATGACTTTCTTCTTTCAGCCAAACACAATCGGAGTGAAATTAAAAAAGATCCTAGCTCTTTAAGCTTTATAATAATAATAATAATAATAATAATAATTCATTACATCTATGTAGCGCTTTTCTCGGCACTCAAAGTGCTTTACATTGAGGGGGGAATCTCCTCAACCACCATAATGGGAGTGAAAAGTAACTAAGATTTTGATCAAATCAATGGCTTTTATACAAAAATATTTGACCAATCAGAATCAAATGTTCCAGAGAGACATGTGGTAAATATAAGCATGTATTCATACTTTGTATGCCGTGTCGAGGCATATTTCTGCAGTAAGCACTTCTCTATCAAACATGCAGTGAGGAAAAGAGGTCCATCACCGGGACCGTGTAACTCCTATTAGAGTCACTGGTGCTGCATATTGTGCTATCACTAACATCTGCAGACACACACACAAATGAGCCCACACTCACAGCCCTGTCCAGCCATGGCTATTACGTCAGCCAAAACAGTCTGTGTGTCGGCGGTGAGTGCATAAACTTGGATCTCAGCCATGCCCATATAAACACCAATACAGAACATAAAAGCAGTGGCGCGCCGTGCCAATCAAATCTGCACTGTGGATACTTTTGCATCGCTTGAAGATGATCTTTATGGAGCAAACATAGGGCACTTTGATCGATGTTAAAAGAGAAAATTGTTTGAGGCGAAAGTGCACTG
Organism: Siphateles boraxobius; assembly: GCF_051911475.1. Taxonomy (NCBI): domain Eukaryota; kingdom Metazoa; phylum Chordata; class Actinopteri; order Cypriniformes; family Leuciscidae; genus Siphateles; species Siphateles boraxobius. Next base: position 25,083,292 of record NW_027509141.1, read on the forward strand.
AAAAGAACCACATCCTCCTCTGGGAAGACTTTAATGCAAATTAGAAAAAAAGAAGAAAAAAAAGATATTTTTCTGAAAAAAATAAAAAAGCCCCTCAAATCAGTTCATTGTTTATAAAGGCAGAAACTTCAGAATAATCCACGTCCAGTGCATCCACGGGGAACGAGACATCAGAATGTCTCCAAACTACAAAATCTCATCATTATGGATGATCCAGAATGTGAGACATTCAAAGCAAAACGCCACAGAGAAGTGGCTGATGGTAATACATACAGTATTTCAGCACCTCTGAGGCTCAGATATTGCAGAGGAGTCTCATCTTTAGGCACTTCAGAAACACAAGTTCAGTAAAGAGGCTTTCAGCACTCCAAAGCCACACGCAGAATATTAATCATAGCAATGTCACACACTCTGCAGACACTAATACATCCCTGCATACCCAACAGCTAATGAGTTCACAGAAATAAAGCAAACAAAGGGCATTATTTATAAATGTTTTCTTCAATGTCTGGAGAGCGAGCAGAGTGAGAGAGGGAGACTTTCATTCAAACAAACCCAACACCCCCAACCCGTCCCGTTTCACTGCTGCCATTCCTCCCACCAAAACACCCTGATAACACACACATATAGTCTACCACTCCGATAATGCACATTTTTTGGCACACAAAATAGACAAACTTTTCCGGCAAGCATGCATTTACTGTGGGTAGAATGAACTTTAAATTAGATTCTAGTGGTTTAAAGTGCAGAAATCTCTCACCCAGAGGAAGATAATTTAAGGACAGGCTATCCTTTCCAAAAGAAATCATGCACAGTCTGGGGAGGTAATAACTGAAATCATGGCGTAAAACCAAATGTTATTGGCTACATCTGCATCATATTTTTCTATGCATGATAACCATATCATCACATGGAATATAAAATGTGCATGTTTGCACAACCGATATTTAGCATTACAACCCTTTTAGTTTGTATCGTTACACGTGGGAGCAATCCTGTGAGTTGCTTTGGAAAGAAAGCATTTATCAAAAACAAAGGCAAATGTAACATAAACTCCAGAATGGACCATCATCACTGTCTGATATTCTCCAGGATTGCTGTTATGTGTAGATGCACGTTCTTTAAAACTCTCCCAGAAGAACATTTGTTTTTTTCAACAGATATTCAGCAGCATGGCATTGCTCTGCTAATTGTCATGTTAATGTGTAGAGACATCGAATTAAGCATCAAATTAAAATCTGCTTGGATTGTCATTACCGCTAGTATCACGGTCATTTACAAACTGCTGTTTGAGTAATTGCGTCCTGCTGCAATTCTCCTTAAAGGGATAGTTCACCCAAAAATTTAAAATCTGTTATCATTTACTCACCTTCAAGTTGTTCCAAACTTGTACGAGTTTTGCTTTCTTCTGTTGAACACAAAAGATATTTTGAAGAATGTTGGTAACCAGATAGTTGACGGTAGCCATTGACTTCCTTTTTTTGTAATATTTTTTTTCCTTACAGTGGAAGTCAAAAGGTGCAGTCAACTGTCTGGTTCCCAACATTCTTCAAAATATCTTTTTTTGTGTTCAACAGAAGAAAAAAAGATTTGGAACAACTTGAGGGTGAGTAAATTTTCATTTTTGGGTGAACTATCCCTTTAATTTAATTGCTCTCCACCGACATCTAAGCTGTAACTTTGACAAGAGAGTACAAATCTGCTATAAGCTAATATAAGATATTGATATAAGTCAGATATATCTATGAAAACATTATGGAAGTACACTAAAATAATGTTAAAGGTAGTTAGTTTACAAAAACTATCATCAGTACATCCCTGACAGCTTCATAGATTGCAGTCTCAAGCATTGATCAATTATCAAAAAAAAATTAAAAATAATAATAATACATAAAAAGTACTCTAAATTTATATATTATCTATAATAAACTTGAATATGTTACATGTGTTTAATTCCCAAAACTATGATTTGTCTTGAGCTAATTTGTCACTAGTTTCCATTTCCATTCTAAACTAAGGAACGGATGGGAGGTATTCTGGTAATCTTGTAAAAGCCACTTCCATACAAAACCTGTACAAAGCTATTAAATGCAGAAGTACAATCTGTGAGACATAAGTTATGAAGCGGCATCTATTTATAGCACTGAGAGTTTGTGTAAGACAAAATTCATAATTTATCAATGCTTAGGAGTACAATATTTATGAAGCTGTCAAGGAATTATTGCACTGTTTCAGAATTACACTGAAGTTCTCCATAAAAAAAATTCTATCTTGAGTTAACTGTCAAGTTCCTCTTTCAGCCCCAGCCCTCATGACTGACTTATTAAGATCACTATATCCATAAGCAAGATGAGAGATGCACACCCACAGACACAGTTCTTGACTGTGTGCAGCTCATTAGTGGACTGAAAGCAGCGGGGAAGAAGAGCTGTGTTTCTCTCTGCATGCTGAGTACCTAAACCAAGAGATCAGGATATGCAGTGGACCATGGTCTCACCAGCAGAGCTTTCACAGAGCATAAGCAAGCACTTGTCCACTTCATATTTACTACCCCAAGGCCTGCAAATTGACATAGCCTGGCAAAGCATGTTTTTTTGGGGGGGTCCCAATATGACAGATCTCGGGTACTTACTAGCCTGCATCAGCTGTCCTTGGCGGCCGAAGACCTGGGAAAAGGTGGTGGGAGTACAGGTGAGAGTGTCCTCCATGGTTGGGATGTCCCACTAGGCTTGATGGGTCAGTCTCTTAACAACACGCCACGCAGAAAAGCCCCGGTTTGCCTTCACTTCCCTTTAAAAACGGCAGCAGGAGCAACGTTGCAGCTGTGTAAGAATAGCACAGAGGTTTCTGCTCAGAAAGAGAGAAATAGCCTCACTCACATGCAAGATAATGAGGGATTGTGTCTGCGTGCGTCAAGGAGAATGAGTGAGAGTGTGTGCGGAGAGCGAGCTTGAAAGAGAGAGAGAATCAGAGCAATGATGTCTTGCCTTTTCCTGCTGCTCTATGATCATGTGTTGAGGTTGTGCCTCGCTGGCAGGTTTCTCCAGAGACTGAAGCTCCTGGTCCAGTGTGCTCTGTCCTGCTGACTGAGTGAGAAGCCTTCGGTTCCCCCAGGCTCAGGGTGGACTGCCGTTTGTTGTGCTCTGATCGGGTGCGTGTGCCCTCTTCTCTCCTCCCTCTGCCTCGGCTCTACCCCTCCCTTTCATTGCTTGCTCGCTCCTCTCAACTCGATGATCCGTTTCATAAGAAGCGCGGCTGCAGGGAAAAGATTTTTTTGCAACTCTTGCAGCTCTACTTTTTAATTCCTCCCCCTGTGGAGGAGAGACGAGAAGTTGAAAAGGAAAGTTCATTTTGGGTAACTCCCCCAAGGGTGGAAAAATAACAATTGACATACAATGAGAAATCTTTATAGGCGCGATCTTCTGGGATGTGTTCACCTACAGTGACACCCGCCATGTGCACTAGGACACTAAAAAAATAGTAAGAATATCTGCATTAAATATCAAACCTGGAGGGAAACATGTCATACAGATGGCACTCGTGATATCGTCACACTTTCTTAACATGAATGTCTAAATAATTATTCAATCAATCCATCTAAATGTTACATTTTAATCTTTTATATATATATTATCTTTTATTATATCTATGCACATTTTCAACTTGGTATCGCTTTATTTTAATGCGATGTAGTGACATTTGTAATCAAACCCTTATCCTTAACCCATTACCATAACAACATAATCTTAACACAAAGCATAACCTTCAATTTTCTTTGTGACAAATTAGCTGTGAAAGTCCTACCTAGCTACATTTTTTAGATAAAAAAAGAAATCTACTTTGATCTTTTATAACCTTTGGGAGGAAACAATTCAGCATTATTTTTTAGCTGTTTTCTCATTCGTCAGATTTTGGAAGCTGTGAGTCAGGCAGAGCCGGCGGCAGAAACAAATCAATGGATGGGCATTTAATATTCTTGGGGGGGCCTAATTATGACAAATTAGGGGGGGGGGGGGTTTAGACTTTCGAAAACCGGGACATATTCATCGTAGCCTTTCGAAAACCGGGACATATTCACATAGCCTTTTGAAAACCGGGACATTCAGTGTCCCGGGAGAGTTTATAAATTTCCCGGGACAGGTTGTTAAAAAGAAAGAACAATCCCGGAAAAACCGGGACGGGTGGCAGCTACAACAGTTTCACAGCGATTTCAATATCCTAACTACAATTAGTCTATTGCCCAATCATATTTCGGCTATCATGAGATATTACAGTTATAGCCTTGGTCTGCATTGTTCTGTGAACACAGCATGCTATAAACCAACTTCCTATAATAACAGCCTAATAGTCAAAAATCTCAAGTTAAGTATTTTATCAACCATGCATAATCAAATAAGACACACTCACACACATACAGGTCCTTCTCAAAAAATTAGCATATTGTGATAAAATTCATTATTTTCCATAATGTAATGATAAAAATTAAACTTTCATACATTTTAGATTCATTGCACACCAACTGAAATATTTCAGGTATTTTATTGTTTTAATACTGATGATTTTGGCATACAGCTCATGAAAACCCAAAATTCCTATCTCAAAAAATTAGCATATCATGAAAAGGGTCTCTAAACGAGCTATCAACCTAATCATCTGAATCAACTAATTAACTCTAAACACCTGCAAAAGATTCCTGAGGCTTTTAAAAACTCCCAGCCTGTTTCATTACTCAAAACCGCAATCATGGGTAAGACTGGCGACCTGACTGCTGTCCAGAAGGCCATCATTGACACCATCAAGCAAGAGGGTAAGACACAGAAAGAAATTTCTGAACAAATAGGCTGTTCCCAGAGTGCTGTATCAAGGCACCTCAGTGGGAAGTCTGTGGGAAGGAAAAAGTGTGGCAAAAAACGCTGCACACTGAGAAGAGGTGACCGGACCCTGAGGAAGATTGTGGAGAAGGACCGATTCCAGACCTTGGGGAACCTGCGGAAGCAGTGGACTGAGTCTGGAGTAGAAACATCCAGAGCCACCGTGCACAGGCGTGTGCAGGAAATGGGGTACAGGTGCCGCATTCCCCAGGTCAAGCCACTTTTGAACCAGAAACAGCGGCAGAAGCGCCTGACCTGGGCTACAGAGAAGCAGCACTGGACTGTTGCTCAGTGGTCCAAAGTACTTTTTTCGGATGAAAGCAAATTTTGCATGTCATTCGGAAATCAAGGTGCCAGAGTCTGGAGGAAGACTGGGGAGAAGGAAATGCCAAAATGCCTGAAGTCCAGTGTCCAGTACCCACAGTCAGTGATGGTCTTGGGTGCCATGTCAGCTGCTGGTGTTGGTCCACTGTGTTTTATCAAGGGCAGGGTCAATGCAGCTAGCTATCAGGAGATTTTGGAGCACTTCATGCTTCCATCTGATTTCATTTTTCAGCACGACCTGGCACCTGCTCACAGTGCCAAAACCACTGGTAAATGGTTTACTGACCATGGTATTACTGTGCTCAATTGGCCTGCCAACTCTCCTGACCTGAACCCCATAGAGAATCTGTGGGATATTGTGAAGAGAAAGTTGAGAGTCGCAAAACCCAACACTCTGGATGAGCTTAAGGCCGCTATCGAAGCATCCTGGGCCTCCATAACACCTCAGCAGTGCCACAGGCTGATTGCCTCCATGCCACGCCGCATTGAAGCAGTCATTTCTGCAAAAGGATTCCCGACCAAGTATTGAGTGCATAATTGAACATAATTATTTGAAGGTAGATTTTTTTTGTATTAAAAACACTTCTTTTATTGGTCGGATGAAATATGCTAATTTTTTGAGATAGGAATTTTGGGTTTTCATGAGCTGTATGCCAAAATCATCAGTATTAAAACAATAAAAGACCTGAAATATTTCAGTTGGTGTGCAATGAATCTAAAATATATGAAAGTTTAATTTTTATCATTACATTATGGAAAATAATGAACTTTATCACAATATGCTAATTTTTTGAGAAGGACCTGTATAGCATATCAGTGTCAAATGCATAATTTACACCAAGGCTGGTGCAAGTTACGAAGAGTAATAAAACAACTGGCCTACCACGTTCTTAATACAGCTGAAGTCGACGTTTTTAGGATTGGAATCTCCTCATGAGTTTCTATTTCCATTCGTTACTGAATAGGCAAATACGAGCACGTCGCGTCGCTATAACTTTACCGAGATGCTGCGGTCAGAGCGGCTCAGCAGGAAACCCCTTTTTTGGAAACAATCAGTCAAACTTCCGGGAGTTTTTTTTATAAGATTATGAGTCAAACATTGCACTTAAATACACATCAATAAATATATAAATACTGCACGTAAATTATTATTATTATTAAAATAATTTATTAAATGCAAATTGGATGGAGGGGGGCACAGGAGCTCTGAAGGCGGGCCCGGCCCCCTAAGGCCCGCCCATAGCGCCGGCCTTGGCGTCAGGTCCGTTTGATAGTCAGATCTGCTCCTTGCTGTAAGAACATTGAAGATTTGCAAGTGAAAATATCCTCGGACCGTTTCCCCTTAAAAGGAAACAGTCGACCTGGTGTTATGCAACATCCAGCTACATCAAGCTAGTCGTGTACATGAAAGGTGACTGGTTTCCACAAGGACATCCTGCGGTGCCAGAGTGGTGAAAGAGAGGGTGAATTTCCATTCTTTTTCTTTCTTTTATATCAGCAAAACTCTGAAATTTATTTGTGACAAGAGGCACAGTTAGTTTCACAGCTTTCAACGGACAGACAGGGCTGATGCCAAGTGGCTGGAACTCGCTGGAATTAATTCCCTCTGTCTAACTGAAGGTTCGCTCAAATCAAATTCTTTTTGAACGTGAACTGAAGAGACATGCAGATAGTAAGCTGTCAGCTGGGAAGGGTAGAGCTGTTCCTCATATACACTCCCCTGCCAGAACAGATCACTCTCTCTCTCTGCCGAGGAGTGATTCTGCTCTCTCAATTTCACTGTTCTTCTGCTCCCCTCAGAGAGGCAGAAAGGTATTTGATAGCATGTAGGCCTACATCAGCACAAACATATCCTCAGCCTACCTAGTTATGTAAGACAATGATATTTCTAATGGTCTCTGAACATAGGGAAGAATTAATATTTTTCAGCAATACATAGATCAATGAAACTAGAAAGTCTTTGAGGTCAAAATTCCACAAGAAATCAAAACCTCATTTACAAAATTAATGCAAACAATTAATTGGTGCATAAGGTATCAAAGAAGAGTTTAAATCAAAATCTTGCTCTTATGAAATTACTTACTTTTCCCACAGATGTCATTTAGGCCACACAGTCTACCGGTTAATGCTAACCAATAAACCAAATGCCAAAATTCTCACACTGTATTCTGCTGTTTTCATAATTCAGTGAATTCCTAATTGATAAATCCAATAAATGTCATGTAATTCCCCAGCCTATTAAATTTAATTTTTATACACAAGTTTGAAGGATAGCAAATGGCACTAACATGACACTAAAAATGTAAGCATTAACAGAAAAGGTTTTAAAAATAGATGACAGCAAAACTATATCTAGAAGTAAAAAAAATATATTGCGTTTAGTAAAACAGGTCTGGACAAATTATAAAGGAGATGATTTCTAACCTAAGCGTCACTTCCTCATCTTAATGTACTGCATCGACCAATTCGGAAGCTGCATGGGGCTGCATTTTTATGACTAGGGCCACCTTGCACAGCAATCAGGATTAAGTGAGGCAATATTTCATCCTGTCAAGCTGAGCATAGCGTCATGCACCTCTTCTCCCCAATACACATGATGGAGGAACCAAAGAACGGATCCGTGGCATGGGGGAAACATAAACAAGATTTGCTTTCCCTGCTACATAAAGATCTATCCTGTGCAACAGAACAAATTTGCACTCAAGATCCTATTCTTCATTTGAATATTGGCAAGACAGATGGTTAGAAATGTTCTTACAGCTATATGAGTATTTAGTCAGGGTTAGTTAGCCTAGAAGAGACTCTATTTCACTCTAAAGGCTTTTTTGATGGTCAAACACTGGATTCTTAAAACCACAATAACACTTGAATCCTGCTGGAAAGATCGAGCTTTTGATAAGACAGGTTCAATTTCGCAAGCCATGTGATTTAAAGAAAACGTACCGATATCGGACATGGACAAAAAATCTTAATGTGACTACGTGCTAACAGAAATAGGTAATGCAAAAGCCCTGATAAGTCAGGAAGCAACGCGGTCGATGAATAGTGATATGCATATGATCAAACCTAAATACTGAAAAAACAGGTGTGAAAAATTAATTTGACAGGTACCTTATGTCTGGACACATTCTGACGCATCACTGAAGCAAACTAAAAGCTCAAATCAAGTATAGGCCTACATTAAATTTTTTTCTTTTTTTATATATCAATTAGGACAATGCATTTTACATTTGTGAAGGTTATTATTCATAATCACAAAACACGGTCAACATTTCATTCCCAAAAATATATCAATGCAGGACAGCAAAGACATACTGCAAGATGGAAATACTGTTTCAAGTTGCTTGCTTAAAAAAAACATTTCAAGCATTCAGATCTTGTTTAGATACCTGTCCTCATTGTCCAGGTTGTAAAGTGAAAATGACATGGCAGCGACAGGCTTAGGAGTGAGAGGGATTACGCTGTCCAAAGGCAGAAAACGCATCAGTTCAAAGCTTGCCAGGAGGTAGACCACTAAGAATTAAGTGCAGTTGATGTTCTATAAAAGCAGAGGCCTTATCCATTTTATAAAATGAGAAACGATAAAACAAAACATTTGTGTAATGCTTGGTTACCAAAGAGTCTGAGTGCTTGTGATGGCAATAACGGCTAATTATACTAATAATGGAACATTAATTAGGTCTTAATAGACTGGAAGCAAATTTCTGAGGTTGCCTCAGGGTGTGACGTACATGCGCATAAACATACCAGTGAAAATTAATTGTTTTTTTTATAGTTTTCAAGCAGGTGTCATCACATATTGTAAAATCACCTCAAACTCTGAGATATCCATAAAAGGCAAACTAGCCTAAATAAAGTGCTTTTCATAGAAACAAGCAACCTGATTTACCAGATCACTAATATGCAATATGTATGTAATAGGCAATTACATAATTTGGGTTGTAATAATGGCACTCACAACTTTTAATTAACCTCATGCAAGTGCAGAAGACAGTTCGTCATTCCCAGTTTAAGTTTTAGTGTAATTTTAATGGCCAGCAGCCCTGCTGTAGAAACTGTAGATAACAAAAGGAACAGAGAAAATAAAAGAATAAAACGGCTTGTGGTTTTGGCTGGTTCAGGTGATGGTCGAACACCTTAAACCAAACCGATCTCTCCTGACCACTCTCACTTTATCAAATAGCTCAATTCATTAACTGTGTCAAAATAAACAAAAACATCAACAACCAAGTAAAAACAAAAAAGCCTCACAGATTATGAGAGCCTCAGTATGATAAACATTCCCTGTGGAGGATTACATTTACTTAAATATACATATATATATATGTATATATATATACTATTCTTCAAATAATTTCTCTCAGTAAAAGAGGAGCAGGCCAAAATTGAGTACAGACATGGAAAAAGGATCAGTCCAATCATACTGTATACAGAAGTACATGCATTAGGAGACCGCTGGATCCGAAAACCTTACAGATTAAACATGGTCAATCAGCCTAGGAGAAACTGTTGAATGATTGCCTCTTGCAATATCTTAAAACCAGAAGGTCAACATTTATAAATATTACATAAGTAATATTATGCTTGATTGAGATTTATTTATCATATTCTTCAGTCCATTTTGGGAGGGGGTTAGACATCCAAAGGATTATTTATAAAAGTGCACTGAGAAGATACTTCCAATGGACCAACACAAAAGATGAGCAGGGAGATAACATCTGGTTCCCCTGAACATTCAGGCTATGATCAAGGTAATCCAATTCAGATGAAAGAAGTTCCCCTTCCAGTCATTGACTTAAGCAATCCTTTAGAGAATGTGGAGTTCTACCTGGCTAACTTCAATAGAGACTCCTGAAATAAACATAAGAGAAAAAAACATGATGAAATCAAAAACTCACAACTATAAAATGTAACTGTAATCACATTATATCAATTATAAAAATGAATTTCTGCATTACCTCAGACTGCCCTGGTTCATGGTTTGAGAGGTCTTCAGTCTTCACTTCCAAAGGAGCTGAAGTACTAGCAATCTGTACGCTGCGTGTCACCGGCCCACCTTTTCTCTCTCGCGTCCTTGCTGAAAAACGCTCCTCCTTTTTAGACTGGTGCGTTTTCACAACAACCTCCTTAACAACCTCCTTCTTGACAACAACTTGTTTCTTGACAACAACCTCCTTCTTGGCAACAACCTCTTTAGATCCACGTTGAATCTTGGAAGGTGGTCGTGTTGAGTCATCAGTAACTGCAGGAGTTAAGGAAGTCAGTGGCTCATTGCTCTTTTTGACTTTCTTAGTTTGTGGGGCCGTGTTGTCCATATTCAAAGCTGGCCTCTTTGTACGTACCTGAGGTTCTTTTCCTTTAATTGCTGGTAGAGCTTCATTCTCAATTGGCTCAGAGCTCCGGGCTCTGGTTTTCCCCAAAGGCTTTGCGTTTGATCCAGAACCTGCCTCTTGTTTGACTTCAGACTCAATGGCTCGACTTCGGAGACTCCTGTTTTTGTCTTGAGGCATCAGTGTACCTTTTTTCAATTTCTTGGCAACAGGTCTTTGTGGACAACTGCAAGCGATGTGTTTAGCGAGGCTGGCCGGGTATGTGAACTCTCGATTACAGTATGGGCATGCATGGACCTCATGAGTCTCCTCTTCCTTTACCCGGGTTGGCGGTTTCTTTGCAGAGGCAGCAGACTTGTTCTTCTGAGATATGGCTTTCTGGACAAGCTGGTTTTTCTTCTTATTTAAAGCTGATAACTTTGCTTTAGAGGTTATATCTTGGTTAAAGTTGAGCCTTTTTGGTTGACCCATTCTGCGAAAGGCATTCTGCCCAGTAGAAGCTCCTGTGGTGGAAAGACCATTTGGAGACAGTTTCACAACTTGTTTGAGAGGAATGGGATTCTTCTTAGGGGTGTAGCGTCTCTTATCACTAGCATTAGCACAAACTAATATGTGTTTATGTAGCTCTGGCATGTTGTCAAAGCTGTTTCCGCATTTGGTACACCGGATCGCAGTGCTAAATGTTTGGGGGATGTTGTGTGTGGTAAAATTAGTGGCGGAAGCAACCGAGCCATCAGGTGTTCTGTTGTGGTACGGGAAAGGTGGAGGCTTAAAGCTTGGGTAGTGTTGATTAATGCCAAGCCGCACATCTGGACCCTTCGGTTTACCAGCCTCAGATGCCATTATCTTTATTGTAGTGTATAGTTCTTCTGTAGGGTCCTCATGGCCATTTTCCTCTTCTTCCACCTTTTTAGTGTCACTGTTACGCTCCTCCGAAGAATCCTCAGCATCAAAACCATCTTTCTCCACATTTGTGTAAGCCGGATCCGTGTAGTTCTGAGGTCTGAGCTTCCCGTTTTCAACGGCAGTGTGAGTGCAACTCTGACTTGGATGTAGGTCACTTTGATGTTGCTGGAGATTGCAGAGGAAGGCAAACTCCTTTGAGCAAATGGAGCAAACATAAATTCTTCCCACCCCGTGGAGAGAGGAGCGGTGCTCGAGAAGCGCAGTGGCGTTGCCAAATAACTGAACACAAAACTCGCACTTAAAAGGCCACTCTGATGCATGCTCTATTATATGGCCACTAAGGTCTTTGATGGAGCGAAATGGCTCTTTGCAGACGTTACACACAAAGCTCTTGACAAAATTCTCTCGCTCTGGTGTTTCAACATCAACATTTTTGACTGGAGTCCCAGGTGAAGTGTTACCTCCATTTGTTATATCAACTGGCTCCTCTTTTTTCCCTATATCCTCTTCAGCCAAGTTGTTATCAACCTCTGAACTCTTCTGTGGAGAATGCAATTCACTGAGGAAGTTTGGTGAAGATTCCTTCGTAGTTGATTGTACTGCAGAAAGAGAAGGCTCTGATTTGTGTCGACTTTCTGTTTTAATATTGAGGTCTTGGGGGAGAGTTCCTTCACAGGAATGGCTTTGGCTGGTTTCAGAAGCAGTTTCCCACTCTAAGTGAGAAGAACCTGCTTGGTCTGCATTTCTTAAAAACTGAGGCTTAGAATCAAGGGTTGAGCCCTCAAGTAGTGTTTCTGACTTTGAAGATGAATCTGCTATACAATGTCTTTTTGCGTCCTGAGGCAGTGGAGAAATCGCACGGTCTAACTGCTCAGCAGTTTGGTCTGATTCATTAACAATGGAATTTAATGTATCATGGCATGATTCTGTTAATGCAGATAAATCAGACACTTCCTCTAAACGATCAACTGCTTTTGGGGACATTTTAGGGGACAACACCGGAAAAGGGGAAGGTGACAAGGCGTCTGACATGTGAAAATGCTGCGATGATAGAGGCGGAGGAGATGGGATAGTGGGTAAGACTGGAGGAGGGGGAGTAGATGAAGCTATACTAGAGGAAGATGGAGAGGATGGATTAATAGTCATAGGGGTCAGGGAGGGAGGAGAGGCTGATTCACAAGGAAGGTGCTCTGATCCTGATCCAGGACTAGAAGGGGCTATATATGTGGCACTCTCAGAAGACGAAAGGGCGTCAGGGCTTCCAAGAGTGTTTGATCCTTCTTCTCCGGGTGAGTTTAGGCCAGCATACTCGTTCATTAACACTTTTTCTAAAATGCTGGTATTAGGTTTTTTCCTCTTCACATGAGATGGTAGTGTGGTTGAGCATGTTTTTACTTCATGGTCAACAGGACTTTTACGGTTCATACTTAAGTCAAGCACAGCCTCTCCAGATCCTCTGCTTACACCATTGTCTCTTTTACTGAAGGAATTCGACAGGTCAAGCGGCTGCTGATTGCAAGAATTCCCTCCACTTCTTGAAGGAGACCAGTCTTTTCCTGTCAGGCTTTCAGTGTCCCCATGATCACTGCTGGACAAACTCCAAGAATGAGTCATGCAGTGGGTCTCAATCTTTGGCACCTTCAGAGAACATGAGACCCCAGCTGCAGAGCTTATGTTGTCATTTCTTTGTGGTGGGCTACTCTGTGAAGCTGTGGGAGGGGAGGCGGTTCTTCTTTTAAACCTACTTTGGACAGCAGGCAGTGAAGTTACGGAAAGTGGGGTGGTCAATCTATTGTCTGTAATTAGACCTATGGCCGTTTTCTGACCGTCTGGGGCCTGTAGTAGTTGTTTAAGTTTCGGAGAGAGATAAACCGTTTTCTCCTTTTGAAAAGCTAACGTTTCGGTTGACTGTGCGAAAATGTTTCCTACCAACAAAGAGGACTGAGGGGAAGGGGAGGACAATGAGGAAGAGGAGGACACCGTTTCAGCCTCCACTTTCACAGCAGGCAACAGCGGTGGTGTAGCAGTTCGCCTTTTAGAAGTTGTCTGCGACATGCATGAAACTTCCTTCACTGGACAAGTCCGTGTTTCAACTTTAAGAGCATGACTTATTTGTTTGGGACTCAAAATAAGAGCATCAAGGCCAAACAACGCTGCAGTGCTTGAATCAACCTCGATGACCTCACAACTGCTCACTGTGCTTGTAGATGGTATCTTTCCATCAATGTAATGGCTGAGATTTTCAGAAATGTTGTTAGAGATATCAACCATACACTCCTCCCTCTCTCCCTCATCCTCGGTCTCCACACTGGGCACATAAATAGGTGGTGGACTGGCACTTGGTGATTCTTCCTGGAGCAAAACGGGCTGCCCTTGTTCATGGTGCTGGTGTTGGGAGGTGCCATCCTGCAGGAGTATACCTTTCCGGCGAACACCTTTAGGCATTAGATGCCGCTCATGGATTCTGCGCTGGTGCCTGCGCATGTTGGTGTGTGTGCCAAAAGCCTTGTTACAGTACTTGCAAGGATGAAGCTCTTTTGACTCCCCATTCTCATCTAATATAAAAGGCCGGTCAGATTCAACACCAGGCTCTTTTTTCAAATTGTCAGAGCTTAGCTGAGGAGGACCGTTCTGTGTGTTTATAACGACTGCATGGCTTGGAGTGGACATACTGCCAGAAGTAGCAGAATCATTGGGCATTGTAGGACTGTGGAGGAACGCTGTCCCGCTGAGTGACCCAGGCCTATTTAAAGTTTTACTCCCATTCTCATGTCTACGTTCATGTCTGCGCCGGCCTACCTGAGAGCCAAAGGGCTTGGCACAGTATCGGCACTTAAACGTATGAGTTTGAAGGTTTGAAGTTGTGTGAATATGAGTGTGGCGCTCCAGGCCCTGTTTGGTGGAGAAATGACGCTCGCAGTGCTGACAGGGGTATGTTCCTCCCTGGGGGTCATCCTCAAAATCCCCATCTGCCTCCAACTCAGGATTCACTAAAGAAGATATACACTCTGTATCACACAGTGGACTCTCTGAGCTTTCTTCTGCAGGGTTGCCCGAATGTAATTGCTGGAGAGACTTTTCATTCCCATCAACTGATTCTGCCTCAGAGGGGTGCTGTGGGCACTGATTTTCAAGTTGTCCATCAACATTTACATGTTCCACATCCAATCCTTCCCTCCGGTTCATCTCTGTTGTGTGAGATTGGACAGGGTTTTCACTTTCTATAGAAGATGACTGGGAAACTGCATTCTGTTCCAACTCTGGAGGTGAAGATGGTCTTTCCTCATCATTAAGTCCTGAATCACAAGAAAAATATATTTAAATAATAAACGGAGCAATTCCAATAGGCTCCTCACACCATCAGTGCTTGGGCCCTAAATACTACCTAACACAGTGTTTGTAACACTACCACTCTCTCCACTATTCCAGTAAATTGGTAATGAATCATTCAAAACAAATTTCATCACGGATTAGTGAGGGATGTGTGCTGTGCACAAAAACCACCACCAGTGATGTTTCTTTAGAGAAGTGAAAAATGCATTATGTTGGACAAAACATATCTGAAAAATAATGGAGATAACAGAGCGAGCCGTGCACACCATAAGCTGCCCCAGACATGATAATGTTTTATGTTAGGTATTTTAAACTCACAAGCATTTAGATTAATGCGGGTTTCCATTTCAAGTACTTGGACAAACGTGTGTGCTACTTAATGCATTTGAAACATAAATGATCCAGCACATAACTAACATTTTATGGTTATATCCTAATCCATAAATGTTACAAATGTATGCAAATCAAACAAGTCTCTTTAAAATTAAAGTGTACGCGTGGATGTCTTTAAACAAAAAATAAATAAAAGAGCAATAATTCTGACTGAAACATTCATTTTGCTGAAATAGTTGTTGGACATTAACTTTAAGTTAAAAACGTTACATGTAATGGTATTTTGGTCTTTTAATGAGAGCACTAAATATGAAGGTATAAGATGGAGTTGAATATAAATGTAAAAAATAATATATTATAATTTGTAATGTAGCATTTATATTTTAAACCTCTTTGCACATAATATATATATTACAGCCTACACTCCAATTGTTTTCATAGCATTCAATTTGCACATTGTTTGGAAGACTATTTTGGCCAGGATGTAGAATAACATGCTTTTCATTCAAACAAAGAATAATACAATTTGGCGATTTTGAATCCATTTAACCATAGAAATAAATGACACATTAATTGATTATCAAAATAATTGTTAGTTGCAGCCCTATTGTTAACCATAACAAAAAACATTATGATTGAGCAGAGCATACTTGTGAACAGCACAAATCCCTGCCAGAAGCTGATGAAAAGCATAACCTACCTTCCTCGGAGTCCCGCATCACTGTGAATAAGGGTTCAGCGGCACTCGATTTCTTCGGTTCACAGAATCCACCCAAATCAGCCTGTCTGGCTTTTTCCGACAGCTTCCTCCTTGCTTTAGGGAGAAACAAATCTATGTTTATTAAAAATAAATAAATAAAAAAGAGCCAACATTCAAGACTTCCTAAAGCCAGCAAAAAGCAATTAATAAAGGTTTAGGTTTCCTTTCATGGCCGTCAAAACCTACAAATGATTTAATCCAATGATATTTCATCAAAGTAGCAATAAATAAATATATACTGAAAACTATAAACAACCAAGATTTGTAAGAACATCCGGTACATTAACTAGAATAAAGAGCTCCACCTGCAAGATCCAAACAAAGTATGTCACCGCCTTCTTTTCTAAACTAGCAGCTCACCACAAAACCAGACTGACTTCTCAGTAACTGCTGCATTGTGCGTGACATAGGCAAAGAAATGCTTGTTGCTCACTGTTTTAATACCCATAATAAAATCTATACCACAGTAATTGCATGTTAAATGTAGTGTGTATTTACTGTTACTGAATTACAGGCGTTCTAATGTTCTAATTACATTAGAAAATTAAAAGTTTAAGGGATAGTTCACCCAAAAATGAAAATTCTCTCATCATTTACTCACTCACATGTTGTGCCTAACCTGTATGACTGACTTTCTTTTCTGGAACACAAAATCAGATATTCTAAAGAACAATGAATTTTATTGAATGGACAAAAAAACAAGCAAACAAAAAGTTTGAAACATCCTTTAAAAAAAAAAAAAGAGTCCTTTTGTGTTTCATAGAGAGAGAGAAAAGTCGCACAGGCTTGGAGTGACATGATGTGAGTAAATAACAGACTTTTTATTTTTGGGTGAACTTTACATTTGATGAAGTATAAATGCTGAATAATGACACAATGGATCACAGATATTGTCACAGCCAAGCAAAGAAACCAGCTATCAGCTGCTGTCCTTGTGACAAGGTCAACCGGGAACATCTTATACAAAACCCAATTCATAAAACAGACACATGCTGCTAACTTGGTCATCTGATCATAGCCTACTTGTCAAATAGTCATTCCCACATATCCAACTCTGTCCTTAAATGCTAGTCTATTACTATTTCATGTACACAATCATGAACATTTTCAAACAAAATTCACCACTACATATTTCAATGCACTAAACAACATGGTAATTACAATTGCACTTAATGTACGCATATATATATTTTTTTAAATGTCATTTGACCCTGGTTTTTGTCAGATAAATGATTGATGCACATATATAGTTACAATGTGTTTTGACTTAACATCAAAAATGTCACTGTCAAAATGTTTAAAAATTGTTTAGGCTAAAAACTATAAAGACTTTATAACATACAAAATCAAATTTAAACAAAAAAAAACATTACATCCTTATCTCAATTCCTAACAATGACAGTAACAGCAAACCTTTGGATATCATTAACAGGTCAAATATTTCAAGGACTCATTTACTTATGTCCAACCTTTCTTTAAAAAATATTACTAGCAAAAATGAACCAGAATGCATTTAGCTGCACTTGTCATTGAAAAGGGGAAAGTCGAACAACCATTTACTCAATGAAATGAAAGGACCAGCAAATGCTCTTTTCCATTTCTTTTAGGTGGGGCATTGTCCTTTTCAGTCATTAAAACAGTCTATAAAGACAGTTCAGACCAAATATATACATTTAAAGTCAAATATATATATATATATATGTAATATTTTATAGAAAAATTAATTCCAAAAGAAAAGTTTATTAAAGTACGTACAAGCTTAGAGCACCAAACTTAATGCAGTGATGTGTGACAAATGATTAAGCTATAGACAAACAAACAAATGAGACTCTCATACTTGGAGCTTTTAGAGGTGAAACTTTGTGTTTATGTTATGGCTCATTTAATGTTAGGTCTCATTCAAAATGCTTTGCGAGGAGGGTCTCGAAGGTCATCTCTGACAGATAGGGCTGTGTCTCCAAACCTTGTGAGCTGTCTATCTAGATGACATGTTTGTGCATCACAGGCGGGTTTAAAATCTTTCAAACGTTCTAAATCGAACGCTCGAACGTGCCCGTGATGCTCAAAATGCTCTCTAGACGAGAAGTTCATTAGATTTTGAGGCACTGAAATAAGGTCCGAGTCTGCAAGGCGGCTAACTGACCCGTTCATCAACATACATGGGGAAGAGTACGTTATATTCATCGCACTTTGGCTCTGTCCGATTGTTTTTTTTCTTCTTCTTTTTAACAAAGCTGTTTAAAACAGAACGTCATCTATAATTCCGGTTTCTAAATAATCTTCCTTGAAATGGGAGAATAGCCAGGTGGCTAACATGCTAGCTCCAGCTAACGACTGCGAATACTTCCGAATAGAATAAACATATGTTCTCGGACACTAATTCTACACTAATTTTTATCGGAGGGGGAAACTGCAGGTAGTAGCAGTAAGAGGTGGTGTTTTCATTTTACCTCGCTTTGCTCTAGGTGAACTCTTCTTGCTCAGGTTGCTAGTCCTTTCTTCCTCTAATGCAGCTGCTATCTCAGGATTGTCTTCCCCATTGTACCACACTAGAAGTTCTTCGTCGGGTGCGATTGGCTGACGGAGAGTAGACGGACCAATCAGAGTCGAGGTTTTTGGTATGCCATAGGATGAAATACTATCTAGGCCTTGACGCTCTGTCAGGCATTTAGAAACAGACCCCAATAACAAACTAGAGTGCCGTATGAGAAAGCTCATATTATAACATTTTAATTGACGTTAAAGATGCTTTGTTCATCTGTCAACTACATTACGTGTAGAAGATGCATTTAAAATGGAAAACAAAGGAATTTCAATTTCTACTGGTAAATGTAAAAGTATTTACATATAACAAAAGTTTAATGTGCATAAATTTAATCATTCTATATTTGTCCCAGATTACTACATTTCAAATATCCATGCCACACCAAAATTGGAGTTTTGTTTTATCTAGTCCATGTCTATTATCATTGAGTGCATCTATATACTAGTGTAGGGGTTTTCAAACTGTCCTGGGACCCCCAGGGGGTTGCAATAGGGTGCTGGGAAAATTACACTAAAAAACAAAATATTAATAAAAAACAAAACCCACAACACAATCATGATATTAGTCATGGCTATTCTATTGACAGTCCTATTTTAACAATAACTTAAAGTATGTAAAAGTGTTCATTTCTCCTTCATTGCAATGTACATGCTTTCAAGAACAGTTTGTAATTGTCTTGAAAGAGAAACTACATGGTTTCTCTTTGTTGCCATTTCCTTTTGCTTGCTCATTCTCATTCATATCTTACAATATTTAATTACAGTGAAAAGAATCACATAAGTAATGCAACGGAATATGTTTCTCTTTGCGTTATACATCTAACATGAATAGTGGTATAAAAAAACTTAACAGTTAATACTAGCGAATTAAGAAATGCTTTTACATTTTGTTTACATTTACAACATATTGTCTTATACATGAAAATACAAACACTACTGTTCCAAGTTTGGCCAGTAAGATTTTTTTAAAATGTTTTTGCAAAAGGTCTCTTATGTTTACCAAGGCTCCATTTATTTAAATGACCAAAAATACAGTCATTTTAAACAGATAACAGTTGTTTTTTTTAAACTGCAAACTACTATTTAAATTCCTGTTATGGCAAAGCTGAATTTACAGCATCATTACTCCTGTCTTCAGTGTCACATGATCCTTCAGAAATCATTATAATATATTGATTTGCTGCTCAACAAAGATTTAATTATTAATTAAGACTTATGATCATCAAAGTTGAAAACAGTTGTGCAGCTTAATATTTTCTGAAAACCATGACACCTTTTTTCAGGATTCTTTAATGAATACAAAAGTTTAAAAGAACAGCATTGAAACAAATCTTTTGTAATGTAAACGTCACCTTACAGTCACCTTTTTTACTGTCAATTTAATATATCCTGAATAAATGCATTATTAAAATGTTAATATCTTTTTACAAAAGTCTCATATTGACCCCAAACTTTGGAATGGTATTATAGCTTCTAATAATTTAGGCTGAGTGTCTCTTGCAAGGGAATCATATTTTGGGGATCGTTAGCATAAAAAAAGTTTGAAAACCCCTTTACTAGTTTACTACACCGCTGTATGCATCTTCTCCAGGCTTAATCTTTTTAAAATCATAAAACATTAATTGGTGGAAATCAAGCTCTTACCCTTAACACTTTGTAGTAAATAGCCCTGTTGATTTCCAGTGGAAAGAGGTTTTGCTCTTGAGAAGAGCGTGCCCAGTTCACATACCGCAACCAGTTTCCTTTCATTGGATCTGTGGCATCTACACACATCCACCCCCAGGCTGGAAAATATACCTAATGATAGTGGAACAATATGTATTTAATTAAGAACCACCACTTAAACCTACCACTCAAAAGTTAGGGGTCAGTAAATTGTTTAGTTTTTTTCAGCAAAGATGCATTAAATTGATCAAAATTATGTCAGTAAAGACATTTATAATGTAACAAAAGTTTATTTTTAACTTTATATTTATCTATTCATCATAAAAAAAAATATTAGTTTCCACAAAAATATTAAGCAGCACAACTGTTTTCAACATTGATAAGAAGAAACGTTTCTTGAGCACCAAATCAGCATATTAAAATGATTTCTGAAGGATCATGCGACACTGAAGACTGACAATTCAACAGTTTAAAAAAAAAAAAACTACTGTTTTTACTGTATTTTTGATCAAATAAATGCAGCCTTGGTGAGCATTTGAGGCCTTTTTCAAAAACATTAAAAAATCTTACTGACCCCAAACTTTTGAATGGTGCTGTATATCAGTCCAAATATGCTTTGTGTTGATCAGTGTATTCAGACTTCTGCTCAAGCAGAAATTTTCTCAATGGGACATCTAGACTAATACATACCTCCCACATGTAAACATTGCTTGTCACTTGAGATCTCTTCTTTCGTTCTCCTACAAATGGTCCAAACCTTTTGCCTTTAGGTATTAATCTAGATGCCCATACACCTGTAGAGAGACATGGACAGCATGTCACGAGAAATCCTATGTGAGCAAACACTGGGAATTTTAATTTCTTCACCATTCAAACATCTTTTTTTTTTTAAACTCTTTTATTGGACGTTTTTTTCAGCATGAATCCTCATTCAGAATGAGCCACTTTAAGATCTCCAGAGGCTCTCTCACAGAGCCATTTTTTGGTGCATTCGGTATTAAACATTTATCTGTATATTTCTAGGGCACCATCACAGCACACTGCACATTCTCCATTTCAAACGTAGAAGAAAAAAAAAACTCCAGTTACGTTGTTTGCAACTCAATTGTTCAACAGTCTCAATTCCTTTGGTTCAAAATGCTGACCAGCTTAACCACAAGGCAACTGTGATGGTTGTAGAGCAAAACAGGCGAACTTTGTAAATATTTCAAAGTCAAATATCAGCAAGCAGAGTTAAAATAAAATACTGCAATAATGAACATGATTTCTCATCAACAGCATCATTTACAAGTACTCAGCCACGCTGTTACTCACCAATGCGATTTGGGTTAACAGCTGACGGTCCCAGCTTCATGCTGTTTGGCAGACCTTTCCACACATGGGCTGGGATGTCATCCAAGGTTTCATATGGTCCTTGAGGCAAAGCCATTACAACCTCAACAAAACAAAAAAAAAAGGGGGGGTACATTTTAGAATATGTTCCTTAAAGGTGCTCTAAGCGATGTCGGGTGACATCACTTCTTGTTGACGTTTAAAGTATTGTCAAACAAAACGAAGGCTAGCTAGACCCTCCCTCCTCCTCATCCGCGCAGTAACCCCCCAAACCCCACCCCCAAATCCTTCTTATCGGTTATTGGCTGGAACACTTTGTTATGTTTCGTGGTGCGGGTAAGCCCAGTTTGTTTTTGTTGCCGTTTGTGGAGTCTGGGCTGTCTGCAGAGACCGTGTTTTTTTACAGTGTGTTCGGGGGACAGGCAGCTAGCGGATAGTGAGATGTTTGTTGTATGTGACAAAAAAAGTTTTGGCCTAAAAAATGTGTGACATCGCTTTGAGCACCTTTAACTGTATATCACCATAACCAATACTCATGGTACTTGCTTTTAAAGTATGAATTTTCGGTGAGGAAAAGCATTTATACAACATCAGAAAAAAAGTTGTTTCTCCATACCTGCGGCAAGGATTTAACACTCGATTGAATTTGAGACTCCTAAGACTTTTCTTATTTCATGGATTCTGTAAAACAGAAAATAGAACGGTTATTTCAACCACGTAGAACAAAATAATCCTCTATGTTAATGAAGCAGGATGGGACTTGTTTTGAAGCAATCCCAAAGCTGAAAGCATGAATAGACATGCTTTAAAAAACGCACTACACTCAAAGTCTCTGATATTTGCTTTTCTTTTATTTACACTACCATGCAAAAGTTTGGGGTCGTTATGATTTTTTTTCTTTCTTTGGGAATACATTTTTCAGCAAGGATGCATTAAATTGATCAGAACTGACAGTAAAGAATTTCAAATAAATCCTGTAATTTCAAACATTCTATTTATCAAATAATCAGCTTTAGCTTTGACATTACAGGAATAAATTAATTTAAAATGTATTAAAATAGAAAACAATAAATTGCAATAATTTCACAGTATTGCTGTTTTGTACTTTTAAGCAAATAACCGCAGCCTTGTTGAGCATAAGAGACTTCTTTAAAAAACATAGGAAATTAATGAAAGTATATAATTCATATGTACAGCATAATTCATACACAAAATACTTCAACAAATAATCAAGCTGCTCTTCTAACATCTGAGATCCTTTCTCAGGTGAGTCAGGTGTATTTCACACCAAATGGTGATGATCTAACAGGTGTGGTTAGACTATAAACAGTATCTATTACCAGAGGCAAACACCAGCATTCCATTCTATGTGTAATTAACCCAGCCTCATCTGAGAGACAAAAAAAACAAAACATTTTTGAGTCAGGCATACAGGTACAAATTATGATCCATTTTTTTGTGGGTCTGCAGAGAATTCTTCTCGTAGCATAAGAACAGTGCAATAACGAGAGCTGACAGGACGGTAAGTAGAACATTGTCATCAGGTTTGGATGACAGCTACAGAGAAGAAGGGTAAATTGAGAAAACAGCATGACACACAAGGGGCCTCACTGATGTGATGCTGTTACATAAGTGTGGAGGTCGGAGACACATTCTCGGCTTCCGCTGCCTTTTACTTTCACATGGGTGGGAGCATGAATACACAACAGAAAGTGTGATAAAACAAGCTGCTGGAATCAAATTAAAACATCCGATTCAAACTCCCCCCTCTAATTTGACAAGATGGATGCTTGCAGAAATAATTCATGACATCATTACACTCAATTCTCAGTATAGTGAATAAAAATAGATGTGAATTCTAATTTGCAGAAGCCTACGTGTGGTCACACAGCCACAGAAAGATCCTTTCTCCTGGTCAGTAATAGTATTTGTGCTCAAGTATACTGCCGTCATTAAAGGATTCATTCTTTTGTCTGTCAGCAAAAAAATATTAGTCTGCAGCAGTGACCTTCTCTGAAGTCATACTCTCATAAATGTGTGGAATAACTTTAATAACTACCAACTTGATATACCTTTTGGCACCAGTATTTTATTCCGCGATTTAATCTGGTGCACTTGATCATTCTAAAGTCAAGCTCATAAACTGGTTCTTTTTTGTCCCAATATTACCAGTGGTTTTGAACACTATACTGACACCTATTGGTCTGGATGCATGAGGTTTGTTTACAAACTGCTGTCGCTTACACCAAAGCGGTTTTGTTTTCTTTTAATTTTTGTTTTTATATTACACATACCCGTATACATGTTTTAGTACACTAGCTGCATCCACAGCATGTCGTAATTACCGGGATGACAACCCATGACGTTCTACTCAGAACTGTTCAAGTCCTCAAGACTCAGAATTCTGGATTTCTATGGCAGCACTATCAATGCACAAGCGAATCTTGCGCAGTCATGTGGTACAAGTCGGAGGGAGCTCTGAAAAAATTCAGTTGAATTGAGTTGATTGTTATATTGTTTGTTTAATACCTTTACATTTATGCTTTGCAAAGCACATTGAGCACACACTGTGTGTCTGTGTGTGTGTGTGTGTGTGTGTGTGTGTGTGTGTGTGTGTGTGTGTGTGTGTGTGTGTGTGTATATACATACAGTGGTATATTATAATAATAATTATTATTATTATAATAATAAATGTTTCTTGAGCAGCAAATCGGCATATTAGAATGATTTCTGAAGGATCATGTGACTAAAGACTGGAGTAATGATACTGAAAGTTCAGCTTTACCAACACATAAATAAATTGCATTTTAAAATATATTCAAATAGAACAGTTATTTTTAAATTGTTAAAATATTTCACAATATTATTGTTTTTGCCGTATTTTGGATCAAATAAATGAAGCCTTGGTGAGCAGAAGAGACTTCTTTTGAAACATTAAAAAAAATCTTACCGTACTAATAATTTTGGCCACCACTGTGTATATGTATGTATATATATATATATACGGTTACCATTAAATGGAAGACAAAACAATAACACAAAAAATTATCAAATTAAATATAAAGCAAAGTAATAATAAAATTATTCTTCACATGTCAACATGTGCGACCCACTCTATGCAGATTTTTTATTTATTTTTTATTTTTTTACAAAACTGATATCAGACTTCAGTCTTCTAGGAAAATTTATATAATTTTAATGATATTCCTCACAAGTGTTGTTAATTTTCACAACTTTTTTTGATTAGCAAAAATTGCTGAGTGCATCTTTAAGTTCACCCCAGTATTACCAATTAATTTCATGTGTACACCCTCCACTGTCCTTCAACGGTTTATTGTATTTTAACAGATTTTCTCGAAACTACATGCAAGAATACGAAAAAGATTGCGAAAATGAGCATGAATTAAACCCAGGAGATGAATGAGATGCATTTCATTGTGGTGTCATCTTTGTTAATAACAGACGGTGGCGGTGGGACAAAGAAAGAAGGCGTTTCAGCACCCAAAGCAGAAGATGGTTTAACCAACAGCGAAAAAGTTTCCAAATTCTTGAAAGAAACACCAGCAAAACTTACACGATATATGTAGGTGGATTGTGATGCACAGAAACACAATACTTAAATGCGCACAACGTGATTATAATAAACTTAAATAATATAAATCGCAAAACAAAGCGGTTTGTAGCCTATGCAAAACAGACTGAAAGTGTATCCTCGTGCTTAAAATATTGTCATGCAAATGATGTTGAATCGTGAATTAACTCGGTTGCTCGAGCAAAGCTGTTCAGGTTGTGTATCCCGACTTTCAGGCAAACAAACACACATTGCGCTTTAAAGACTCTTCTAATGGTCACATTTTCGTTTGAGGAATCTTCTATGAGAGAAAAAGTTCTCTTAAATGTTTCAACAGAGCACTGGAGTTGCTTTGTGGACTGGCAGGACAAACAGATTTTATTGTTATCATCAATCCGAGCACTCAGAAGTGCACAAACCCGATGCAACTCACTCCAAGCAAGGTGTCCTCCTGCTTTCCCAGCCGTTCAGTGCAGCGTTGCAAAGGCTTGATTGAAATAAAAATGTGAGCATGGTGTTCTTGAACACTTACCTGTTGTTTTTTACCGGCACTGTGTAGTTTTGGTCTACCTGCTTTCCAATGTGCTGAAAATGGCGGATGGAGACTAGAGCTTATAGAGCTTCCCCAATGTAACTGGTCGGTCGGGTCGCAGAATTGGGAGAGGCACACAACCATCACGATGGGCCATTGGTGAAAGTAAAGCTGGCGAAACCTGGACCATCACAAATCAGCTTCTTCAGTATTCGAAATGTGACTGGATAGTATGGTTTAACTAATGGGTTTAATTTTACACTTTGCATAGTTTTTTCTCCAGTGAATATTTCTCAAGGCTTTTTGGTTTTAGTTTTTTTTGTCAGTTTCTGTGTAGTCTTAGCTACTACAAAAGCTACTGAATATTTTTACATTTATTGCCCAAGAAAAAAGAGACAGTTTTAAAACAACAGTAGGCTACATGACCCAAATGTTTAGGCCTACAATTAATAAATTGTAAATAATGACAACATATGAAACACGTGTGACAATTTGACCAATATTTATCAGAAAGAAAGAGTGGAGAGCACAGTTCATTCTTTCAGTTAAAATCTAGTATATGTTTGTTGTAGTTGGTGGCTTCTTCTTCTTTTTTTTGTCTTAATCTATGCCATTGTGGTTTTATTGTGTTCACTTGTTTATCCAACAACTATAGCAAAAATTTTCATTTTCATTTTAAGGGTCTTAAATGAGAGAGGGAAAAATCACATATTTAGACAAATTTAAAGATTAACACTAATTTTGACCAAAAAAAACAAACAAAAGTAAAACACAATGTGACAACCTCCTTAAAATTAGGGGAACATTTTTGTATTAAAATAGTTAAAATATTATAATACTAATAATATATAATATTAAAATATTATATTATAAAATATTATTAAAATAAATATTGCTAATAACATTATTTTGCTCTTTCATTCATCTTGTAGAACTGAACTTCTATTTAGATCTTTTAAAATAAGAAAACATTCCGTTTATAATGCAGAAATTGCACTGGACATGAGATTTCATCGTCTCTCTTTAAACATATATTGGATATGTTAGTTAGTTAGTTAGTTAGTTAGTTAGTTAGTTAGTTAGTTAGTTAGTTAGTTAGTTAGTTAGTTAGTTAAATTTTATTTCTGTGTCATGCCAAACATTGGGCCCATCCCACATGGGATTACAAAACACTACAAATTTATTTTACAAACATTTTCCGGTCGTATATACAAATCATTCGGAGAAATACTTTAATATATGCGTACACACATGTATACATACACATAAGTGTATAAGTGCTATAATAATAATTAACAAAAGGATAAAAAATGCAACATGACAAGTAATATTGAAAATGGATAATGCCATGAAGAGATCAAATAAAGGGCTTACAGGTGTAACATGATGAATAAATTATGAAGAACAAAGCACTAAATTCAAAATGTACAATTTCCCTAATCAGAATCCTTTTCCTCTCAAATTATTATTCTGAAGGCTTGTAGTAATTTCGGCCACTAGGAGGAACTCTTGATCTCAGTCCTTAGATTGAATCTCTTCTAGTCAGATCTAAAAATACATTTAGCATGTAGAAAAAAAATGATCAGTTTGTTTTAAAAGTGTATTCAGTCATAAAAATAGAATTAAAATATTTTAGGATAATTCATCACCCTGACCGATAAATATGCATAGGCCTTCCTCTGTCCACATCCCAAATAAATCCAGTCCCAGCATTTCCCCACATAAATATAATGTGTTATGAGAGAGTGAGACATATGCCCTCAGAGTAATGCATGTTCCACATATGGACATAGTTTCTCTGCTTGACCCAACAACCTCTGCCCAACATGTGTTAGACGCACGCGAGAGAGTGTGTGTGTGTGTGTGTGTGTGTGTGTGTGTGTGTGTGTGTGTGTGTGTGTGTGTTTATACTACATATGTCCCCAGAGAAGGTAACATGAGGTGTCTGCATTTATTGGCATACTTTGGGAATTTTTTATTTAACAGTTTTTATTCCACTATATGAAAGAGAGGAATACACAGATTTATAAATGACAAATAGTTATTTAACTTGGGATAATAACATGGATAAGAAAACCATTCTCTAAAACATCTTATTTAAAAAAAAAAAAAAAAAGATGCATTACATGCTGTACTTCAATCTGACACTATCACTTTGTTCACAATATTGTATCATCATGCTATTATTGAAGATGGAGATTATGATGCATTGATCCTACAACATACTGACCAGATTCAGCAGAATTTTTCTTGATATGGCTCTGCTTGCTGAATCATTATGGAGAGAAGAATGCAGCGTTCAGAACGAGACCTCAGCTAACCTCTCCTAAACAATGGCAGTGTTGAGACAGCGCAGAAAACATAACACTGCATTCAACATGGAAGTGTGTGGCATCCTGGGCACCACTGAATTGCATGACATTGTTCTTCTAGGCTCTTCAACAAAGGTTCCTTAGAATCACCTGGAACATCTTTTGTTTCAGAAGATGAAGAAATTTGATTTGGCATGGTTTCTTCTTATGGAGAACTGTGTCCTGCTGCAGTTGGAGCAAGTTTCTCTTTAACACCCTGTTCATCACAGGACATACCGTACTGTTCATAATTTGTGATCGTACTGATAAAACATACCAGGAAAAGAAGGGAGCCAAGGCTCCAAGTGGAGGAGCACAAAAGTCACATGTAAATATAACCACATGAGGAGATTTGATATCCTGTCAGAAAAGCTGCACAGAAGGAATATTTTACAGACACTATGCAGCAAAATCCCACATTAAACACAATGTAAAGATATATTTCTGTCCAAAAGGACTTTTATGTTGTGTTCTTTTGCAGGTAAACATACAGTAGCGTTAATGCTGATACTTACAATGTTACATCATTTGCAAAATAGAAGAGATGCAATATGAAATTGTATATGCTATTCGTAAAGAAGTCTAGAAGTCACTGGCAAAAAAAGGTCAACTGTCTATGAAGCACAACTCACAGTCACTAAACTAAACTAAACTAAACAACTTAACTTAACTAAACTAAACTTAACTAAACTAAACTGCATTCTGTTCAAATCCACAAAATTCCTATTGTAAAGTTGCCAAATAATGGTAACTTTTAGATTGTACACATTGTGGTTAAAACATCTACAGTATTGATAACACGCTAACCATCGCATATGGCTACAAATATAATTTAACGTTAGTTAAAAAAGAAAAAAATATTTACTTGATTGGAAACGAGCACAATTTGACGATCATCATGCATTCAGACATTCTGCACTAGGCTATATCTTCCATTGTTCATGTAAAGCACTCAAAAGTATATTTCTCCAATAATTTCACAAACCACAATCTTAAAGTCACCTGGAAGCAATTGATTTCAGCCTGATAAATATCTGAGGCAGGAGGAAGACAAAATGCAAAATTTCACACTTACTTATTGAAGCAACATCATTTAGATGAAGTTTTGTTCATAGAAATTATTGTCTTCTTTTGCTGCAATCTAGATCTGATCATTGCTGTCCTGATAGACCCTCCAAAGTTCTTTCCAAGTCTTACCCAAAGTTCATATTCCCGTACATTTTATATATTTGTGGCAGAGAAAGCTTTTTTATAGGATTCCAACAGCACATAGAGGAAGATATATTGATCTGATGGGGCCGATTGGGTCACCGTGATTTTGCCAAGTAAGACATGTTCCTTAATCAACATTATTTTGTTGTTTCCAGAACAACTTTCCTGTCAGAAAATGTAGTCTTAACCCTATCCCTACCCCTAAACCTAACCACCCATACCCTAACCCATAACTTACCTCTAAAATCAGAAGGAAATGATAAGTGAATAACACTGATGTAGAAGCACCTAACCCTAAACTTGACATAAAATAAAAACTTTTCCCTCAAATCTGATTGGTTTACTGGAATGTTGTTCCAGCATCAACAATGATGGTAATCCAGGATCAACAATGATGGTAATCCAGGAACATGTTGAATTTGAAATCACGTTTACCAGGGTCGATGTGTGTGTGAATTTGAGTTTTAAGGTGGTTTTGAACATAACTAAGCTTCAGATACTAGAAATAGACCAGCGTGTCAGTGACAGGTGACAGCACCAGATCGTCAAATCCAAAATAGGTCGGTAAAATACCAAGGGACTGTGTGCGCTCTTCAGGAGGAAACTGGGATTACAAAGGCTTAAGCGATTTCAAAGCACCGTGGTGTGTGCACCAAATACACAAGTGTGAGGAAATGCAAACTTGTAGGGTGCTTCAAATGCTACAGCATCCTGAGTGTTGCAAAAGCTTCTCAGAGCCAAGAACATCCAGTCAACGGCTGTCTAGCCATCAAAAACAGGTTTTTACTGAAAAAGCAAGATGGCTAACCTAGATCTGCTGAGTAAAAACAGGCTAACAAGCTTATTGTTATAACCTATTGTGACAGCTGAATGTGCACCATACAAGACTGAGTTTACAGAATACTTTGATGAAAAATGAATTAGATTTTAAGGTTAATGTAGAGTGCAACCTTAAAAGTTCACATTAAGGTCAGTTGCTTTCATGTATCATCATGATATAGGCCTAACATATGGACATCTGGGATAAGGCACTGAATGCTTTGTACTGTGTATTACATGCATGGTTACTCATGAAAAAAATAGATATGTGGATATTAAATCTTGATTGGTTTTTTTATATAATTGTACCTATATATTAAATTAAAGAGAAACTATGGAACAATATAAAGAAAAATATGGTCCTTTTCAGCATACATAACATATTTTCACTATAATCGATAGTGATGCTATACTATACTATACACATATACTATGATGCTAGATCACACCAGTCCGTGGTGTAAGGGGCCATTCACACGGAACACATTTTTAATTTCTTTTTTTTCATTTCTTTTTAACTTTTATTTATTTATTCTTATATTTATGCATTCATTTATATTTACTAATTCCCACATGTATTTATATATTTCCAGATTAATTTAAGCATTTACAAATAAATATAAAAATGAATGAAAGAATAAATAAAGCTAAAAAGAACAAAAATAAATGCAAAAATAAATACAAAAAAGGAAAAACAGTAATACAAAAAAATTAGGATTATATATATTTGTCTTATCAGGACGTTAATTCCTTTATTTGTTTTCCAATTGTTACATTAATTAATTTCTGCAGTTTTGTTCCTCCATATTTTAGAACACTGTGTCATGCACGAGATGTTGTAAAAGATGTGGGAGCAACAGTCAATAAAACAACCAACGTATAGGGGAACGAGGGAAATTAAAATATGTATCTGAATATGTATGTTTATACACGTATAATGAAAATATTTATATTTCTGTATATACTGTATTATTAATGTTATATAATGAATACTTCATTATAATCTCTATTATTATTACTGGTAATGATGATGCTAGTAGAAACAATAATATTTTCATTCCTGTTATTATAATTACTGAAATAATTTTATGTAGGCTACCCGAATGTTTAGTTTCATTATTATTATTATTATATAGGTTTTATGAGTATTATTATTATACTACTGCAGAATACGACTTATTAATGCATGTGTTTGTATATGTGTATTAGTAACACGGAAAAGAGGACTCGTATACATTGTTGTCATGGATGACAGCGAATGTTAATACATATTGGACCGCTGGATGACGCGATTAGCCAATTTTCTGTCAGTAGTGGAAAAAAAAAGTATATATACTTTATACACATATATTTGAGCTCAAAAACAAACAAATTGACACGATAACCGCAAAATCATCCATTCAATTAAATTGAGGCATTTTGGAGGCTTCTCTGCAAGTACATCTGGTTTTGAATTGGCATATATAAATAATGAAATAAAGATCACAAAGCAGCAAGGATTGCACAGTGAAGTTAACATATTTTATTTCTTTAAGTGCCATTCATGCATATCGGGGAAGGGGTGGTATTGACAATCCTAATGACACTTCAGTTATTTTACAGCACTAAAACCAATACAAAGAGAAGCCGTGTCATCTTATTGGACAGCAAAAGTAATAAACCGTGCAATAACAAAAAGGACAAAAAGGGGAAAATAAAGGAAACAACAAATACAAGTAATGACCAGGACAAAATCAAACAGAAAACAAAGATTAAAATAGAATATAAACACTGAAACACTGAATGTTGAACCATAGTACAGGAAAAAGGTAGTGTCACACAAAAAGCTAACGCATTTTCATCACATATATACAATATAGATATATACATACTGTGTCACCCTTGGATTGGACAATAACAAAATACTCTGTATTCATCTCCCTCTTTTCTTTCGCAGGTGAACCCGAGCCCTTGCCTTGATCCCTCACCACCCCAGAGGAAAAAAGGACAATCGAAAACACATATATTTACAATAAGCACAACAACACACCAACAATGAATAAAATAGGCTCCAAATACCAGAACTTGTTGGCAGTTTTCTCCCATAAATGTAACAAGGCTTCTCAAATCTTCCTTGATTACAGTAATCTCTCTGGCAGATACGCGCGTCTCCACTTGTTTGAAGTTCTTTTTTCTTCTTTTGTTTTACGAAAACGGAGTTGTCTTTAAACAGTTAAAACTTTCACACAACACAAACACAAAATCAAAGGAGCAATGTTTTTACTTTTTCTTTTTTGAGAAAAAGAGGAAGAGAGAGAGAGAGAGAGAGATAGAGAGAACTCATCACCTGTCCAGCTCATATTCTCTTGCGCTCCCTTGAAGCTTTCAGTTCAGTCCGATCCTTCAGACTTACTTTATGCCAATTACCCGCCGTCTTAAATGTTGCACAGTTAGACTTCCTCTCTTTGGCAAACAAGAGATCCAAACACATCACTACCACGAATAGATTGGCAATACATACGAAATATTTCCAACTCAAAACAGACACTCCTCCTCCTATCGAGACAAACCATGATGGAGGGTGAACACCACAGTATGGTATTAAAGTTCACACCGAGTGTGGATTGATGCCAGACATTCACTCCAGGGAGATTATCACTCGAGTTAATGAACGACATGAACGCTTGTGCTTCTGACTTCTTTTCAAAGTGCACAAATGAACAGATAAAAGCTCTGAAAGCTCTTTGTATGACAAACACTGAGGCTAGGTGAATGAGGCTTGTGAACACTTCAACAGTATCCAAACAAAAACACGAGACGAACAACTGACAAAAAAGAAAACCGGAAGAAAAGAACGCAGAGAGCCAAAGCAGATTTAGAAAATGGAGCTTAGCTTAAGAACAATGTGCACAGCATCGCAGTCAAACAAAAAACACAGACGTTACACAGTCGGTCTGGGGTAAAGTGGATAACAGTTCTGTCACTGTTTTTCTTCTCTTGTAAAAGCTCACTCACAAATTCAGCATGAAGTTTTAGCATCTACTCTCGTGTAATGGAAATCAGTATCATGGCCAGTTGAGTTGGATTTCAGGGTTATGTTTGGCTTCGGTAATATGCTTTCACCAATTTAAACCCCATTAGTATCAAAAGGATATGACGATTGGCTATGTAATGATGGAACACACGGATATGTAAAGAACTACACAGCTGATGGTGGACGGGATTGGGTGAAGAATCAGGATGAAATGTCATGAACATGATGAGAGTTTGACTGGGATCTCTAACCATTAAAATCCTTTTAGGGGTGAATCTCTCAAAATCCATCTTATTTCACCCCAAAATAAAAAATAAAATATTTTGATCAAAGACACTTTTATTAAGACCATTAATCTCTTCATTCTATTATATATATTCTATAAATTTGTATTATATTAGAAACCTGTAAAAATGTATTAGCACTTCATTACAAGTAACTGAAGGAAAAAAGCAGAATAAAACAGTATTTTATTTTATATCAGTATTTGTTATACTGCCTTTACCATAAATTGAATCACTCCATTTGATTTTTTCATGAAACGATAAAAATACTGTATTACAGTAATGAGAAAATGACTAGATATATATTCGGGGAATTACAAAAAGAAAAATGTCAGGACAGATTTTTTTAACATCTCATGTTAAAAAATGGTCTTAAAAATAGATGCCTCGAAGCAAAACAATTTATTTTTTCCCTTTCTGATTTTGAGGTTGCAATGCGACACATTTTCATGATATTAGAAGGACATAAAGTATGACAAACCGTTAAGTAGGGTTCATGGATCCATGACATTAAGGGCCTTAGGGATCAAAGGCCAATACATGTCAATGACTAGTGTAAATACTTTGTTTGAGAGTTTATAATACTGAAATACAAAAAGGAAAAAAACGACTGTCATTAGATCATTTCAATCTTACAAGTCTTTGCACGTACACTTTGATAAATAATAAAAACAAATCCCATAAGATGACTAAAAACTACTGGAAGCCAAGGAGACTCGGGAGTGCGTAAACATTCAAGCTATGAGAAACAGATCAATCCTTCCCTTTTCAACCGCACTTAATGGCTCTTCTAAATAAGCACTTCTCTCTAGAATTTGATCTAATCGAAATGCTACTTTTCACTGATAAATACCCTGCTAAAGGTCAACAGCCTGCACCCATTTCTAATTTGGGTTCCGCTATAGAGTGCCGAAGTTATGGCGTCACTTTGTAGGACAACTCAGAAGTTAGCGGCGCATGGGTTCTCTCGATCGAAAAGCTATGCATTTTCCCCATAGACTTTTGGAAAATCGCAAAAAATAAGATCTGTGTTCAACAAAGAGTTGTGACCCTTACACATTTTGTCTATCAAGATAATCTTTACAAGTTAATCCAAAATGTGTACATTTTGAAGCCTATATAAAGTTTAAAAAAACACAAGCAGACACAAAGTTTAAAAAACCACAAGCAGGTTAAAACTGGTGTGTTTTATGTCATAGATCAAAACGTGAAAATATTTAGAAGCTTTGTTAACCACAGACCTTATTTCAGGCAATTTAGCAAAAACCCATTCAAAAAACCCATAGACTTTAGGGCGAGGGAACCCACTTCCGCGTTTTGGCCTACAAAGTGACCTCATAACTTCGGCACTCTATTCTAGTCCACATCCTGTGCATTCGTTTTGTGCTCTTCAAAAGAGATGATTGTAATCACTGATAGCCCTAAATTAATTATATTGCACAAACACATTCCATAATATCGCTGATATAATAAAATTACACTGTGGTTTGTCACGCTGGCAGACACTTTCAACTAAACGTTTAAAAAATATAGACTGTAGTATGTAGTAATTACAGCGATAGTTGGGCTACGCTTGATAGAGCAAGACGCAGTTACAGTCTAGTTCCTGGTCGATTTTGAAGGACAGTGTGAATGTGTGTGATTTTAAACTTTGCAAGACTATAATAGCAGAATTTCAAACGCAGCAGTTAACATTCCTCCAACATAAGGCTATTAGTGTATCTAAACATTTCAGTCATCTCCTTTCTCTCGGTATTACGCTACACCCAGCGTCCAGCTAAAGGGAGGGTACGCTCTCTGCAAAAAGTCCTTGTCAGTGCAGCAAAGAGCAAGCGATTTTGTGTCGGTTGGTCCTAGGGTTAAAATAAAGAGGGCTCTTTTATTGCGGACCATTAAGCAAATGTGCCTTGACGGGATTTCATCTTCTCAACGCTGCTGTAAAGAGCCACACAGCAGGATGATTTCTGAATGTGAACAGGGCTCTCCATTATCCCACAAATCTCCGGTCTGCTCCTGAACAATGCATGAAAGTTTCAGTGGCAGGTCCTGAGGGCTTTAAATTAACTTAAAAGCAATGCAGTCCAATTGGGAGACTACAGTTTGACGGGTGATAGTTGACAGAACGAGGATTGTACATGCAAACGTAAAGCGTTTAGGGAAAACGTTAACAGTGAGGTCTGGATCGATATCATTTTCTGACGCACACGTTTAGACTTGCCTAAAACTATTAGTGACAAAAAAACATGACACACTTCAGGCAGCAAAGATACACAAGTACAAATACTGCAGGTAATGTGGTATACATGTTTCATTATGAGCCTTAACGATCAGTAAAATCTGCTAGAATCGGAATCGGATGCATGGCGACTTCGACATGTTACAGTGTGTAGGGTCAGCGGAGCAAAAAAAGAAAGAAAAAAGGGGCTACTTGTGCCTGAATGACCAGAGAGAACAACAGTAGGTGCTTTGAGTATCACGTTACCTGCACCGTAGGCCCTCTTCTGAAAATTGCCCTGCATCTCAGAGGAAGTTTCACAACACAAATGAGGGAGCCAATCTTGTCTGATAGGCAGTCAAGGCCTGAGTTTGTCACCATGAGAGGGGAGAACAAGCCAGACATATTACTCGAAAATCACAGAATAACAGTTGAAGAGCAGGGGCGAGAGCTTGGCAATTGAGCGGGCTTGTAAAAAGGCTGTGGGTTGGGAGACATTTGACATAAACATGAACCACTTGCCCCTTGGACAAGTATAAAAGCCATCACTTAAATGTCCTAGTAAATGTGATTGTCTTCAAAGTAATATCTTTTTTTGTTTGTTTGTTTTTGTTTCATAAAAACACCAGGAACACAGGAGTCTCTTTCAGGTCATAATGAACAACACCTGCACTATTTTTCAAGTGTCCCGTTCCAATCTGCCTTCTGTCACGGGCATGCAGACACCTCAGGTGCAGCCCTCTTGCTCTGTAACACAAACACTCTGCCTCCATACGCTCCGCTCTCGTTTTGTCTGCACCACTCTTTGCGTTCTGGGACTGGGTTAGACGATGGAGTCCCAGTCAAAGTCGTCCTGGATGTCGTCGGCGGGCATGCGGCGCATCTGGAAGTTTCCAGCAGACATCATATGCTGCTGGTTCATCTGAGCGTGATGGCCTGAGGACAGAGCAGACCGGAACGGTCATGACA
Source organism: Siphateles boraxobius (assembly GCF_051911475.1). Taxonomy (NCBI): domain Eukaryota; kingdom Metazoa; phylum Chordata; class Actinopteri; order Cypriniformes; family Leuciscidae; genus Siphateles; species Siphateles boraxobius. Next base: position 25,119,656 of record NW_027509141.1, read on the forward strand.
CACAAATGCTTTGACGTGAATGTTAAAAAAATCCTATTCCTACAAATATTGTGGAAAGTTTCAACCTGGGCAAGTGTTAAATTCAAACTACTGGTGAATTATACACAGGTCCCCTTCTGATCTTAACCCTAGTGTAAGTAAGGTGTATATGCTTGTTACTATGTGTTTGGTTGTGTTTTACAGTGTTGCTATGGCATCATTAATGTGTTTTGGGTGGTTGCTAGGGTGTTTGGGAATATCAGGGAGTCACTATGATATCCTGGTCACTATATATGGCTCAGTTCCTCTTGCTGCACGATTTAAGGCATCATTCACATCTGTAGCAAGAACCGTGCACTGCAGGATAACTCAGCAAGGATGCATTAAACTGATCAAGATTGACAGTCAACGCATTTATAACGTTAAAAAATATCTTTAGTTCAAATAAATGCTGTTCTTTTGATCTTTCTATTTATCAAAGATTCTTAAAGAAATGCATACATTGTTTTCAACATTGGTAATAAGAAGAAATGAGCACCAAATCAGCATATTAGAATGATTTCTGAAGGATCATGTAACACTGAAGACTGGAGTAATGATGCTGAAAATTTTGCTTTGCCATTACAAGAATAAATCAAGAGCTATAAAAGACAAGGACCTGTCATAGTGGGGCCAGTGCTGCTCATGGGCGGCATATGAGGATATACCGGCGGACCCATCATAGAACTCAAGCTCTGTCTCGAATCCATGTACATGTTTCCTGAAAAACAAACTGATGTTACTATGTTACTATTGTGGCAGTCTTAATGTCTTAGTGCAGTCCTTTAGGGATGCTAAAGTCCACTCACCTGTGTTGATGTGTGGGCTGGGCTTGTTTGGATGCATGGAGCCGTGGCACACTGGAGGCTGCACTGCCCCCTGTGGCTGGATTCCAGTGCGAGCAAAGAACTGATTGATGGAAGAGCAGAGGTCTGCCATCTGAGTGGGCTCGAGAGACCAGTTATTCAGCTCCGCCTGCCTCATGCTCTCTTTCAAACCTTCAGAAAAACAATGACAGAACATTTCACCAAACTAAAATGAAAAGCATTAAAATGCTTCACATCTATGGCTACTGTTTTAAAATGACATGCTAAGTGACTTGCACAACGAATTAATATACAAAACAAATAACCCTGTTCAAGTTAATAAGCCATTCTGTGACTGTCAATTAACACAAGTTATATATTTTCTTTATTCAAAATGCTAGTTTAAAGACAGGTCTGTCATTTTTCAGTATAACTACTAAAAGAAAAATTTAGCTCATCACACAGATTTAAAATAAAATAAGCTCAGAGTTGTTATATTTATAATATTTAAATAAATAAAATAATTGAATTGAATTTAAATGATTCAATATTTAAATAAAAGAATTTAAAAGTTTATATTTAAATAAATATTAAATGTTTAAAAAGCTGTTATTGTTTGCATAAAGTAATTCATTCTTTTGAACAAATTGTTTTTTAATAAATAAAAATCCTTAATAAAAAAAAGATTAAAAATATATTTTAAGTGCATCAAATAACTAATTTAAATGCATTTATCATCATCCATTCCAACGTACTATGTATCATTATTATGTAACATACGAGATGAAGTGGAGCTAGTACAAAATTAATAGCTTAAAATACCAAAACCATGAACTATTAACTTTTTCATTAGCATTTAGTCTCTTGAAAAAATTACAGCAAAAATAGTATATAAGTAAGGCATTTCTGATTATACCTTGGAAGGGTGAAAGATCCACATCAGCCCAGTTGTAGCTGCTGGCGATGCGGCAGCTTTCTTTCAGCGCATCCAGGTTGGGGTACCAGTCACTGGGAAGACCTGCAGATAAAACAAAGTAGTGAAAGCCACAGCAGAACTCGCCTGGATGCGTGGAAGCAGCTTCCTGTTTGAGCCAGCAGGGGGAGCCATAACCCTCTGCTACAGGCCTGCTCTCTGAAGTGTGCTGGATTTGCTTTGTTCTCATTAGAGCAAGCTATATAAATCACCCCATGATTTACTGCAGACTGCTCTAAAGTTGTCATAAATTTCTTAATCTAAAATAAATGACTGTTAGAAGAGGCCTGAATAAATCGGCCTGTCAGGGCATTGCCAGCACAGAAGGAAGTATGCTGAGGGTTCGAGACAGAAAGCAAGAGGAAAAGATGACTGACGATCAGATAGCAAAAACTATCACAGACCAGCAGACTCTTACCGGTGTTGCACTGCATCTGTTGCTGGGCAGGATGAGGCTGGTGGGAGAGATTCTGGTGCTGCTGTTGCTGTGCCGTGTGCTGGCCGTGGGCCTGGTGCTGGGAGGGATGCTGCCCGTGCTGGCTGTGTTGGGGATGTTGGCTGTGCTGGCTATGTGCCGTGTGCGGGTGCTGGCTGTGCTGGGTGTGAGGGCCATGCTGGGAGAGGTGCTGTCCGTGGGGAGAGTTGTGGGCCGAGTGAGGGGGATGGGAGAGAGGCACCTGGCTACCGCTGTTGGGGATGTTGTTGGGGTGAGAGTTAGTGATGCTGTTCTGGTTGTTGTGAGGGTGGGTGCTGATGGTGCTGCTGGGGGAGTGTTGGTAAGAACAGGAGGTGTGGGTCTGCTGGGCCGACTCCGAGGGCATTCCCATCAGACCTGTAAGGATCAAACAGACAGAGCATCATATCAAAAATGCTGTCTGCATCTGATCAGAATTTAAGGGAAAAAAAAGGGACAATTCCATCATGTCAATTTCAAAAATTCATTTATTCTCAAATCATAGTCACTGATATGTATCACTTTATATTAAGGTTGCATATGTAACAATCACATTACAGCATTAATCTATCTTTTGGTTATTGATCTTAAATGTGAATTTCTCCATATACTAACACATTCGTAACAAAACATTTATAATATTTAATTTGTTTCGTTCATATTTTTAATATTATCAATAATTATTTAAAATTAATAACAAGGCGCAATAAATAATATATATTCATCTGGTTATTAATCTTAAATGTTCATATCTACTTACGGAAAAAAAGTTAGTTAAAAAAATCACGTTAACATTGTGCACAAATAAACTTAACAGAAACGGTACATTTATTTTATATATTTTATTCTGATCAATATAAAATAAAAATATATGAAAATTATTTAATTTAATAATTTACAACAATTACTAGTAATTATCAATAAAATGCAAACATAAATTAGGGAAGATTACTAAATGCTGTAATGAATGTATGCATTGGTAGTTCACAGTACTTTATACATTCACTAATGACTAATTAGTACAGAACAGTACAGCTACACAGTACAGAACTTTATTGTAAAGTGTTAGTAAAAACTTGACGGTCAAACGGTTGCCATGCATGCTCTAATTAGTCATAGTGTTTGTGCCAGCAACAAGTTTGACTCCAGTTTGTGACTTTCTGATCTCATTTCCTACTCTTTCCATATTTATACTTTATCCAGTCTTTATTAATGTAGTAAAAAGGCCAAAACATTTTTAAAACTTCGGTCTTGTTTTAAAATGAACCAGGGTGCCGAGACGGTGACTCAGGACAAAGTCATGGTAAGCCCTCTTAAACCAAACCAGAATATCTATAACTTTTCATTTGTGCAGCGATTGTTTTGAACTAGTTTCTAAAAACGCCTGACAAGCTTCCAACATCTGCACACTCAATAGCAATCACCGAAGCGTGCGGCTCGCGGTCTTAAGAGGCCCTGTCCATCATGGCGCTGGCACTGTAAACCTATTTCGGTGGAGAGCTTTTAGAGCAGACTGAGGGGTCCTGCATCGCTGCAATCGCCAGAGAACACTCATCGCCGGGGTGACAGGGGTGCATCTCTTATCAACAGAGAAAGCCTATTGTCCAACCATGGGAGAGCACAGAAAGCAATTAGCTAGCAGCTCCCCTGAATAATAATGCGATTCATTACCTATTATCAAAGCCAGTGAATTAGCTCAGTGTCTCCAGCAGTGGGGTGTGAAATCCTCTCGCCAGCTTTATTTGCTCATTTTAATTGCCCAAGCTTGTCTGACTAAGAGATTTCACTTTTATGCACATAAAAAGGTAACAACTTTCAGCTAATGAAACATAGATGATAGATTAAAGAAGTTCACTTTGGAACCATGAAACATGAAAAGCATCTGATTTGAGCGAAGTAGGTTAGATACAGGGGCTCGTCTGGCGTTGCACCCAACCCGCTTGTCAAGTGCTTTTTGAACATCAGTCAATCAGATTACAAACAATAGGAATTAACTTCTAAAAGACAGGCAAGCTCGCAGTGTTCCAAATCTAGCGCTGCAATGTTCCTATATCTATTTGATTGGGCTGCCATTTGAGATGAAGAACTCTCTTTCAATGAAAAACATCTTCCCGTACACCAAGCCAATATCGTCCTTGCAATTCATAAAAATACGCATAAAAACAGCTTCTAAACACTAAAGCCAGTATTTAAAAAAAAGAAAAAGAAAAAAGAAAAAGAGCATTTTCCTAGTAAATCCTCACAAAAAATAAAAATTAAAAAAATCCATAAACCAAAAGTTACCTGTAATTTTAAAATGCACAGTTCTTAATAATACAATAATGATAAATAACATCAGTCACAGACACCATCGTTGTTGTCTTGATGTTATATACGCATCTCATAATGCTTTCGGCTACGAATAATAGTGCCATTGTCCACTTCATTACATTTAATTATTTTGGCATACATTAAATTGCATATATTGCAAAATAAATAGTGATGTAAAGTCTATAGAAAGAAAGCTCAGCTAAAGCGTCGATCAATTTTATATCAATCTTTTGATTTATTTAAAAGCATAAAAATTTGATTATTTATAACATTTTATATTATAAACTCGTTTACCTATAAATATTATAAATTATTATAATATATAATAACTAAATATTCTAAAACACCTAAAATAAAGCCAATAAAATGTTATTAATAAATTATTATAAACACTATAAAATAATTTATTTAGCAATATATAGTTTCTGAAAATCACAATCTTAGGCAGGCACATACAGAATCTGTACACGTACAAATTCTGTAGAACTGAACAGCTTCACATAATCTCCACTCTATGCATGTTGGTTTATTAATCATTTTGGCTGATACTGTATGATGGTGCTTTCAGCTACCAATAAGACTGAAGTGCTCTCAGCTCTGCACATGGCACAAAAAGTCTGCAGACTCCATCTGGACTTGGCCGACGTGGGATGTCTGTGCGTAAAACTCACCCTGTTGGTTGTAGGACTGCTCAAACACAGTCTTGTAAAGGCTGCGGAAGGAGGCACTGAGATCTTCGAAGTCGGAGAAGAGCAGCTGCTTGTCTCGGTCCGGTATGCTGTACTGGGCCTGAGGGGCCTGCTGCAAGCCCATGGACTGGGACACCGGTTCTGGATGACTCGACACCTGAAGGGGGAGGAGAGGAGGAATGCAAGATTTGCAACAGTGACAGAAATCAGCCTTGCCACTTTAAACGGCAGAGCCAGGCCCAGTGACCGGCAGATTAGAGCTCAGATAGAACATGACAGCACTGACTACAGCACTCAGGATCACGGCACAGGAAATGAACTGCCAGACACACTGCAGCACAATATGCAGGAGCCAAATCTCAAGCGCACAAAATCCCTCCAATCCTTGACCGTTTATTTACGAGCACGGCTGAATCTGTACATAACCATACAGCCATGATCAAAACAGACAAGTCTCTTGAGAGACTCTCTGAAGTTGTTTTTACGGCTGTTTATTCTGTAATTAACAGCTCGGCGAAACTGAGTAACGCAACTGAAATCGACAGCGAGATCATAAAAGCTTGCCTGCAAAAAAAAAAGGCACTGATCCATAAAACAAATCTTTCTAATGATACATTTCCTTCTAACTAAATACAGTACAGGTTTGCCCATCAAATGAATTTGCTCGTGTGTCTAAACTCTCACAACTACGAAATCGTAAGTGTTGCACTCCAAAGGGGATCTGCTCAGTGTTTTGAGTCTGAAGAGATGCCTATCGTGCCCAGAATGAGTGATTCATTGAATGGCTCCCAAGGCCTCCATAATGCTGAGCATATTTGTGGCGTACACAAGGGCAGAGGCTCTGCCATGTCTAGCTCAAGACAACAGTGTTTAACAGACTGGAGAGGCTGGCAAAACAGTCATCTGGACTCCAAAGAAGTCTAATTCTAGCTGTCGGTGCGAACTGGTGATGGGAAATTTATCTATCTGATCACATCGCAAAGCTATTGCAAACAAGTCTCATAAACAGATAATTGTTAGCGCCTGTGATTCAGACAGTGTCCCCTTCTAATAATAAGTTGTAGCAGTATATTACACAAAAACACAATTTTTAAAAAATTAAAATACCTTGTCTAAGAACAAAACATTTTCTAGTATCGGTAATAGCTGAAATGCATATGAACGGAACCGTATTTATCATTCTAAAACTGGACTGACATCTATATTTTGCTAGAATGCACATTATTAACTTTCAGGATGACACTGAATTATTTTATTGTTTTTTTAATTATTAAAATGTTATTTTAATTATTTTCATGTTATGGCTGATAAGTAATAAATGGAGAATATTAAAATTCTACACTATTTTGTCCAAATAAATTTTAAACAAAACATCAAAAAGTAAAATCAGTCCTTTAATATGCTACAAGTGCATCAGAACATTTGAATGAAAAATGTATAATATGAGATTTGCTAAAGATTACATTTAACTGTGTTAATAAATTATTAATGGTTTTAAAGACTAAATTAAATGAGTCTTATGACGGCCATGGCAATCTAAGTGTAAAAAGCAGGGAAATGAACATACATTATTGACCAATATATATATTGAATATCAAGAAATCAGAAAAAATAATAATATATATAAATAAAAACACACACACAGTACCTCTCAAAAGTTTGGAAACATTACACATACAGTCACATATCATTATGCACATACACATATACTGTGTATCCCTACATTATCCTGTGGTACCCATCAGTTTGTATCTCATTACAGTTGCAAACTCAAAACTCAATTGCAGAATCAGAGAGCAGGAAACACTAGTTACTTAGCACAATTAGCCTATAAAAACAAAAACTTGCATAAGGAAAGACCTGCTTGCATGCACCATTAGCAGCAGAGACTAATTGTACACAAGAAATATGAGCAGTGGGAGTCAGATGACACACTATGCATCACTGTAAAGATGAGCATATAATCTGGTTATGTTCAAACAGACTACAGTGTTCGAATAAGCTGGAAGGAGCTGAAAAAGAGAGAGAGGGAGAGCATTGTCTGGCCCACTGAAGTGAATCTATCAGTGTCTGTGCCGGATCAATGCTGAGAGCCTGGAGCGAGAAGCATGCGGGGCTTCTAGGGGACCACAACAAAGAAGCGGCTTCTCTGGTGGGAGGACATCAGAAGCAGCGTCTCTCTTTAGCAGCGCTCCAGCAGTATGAGCTCTGCCTTTCATTCCCTTAACCTCGGTGTCAGCACGCTCCCATGCACAGGCCTCCAATCTCTGGCAATCTGACTAAAGCACTGGAATCTTGCTGCTTTTCATAAAGTAGATCCACAATAAAACTCAGGATAATTAAGAGCTCTGCTTCAGGTTCACGAGGTTAAAGAGTGGAATAGTGGCTGCAAAACTGGATGAAAACTGGACTCTTACCGGTGTGTAGCTGTGCACGCTGCCCACGCTGTTGAGATTAACAGAGGCCAGACTCTGATCAGATAGGCTATTGTTAAGGCTGCTTCGAGGGCTGTCACTTCCCTCCTGGTCAGGGTTGTACAATGCCACCTGGAAATCAAGAAAGGGAAAGGGTTAATGACTTAGGAGTGTCTATGATAAAAATCTAGTTTCAAATACATGTGCCAAGTTCTTAGACATGTACTCTTTGTTTACGTTGGTGTCATACAGTTTTGCAAAACTTTAATAACATTAACACCTTTAGTAATACTAAAAGGGTTAAATGTAATGACACTAAAAACCACAACATTTTCCTTACACATTGAATACATGTGAATGTACAAATTCTTTTTACTTTATATGCATTTCATAATATATTTTATAATTATTTACTATGATATGAAGACAGTAGTATTAAGTATGTATATTTAACTTTTTGCCCCCTGAACAGTGTAATTATTAATATATATATATATATATAATATTTATTTAATATAAATAAATTAAATGTATAAAAAATATGTTATTAATAAAAATATTAAATATATAAGATGGTAAATATAAAAATATAATAATTATATTCAGTTAAATTAAAATTTCCTCCCTTTATTATGTTATCAAAACAGTTGCATATTAAACATGTTATGAATAAAATGATTAGATATATAAAATAAAATATATTTATGAATATCAAAATGAATCAGAACTCAGAAAAACATGTATATTATATAAGATGTAAATTGCATTTTAATGTATTTTTGAAAACATTAATACACAGGACCAAAAAATTTAGTAAGCTACTGTGCCATTTCGTCCATTGTTAGGTTGAGAGTTTGAGATTAGTTAGCTTGAGATACAAGAAGTCTCTGTAGTGCAGATACTGCGGGTGGGGTGCTGAGGAAAAACCAATCAAACAGAAACAGCCTAGTTTCAGAGGTCTTAAGGGGAATTCCTATCCCTTCTCAAACTGTAACAGAAACACAACAGACGGTTGCGTCACACACGTGACGTGTGGCATGCGTACACCACACTCTGTACACGTGTAAGGTCAGTTAATACGCGCGCCCCACACTGTGCCTCATACGGAGGGAGAGCGTGGCTGGTGGCCAGCAAGATGATCTGCTGTCTCAGACGGCTGAGAGAGCTCTCCTTCAGTAAAGGTCACGGCGCTGGCAGCGTTGAAACCGTCAACTTGCACAGCGCAAATTGGTTTGGGACAGCTCACAAAGGTCCCGAATGCTACAGAGACCCTAACCTTTCTGTGTGCACTGTTGAATGCGCAGTTTTCCGAAGCGTAACCTCGACTTCAAAATGATAATCCCAATTATCATTTGAAAAGCTGAACTGCAAATATGTGCTGGTTGCAAAATGAGAATAAATAAAGCATTGGAGGGATGGTATGGGAATGAATATAATGAGCTCCTGGGAGAATAGTCCTACACTGAGTTCGCCGCGGTAGGAAAGGATGAATGGAATCGCAACAATGCTGGCCGTGCTCGCATCACACGCCGCATGTCTTGGCAGCCACAGAATAGTGCTAAACCACGCTACAAGTCCCAAGATTCACCTGCATGTGTAAGGACGTACAGAGGCTTTCATGCTACACTAAACCACTTAAAATTAAAACACGGTCATTATTTACTCTCCCTCATGTCGTTCCAATTCTGTGTGACTTACTTTTTTATGCTGAACACAAAAGAAGATATTTTGAAAAATGTCAATGGGGTCCAAAACAACATTCGACCACATTGACTTTCATTTTATGGACCTTTTCCAAAACGCAGGGCAAACAATTTCAGGAGTGAAAGCCCCCACCCCCCAATAATTCTGTTGCTGCAAGAGATACAGCAAACACTTCGGCCCTGTTCCCTCTTGACTCAGCGAGACCGCAGATAGAAAGACACATTACAGATCACGGTCTCTTACAGAGAATTATCATTCAAGCAGAATAAATGTTTCCCAATCCTATTATTCCCTGTTCATCAAAGGAGCGGAGCATAACGGTTGCTGGGGCTGCACTGGATTGAGGGTGGATGGGGGGTTAATGTCATAGAATGATTTGCATATTATAACTCTCCCCTCTTTCAGCTATGTTTAGGCCTGGAAACAGTACATTACAAGAACAACTAACCCTGTGCGCACCAAAGCACTGAGAGGCTCAGGCAAGTCAAATATTCAATCACGCAGAAAACAGTTACAATTATAATCAGAACCTGGTGTGAAGAACAAGTATAAATGTTATGTGTAATTAAGTCATAAAAGAGGCTTTTAGCCATGAGCCTTTTACCACAATCTATTTTTACTCCCTGTATCCATAAAGTATGATTTAAAGACCTCATCACACTGTGGTTTGTTCAAGGCCTAAAACGTAGACGCCCACATACACTGTGTGCACGTCCGCACACACACATAGTGGGAAAGTAACACGCCGAGAGAAGGTAAGGGGTGAACAAATCTATTGCAAATACTCCTGTGTGTTTGCTGCAGTGGAAAAGGAGCGCTATATTTAGCCGTGAATTAAAGTCAAAAGCCAGTGGAGTCTTTTATACAGGCGACTAATCTGCAGCATGAGACAAGGATTATGAAATCAAAGAGAAATCCACCCAGGTGTCTCTAACAATAACTCGCATTCAAAAGAAAACTTTCTTTTTTCAACATTGTATCTAAATTGCATAAAGGAAAGAAAGAAATATAAAGAATAATAATTAAAAAGAAAGTTTAAGTTATGTTTCAATCCATGTTACACTTTCAATATAAGAATAAATAATAACAATGCATATATGCATATTTAAATATAAATCAATAAATATTAAAATGATTACATAAAATAATATCAAATTGATTTATTTAGCAATATGAGACTAATTTTTACCATGCAATTTAAAGTTAGAAAAAAAGTAATTCAGCTTCAAACCATTTTAAGTTACAATCTTTAAATAGAATTCAATATAATAATAAATATTTAAAATATATTGAAGTATAAGATTAACATAATAAAATTACATGCACGCGCACACACACCAAATACTTTTATGTATTGCATTAGTTAGAAAATTAATGTTCATGTTAAGCATCAAGTATGATTATAATCTTTCAATAGAATAAAATTTTAAATATAATAAAATATATTTTGATAATATTATAAATATGATCAATGAATATAATGAAATATAAATATTTTAAAAACTATTTTAATATGCTAACTTCTAAGCAATAAGTCAATACAACAGTTAACATTTTCCTGTGTAACTCATTCTGCAGATTTTAAAAACTAACCCACCTTAAAATAAGCAACATCCATAAATCAGATTCCATCTATGGGTCTGCTCAGTATGCTTAACCAAACTGATGCATGATGATCATTTAGAGAGAGAGAGAGAGAGAGGAGAGAGAGAGAGAGGAGAGAGGAGAGAGGAGAGAGGAGAGAGGAGAGAGAGAGAGAGAGAGAGAGAGAGAGAGAGAGAGAGAGAGAGAGAGAGAGAGAGAGAGAGAGAGAGAGAGAGAGAGAGAGAGAGCGCTCAGTCACAGCCAGGCTTTCCTTCTCAATGTTATGCAGCACAGGCGCTTTCCCATTGGCCTGCACTGGCAGGCGGGAAAGTATGAGAAAGGAATTCCTGTGGCTTGGCATGGAACACTCAAGAGGCGTGGCGTGTTCTCTGTTTACAGGGCCCACACTGAGAAACAGCATCTCCAAGGAGCCACCGAACTCTGCAGTCTTGTTTTCGCTCTCCTGCGTGTTCGGTTTCCAATCTATCAGCGTTTCGAGTAGGAGGGCAAAGAAAGCATATGCTCATGGGATAACCTCAAAATCCCATTCTGGGTGGATCTTGAAATTCTTCCCATATGAATCAGTCATACCTTATGCTCGCATTGTTTTGTTGTGTGAAACACTGTAAAGGGGGAACAGTCGTTTGAGATGTGCTCAAACTAAATAATATTGCAATAAAACAATCAATAAAAAGCTTTTATTGTTTATTGCTCTCATATATAGTTTGGGTTTCAAAACCTAGTGAACTTCCAACATCAGGAGCATTTGAGGGGATAAGAGACAAACTCCAGAACATCTAAGAAAAGCTAGCAAAAAAAGAAAGAATGACAAATGTACTTAATATTCATTAAATATTGAAAATAATCTATAAAAAGCTGGTAAAAAACAACTGAAAACAAATTAAACAATTACCTCAATTTGCATGCTTATATTACACTATAACTTGATTAGTTCCAAATTGGTCACTTATAAGGTTCAATTTCAGCTAAGACAAATCACTACTACTGGAGGTTTTGCAAAGAAATGTTACAAACACAACAATTCTATATATACTGTATAACCAAATGTAACATCTGCGCATATTGCATTTTTATCCAGATGAACAAATCACCAAACTTACTATAATTCAATCCAAATGAATTCCACATCCCCCTCGCCATCATCTTAAACACCATGCTTAATGTGAAATACTATTGGTTTAATGCCTGAAGTAAATTAATAACTGATGGTTTTGGGCTCCAGAGAGAGCGAGCAGCCCGCAACAGGCCAAAAGTGAAGCGCTTAAGGTTAAAAAGCCCATTTAAATTTCAGAGTGTTTTACTCTACTTCTTTTTACACACTTCTCCATGAAGTCATGCCACGAAGGGCGAGTTACAGAGAGAGTCACTTGGGGTGCTCTGCCTAGAAGCATTCAGCAGGTAATCATACTTCCAAACATTAAACTGTCCTCTTGCAGAGAAGTACTGCAAGCATTTAGCACTTTGAAGATTTTAAAGATGGAGTACAAACTTTAAACCAACTTAACTTTCACTTTAAAGGAATATTCTGTTAAGTTACGTTAAGTTAACTATAAGTTAAGCTGACTATAAAGGTGCAGTCAAATTTCACGGACAAAAAATAGGTCCATTGTTTATTATCAAGAAGTGATGTATGAAGCACAACTAACAAAGCCACTTTCAAACCAAGCAGCTTTCCCTTGGTCAACAAACAAAATAGAGTCTGCCAAACTTAAGCCCTTTGTGAAATCTGCGTAAGAGTCTTTTGCCGGACTGCGCGGATTTCTATTGAACTAACTGGATTTTGTCTGTGAAAATGCATAGTAAAATGGAATAAGACAGCACCTTAAATGTGCAGTATGTAAGATTGATAGGTAGTGGTTGAAATGGGTACTGTAGTCCAAATTTAAAATATTGGATAGAGTTGTTTCCCCGCCCCCTCCTCCTCAGACTCAACGCTCTCGCGCGGGTTGCCAATTTGAGGACACGCAACAGGAACGAGTGAAATTGACAATGGAATGCGGGGAGACTTGCACACTAAGTTGATTTATTTGAGTTGATATCACGTTTTAATTTGCTCCCGTTCATAGAGATTTAGATGGGTGCTGAGGCTTTTTAGGTTAGGTAAAATCTGCGATCTCTGACCCAGTTTGTTCGCTGGCTTCCATGGCTGCTGTAGCATTGTTTTTCACAGAAACAAGTATGTGAACTCGGCATGTTTCCTAAATATCTGCAAACATATGGTATTTTTATGATTTAGTTCAGTCAAAAACTTACATACAGCACCTTTAATGTTGATTACCACAAAAATGATTTTTACTCGAAGAATACTGTATTTTTGCACAGCTTAATATCTTGTGTAGGCGCAAACCTGACATTTTGGAGTCAGAAGACAAATGGAATATGGTATTAGCAATTCACAATACAATGCATATGCCCTGTTAAAAGGATTTGTATACATAATGCCTGCCCAATATGGATGAAACACAATGTCAGTTTTCTGAGCGTCCGTGTAAACAAAAGCATCACATGTCAGTCCTGTTATGCAGTTCATGCATATAGTCATAGCAGGATAAATATAAATGTAAACTGGTTATGTAGGCTGCTAATGTCAGCTGTGATGGGACAAACACAGTCAGGACTTGTGGAGTTACAAATTGAATGCTACCTTGTTAGTCACAGTGTTGATTGCCAGCGTTGGAGAGGCACTTCCAGAGATGATGCAGTCCATTCCTAAGTTATCCGATTCCAGGCTGTATGGCGTAGATGCCTGCAGGAAAACAAAAAAGGACACATTCAGCCAACCGGGATGGAGATGATCTGAAGTGACTTTGATTTTCTATTAAAGGCATTTGATATTACTCTGGTGCAAGAAATTTTAAAGCATAAGCAGCAAGCGTTTATCAACAACAAAAGAGCAACACCTTTTATTTAGGTCAAAATTGGAGGCATTCTGGTAAAGAGATGAGCAGGAGAGAGGAACGGCTCCCTGTGCTCTGTCTGTTCTTGCAGGGGTAAAAGATAACTTCAGCACGCCTGTCTCCCAAAACTGCTTATTATAAGAGGATTGCCTGGCAACAATGCGATTTTTAATTTGTGATAAACATAAATGAGATTTTGCCAAGTCACAATTTTTAATGTCATAGAATTTCTTAAACAAGACAGGAGGAGGATGAGAGAGAAAGTGAGAGAGAGCACAAGTGTGTGTCTAATGAAATATACTTTTAATAGCGAGCATCGACTTTGCACAGACAGAATTCCCACTTATTTTTCATGCAGGATCAGGCTGAGAGAGAATGGATCTAATTGGAGGTTTTTGATGTGAGTGAAGTGAGTGTGAGTATGAAAAATGTTTGTGTGAGGCCTGAGGGCAGATTTGTGTGCCGAGAGAATGATACTCTCACTGGAGTCTGGAGTGTGGCGATTATAAATGATACCAGCCTAACTGCCTGACCATACAGAAGAAAACCACGCTACAGACTCAACACACATGAGGTCAATTAGGCAATCAGGCGTATCACATGCGATTTCTGTAGGGCTGTAATCAACCAAAGAAAATCTTGGTCAACTGAAGTCCTGAAATTGACTAAAAATCGACTGGGGGTGTACTTCGATTAAAAAAACGTTAGATTAATTAGCTGCACAGGACTTGGTAGCCTTGTCCGCCTAAATGAGTTATAAATAAACATTTGCAGTATATTAAATAGTTTTTGACCAAGCGTTAATTATTTGGCACTGAAATGACACACTCTGTCGGCTCTGACAGCATTGCATCCCGTGCGCCTGCGCTATATATCATAGCCTATGATTTCCGAAAACAGTACTATGTCAACTAGTGATATCAGCACAAGAACTGTTGAGGAATATGCAACAATTTAGACAATTGTTTTTGTCATATGTTATAATAACTGACAGACACTATCATTTCAGCCGCTCTGTGCATGTCCTCGCACAGAGCGAGGCTAAAGTTCAGCTTCGCTGCTGAGACACGAATACACCATTAACTTAAAGCTTATACTCTTAAACACACAAAGCACGTCCACTTTAATAAAAAAAAGTTGACAATTCCTTCCATGATATTATTTTTGCGTTTGGATGATAGAGGAGGCTTAACATCCAGCGTGGTCTGGGTGCGTCTGGGGGATGCTACTGTCGTTGGGGGCGGGTGCGCCTGCAGTTATAAAACGAGGAACGTTAAAGCCCATGTTGCAGGTTAACCACCACTATCGATTAATGGGTACATAAATCACTCAAGATATGTCTATAATCTGCGCTATCTGAATACTCTCGTCTACTACTCGTCTCTCAAGTTACTCTCAATGTTCTCAAGGCGGGCTTTGGTAAATTCTCTCCCCAAGGTGACTTAATGCAATGCATTGTGGGGGAAAGGAGAATTGTTGCAAACCGCTGCAAGATAGTACCTACTTTTTCGCATTATATTCCGTTTTGTGATACCCAACAACATAAAATTCAATGGATAACAGTTGAAATGTTTATTACCAACAAGCAAATTGCACAAATTAGTTGAAAAATTAACCCTGCAACACGGCCTTTAAGTTATTAGACTAAAACATGTGCCATATTCTGATTTGTTCATATAGCCTACTCAAAACAGACGGGAAAACCTAACGCAGAGAAGTTAGCTTACCGTTTTTAGGTGATATGCCAACTGTTTCTTGCAATCATTGCATTCGACTTTTTCCCCCATCATCTATTTTTGTAAAATGCTGCCACACTGCCGATGTCTTTGACATGGTAAAGGAGGACTGACTGTAAATTAAACGCTCAAAATTAAATAAATATTCAGCAAACCACCAGACCAAGGCCTTCTAGTACTTTCTTCAATCTGTCTCATAGACTGTAAAAAAATAAATAAAGAGCTGTCTACAGTGGGTTGGGCTAATCCAAAAAAGTGAAAACAAGGGGGGTGTTCTGAAGACAGACTGTTACCTATGAAACAGGGGTGCTCTGAAAACACCCCCATTAGCAATTAGTGCTTTCCACCTGATGAAATTAACACGGCAAAAAATCAACTAATCAGATTTTTGGTCCAGCCAGAACGTATCGACCAATAAATCGACTAGTCGACTGGGAGATACAGCCCTAGATTTCTGACATAACTTTTTGGTACAAAATATTTACATTCATATAAATACTGATGTGCGAGCAGACGTAATCAAGTATATTACTCACTTTGGAACAATTGAACAAAAACACAGCTTGTTGAGAGCATGAGAGTAAACGTTTAGATGTAATTTTTAGACTGCAAAGAATCTAAGTCTTTGTCTTATATTTACTTCATATGATTTAATTAATCAACATTACACAAGCAAGAGTGCTGTTTTTCCTGAATATCAGCACGATTGTATATGTGATGAATGTGATGTTGAATTTATTGATTAAATGTAAGAATCTGACAAAAGATGATGCATGTGTCTAATACTAGGGATGCATGATATTTTCGGCACGTCATCAGCCGAATATGAAAAATGATGCCGATATGGCTTGCCGATAATACTGTTGATTATTCATCTGAAGTAACTCACGTGCTCAAGAAGTGCTAGCGATATGATAACGTCAGAAGTGTGGTCATTCTTGAAGTGTACTTGTGCCTGAATGGTGATTAGATTCACTGCTTTAGATCGCTGCGCTGAATTTGAGAATGTGAGTACAGAATGACACGTCCGGTGTGCAATGGTCACTAGAGCAGGGATGGACAACTTTGGTCCTGGAGGGCCACTGTCCTGCAGAGTTTAGCTCCAACCTTAATTAAACACACCTGAACAAGCTAATCAATGTTTTCAGATTACTAGAAAAGAGTTTTTGTCAGGGTTGGAGCTAAACTCTGCAGGACAGTGGCCCTCCAGGACCGAAGTTGCCCATCCCTGCACTAGAGCGTGCACGAGCAGCAGCTGCAGGACAACCTCCCCCAACCTCCCCCTCTGTGAAAACAACCTCCCCCAGGTCCTAATGCCTGCCCGATAAGGAGTTTTATTTGTTTAGGGGCTGCTGCAGGCCTACATGTTAGACTAATAAAATGAAAAGTAAATTACCCAAATACCATTAAGACACTTGTGTTTCTGAATAAATAAAGCAGCAATTGATGAATTTTTTACAGCTCTTTTGCAACCATAAAATGTTTAAGGTTAGAACTGCATTAGTCTGAAAACAAAATCCAAAAATATTGAGATATAATCTTAATATA
This sequence comes from Siphateles boraxobius, assembly GCF_051911475.1. Classification (NCBI taxonomy): domain Eukaryota; kingdom Metazoa; phylum Chordata; class Actinopteri; order Cypriniformes; family Leuciscidae; genus Siphateles; species Siphateles boraxobius. The sequence goes on from NW_027509141.1 coordinate 25,136,810, forward strand.
AATCACACACCCCCACAGTACACCTAAAACTCGGTCATTGTTTACTTTCTAACATTTTTTCCCATAGCGCTTGTGACCACAATTTAGTCGCAGTTTAACACCCTGATAAATAAATGCTTCTTCACAAATGCTATTTTCCTCTATATGGTTTCCTGTCACTGTTAAATGTCTACATGTCTTCAATCTCCGCCCCCTTTCTCTCACTATAGCTGAACTTGTTCGGTTCCCCTGTGCCTCCGATCCACAACGCAGGGCTGGACAAAATGATGCAAGATACCTCTGAGGCAGGTCAACCTCTGAGGCCGGCGTCGAGTGCAGCCGAGTTGTATATTCCGGTGAGCGTTGCTCATTAATAATGGAAGGAAAAATCTCTCGCTGAAAATAACTGGCGCAGAAACTCTACATTAATTGATGTTTGCTAAAAAATGAGTGCAGAATGCAACGTATGTAAAGGCTGCCTGGGGCACAGTTTATTAATAAGTCGGACCCCCTCTACAAGATAAACTGAGCCGCACAGAGTGAGACAGCTATTTAAAAAAATATAAGCGCCCAATCAGCAAACCTGTGCACGACACGACTGTAAAGGACTGACTCAGACATGAAACAAAGCCAGCGTTCTCAACTCAGGAAATATTCAATCCAGTCTCATTCCTTTTCTCCATGTTGTCACACATTTCTAGCTAGAACGAATACAGGCAACCTATTGCTAAGATGGGCTACCTGCATGCTAATGTTGAGGGGGAAAAAGACAGACAATGGGGAATATCTTTATTTTTGAAAAAAGCTTCAATGTCAAATCAAAGTCAGACTATATAAACAGTAAATGTTTTGTGTCTTATGTGTGGTTGGTTGGTTTTGTTTATAGCTCTTCCCAAAAGATTAAAACATGTACGAGCCACCAACACATGCACTAAAGAAATTACGTAGTTTTCTGCTGATCGTTTAAGTTTAAAAAAAGATGAGCTAGACTAATAAGCTTACATTTTCACCCCCGAAATTAGATTTCTAATACAGATGTTTTTTTTTTTTACAGCAAGGACCCATAACCTCACTACATTCAAAAACAATACAAAATAAATAATGTAAAATATACTTTTAAACAAACACAACTCTTTTGTGAATGTGTATCTTGAGGTAGACATTGACATAACATCCAGTCAGTAAGCAAGCCAGATGTTATTTAAATGACCATTCTAATAGATGATAGACAAGTCTGTACATTTTTGAGCACCTCAGTAAAAGAACTAACTCAGTGAATAATGTAGCCCTGAAAAAAAATCATCAAAAGACCTGCCTTTATTTATTATCTTTGGATTACTTCAGTTTTTAAATCGCATCACATTCAATTGAAACTGCAAAATTAAATCTCAGGTAAAACTATTTATTTTTCCATGGCACTCTAGATCAATGATTCTCAACTGGGGGCCCCAGGAAACTCCCAAGGGGGCCTCAAGATGGCTTTAAATGATTCGATATAGGACAAAACAAGCATTTAAAACAACTTAAAATCAAAATATTTCTTATACAATTCAACAATGTTTTTTTTTCTTTGATGAACCATGGTTCCAACTGTCTTTAAAAACCTTGATATATGAGGTAGCCTAATGTTAAACGTATCATTTATAGACCTGTAAAAGCCAATGCAAAATCTAACAAAATCTCCATGGGCATTTTTATAATGATTTTTCGAGTTATACAAAAACTCTTAAATATTTGATCAGGTGGAAATTGTAAAATATAAAAAATAAAGTTATGGGGTTTTTTGAGAAAGTTTGAAAACTAAAACACTGTCAACATCACCACGCTGGAAACACTGTCATTAGAGTGGCGATTTAATGGTATTCACTGTGGTTTTAAGTAACCGCAGAATCAAGTGAAGTTATGGTGCAAATAAGTGACATTGAGCTTGAACAGGGCGAGTGAGATACTCACTGTTCTGCTCTTTGATCATTCCCAGACTCAAAGTAATGAGCCGAGTTTGGCCTGAGAAAGTCTGTAAGCCTAAAAAACGACCACCGGGGGGTCTTGGAGCACACACAAACACAAACACATGCAGAAAACACACGGACAAACTTTCACTCACCCGCTCTCCAGACCGTGGCCTCTTCTTGGGTCGTGTGGGCAGAGTGTCCTCCTTTGGATTTGTGTCGATTGCCCAGTAGGAACCCTAGAAACAGGATAAAGTTGGAATATTAGCTCCAAAGCAAATCATAATATTCTAAAATAGTGGTCAACTTGAAGCCAACCATGCAATAAAACTTTCATAAAAAGCTGAGCACGATAATAAGCAGGGTTTCTAGGAGAGAAACTTCAGTAATCAGATACTGTGCACGTTTGCTGTCAAACATGTACAACTTTTAGTTCATCAAAGTTTCAGCGAGCTCATTTGTAAGCCCATCACGTCTTGAGGACGTTCATGGAGCTATATGTTGAGGTGCGAAGAAGTTGGGTCTTTCGCTACAGCCGGTTCTTGCGCTCGCTTACTCTCACTTCGCATTTCTCCTGAGCCTTGGCAGAGGCAAGTAAAATGTTAAGCCCCTCCTGAAGCCCCTCTTCCTCAGCCGCAGGTTTATCGATTGCTCCTGTTCAGGGCTGGACACAGAGGTGTTGGATTTCTGGTCAGGTCTGAGCTCTGATAATCAGGCAGAAAATAGCACACCTTGGTTTGGGGCTGCTGGTATCCAAGCACCCAAGACCCTGGCTGAATAATTTATCTTTGCATTCTTCCTGTTTAATTTATTTTTCAATAGTGCTGCTCTTCCCAAAAGCTAAAGGCAACTCTGGCCGGCAAGTTAGGCGAAAAGAAAAAGAAATTAACCTCCAGGCTTGGGTTTTATTTTAAAATATTTCATATTATATGGGATAAGATCTCAATTGTCCAGAGAGGGTGCGATCAAGACCTTTAAAATTACTTGTGCACAGCTGGCGCATGCATCTAAGCAAGGAGAATAATTGAAAATCACCAAAGGATTTGTCTAGACAGCATGCTTTAGGTTCCTCAAACGTTCGGCCTCCAAAAACATATTGATAAGATGATGTAAATTTCTGCATTTAAACAGCAATACAGCACAGGTTAGAGGCCATGGAATGGCAATGAGCAAAGCTCCAGCACCCGAACAGTTTTTCCGCATTCCTTCCAAGAAAAGAACTCAGTGTCTCCGTTTTAACACTCGGATGTTACATCAATTTGTTATTTAAGTGCAATGACAGCTCCAAAACAATCTGACCAATCACAAAGCTTGCAGCATTATCACACCTTGCTTTAACATGCCATGTTTTGGCCTTAGAAGCACTAAACTGGCCTGTGTACTAAAACTGGCCTGATGAAAGGAAGTGACGCAATTAATATTAATCAAATGATAAACTAGGCATTCAAATTATAACATTAATGAATGCAGATCACTTTATTGCAGTCAACCAAAGTCAGTCATTACAGCCATTATTTAATCACAACAATCTTCAATAAGAGACTCATTTAATTTTAAGATTGTATGTGACATTTTTTTTAAGTTATGCATGTGTGTATATTAAAAAAATGCATAACTAACAATTTTAAATTTATAATATAAATCTATTTTTTTTTTTTTATTTAATTAGAGAGGAGCATTTTGCTAAATATATGCACTTTATTACATATTCATTATATTTTTACTTGAATGTTTATATTTCAAAAAAACTAATTGCAGTAAAAACATAATTGTGTTATTAAAAATTCATTATTATTACATTAGTATAAAAACTGCCTTATGTGCAATTTAAATGTTTGTACAATTTACAGCCAACATTATAGTAATGTACCAACAGACAGGGTTCCCTGAATAGTTTACAGCATCAGTTGAGAGATTTTTTTCCTTGAGAAATCGAATTGAATCGAGATTGGAAACTTAATCGCAAGCTTGTGAACAGAAATCGAATCAAATTGTGACATTCAAAGAATAATTCATCATATTACACATTATCTATTGCATGCAAATTAACAAACAGTTTACAACACTTGAGCTGAGAGGTGCGCTAGCGTGAGTCATGCGAAAGGGTCTTACGTTTCTTTATATATTCGAATGTAGCATAAGTATCCGAACAATGTTAAATGTTACAGATAGTGAGTGCTTCCACACAACAAACAGACTTAGTAAGTACAGCTACTTTCCAACAAATCGTTTAACAAACACTATCTTCTTCACCCTGCATCGCTATTTACGTATTATATTCCACCATTAGACATCTGAGTTCATAACATGCAGGGCAATCTCAATCTCTCTTTAAACACCCTCATGTTTATGATTTTAATTTAAATCATCATGTCCCTGTAATTGATGCAGTGATGATGATGAAGGACAGCTGAAGGTGACAGAATGCTGACAGTCTGTTACACTTAGCAGATGTAATTGAAATTAAAACTACTGCAAGACGCTTTCACTGTGGAAAGGGAGGCTGAGTATCATTCCTTTTAATTAGCAGAAAAATCTTGAAAAACTGAAAGCCCTTGGGAGGGGAGTATCTGTAGACTACAACACAACCTCTAGAGAGAAAGCAATGTTTAAAGAAATCCATGAAAGGACAGTTTACATGAATCTGAAACAGGGCAATACAATAAAACTGTGTCAAGGTTACTTCTTTAGATTATGAACTCAGCTGAGCCCCAAAATTAACAGACGATAATGCAATAAACTAAAGAACATTAACAGTCTCCAAATCAAGTATTAAAAGGATAGTTCACCTAAAAATTAAAATTTATCATCATTATTCAAGAAAAAAAAGAAAGAAACAAAACATTTTACATGTATTCATATAATAGACATTTTATCCAAAACAACAAACAAATGAAGAAGATATAAATACTATATTCTGGCGTTCAAACGTTTGGGGTTGTTATGATTTTTTTCAAAGAAAATAATACTTGAATTCAGCAAGGATAGATTAAATTGATCAAAAGTATCAATTAAAACATTTATAATGTTACAAATGATTTTGATTTTAAATAAATACTGTTGTTTTTCTATTCATCAAAGAATCAAGTTTTCAGCACTATAATAATATTAAGTAATCTTTCTTGAACACCAAATCAGTATTAGAATGATTTCTGAAGTATCACGTAACACTAAAGACTGGAATAATGGCCCCTTTAATACATTATTAAAAAAAAGTTTTAAACTGTAATAATATTTCACAGTATTACTATTTTACTTTATTTTTGATATTGTTCGGAGTCGATAAGATTAAAGAAAAGGTATCTTATGCTCACCGAGCTTACATTTATTTGATCAAAAATAAAGTAAAAATTATTGTAAAAAATAACTGCTGTGTTTGTGATGGTTTAATAGTAACGGCTATCTAATTTCAAACCTGGTCTCTAATGGAAATAATCAGTTTGACACAGTCTTAACGCAGACTAGACCTCCCTAACCAGAAGTCTACTCAAGGGCAAACAAGATTGTATCCGCCCAAAAGTTCGACCTTCCTCATTCTCAACAACTGCTGCGGATCACAAAGGTGAAGTGAACAATCGTTTTTGCCATCTCTGAGAAACACGCCTCAGTTACTATCTCGCACAAACAGCAGGGTCCATATTCCTGCCATATTACAATATTGATGGAACATATCAAGAGAGCCCTTCGCAGCTTTGAAGTTCTCCTTCCACGGGGGAGGGCTGTGTGGAAGGAGGCAAATTCCAAATTGAACATTAGGGATGCAAGCATGTTGGCCGTGCATTCGGAATAGAATCCATCCAGCGATAGATTATTTTGTATTTAGTGGAGCACATCCCAGGAGTGTCAATATCAGAGGATTACACCAAAACATGAAATTAGCATTCAGTCCCCATCCCCTGCATGCCTCGGCTCTTCTCTTTATGTCGCGCTGTGAGCGTATGTGCGTGAATGTGCTCACACAAGATGGCTGAGGATACAGAGAAATAAGGAAGCGTTTGTGGCAGAGGTACTATGTGATGGAGAGAAAAAAGACACGTTAACAGTGTCCACCGAAGTTGTATGATGCGCATATATATATATATATATATGTGTGTGTGTGTGTATGGTGTATGTATGCATGTTTCTCTGCACTCTGGCCTACACATGAATTTGTTAGGGTTGTTTTGGCTCAGACAGGCCGGGGTAACGGCATGCTGACAGAGGGGAAGCAGGTGGTGGTCTCCCCCTCTCGTGCAGGAAGTGCCGGGGCTGAAGTGCTTTCTCCTCTACCCGGGAGAGCTCCGGAGAGCACTTTTAAAACATTACTGCGAGTGCTCGCTCTCATCTATTTTGACAAGGATACGTATGCATTTTTAACGGCTGAATCTGCTCTGGTAGAGGCATTTTGTTTTTAGAGAATGTACAAAACATTTCTGAATAAAACAGAACTACATATGGAGGTAAGAGGAGAACCCTTACCTTTCCTGGGTCATCTTTGGAGCGAGGCACTTTAAGAAAACACTTGTTCAACGAGAGATTGTGCCGTATTGAGTTCTGTAGGAGGAAAGAGAGACAGAGAAGTTTAGGTTGTTTATAGGTTAATGAGACTCCCACATGATATTACACTATAATAGTACCTAAAACCCACATTTACATGCAGCCTATAGCACGCTATCAGACAGTGCTGTAGCAAACGCGAGTGTGTAGGGTCCCTGCAAATAAGAGAATATGAATAAAACACTGGGGTATTATAACCCAGAGTCAGCGTCATCTTTTCAGTGCTATGCAAAGCAACCAGGCCAGAAAAATATATTAAAGAGATTCATCTTGTTGCAGACGACAGCCTACAAAAAAAAAAAAAAAAAAAGGAAGGGTGGTTAGGATGATTGCAGAATATTGAGACTCCTCAACTCAATAATAAATACCCCTGACTTAACTATTTTTAACGACCCAGAGATTTTTCATAATTTCTATGATTCCCACACATTCAAATGCACTGAAACTGATGTGACAAAAAAAACATGATAATTCCCATACATGATGTCTTGAGGTTAATAAAAAAAAAAGATCCAGTTTAACAGCATAGTAATTAATTAATCATCCTGATCCTCAGAGGGAAATGAATTATGCAATTTATTTTTTAAACTTACACAATTATTTAATGAGCAAAAGGTAATTTTTCAGCATGTGAGGGATGAATCAGCAGGAGCCAGCTTGAACGGACATCATGCCTTAATGCTCGGTGCGTTCCAGCTGGAGCTTAGCCAGCCACTTGGCTTAAGACACTAGAAACGCACAGGTTTTGAAATCATTTGACCAAATTGTATTGACAGATGGGTGTAAAATAAAAGCTCTGGGATCTTCGCATGTGCTGGTCTGGCGGTGGAACGCGAGAGAAACACTCAGAGAGGCAATTAGATGAAAATACTAACCAAACACAACCCATGTTAATATGTGATGTATTTGTACAAGAACTACCGCATAACATCTAATGAGGGCAATAACGGGCCATTTCCACTGGGCCGATCAGGGTTGATTGCAGGTGTGTGCTGGATGTTTAACAGTGGACCGAAGGGAGTCTCCGTCTGCATCAGCAGTACCGAAACCATTAGACGCAATAAAGGTGAGCTCTGTAGGACAGCTGAACCTCAGAGTCCAAGAGATGCATGCAAAAAAAAAGCAGGTCAGAGCAGTTACTGTGTAACCCGCCACTAAACCTGACGACATCTACGTATCTGTCCACAGACCCTAATCTTGTAGCGCATTAAAACTTTAGCAGCCACAGCAACTCTCCACACTGCAATATCTGAGGTTAGTCAGGCAGACAGCGTCATAGTCTCTGTAGAAAAAAACAAACACAATGTCAACTAAAGCCTGCTCTGCAATAGCGATGTGCACTTTGGGCATTTTGAATGCTTGGGTACTCGAAAGATAGAACAGAAGAGTACTTGAGGTCAGAGAAAGCAGATAAAGGGAGATCTTTTTATTATAATAATTGTGCATCAGACTGTCATGCTTCAACTCATGGGTTTTGCAATCAACACAGGTTTCCAACATCTTTGATGAAAAGAAACAGATCAGTTTCTTTTTCAGAGTAACAATTCTGTGACAACCTTCTATCAGGTTAGGTTGCGACCAGCTAAGTGGACAAGCAGGTCAGACAGGCAGGTCTCTTTCCCTGGCTGTCACGCTCTCTCTTTTGTCCTCCACTGCTTTAACTTTCCTCTCCCTCTCTCTTCACAGTCTCTCCCTCTTTCTCTGCTGGGGGCCAGAGGGTTCAAGGCTGGCTCAGCAGGGCTCCTGCAGACAGACACGGCTAATAAGCACTACTGCACCAGTCCAGTCTGTCTCCAACTCTCTATCAGGGGAACTAACCAGGAGAGCCGCAGGGCCAGCTGCCATTCTGACACACTGAGTTTTAGTGTGTGTGTGTGTGTGTGTGTGTGTATGAGAGAGAAAAAGAAAGAGAAAAAGAATGACCCAAGAGAAAGTCAGAGTGTGAGAGCTTATGTGTAGAAGCCCTCTCTGTTTTTCAGATGGATCATGTATAGTGAAAGCTACCAAATCTAATGCATTTAACACATAAAAAATTTAAATAAGCTAAAAAACGGTTACTTTTCACAATATAATCCATTTCAAAAGGATAAAAATTAATTAAGTTCCATCCTAAATTCCTTAATGTTTTTTTCTCCTCCCAATATAGAATAGGTTGTGAATGCTATTTTGTGTTTAAGACATATAATACATGATGGCATGAAGTGCTACTATGTCTTACATCTTTGCACACTTAAGATAGGACATGTTACTTGTCTAAATTCAGCAGAGACCTGCTTGTCAGTGAGCTATATCAGAGACACACTTATATCTTTTTTGACCCTGCTTTCAACCTGGAAATTGAGTTTTACTTTTTAATGAGTTACCAAAACGGTGTCTGCCTTAGATATCACTACATGTTAGCAAACATGCCATCTCAGACAGCATCTTAACATGCACATTGCTGGTGTAAAACCAAAGGTCGGCAGGTCACTAACAGAGATAACAAATGACTTGCAGAGCATAGAAATATTCAACATCTCATAAAATGATGTGCAGCTAACACTGCTGATTCTGAATATCTTATGCTTGATTGCATAGATTACAGCTGGAGCTCAGAAGCACCGCAGTGCAGTGAAGTGATGAAGAGGAGGAAGAGCGCTGTAGGAGTCATCGAGGATGAGGAGCTACAATAAGAGGGTCAGACACTGAGCTCTGTGGGAGTGCCTGTCCATTACTGTCTCTGTGGGCTGAGATATACCTGCGTTTCACAGCGGCGGGAACGCTCTCTGGTAACCCCCCGCACAAACTCGCATGTTGACAGTTAGTGCACCCATCCGCCCACTCACCCCTGGCCTCTCGCCCACCTCTTCCAACACGACAGAAGGGCAGGCGGGGGAAAGTGGGTCAGACTGACCTCCTCGTCCCGAGTATCAAGCGCTCAGCGTGAGTCAAAGGGACAGGCCATGTCGCAGCAGAGTTCTTCATCAAGGACATACCGCAGTTCCATGCCTTCTCGGCCCAGGGAGCCCAGGTTACAACAGAACCATCCCATCAGTGCCTGCAAATCCAGCCTGACATCCTCACTCTACATACAGCGACACAGATGAAGATTTTAAATGATGGCAGGGTTGGTCAAGAAACTGATGATGACTTGATTACAAGATAAAACACATTTTAAACACAATTTTTACATTCTACTAAAAATAATATTATTCGCAGAACTATTATTCACAGACTATATAGAGTCTGCATTGGTTCCTAAACAAACATTAAAAAATACAATTTGATGTGTAACGATTCGATACACAATACTGAACTCACAATTCGATACTATTGCAATATTTTAAGCCAAAATCATATATATATATATATATATATATATATATATATATATATATATATATGTATGTATTATTATTAAAATAATATTACTAAAAATTATTCATAATTGCTTGAATAAACCTACAGACAGACAAGTAGGCTAGTATAAAAGTTAGCAAAGATTTTATATATATATATATATATATGTATATGTATGTATATATATGTATATATATATCCTTTATAAATATCTTTGCTTTGTAAAAACAACACAGAATATAAAATTAATTTATTTGATATATTATGAAATATGTAGAACGAAATAAAAGTTCCAAAAAAAATTCATTCATATAAAACATGCAGACACATGTAACAACTTGCTGTTCCAACAACAATATTGTTTCATAGATACTTGTTCGTTGGATAAAAGAAAAAAAAATCTAGCATCTCAAACACAGCTTGGAATTCCCAGCATTCCTCCTTATACGCTGTGTCTTTTCTGTCCAGTGTACCCGTCCCAGTTCCACCCATCCCATAGAATATTTTATATCTTCTCTCTACAATGCTTTCAATATCTTTGACATATGGGCTTATCTGCAAAACGCGTTAAGTTCCCTCAACCACAGCAATTCCTGACAAGCCTTTCGCAAACACAGAGACGTACACAGGCATTTCTTAAGCTTACAATATCTCTACACACGTTAGGGAATGTAGCACATTGGCAGACTGTGTTTGTACTACTGGGTGTGGGAAGATGCTGGATCATTTTTTTTTTTTTCATGTGTGTGGTGACAACGGTGCCCTTAACCAGACCCAAGGTGGAACGCACCATCCAGCTCGCAGACTAAACCTGCGAAAATATCCCCCACCTTTGACAGACAAGCCATGCGACTGCAGCATGGAACTGGATGCAGTGAGGTTTTAATCCACTTAGAGCATGGAGAATCCCTCACCCTCGGCCACAGCGATGAGGACAGCATGACTGAGTGTGAGAGAGGCAGGAGCTGATAAGGTGCTAAGATGTGGGTGCCTCTTGTTATATGAATAAGAGGAAGACATCATACTGGAGCTGTACCTGAAGTCTAGCACTGTTTAAACCTTATATTAACAACAGTTTCAGATGATCCTAGCACCAGAGTTTCCGCTAGAAAAAAATGGTGCTGGTCAAAGTGACCGGCAGAGGTTTCGTTTTACGGACATTTTGACGATATGCCGGTCAAATATCGCCTCTTAAGTAGTCAAGTTGATGAAAACTGGAGGCAGTCTATGTAACTTAAAAAATTACATAATCAGACCGTATAGAATGCAACATGTTATTATTATTAGCTTAACTTTCAAATAGACGGAAAAAAACATGAACGTCCGATTGGTGTCAATCAACGCCAATTGTTTTTTACTATGGTTTCACACACATTCGTTTTTTGAAACATTGAGGCCAGAGCCGGCGGCAGAAACAAATCAATGGACGGGCATTTAATATTCTTGGGGGGGCCTAATTATGACATCCAATAAAATGGGGGGGGGGGCTTACATGCGCTTCATGAGGCACACTAGCACACAGCACACGCACGCAAGGTCTCGCACTCTCTACCTCTCTGCCGTGCGCGCTGTTTGAACGTATATTCACGTAGACTTTCGAAAACCAGGACATATTCTTCGTAGCCTTTCGGAAACCGGGACAAATTCACATAGCCTTTTGAATTTTTTTTGAGCCTTTTGTATAGCATAATTCTTATGAGCCTTTTGTATATCAGGGAGAGTTTATAAATTTCCCGGGACAGGTTGTTAAAAAGAAGAACAATCCCGGGAAAACCGGGACGGGTGGCAACACTAGCTACAACAGTTTCACAGCGATTTCAATATCCTAACTATAATTAGCCTATTGCCCAATCATATTTCGGCTATCATGAGATATCATGTTACCTTTGGTCTGCATTGTTCCGTGAACACAGCATGCTATAAGCCAACTTCCTATAATAACAGACAAATAGTCACAAATCTCAAGTTAAGTATTAAATCAACCATGCATAATCAACTACGACACACTCACACACATATTGCATATCAGTGTCAAATGCATAATTTACACCACGTCTGGTGCAACTTACGAAGAGTAATAAAACCAACTGGTCTACTCACGTTCTTAATACAGCTGAAGTCGACGTTTTTGGGATTGGAATCTCCTCATGAGTTTCTCTTTCCATTTGTTTCTGAATAGGCAAAACCGAGCACGTCGCGTTCTATGGTCGCGTCGCTATAACTTTACCGAGATGCTGCGGTCAGAGCGGCTCAGCGGGAAACCCCTTTTTTGTAAACAATCAGTCAAACTTCCGGGAGATTTTTTTATAAGATTAGCCTATGAGTCAAACATTGCATTGCACTTAAATACACATCAATAAATATATAAATACTGCACGTAAATTATTATTATTATTAAAATAATTGATTAAATGCAAATTGGATGGAGGGGGGGCACAGGAGCTCTGTAGTCGGGCCCGGCCCCCTAAGGCCCGCCCATAGCGCCGGCCTTGATTGAGGCACGGATGTACCTAATACAAATAAATAAAACATCTCCAGTTAACTAGCAGATCATTCCTTTAGTTCGCTATTAAATAAGAGATCTAGCGCTAAAATCTGTTGTTTTGAAATCAAGCTGAGCGCTCGTGTCCACTGCTATCAGTTGCATGGACGACGCGCTGCGCGGGTTGCGCAATCTTCACTCGGACGCGCGTTTCAATCTATCGCCGTTGCGGAGACTCTATATTCATTCCGGTGAAATCACAAAATAAAATGCACACAAACGTGTCCCTGCTTGATATAGACACAATAAATGTGTCCCTGCTTGATATATGACCACTGGTGAACATAGGCTTAGGCTATTCAGTTTTGATGAGAGAAAAAAACAAAACAAAAAAAAATTGTACGAGTGCGCGGATTAGAACCACTGGCTATAATGAGATGTTCCTGATTCACCATCGTCTGGCCTCTGGAAAAAAGCTTTTAAGGCTAGTCTGCCTGGGCCTGGCCATATTTTAAACGTCTCACTCAATTGTTCGTTGTTTAGGTCTATATTACCGCCGTTTTAGGCGTGCGCTTTATTTGAAATGCAGCATGCGATGTTGTTTCATAACTTTCAAACGGTAACGTTAGAGCCTGTTCCTTTATATTTATAACATATCCAAAGTTCGGTGTATTTTTGCTTTACACATTTTAGGCTTATTCTCAAATTCAGATTGTGTTAGGGGGGCGGGATTATTAGGCAATTTTAATCGGACAATTTGACTGGAGAGATTTAATTTTGTCGGACATTTCATTGTTTTACCGGCCAATGTCCGGTAATTACCGGACAACGGAAACCCTGCCTACCACAAAAAAGTATAGGCCTATAAAACTACAACACTGCCTGGCATACAAAATTATTTACGCAAGTCTCGTGTAAATGTATGGACTTTCCAAAATGTTCCAGTAGTAATGTTATTCTGTGCATGACAAAATACTGTAAAATGTTCATTGTTAGTTCAAGTTATGCACTAACTATTATTAGCAAATTGAACCTTACTGTAAAGTGTTACCAATATGGATATACTTGTACTGTAAATCAACATTTTAAATTGCAACCCCCCCCCCCCAAATGCAAGTATTGTTAATGCAATTTACAATTGATTGTTATTAAAATACCAGAAATAAACAGGCCTCTGAGTACTGATACCATATTCACACTATATCTGTTTTATGAAAATACAAGTTATTTATTATATAAATGGCTGACAATCACATGAGGAAACGCACACCAAAGCAGAGCAAAACGGCATTTCTAACTTCAGCTTCAAGACAAACAACCCACATTCGAGCAGCAGTGGACGACTAGTTTAACGATTTCTCAACTTCATTTTCAAGGACTTCAAAGGTATTTGATCTCTTTTCTCTTGGCATCTAGTAACAGTGTGTTGGCATGCAACATTTTTAAAGACCATTCGTTCTCTGATCTTTACTCGCTTATAAGTCGTTTTAATAAAACATGAAGATTTTGCTAGCTGCAGCAAAAATTATAGTCAAGGTGAAAACCACAATAAACATAAAGAGCCCCATTTCACTGAGATCTGAATAGCTCACAATAAGAACAAAAAGAGAAGCGGTGCGGTCAATATCGGTGTGATGTAATGCTGTGTGCGGTGTACTCAGTGAAGTATTGCGATAATTAAAATTTGCAGATGCTGTACAAAGTAATATAACACCTTGGGGGACTGACTAATTCAGAGTTTAAATTAAACCCATCTTTCATGTAAAGTATGTTAATTTATAAGACTAATAATACATGAGTACCGTGGTAAGTGAGCCCTGAACAAATACGTACTAGACAATGCATGCAGATGATGGCACTGGCTCTTTTTGGGAATATTCTTCTCATCTTGACCAAATTAGTAAAAAAAAAAATCCATCTGAGGAGACCTTGAGGACAGAGCCTGTGATTGTGTCAAATATCAAGTGTAAGTCTCTTTATTTATTTGAAAGACACAGGAGTGTTGATGGAATAAATAAATACCTTAATAACCTCTATGCATCTTGAGAGTCGGCTGCATGATCCTCTTATTTAAAAAGAGTTGAAAGTGGCAATGAAAGTCTTCCAAATGGACTTTCTCCTCTATATTAGAGTGTAGCTGTGTCATTGACACTTGGCAAAGCTTTGCAAATTTTTCAATAGACACACACACACACACACACACACACACACACACACACACACACACACACACACACACACACACACACACACACACACACACACACACACACACACACACACACACACACACACTGGTGTGACCAGGGTTCAAAAAGATACAAAGGATGACTATTCATTCAGATTTTCTTCCTGAGTTAGGCTGGCTTTGTCTCCATGGTGTTTTTAAAGAAAAGAGAGCTTCAAGACCTGAGCTATTTCATACGACCTGACCTCTCTGGAGATTTCAAAACCCTCTGTATCATTTTCTACATGTGTTCAAGGCTGCAGTACTTACCTTAGTTTAACAGTACAGAGTCCAAATTAAAACCGCAACCGTTTAATAAGGGTTTAAAATGTTTTGGGGAGAAATTCACTGATGTAGCCTAATTATGACAAACAGGTCAAAAACTCATGAAAACACACTTGACTCGAGTTTAATTAATGTTCTTTAAACCTGCACTTTTAGCAGGTCATGTTCATAATTCAGAGCTGAGAGCTCAACAAAAAGAGGTTTCTTAATTTTCTAACAAACTTGAATGACAGATTCAACTGAATCCTGCCTTGCTCAATGGCTCTGTGTAAGAGAGAATCTATTCAGAGGATTAGCTTGACTGAATTCTTCTGTGCTCTATAGTTCTTGGTAGACAAAACAAAGAAATATGTCCTTCTACATAAACTACAGATAGATGCATTGCATTGAGCCTATCACATTAAAAACCCATAATGTGATGCATTTCCTACATTATGCAAACCAGATATTCATTGAGGAATAAAATATGGGTGGAACTTGAGAATAGACTGTATTGTGAAAAGTGGGCGTTACACACAATAATGTAGCCAGGTGGTTGGACACACACACACATACAAAATCAGCAGATTAGAAATGAAAAAGCAAATTTCAGAGAGATTAAAGCATGGGACTTGGCAGATTTATCCCGGTTCCGTGACTAAAATACATGTTTGAGCCATTTTAACTGAAAGCAAATGTCAGTGCCCTTGGTTTGTCACCAGAACAAAACAGTATGTTTTTTTAAAGGCACTTTTTAAAAAGCCACTTAAATGCCCTAAATGAACTAAGGCCTAATCCTGGCTTAATCTAAGCCCTGCCTGTGAAACCGGGCTTTAGGGAAAAGGCCTGTTTGTCATTTTAAAATGTGCTATGAAAAAAAAAGAAAAATCATTATTTTAAATAAATGTTGTTCTTTTGTATAAAGTATCCATCACGGGTTCCACAAAAACACTAAGCACCACAAATATTTTCAATATTGATAATAATAAGAAATGTAACTTGAGCACCAAAACAGTATATTAGAACGTGAAGGATCATGCGACTGAAGATCGGAGTAATGATGCTGGAAAGCTTTGCCACCACAGGAATCAATTACATTTTTAAATATATTACAATTGTAAAGAGTTATTTAACATTTTAATATAATACTGCAATATTACTGTGTGATCAAATAATTGCAGCCTTGGTGAGCATTAGAATCTTCTTTCAAAAACATTGAACCTCAAACTTTTGAATAGCATTGTAAATAATAAGCTAATCCCCTCTGTGATATTACCTGCTAACAAACAGCAATAACCCACGTGCATTCTCATTTCCAATCACTGTAAAAAATATCCTTTGCTGTAAACATCTCAGGTTCTGATGCAAGTTACATGTATATAATGTAAATGTCTTTATAATACATAGACCAACGACTGTCTTGTTTTTGCATTATTATAACAATTTAGTATTTTATCAACAGAAACTGCAACTGATGCATCAAAAAAATAAAAAGGCTATGCCGGAAAAAGAGGTGAGAAATATCTAACAATCAAAATCCCAAAACAATTTTACACCACAATGAAAACATTTCCAAATTAGTGAGTAATCCGGTAACCCCAAACGAGTGGTGGTATAAAACATAAAAGCCATTGTGTATTAGTCCAGAAAAAAATCAGGAATATCTCACCGAGGCAGAGGGAGAACTTGGCACTTATGTGTGGCATAGCTGTTGAGTTTTTAAAGAGAGAGCTCTTTGCTCTGCTCTTCTCTGAGGAGCCACAGAAGGTTATGAAAGATTGCAAACCAAAGACACGTCTCCCGGTTTATCCTCCCTGAAAGCCTTCGTGTGCTCTCAGTTCCAGATGAGCGATCTGATGAGAGCCATTTGTCAGTCCCTCCTCTTAATTATCAGCCGGCTCAGAGCGGCATCCTGCAACAGCCACTGACAATGGCACTTTGGGCCTTATTCAGCACTGCCTCAAAACTGCAGTCAGACAGAGACAAGGGGGAAAAAACTGCATTTGTCTGAGAGTGAACAGTGAAGTGAAAGATACTGAGTTTAAAATACTTGTGCATTCTTCTCGTCTATTATAGAAGCGGAAGGTAGAGCCGGCGTATTTCCTCACGTCTCACCCCGTGGTTTTGTGCCACGGAGATTGGTGGAAAGGAAAATCATTTAAATGTTATAATTTAGGGTCCTTGCCAACAGATAAAACACAGGGTTAAGGAGTTGCATGAGAGAGGTCCCTTTATAATCAGGGCTACGAGGAAGAAAATGAGAAGACAGTTGGGCAGAGTTCAGATATTAATGCTAGGGGGGAAAATTGGTTTGTGGTTAGCTTCAAACAGCATTTAAAAACGGCAAGTAGTTAGTAAGCAGATCGTCCAAACAGGAGTCGATTTGAGGTATTTTAAGGTTTGTTTACTACATGTTCTAATGTTTTAAATAAAGAGACTATGTATATAATTTTATATATACAAGTAAATAGCACTGTCCTCTCACTATAAGACGTAACTTTATATACTTCAAGAACCACAATTTAATTACCTGAAGGTCAGCCATACATATTTTACAGTTTACATGCATAACAAATATGCATAAAACCAATAAAAAAATCTGCTTTCTATAAACTCAATTACAAACACATATACATTACATTCAAAACTATCTGTTTTTGTTTTGTTACAACGTCAAAATGTAAGTACGCATGCATAAATCATAAATCGCTGGAACGTTTCATTTAGTAAGACTTAAAAAGACGTGTAAATGATTAACTTTAGAGACAATGCAACACTGGCGCGATTGTGCAAGTAACAATTCCGTCAACTGCCCCAACTCCCGAAACGCAAGAGTCTATCGGCGTCTGCAGTGCGCGTGACGCTTGCCTTGCGCAGATGCAATGTTATGTTAAACGCATTTTGACACGGCACCGCTGAATCACAGTTTGTGAAATTACGTCTAGCAGAAAGTTTTAAAAAGACTGATTTGATCTTCTAATCTGTGTTGATCGATTTACTGATACAACCTACATTCTAAAGTGAATAAATGTTTGCGGGAATTTCCAGTCATTTCAAGCACAAGACATGCGGGAATGATTAAAATTATGTGCAATACCCGCAATCCTGTGCTGAAATTAGATCCCTGAGACCAATTTTGGTTTGGGTCCATGTTGTGATGTACATTTGGAGATTCACCAGAGGAAAGACTTAAATATGTAGCTGCAGGTAGGAGGTCAGTTTATTAAAAATCATATTCGAATTGTTTATGCATGCAGAGTCTGAGGACTTATATCTAGCTGGCTGTAAGAACCTCCAGGAAATCCATAATACAACATTATCATAAGACCAGTGTCAAAATGCAATATGTACTGAGCTTGAAACCTGATTCCTCAACAACTTTTTGTCTAACCAAAGATATTATTTTTTTGTATGTTACAGAGATGCACCAGTCGACAGGCCATCAATCAGAACAGGATGGTTGCATTTTGGCTGATCTCTATTCCGGACTAGCATACAAACTGCACTGAAATAATTTCCCAAAATGTAATTTGTGTGGAAATAGTACGAAGTCTGTAAACAGGACATTAACACAGGCTGGAGACGGGACACACTGAAGACGGGCACAACAAGCTTACTGTTCGCGATCCTCAAAATATTGAAAAAATATATATATATAAAAATTTAATTGGGGGAAGGGGTGTATATGAATTTATCTCGGAAGGGAAGTGACTGTGTTCAGAAAAGTTTTGATGGCTTTTTCTTTCCCTCTAGCCTCCGTATAATGCCTAATAAAGTAGTGTTTAGAACCACAGCGTTGTTTTGTTTACAGTGGTAACCAAGGAAATGCTATATCACTGGTGTTTCAGAAGCGCCATCTACTGTCAGAGAGGGAATTTGCATTTTCATTCAGTCTATCTGCTGTTTTTGTTTGGTGCAGGTATGTTTTGTATAGCATAATTCCACAAAGCTAAATTCAGACCATTCTAATTTAAATAAAAAACAACTGCTCATGTTACATGAGTTTAGCATTTTTGTTTGTATCATGATTAAAATGCAGTGATTGCCTCTAATTTCAAATGGTTACAGATATTTTTGTTCAAGGTCAATTTGGCCTGTTATAGAGCAAATAAACAACAAATAAACTTGCTTAAAAACATTTGGTGGAAAAAATCGGAATCGGCCCATTTGCTTGTGTAAAAAAATTGGAATAGGCCATGAATCGGTGCATTCCTTATGTCGATTGTTTTAAATATGTTAAGTATTGCTTTTTGCCAAAATAACTTAAAAGTTCTTAAAAATATCATAAATGCAGACACTGCAATGTAAATTTGTGTTGCCATATCGACTTTTATAGACTACCATTTCAAAACTTTGGGATTGATAAGATTTTTATATTGTTTTGAAAGAAGTCTTTTGTGCTCACCACGGCTGCATTTATTTGATCAAATATACAGTAAAAACAGTAATACTGTGAAATATAACAACTTAAAATAACTGTTTTTTTTTTTTTTTAAATGTAATTTTTTTATTCCTGTAATGGCAAAGCTGAATTTTCAGAAGCCATTACTCCAATCTTCAGTGTCACATGATCCTTCAGAAACCCATTTAAATTGTTGTTAATGTTTAAAATGGTTGTGCTGCTTAAAGGGGTCCTATGATGCCCTTTTACGAAGTCTTGATTTTGTTTTTCGGGAGTATCAGTGTTTCTCAACTGGTGGGTCGCGGAGTGTGCGGTCAAAGAAAGTTTTCAGTTTTTAAAGATCAGTCTTTCTGATGTGAGACTTTTATTATCTTTTAAATTATATTTTGAGATAATATGCCAATTACATACTGTGAAAAATGTATCGCAATATCACAATTTATCTTATTTTACCTCAACGTTTAGTATACTCCAAATGTGCCAAAATAAAAAATAATAATTCACTGGTGCTTTAGACTATTACATTTAAAAGCTAACAAAATGGGAGCAGGCCTAAACATGCAAGGGTCACCAGCAAACCCTGAGTTTGGAACAGTCGCAGTGCACAAGTGCCTGATGAAGCAGCGACAGAAGAGAGTCCTCAGCACCACTAGCAAACGCAGCACTCATCCATCGCAGCTGTGAGAGTCGCCATTAATATTACAGGTGCCTAAAGCTCCATCCAGTCAATAACCACTATTACAGCCAAAGGAGCTAATGAGGGGAGTAGAGGTGACAATACAGTTCCCATATGCACAATGCAGCATGATCTCTCCACACTACTGTAAGACAGGGGCTGTTATGTGAACACTTCATTGTGCAAGTGGCCTCCAATCAGCTTGATCAGATTGACGGAATACAACTGTTCAAGTCAATGCCGACAATTAGGCTCTTTGAAAACAAAATCGATCTGCTAGATGGTTTGACAGTGCTGCAACGGCACTGCACGTTTTCAAGAAAGGGCAAAAATAAAAATAAAACCACTTCGGACAGGCTGTTTTGGCAAACCAAGGGAAACTCAGCATTCATCTATCACTGCGGACTGACACAAGAATTCCTCACACAACAGAGGCAGTCAATCAATCAACAGAACACACGGAGAAGAGGGTGCCGAAGGTGGACAGGGACCAGTCTTTTACACCTTTATCCATCTGAAGCTAGTACACAGACTTTCCCTTCAGGCAACGTTCTCCTTTAAACTGACGTCGAGAAAACAAAACAGCAAATTCTTTGTGGTTTGACAAGAAAGGGACAAAAAATACTCAAGTTTCCCATTTGAATTCAACTTAACACATTCAAAAGTCACAACCCTCCTATAGAGTCCATTAGCAAAGCTAATGTAAAACTGTCAAGCACAACGACCCATAAATAATACATTGCTGAGGTGAGGAAAGGCCGGGTACCCTTCTGCTCACTGCAGTCCCTCTAGTCAGACACTCCAGCCCTCTACAAGGCCACATTAATTGTCTAATTCAGAGGCAATTAGTTGGCAGTGAGAGGTTGTGGCCTTGCAGCAATAAGGAGGACAGAGGCTAGAGGGGGCGGCAACCAGCAGCAGTACTTCTGCCCATCTCTCTCTTCTGCTTGCTGACCAGACTCTCTCCACTGCAGCCAACGTCACCTTGAAAAGAAAGACGACTGCGTAGACTCGGGCTGTATATATAGACTTTTCAGAGCCATGAAAAGTATTCTGGACACTTAAAACACGCTTAAAAAAGGACTGTATATCACTGCCATTTGATAAAATATCAAACCAAGTAGCACCTGCGAATAAAGGATGATGTGCTGCAATATATTGTACTTCTATTGACCTAACTAGTGGAGGTCTAGTACCACTGCAGACAATGTAGTGACAATATAGGGAAAATATTAGGGGGAAAAACATAAATAAATAATAATAAAAATAATTTCTGACACTGGCCCAAGGTCATTTTTAATAGAGGTTTGAAGTCTTTTTCCTTCACATTCACACAGGTGACCTATCAGAGTAACACAGGTGTAGTTCATCACATTAACTATTGCATCTTATATTTATGTATGACAAACAGAAAGGAATCGATTGTTTTAATTGTGAACAACACATCTATACTTTAAAGTTTCAATTTAAAACAGACTTCTTTTCAAAATGCTTTACTTGTAAAGTGTGCTTGAGCGACTTCAGTGTCCAAACATTTTTGGGGCTACTGTATGTGCACCCTAAAGCTTTCTTCAATAAATTAGGATGGAAAAAGTGTATTGAGAGCAGTGACACTGATAAATAGGCAATCATGAGTGAGGAATTGATCTGTCATATCCATGGCTGCTATGACCTGCGATTATACAGAGTGATGCAAAGATGCTGGAGCTTTGCCTGTCAATGGCTGTGGGACAGGAAGACAGCGTTGATTTCTGGCATCTCATCCATCACTGATGGTGCTCCACTGCTAGGAGGCAGAGTCATTCTCTTCTCCTGAGTAAAGGGTAAATTCTGTATGGACATAGTGCCTGTGGATACACAAATACTGTAGTGACAAACTAATGATGATACCAGGCATGTGAAGTGAATTTTCTAATCTCGAGATGATTATAGAAATTGGGTTTCTGGCAAAAAATTTAATAACCCAAAAGACACATATTGCTTTGAAGCAGAGATCTTGTAATTTCTGCTGTTTCTTAGCGGGAATTTAAGTCAAAGGGGGGGGGAAAAAAACAGGCACAGGATCAAAAAAGCCCGGTCTAACTCATTAGACCTCAAAGTCGTGGCCTTCCCAGCTACCAGCACAGACAAACCAAAGTCAACGACATTGACGACAGTCAAAGACAAACCCAAAACCCAGATAGTAAAAGCATGGAGCTCAATGACATTTTCGATGTGGGAGCTCTATGTGAAGTCCCTGGGCAGTGTGCCATATCCTTAGTGACACCACACACACGGTGCCACTCTGTCTGCAGCTCCTGCCTGCTAAAACCATGTCAGATGGGCATAAAATGAGATGAAACATTTCTGCCATGGCACATTTCCTATTGTTAAAACTCAGCATTGTACTGGTAATGCCTTGGCAGGCCTTCTTAATCTTTAAATTTGCGTCTTCAAAAAAAAAGACTTGACAAGAAGGGTTAGGTTTCCTAAAGAGAAAGCAAAGTAACCGAGTACCTTATGGATAATTACTTCAAAACGCAAGTGCTATTTTGTATGACTGTGGTGCATTTGCCAGTATTTTGGAAGAGGTGCTCCTAATGCAAACTTCTATGCCAGTTAACTCAATCTCCCATCAGTCTTCATACTATTAACGTAGACACATTATCTCTCCTCATTCACAAATACGAGTAGACAGAAAGTCAGAGGATATAGTGACAGTGATGTATAAGAGTTTCCATGATAAATGGAAAAATCTTAAAAAAAACTTAAATTGTAGTTTAATGTGGAAATGTATTTATTTAATATTTTTCTTTCCTTTAATGCCATTCCAGCTGTTATGGCTATGTTCATAGCGAGACCTAGGTATAGCTATTCAAAAATAAAACTAAATAAGATGTTTAAGATTAATGTGGAAATTTTAAAAACTGTCAACTACATGTAATTTGTCAAGTTCTACCAACTTTATATAAAAATGAAATTTAATACATGCTAGTCTTAGAAGATGTGTGTGTCTGTGTGTGTGTGTGTGTGTCTGTGTGTGTGTGTGTGTGTGTGTGTGTGTCTGTGTGTGTGTCTGTGTGTGTGTGTGTGTGTGTGTGTGTGTGTGTGTGTGTGTGTGTGTGTGTGTGTGTGTGTGTGTGTGTGTGTGTGTGTGTGTGTGTGAGAGAGAGTCACTATGTAAGAATTGCATTAATATATATTTGAATAATTTAATAAATACAAAAATAAGCAATATTGTCACTGACTCTATAACATCTGAAATGTAAAATATCTGCATTTCCATCGAATAACAGTTCTATAGGAACACATGATTACTTTAATTAAGGACAATTCATTATTTCAAAACAATGACCAGGAGGCCTAGAAAAGAGAAGAGAATCCATGACACAATTCATTAAAAATCAGAGCAGATGAAGAAAATCTTTTTCAAAGTGAACTGCACAACCATTTACGAAAATTACAATTTCATTTTTTTCTTCTTTGTATAATGCCTGCGGCAGCGACAGAGCGTCCAACTCCAGCTTAAGCAGATTTCAGAGAGTAGATTCTGAGTTAAAGGCGGATTCCAAGGACCAGACTCTATTTATAGCATGCGCAAATTCATCATGGCTCAGCGCCTCTCTCTTGGGGCCAAATCTCAGCAGCGACGAGAGGCCATGTTCAGGTCATCCCAGCCTCAATTAATAAAGAGCCGGGCATCCTCGCCAGAATGAGGGAAGCTGCTGACTTGTTTAAAGGTTGGCATGATAACCGTGCTGAATTTTTTTTACATTTCTTTATAAAGTGGTTTACGGAGAAAGCAAAAACAAGTATCTTAAGCAGAAGATGGCAATTAATTTTGTGGGGGAAGAGGGAAAATGTACGTAGACGGAAATATGAAAACAGGAAGTTGAGCAATAAGGTACAAGAGGCCAAGAAAACCCCATCAGCTGTGACTATATTCAAAATAAAGCATGCCCTTGAATTCCTTATACAAAGCAGTGAATACATAATAAAAATAGAGCACAGAGCTTATAAGGAGATGCACCGATTGATCGGCTGGTGACCGGAATTGGCCGATTTTCAAAATAAAAAGGATATTGGATGTGAAAAGGAAATGGTTCTTCCATAACAGAATTTTATATAGTTCTATTTTATAGCAATTATCCATTCAAAAAAATGTTCTTTGTTCTATACAAAATATAAAATGTTCTATTAAAGAAAAGATAGAAAATAAATATTTGTGTGTGTGTGCGCTGTATAGTGGTTAGAAAAAATTTAATCGGAATCGGCTAAAATCGGTATCGGCAGCTCAAACTCAATGAAAAATCGGAATCGGCCTAGAAAATTGTAATCGGTGCATCTCTAATTATAAGGCCAACATTTAACTTATTTTTAGCTATAAAACACAAAGAATTGCTTTTAACCCTTAAGTGTCTGATGGAAAAGTGGCTGCTATTTTACAAGCAATAAGAAAGGCTAAAGAGACCGACATTTCACCAGAGTTCACCCAGGATTAAATCTTCCATGTCAGGTATTGACTTTGTGTAACAGGTCTCATTATCACTGTAGATTGGGTTAAATCAATCAATGAAGGACAAATGATTGATGTTTAGTGAGTGAAGTATAAACCTACATGGACAGTAGGGATATCATTGGCTTCTTCCTGTCTGTAAACGCTTACTCACAATATAAATTTGTATTGCACTTTTAAAATAAAGCATGGACACGACTACTCAAAATGACAGCAGTTACTGATCATGAAAACACATTAATTAACTTGATTATAGTTTTTGAATAATGGTCTGGTCAGAGCAACTGCATCACAATGGGGCGTTTTCTTGTTGTTGTTTTTGGAGTATGACAAGCAATCCAAGAGAAAAAACAAACAATAGTTGTATTGTAGTTGTACACTATAGTAAATAAAAAAAAAGTCTGAAAATCAGCATATTAGCAAAGTTAGATTGATTTCTGAAGGATCATGTAAGGCTGGAGTAATGACTGCTGAAAATTCAGCTTTTCCATTACAGGAATAAACTGTATTTTATCTAAATTAGAATAGGAAACATATTTTTTTAAACATTAAAACAATCTGAATAACCCCAAATGTTTGAACAGTAGTGTACAGAGAATGACAATCTCTCCCTAGAATATTTAATTAGTCGTTTTATCTACCTGCCAAGTACTGAAGTAG
Organism: Siphateles boraxobius; assembly: GCF_051911475.1. Classification (NCBI taxonomy): domain Eukaryota; kingdom Metazoa; phylum Chordata; class Actinopteri; order Cypriniformes; family Leuciscidae; genus Siphateles; species Siphateles boraxobius. Next base: position 25,161,819 of record NW_027509141.1, read on the forward strand.
TCAAAAGTAGGCAATTCCTTTTTAAAGACAAAGAATAGATCATGACTGGGTACAGTACCACTGGATAAAATGCTTCAAGACGTACATTTCTTTCTACAAGCTTTGCCAAAGTCAACTCTGTGCTTTGCGAGGTGTAGCGAGTGCCCTCTTTGCCAGATCCACCTGGTGAGCCGCTACGCTTTCTGCCCACCTACTCTGAGTGAGCGGCGGGGTACGAGTGGGATGGGGCAAGGTGAGGCTGGTAGGCGGGCGCTTCCTGACACGAGAGCCAGACAAACAGCAGGATCAAACTGGCTACGGCATGAATCACCACCACTCCCACCACTGACACAGCCACTTCTGCTGCTACCACAATTAAAAACACAGAGAGATAGAGAGAGGCTGCGTACTAAATGTATGCAACAAACACAGGCCCAATAATTGCACATTAGATGATCAAATCTGATGTACTGAAAGTGCCTGTATTTTTAGAAAAAGAAGAAAAAAAATCAGGAAGCTGTTTAAAAACGAAATGCCCGACCGCGCAATGATCCTGGTTGGAGGATTAAACTGAAAATCAGAGTGCGCTGAAGCAATTTTACATCTTAATATTCCAAACCCTGCATACCAAGCCTGAGTCGAGAGATAGGACGAGTGCAATACCTGTGCTTCCACATTTAAATAAAAGCAAGGGGAGCTGGGATTTGGGCTGTTTAGTTACTTAAGAGATAGTGTTCCCGGCTTGCAAGTAAATAATGCCCCGGGGTGGTGAAGCGGTCCACCAAATCACTTATTAGGGAAAAAAACGGTCAAACGCCCCTGGCTTCCATTATTATGTCGGCTGCCCAGCAGCAGGTGCAACCTTTGATCTGTTTAGGTTGGGGAGCATTTGCATTTCATAATGAGATCAAAGAAGAAGGTTTGGACACTCCACAAGTGCCAACAGCGGTTTTAAACGGCAAGACTCAAACTCGCCTATTGCATTTAACCATTTTCGCAGGCCGAAACAGCTTTGGAGCGTCAACGGCTACATTTGGGAGGAATTATGCATTTGCACACTTTTTTGCCTGCATGCAGGTGTTGAAATGGGAGAATATCATGCCGGTAGCGACAGCACAAATTCAAGAACAAACACTGAGCACATTTAAACTGGTTAAGATGCGAGAACTGCTCTGGATTTTCGGCGGCGTTTCAAACGAGCAGTCTCCAGCACAATGAGATTCAGACTCGGGGTTCAAAAGCGGGTAAAGCGATGACCTGAAAAGCCACCCGGCCTTCCCGGAGCACTACTGGTAAATCATAAGGGAGCAATTAGGCGAGAAAATGCCAGAACCGCATTGTGTATTCTAAGGAGCAGCAGCCGTGGCAAAGCCATCATAAGCAGGCCGCGCTGTCACATCTGCTAGCGCCGCACGTTTTCAGAGTGCCTGATCAGATTACGGCCTGCTCTGTGGCCGGATTACAAACCTGTTGTGTAAACAGAGATTGAAAATTCTCGGCGGATAACAAGAGCTTTCGCATGGCTCGGGTCCTCCCAAATCCTTTAACATCCATACATTTAATGCTTTTAAACTGAGGTTTAGCCTGGTTGCACTCCGTTACAGCTTCTATATAAGTGCTCTGAGGTCAAACAGGATGAGGATGCAGGAACTCTAGGATCAGGTGAGTTGCGATGGCTTTCGCTTTAACCAGACACAGTTTTTGGTGTCAAATGCAGAGACTGAGAGGTTGACCGGGTGCTAAGCATCTTGACAGAATTAAACACCTCATCAGTGACAAGTGGGTTTGACGGGGAACAGTGAGCCTCTCAACCCGATAGATGGCAAATTAATCTAATTTGCTGTTTCACTCTTTACACCAAGGTAGCTTCCATGAAGATAACTTGGAATTATGAGAACCAAAGACCAGTGTATTACATAAGAGCTTTCAATAGGGATGGGGGATTACTTCTAGTGGTGACAGTCTAAGCAATATCTTGTACGTGTGTAGTGGCTACAAAATTGAACATCAACCTGCTGTTCCAAGGCAGGAATACTGGATTGTTTCATTCAAATCATATACAAGAATTTGATCTTTAATTCAAACCACTGTGGGATTGTGTATATGGGTGGGAGACATATAAGACTGAAAAAAGTTTTTATTTTTTACTTCAAATATTAGGCATAAAAAATATTGAGTTGTGTTGTACTGACTCTTGCATTTCCCAAAATATATGTGGTCTTATAGATTTTGGATTTGAAATTGGATTTATTCACCAATTTGTTACATTCGTGCCTAAAATTGTCATATGGTGTGACATAAGTTATTTTATATAAAATGAAAATTGGATATACTCTCCCTAAGTAACTAACTTCAACATAAATTGTTATTATTACTATTTTAAGATTTAACATTGCTTTTGTGCAGATTCATTAGATTTTGTATTGTTTTTCTAAATCATCATGCAAAGTAAGTCATCTCTCCTCAGCCTTTCCAAATATTTTAGATTAATTATGTTAAACCCGGTTTTAAATCTATGAAAATGCTTGTGACTCTTGCTGATACTATTTCTCTTGTGTTCCGTTGACTTTTTTATGATTTATAAATAAGAAAGTATTTTTACTGGCACAATTCTCAGTGTCACACCAAATTATATAGTGTCACGCTATATGACGAACTGCACCACTCCACAATTTGTCAATGCAAAAAACTGTATTCATCAGCATTATCTTCATTTAGTGATGCTTTAAGAGATGGAGGGGTCAGGTTCATAATGCCATTCACTTCTTTTTTCCATTTTCTGTATTTCTTTGGTGCATCTCTCCCCATCTCTCTCATTTTTTTCTTGTCTTGGAGGAACAGACTGTACACTGAATGCCTTGAGTTTTCACTTTTGTTTCTTCTCTTTATACCTGGTAATGATAAATATGTAATTAAAATATTTTCGTTCCTTTCAGTTTCACCATCTTGATAATGCAGGTGCTGGTCATATAATTAGAATATCATCAAAAAGTTGATTTATTTCAGCAAATCCATTCAAAAAGTGAAATTTGGATATTATATTCATTCATTACACACAGACTAATATATTTCAAGTGTTTATTTCATTTAATTGTGATGATTAAAACTGACAACTAATGAAAATCCCAAATTCAGTATCTCCGAAAATTAGAATATTACTTAAGACCAATACAAAAAAAGGATTTTTAGAAATGTTGGCCAACTGAAAAGTATGAGCATGAAAAGTATGAGCATGTAAGGCACTCAATACTTAGTTGGGGCTCCTTTTGCCTGAATTACTGCAGCAATGCGGCGTGGCATGGAGTCGGTCAGTCTGTGCCACTGCTCAGGTGTTATGAGAGCCCAGGTTGCTCTGATAGTGGCCTTCAGTTCTTCTACATTGTTGGGTCTGGCGTATCGCATCTTCCTCTTCACAATACCCCATAGATTTTCTATAGGGTTAAGGTCAGGCGAGTTTGCTGGCCAATTAAGAACAGGGATACCATGGTCCTTAAACCAGGTACTGGTAGCTTTGGCACTGTGTGCAGGTGCCAAGTCCTGTTGGAAAATGAAATCTGGATCTCCATAAAGTTGGTCAGCAGCAGGAAGCATGAAGTGCTCTAAAACTTCCTGGTAGACGGCTGTGTTGACCTTGGACCTCAGAAAACACAGTGGACCAACACCAGCAGATGACATGGCACCCCAAACCATCACTGACTGTGGAAACTTTACACTGGACTTCAAGCAACGTGGATTCTGTGCCTCTCCTCTCTTCCTCCAGACTCTGGGACCTTGATTTCCAAAGGAATTGCAAAATTTACTTTCATCAGAGAACATAACTTTGGATCACTCAGCAGCAGTCCAGTCCTTTTTGTCTTTAGACGTATCTGACGCTGTGTCTTGTTCAAGAGTGGCTTGACACAAGGAATGCGACAGCTGAAACCCATGTCTTGCGTACGTCTGTGCGTGGTGGTTCTTGAAGCACTGACTCCAGCTGCAGTCCACTCTTTGTGAATCTCCCCAACATTTTTGAATGGGTTTTGTTTCACAATCCTCTCCAGGGTGCGGTTATCCCTATTGTACACTTTTTTCTACCACATCCTTTCCTTCCCTTCGCCTCTCTATTAATGTGCTTGGACACAAAGCTCTGTGAAAAGCCAGCCTCTTTAGCAATGACCTTTTGTCAGTTTTGTCAGTGCCACAGACTGATCGACTGCATGCCACGCCGCATTGCTGCAGTAATTCAGGCAAAAGGAGCCCTAACTAAGTATTGAGTGCTGTACATGCTCATACTTTTCATGTTCATACTTTTCAGTTGGCCGACATTTCAAAAAATCCTTTTTTTGTATTGGTCTTAAGTAGGCTAATATTCTAATTTTCGGAGATACTGAATTTGGGATTTTCATTAGTTGTTCGTTTTAATCATCACAATTAAATGAAATAAACATTTGAAATATATCACTGTGTGTCATGAATGAATATAATGTCCAAATTTCACTTTTTGAATTACTGAAATAAATCAACTTTTTGATGATATTCCAATTATATGACCAGCACCTGTAGTATCATGTGTTTAAGTTACACTATCTTGTGGCCTAGACTTTCATCCCTATAGTAGGTGTCTGTTCTGTGTGAACTGGCATGATCTCTTTACTTTTTCATCCTTTCCCCCAGGACCTCCTCTCTCCTTGCATGGTCAGCATTGAGTCTTTCCCTGTATTTTTGTGTCATCTCTTTACTTAAAATTTCTGCCTGACAGACAAAACATTGCATCTTTTAATAGGCAAAGCATTGCAAATATGGTTGAAACATGGTTATATTAAGTATAAATTTGAAAAGGAATACATTAATTGTATAGGTAATTTAATGTTCACTATTAAATTCATTGAATATGTTTTGAATAGTTATTTATTTATCATTAAAAAGGTGTATGTAATATTGTGTGACAAATATATCATATGGTGTGACTTAGAAAAACAGTCACACCATATGATACAGTGTCACACCATATGACGTTTTGTTCAGTTAAGCTTATCTCTTGGTTAACTAAAAACAGCTAGCTTATACTTAGCATGTAAATTGCCACATGGCAGGAATGATTTTTAAGAATTAATAAGTACAATTCGTATAAAAGTGTTTAATTTGTATGTAAATAATGTCCCACCATAAGACACAAAACATTGACCACTAGTGAGCACATCAGATACAGAGCTTTTTAATTAAAAATTAAAAAGCCAGAACTCACATCTTGACCTTGCAAACCACTCCAGAGATGACACTGCAACTTCCTGGTTGAGTGTGGACCTCTTCATCATAATGATGTCCAAATTATTGCTCGTTCAAAATATAAATTGCAGTGTCACACCATATGATGCCCATTTTACGGACAAAATGCATTTGGCCAGAACTTGCTTTAAAATCATACACAGACATCAACACTTTCTGTGTCTGTTGAAATAGCCTAATTCTGTTACTTAAACTGTAAATCTATCAATTATTTATACTTTGCTGATATATATTGTCATATTAGTAAGGTCACACATATCCCGGACAGTCACACCACATGACAATTTTGATGTTTAGATAAAAATTTGATGTAGAGGTCTTTATACTCCAACTACAGCTATGGTATGCTGTAATAATGTCTTGTCAGAGGAACAACATGAAGATATATATTTTTAACAAATACCCATTTTTATCAGGTTATGACATCATGGACGGGTAGAATTGCATGTCATGTCTCCCACCCATATATATGTATAAACATACCTGCATATAATATACTATAGTCTATAATACTACTACTAATAATACTAATAAAACAGACAGCACTCTTGCATAGGTAATATTTTTTGTAGGGCTGATAAAAAAGGTATTGGGTCACAATCAGAGATTAGTTTTCTTTACCAGTGAGAGTTCATTGACATGTGGTGACAATAGCAGATGCACAAACTTCAATATTACGCTTTTTAAAGAAATCACAGAAAGATGAGTGAGGAGGAGAAAAAGTGGCATCTACATCTGAGTCAAATTTACTTTTCCAGGAGGAGACAGTGAGTGAAGCGGCACCTGGGGCTTACAATTTCCTGGACACACATTTTTCATCACTGGACTGAAGTAGTTAGACATCCACGACAAATCGGCACAATGCCAGATGATTTTGTCTCATTATGTCAGCGGAAAATACTGTCATTTATGGCATACATTAGGGTCAGACATAATTCGAGAATTAAGAGTAAGACATCATTAGAAACTGTAAAGAATCTATTTTGATTTGTGTACACTACACTCACAATAAAACAAAGCATTATGCTTTTGTAAAATAAAGAAAACAAAGAGGATGCGTTTGTTTGAAAACCATCACGTTTTCTTCACGTTAAGTTAGTGGAGCACGTCACAAAAATTTATCGAAACTCAAAGTATAGGCTTCTAGCAAGCTCTTGCGTGCCAGGAAAATGACTCTGGACCCTTATGTGCTTTATCCAGAATTTGAACCACTTTATATTTGATGTGTCAATTTACTTACAAAAAGGTGATTTGCTCTATTTTCATCGCTACTGTAGACATACATAAGAGTTTAGATCCAAGCTATAAACTTTGATCCAAGTACTTCTGATATAATTTGAACATTTGTAACACGGAAATAATGATACTGTTATTGAAAAGACTGTTTGTGAAACTGTTTCATACCTATACATGACAACAGCTCTCTCTGGTTCAGCGACAGAGTAAACGCAGATTTTAATGTTCGCTGTAATCGGACTTGTCAAAGGTTTAATAGACAGCCGTAAATATATACTGAGGAGAATACTAAACCATAATGAGGGTTAAATATAGGCCTATTAGTATAGCCTATTCCACGCTCAAGCGCACGCCTAAAGCTCAACGTTAGAGCGAGCCATGTAAAGTTGCAACTTGCATGTTTCAAACGATATCCCAAATTTGTGGTCGATAGTCGAACATTTGGATTTCCTGACCGACATACTGTAATTTCCACAAGGACCCGCCAGTAACGATCTGTCCCTCAAGGACTGCCTGATTTCGCAACAAGGTATTTTTCTTTTTCTTTTTTCGGCGACTAAACGACTAATACAATTTTGGTCGACTAAGCCTCTTCTAGTCGACTAGCCCTAATTATTACAGAATAAAAGTATGAATTTCTTTGAAAAAAAAAATATCTTACTGACCCCAACCTTTTAACTGGTATACTGCATACTGCTATAGCTTGTAAAATCCAAAAATGTTTATTTATAAAGCCAAAGTTGACAAAATTGAAAAGTTTGTATAGAATAGAAATAATCTGTTCAATTTCACATCAGTGTATTATTTTATATATTTGAACTAGGCTTGCTACGGTAGTCGGTGTTACCGGTGTTACACGGTGTTCAGTCCCAACACCGGTTTCATCACTTGCGACACAGCTAAAAAAAAAAAAGAAAGAAAAAAAAGAGAAAGGTTTAAAGCGTTAAAAATATTTAACGCAATTACGCAGTATCCGTTAAGTCCTGCACGCACACACACACACGACCCACAGAAAAAACCGTTTTGTGGCTCTTTAATGTGTCGTGACAGATTGCCTCAGTTAAAGCCAAGTTCAAATCCACCGACGTTAATCACTCTTCTGACTGCTTTGTCGGACAAAAATTGTGGATTTTGATTGGTCAGATCACATGTCAATCAAACTCCCTGCGATGGATGAATTGACCCTAATTTAAAAGTTAAAGTGAAGTGCGCACTGCCGCACCAGCTTTTTCTAAGCGTTGTTAAAAAATAAAAAAGTATGGCTTTCAAATTAGCGCCAATTCAGGGCACAATAACAAAACAGTGCTTCTCCGAACCACCACACCAATATGCATGCCTGTGCGAACGCGCGCATTTTACGTTTGCCTTTAAATTAGTCATTTAAAAGCCCCCGCCGGTGATACCGGTATTACCGGTGTTGTCACACGTCGATTAACCGGTGGGAAAATATCCTCACGTCACATCCCTAATTTGAACTGAAAAAAATAATACAAATGGCTAGATAAAAACAAAAACAAGTGGCTGGCAAAAAATTAAACAGCCACAGAAAAAAGATAATTGGTTACAATCCTACTCAACAGTAACTGCATGTGGTAAAATTAATCTCAAACTGCATATTTTTTGACCTTGATGAATTATCTATTCTTATTGACAGCACTTATTGATCTTTCTTAAAAGTGTTGGCTAATGGAGTTCTATTGAGATGACTAAATGAGTTGCCGCCGCCTGGATTAGCCCAGTCTCATCTCTCCGACACAGCTAGAATTATCATAGAGAACAGACGTGTGCGTGCGCTGGGTCGTAAATTCCTGCTGCCGACATCTCAGGGGGGGTTGTGGAGAGATGGAGGGCGATGACTGCACACAGACCTACATTCACCCCTGCCACACTCGGTATATGTGGAAACTCACAAATATAGCAGCATGCACTTCAGAGACAAAGGATCTCTCTAAAATAATAGTCGATGGCGGTCGGAGTGAGATTCACGCTCTCCTGCCTATTAAAAGCAACACTCGTATTGCTGTTATACAATTCTTAACACCAACTCAATAGCTCCGTTTTCCCATCGGTACACACTCTTCCGCCTAGGAGATACGTTTCTGCTGCAATATCCTGAAAGCCATTTTCCACATCACATAGTAGGACAGCAGCATTGAACTTTCAGAGACTGGCCGTCATTTGATTTCAGCTGTATCTTCAACCTATAGATTTATAAATAAAAAAGAAACAGAACCACCTTCAATTATCTAACTTAGCCTTCGTATAAATGGAGGAATGACAACACTACAGAAAATACATATTTGGCCATATGTAAATAGATAGGCTGCTAGATCTTTAATATAATAACTGTAACAATACATGATAGAGATGGAATGTGGCAATTAACAGCCATCATTGAAAACAGCGGTGGGTCGCCTCTTTCCACAAGGCTTTTGAAAAAAGGCTACATTCCAGCAAAATGGAAAGCCGTCTCCCGGTAAACGTGTCAGGGCAGCAACCTTGTACAACGATTTCAGTGAAAACCGCAGAAATCCATTTATGTCTGTCCAAAATGCATTAAATTAGAGCCATCTTTCCAGGTACCATGGACAAAGTGTGAGTATGTCTCTAGCAAGAGAATAAAAAGGTTCGTCTTCAACGAATAAAAGCACCACACTGACCCTCAAACTCACCTAAGATATTTGCAAACAAATCTTTTCAGCGAAAAAATTTCATTACGTTTCTGAAAGAAAACTTTAAGAAATAGGATTGATAAATATGCAGAAACTCTCAAGCTCTAAAATTCACAGACAATAATAGGGGTGGGAGTTTATAAAGCCAAATGTTTGATTTGTTATTTTGATTATAGTTATCAAGTAAAAATTGCATCTATAAAAATATTTTAAGGTGATTTTTAAACTTGGAAAATCATGTGTTGCTCTCTTATCTACACGGACATAAATATCCGTTTCACAGCAGAGCAAAACAGGGTGGTGTGTGTAAAAATATGCTCACCAACAGATAGATAGATAGACACACACACACACACACGTGCACGAACAGGGCCGCGTCTCGCATGGATAAGAACCACATACATCTTGTCTGTCTGCAATAAAGCTGTGCTACCAATTCTATTGCCAATAAATGTCAACTGATTGGAAAGCTCATTCTAATATCAATTTCCATCTCCGCTCTTTAAAAGGCAATCAGCACGGCTTCATCTCTGTATATCATATGCTCCTTGAGATGGTGACACAGCAATGGCTCTCTCCAACATAATGGACTTCTATCAAGGCATCTGGCATCAATAATACAAGCCATGAAAGGGAGTTTTTTCCTCTATGGCTTGTGTGGCTGGATCTGGCTGGGTGAATATCAACACACTTCCTTCTCACACTTGTGTCTGTAAAAAGAGCCTTTATTTTCTTGTGTCTAGAGAGACAAGATACTGTGTCAAATATTAATAGTCATAAACAGATCCGAATGGCGCTTTGCAAAATAGCAGCGTGGCTGTTGCTTTGATATTTTCGAAATGTTCCTTGGCGAGGAAAGGCAGAAAAAAAGCCTTGACAGCATAAGAAATGAGAATAATTTCACACATTAACCTTCGCAGTCTCCTCTGACTAAATTCAGGGCTGATTTGGTACACTGATTGAATTTAAGTGGAGGGACGTCACTCATGTGCATGCAAATGTCTCTGATGGGCAGAAAGCAAATAATGACAAATTAAAGGACGCTTGCAGTCAGCACTTCACCCCTTACCTTCCACCCGCTGCCGGCTTCCCTGTAATAGGGGAAATTGTCACAGATCCACTGGTAGATCTCGCTCAGTGTCATTTTCTTCTTTGGCGAGCTGTTGATGGCAAACGTGATGAGGCTGGCGTAGCTGTACGGCGGTTTGCCGTCCTTGTGCTGCTGCACCTCTTCCTGGTCCAGTGTGGTGTTGGGGTCCAGCAGGGCGCTCTTCTTAGCCATGCCTGGTCCGTGAGTGTTCTGGGCGTCTGCTTTCTGAATGGCCGCCCGCATGGTCAGCTGCGGCAACCAGTCCATGGAGGTCAAGCTGCTCTCCAGCTCCGACGTCATGATGGCAGGTTGAGTGTCGGCGGCTGCAGCGAAGGAGGGGTGACGATCCGGTGCGGTGAGAATGAAGGGGCTCCCTCAGATCACTGTTTTTGTCGGCGTCACTCAAAAATGAAACCTGTGGAGAAGAGCAAGAGAGGGGATCATTATATTGCCCGACACTGTCAGGATATGAGTGATTGCTTCTGAAGCACGTCGACACTTCAATAGTTAGAACCACTCCAGCTGGAACCAATGTCATTTTAATTAGCACATTCAAACAGGCAGCGTTTCTCTTTGGAGAGAAGCTCCAGAACAGAAGCTGATCTGCAGACAAACCAAAAAAAAAAAAAAAAAACACTGAGCTACATAGACCGGCCAAGCCGTCTGGCCCACCTCCTACCTCCGGCCTGCACCCTGCAGCTGACTCACACAACAGTAATCCGAGCCGCAAACTGAGTAAATGCTGCGGAATTGTTTTCACAACTGCCAGCCAAATGGGGGGATTGGATCACAAGAAATTCCAATTCTCCTGGGGGGAAGCGTAACCCTTTCTATCTCCCTCTACCCTTCCCCCTCTCCATCTCGTCTGCGTTGTAAACAGGCCTCAGAATCGTCGTCACTGTGCGACACAGGCTCTTATTCTCGTCTGCGGCTGCACCCTACACCCACAAACAACCTTGTATTTTAGGCACGCTGCCCTCTCCGGTTTAAAATGGCAGCAAAAGTGCGAGGCTCGTCCCGTCGCATAGGTAGACGGTCAGGCCGCATAATCCAGCCACACTCTATAGAACTTATTTTCGTGAAAATGACAACAGGACTGGAAAAAGGCACCAGGGGAGGGAATATCCCACATATTATTCATACGAACCTCAGTTTAAAAATACCTCCCCGGTTCTCTCAGGAACCAAAAGAGATGCCCTTATTGAAATTCCTCTCGAATGGCGGAAAGCGAGCACGAGCTTCTGAATTCTGATAAATGATATGTCTGTGAGGCCAGTTCTATGACAGACACTTTTTTTCATTGTGTCATTTCCATTAAGGTGAGTCACGACCCTCTAATTTAAAAGATTTTTCCCTGCATGAGTATGGGAACCTATGATCTAGCTGTATGAAGTGCAAACTTAAAATTCTAATTTAGCATCCTCGTCGTTCACATGCAGGAAATGAGTGCCTTTGACCGCTTGTTAATTAAATTAAATCAAATCAAAGCACAGTGGACTCAGTTTTTCATGCATCCAATCTGATCTTCACATAGACTGCCGAAATAAACTGCATCGACAAACTGAAACCGCAGAATGTTGCAACAAACAGGCAACCATCAAGCATCCCAAAAGCAATGCCAGGCAGACGGCAGCAAAAACATATAAAAGGTAAGGCAAATAAGTATGTAATGGTAAAATACATAGCCTAATCATGATTTTGGATAAGCCTGTCTGCCAAATGCATAAATGTTAATTTAAGGCGAGACACTACAGGTGAATAGGGTAAAAAATTTAACATACAGATATCACCATGAAACTTTACCAGTTGATTACTTGCATGAATAGGAGAAAGAAATGTATTGCAAGTTTTCTGTAATTTTATGTTTAAATATGCTAATCAGGCTATATCTAATTAAATATGCACTAATTTGCATATATTTTGAAGTGACGTTTTTTGAAGATGAAAAAAACAAGGTTCAAAATTATTTTTGCATTTTTTTGATATATTCAATGAAAAGACATTTACAGAAGGGATTATGAATATCTCCTTTTGCTACCCCGTAAATCAGAAAATACTGCCAATATCCTTAAAAAAATTATTTCCACCCTATTTTTAGGCATAAAATGTCATATAAATCAGGCCAAGAATTATTTTTAGGCATAAAATGTCATATAAATCAGGCCAAGAATGATATATCAACAAAACCCTCTGAACAAACCTACACATATAGTTAGGAATAGGACTGTAAAGTTTGGTGTATGTAGGTGCTATAGAAGTGGAAAATCGTCACTAGGAGTGTAGGAAAAAACTCATTTTGAGAAAACGGCCTTTAAAGATTTTAAATTTTTTTCAAAATTCCACTAATTTCTATTGAAAGCCATGAATTACAGACACAATATGCTTTAGGTCCATGTAAAATCAATGTATCACACTGTTTAACATCCAAAACTCATTATTGCTTCATCCATCACTGATCATAACATCCAAAACAACACTCAAAACATCAAAACCACACATCAACAGTTCATCACACATGTGAATATGAATCTGCCCGAGGGACTCACAACCACTTTAGGATCCCACAATTACAGATTTGTTTAGTATAATAAATAGTAATTATATTATACAAAAACTGAAATGTGTTGTGTAATATAATTGTTTTGTATAAATAGTGTGTAAAGTATTGTATATATGTGATGCATGTATATAATGTCAGAGGGCGTCACGTGACGATTCTGAACAAATCACGTTGTCAGAAATTGGCATCAGCCAATGAGATGAGCATTTCAAGTTAAATCGCCCGTTTTACTTTCACGATTGGTTGCTGATAAACAGGAAATGACCATATTTGGATCTGATAGCGTTGCAAAGGAGAGAGAGAGCTTTCTAACGGTGTGTGTGATGACAGGGTGCAGACAGCGATCGCGGAGCAGCAGGATAATTTAGAACGCCAACTTTTGTTGAATTTATGCGAAATCTACACACGCAAACAGACAAAGTGTAGTAAAATAAAGACCTAAATGTGTCTTTTTTCAGCAAAAGTCTGAAAGAAGACATGTTATTAAAGACAAATAGCCCAAAATCTCAAAATTGACCAGTGAAAAAAAAAACGATATTTTTGCCTGCCGTGTCTCGCCTTAAGGTTAGCCAGTGTCTGAAGGTTTTCAAAGTCAAATTATCAGCATTGTAATCTAAAACTATTTTAAACAGAATTTAGATTATTTTTTTCAGAATAAAAGTTAATGACCTTAACCCTCTGGTACTGTCCATGTCGGTCAAAAATGACAGATTTTTTTTATTTCAATGAAATGATTGCATTATATAGTTTGATACTATTTTTTATTTAATATTTTGTATTTTTAGGGGATTTTATGGTCCTAAATTATATTTATGCAGTAGTTATTTATGCATTATTCACCTTTTGAGCATGGACCTGAAAATTAAATTTCCAACTTAAAAGGTCATAAACCTTTGATGCTTTGGAGCACAGACTTAAGGTCTATTTTTAAAGGTGACACTTGGCAGAATAGTGCTGAAGTGTTTAAAAAAAGTGAACTTGAAAAAAAAGTTATAAAACTGTACATTTAATATGCAAAATACACAAAAATACCATTTAATTTTAATATGAAATAATTCTAAAGAAGCTGTGTTCCAAATTTGAAGATGATATCTAAAAAAATTAGGTTTCAGTAAAAATGTATTTGTGCGCAGTACCAAACATTTCCAATAGATGAAGTTTGTCTCCCAGTCCCATTCATTTCCAATGCGGTCATTTTTGACTGAACAATACAAGTGAGGCTATTTTATTTTTCAGGACAATTTAACTTTTTCTAATCATGTAAAAAAAAATTGTGTTCACACAGCAAGTGCCAAACCTTTTACCAAGTTTCATTCCATTCTGATGAAGTGAATTCATCTATATATATATATACATATACACATATATTTATTGTGTAAATGACAGCAGCGCGGATAGATAGAAATGGAAAGAAAATAGTGCCGATTAAAAATGAGGTATGAATTTTGACCGGCGTGTTTTTAGTGTGTTAAATTAATCAAGCTTTGAAACGCAAATCATTTTTTCACGTAAAAACGCACAGTTTTGAGGGCCCCCAAAAAACTAACGGGAGTACTTTCTTGAAAAACTTCCAGCGGCCAAAACTCTGACCAGGGAGGTGACTACAGAGTGGGTCAGTGTGTATGCACTATAGTGCTGGTAAGGATTCCATACAACTTCATGTCTTAAATGGGCGAACTAACCCTTTAATGCCTTAATTTAAAAAATGAGGAAAAATCCAACCTTTAAGGACACCACTTTTCTTTGCGAATGAATAATGTATCGTAAATAAATAAATGTTCTTCCTTAAAATACAGGGTGCATAAGTCAGGACACCCCTATGTTAAATTCCCATAGAGTCAGGCAGATTTTTATGTTTAAAGGCCAGTTGTTTCATGGATCCAGGATACTATGCATCCTGATAAGGTTCCCTTTGCCTTTGGAATTAAAAAAGTCCCACATCATCACATTCCCTTCACCATACCTAGGGATTGGCGTGGTGTCATTTCAGTTAGGCTAATAGCTGGTATGATTTGCATTGAGAGATGATCTTATGGAAAGTGCCCCATGCCAATCTCTAGGCATTAAGATCGATTTCCAAAAGATGATTTTTTTAATCCTCTTTTTAGTCAACTTTAACATGGGTGTGTTCACTTATGCTAGGCACTGTGTGTGTATATATATATATATATACACACCAAACAGCACCAGAGGCTGAAATTAGGCCACTCTTTCCCCTTGTCGATTATGAACATCTATGCATTTGAAATGTGGCATATAAAACTGTGGTCAGGAGAGAATGAATTGCTCAGAAAAACTTTGAAATATTGATAAATTAAAAGAGTTAGCCATCAAATCAGATATATAAAAAAACAGTAATAAAATAGCTGATGTAAAGTTCAAAACTTTCATATCAAGTTTAAACATATCAAAGTCTAATTTTGGTCAAGATCACCAAAACAATGCTAATATACTTCAGGTGAACATTTAAACACCTCTACATTACAATATAAATATATTTAAAACAAAACAGCTGACTAAATGCTAATTTGGACTTAAATATTTGAATATTTGTGAGGCTGCTCATGCCACATGTCCATAATGCACAATGTATTTTAAGGCTGTGACTAATAAACTAATACAGTACAAAACCGCTAAATGATGCATGCAAAATGAGGCTCTCTGTGCACTTAATATTCACATCGCCATCCCACAAACCACAGAAGTATCCCTGCGATGACTCTGAATGATGAAATCTGCAGATAAAGACTTGGGTCTCAAGCATCACCTACTTTGCTAAAGGGATGCTGCCATTTTGACTGCATGCACATCAACGAGAAATGCACCACACACACTCAGGAGTGCTGCTGTGTTAATTAGCACACCTCTGCAGTGCCAGGCAGTAAAATGCAGTAAGCATCTCCCCTCATTAACAGTGGCACCTGTACAGACGACTCAGTAACAGGCCCCACTCCGCCGTAAAAGAGCATGCATTGACTGGCACGAAAAAGGGATATGGCTGGTGGCCATTACACACACATCCACAGAGTTAGGCAGTTCAGCCTACTAATGCAAGTAAACCCCTAGGAATTGATTTCAACAAATGCAAGACACTGCTTTGAGAATACTTTGTTGGAGGCAAAATAATATACTATTTACACCACAGAAGACAAAAAATTAAATGTTTTAGGTAAACTAAAAACAATTCCACATGATCAGTGTAGTTATTGTTAACTAAAACTATTAAAATAAATTAAAATAAAGCTGAACTAAAATCAATATTAAATGTTAATGTAATAGGTGAAAAACAGAAATAAAGTTTTCAGTTTATAATGATTATCAGCTAAAGTTTAAGTAGTATAAATAAATAAAGTATAAGTACTAAATTCCAAAAACTAAAATTAAAATGAAAATAGAAAAATATAAGGGAATGAGTGGCGGTCATATAGGTATCAGCCAATAAAACTTTGGCTACTTTGTGGTTGAAAAAATATTCACATATAAAATATATGTATGTATGTATGTATGTATGTATGTATGTATGCATGGCATGCATGTACATGTATGTGTGTATGTGTCTGTGAGAGAGAATCTGTTTATCGTCTTTAAAATCAATGTTATTCAATTACATCCACAAGGTAGATTTAGTCAATAAGACCATGTTGAATCAACCCACAATTCATGTTATTGGTTAGCATTAAGCAATGTTTGAGAAATCCCATGGTGAAATATACAAACAATCCTAAGTACGATCCTACTTTAATTCAAAGATGACATTTACTCGTGAGTAAACTCATTCCAAAACTCAATATCATCCGATCACAGTGTTAAAAGAGAACGTTAATTGCTTTGGCACACCGTATGCTCTCTCAGATGCCGTTTCTACGACTCAAAGTGTGAACGATAAATATTTACTTTACGGAACAAACGTGAGCAAACTTGTGTGTGCACATGGATGTGTGGATTAGTAAGCAGACTTGCGGTGGAGAAGGCCCCGTCGGGGGGGATGGTAACTTGGCTTCGGCAGAGGGGAATCACTCTCTGTGAGCTCCTTCCACAGCGCCTGAAGACCTGGCACACCGCTTCACAACAACAACAGTGATGTAACCTAGTAACAAGCCCTTGGCTTTTCTACTCCTAACCGAAACTCTGGCCATGTCTTCCATATCAACAACATTATTACACCGTGCAGAAAAGGCTTGTGTTGTCTTAGCGATCATGAAAGGGAAAACAGGGAGTGGTGGGAAACACGCTCACCTGCCCCAGAGTAAAAAGGAGATTCCTCATTTTTTCCAATGCCCCAGGCGCTGATCTCGAGTTATTTTTGAAAACAACAACTAAAATAGCAACGGCTCATTGTTGCGCCTGAATGTTGAGTGCTGTAATTGTTCGCTGCGGCCGGCTCGAAGACTCATCTTCATTAAATGGAAAAGTAGGTAACAGCAACAGCTTTTAAATGTCAGTCTTCCCTCTCCATTAAAGGCTTAATGGTTGCATTGAAACCACCCCCAGGATGAGAACATTAATAACCCAGTCGTTACTCGCATTTTTAGGATGTGTCAATTATCGCTCCGCTGCGCACACTGCCAGCCGAGCGCATTGTTCGGCTTATTACAGCCTGCAGCAGATCAGGGCTTGTCACAATGAGACCGCCGCTCATCCTGGCACATCGGATGCCAGCGCTGATCTCAGGCCTGCCAGAGAATTTCCTTTAAGGCTGTGCACAGACCGGGAGATCTGAGGCATCGAAGGAGCCCTGTTCCAGTAACGAGGTCTGGCAGATACACACTGGCCGGGGTGCTGTGTCCTCAGAGAGCCAGTCTCATTGCTTTACATGAGGGCAGATTCCCACCTCCCCGGCTCAGCAGTCTACAGGGGCCGCATACATGTACTCCATAATTAATCTGCCAGTCACAGCAAAGTGCCACTCTGGCTGGAGAGAAATGGAGAACTGCGCACATCCGAGCAGCTGATAATCATAAATGTGACGCAGTGTTAATGGTAGGTTAACGTGAAAGCCACAGGATTTTAAAAAGCCTAGAGGACCAGGATAGCTAAGATATATGGACACTGGATTCCCGCATAAGCATTTCAGCCTGATGTACTCATATGCACCGAATGCCAACTGAAATTTAATTTGCCAAATTGTAAAATCATATTCACAAATAAATAAAATCAGTCATTTTTAGAAAAAAAAAACATTTTTATCATCTTTACATGATATATAAGACAATGTAGCATTATCGGTCTTCTCTTGCGAACTTTTTGTAAGTACCAGAGGCACGGGAAGATATTTTAGGTTGGGGGTGCTGTGTGCGTTTTGATTTATTTAGGGGAGAGGGATGGCATTTGAATAAGACACAATATTGACTGTATAAAACTGCATACACATGGGAACATTTGACTGCACATCATATTTATGACATTATTGATACTGCTTGCAATCGTAACGCAACGAAACAGTCTATGGGACATTAATTAATGTAAATGGTAAATGGACTGCATTTATATAGCGCTTTCACAGACCCAATGGCCACCAAAGCACTTTACATGTTGCCTCACATTCACCCATTCATGCACTCATTCATACACCGACGTCGGTGTCAGCCATGCAAGGCGCCATCCAGCTCGTCGGGAGCAGCTGGGGTTAGGTGTCTTGCTCATGGACACCTCGACACTTGGTCAGGTGGAACCAGGGATCGAACCACCAACCTTTCGGTTTGTAGACAACCTACATGAACCACTGAGCCACTGCCAATTAAGCCTTTAAGGGTTCAAGGGTTCTTGAGCTGTTTACACTGTCATTTACAAATCAAAGACCCTGCACAGCAACAGGAAATAAAAATTAACAAAAAAAACTGCCTACCTTACACAACACCGAAGGTGGACTTGCACTTAGGAGTAGTTGGATGAACTCTTTGAACTGCAACGGTCACAATATGAGAATCACACTCTGCGCGTATGTTTCAGAAAACATAATTCAAAATATTTTTAATATCCCACTTAAAGTGTTTATTACAAATAAATTACTAAATGTTAAAAAAGAATAAATGAACAAATATCTCCGTTGCATTTACAATCATGCAGTACCCCTACTTCCCGCACCTCTGACAAGTACCAATTCCACTACAAAGTAATGACATTGTATTTCATAAATTTAATTAACAGTGAGGCAATAATGTAAGGTAACTTTAGTTTTCACAAAATAATAAAAACAGAGATTCACACATGTCAGTTGGCCATGATATGAATCTTAACTTCTGCTTTTGAAAAGTCTATGTCCCTGTTGTCCTAAAAAAGGACGGCAACTTAAAAATGATCCATTAAAGTTGTATTAATTGGAATTAAAGCATGAATATCATACCATGTGTGTTAGCTGGGTACTGCTTGATAAGCTACATCCAGATCATTTAAATATAAATTATAATTTTTAATTATTGAATTATTAAATTAGCTATTCCCAGTAGGAAAACACAATAGTGTGCAACGGTCAAATTTCGAAACTAACAAACAAAATGTATCCACAGGGGAATTGGTTTTTAACAATACCTTATAAATTGTGAAAGACAGACCAACACATTAAAACTGTTAAGTACATAGTCTTGTACCTTTGTTTGGTCTGATTTTCAAATACTGATTTTGTTGCTTCAAATAAAGTTTGTAATGTTGCGATTCACCTCAATGCTAGCTAGTTTGGTTCATGGCCCGATGGGTAAAACACTTTCAGAACCACGACTTCTGAAAAAGTGAATGGGCACCGTTGCACTCTATTGGTTATTAGCTGGAGTTTTTAATTTGGCTGAATCAGGAAGATATTGTATGTCGGACATGTCCACCTATTTAACAAAAACTAAATGGCACCAATCTAGATCTATATAAACATAGGGGAAATTAAAACAATGACAAAACATGACTGAATCATCTTGACTGAAACGTTAGTCCATCAGAGTGCCAAATAATGATTATTTGTGGTGCGACCTTCACAGAAAAAGACTACATACTCCAAGCAGAGCTCAGACTGCTGGATGTAGAATGTGAAAGGAGAAAAGGTACACCAGACAATTTTATCGTCACTGCATATCAGCTTCCAGCTGCAGACATTGCACTCGTGCCTACTGAGAGATCAAAAAAAAAATCCATACAGGCTAATCAGCTGCAGGATGTCACATGGGGTTAAAAGCAGAGACAACAGGCTTTGTAACCTCTGATGCAGATACACTCAAATAATTACTGAAAAGGGAGGAAGGAATTTGAATTTATGCAAGAGTAATTATGCCATTTGGGGATATTAGAGAGATTTTCTCAGCAGTCTGCACCACTCGCAGTGCTTTTCAGAGCCGGGCGACTAAGAGCTGCACACGCTGACAAACACAAGGCCTTCGGCTCATTGTGCAATCTGCGGGCCCTTACAAAATGACGCTCGGCATTCCAGTAATTCAATAAGCCCTTCCAGTGAATTACAACCCTGATCAGGAGGGGGATTGTCTCTGTGTCCCTGGCAGCTAGGCTAGGAGGTGCCCTTTGTGTATGGAGCGATGCCGCTGCCCTGACACCAACCATGCGAACCCAATTACACTGCTTTGTGAGCCCACGGCCCCCATATTAACACATATTCTCACCTGAAAAGCGTCGACCAGTGCCAGGCTGGCAGCCATTCGCCAGAGCCCACTGTTGAATCTCAAATAAAGCACTTAAGGCTCTGGCAAAATAATCATTTGTCCCTGGCATTCTTGAAAGCCCCCTTTCTCATCAGAATTCCCTGCTCCTTTCCTTGGCAATTAAATGCTAAGCTCTTCGACTCTCTGCAGCAGGCGGCACAATGGGACCTCAGAGCGGTAGCAGACTCTAGCCAATACTCACTAGCATTATTAAAATGGAAAAAAAAAATGAAATGAAATGAGAGATATTGACGTTCATTCTATTGCATCTCTTTCGGATGGCGAACCTCTGATAAACTTCTTGATTTTGTCTCAACTAAAATCAACGTTAATTGTTCTCCTTTAGGTATATTGAAAATAATCTCTAATACTTGAGAAGTAGACATGAGAAAAGACCTCACTAAATCTCATTCATGTGTCACTTGTTTTGCAATTCCAAAATATATTCCATTGGTATATTCTGACAGTTTATTGTGATCTGTCTAGTTAAATCTGTCACACTTTAACTATGTAGTCACAAAGAGCGAATAAACAAGCTGAAATAAAAGGACTGAATGGATTCAGCCATTTCAAGTTCATCTCACGTAGGCCTAAAATTGTCAGCACTTGGGATGACATTAACACTTGGGTTATAATTAAGCCCCTTTTGCTTTTCAATCAATATCCAATCTCTCAGAAGTAATTAACAACATATTAAAGAGTTTATTGCCTGGCAGAGCTGGCTGCTGCTGCATCATTAACTGTTAAAATGTGACTCTTTGACACCTACAGTCATTTCGCAGCTTTTTACTGCAACACACCAGCCCCCCCACCCCCCTTCTTGGCTGTCATTCCGGCATCCCCCTCAAA
Source organism: Siphateles boraxobius (assembly GCF_051911475.1). NCBI lineage: Eukaryota > Metazoa > Chordata > Actinopteri > Cypriniformes > Leuciscidae > Siphateles > Siphateles boraxobius. The sequence continues at coordinate 25,183,107 of NW_027509141.1, forward strand.
AAGAAACGCATTACTTTCCGGCGGGTGCAGATTCACATTAAGAATCGCACACAATGGCTGATACCAAAAAATACGTTGCGCAAGGAGCGAGCGAAAGAGAGCATGATCAGTCTCAACCACAATGCACAGAAATTATGATTCTGCTAAAGGACAAGCACCTTGATGCAACATTAAACCAGATGTTTACAAATTAAAACAGAGCAATAATGCAGATATCAGCCCAAATACATGCAGAGACAAAAATGCTTAATGAATCTGAGGTTGCGAGCGCAATGCGTGATGTGTCACAGGGGGCTAATCCCTTAGGAAATGAAGAACTTAGACAACATGACTCAGAGGGGAAATACTAGCGAGGGCAGATGAAAATATGGAATAAAGTTGGTGATTTCAAATGCACGCACTTTAGCATTACAGATGCAACCTTCTTAATGCTCTGATGTAGGTTACTCTCAGCAAGTCTGCGATTAAAAAAAAGGTCAGATTACAGTTCAGTTAGGAATCATATTGTCTGCCACATTGAATATTGCTATATCTCGAATACAAATACACTCACATGGAGCGCATAAAACTGAGCCAACTGATATATTTTGTAAGTGCAATACATTGCTAATAAGAAAACAAATACTTATTTTAAGTTACTGGGTCTAGGGAAAACCCTTAGTAGTACGACAACAACGAATTCAAAAAGCAACAGTTACTGTTCAAAAGCAGCCACCCACTATAAAGACTTACCCTTTTCCCAGAATGATAATGTATCGGAATCTGTGGTTGCACAACGCGGCGGCACACTAGAGATTAGAGGATTAAGTCACAGGTCAGTAGTTTCATCTTTTGTTGATGTTCCAGCTTAGCCATCCCTTTTAAAAGACAATGCAAGAAAGGAGCCATGTCATATGAGCTAAGGGGCATGTGTTGTCAATATGCTATTGTCGCAGGGACACTTAAGAAATAGTTAATGCAAACAAACATGTATAAAATAAATGAAGTATGGCTACATGAAGCAGGTGACAGGGAAGGAATCAACTGGACAGACCAGCAGAGGAATTTGACCAGGGATTCCTGGTCATACAGCTTTATAGTTACACCCAGTCATAAATTCCTCTGAATGATGCCATATATAGAGTCCGGACCGAGTCATACTCAAATCTGAAGGTTGGGTTTAGTTCTGTCGCTTGTACAGTAACCACTTTCACTGAACAGAAACAAATTTGACAGTAAAACTAAGAGTTTACAAAACCAGCTTTGATGTGCCCAATGACTAAGAAACCCACCCAACCTTATACTTTATGGGTGTGAGTATATAGCTTTCTCATTACTCATGGCAAGCTGTTTACATACAGTTAATAAAAAATGCTTTCAATGTAATAAAATGAGAAGGTGTGTATGTTGTCCCAATAAAAAGGAAAAGTATCAATCTCAAAATCTAATAACTCGATTGAATCCGTGGAAGTGGAAAAAACTAAGTAGGATTAAGTGTGCTAATTAATGAGTTTATGAGGCTGATTTTTGTAAAAATGACCAAAACAGACAAGGGAAAAAAAACACCAGAGTAGGAATGTCACTATTGATTATTTTGATAATCGGTCTATTATTTTGATGATTAATCGAGTAATCTGACATATTTGTGGTTATAAAAATACACCTAAGCAAATATCTAAGCTTTTAAAATGACTTAAAATGCATATATGATAACAATGAGGCAATAATATCTGGTTCAAATAAAGTATCAAAAGCAAGTAATCATATGGCTTTAAAAACAATACTGTTAAAATACATATGAACAATCATCTTATTTACATGATATATTATAACAAATGCCAGCAGAGGGCACCAACGGCTCGTTGTTGTTACACCTTACAGCATATCAAATCCTAGTTTAATATTGGCCAAACGGCATCTAAATGAAATGTTTACCCAATCTATTAATATTTGGCCACTTCTTTACGATAGAAATGCTACAGTCACTGTAATAGACCTTATTCGGAGCAGCATCATGACGGGTATGAAAGCGAGGCTGTGAGGGATAGACTTACCATGTTTTAAATGGGATCCGTTATAAAAAGCTTTATTAAGCTCCTAGATCACTCATAATTTTCCACAGCTCATTTTGTCTGGAGTTTTTTGTCTAATTAAATTTCTTGGAAAGATAATTTTGCAGTGTTTCGTCAGCAGAACAAAAACACATTTAATAACAGTACAACCCACTGAAGAAATGTATGTCTATCCCTCACAGCATCACTTTCATTCCCGTTAAAAAAAAAAAAATCAAAGATGGCGCTGCTGTGAATAAGGTCTATTTCTTGAACAAGAACATGTGGACATCAAAACATGTAAACTCAGAGCGAAGGTTTAAACTTATTTTGAAATCACGATGAACATTTAGCATATTTAAAAACATATTGATGTATTTTCCTGCGTTGGCTTAAGTTTATAAATCATTTACCTTACAAATCTAATGAAATGGCACACATTGGGTTCCCAGATGAACATTATAAGCAACCCAAACTCAGAACACATACAGAGCTGGAGTTTGAGACGCGATCCACATTTGTAAATGATAACAGTTCATGTGGAGCAGCATTTACTGTGAACGGAGCCGATCAGACACACGTAACCTACATCCATGTAAATAATTAAAGCTCATATGTATATTAAATCCTGTGTATAAAATGGCACTATGTTATAGTATGGTTTTAAATGGTTAATACATCGTGCAGCCTTAGAAAAAAGTCTAATAATGTCCGGTATTTTGCCGATTACTTGACATGGGTAAATTGCAATCGAGGATTTTTAAAAACGGAGTACTCTAATGTAATCGAGGTATTGTGACAGCCCTACCTGAGAGATTTCAAAAACAACTATTTAAGACTGTCAGTCAAACTCAAGATCGAAATGAATAACGACAGAATCAAACCCTAAATGCAGTTGAATGGCACTGACTCATTACTATAGAAATCCAAGTCAAAGACCATACATCGGCTGGCATCCCCATCTAACAGTCCCCTAATTAGGATGAAAAACGATCCATAGAGAGCAACAGGGCGAAAAGTTATCTGAGACAGCACCTTGCTGACTAGAGGGACTCCACCTTGCTGACTAGAGGGACTCCACATAAGGTCATGTTACACAAAGGTTGGGGTGACCACTCTTGCTTTCGGCTCTGCAGTGGAGGCAGTAGCAGACATTTAGACTGAAAGAAGAACAAGCATGACAGACAAGCAAAAGGCTGCAGTAAGAGATTTCCTCAGAAAGTCTAGCTGTGCATAGAAACTCATAATGCATGACACACAGGCTGAGTCTTAGTAGAGGACATCCACAGCGATTACCTGGGAATACAATCCCATCCATGACTTGGTCTGAATTAATAACTGAGAGATTATATAAAATGTAATTCAAACTCCTGACATTAACAATCTGGGTAAAGTTGCAGCAGGGTCCAAAATTAAGATTCTGTCACAACTGCTAATGGCGAGTGAAGTGAGAATATATTTTGTATACAATATAACAATAATACAGGGTTCCAGACTAACATTTGAGAGCAGTAGCACCAGTGCCTCTAAATTCTACAGATGGTGGCGCCAGCACGTGATTTGGTAGCGCTGAGGGGAAAAGTATCAAAGTTAATTGATTCATTAAATTTACTATTGTTCTGCATTAATAAGTGCCATTACTAATAATATTACATGTTTGTTTATTGGAAATTTAACAGTAAAGCACTAAGCTGGAATTCATATGCAGATAAAATTAACTTAACAACAGTAACGTGCTAAAAACCAAATTTTTTATAGGGAAAAGTTAAATATTCTACTCTTATTAAATGTACCATTATTGTTCTAGCACACTGAACTGACCGACAGCTTCTGTGATCATAAAATGTTTTCAGTGTACAGTTTTTCATAAGACTGTTACTTCCTATTTTTTTTATATATTATGGAGTGTAAATGGCTAATTAGTCAATAAGCGCCGCCATCTACTGGTTATAGTGGTAATTTTTATATCTTTTACAAATCACTAAAAATAACATTGAATTTAATTTGGATTAGCTAGTGCAGTGCCCGTGCAAAATCTGTTTTTGTGTTTTTAGTAATTGTTAGTTTGGTGTGTTTGAGGGCTCATTGTTACAATTTCACAGCAAAAGTTCAGTGACATTTTTATTTGTGCATGGTAGAAAGCAAATACTGATACTGACATAATGACATACAAAAAAATATGGAAAATTGAACTACATGGTTGCATAATTTATAATGGTGATATTAGGTGACATGTATTTGGGTATCTGTGTACAGGCAGCAGGAGTTTAGATTAACATTAGTTTTAACTTTGTTGTCATTGTGCAGAGTATGTTTGAGTTGCTGAATAGCCTAGGCTACTATTACACAGAAAACGATAACGTTAAGTGTACCAGAATAAAATATAGTATTCAGAATTAAACAGAGTAGCTGATTTACAGATTCAGTTAACATCCACAAATGAATAAGCGTGCCGATTCAGGGGAGGTTCAGACCTTCATTAAGCGCAACAGGATGTTATCCCACAAATGTTCCCATCCCACAATATTCAGAATTAAACACTGTAGCTGATTTACAGATTCAGTGAACATGGGTCTGAGGTGTATTTCACATTGTACCTGCCAAAGCTCCACTGCTTTCTTCGACCCTCTCTGTCTCTGGTCCTGTGCTGTGCTCACTCAGTGTGCAGTGTGAGAGGGGGAGTGGCCAGCAGCTAGAGCGGCAAAAGCCAATGTGTGCTTCTTTTACAGATATATATTTACCGATATCTTTTGCATTTCTAATCCAAACAACGCCAAACCTGGCACTGCACTTAACTCGAGGACGTAGCAAGACACCTGTCAAGTTTGAAATCCATCGGACAAACAGTTCGACACATATGTGAATAACAGACACACAGACAGAAGTTCCTGTAATTTATAGATGGATAGATAGAAGATATTTAGATCTTTGATGCTGGAAAAAGTGTATAGCACTTGAAAAGTGCTTGAATTTCACTCTCAAAAGATTGTACGAATCCTGAAATGGACAATATATATATAAAAAAAAAAACATTTGAATATTTCTGCCACAATACCATGGTTATAGTTATCATTGCTACATTAAACAATCTAATAATTTTGTGGCGAAATCAGACGCAAATGCAACATAAATGACAGCTCTTATCAGTAACGTGGTAGTGACACCAATGCGACCTCTAAGAAAATGTAGTCGCACCGGCAGGAAAAAAGGGTCGAAGTCTGGAGTCCTGCAATAATAAATATAATTAATAATATTTTCGTTGTTATTATTGTAAAACATTTAAAATATTATTGTTAATAAATGTTATTATTATGTAAATATGACCCATCATCATGTTATACAATAAATTGTAAGATTGATAGCCTTACATCTATAAAGTAATGTCATGCAGTATGTTGCAGGTCTTTGTAAAGTTACCAGCCACAGTTTTGTTTCCCTGCCAAAACCAATTTTTGATCACATCTGGGGCTTACCGAGTGATAATTGTATACTCTAGCAGCAGTTATTTTTTCTGATTGTGGACAAGAGAAGTCAGTTGACAAAATCACTACAAGTGTCACTGATCTGTCTATTTAGCAGTTAAATATTCTCAGCTGCATAAAAGCTGTTAAGAGTCACACTTCATTAATGCTGAAGGCCCCCCCACCTGCCCAAAACTGAGAGCATAACATTAAGATACATCAGATATTAAATCTGCTATTCATTAAAATAATTTAATTCTGTTTTAATTCCTTTACAATCAAATGATAGGTCTAAGGATAAATTGACCACACACAGACACACCCCTCTCTCTCTCACACACACACACACACATCACAGATATCAACAGGATATTGTTGGGGCAGGATGCAGTAGCAGTGACTCATTTCCCTTCACTAATTTATGGCATGAATCTGAAATCAAGCTTTCATGCATTAAAGAAGATGTTCATCAAAATCATTTCACCTAGCAGCAGCGATTGACATTGGCCTCCTCAATGAGTGAATGAGCAGCAATGCCTGTCTACCCCCTTTGACTGCTATTGACATGTTTCCTGCAAGAAAATACAATTGACGACTAACAGGAAAGTAATCAGCTAAACTGCCTGCCATACAAAGCACGATACAGCATCATGGTTTCCCAGACTTACCAGTCAATGGCTTCAAAAATATACAACTACATACAGTTGTAATCGAAATTATTCAACCCCCATTGTAAATCAGGTTTATTGGCAAAATTTACAGACTTCAAGCTGTTTGCAATGAACAAATCAAACAAGTAATTGAAATCAACAAAATCAAATGAAAAAGCAACTTTGAATGACTTCTGCAGTCTCAAAATTATTCAACACTTTCATGTGCATCATGCATTAGCATCTTTAGTAATTAGTAGAACATCCTTTTGCTTTTTGACCTGCTGCAAACGAGATGTATAACCAGACACCAGCTTCTGACAGTGTTTCTGAGGAATCTTATCCCGTTCCTCATGAGCAATGGCCTTCAGTTCATTAATATTTTTGGGTTTGCGTGCTGCAACCGCCTTCAAATCCCACCAGAAATTTTCTATGGGGTTCAAGTCAGGTGACTGTGATGGCCATTGTAGAATCTTCAAGGACTTCTTCTACAACCAAGCCTTGGAGGAATTTAAGGTTTACTTGGGATCATTGTCTAGTTGAAAGGTCCAATGACACCCAAGCTTCAGCTTCCTCACTGACGGCATGACGTTTTCTCCTAGGATTTCCTGATACTTTAATGAATCCATCTTGCTTTCCACACTCTGCAGTTTTCCAGTGCCAGAGGATGCAAAGCAGCTCCAGAGCATCAACGAGCACCACCATGCTTAACTGTAGGCAGAGTGTTCTTTTCAGCATATACTTCATTCTTCTTCAAGGCATGCCACTGATCCATTGGGCTGAAAAGTTCCAGTTTTGTTTCTACCCCAAAATTTTGTGGCTTATTTGATTTTGAGCAAATTGGAGCCGACTTTTTGTGTGCTTTTGGATCAGTAGTGATGTACAAGTTCTGGCATGCGTTTAGTGTGTGCCTTACTGTGCAAGCTGAAACCGTAGTGCGTGTTGCCACCAAGTCTTGCTGCAGGTCTTTTGCAGTCACTCGAGGGGTTTTTCTGAACCAGCCTTTTCAGAAATCTGGTTGCAGCAGAGCTTCCTTTTTCTGCCTCGTCCAGGTAGTGTAACCACTGTTCCTTTACCTTTGAACTTCCGAACTATGCTTTCAACGGTGTCTCTAGGAACATCTAGGTCACGTCCACACGAAGCCAGAGCTTTCCCTATCCAATCTTTTTTCCTCGTTCTAAAAAAAAATTCCGTAATCACGGCGCTGTCTCAAGGAATATCTGCGTACACACGAAACCACTGAAACCGACTCAAACCGATGTAATATACATGCCAGACCAGTATGAGGCGTTGTATTTCTGACACAGATACACTAAATACAGAGAAGAAGACTTGCGCATAAACTTTTCGCACTGTATACAATAATATACAGTATGTAATATTAGGCACAGTAGCTTCTTTTCTTTTTTACCAAGAACTTTATTGAACAATATGAAAAACCATAAATGGCCTGGTACAAAATAGGGATGAGTCACGATATTCGATTAGTTAGCTAAAGCATAAAGCTTGCCACAAAGAACCGGCAAATAGCCTAATCATTATGAATGTGTCAAATATAGCAAGGACACATTTTAATTGTTTATTAATAAACTAGTGTTTTCTGTGACGATGCTGACCCGCCACCTTCGCAGTATTGTGAAGGTGCCTATAGAGAGAAATGCACACTTCATACGGATTATTAGAGTTGTCTGTTTCTTTTCGTTTTGAATTGTTTTGTTTAAAAGTAGACATTTCAAGCATAGATATATTTCTGAGTTTCTGTTCATTTATGAGACAAGCTCCAGTTCTCGTGCGATGCAAGTTATATCGCGTCGGCGCCTCCATGTCCTGATTATAGGCTATTGTCTGCTATATTTGCTTCTTATTTATTAAATCCAGGAAATTGGTTGATGAAACATTGCTTAAAATTAAGATACAATTTATACAAAACGAAATTCACTTTAAAGAAAGGCTTTATAAAAAAACAAAACTTAATGAAGTGGTCAAAATGATGTGTCTCGATATTGCGCATCTTATGATTAGGCTACTCACGCTGTTCACTTTTCATATAATCAACATATATGAAATGGAAAAAAATAACATAATATTTAAACATAAATATGAAACTAACTTTTCTTTAATGGCTACAACATGTAGGCCTACAGTACTGAGAAATTAATGTCGGAGCAAACGCCGTGTTACCGGTGAGCATGAGGGGGGCAGAGGTGCGTTTTTTGAATAATAATAAAAATAATTCCCAGCGATCGTCGAATATTATTTTTGCTTGAAATGCCCATCCCTACAAAATACGAAATGTCTTAATCCGACAAAATACAAGCATCATAGCATAAGAAAGAAATATAAATAAATAAAGAAGTAAAATAAAGAAATAAAAATACATTAAAGTAGGCCTAAATAATAAATAAAGAAATAAATGAGGCTCAGTAGCTTCTGAAGCATGAACTCAAACAAGTAGTCGCAGTTGTTGTTAGGCTACTGATTTAACGTGTCTGACTAGTCGACACGTGGGGTGATGAAATCATCGTTTCACAAAATATATGGATTGGCCGTACACACGAAAACACAAGGGTGTCGTTTTCAGATTTATCCACCATGGGACCCGGTTTAAAAAAAAAAGCGGTTTCAGTCTCCCAAAACGCCGGATCCGTCTGGACGAAACGCCGATCCGATAAAAAATTTGTACGTATACAGCTAAACGCGTCTCCCTGTGGACAGGGCCTTAGTGCCTTCGCTATCTTCTTGTAACCTGTTCCTTGTTTGTGAAGGGTGATGATTTCTTCGTAACTTTTTGGACCCTTTTTTTGACTTAGCCATATTTCTAACATGCGGTCAAACCTGACACTCAACAAACCAAGCCAGTTCAAGTATTTAATGTGTTGATAATGTAATAATCCGTAGCTCAAGCCCTTGATTGGTTGCATCAGGTGTGCTTGAAACAACAACTGTTTCGCAGATTTGTGCTGTTGTGAGGCAAAAAAAACTATTTCAGGGGGTTGAATAATTTTGAGAGTCATTCAAAGTTGCATTTTAAGTTGAATTTGGGGGAAACACTTGAAACATTTGATGTGTTGAGCTTTTTCAATAACATTTGTTTGATTTGTTCATTGTAAACTGATAACAGTCTGTAAATATTGCCAATAAACCTGATTTGCAATGGGGGTTGAATAATTTTGATTACAACTGTCCCAAAGTCTGGGACCACTAGTGAAAAATGCTTCTATTTAAAATTTTTCTAATTTACTACAAAAATAATCCTGAAAAATGTATTACAAAAGTAATCCTGAGATTTTTCAAAATGCCGATGCTTTTCTTGTTCGTATTATTGAACAGCCTGTATGTGTGAAGTAAAATATGCAATACTATTGAGAACGATCAGTACTATGACCCACAAGACCAACTACTTATTAACCCAACCCAGTAATCCTTATGCTAGTCACACATTACTGAAAATGTTTTTGATACAGTACCCAAGACATGTTTTGCAACTATTACGATCATAATCATGTTGTATAGAAGTCTGAAAATTAAACTTGTAGCCTAATGCAGCAAGCATGCTTTAGCATGCTACACTGACATTAGGGTTAACACATGACAAACAAACTATGCAAGAGAATACAATTAAAAAGTTGGATTAAAGAATAGCTTGGATTGAACAGGAGTTAACTGCGTCCAAAATGGCATTACACAATACAGCCAAACAGCTGTTCTGGGGGAAATGCAGATGGCCTGCTAGCTCAATTACCAGCTCAGGAGGTAATAAACACTTTGAAATCTCGGCGTGAACTACCGCTTAAGTCGAAGCCATGAAAAAAGCAATACCAGTCAAATACACTTAATGTGCTGATTTACTGTGAATCGATGCAAGAAGCTCATCAAACAGTATCTTCAAATCCTCTGAGTATTAAGGCCTGCGAAACTATGTCTGATGCATTTTTCATTGATTTGGAAGATCATTTAGTTCAACTATAAGACGGCTCCAGGCATACAATTAACCCCTCTTTCAGTTCACAGAAACATCAATTTTCTACAGTAAGAATAAAACTGTAAAACATGCTTCCCACATTTTTTAACGACGGAAATTGTAATATTAAAAAACCGAACATAAAACATGCATTAAACAACATGTATAGTCGGCTTAATACTAAAGCAACCAAACCAAAACATAATAGCAGCTTACTTTCACCACTCTGTGCCAGCTTTGTTTATTCTAGTTTAATACTCAATTACCCAAACCATTAACAGCTTTCCCCTTGAGCACTATAACACCATAAGAGAAACACCAAGAAGGAAATCCAGTTAATTAATTAATAGTTGATTTGAACGCAAATGAAATCCTGTTACGAACCATGTCTTAGTAGTCTTCCTTCTAAATCCACATTTTCCTCCATTTTTTATTTCACAAAATCGGTCTGAAGCTCACCTTTATTTCCTCTCCACTTAAAATCTGTGAAAGCTTTCTTAGCTTTGACACGAAACGGGCTGCACTCCTTTCACTGGATTTGCATGTCTGCTCCAGAACAGTTTGAGTGGAGATCAATCAAACTCCCAGTGGTTGCCTCTGCCAGGCTTCACTCATCTGAGAGCGAGAGCTTCAGGATACAGCAGCATAACAGGAGAGGAACTTAAAGGGGCCACACCCACCAATCCAATCCAACATCTGCAACAACACAATCATCACAGGTGAAAAAATAAAACAGAACAATGATTCATGGCAGGTCAATATCACACAGTCCCATGAAGTGTTTTTAAATAACTCAATAATACTGGGAAGGGAGAGCTTTGTGGTCTCAGTCCTGGCTAGTAAACCAAAGGTGTGCATTCAAACCCCAGAAGACCAGGGACTGTGCTACCCACCACCTCCGCTTTGTAAAAATGTACAGCAAGTAGCTTTGGACAAGAAAACATCTGTACATATTAATAATGTTGTTTTGAATTAATTTAATTCAATAACAAATATTGTATTAATAAATGGTCAACTTTTTTGCAGATTCCTTTAACACCAAATATTTGCTTAATATTATTATTATTATTATTATTATTATTAAAAAGCTGGCCCACTTTTTAAAGATTGTTTTAACACCACCAAATGTCTCCTTTATTAATAATAATAATAACAATAATAATAATAATAAGGATCATTTGACTTTTTGTTTTAACCTATCTCATCCTTTACTACTTTTTTTAACCAAGAGTAGATTAAGAATCCAGCAGACAAGGGCGAACATCACAGTTAAAGCAAATGAAATTGGCTGGCGGAGGTTGAATTGTGATGTCTGCTATTTTGGTCAGCAGTGAGGCTGCTGTGTAGATGCCAAATTGGAGTCCATCAACAGATGCAGATCAAATAAATCACAGTCAGAGTCCTGACATTTTCAAACATCTCAAATTACTTTTCACTTTGCTGAAAATGAGATGCTTTAAATCTTTGTTTATCATATCAGCAACATTATTATTGTTTTACTATCATTTTGAAATATTACAATAGTCACCAGGACAATAAAGTTAGCAATATTATAGATAACTATTAGAGGTAACGTGATAGGGCTGTGTATCGCCAAGAATCTGGTTACGATACAATATATTGTGATATTGTAAGAAAGGTGGTATATTGCAATATTTCTTGTTCAACCACCAGACTTTCCTGATTGACTGATGAAATAACACAGAGTACCTTTTAAATTTTATAGAAATTATGGATTCACCTTTTTTTCATGGTAGCGTTTTCAAGCTAATTTTAGTCAGAAAGTTCTGTAGTTATTTTATCATTTAATAGTTTTTGAGTTAAGTGCTTATTGTAAATAGGCATTTATTTAATTATTTTATTTGTGAACCACTACTGATCATCAGGTAGTTTAAACTATATCAGAGAGCGTGACAACACTCATGGACAGAATGTGCTTTTGTTTGGTAGGTAATTTGGTTGGCTCTTCAAGAGAGACACATAACTTTTGTGTAATTAATTCATCAAGCACTCCGTCGAACGGGGGGGGGGGGACGGGGGGGGGGACGACACTATTCTTGAAAAACTAACAGTAGGCGATAATTAATAACTGAGTAATGACAAAGTCCTTTTAGGCAAGTCATGCCACTCTGCCGCCATCTTGGCAACGCCTCCGGGCAGCTATTTCGGACTAACAAGACCAGGCTCCTATCTAAATGAATGGGCAGAGAGTCAGAACTGCACTTTCACTGGTCACCGGGACATAAAACTGCATGTAAAGACACAGCAGTAAAATATGATAAAAATAGCTGAAAATGTTTGATGACTTTGCCCCAAAATAAGGTTTAAAACGCCTTTTTCCCCACAGGTTATACTTTTCCTACGCATGCGCAAGGGTTCACAACACCAACTTCATTTACGTCTCTATCCAGAATGCCGGTCTTGTGCCGAACACACTAAAATGTCATTTGTTTTATCACTGTGTACAGTACAATATTTTGAATTATTATTTTCTTGTGTCTTGTTCTTCTTGTGTCTAACTTTTTCTTTGCTTTGAGTGTGTACCCCTGATATGGACAGAATTGTTTGTAATCTCATTGTATAACATTATGTGTTTTGTAAAATAAAATTATTTTTTAAAAACCCTTGAAGAAAAGCTTTGCTTATTGACGTTAGGGATACTTTCAGCATAACGTTACCATCTATATTTACACAACGCACACATACACTCCATATCAAATCTGCCGCCTTTTTTGCTGTCGCAAAACTCAACTGTGTGCATGCGTCAGTGGAACCAGACGATAGGCTTAAATGTTCCCCGGCTTGACTGTTAAAAGCAGATGATTGGCTTTCCAGGGGGAGGGGCGGGACATGTGCATACAACCGCCATCTTTGGCATTACGGGTTTTCCCTATATAGTTGTATTGAGGAAGTGGCATGTCTCTATATAAATTGTCTCTGGTAATGAGCATTCGTGTCTGTCATGGCGATAATCAAAATATTTTATTTTAAACACTGCTACGAAAATTAATGTTGACAAATAAAAATACGACGTGAAAATGTCTATCGAAATATGAAAAAATAACAAAAAAATAAAACTGCTAGCTCATCAATAATGCATCAATGTTTTCGAGAAAGAAACATCTAAAAGGAATAGCTGCATGAGATGAAGCTGAAGAGTAAATGAACACCAGTAAACATAAGCCCCTTTTACATGACGTTTTGAATTAGATTACTCAGATATCCTAGATACAAAACATAAACATAAAATTACAACTTCTGCAAATGCAAGTGAACTTGAACTAAGTTACATGCTAGCTAGAAAGTGCTAATCCCATTGTGGATCCACTCTTCTCATAACAATGCGCTGAAACACAGGCAACTAAAGCACAATGAATTCACAACATTCTATAGTGTGGTCATTATAATGTTTATATACTTTATAATAAACATTATAATGTTTATTAAGCGCCAGCGGCTTACTAAACTCCAACCGCATCCTATATGAGATTAATCAGACATATACAACACAAAAGTAATATTTCAACTTACATCTGAAGAAAAGGATGTGAATGTGCACATGAACTTGAACATGTTTGTCTGAATGTAGGATTACTGATAGCATTTGAGAATAGCTACAGTATTGGTAAACTAATATTGTGATATACATAACATGATAATTTATTAAAATAACATAAGAATACATTTTTCACAGGTCTGTAATTCATCGAGGTCTCCGGATTAAAAGCCACAGATTCTAAAAGTAAAAAAATACTAATAATAATTTGCCAAAGTAAAAATATGTAACTGCATTTTGTCACTGTGTAATTCACCAAACCCATAAAAGTTGGGCCAGTGTGAACGAAATGAGAGACAGATCACTTTATGAATGTTTCAATGAGAAGCTCCATCACCTTACATCAGAAAATATGTGACTATAAAAGTCATCAAAGTTTGTTTGAACATCTTGGTAATATTCTTATAAACCTGTATGTCTGTGAACTGCTAGTTTCGGATGACTCACTTGGCAGAAGTCACACGTCATGTGGCAGGCAGCATGACTCATTCAGAGGATTTCTAGTGCAAACTGCTGACCCGCCATTATCAGACACCAGGAGCCATATATTAGTATTGACATCTCAAAAGATTCCAGCACTCAAAATTTATGTGGAACTTTAAGCATTTCACGAAGGGAAAAGTTGAGGAAAATTTTTTTTTCTTTACCAATAAGAAAGAGGGAGGGAATTTGCTTGATCATTAGGGCTGCAACAAAAGATTTTTTTGATAAGTAATCTAACGATTATTAGAACCTCGAATAATCCTCGAATCATTGATTATATCACCAATTAATCAGTAGGCTTTGGTTTATTATTTAGCTTTTGGAATTAGTTAAATATTGAGGTAAACCTAATAAATAAAACAAACAAAAATTATGCATTTCATCCAGAAGGGCTGCATTACAGTCTTGTGCTACAGCGCCTCACTGATCAAAATGCATTATTGCAGGACCTTACAATAGGTCAAATGAGGTCAAAAGAATTTAACAAAAAATATGTTTTAACATTTTCCTGTCGACATTGCCGATGATGACTAATTGTTTCAACTCTATTGATCATATTTTGTCATTACACTTCTTTGTAATTTAGTAGACCATTTTATTCAAAATAACATTAAATCTGTAAATGATTAAATCGCTAAAGGTCAGTCCCTTATAGCTATTAGTTTCTAGTTGGAGTTCCTATTAGTGATGCAATTTGAAGCAGTACAATATCAGTTATCTGCTAATATTTGGAGATTTTAATTTATCATCAAGTAATTTAATTTACTTTTGCTGTTATAAATGCTCATTTTAAGTTAATCTTTAAAAACACTAATTTAATAACACTGTTAAATGCAATTTTCAGAAAATCTTAAAATTTAATATATAAAATAATAATGTCTAAACTTACCTCTACCAATTAAAGCTATTGATATTTGTTAGTGTTTTATAGTGTATTACACAACATTTTTTTAAAGTAATGAATACTTTTATTCAACAAATGCATTAAATTGATCAAAAATTACTGTAAAGACATTTATAATATTACAAAAGACTTATATTTCAAATAAATGTTCAAATAATGTATTAAAATAATAAAAGAATCCTGAAAAAATGCATCATATTTCCACAAAAATATTAAGCAGCACAATTGTTTTCAACATTCTTAAGCACCAAATCAGCATATTAGAATAATTTCTGAAGAATCATGTGACACCAAAGACTGGCGTAATAAAAATACAGCTTTGCCATCACAGGAATAAATACAATTTTAAAATGTTAAAACAGAAAAACCTACTACTTTTACTGTACCTTTAACTATCAAACTCATCAAAAAAAAAAAAAATCTTTAAAAAAAGAGCCCAAACAGAGAAATTTCAATACCTATCAAACCATGAAATTAATTATTGGCATAAGACCTATTCGGACGGGATTACTTTTCATGGAGGACGTTAGAGAAATTTGTGTTTCACAGGCGGACTTTGTGATTTTAATCCCGTCTGAATTTGCCATGTCTGTTTTATTTCCTCACACAACCTCATTAAAAATTTCAGGGCAAATTACCAACTCTTTTTCGGCAAACTTAACAGTCCTCTAAAAAAATCTAATAACATCCGAATGCAAATATCTGTGATTGCCGATATTGCATTATACCAACACTTCTCCCCATGTGTTTTTGACCTACCTAACGTTACCTGAGCTACTGCTTGCGAAATAATTTTCTACAAGCTTTCATTTCATTTCAACATGGATGGCATCAGACAAAAAAATAGCTTTACTGTTTAAGTTAAAACATGGAAGAAATTAAATGTTAAACTGTTACCGTTTAACTTTACTGTTAATGTTAAAACATTCTTTAAAAAATAAAGATTTAAAGTAACACCAGGTAACTTTTCAACCTTCATAATATATTTCCAAGTCTCTTGTGATGGTACATCGACTTACCATAGGTTGAATGACACGTCTGCCATAGCCTGACGGGGTCTGTAGCGTTTTTAATCGTACTTTTAAACTTCGGGTTTCGGGTAGTAACCGGCGAACAAAGAGAACTACAAAACTCGACTGCTTTACGGCATATAAGTCACTTCCACCAACACCCCCACTTCCTTAAAATCGCAGGGCTGTCAAGTGTCACGCATTGAGCGTGACATTCACTCATTTCGGTCTTTTGTCACGCTCTACCGCCACACATTGTATTTCTCACGCTGAAAAACTATTTTTAATATTTTTAATATGCCGCAGTGCCCAAAACTCTGGCCGCGCCGCTCTCACTGTGGAACAGGCATGAATTCAAGCGCGTCTCCTCTGGTGTTGTTCGTCTGGTGTTGTTAGCCAATCAGAAAATAGCACTATTGTATCTGGGTAACATTTAACGCAACAACCAATGACACCACGTAGTCTGGGGTGTTTTTTTGTCTGCCTGACTATGTTACGGAAGCTATCTTATCCTCCGTTTATCTTCATGAATCAGGTAATGATTATTTGTCTTGCCTCAAGCTATAATGCAAATCGATTTGTAAAATTTGAAGATTTATTTATGGTAGCTTGATATTATAATATTGACGATATATGGTTATTATCTACCCCTCAAACATTGCATTGAAGTATCATATAGATTCAATAAAACGGTAATCAATAGACTAGGCTACTATAATGACACTGGCTTGTAAACGTGATCATCGCAATCATTTGTCGTTAGAAAAAAATTAAAACCCATGAAATTATATTTATATATAATGTTCACTGTACCTGGGATGAAGACCTTTCACACGCGACGCAAGCAGAACACCTGCATGTGACCTCCTCCTACAGTGTTCAGGGCTATCATGGTTGTCAACAAATGCACAATGACAGAGTTTACGACAGTTGTAGAGGACAATACTGTTTCCCAACTGTAGGGGGACCCCGAGAGCAAAAGTTACCTGGTGTTACTTTAATAATATTTTTTAATTATTACTTCTACATTTAGATCGCTAAATAACAGTAACATATTTCTGTCACAATTCCTTCAAGTTAAACGATACTTTTATTTTGACGTCTGCGCCATTCATTCACACAGAGACACGTAGAATATATTTAAATAGTCTCAGGGTTCCAGACTGCAACCAAATCGGTCGGATATGCGACCATTTTCTGAGAATGTGCGAGTTAAAATATTATGAATCCATTTTCCAAACCGTGTTTTTGACTTATTCTGAATCACTACGGTACGCCTATAATAAGTGTTTATATTCGGACTATTTTATCCCGGGGTCGTCTCGGCTGCGGACATAGCCCAGTGCCTGCGTGACTCGCCATAGACATTAACGGAGAGAAGTTCCGTCTACAATGTTCTTCCACAAGACACGTGCAGTTTATTTATTGACGAACGTAGACGTCACGCGCATTGCACACTGATGGTGAAACGCGCCAATTACGAATTCACGAATTAAGGCATATAAAAATGATAAAAATGGTCTCACGAAACACAGAGCCCCTTCCTCCTACGTCTTTTCAGCGGTTATATTTTCCTCTGTCGAGCGATTACTCTCATGATCGCTCGACAGAGGAAAAGGAAATTATTATAAAATGCAGAAGGTAAGGAGTGTGAGATTTCTGCTTTTTGTTACAACTATAAACTTTGATAACGAAAAATCTGTATCAGTTTATTATAATACTATAATACTTATTATAATTTGAATGTTTAATGATTTTTAAAAGATAGAAGATGATGATAGATAGATAGATAGATAGATAGATAGATAGATAGATAGATAGATAGATAGATAGATAGTATATAATTCAAATGTAAAATGCTTAAAATTACAGATTAAAATTACTGTCCAAAATCCATGAAAATCCTGAAATTTGGCAATGATAATTAATATATTACAGGTATTTCTGCTGCAACCCAGAAAGCCTTTGCTAGCCTTGTCCATTAAAACAACTATTCATCAGCATGCATTGATTAATCCCATGGCATGTGGCAAAAAAAAAAAAAAGGTGCGACCAAATCATATGCTGGTGCGACCAACTGAGAAAGTAGGTAGCACCAGTGCAACCAGTGGAAAAGTTAGTCTGGAGCCCTGAGTGTTTTTGCGGTTTAATATTCAGAGACACTAGTCTATTTTGAGATTTTATCTAGGTGCACTGACCTGATTTTTTATTTATTCATCAAAAATTTGACAAATTCTATGAAATTCCGCGTTAATTCCGTTTTTATAACTGTTTTCAGCTATACCGTCCGCATTTTCCGCATTGTGGAAATCAAAGGGCCCTAAATTTGCAGATCCTTTTGCAACCTTCACATTGCTGCCTTGTAGGCTTTTAAATAAAATTCCGCTTTAAAAATAAGCAACTTGCACTGGGTATGTGTGGTCACAATGTTCGGCCATTAAACCCCCCATGAAAAAGTCTGCTACCCCCTACTGCACAGTGGCTTTTACAAGCAACATCCTCTTTTGCATGTTAATGGGATAGTAAATCAAGACGGTGAATCACACTCCCTGGAGCGGCCATACTATGGGTTGCAGGAAGATTGGACTGTGCACGACTGCTCGTGTCAGATGAAGCTGCAGGGTTCACAGCGGATGACATCAAAGACAAAGGCTTGTAAAGGGGGAAAAGCAGGCAAGAAGCCACATTCAGTTCAAATTTCTCTCAGATTCAAAGCGAGAAAACAAATCCTGGGAAACCGCAATTAGTGGTTCAAAGTGCCATTTGGGTAGGGGAGTGTTATTTCAAGCTTAAAAAAGAGCAGATTCAATTTTGCAAGATGTGTTTTTTTACAGTATGAATTAGTGTCACGTTACCAATTTCATGTCTTTTACCCGAAGCTGCACTGCAAGACCCATCATCAAGTTAAACAGAGAAAGATGGTCTTAGGAAATCCCCTAATACAGCATTCCCTTCACAGCATTTGCTTTCCTCTCTAGAGTAGTCAGACCAAACCATGCTTTCAAAATCCTGTATGCCCAGAGATGCAAAATGATCTTTTACTCAGAGAAAAAAAAAATTCGATAACATTAGACTACTGAATGGTTCAGATTTCATGTTCAGTAACAAACATAGATTTGTTTTTGCTTTATCAGTATGATTTCTTTGAGGTGATGCACAATTGCACATTCTGAAACCGCTTATAAGCATCGAAAAACGGTTTTAAGACCCTTATTTATCCACTCTATTTTCTATTCTATAAAAAAGGAAAACTCATTCTGGCACTCCTTAAAGACATTAAAACTAGGTCATTCAGTCTCAAGTGACTCACCAATTCTGGCAAGAAACCAAATAGTGCAGGTATAGGGAAGGCAAGAGCCTTTCTGACTGAAGCTATTTGGCAAAGGGCTTGTGTTCACAAATCAAAATACTGACCTTCCATAAACATTAAATACTAATGAATTTCTTACATTACATGAAGCATGTAAAACTAGATCACGCGGAGTCAGAGTGTTGAGGCATATTACAGCTGGCAGAGATATCTAAAAAAATATATATATATATTCAAAACACCATTCATTTCAAACGTTTGAAACAATATATAAATATACAACTTTTAATTGTATTAACATGAAAGAAACCACCATTTCAACTAGGCCATATGGCCAAAAAAATTATTTCTCCATTTATTTTGGTTGAATGGTGAATTAACTCTAGAGAGGAGCATTTTGCTAAATATATGCACCATATTACATATTCATTATAATTTTTAATGTTCTTCAATAGTTAATGAATGTTTGAATAAATCTGGCAAGTTTCTGACAGCCACCATTTAAGTGTTTTTATTTCATATAACTTTATTATTATAAAAATAAATAAGTGTAATTTAAGTGTTTGTATACAAATCAGTTATATTATAGTAGGCTAATGAAGCCTAGTAGGCTACAACTGACTCCCATAGTTTACAGCATCAGTAAAGAAATGTATTGCCATGTATTGTACCTGATATCCAAAATAATCAATATTGAATCGAAGTGCAAGCTTGTGAATCCAAATCGAATAGAACTGTGAAATTTGTGTCAATACCCAGCCATACCAACAATGTTGTCCTACAAACAATATTCATATTGAAGGCTACAGAAAACAAATATAGTGAATGTAAACATGCAGGCTGTGTTATATAGCCTACCGTGTGCAAAAAAGGGTCACGTCACATTACAATCTAAACAAAAAAAAAAGTTTATTTTTTAAATCCACTAAACTAAAATGAAAATAAATAAAAACAAAAGCACAGACTAATTATATTAGCATACATTTGATTACCCCATTCCTAGTGGTGCAACAGATCACAAAACTCATGGTTCGGATCATATTACGGTTTTTGTGGATCATTTTTCGGATCAGCAAAAAGTTATTAAAACATTATTAAAGCCAAGTGAACAGTCAGTAAAAAATAAGAACAAATACACTTATTACAAGCATACATACAATATGACAAAGTTACAAATAAAGTAAGGTCTATCAGTAGTGTTCAGGTACATAAATGTAATAGGCTACTTAAATGTAAAATTAACACTGTGTAGTGCTCACTGTAAGTATAAATAAATAAAGATGAATGTTTGTTAAAGCTGTCTTTTGCGGTTTGATTAACATTAATGGCATAAACAGCAGCAGGCATTTATGGGCTGCAGTCACTTTAAGAGCTAATTCACAGATCCAATAAAATATTCTGTTTGTCTCTAGTACTTGTCATATTGTTTGAAAATGTCTTTTTTGCTTATTTTTAATAACAAAGATAAAATAAAATCAATTATCTATATTGTAATTATACAATTATATTTAAAAAATATTAAATGACTCATATCTTGAAACAAGTTTTGGTCATCCGAGCCTGTTCAGAATTAGAAAGGTTAGTGAATGTTAACATGATTGATAATAATGTCGGTGTTGCAAACATCTCTGTAAGGACTTACATACTGCAGGGTTTCCCATACGTTCATTTATTTGTGGCGGCCCGTTGGCGGCTCGACACATTGATTTTTGTTGATTTTTTTTACTAAGCCTATTTAAAATCATATTTGATTGCAGAGTGCCGTAGCGCATTCACGCAGCGCTCTCTCTCTCTCTCTCTCTCTCTCTCTCTCTCTCTCACTCACTCACACCTCTCGCGCTCTGTCCCTCATGGAACACCGCTGCACAAATCTGTCCAACACAGCGCTGTCAGAGTTGGAGACCCAGCTTTAAAAAAAAGTTATTAGCCAGCATGCAAGAAGCCTAGCTAATAAGGAGAGCTAAGTTATTGTTAGAATACGGCTGGATTTTCGAGGTTGGCACGCTGTATATAGCTGGTAGTTAATATCGATGCACGGTATCAATTCAGTATCGGTATCAAGGTATTTTTGTCTGGTATCGTATCGAAGTCATAATTTTGGTATCATCACTAGACATGTGCCGGTATTCGGTAATGCGATAAATCGCGGTAATGAATATGCACGATATTGTTATCGCGGGCACTTCAAAATACAGTGAAAAATAACAGATCTGAATTTAGATTTTTAGAACGCGCATTAGCTTATTTTCCATCAACCGCTTAAAAAAACACTGTGTATGCTGCGCAAAACACGTGCGCACTGATGTAAACAATCCCCACATGTATAAGCACTGTATGCATGCAGCGCAGTGCGCACTCTAGTCTAATGTAAACAATCCTCAGATGGAGAAGCAGCACGGCGGAAGGAGGAACGCTGCTGACGATTTATCCCCCTTCTAAAAGTCAGGGCTAAAAGTCATCTCACTGCCAAAACTCACACAATCGACACTTTTCACACGCTCTCACGCCACACATCCATTTTTTCACACAGAGAAAAATCGCGGAGCAAAAAGGACACTGACAGACTAAAATTCTCAGTTCTCAGGATCTGTCCATTTTCAGACAATAACTACCATTTTGGCGCTTGTAAATGTGACGTGACAGACCGCTGTATCGCTATCATTTCAAGTAAACCGGTCATCTATTACAGATACAGTACAACTTACCGAAAGGTATACAGTTATATGCCTCATATCATACATAATATCGATCAATCAGTGTTTTTCAACCACATAAAGAGGTCAATAAAACTGCAGGAGAACAATATCGTCACCGAACGTTACATTTACCTCAGGAAAGCCATTTAATGACCAGCACGTTAGTTGACTAGAAAAAAAATAGCTATAGAGAGGAGTATTTTGCTAAATACGTGTACTATATTACATATTTACAGCTGATAGGGCTCTCTTTTACAGCATTATGTGAGATTTATTTCTAGAGAAAAATTAACATGTAGGCTATCTAGTGTAGCCTACCTAATATTTATCCAAATGAGTCAATATTGAAATCAAATCAAGAATTGAACTGAAATTGTGAAAATTGTGTTAAGCAATAGTACAAACAGTAGCCTACCAGGCTGTTTAATTATCAACTGTTTTGACAATCACAATTACACCTATTGTGATCCAAGTTGTTGTTGTTTTTTCATCCCCCCCAATTCATCCGTTTCTCTTTGCAATTAAAATATCGTGATAATACCGTATACCGTGATAAAAACTCAATCAATTAATCGCAGCATGAAAATTTGATACCGGCACATGCCTAAACGTGACACTAATACTCCCATTCAAAAGCTATTTTTTTATATGTTTTTTGTAAGAAGTCTTTGCTTACCAAGGTTGCATTTTTAGGCCATTTTTATTTGATCAAAAACACAGTAAAATATTATTATTGTAAAACATTATAATAACAGTTTTCTATTTTAATATATTTTAAAATGTAATTTATTCCTGTGATGGTCAAGCTGAGATTTCAGCATCAGTACTCCAGTCTTCAGTGTCACATGATCGTTCAGAAATCATTCTAATGCAGATGTACTGCTCAAGAAACATTTATTATCGATGTTAAAACACTTGTGGTATAAGATTAAAAGGTTCCAAACTTTTAGGGTAACTTTTTGGTAGTGTATGTTTTAAATGACAACGTGAATGGAGCCCATTCATGTTCAATTAGATTTGGCGAATACAAACTATGCAAATGGCCAGCAAAACGATGAGACAAACAAGGGAAATCAACACACGATGCTAAAATCTTTGCAAACATTATTATTAATAAAGACTGTCCAGTTCCTTTGCAAACATTCAGAGGAGAATATAATAAAATAACCCCACAAAACTATAAACTTACAAAATACATAGCTGGACTTCCTCTAAAGCTTGCATTATAAAAAACAAACAAACAAACAAACAAACAGAGCATCATAAAAGTGAGTTTAGACACCAGGTGCAGCTTCCTCCTCTCCTACAGCCGCTGGTGGGGTCACTCCAAGGGCTAGGATTCCAGCCTGCCTATTTAAGAGACGATGACTCAGCCGGCCCACCCTGATGTCAGTGTCAGCCACCAAGGGATCTGGCATTCTAAAAGACCCATTGATCAGTGTGGCTCATGTCCCGTCACTGAAACACCACCACAAGGCCAATGGCACTGACCAAGCCTCCGAAAGCTTTGGAGTCAAAGGGGGATCAGTACGCCCCTCCCCCCAAGTCGAGTTAATTCAAGCTGTGCAAAGGGAGCAGCACAGAGTCCAAAGGAAATATGACTCATTTGAGTAACATGAGGCATTCTCCACAGAACTTTTGTTTGCTAAGTGAGAGAGGCCAGTTGAATGCAGCAGTGTTACCCCTTTTCCACCAAAAAAGAACGGGTTCGGAACTGGTGCTGGTTCAAAGTTGGTTCGGAGTTGGTTCAACTTGCGAACCTCCTCAGAACCTGTTTGTTTTTCCACTTCTAGAGCGCCCAGCGAACGACGTCGTTACGTCACTGTGTACGTCGCTTTACGTCTCAGCTAGAAACGCTTGCAAGTACAACATTACTTTGGGATTATCTCTAACTCGTGAACCAAGAAGGCTTTAAAAACAATTGAAATATGTAAGTCTTTTAATCTTTTCCTTTGATATGTAATCTTTTCTGATTAGTTATGTACACCTGTCTTGTCTTTTTTTTCTCTCCGTTTATTTGATCTATTTTGTGACTGTTTTCTTCTTTGCTTACATAATGTTTTCAATAAAAAAAAATTAAAAAAAGCTAGAAACGCTTGCGCCAACTTCAAACATAACAATTACAATGGCGGACTACATCGTGTTTCTGCAAATGTTTCTCCTGGCTTTGCGGTCAGAAAAGATGTTTAGGACACATCTAAACCCGCCCCCAGCCCCCGACGTAAGCATGACGTGGTAAAAGAACGGTTCTCTGGTTCTAGTCCAGCAAAGAGTTGGTGCCGCTTTGGAACCAGTTTTCCTGGCCGAGAACCGGTTCTTTGGCTGTCGAAACACAAAGAACTGGTTCGCGCGCAGGCACCGGCTCCGAACCGGCTCTCAAAACGATTTGGTGGAAAAGGGGTAAGTGACACTTCAGGAGGAGAGAGTGGCTTCAAGGGGGACGGAGAAATCCCTTATGGTGTCAGCCACGTCATCTTAAAGCTTTGCTCCACAGGTTCACAAAACACTTCTTTGGCTTCATTCAAGGACTTTCAGAAGCATTATGACAGAATCACACTTTTTTAGGGATGGGTACCGAAACCATGGTATTAAACGGGCCCTGGTGCTGAATTATGAAAGACCGCTGGATCGATATGCTCGGACGTTATCAGTTCTGCTGACTGTACTGGAGAAATTAAGAAAGTACATGTGCTATTTATTATTGCTATAAAGACATTATCTTGCTAATTTTATCTCACCAGCCACTTCTATATATAATAATATTGAAACATTTTCCTGTGATGCATTTTTGCTAATCGCAGTCCAGGAGAGAGAGAAATCTCACGCGGAGCCACAGCGCACACAACATGACAGCCCTGCTTAATGAGTGACGATGGAGGACAGAACTTAACATTTAACCGTATGGTTACACTTTAGATCTGTGATATTAAACTAATTTTATTTTAGATTTAGATTTTGGCTTCCTGATATTTGAGGTAAAACCATTCAAAACTATATCCGCATTCTGTCTAGCACAACTTCCTTTCCTTCACAGTGGTGCACTGACATTTCTCCCTAAAACCCAATCGGTGATTGTTGTAAAATGCAGTCTCTACTGTTGCTACATTGCGGGATGCGTTTGATAATAAAAAGCTATTAAAAGCACCAAAATGAACGCAATAGATGCTGTTCCAAAGGCGGCGCGGCTCTTGAATGAATAAATTTGCCTTTTATAAGCTTTAATCTATGATAAACTATGCAGTGTTATTTTACATTTGATTACTTTATTAGATTTCTATTTAGGCCATATTACTTACCTGAACAGTCATGTAAAGATAACTGAAATTAAAGCACTGTGTACAGGGCTCGAATTTCGGTGCGGGATTGCAGGTATTGCGCATCATTTTAATCATTCCCGCAGGTCTTGCGTTTATAATGCGGGAAATTCCCGCAAACATTCATTCAATCTAGCATGTAGGCCTATGTGTAAATTTAACCTAACAGTAGGGCTGGACGATTTTGGCTAAAATCATAATCGCGATTAATCGAACAAGTTACCTCGATTACGATTATTGAACGATTAATTTAAAAAAATTCTTTCTCATGTGTCACTGGCAAGGCGTATAGTGCAAATATGTTCACGGTTATTTTTTTTAATGAAAGAATGCATAATCCTATCTTTGTGATTCTAAAATAAGGAAACACACAGATAGCTTTTAATGCTTACTTATTAAATATTTCACACAATTGAATCAAACAAAGCATACAATGTTTGAAATAAAAACGTCTTATAAAAAAGTAATTAAGTTTTAATGTAAAAAGAAAGTTTCCTAAAAATGTAGAAAATAGTTCTTTTTGTAAACAAAATAAATTATTGTAAATATTACCATCTTAAAAGTAAAATATAACTTGTACAAAACTAAAAAAACGAATCCTTTTCATATTGTGTAGCATTTGTAAATGCTTGTGTTATCGAAACCTGCTTTGTGGAGTGGAGGCACTTGTTGCTGGCCGTTTGTCAGTCTCTCTCTTTTTTCGCGTGTTTCTTTGGTACAAGCGGCTCCTGTTGCTGAGTTGACTCAGTGTTTGAGTTCCCTTTCACACAGAGATTCCGGAAAATACACGGATAAAGTGGCCCGGGATTTGACCCGGGTTCGTTTGACTTTGGTTCATTCACACTGCCAGTGATTTTCCGGAATCAAGAGAGTGCGTTCACACAGACACACACAACCCGCAAAGACACGTGAGATGTCCCAGCGGCGTCTATAGTTTGCTAATGAGCTGCGATTTCTCTCGAGAAACCACGCTTGTGCATTTTTTTTTCTCTGATTCGATCATAAACTAGCGCATTACGAACCGTTTCACGCTGGCGAACGATCCCGGCTTAGCGCCATCATTACGACACGGCATTCATTACGGCTTTTGTTCACACAGCGCGCGTTCCGGGACTGAACACGGCAATGTTACTATGTCCCCAACCTGGCATTAATCCCGGGTCGTGTTTGCGTTCACACAGAAGGTGTTTGTTCTGGCAATATCCCGGGATCAACGCGCTGTGTGTAAGGGGCTCATGTTGCTTCAATGTCGCAGACTGGACGGGGCAGAGTTACGTGACTACACACGCGGTAATATGTTTTAAGGCGAGACACTACAGGTGAATAGGGTATTTTTTTTAACTAGCAGATATCACCATGAAACTTTGCCAGTTGATTACCTACATTAAGATGAGAAAAAAATGTATTACAAGTTTTCTGTAATTTAATGTTTAAATATGCAAATTAGACATTATCTAATTAAATATGCGCAAAACTGCATATATTTTAAAAATCGAAATCTGAGTATTGGATAAAGCCAGGTTCAAAATTATTTTTTCATTGTGTTCACATATTAGATGGGAAAAAAATTACAGAGGAATTTATGGATATCTACTTTTGTTATCCTGTAAATCAGAATATACTGCCAATAGCCTTAAAAAAATGATTTTCGACATGTTTTTTGGAATAAAATGTTATGTAAATCAGGCTAAGAATAATATATTTACAAATCCCTCAGTAAATGTCTTCATAATATAACTAGGTACAAGACTGGAAAGTTTGGTGTATATAGGTGCTACTGACGTGGAGATTTCGGACTTGGAGTGAGAGAGAAAAGTCATTTTGAGAAAACGGGCTTTAAAGAATTAGCATCAGCCAATGAGATCGCGCATTTAGAGTAAAATCCCCCCTTTTACTTTCGCGATTGGTTGCTGATAAAAAGGAAATGACCATATTTGGATCCGGCAGTATTGTACAGCAGAGAGCAAGCTTTCTAACGGTGTGTGTGATGACAGAGTGCAGATCGCGATCGCGGAGCAGAAGGATGATTTATAACGACAACTTTTGATGAGTTTATGAGAAATCTACAGACGCAAACAGGCAAAGTGTAGTAAAATAAAGACCTAAATGTGTATTTCGGACTTTTTTTCACCACAAGTCTGAAAGAAGACATGTTATTGAAGACAAATATCCTAAAATCTCAAAATTGACCAGTGAAAAAAAAAACGATGTTTTTGCCTACCGTGTCTCGCCTTAAGGGGAAAGTACATTAACACACAGTGGGCGGAAATATTAATAGGATTAAAAAAACGAAATAACCGACATTGTAAAATTACGATGGCTATAGGCTCTGAATTTCGGTTTCGATTATTTTTCGATTAATCATCCAGCCCTACCTAACAGATTATAAGATCAAATCAGTCATTTTAAAACTTTCTGCGAGACGCAATTTCACAAATATATATATATATTTCACAAACAGCGTGGGTGATTCTGCCAATGCCGCGTCTTCTCTGTCTCTTACACAAGGCAAGCCAATCGCGTTTCAGGAGTCGGGACATTTGATGGAAATGTCACTTGCACAATCGGGCCATTGCATCGTCACTATTGTTTATAATTTGTGCGTCTTTTTAAGTCTTAGGCTACCTATTTAAACATTCAAGCGATTTTAACCCGCATAACAAACAGCTCGTGTGTAACAAAACTGAGTTATTTTTCTTGAATAATATCGC
Organism: Siphateles boraxobius; assembly: GCF_051911475.1. Lineage (NCBI taxonomy): Eukaryota > Metazoa > Chordata > Actinopteri > Cypriniformes > Leuciscidae > Siphateles > Siphateles boraxobius. Next base: position 25,211,193 of record NW_027509141.1, read on the forward strand.
TTTAACGGTCAAAAGCACATAACATTGTCTAAATTCCAGTCTTGGGGAGTATCCTCTCAAACACAATCGGTTATGTCTTAAAAAATACTACAAAAAGAAACTGCATGTGACACTATAATGAAGACAGTATGGGCCGTTCTCGTTACGTCTTTTGCGCGTTCATCCTTTGCTGAAACGTCTTCGTCTTCATGGAGAACGTGGCTCATGATTGCTTAGCAACAGGGAGCCCTTTTTAAAAGAGGAGAAAGTGGCGCAGACTGCGCTTTACACGCAACATGTGAACGGCCCCTTAATGGATCCGTGCACTAGCTCTTAAAGTGAGAGTAGCCTAAAATGTGTCTGTCATTATTGTATATAAAACAACAAAAGATAGCATTAAATTGTAAGGAATCAGGATTAATAGCCTATGTATTCAAATTAAACAGGACTAAAAGACTATTCTGTGTTATTTTTTCCGTTTCTAGCATTTCTGAATACTAGTGTTAGACCTAAACTTTTCTCTTTATTTCATGTATTTATTTGTGCTACTTTTTTCAATTTAATTCAAAGATTGAAATCAAGCTTCCTTTTGTTGTGTAAACTAAAAAAATGACCCCATTGTAAAAACACAAATACAATGAGTGAGCAAACATTTAGCTAAACGTATTTTTTAAAAATTGTCTAAAAAAACTCCCCCCTCAAATTAAAAAATCCCCCCCCATAAGAATGACCTAAAGGGGGATTTCCCCCCTATTTTCCAAAACGAAATTCAGGCCCTGGTGTATATAATTTGCATCTTTGTTTTATTGTATACTAGGGCTGCAACTAACGATTATTTTGATAATCGATTAATCGGACGGTTATTTTTTCGATTAATCGATTAATCGGATAGAAATTAAATTAGATTTTTTTTTTATTATAACTAAATAAAACCGTAAATCAGGGTATTTATGTGTAAAAGTGTACTTTAAAAAGTGCAAAAGCCACACATTGAGTTTTCGTATATCAATATTTGCATTGTTTTTAATGATAATTGCTGATGGCAAGTTGACAAACATGATTATTGTTAAAAAAATGATATCCAACATATTATGTTTTAACAAAATTTTTGTTAAAACAAATTTACACAGACATGTTGTTCAGATGTGAATATCTGAACTAAAAACAAACTAAAAACATCTAAAATATATAATTCATTTAATTTTTATTTAAAATTAATTATATATAAGGAATATAAGGATAAAGAATATAATATATATTATATATAATATATAAAAGAATAATATAAGGATAAATTGATTAAATAAATATAGAAAGACTGAAAACAATTGTGTGAACGTAGAGCCGCAGTAGATCGCGTTTGAAAAACAATTAAAACTTAGTAGACAAATGCTATAAAAAGAGAACGGAATGGAGGTAACGTTACCCAGCAAGCTAACAGGCTTGAGTAAAGGACAGGAGAAATTATGCATTAGTGCACAAGCATTCGCTGAAAACCACTGAGTACAGTGACTAAAAAACAATATTTTACTGCTGCTGTTATTAACTGCCTTTATATTTAGTGCTTCGCTTTGTAAAGACCGTTTTAATTTAACCTATTTCTGCGGTAGCGCTATTTTAATCCATCACTTACGTTGCGAGCGAACTGATTGCGCAACCTGATGCTCGAGACAAAATACAGACATCCCAAGATCCCGGAAGTCCCGGGAGTCTCCCGCATATTGATTGCGGCTCCCTGATGCCCGCGAATTAGTTCAAACTCCCGAAATCTAGAGCGCGCAAGCAAGAGCGCGCATGCGAGACATAAGAGACTGCTCCAAACCGTGTAGCGCGCGCGCTCGGCAGAGCGCCTGAGGGAGAGAGACCTTGCGTGTGTGTGCGTACCAGTAAACGCTCCCCGTGACGTAAGCAGACCAACTAATCGATAATGACATTCGTTGACAACGATTTTCATAATCGATTATAATCGATTTTATCGATTAGCTGTTGCAGCCCTATTGTATACCTTTTTTGTTTGACCATGTGTTTGTACGTTGTTTTTGTTTTCATGTCCTATGTCTTCTGTATATAAACCACAAAAAAGCCTGCACCCCTCTGCACTGCATAACATAGATGTGTTATTAGTTTTCAAAATATAAAGCAATATTAGCTATGTTCTAAAAAAAAATATTCCCTTTTTTATATAACAAAAAGAACCGATACGAATACAGTTAAAGTACCGGATCGATAAGCAGTATCGGTAAGAGTAGTAATACCGTTAAAACCTTAACGATGCCAATCCCTACTCTCTTTAAGAGGAATGTTAAGAACATTTTAGTGCAGCAGAAACTAGTAGTCAATGAAGTCAAAAGGTTGAAAGAACTTAAGTGAAATGCATCACAGAACGCCATCACTGTGAGTGACTAACTTATGCTTGATAGTGTGCTAAATGCATTAAACACTTCCTGTGCCAGTTTTACCTTTGACACAAACCACAGCAGGCCTGTAATGATGCTGTAAACAAATTTTAATCAGAAGACAGATGAGAGAGTCAAAGAAGACAAAGTAGATCAGGCTGACCTAAGATTATGTAAAATGGTGTCATTGAACCTCTCGTAATTGCATAATCGCCCGTTCAAGATTATTTAAGATAACCGCAATTATTGTGCACTTAAATTACAATTGTATACCTTAATCCAAAAATATTTCAATACAGAAATGCATTAAATTTTAAATGGGAAATTTATTAAGAAATGATTGTCAACAGCATACAGAATCTCCAAACATCTTCGTTCATTAGGATATATAGTTTTTGCATAAAGTTATTGTTTATATTAATACAAGCAATGTACTCATTAACATAATGACCAATTTAATTTTTTTCATTTAATATCCAGTGGTAGTGTAACGAAATTCGGTAAAAAAAGAAAAGAAAAAGGAACTGTACCGTTCTCCACTCACTGCATCAAATCTCCAGTCTGGGAACATTCTGGCCTCCCAATACGTTACAAAAGCGATTAGGGGTGTTCGAAATTCGAACCAAACGGAAAAACTGCGATACACCCCCCACGGGGTATTGCTTCAAAACACTGCAACCAAACCTTTTATGGATGCAAATTTTCAAAAATTTGAGCATTTCCCAAGGAGACATAGAAACACTGTGATATCAGATTTAGCTTAGTTATATTAAGTAATTTCACTGCCTCAAGAAAGTGACTAAGCATTATACAATTGGCCCATTAGCATAATAATATGTCATATTAAAGTTGAAAAGGTGAAACATTACGAGCTTTAAATCCTTTTTAAAAACGTCTTAAAATATAGAATAAATGCAACACTATTAATAAACAGTCTGCTATTTTGCAATTTTTAAAGGCAACTTTAAAAACAAAACTTGAACATTTTTACAGCAACTAAACCAATTAGCTTTATTAATCAGACATATGTCGGCATTACAGCTTTGGCCACTCAAGACTCTCATATGGGAGAAAAACCAAAACATAGAGGGAACTGGGCAGAAATTGCTCTCCGAGCACAGAGAGCATGGATAATTGACCATCTTTAGCAAGTTATTAGGGCTTCCCCAGAAGTGCATTTGTAACTACAGCTGAGTGTGCAGTAAGCTAAAGTAATTAAAATGGTTATTAAATGGTATTATTAGCTAAGCTTGATTGTGATTATTTAAGCTGTGTAATCTAGGTAAAATCCTTTCCCTGCTCACAGCATCCATGTCTCTGCTGAACAAGAGTGTCTCCTTTACCTTTAGAATTCACCAAGTGAAGTATTCTGTGCTGCTCTTACTGTTTTAAGAGACACAAGATACACAAAGTCCTTCAATTCCACTGTGACACTTTGCAGACCAGCCTGTTTCACCAAGGACAAATAGGCAATGCAGCAAGAATTTCTTCTGCAGTCATACTGAAAGGAATGAAAATACCCCAAGGTGTATCCCCATACATTTCTCTGACGTGCCTGTGGTGAACAGAGGGCATGTGTACTCAAATAGGTAATGCCGTAAGGTTAATGAAAGTGACTGACTGCATGCAGCCTACTGAAACCACAAAACGTTACAGTAGATTGGGAAGGAGGTCAGTCAAACCGATGCAAGAGGCCAAAAAGGCAGTCAAGGCCCCGTTTGCACCCGTGAAAAACTTGATCTGGATGGTAGAATGGGTCTTCAGCCAGGTAATGTGGGTGTATGACACATAATCTGTCCACTGCACTGCATATCTGGAGTTCCAACTGCTGTTGGATCTGCCAGTGCAGCACAGCACAAACCAACATCTAACAAAGTTCTCTGTACATGGAGAGACTGGTAGAGCTCTGGCAGTGTATTTCAGCATTAATAAAAAATGAAAGTATAGTGCTTCGGTAGATCTGCGCTCCTCTTCCCAGGGGTGGGGGGTTGTTTGAAAAACTCTGAACCAGTGCAGCATTCCCATATCCACCCATATCTAGTGAGGGGCTCTTTAAAAATTCATTAATTTACAGCAAAAATAGATTAAAGCACCCAGCTGAGCAAAACTCGAAATTTGGCTCCTGAATTACATTAATAATAAAACAGCTCCCAAAAGCCCCAGGGGTTTCGCCTGAAGAAACTGTGTTGGCTTCAGCTCGTAACACCTTGTGAAAAGCAAATTTTTTGTATTCGCTTAAATATTTTGATTGTCATACATGAGAATGAATATGTTCAAAATTGTTGTCAATCCATTTCCAATCTGATCATAACCTTGAAACTGCGAAACTAGCAACTGGTTAGGCCATATATAGGCAATATACTGACTTGCACGATATATGGACATGACCTCGATCATTTTTGGTGACGCAATATATTGCCTATTATGTAAAAATCAGTTACCAACATTCTGTGCTGCCTCTGTCATCTACTCTCCATGTTGGAAGTGAAAGTGGGGCTCAGGCAGCTCCTTCATGCAGAGTAGACATCGATTGGTGAAAGGGTATCATTTGCGAGGTGTTATAACGTTTTCCTTACACTTACAGACAGTTTGCAATAGTGTTGGGCGATATGCTCCATTTTCATATCGTCAGCCTGATATGTGTAGAACGGCGATACACGATATTATCGTGAGGGGGCGGGGCTTATTTGATTATTAACCTGCTTATTTACTTATTAATTTGCTTGTTTTATTACTTTGTTTTATATATGAGAATCTTTTTCTATTTTGCTAGCAAAGGTGGAGTGTTTATTAATAGGCTAAATCAGGTTATTTCCCGGTATAGTGAGGTAAAAAAAGATCCTAATCATTTCTGTATCTGACTCAGAGTATTTCAACATGTCAGAGGGAAATTTACGGACACACATTATCCTCTCATGTCGTTACAGATGCAGCATTTTGACTGTAGCCTACTTCTAAACGAGATGAGAACACGTTTTAATAATTTCTTGGGTCAAGAAAGAGTCAGAGTTTGGGATATATGTCCTACCAGTGCTCTCTCTGGATGTACTTCACATATGCGCACTTCAATAAGCCCAAAGAACGCGGGTTACTGTGTTTTAAATGACGGGAAAAATCAGAGTAAGGGGCAAAAATCTAGCTGAATCGATCGGTTTATACTTGAACTTATGACTTGTCTCCGATAAAGGAAAACGGGTGAATGCGTTTACATGATCACATGCATTGTCAGTATAATCGGGTTGTGCATGTAATCAAGCTCATTAACTGAAAGTGAAAGTTGAAACGGACTGAGCTTTCAGCATCTGTCGCTGCATTAACGCCGCATTCTCTCAGAGACGACGATAGATATAACGGTATAGCGATTATCTTAATTTACTGGCTTAATATTTCTCTTGTGGACCTATTAATGTCAGTAAAAATGTCACTGTGTTCGTGAACTAAAGACTGTTATTAGGCCTATATCTGCACGAAGTTCAGAAGTTAAACTTTTTTTTAAAATACGCCTCTAGAAAAATTGATTTAGCAGCAGATATGGCCTAAGGCATCTGTACCTTTGTTCATATGGACATCTGACTGCTAAGTAAGGTTTGTGTTTTTCAGCAATAATGTGTACCCTTACTTTACTGAGACAAGTCAGGGAAAAATCTGTAGATTGAAATCTCCATATAAGTGCCTTTTGTGCATTTTGCAAGTGTTTTTTTCTTTATTAGTTTTTTTAGGATATTTAATTTTCTGACACCAATTCCAGTAGCTAAATATTCTCAAGAATTAAAACTTTGTTGTCATTAGAAAGTGTGTAGGCCTGATTGCATTATTATGCTTTTGTTATGATTATATATTAAATGGCAAAAAATTACATTTAAATGGTCATAAAATGACAATATTATCAAAAAAAGAAGTTATCGTGACAGGTCTACAACCGGTGGCCCAAAAATGCCTGGCCCTGGAACTGCAGTTAATGTAATTGCCCTGGTCAGTTCTAAATGAGGTTCACTTAAGTGCAATTATCCCCCGGTGACCTTTCACATAAAGAGACTTCTTGTACATGAAAAAGTGGGCTCACATAATATAACTGCAAACAAGATTTAAATTGGAATCATAGATGAATGGCTTCATAGCTCATCTGCATTCTAGTGATGAACGGCTTTGCTAATGAAGACCGAGCTACTTACTGACTCTCCACTAGCACAGCAAGGCTTCATATTGGATTTTGCCATAACAAGAGCTTCGGCATGCAAGGCGTTATTGCAACAGCTTGAAATAGACAATACAAAATAGGGATGGACCAGCGTTTCCCGCAGCACTTTGTTACTAAGGCGGCAGCCTAGGCAACACACGCCTGCCGCCTTAACTACGTCGTCAAAAAAAAATATATGAGCGATATCCGCCGAGTAACTCTGTCCTGTTTTCTCCATTTCAATCTTTAAATATGTGTTAGCCTTCGTGTTCGCTTCAGTCTTGTAATCAGCGCGTTCTTCCGCAGCGGCGCCAAGCACGTCAGAACAAACAGAAGACAGGGTGTGTGTGTGTGTGTGTGTTCATCTGAGCCTCATTGGTCTGTCACTGCTCATCAATGTCAGAATATTTGAGATGACCAATCAAATCAAAGTAGGCGGGCTTTATGTTCGCAGCGCGAATTTTAGTAGAGAGCGACTCATAGACAGGAGCTACTCGACGCGCTTCAGTTTACGGTCGGTCAAGTGCGAGAAGATGTAAGTTGCTAAACTAAACATTTCCTATTTGACAGTTTTTTTTAGGTCATAAATGTTAAACGAATCACAAAAATAATCAGGCAAACTAATAAACTTTTGTCTATTTTCGCCATTTTGAACTGAAAATAGACCACTATGTGACGTGACTCATCATGTAATGTAACCTTAGCCTAATAATTAGTTTACTGTCATTGTGAGGGGACAAGACACATTAACCAGGGTACCTGCGGGATCTTAAAAGCATTGAAAAATAATCTCAAATTAAGGTATTACAAGCCTTGAAATTGGTATACAAAGTCTTGGATTTTGTTACAAAAGTATTTTTTTTTTTTATTACTATCATTTACTAGGATTAAGTTCACCATAACAAAATTAACTGTTATTAAAGATTCATGCAACGTTGAGTGCACCTCGCACTCCACGTCATAGCAAAAAGCGCGAAAGCGTGCACACCGTTACTATGGTTACTAGGCAAGTGAGTTACAGAACAAGATAGTAACGTTAGCCAAGCGTAGTTTGTCGTCTGAAATAGGAAAGTTTCAGTTTAATCCGCTGTGGCCACAAATGCCAGAATTCAATAATTTAACCCCCAAATCAGAGCTTTTCTGTTAAAAGAACTTGTTTTCTACCCGGTCTTTTCAATAGTAGCTGGCAACCATGCGCGCGCGCTCTCTACACTACTCAAGAAGCGCGGATGATCTGAAAACACAGACAAGCTGGAGTTCAGCAATCTTCATTTGAGATTTTCAACTTAAATTGAAGTGTCATTCAGTCGGTCTATGTTCTGTCACGAGCCGCTTGCGCTGTTTGTGCGAACAAAATGCAGGCTGATATCCAGCAGTGTTTTTAATGTTGATGCAATGTTTCCCGAATATCCACACGATTTCAAATGTGACATTGATTTTATACAACAGTTAAAAAACAAAACAAAAGGGTAACATTAAGTGATTTACTACATTTGAAACAGTATAGTCAGGCTTATTGCTCTATTTTGCAACGAAATCTGTGGCTTTGAACGAATCGTGAGATTCAATGAATGACTCGATGACACACATAAAGACAATGAATTACCGCCACCTACTGATTTTTAACATTGCCTATTTATTGAACATTGTTTTATTTAATTAATTATTTTTTTTCTAAGAGGTATTACATGGGTAAAAAAATTAAATGGAAAAATTGATTAAAGGCGGCAAATATTGTCCCTTAATGGAAAAGGTGTGACTGCAGTCTAAGTGGAAGAGGTGTACGGCACTCTAAAAAATTGGAGAACCACGGATAACATTACTATCAGATGTAATGTTATTACCTTGACAAACTAAAAAGATATTAGACTCAAGTTTCAGTATTTGTCTTAATTTGTGTCAGGAGTTATGCAATTTCCTCCTGGACCCCCGACGACCCCCATACACCCCCCAACAATAAATATAAATAAATGAACAACAAATATAAATAATAATACCAAATATATTATTCTTCAAGTTTTATGTTCCATCAAATAAAATAGTTTTTTTAACAGTTGTGCAAAACGATCCACAGTTATCTGAATAACTGCACACAAAATCACAGAATGGCAGTGGGCCTCTATTCTGCTGATGCATGTAAACAATTTTTTACTTACATTTTAAATATCTGTGCAAAACAAAGCAAAACAACAGTGCAAAAACAGCACTAGAACTTTATCCAAACTCAAACTGTAAACAACATGTAAGCTTAGCCTTAGGAAACACAGTTGTGCAGTGCTACGCAAATTTAAATGTAACTGCTATACACAGAAAATTGGACTGGGGATCTTACATGCGCTTCATGTGGCACACTCGCACACACACACAAGGTCTCTCGCTCTCTCTCTCCCTGTCTGGCGTGCGCGCGCTACTCGGTTTGGAGCACGAGCTCTAGCTCGCTCGCTCTTCCGGGAGATTTGAACTAATTTGCGGGCATCAGGGAGCCGCTATCAATATGCGGGAGACATCCCTATCTTTGATAGACAGACGCGTGATAACAGCTTGACCGTGAGTGAAACCTAAGCGATTGCGCACGGATGGGAGGGGCGGGTGACTAGGGATGGGACGGTATGAAAATTTCATATCACGATTATAGTGACAGAAATTATCGTGATTGTCAATATTATCACGGTTTTGTTAAAACAAGATGAAAGTGTTAAAAAAGAACTGATGCTCACACTGAAAACATTTCAACAAGTTTTATATTTGAGAATCAACAAACAAAAAATAAAACGAGCAGCTCTATGCACTTTCTAAAGCAAGATTCTATTCTGTGGCATTTCCTTCCTTATAATGACCGTCGTCAATAGCATTAGCAACATATTATAACACAGCGCACATCCATGTAAATCACAACGGACACACGCTCTCATTTCATTCAAATATAACTTGTCATCTTACGTCTCCGTTTTTGATTGTATTGAAAATGAAATCAGAGATGATTTATTGTTTACAGAATTTGATAATATTGTTGTGATCATCTTGTCCGGACGAGTTTTGTACGCTGTACAAAATGGATTTAACAGGTAGGAATAGAGACATTAATCTCTATTCAATATGTCCCCGTAATTATGTGTAAAAAAAAAATCGGTGTTATAAGTGTACAATGAATATACATTATCTCTTAAATGTCACTCTTAATACTCTTGTTTGAACTTGTTCGTTCGTCTTTGGCTCAAAGACACTTGCTTTGAACGCTTCTTCGCGGAAGCTTCAAGTTTATTTCAAGTGAGTGAGAAAATATTTCAACTCAAAACAACATTTTGTGCCCAATTATTTCCCAGACGTAGTTTTATTATTGAGATCAAAGTTAACTTGCCTTGCGTTCGCTATACAACAGTGTATGATGGTCACACAGGACGACTCGGCAGATTTGAAGTGTTTAAGTTACACCATCACAGCGGCTTTTTTTGAGCATGTTCTGCAGACAGAGTGACCATCCTCGATTAAGTTTCCCTCAGGATTTTTGTAAATGCCAAAATATGACCACACCTCAGATTTGGTCCTCTTAAAAGGCTGAAAAATCTCCCGAACGCAGTCACGGCCTTCCGCCATTCCTTCTCCAATAAAAAAAACAACAACATTGCGCGCCTGTGGCAGACTGTTGCTGGCTGGACAGGATTTATAGTGAGTTATTAAAATCGCAATAATCAAACACGGTTTTAATGATAATTGAATTTTAAACGATATTACTAACCGTCAGTACATTTTATCGTGGTTTATAGTGAAACCGGTAATCGTCCCATCCCTACGGGTGACATTCATTTTCGGTTTATGTTTTCGGCTGTTTTTTTTTTTATTTCGGCCAGAAACTGATAATGGCATTTTTGGCCGAATATTTTCAGTGCACCCCTAATTTTAAGGTGACAAAATGTGATGCTTAGTGAAGTTTTGTACGTGCATTAAAGGGATAGTTACCCAAAAATGAAAACTGACAGAATTTTCATTTTTGGGTGAACTAACTCTTAAATCAGCGTGGACTAAAAGATCAATATTGCGATTTAAGAATCAATGTTGGTTCATCAAAATGAAGATCAGTTAAAATCTATATTGCCAACACAGCCCTATATCGAACTGTTATTAAGCTGCACTCAGCTTTGATGTATCATTGAGGAACACAACCTAAGTACAGTATACTTGGCCTCCTTCACACCATTTAGTTGACTAGTCTTTCACACAACCACAAACTAGTTGATTATGAAGATACGTTCTTCATCACATACCTTATACACAAAGAAAAAGGCTGTAATAGTAATGGTGGCAGCCTGTCTGAATCAACACTGCTTACCAGACTGTAAATGATTCTCCATTTAACTAATAAACCCTAATTATTTTATCACTAGCATTGCAAGAGTGCTATGCTCTGACTAATTTCTATGCTTAAACACGTATTGACAACCACTGAGGGTAGCAGGAAGTTAAAGAAGACAATATATACAGAATTTTTTTTTATCAAGATATTTAATGTCATCGCCAGAGGGAGAGTAGGAGCAATGTAACAAGCGGTTACCTGATGGGCGGATTCTGAGCTCGGGAAGCCATGCATTTAGCTTGCCTGGACCCCATTTACCAACAGGGGTCTGATAACTTCATCTCACGGACTGCCATTTGAATAATCGCTTCAACAAGGGGGAAAAATTAAAAGCCTCTGAGTGAGACAGGGCTGGGCAAAGGGCCACCGCTGAATTCCAAATGAGCAATTGGTATTCGAAAGGTGAGGGGGTGTCTCTTCTTTGCACACGTCAGACTGCTCAATCTACACACGCCTTACTACTAATTCAATGCCATTATGGTGCTTTTAACATTACAAATTGAAATCTGTCTGACTTTGAAAATCTAATGGGGAAAATGGGAAGCAAACCACTTGTTGCAACCAGACAAAAAAAGAGAGAAAATGATACACTGGTTTCACGCGTCACAAATGTAAGAGAACAGATGTTTGTGCAGCACAGCTGGAATAAGGCTTAACTTTTCTAAATGTGGGACAAAATCTCATTAACCAATTCAGCAGAGGGGAAAAATTTTAAAAAATGCGAATGCCTCAAAACACACTGTAAACAGAATAACGGTAAAGACAGCTCATTACACTGAACACCGTATAGCTCCAACATATAAAAAATGAATAATGCGGTCACCAAAGATCTAAAGCACAATACAATGCCCCATTTGGCGTGTAGCCAATGGCGTCGTTTAGCACTGATAAAGTAGGTGGAATGCATAAAGCCAGCAGTTTGCAGGTGAGTTTAGACGTAGCGGCAGGATGCCCATTGAGGCCTGAGGGCAAGACAGAGACGAGTCTGTATGCAATACTGCAGCGGAGGCCTCGTCAGATCCTGGCATGGGAACAGTTATGCTACGCTACAACAGATGCCATGCTTTGTGTTCTTTAACAGCTCCCATTCCAGCCCATTTAGCAAAACACTAATGAACAACATATAGAACAAGTTAAAAGATAAAGACACTTAAGGGCTAATACCTTTCTTAAAACAGGATTTAAGACCTGAGTAACAGAAACTTCTTTCATGGCTACTCTCTCAATTGACTTCACTGTGAAAATACTAAATATCACAATTTGTAAAGATGTGAACCATATTAGTTTTACTTTTATGAACAGAGATGAATTTGAAACTTGACTGACTAAACATTTAATCATTGAAACATTTATCTTATAAAATTGTTTTAAACAAAACATGTATTATCTGGTAATCAATTCATATGTTTTTCTTCTGTACGCAGTCACTTTCCACCCCGTTAGTCTTTTCTAATATCTATATAATACATAATATACATTTAACTAACAAATGTCAGGTCCCTAATGACACTATCCTCCAGGAAATGACATTTTGGTGGGAAAATTACAGCAAAAACATGAGCAAGCAGCAGCAATGAATTGGGTGATAAGTTGGTATTAGCTAATGGTATTAGCTGATCAAATTCAATAAAATAGCAAAAATAGGTATGTTGTTATCAAAGATTTACAAATAAAAAAACATCCCTGATGTAAGCACATTTGAAAAACAAGTGATTTTAAACCGTTCAAGAGTAAAAGGCAGCAAAAGATGACTATTTTTGATACATTTGCACACGCTGTCTGACAGAAATGCACAAACATTAAGCCGCTGCTTTAGGTCTTAAAGTGACAGCACCCTAATAAACCTGCTACAGTTTATGCCATTTACGCTAATCAAACAATCTCACAGCTCTTGTCTGAATCACTTTGTAACTTAGCAATAAATGTATATTTAATTTACACAGTAAAGACAATATTTTTGGTACATTTTTGATTACTTTATTCAATATGTACCTAGTAGCCAATTTCTATAGGCCTATCTAATGCTTGAAGTTTATCAGGTAGGTCTATTTCATTTGTCTCTGTTCTATTGTATTTTTTTGTCCTATTGTTTGTAATTATTTTCTTAGTTCCTATTTTATCACTGACTATTTATTTGTCTTCAGTGAGCTTGAGTTTTTTGTACACTTTTGTTAGTTAGGCTAGTATTCATTTTTGTGTGATTTTTTATTTTAATTAAATTAAATTAAATCAATTGAATTAAATTTAGATATCTTTAAAAACTTTAAAGCAAAAAAAACTATTATCGTGATATATTGTTATCGTGAAATAAAATTAATCATTTTGTTATTTAATTTTTGATTTTGGTCATATTGCCCACCCCTGTAGCCTGATAGTCTGCTATAACATTTTATATTAATATAAGGGTACAAAAAGTTACAGAGATCAAAATGTACAGCATAACATGCATGACCTAAATCATTTTTAAACAAATGTAACAACGTTCTTGTTGCAATAATTGTAAATACTAAAAGGCATCAGTTTCAGCACAAGAACCACCAGGCATGTTCTGACAGGCAACTGATGGTTCAATCATTTTCTGAGTTCTGTGAGCTGACAACCCAAAGACAAACAAGTCTGGTGCTAACGTGAATCTTTCACACTATTGTACTGCCACACTGACTGGGTGGGGAAAATATTTCTCGGGTAGTTCACATATGTCCATCATTCAATATTTTAAGCATGCTGGTGCATAATTCAACATCTCCTACTCTACTCTTTAAGTGAATGGGGGGGGGTGGATCGGGATCCCATTATAACTAATAGAATGCTGATGGTCGATCTTTATCAGGCTATTACAAATGTAACGTGCATGCAAAAACAGTCAGACAAGCTGTCATTGTCAACTACAGGCAAAACCATTGTTTTTTCAAGCAATGGTCAATTTTGAGGTGTTTGGCTATTTTGTTCCATAACATGTGTTCAGACTAGTGGACAGAAAACATCCAAAATACACATTTAAATGTTTATTTTATTACAGTGATTCTATATGAATCAGTAAATATTCATTATAAAATATATCTTAAAGGATCTTTTCTCAAAATTAGCTTTATCTCATGCACAGAGCTAGAAATCTCCACCTAAGTAGAACTTACACCAAACTTTCCATTTTATTACAATCTCTATTATGATGAGAAATTAGAAATACAGATACAAATACTAAGATTGTACTAAAACATGGAATAAAATAAAAACAATTCACAATCTGATATCCAAACATCCCCTCTGTAAAATCCTTTAACTCTAATGTCAACAAACTTACTGTGTAATTTGTAAAATATATATATATATTATTCGATAACAATTTATTTGCATATTTAAACATAGCATTTCAGAAACTTGCAATATGTAACAACTGTCATATTGTACAGATATGTATCATCTAGGGAGATAGTGATATCTATTTGTGTTACCCATCACCTGTGGTGTTTTGGCTTAATGTCAAATTATGGTAGCTCCATGTAAATTATAAACGTTAGAAATCGCGATTCAAACAACAAGAAAGAAAATTAAACACGGAGCACAACATGACCGCAAATGTCTCTATTTGCAGTAGCTAGAGGGGAAACCCCAAATACAGACAGCGGGTAACATTCCAGCTGCTGACTAGAAGGGGGACTAGTCTTGCATTGACTAACGTTAGATACGACAGCCAAGGGAACATAGATAGGTATGAAATCTTGCAAATGTGGCTCTATATAGGATTCAAACTGTCGAAACTTACTAAGTATTATCACTCGTCCTCGAATTCGTAAGTAATGCTAATTTATCCAGCATATGCTGACAGAGACGAAAATAACTCGTGCACAACTTCATTCAGTCAAACTAAAAATCTCAATAACCCTCCATAAACAATCTTGCATCCCTTGTTGGCACAAAAACATTACGTTAACTCGAATGCATATTAATGGCACCAAAAGCTGGCCAGGATTCGTATTTAAAATGACATGCAGCTGCCGCGCGTCTGTTTCCAAAATATTAATAGATACGGCCTCCACCTCCAACTACTGTTAGTTGACAGGACCTAAAGTTGCTCGTTTGGCAGTTCCCGGTCGAAGAGCCCCCTTTCAGCTCGCCTTACTGACCGAGTTTCAATCACAAATATTTCACGTCAGACGCCTGTCAGATACGCGAACAAAAAGCAGGCGAGATAAAATAAAACTGGCGGCTAATTAGCTGCTCACTCTCGCTAACGTTACCTGTATGACAACAACCGTATTGGCTGCTAGCTGGCTTGCTAACTAAACTTGTTCTCCTGTGACAGTGGAGCTTGCAGTGTCCCCACCTGCCCCCGGACCGACGGCGGCAGCAACATACCACTTGAGGCCTGAACGTCTGTCCTCCCGCACTACTCAGAACTTCAGCACCACACAACAAACAGTTAAAGTCGTCCATTTTTCGCGGGCCCTGACTTCAACTTCGCGAGCTCCATGTCGCGAGCTTGTAACATTCACCCGCACTCACCCAGGCTCGTGTCCGCTACTGGAGGCCAGTGCAGGTCTGTCAAAGTTAGGCGTCCCCTCCCCTTCCTTTTTTCGATCACAGCTCCCTCTCTCTCCTCGAAATGAGCCTCAGCTCTCCGTGTTTATCGTGGGTTTGAGACCCGCAATCCCTTTACCGGTTTGTCCGTTGCGTCTCCTAGCTTCTCCGCCTCTCTCTCGCTCGTCTTTCTCTCTGAATAGCTAACATCCGGGGACTGCGCGGATCAAAAATCCGGAACTACTTTTGGGCATTAGCCGGAGAACGGCCCACTGTACCAAGCTGCGACAGGGCTTGCAGCCGGAAAGTAGTGCCTTTAGTGTACACACATATTGTCATGAGAATTATTATCAATGACTTTCCACATTTACCATTATCATATTAAGCATAATAATATCGTACAAAAAAAACTTCGAATATTAAATGTACTAATCCATTCATAGAAAACTGTACTGCTAATAATAATACAGATCATTAAGTCAATGTCGAATGAGTTGCG
This sequence comes from Siphateles boraxobius, assembly GCF_051911475.1. NCBI lineage: Eukaryota > Metazoa > Chordata > Actinopteri > Cypriniformes > Leuciscidae > Siphateles > Siphateles boraxobius. The sequence continues at coordinate 25,227,113 of NW_027509141.1, forward strand.
GTATATAATGTACAATTTTGGAATGTGTGAATAGTATTTTTTTTACTAATTTTAATTTATTATAAAAAATATAGATGGTATTATTATTATTATTATTATTATAAAATAATGTTAATTTTATGACGACATTTCCACACGGTCTGCTTCTTAATTTCTTGTATTTAATTTCATTATTATTTTCTTAATATTTTTTCATAATAGTGGATCTTATAAAAAAGAGTTAGGTAATACATTAAACTTTATTTGTAGGATGGGTAAATATAACATCAATAATAATAATACAGCTTTTAGCTGTATAAATACTTTTCATTTCGCATTGCTTAAACAATGCTGCCCCCTGTGAATCGGGAGTTGGACTACATGTTTACACATATTTTGTAGTTCATTCCTCCTACAAAGCCTACAATGTTTTTTGTTTTTTTCTTTCTTTGTATGTTGGATGGATAATTATACCACTGTTTATTGACCATAGTAAATTAAATACATTAAATACGTAATGTATTACACTGTACTTCTTTTATCTCTGTTTTCCTGTGTACTTCTGTTGTCTTTTCATGATCCACATAAAAGCTGAAGGGAATAACAATAATCTAAAAACCTTTATTTTGGAATTTACACAGCGGACCTCTGAATGAGCCAATCACAACAGCCAAAGCTGCGCATGCGCACACTCGACCACTATAAGTTGTAGGAACTGTTTCTAATGATCTGTCATACACTCAGTCCAAGTTTATTAGGGTCATTCGCACGTTAATTGTATATTTTCGCGTTTTATTTGTGAGTGAGCAAACAGGTAAACCTTCGTTTAGCTTATTTTATCATTTATTAATATCAGCACGATAACAAGAGCAGCATACACTGACAGCGAGAATGTTTATATTGTGTTTAGGTAGCAACACATAAGATTAGTGTAGTACGCATGTTACAAGAACATTTGTTTTTTGTCTTGTGAAAGTCATAATGATAATTTCTCTTTCTCACACTTAACTTGTAATCATTGCATGCATGTGGTAAAATATATATCTGACCTTCATTTCATAGTTGACCAACAGCAGTATATTGATACAGTGCTGCTCTGTGACAATAATGTAGCATATAATGGCATAAATTTGGCTCTGGAATGTGTCAGGTCATCGTCTTTAGCATATTTTTAATTCCAAATTGGCATTCATAACCACAAACCTATTGATAACACCTCAATAACTGAAACTTTTTTTTCTCAGGTTTACAATGGCTCACTTTGACCCCTCAGCCTCAAGTGCAGTGGATGAAAGACTGTCTGAAGAGTTTGCGGTCCCCTCTCATGTGGAGGAGGTCAGGAAACTCATGGCAGAGTTTGCTGAACATCACAGATCAGCCGGGCGCAGAGTAGTTCTGATCACCTCTGGAGGAACTAAAGTTCCTCTGGAATCCCGAACGGTACGATTCCTGGACAACTTCAGCAGTGGTCGGCGAGGGGCATCCTCTGCTGAGTATTTCCTGGACTCAGGCTATGCTGTGATCTTTCTGCACAGGCATCGTTCTCTCTACCCATATACTCGTCTATACGCAGGGGTCAATTTACTGGATAGCTTACTGTTAGAGACTGGTAAGGAGGACACTGGTCAGATCCTGGTGGATCACAACACACTTCCAAACATTGCAAAGGTTTTAAAGCGCTATCAGGCAGTGAAAGCTGCAGGATTACTGTTGCCGGTGGAATTCAACACCTTGTCAGAGTACCTCCATCTTCTCAAAGCTGCAGCCCAAGCATTAAGCTCCATAGGTAAACAAAGCCACTTTTTGAATAGTTTAGGCCGAATACATTTTTAGTGGGATTGCTTGTAGTTATAATTAATTCTGTTTTTCCCTCCTAGGGTCCAAGGCTATGTTTTATTTGGCTGCTGCTGTTTCTGATTTCTACATCCCAGCATCTGACATGCCGGAACATAAAATCCAGTCCTCTAATGGGCCACTTCAGGTGTTGTGTGAAAATACAAATATTAATTCAGTCTTCTATGCCTGGAGTTTTCAGTCTTTTAGAAGCCACGGATCGCCAGATATGATCACCCTTGTGCAAGGGACCTAATTCTAAAATTCAACATTCAGCCATGTATTTTCATGAATAAAAACCCTATTTATGTGAAAAAAATATAATATACATGTGTAAAATATTTAGTTTTACATTATTACTTTTTTCTGTTTACTATAATACTGTTCTGTTTTCATGTATTATTTAAATAATTTTTTTTATCATTTATTATTTTTTTTTATAACATGGACCCGCTAGCACTCCCTCGTAGAAAACCCCTGTGCTAGTCTAGATATAGTTAATCTAGGCTCTAAACAATATATGACAAGTTGTTCATTTGCTTGTTTATGTTATGTAGATAAGTATGAAGATGGTTCCCAAGATGCTGTCTCCATTGGTGAAGGACTGGGCACCTCAGGCATTCGTCACCTCTTTCAAGCTGGAAACGGACCCCACCATCCTTTTGGAGCGAGCAAGGCGTGCCTTAGAAACGTACAACCACCAGGCAGTGGTTGCAAATGTTCTTGACACTCGCCGTGGTTATGTGGTTGTCGTCACCAAAGACACGCAACACGAGCTGGTCCTCACAGATGAGGAAGTGCAGAAAGAGGTTGAGATTGAGGACAGGATTGTCAGTAATCTGACTGCAGCACACAGTCAATTTATGTCTCATGTATGAAAAACCTTGCTGTGATTTCATAGTAAGCTCAAGTTGCTCTTTCAGACACGTGGAATGTTTATTGTTGTCTTGTAACGATTATGGTTCAGATTTGAACAGAGAAACTTATCCTGGAAAATTTACTTTGTGGTCATTCCGAATGACGGCTGCAAATTCGGAAACTTCTCTCTTGTGAAATGACAGATCTAACAATTTCCTTTATAGTAATTTCCTCTGTACGAAGAGATCTGCAAACATTGTATTTTAGCAATATTCTTTGGCCTTTAATCAGTTTAAAAAGAAAATGATATAAATAAATGCTACCGTAGTTTACGTAGAAAAGTATGAAGATGGTTCCTTCCTAAACTCACCTTTGCCTAATATCTTAAATTTGATCTTATTAAATTGATTTTGTCTACAACAAATCATACTTTAACAGCTGATGATGTAAATTAAATGTACAATAATAACATGTTTAAATAATATATAAAAAAGGTTTCTGCAATAAACATTAAATTAAACGCTTTAGTCCTTTGAAGTACATTCTTTGAATATGACAACAGTTTTGAAAAGCACTGCATGCGTCACCAAAAAGGAAATTTTGAACTTGAGATTTTATTTAATTCATTATTTCAGCTGTTGCATAAAACATGTAATTTCCATCTGTTGATATCTGGGATAGTGAGTATAAAAAGAAACACCAGAAAAGTCCAATTTAATATCAAATTCAAGCTTGGATGAGTATCACCTGTAGATTGATCACTTGAATTTGACGCTCCTCTTAACTCCAGCACGAATGCCAGACCATTCTCCACTGTATCTCGTCTCCTCGCGCCGCACCTCACGAACCTGACACAAATAATCTGTAATCAGGATAGTGCTTTACAAATGAAAGTGAATTAAACAAATGAATCCTATGACACTTACCTGACCCTTGCGACGAATCTGGGCACGTCTGAACTTCTCTCTGTGTTTGACTCTGGGATTCCTGTCAATCTTCTTCCTCTTGGGTGTGAGCCCTTTGTTCTTGGACATCTTAACACAAAACACATGTGAATATGATAACACTGTCCGTAATATTGTTTAAAATTGTATATACGTTTTGGGAAATGGCTGACTTTCAGGTCATTTGTTGCTAAAGATTTTTGAAAAGTTGTTTGGGTACGAGTTGAAGGCATATTAACCATTAACAACACCTCACCTGATAGGTGATCCTTCTTTTAGCATCTCCCTCCATCTGTTCCTCTTCCACCAATCTGATAATGTAGGTAGTCACAGTAAGGTTTCTGAAACATTATGACAAACCGCAAGGGCTGAACGTTGTAAATAGACTCACCCGTCCTCGTTCTGCATCTCAATCTTTTTCCTCTTGATTTTCTGCCTCTCCGCCATGGCGTTGTAGAAGCGCAGATTCGCTTCCTCGTCTGAATCTGACTTCTCTTCTCCTTCCAACTTAGCCTCTTCTGATACCTAAAATAAAGACATGTCAAACTCAGCAAAAATGGTGCCAATGCAAATGCTGACACATTAATAAGGAAAAGCAATTACTTTGGTATGTTTGCTACCGGCTGATCTCCTTGCAGTTCTGTCTTGCTGTTCTCCAAAGAGAAGCTGCCGCAGTTGCGGAGCCAGTCTAGCATCTACTGCTCCTAGTTCATTTATCAGCTGTGAAAGTGATAAAGAAATGAAGTCTTGAAAGCTTCTTTAAATGAATGCCTGTGGTTAATTTGATTGTACTTACATTTCTGTAGGTCAGCAATCTCTCAATCACAGGATGGTTATGTGCTGGAATTCGCTTAGCTTTTAGAACCAAATAAAAACTAATATTTGTGCAATAGCTAGAAAGAAGGGAATATGCATAGTGAAAAATAGAATGGCACTATTCTTCAAAAGTTTGGGGTCGGAACGATTTTTTTAAAAAAAAGTATCTTATGTGCACCAAAGCTGCATTTATTTGATCAAAAATACAGTAAAACAGTAATATTTAGAGATGCACCGGTCGACTGGTTATCAACCAGGTTTTTTTTTTTTTTTTTGCCGATCTCTGTTCCGGCACACAAACTGCATTGCGATAATTTACCAAAATATTTAAATATTGAATGGGGGTGGGAGTTTATATGAATGAATCTCTGAAAAGAACTGACTGTCTTCAGAAAAGTTTCAATTGTATTTTCTTTCCCTCTCCCTTTCGTATAATGCCTAATAAAGTAGTTTAGAAGTGCAATGCTGCTTTGTTTACAGTAAGCGACACAGGGATAGCTGCAGGTTGAGGTTATTGGCGCTCCGAAAGGTAGGGGCGTTCCAGAAGGTTCACAATACTACAACAGAAATCCCTAACCCTTCCCCACACCCTAACAGACAGCTTTCACAAACAATTGTAAAGATTTTCGGCACACCCACTACCTTTGGGCCCGGCCATTACTCCGAACGGCAGACACCCACGCATGTTTACAGCAGTAACCAAAAAATGCAGAGAGTGAACATTTTTATTCAGTCCGCGTGCTGTTTTTGTTTTTATGCAGGTATGTTTTATGTAGAATAATTTCAACAAAGCTAAATTCGGACTATGCTATTTTTTGCTTTAAATTATGCATATCAAATTTAAATCATATTGGTTTGGATCGTGATCAAAATGCAATGGTTGCCTCTAATTTCAAATGGTTACAGATATTGTTTGTTTAAAGCCAATTTGGCCTGTAATAGAGCAAATAAGCATCAAATCAAATTGCTTACAATTTGTATATATTTTTTTTAATCAGCAATCGGTATCAGAAAAGGCCCATTTGCTAGTAAAAAGAAAGGCAACCGGAATCAGCCATGAAAAATAATGATCGGTGCATCCCTAGTAACATTGTGAAAAATAACTGCTTTATATTTTATTAAATGTTTCAAATGTAATTTATTCCTGTGATCGCAGTTGTGCTGTTCAATATATTTGTGCAGCTGTGATATATTCTTTTTCAGAATTCTTTGATTAATTGAAAGTTCAAAAGAACAGCATTTAATAACAGTACTATTTCTTTCAAACAATCTTACGGACCACAAACCTTTGAATGGTATTGTTTGTGCTACGAATATAAATATTATATAATGTAAATACTGCAATCACACACAGAATTAGAGTATATAACATGATATAGGTGAGGCTTACTTAAGATAAAGTTGCTGTTTCGTAACAAGGTATTTTGCCCCCTAGAGGATGAAAAGGATACAAAGCAAAAATAAAATGTCAAGTTTAAAGTGTAATTACATAATTTTAAATGTAATTATAGCAATAATACTGTAGATTTAACTCACCTTTCCAGGAGGAATCCGTCCATCTTTGACCATCTCCAGAAGGGGTTGAACTTCATCCCTCAATTCTGTAAGCTGAGAATGCAATTAAATACTTAATACTTAAAAACCCCTTAATAACAATGCAAAAAGACTACATAAATATCATTCATGCAAACCTTTACCTTTGCTTTGAAGTCCTGAATAAGTTCCAACAACTCTGGTGATTCTTTCTTCAGCAGTTTAAGCTTTTCCTTCTGTGACATGGTCTTCAAATCTTTCACAATCCTTTCCTCTCTTTCAACCTCCTTCTCCACTTCAGCGTTTGCTGCAAACTCCTGATAGACGACAGGAAAGTACAAAGAGTGATTAATATGATGCAAACACCTGAACTCTAACGATGTCTTTAGAAAGAAAGCATTGTAGTACCTCAAGCAGGTTTAGATCGTAATCTTCTTCACTTAGGTTGGCTGCCAATCTTCTTTGAATGTTTTTGGCCTCCTCTTCCTCTTCTTTGTCTTCTGCCTCAACCTCTTCAAGAGATTTTCCCTCTTCAAAATATACAAATCAAACATGCTATTATATGTATATATTATGCATTGCAAAATAACAAAGCTATAATGTGTCATATATACAGTATGTAGGTCAGATGAAAAATGCTTACTTTTGGTGACATAATCAGAATTATAAAAAATCTTCTTTTTCTCTCCCCAAGCCATGTCATTTGGAAGATCTGTAAAATTGGAAGTGTCAGGGACAATGCCTCAAACAGGGCAATAAAATACTTTTATATGCTTAAATATTCTTTAAATGCTCTTGAATATGTTTCACACAATACACACAAATAGCTATATTTGGAATATTTTTAAAGTACATTACCATCATCTTTCTTTCCTTCCAGGTCACTCTCCATGTCTGTCCCCTCTTTATTATCCTCTTCCTCTTCATCATCCTCTGATTCAGAAATTGTCAAGGGCATGACCTCCTCCTAGAAAAAAAGAAAAAACAATGGTGATCTTTAAAAAAATATATATTATAATCGATAAAAAGTAGTGCTTTTTAGGGCAGCGATTAATCGCATCCAAAATAAAAGTTTGTGTTTACATAATATATGTGTGTGTTGTGTATAATTATTTTGTATATATAAATACACACACATACATGCATATATTTAAGAACAATGTGTTAAATGCAAAATATTTATATTTTTTATATATAATAAATTATGTATAAATATAAATACAGTATATACATGCAAATATATACATACATATGTGTGTATTTATATATACAAAATAAGTATACACAGTACACACACATAGTATGTAAACAAACTTTTATTTTGGATGCGATTAATCATTGCCCAGCACTAATAAAAAGCCTTTAAAAATCATGCTACCAGTTACCAATTGTTTTGTAATCTTTTCATTAACTTACAGCTTTATCTCCGTCCTCTTGATCACTGTCTTCCTGCACCCCTCGAGCCAAGAGATTCTACAGACCAAAGTCAAAGGTCAAATATGTACTAAGATAATATCATGCATGCCCATGCATAAAGAAGAACATGAAAAAAAACTACAACTCACAGATATTTTTTCATTGTGGAATTCATCAATTTTATCCTCCACATATGTTGACGAATTCTGAAAAGAAAACAAAAATATACAACCAGAATGCCACAATTATGTTTACAAAGTTGTTTATATATATATATATATATATATATATATATATATATATATATATATATATATATATATAGGTGTTTGTGTGTGTGTATAAATACCTTATCTGGGTTATCTTTATAAGCTTCAGGATCATCGCTGTCAAATTCTTGTTGCCTCTTTGCTCTAGGCTTTTTTACTGCCCTTTGAAATGAAAAAAAAATGCATTTGCAAAATTATAACGATGTAATAAATTATTTATAAAGATCTTAATTATAACTATTTGCACCGACATTTGTAGTGCAGGAGTCAAAAATCTGCTTTGTCTCGTGACTATTTATAAAATTAGTTAGTAAAAACGATGCAGAATACATTAAACTAACGTTAACTGGTTTAGTCGTAGACGACGACACATTGTAGTGTACTACTAACCTTCTTGCTCGGACCATGCTGTCGATAAAAATTACTGCTTGATCTAACTGTCTAAATATTCAAGCAGTTAACAAATAGTGTATAGCTCATAAACCAAGACAACTAGGTGCAAACAGCTCAACAGCTATCCGCATGGACTTCCCACATGCGTTTAGAACAGGAAGTAAATTAAGTGAGTACTTCTTCAACTTTGAGAGTCTGGGTCAAAATAAAAGTCTCCTAAATTAATTTGAAAATAATTATATATATGTCTATCTATTTTCAGTTTGAAAGTACTTTTTTGGCATGGTTCTTTTACATAAAATATTCTCAAGAATCAATTAACAATCAATTTCCACGTTTTATGGAGACTTTCCAAAGACATAATGATTTTTATACAGTACAAACTGTACAACCCTACACATCAAAGAAAACTTTCTGCATTTTTACATTAAAAAAAAACACGATTTAGTATGATTTATAAGCTGTTTTCCTCATGGGGACCAAAAAAAATTCCTCCCACAAGATGTCTGGTAATACATTTTGTTCCCATAATGTAGGGTTTAACAGGCTATGGGCCACACACACACACACACACAAATAATAATGATCAAGTCACCGTGAAATCAAAATGGATAATTCTTGTATTCTTTTTATATATATATAAAAAATTGCTGTGTTTAATATAAATGATTTATCTGTGCACATCATTATTTTTTAATCATGTGCCCGCATAATCTTTAATCAAAAGAAATTAATCAAGCTGAACGCAGAACAAGTCACTCTAGATAAGCAAATACGATCCTAACTTCCATCCATAGATTTTTGCAAGTGGTGCTCACTGCAGAGTGGTGTTCACTGGTGCTCACTAAATGGCGTTCTGCTCCACATTCGCTCCTCCTCGCTGGACGTCTAGACTCCACCTATTGCTCTCGAGTTCTGGGCGCAAATATAATTTGGGCCTAATGGGTGGAGCTAGAATATCCAACCACACCCTAACCCTACCCCAAAGTCATATATGGCTCTGCCTAACCCTACCAACAACTCTATCCCTCCTACCCCTTAGAGCTCCATAGAGGAGGAGCTGGACTAATCCCACCCCATTGGAGCTCCAGAGAGGATGAGCTAGTCGTCATTTGACTCTGCAGTGGGTTCAACTTGCGCAAGTGACCTGTACTACAGCTTGCGTCTGTCTCTGCAGCGCGTTTACTGATTGGCTTACATCAGCGCAAGCGCTGTTGATCCTTTTACTGTCTCAATACTGAACAGAGTGAACACGACGATAAGACGCTGACGAACAAAAGGTGGAAGAAGACAACTGAAGCGCCTCGTCTTTATTATTTTATAAAGATCAGTTAAGACAAAAAATTTCGGTAAGAATATGCAAAGTACATCAATTCACACAATGTATTTCATGTAGCCATTCACAACACTCTCGACATTTGCAACATGCAGTGGTTATATACGTTTAATGGAAGGCAGGGTGATTGTGGGCTGCAAGCAATGAGCTGTTTAAATGGACAATGCGACACTAGCCAGACTTCTCTTCCTTTCCGTGCATTGGATGTTGTTTTCAAATTTCTAAAACGTGCTATGCTGATTTAAAGAATTGGGGAAATAGCAGCGAGTTTGTTTCAGATGTAGACGACATAAATCCATTTGCGCTGGTAAATACAGACGGCGCCATTTTGTCATCTAGCTGGTTTTGAGGTTTGAATGGCTGATGACGCCATACGATGAATGTTATTGTTAAACTCAATAACTTAGATCATTTTATTTTAAGAAATCAAAGAGTGTTGTGTTTTCAAAGCTATTCTTAGACGGTTTTACGGTTTCTCTATTGTTATGATTCGCTCTTTTATTTCAGTTGTTGTTCCAGCTAAAGCAAGCTGTAGTAAACGTGCAAAATAAGCAACGTTTCCTGGATGAAGCACATTTCATATTCGATGTTGTATGAAGTTGGTTGACACGTCGTCATATTTCAGCATAAAAGTATACTTTAAGAGGTCGTTTATGGTGACATTGGTGTGTTGATGCAATGGAAATTTCCAAGTTAACGTTTTTATACAACGGGTTTTAAAGTGTAATTAACAGACCTCAATCTTGATGTCATACTTTAATTATTTGGTTGTTATTATTTACTAGCCTACCTGTTTTTTGGCCTATGTGCATTCAGGTTTATGCCCACATGGTTATTAGCCTCTGATTATGTGATGTAGTTTCCACTTTTGGTTTAAGGCTTTTAACATTGTATTAACCTTATCAAGCAGAATGTTGGAGGTTGTTGCTCATTTTGTGTCTGAAGACACTCTGAGTTTTAAATAACTAACCTAGTTTTTGTTGTTTCTGGTGGTAGGTGATCAAATACTTCACTTCCTATTTAAACAGTTCACCAAAAAAAAAAATTCTGTTATTTTCTCACCCTTAACATTTAAAAAATTAAATGTTCAATTAAAGTGATCATGTCAGAACACTTGGATTTAAACCACTCTATAGCCTAATTTATGGATTACTTTTACAGTCTATTTTTGTACTTTTTGATGCATTAAAGTTTTAGTTGAATGGACTTTCTAAGTATTGACAAAGATGATGAGAGAATATTGTAAATATTTCAATTTGCGTTCTGAAGGTAAAATTATGCTAATAAGTCTTATGGATTTGGAACAACAGAATTTCAATTTTTGGGTAAACCATACCCTTTAAGTGTCATGCACTAAGTAGAGTGTAAATTTCACATTCTTTTGTAGTGTAATAGTGAAGAGAGTTTTCTACAGTGGTTGTACTGTTTAGTGTCTAATTGGCCTTTTTTTCTGATATTCTTGTATGTTTACAGGTTACCAATTTACAGATTAGAAATTCACAAGTTAGGATTAAACCGGCTAGAGGCTTTTAGAGAGGTTCTTTAATTACGTTTCTTATTCATTGCTCACAATTTACCAACATTATCAGCTTTTATCTTCACTCTATGCAAGGTCACAATCTGTTTTTCTAGCTTAATATACTACAAAATGTTTAAAAATGTTCCTGTATTTTGATGAGTTGCTGTTAAGTGTGAATGTTTGTTGGGGTTCATGAAATACATGGCATTCATGTTTTCTCAGACCAATTTTAATGTGTATGGCTTTTGCGAAGCAGCCGGCAAACCTCTGATGTGCACAAGTGGTGTTTCAATTTATTGTTTTGCTGTAGCAGAACGTTACTAAATGGGCTGGAAATTGCTGGATGGTTTACTTGGAGACACTCATGGGTATGCTTGTTCTAATGCTGTTTACATATATTTCCCTCCATTTATTCTTTTTATTACAGTCGAGAATTGATTTTAAATGATTGCCGTCAGGATTGGCTTGGGTATCCTGTGCATCTTGTAACGAAGCAGCACTTTAAATACAGGTAAGCATTTGAGGGGTCTTAGTCAAAGAAACTTAGAAATATTTGTTCAACTTATTTTTTAAAATTGTTTAATAAAAGAGTGAGTGAGAAAAATGAATGAATTTAGAAATGTCCAAATTTGTTAGAAATTTTTTGTTGTCTTGAGTAATATATCATTGCAGTATGGATTCTTTGTGAATCGATGACTATCTACAATGCAATTCTAATTTTTACAGTGCTATTAATGTTTTGGGGGACATTTAGCTGGCTACAGTAAAATGTTAAAAAGCAAATACATTTTTTTTTTCAGAGGGTTCCCATGGCTCAAAGCTAAGGATTCTTTTCCACTGGTCCCGTCAGGCCAGTGGTTAAAATTTGCACTTGTCCTGCCAAAACTTTTACTGACCTCACTACAAAATAGTAATAAATAAATAAAATAGGCATTGCTTGATTAACATTAACCCTCGTGTTCTGTTCGATTTCTGTGTACTCCACTTATGGACCGGGTCAAATAGACCCAAATTGGATTCAATACAATTCCTCAAAATTCACACTATGAAAAACAACGAAGATTTAGATACAAACTGTAAACTTTTAATATCAACATTTGTCAAACATTACAAAAACATTATAATCTGAAAATATGACTTATGAAAATGTTTTTAAACCATTTTTTAAACCAGTTTTGTTTTGACAAAATTGGAAAATAAACAGTATACTGTTTTTTTGCATTAACATTTTTTTAAAATTTTGTTTTATTTTTATTTTGTTTTAAATTTTATGCTTTGAACATCGTAAATGAACAATAAAATTTTGCTGTATAATGACATTTTTTAATTTTCAGTTAAATTTTCAGTTAAGTCAATTTTCCCTAGTTTCCTTAGACCTAGTTCACTAGTTTCATTCACTCACAGGGAAGTGAGAAACCAAACATTACAAAAACATACATCAAATAAATGTTTTTTATTTATTTAAATTTTTTTTGCTCTGTGAAGCTGCCTTTAAAAATCCTACATAAAAGTTTTGGTTAAAAGCTAGGTATTTTAGATACCTTGAATATTGAAATTATTATTATTATAATATATTGTCTGACACAGATAGTAATTACATATTTTCATCTGTAATTTGCAAATAATTCTGAACACTGTGATTTTAGCTTTTTAAAGTATGTTTGGTTAGGGTTAGAGCACTTTTAAGCTACGTTCACACTGCAGGCTGAAATGACCCAATTCCGATTTTTTTTGCCCCTATGCGACCTGTATCTGATCTTTTCATGACTGTCTGAACGACAAAGATCCGATCTTTTCAAATGCGACCCAGGCCACTTGGGTATGTGGTCCAAATCCAATATGTATCCGATTTTTTTCAAATGGGACTTCAATCTGAACGGCCAGGTCACATGTATCCGACCCGCACGTCAATGATATGCGACAAACGTCATAATTCTGCATTGAAGTGAAACAACAAGTGACGTCGTTGACCGCTGAGTACTCCTCTGCGTATGCGGGTCACTTCATTTCACGTTCACACAGGAGATCACAAAAGGTCGCATTTAATTGGAAATGAGAACGGCCTTGCAAAAAAATCAAATTTTTTCAAAAAATCGGAATTGAGCATTAAGCCCCAGCAGTGTGAACGCAGCCTTAGATACACTTGCAAGTTAGAACTGGAGTTGAAGTGCCCTGACATACAGAAAATAAATGTTTTTTGAATGGCTGTCTATGATGGGTCAAATTGACCCACGAACATCACAAACGTAATTGTAATTTTGTTTGTATATGTCAAACACATCAGCATGTTGAAACTTTGCATGCATGTTCATCATGATAAATGAGAAAGTCACAAAATATCAAGAAAAAAACCCAAAGGTTAACCAGTATTTCCAACAACTAGAAAATCGAAATGTCAAATTGACCCGCAACATAACACAAGGGTTAAAACAAACACAGCTGCAGGTTTATTAGGCAGCTGTCACTTGAAGAGCTGCATAGATCCAATATACTGTTACACGTGTTGTATTTCTCAACTCTTTATGTTCTCTTACATATAGACTGTTTTTACTAGGATACTTGCCGACATTTTTTGAAGTTATTTTGTGTATGTCCTTTCAAATATAGAACTGAAAGAGTTCTATTCAGCGTTCACACGCTGTCAGAGAAGCGTCTTTTGTGGGTGTGTGCTTCAGATGTGTGCGCACAAAAAACTTCTCACACAATTGAATTAAGTTCTCTTTTGCGTCGTCTTGGGTTTGAATATTTAAATTGGAAAGGCTTAAAAACATGTGCAAATGATAAACTCGTAATGCAGCACTGGCCCAATCGGGCGAGTGACAGTTGCGTCAACTGTCCCGAACAACGTTTATTCTGGGCCATCGTGCAGTGCTTATTGTTGGGCCCTGCTTCCCACAGTTGTTAAAAACCTGGAAATATAACAATAATTTTTTAATTGTTATTTCTAACTCTGGAAAAGTTAAATGGATAGTTCACCCAAAAATTTAAATTGTCATTTACTCACCCTCAAGTTGTTCCAAACCTGTGTGAAATTTCTTTCTTCTGCTAAACATAGAAGATATTTTGAAAAATATGTGTAACCAAACAGGCCCAGGGTCCCATTGACTTCCATAGTATTTTTTCCCCATACTATGGAAGTCAGTGGAGCCCTGGGCCTGTTTGGTTACCCATATTTTTCAAAGTATCTTCTTTTGGTCAAAATGTGTGGGAACCCTGTGGTCGGCAATCTTCAAGCCAAGGACTGTGTTAAATAAGCTTAAACTGTGGGTTTCAATGCTGGTCCTGTGTTTTTTTTAATCCTGGTCCTAGGGTCCCACAGCACTGCATTTTTTTCCTTTATTTAAAACACCCGATTCAGATAATTAGTTCATTAGGAGAAAGCTCAATGAACTGAACTGATAATGTCAGATATATAAAAATGTGCAGTGCTGTGGGTCCTCTGGACCAGGATTAAAAACCACTGGGCTACATTTGCTATACAAATAACAGTATTAGTGTTGTCAAACTTCTGTCATATTTGAAGATTGTGACTTCAATTCTCAGTTAAACTCAGGCAATGGTTGTGTTTAACAGTGTTTTATGTAGTTATCTGGGTATGTAGCCTAGTCTTTCAAGATTAAGTGTTTTAAATTATTTGACCTTATTCTAAGTTGTTGTATTCTATATAAAGTTAAATGCAGTATGCTAGCTAATAAGCTTTAGCTATGACTCCAAAGACATTAAAAGGTGTGATGAGCTAAGAATCTGTTTTAGACTTTGATGTGTTAAATGCGCTATTTATTCTCCTGTTGTCATAATAGTTCTCACATAATCTTTGGTCTTGCTGTTAATTGTCTTGTGGTTTGTATACTGGTTCTTTGTTATCTTTTTGCCTTTTACCATAGCCTGACAGTCGTTGCCTTCTTTCATCTACAGGTGTGTTTTGTTGCACCTCAGCATGGCTGTGGTCATCCGTTTGCAGGGTCTCCCCATTGTGGCTGGGACTATGGACATACGTCATTTCTTCTCTGGATTGACCATTCCGGATGGTGGTGTGCATATTGTAGGGGGTGAACACGGTGAGGCTTTTATCGTGTTCGCCACAGATGAAGATGCAAGGCTTGGAATGATGCGCACAGGGGGCTCGATCAAAGGTTCCAAGGTGTCTCTGTTACTGAGTAGCAAAACAGAAATGCAAAACATGATTGAGCTGAGCCGTAGGCGCTTTGAAACCGGCAGTGCAGAGGTTGCCACAGGAAATGGCAGTAGGCCGGGTCCACCCGTTAGTACTGGTGGAAGTGGCAGGGGAAACTTGGCAACAACAGCACAAGGTTTTAGTAACACAACTTCGACTACAGCCACCACAGCAGTGTCAACACACGAGCCTGTAAGCAACAAGACTGTCCCTACCTTTTCGACCACTACCATGGGAAATATGCCCCCAAACTTTAATAATTTTAGCAGCCCAAGTCTTAGTTTGGGATCAACAATGACAACGTCAATGTCGTCCTTGAACTCTGTACCTCCCCCAATACCTCCCTTGCCCACCATGCCAACTCTACCGCCGATGCCCCCCATGCCAGGACCCCCACCAGTATCCACATTACCACCAGTACCTGCTGTTAATCCGCTAACATCAGTGCCTCCGGTCCCTCCCATTGCACACATGACGCACATGTCTGCACTTCCTCCATTCAATCCTGGTGTCCCTCCCCCAGTCGGCCCTTTATCTGGTGGTATAGCTGGCGCTGGTCCAATGTCTCTCGGAAATCACAATCCAATGTTCCTGAATCCCCTAAACCACCTTAACCCCCTTAACCTCCAATCTCACATGAAATCAGCAGGGACAAACCCAGATGAGTTTTACGTTCATCTACACGGCCTTCCTTTTTCAGTCACTGAATGTGAAGTCAGAGATTTCTTCCAGGGACTTGGGATTGAGTCTGTTCGTTTGCTCAAAGACCACCTGGGTAGAAACATCGGCAGGGCATTGGTTAAGTTCTTCTCGCCCCAAGAGTCTTATGAAGCTCTGAAAAGAAATGCTGGAATGATTGGCCAAAGATACGTTGAAGTTTCTCCAGCCACAGAGCGACAGTGGAGAGAGAGTGCGGCACAGTCTAAACCAGGTGGTGACTCTGAACACAATCGCCATCGTCGCAGAAGTGCCAATTCGCCACCACCCTCTGGTCGCGAGCGAGCCAGATCTCGATCTCCCCACAAACTAGAATTCTGTGTGTATTTGAAAGGACTCCCGTATGAAGCCGAAAACAAGCAGATCTTTGAGTTTTTCAAAAATCTTGACATTGTTGAAGATAGCATTTACATTGCATATGGTCCCAATGGCAGGGCAACCGGTGAGGGATTTGTGGAGTTTAGGAATGAAAATGATTACAAAGCTGCTCTCGGATGCCATATGCAGTACATGGGTAGTCGGTTTATTCAGGTGCATCCGATCACAAAGAAAAATATGTATGAAAAGATAGACACCATTCGTAAACGAATGCAGGGTTCCCAGGGCGATCAGAAGAATAGCTCGGGAGGAGGAAAGAGTGCCAAGAATTGTGCTCACATAACCAATATTCCTTATAACGTGACGAAAAAAGATGTCCGTCTTTTTCTTGATGGCATTCAGTTGTTTGAGGAAAGTCTTAAGGTGCTAGTTGATGCAAACGGTAATGGTCTTGGCCAGGCTATTGTGCAGTTTAAGTCTGATGAGGATGCACTAAAAGCAGAGAGACTACATAGGCAAAAATTGAATGGCAGGGATGCTTTTGTCCATTTGGTAACATTCGATCAGATGAAGGAAGTTGAGAGAAATCCTCCTCCACAAGCAAAGAGAGGCCAGAAATCTCTAGGAAATTCCCATGCCCATTCTCATGCACACGCGCAGCCCCAGGCCCAAGTTCCCCAAGTGCCTCATGCTTTTCCAGGAATGACAGGCGACGAGTTTAGTTTTCTGAGAAATGCTGTAGGGACCCTTGGCAACGGTCCCCCTTTTGTCAACCCGTTCGTTGCCCAAGGTAATGGACTGGCAGGTCCACCGCCTTTGCCGCCACTTGGTGCTGCTTTGGGTGATGTCTCGCTAGGCCTTCCCCCACCAATGGTTGGAGGACCCCTGCCCGGTCCTGTTCTAGAGCACCCTGGTTTCAGACCCAGTGCGCCTTCTGGCTTTGGTGCACCAGAGCAATTAAGGGGCATCCCATCATTTGATAATGGATCTTCTCGTAAAGCCATCGGCCAAAATCATGGAGGAAACCAAGGTCAGAGGCCAGCTTCTGAGAATCTTAGAGGACCTTCCAGTGGTCCAGGTAATTCACGGCCCACCATTGTCAAAATTCAAAACATGCCCTTTACTGTGACTGTTGATGAGATAATTGATTTTTTCTATGGCTATCAAGTGTTGCCTGGTTCTGTATGCTTGCAATTCAATGAGAAAGGTTTGCCCACTGGGGAAGCGATGGTTGCTTTTGACTCCCAAGATGAAGCAATGGCTGCTGTTATGGACCTTAATGATAGGCCTATTGGGGCAAGAAAAGTGAAGATCACTTTGGGATGAAAACAATGACTTTGTCATTGCAAAGTATGTTTTCTTTTGACACGGTTTTCTAACAAATGAACTAAACTGGTTGGTTTTTTTGTACAGAAGAAGAAACTGACAAGTATTAGTTTTTATTTTTTCTTCTCCTGGACACATTATGTATCCAAGATTACATGAAGCATGACAATTGAGGGAAGACTATTTATTTTAAATTCCTCTAAACAGCGTTGTTTAAGACTTCAGGCCAATAATGTTTTAGTTCACATCTTCAGATCAGAAAAAGGGGCAACTTCATAGCAGTATGTTCATTAGAGCCTAATAGCTGTGGAGGAGGTTAGTTCCTCATTGTTTGGTATCTCTGCTCAAGTTTTACACATCTGTATATTATCCACGCTGCATCTACGCATTTGAGGTAAAAAAAAAACTGCTGCTGTGCATTGTGCGCTATACACATGTCTACACTTCAGTTACAATGTTTGCTCTCTGCTGCAAGTTTTTTTTCTGTCAATAAAATGCAAATGCTGTGTCTTTATCAATGTCTGTTGCTGTCACATTGGATTGCTATAAAAGCCTGATGTCAAACCAATACTTCACTGTACACTATAAGCGGATGTGAAGCACATGTGGCATTGTAATATAATGTATATGAAAGCATTTTACTCTCTTTGCTTAGCTCTCTTCACAATGTGTTGTTGTGGTGTTTGATGATAGCTTCCTTTTTTTTTTGGATGTTTGGCATTTTTTAAAGTTTTGCAGAAATGGATCAGTTGTTATACGTAGTTTATTTTGACGTTCCAGCGCTTTCTCTTGTAAATACTTTCCAGCTGAACTATTTTGTCAATAAAATGCCATTCCTGAAATGATGACACTTAAAGGTATTGTATTCTCTCCTGTCCTTCTGTTTCTTTCAGTTCAAATATGAACAATAAAATGTTTTGCTGTGACTTCCTTGTTTCCCATATTGAACTGCATATTTATATTTTTGACCCCCCCCCCCCCCCCCCCCCCTTTTAGTTTGGATTCTGTTGAACTGCACATCATAAATTTAGTGTGGCCTTATAACTGCAGCATTACACAAAACATCTTAATTGTGTATGGATCAAAAACTCATGAAATTCTGCCCTAGTTGTGCCACAGGTGGTTTAAGAATGCAGTGTCTCTATATGAAACATTAAAGAGGAACACATTTTTGTACTTGGCTGTTTTTGAACTTTGTTCTGATATAAACGTGGATGAAACATTCTCATGCAAACTGCATTGATGAGAGGCACAAGAAATGTTTCATCGTTTTGGCTGTGGATTATGATGGCAAATGATGATATGCTGCATAAAAGATTATTCAAGTTGCACATGCTTGTCATTTCTCTCTTAACAGCTGGGTTTTCAAAGAATTCTGCACATTCTCGATGCATTTCTTTAAAGCAGGTCAAGTGGTATTGCTCTCAAACGCTGCTCGTTGATGCTTTGAATCTGCTTGCATTGGGCCTGTTCAGAAGCACAAGTTCACGGTTATTTACGCAAGTTTTTTATTTGGGTTGAGCTTTTATACTTTTGGTGTTGTGAAATGCTTTGGAATTAAATTCATGATGAATTGAGTGCATTTCTGTCCGTTTCGCATTCTTGGGTGGTTCTCAAGCATTGTGGACTGCATATTTGACTTTTTGACGCTGAGCCTTGATTCCTGATTAACATTAGTGTTCAGGTAAGTTGTAATCAGACATTAGTGCTGCTATAAACTATCTGTGAGCATTGGATTTTCTGCCAGATTTATTAGTGTTTGATAGTTTTTAAGGAAGAATGCATTGTGGGGGGAATTAGGACTTTTTACTTTTATTTTTTGCTTTGAGTATTCATTTTGAGAAATAAAATGTTATTCATTGCCAGAGTAATTCTGGCGAATTCTGAACTTATATTGCAGCAGAAATATATTGTTTATGTATTTGCAATATTATTATTATTATATATTTCATATAGTGGAGATATTTAATTGAAATATTGTTTCTATGGCCTGGTTTCACATACAAGGTTTAGATTAAGCTAGGATTAGGCCTTAGTTCAATTTAGGACATTTAAGTAGCTTTTATAAATGTGCCGTAGAAAAAAAACATTACTGGTGAAAATTATGAGACAAAACAATGGCACTGACATAATATTAAGAAGGCAGAGCAAGCTACTTTCAGTTAAAAAAGCTCAAACCTTCAAATTAATCTGCAACAATGTTTAAGACTTGTCTGTGAAACCAGGGGTATCAATTGTGTACACAACAGTTAAAAGATTGCTTTATGGTGGTGAGATTGATGTTGAAAAGTAAAGCTTTCTTATAGACATCAAGACTTATTTACATTTAAGGCTATATTTTGATTGCACTGCAATTTCAAGAAGGAGAAAAGGCCACTAATTTGTCGCTCTTAAAGACAGATTAGCCAGCAAATACGGTAGCCTACAACGGAGTAATATAGGAATTTGTTCTGTAGTGTGTGTGTTTGTTTGCTTTTTGTAAATTATTTGGCCCAGTTGTGGATTCTGTGTTACCATGGTGACATAGCGGTCAAGGCAATCATGCTTCTGCTCGCTGTTTTTTTTTTTTTACCCAATTGCTACGACAGGTTGCTCTTAAACCAGTCGAGGCTGCTGCTGTGCTGTGGCACTACTGATAAAACTGACACGCTTGCAGAATACGTAACAAATGTAATGCTTCTGATTGATTGCTGCATTGTTGGGTGTATGTGAAAGTATTATGAACTCATGTAGTCATATATTAATTATTTAGCCTATTACGCTTAAACTCTGGTATAGATTAAGTGGGTAGTATTCGTTATACGCGTGTTTTAATATAATTTAAGTGTGATGAGTATGAGTTCACGGCGTTGGCAAAAATCAGAATGTTTGTAGTTGTATTGATGTCTGTGTATGACTCACTCCACGTTGGTTTAATGCACAGTGCTCTGTGCTGCCGCTGCGGGCTTGTGCTGTGATTGACAGGCCCCTGACCAATCGCAGCGTAGTTCAGCTGGTGTTCTGACCAATAGCGTTGCACGTCCAGAGAGGAGATGAATGGCACCGCCCTGCTCATTTGATATTACATGAACGTGTCAGGGTGTAGACGGTAGTACTAGTAAGCAGTTTTGTTTCGACAGAGAATCTCCGAACACAATTCCTGCAGTTTGAAAGTTGTTAAGGGTATGATATTTTTAGTTTCACGGTAGCATTTGTCAGCTCATCTTATACTATAGAGGTGTCTGTATTAGATTTGCAGTGCGCCATTAAGCAATGCAGAATTATAGTTTTAATCGCGTTAACACATTTAAGGCGTGACTCTCGGACAGTCTCAAATACTGACATTTAGGCCCTCAGACACGACATTTTGCACACACAAAAAACATTTTAAAACGCGTAATTTTGTAAACGAGCATGTATGATTCGAAGATTAAATTTAATTATGTATTGCTTTTTTTACGGCCAATTTGATCTAAATTGTCTGAACATTCCTTTCTTTCATCTAATTTAACTTCCTCGCCTGTGTGCGCTTCAGTAGGTAATTAGCAGCTAGCTATTAATTGAAGCAGTTAAGCTCGAGGCATGAACTTCATAAATTTTTTTGTGTCTGTTGTGGTTTTCAGATGGCCGTTCAGTGTGTGTCGAAAATCGAGCTTTCCATCTCTTGCAATAATCTTCTGGATAAAGATGTGGGCTCCAAATCTGATCCACTCTGTGTTTTGCTGCAGAGTGTAGGCGATGACAAATGGACAGAGGTAAAGTATACACGTTAACCCTCGAACAGCCACTGTAACAAAAATTGCAGACAGTTACGTTTCTTTTTTTATAGTATTACAGCTGCTGACACTTTCAAATGTGTCACTGCAATAACGTTAGTTTTGATGGGAGAAAATGTCACTGCTCTCTGACCACATTACTAACACCTTTGAAACAGTTATACATTTCTGTGATTTTGGTGTATTATTTAAAGTAGTTAGTAAATATATTATAGAAATAAAAATGTTCTTATTTACTTAACATTTATTTTTAATGGTAATTTCTTTATTTTGCAAACCTTAGGATTGCAGCATGCATGTCTAATTCATTGTGTGTGTGTGTGTGTGTGTGTGTGTGTGTGTGTGTGTGTGTGTGTGTGTGTGTGTGTGTGTGTGTGTGTGTGTGTGTGTATGCATATATATATATATTAGAGGTGGGCATAGATTAATTTTTTTAATCTAGATTAATCTCACTGGAATCTTGGAATTAATCTAGATTAATCTAGATTAAAATGGCTCATTTGAATTCTGCCGAAGGCATTCAGAATATGTGTGCTACCCAAATAATGACTAAAAGTAAGTCTTTGAGAATAGGTCGCCTCGCGTAGGGATGTGAATTTCTGCCAAAAATGCAATTCGAAAATAGAGGAGCAAATGTCGAATATCGTTCAAAAAAAATAAATATATAAAACGCACAATTGACAGAAAGGGAGGCCAATTTCATCTTTAGCGATTTGTCATCAAACAAACTGTTTATTAATTGAACAAGGAACATGTTTTCGTCGTTTTTTTTTAACATAGTAGGCTAATTGGAAGAAGAAAAAAAATAAGCACGACGTAGCCCGTTTTTGCATCGCCAAACCAGATGCTCGTTAGTTTTAAAAATAATGTCATATGTCATAATGATTTTATGTGAACCTGCCTTTACCCGCATTAGCCTCCTCCTTTTTAAACAAATTAGTCTCAATCTATGTAAACTATTCGTGTGACTATGCCCCTGCGCAATACACACATTACCGCGGGATATGGCGGGTGTTCATTTCATAAACTGTAGCTTAAACCTGTTAACCTTTGACAGTGCGCCGACGCTCTGAAGCGGGTTTTTTTTGTAGCCTATAAATTAATGTATATGTCCAATGGATAATGTCATACTTTTAAGTAGTGCTATCGTAGTGCTATCGTGGCGTAATAATCTGTTTGGTTGTAAAATGTATTAACGTTACCTGAATGAAATTAAATCGAATGTATCGTCCTTCGGAATCAATCACAAACAGCTTACGAAGATGTTCAACTAATAAATATCTTCATCGCTGGCAAAAATATGATGCATTTGCAGATTTGCTTTCACTAGACTAAACTGTAGCTCTTGATGTTCTTAAATCTTCCTGTTACGACTCCGAGTCGAGTGTGATTGAACGTGATTCAGTGCATGAGGAACTGAACTGAACTGATTCGTGAACCGATTTAGACAGATCTGCCAACTTGTTTGATGAAGTCTTTGAACAGAATCGACCCAAAAGAGTGATTAATTTGTAAATTGAGCATCGCTCATGCCCATAAAAAAGATACAGCGCCAGCGCGCTTGGAATAAACTCGTTTAACAACATGTAAAGTAACGAGAGGAACGTCGCCCAACGTAACATGTAAAAGTATACACCTTGTGTCCCTGACAGGAAAATACCCTGCTGCGCGATTTGCGCGAAAATATAACGATATTCGAAAAATCTATTTTATGATCCCAACCCAACTTTGAGAATAGATTAACGGCGATATTTTTTTTATCGCCCGATAAGAGTCTCACGTTAACGCAGCACGTTAACGCCGATAACGGCCCACCACTAATATATATATATATATATATATATATATATATATATATATATATATATATTTGCATATAAAAGTGATGTCTGGCCTAGGAAAAATTGACATTAGATGTGTTTCTGAAATGGCTCCCTATCCACTATTTAGTGCACTACATCGTGTTTTGGCCATTTTTCTACTTTTTTTTTTTTATCAATCATTACTTGAATAAAACGTTAAAATATTGAGACAATATTATATAGATGGATTTTAAAATTAAGTGAAATAATATTAATAAGGTAAATTATATAGGTATATTATTTTTTATTAAAATTATTATTTAAGCATTAACTCAATTTAATGTGTTTTACTAACAGCCAGGTTAACTCGTTAAACTGTAAGGAAGAGATGATCATTTGGTGGACGATTTAAAAATATTCATTAATCATCTCTATGTAGTGTATTCATTCGAATGTAATCAAAATGGCCGCCTGAGGGCACTCAGTAACCACGTCATCTGTGAGCGTGAGAGTTTCTAACAATTTCAGTCTATAAAACTACAAAGCATGGAGGTGTATATAATTAGAAAATAAAGTCATTATGGTTGTTGTTAATTTTATTTTATAAAGTAAGGAACATGTTAGATAAAAGGAGTTTTTTATCACTTCGTGTGACGAAGCCGTTTCTGCTACAGCTCCGATGCACAGTGTATACGTCAGCGTCTGAATTCACTCACTTAATTTCTTTCACTACTTGCAGATATACTGCACTCAAATGCCATGCACTATATAGGGATTAGTGAATGAGTGAACGAGTGTGTGGTTTCAGACACAGCTATTGTCACCTTTTATTCAAATATTAATTGTTTTAAATTGTGATGCCATGGAACATGCCAAATTGTGTGGACATCATTTTTGCCCAGGCTGTCATACAAAGAACACATGCAAGTGCAAAAACAACAGAGAACAAACAAAATATTTATAAATGATTGCTGTCAATGTGTGATTCTTTATAAAAAAATAAATAATATATATTCTCCTCATTTTATGATGGTATAATTCAAACTTGTAGAGCCATTAAAAACAAGTGACCTTATTTGCTTGTCACGTTGCTGAATGTATGTGATCATTGCAGGTAGAACGCACAGAGAGAGTGAAGAATTGCCAGGACCCCGAGTTCTCTACAAAACTTCACATTGACTACTACTTTGAGAAGGTGCAGAAACTAAAGTTCGGCGTCTATGACATTGACAACAAGTCCGTTGACCTGAAGGATGATGACTTTCTGGGAGGCTTTGAATGCACCCTTGGTCAGGTATGGATTGTGGGGAGTGAAACTGTGAAATGCTGTTATAATTAATAATAATTAGTCACACTGTACTTCATTAAAAATATAACACATGCATAATGGCTTTGTTTATGCACCAACCTTTACAACAGATTGTATCAAGTAGGAAGATTACCAGACCCCTTCAGCTCAAGGCAACAAAACCAGCTGGGAAAGGCACAATAACAGTATGTTCATATAAACACACTTACTGATATTTCTAATATGGCAACATTTGTGAAAGAACATGGGAATTTGTCACATGACAGTTTTACCATCTTCCCGTTGAACGTTTTACAGGCATCAGAATTCAATTCAATTTCATTTGTGGTATCTTTGTTTGTAGAAGAATTGAAGGGCTTCATAAAATAATTTGTTTTATTTGATAATCCACAAAAGCCCTCTGTTTGAGCAAAGTAAAATTTGCATGTTTAAATTCATGCGAAGTTTGTCAATGATATGTACCATCATCTAGCTGTTCGTTTTTGCACATTCCTAAAACAGCTCTGCCATTCAAAATTCAAAATGTTTCTTACATTTAGAAATATTGTATCTTTGGTATGTACAGATTACAGCAGATGAAGTGAAGGACAACAGGGCTATTGTAATGGAAGTGGAGGCAAAAAACCTGGATAAAAAGGTAGAAATAATCATCCTCTGTTCTTGCATCTTGTTATAACCAATTATGATTTGTACTTCATCAGTTATTGCTGCAAAAGAAGCAGGTAAAATGTTGAAATGTCACCACTGGTTAACCACTGAAAAAAACATATTCAGGGTAAAAGACAGTTATGGTACTGTTTTGAGTCATATGGAAGCTGCACTATTCACTTATCTTTTTCAGGATCTGTTTGGGAAGTCTGATCCATTCTTGGAGTTTTTCAAGCAAGAAGAAGATGGGAAATGGCAGTTAATTCACAGGACAGAGGTTTGTACCCACTTTCACTCACTCAGTCAACCAAATATTAGTCTATTTGTGCAGGCAGAAAAAATCATGAGTTGTTGCATTTGTTTGCTGATGGTTGTGTTGACTTTGACCTGTTACCGATAGGTCATCAAGAATAACTTGAATCCATCTTGGAAAAAATTTACTGTCTCCTTGCATACATTCTGTGGTGGTGACCTGAACAAACCAATCAAGGTAACTACAAAGGTTTTTTATGCTCACTCAGATGTGCATTTGTCATGGTAAGTTATCAGAAGACGTTTCACTATGCAAGAGAAAAACAATTTACTTCTGCTTTCATTTCTATTTTTTGTAACATGACATACACTACCGTTCAAAACTTTGGGGTATGTATAATTTTTTTTATGTTCTTGAAAGAGTCCCTTA
Organism: Siphateles boraxobius; assembly: GCF_051911475.1. Lineage (NCBI taxonomy): Eukaryota > Metazoa > Chordata > Actinopteri > Cypriniformes > Leuciscidae > Siphateles > Siphateles boraxobius. The sequence continues at coordinate 25,252,740 of NW_027509141.1, forward strand.
TGCTCGCCAAGGCTGCATTTATTTGCTGCATTTGTTTGACATGGAGATCTTTTGTAACGGTTAACCAGTTGCAACAGCGATACATTAAAGCTGGGTGATATGTAAAAAAAATTTTTTATCGATAATCGGCTTAAAAAATATTGCAATATCCGATTATATCGTTTACCCAAGCCCCACCCCCAACCTGCCCCGCCGGAGTCAACACTACGGACATACACCGTTAACACAAGTCATGTTGAGTTTGGCTGCACTTTATCTAATGATAGCCTGCGATTTAGTTGGTTTAATTTAATGATTGAAACGTTAAAGGTTTTACCTTGGTTAGTTTGAGCTTAAACAAGAATTAAAATTAGCTTTGCTGTTATGTTAGTGTTGCTAATATTTTCCACACTTTTCTTATCGCATCTGTGTTCGAAACAAATTTCGTTTTGTGAGGAGAAATGCTAAATACAACTGAACAGAACCCAATTTGGTGTGATTGTAAGAATGGTGAATGCATGTTGATGTTATAGCAAGGTGTCTTGCCTATTTTTTTCATAAGGTCCGATGTTTCTGTCTTTTTTTTGACAGATTTTTTTGCCGGTTTCGCCTGATTTAATGATGATGCGTTTCATTTCCTAATAATGTGTAGCGCTGTTTTTAATTCTTGTATTGAAACTATAATATATTTGTTATTTGTCTAAAATTAGGAATTAAAAACAAATTCTCTCGTTCTGCATAAGCAAAAACGCTTTTTGGTTTTAGAGTTCCAAGGTCACCTTAAGCTGTTTACGAAATAAAAATGATAGTTTTATTTATTGAGAGAGAAGTCATTAAATTAATTTTTATATTTTTAATCTAAAGCAAAGTATAACGCTCCCAATATAGCCTACTGTAACAGAGCTGCCAACATGTTGTAAACGAGATATTCAAACCAACGCAATTTCTTCATCCGTTTGCAATATAATGAAATTTTAATTTGAATTACAATGGTCATGTTTGTGCTTTTTGATTAGGGTTATTTATTATGTGCAACATTTAAATTAATATTTAGAAACGGGTAAAGTTACTACTACCATTTGTTTTTCTGATTAACTATTATTAGCCTGCAAACCAAAATAAAATAGGCCTAGGCTACCTGGTTATATATAATATTATTATTAATATTATTTTTTTTATATATATAAGGATACATCTCTGCTATTCTGAATAAACAAGATAGTTAAATTTTTTCGTCAGCTAAACAAAATTGTATAAACGAATAGCATTTTCTATTCCTAATCCTTCTAACTAGCCTATAAAAAATATTTCACTCATGTTATTGCATGTGAATAAATGTGTATAACTATAGGGCTATGTGAAATATGTCATTTTTTGATATTGACGATTATCGTCTGGACCCAGACTGTTATTATCGAAATTGCGATACTTGCGAGACATCGTCGATATTTGATAATATCGTCCATCCCTACGATACATGACCATTCTATTTTAGAAACTGTTTCTATTTCTGCAGCGTCATGGCTGGAACAACAACATGCAAAGGGTCACAATGATAATCTCCTGTACTGATTATGTGCTTTATTTGATGTTAATAATTTAGTGTGAGTTTGAACATTCAAACTGTGGACTGCATTTTTGCCCTAATACCTTGAATTTTAGGAGCATTCTACCAGCGAGTTGTTGCCCTTCATGTTCGTCACCAATGAACTGTATGAAATGTAAGATTACATACTTAGGTCTGGGGTGGGTGCGATAAATAAGTTAATTTTAACGCGTTATTTCCCCCCATAACTTATTAATTAAATTAATGCACTACATCGACAGCCCTCTTAAAAATGCATATGGTGTAATATTAGTGGTCTGGTTAGGACACTGTAAAACTGATATATTTGATCAATTAAATGCAACTTTGCTTGATAAAATCTTACTGACCCCCAACTTTTGAACGCTAGTGTACAAAACTTGGGCAATAATGTTTTTTAGCTATTAGATCAGAGAAGAAGAAAAAATCGCATAGCATCATAAAAATATAATCATGTCATGTAAAGACGTCATCTGCCAGCACTTTCAGTTGTCCTAGTCCTTAGACTCAAGGTTTGTCTGATTGCTAGGTAACATGTTACGATAAGGATGAAGACACAAGCTCAGACATGATAGGAGAGTTCACCTGCACCACCGCTAAACTAATCGAGGCTAAAGACAATGCGGTGAGCAGGATACATGTCCTTAATCTTCTCTAAACATCTTTCTTTTTCTTTCTGTCTGTCTGTCCGTGGCTTTTTGTTTTAGGTTCATTGTTTTGATTATGATAGCGATGGCTCTCATGATCTCATTGGTGTGTTTCAAACTAATGTGTCAGATCTGCAGAAAGCAGTTAATGGCTCCCCGGTGAGACTCCACCTCCACTGCGCCAGGCTTTTTTGTTATCATTGTGTTAATAGTAGAACATTTCTTTATCGTCACATAAATTTCCATTCTATTCACTTCCATCATTTCTGAGGGTTTTATTAAAGGGCATAAGTGAAAAGTTTTCATTTTTGTAGGTCGAGTTTGAGTGCATTCATCCAGAGAAGCAAAAGAAGAAAAAGAGTTATAAGAATTCTGGGATCATCAGGATTAAGTATTGCAAGGTTCGAACAACCTTCATCTGTTATGAATGAAAATGGAAATTGCAGAATTCTTTACAATAATTTTACAATAATGATAATATCCACACTGTCTTTCAGCTTGAAGCACAGTATTCATTTCTGGATTATGTGATGGGAGGTTGCCAAATTAATTTCACGGTAAGATCAGTCATGACACAATATTTGCTTCTGATAACTGGTGTTTTTTTGTTGCAGTTGTTTACATATTATCAATGGGTATAATGCAGAACATCAAATTTAGGTTGTACATTTGTGGCTTTATGGTTTAAGCTTTAAAACAGTGGTTTAAATTGTTTGGTTTTAGGTGGGCATTGACTTCACTGGCTCTAATGGAGACCCCCGCTCCCCTGACTCTCTTCACTTTATCAGCCCTAATGGTGTAAACCAGTATCTGTCAGCCATCTGGTCCGTTGGTCAGGTAGTCCAAGACTATGACAGGTAAGAGGGCGATTTTGTCCATAGACTTTCCACCAGCTGTGTAACAGAAAGGACAACATTCAGTCTTAAACCATTCAATGTTGCTACAAAATAACATATGAGTACCCATTGAGTTGTGCATTGTAATTGTTATAAGGAAAGTATAGAAATATGCAAGTTGCTTGGATATGTATACACTACCGTTCAAAAGTTTGGGGCTAGTATGATTTTTTTCAATTAATACTTCTATTAAGCAAAGATGCATTAAATTGAAGTGACGGTTAAGTGATTTAATGTTACAAAAGTTTTCTTTTATTGTTTTTTTTTTTAAATCACCATTTTCACAAAATAGTAAGCTATTTAACATTGATACAAAATTAATGTTTTTGAACGCAAATCAGCATATTAGAATGATTTCTGAAGGAAATACTGGAGTAATGATTCAGCTTTGCGTCACAGGAATAAATGACATTTTAAAATGTATTAAAATTGATATGAGTTATTTTAAATTATAGTATTTCCCATTAGCTCTGCTGAATTTTTGATCAAATATATTCAGCCTTGGTGAGCATAAGATACTTTTTGTACCAGTACATGAGTCCTTTTGTCTACAATATGTTTTTCTCTGTCTTCCCTTGTAGTGATAAACTTTTCCCGGCTTTTGGATTTGGTGCTCAAATACCTCCAAACTTTCAGGTTAGACATTATAGGTGTCCTTGATACTTTTTCATTATTAGTGGTAATTTAATTTGACAAAAGTGCCTTTTTTCAATTTCTTAGGTATCCCATGAGTTCCCATTGAACTTCAACCCCAATAGCCCATATTGCCAAGGTAAGAGTCCCAGTGTTTGAAAATTTTGATTTAACAAATTACAATTTAAATTTTTTAACAATTTGAAATTTAACAATTGCGTAACTATCTGACTTAAAGAAATTCTAGCATGTTTGTCACATGTGCCGATGTTTTGTACCATGCAGGAGTGCAAGGAATTGTGGAGGCCTATCGTATAGCTTTGCCTCAAGTCCGTCTCTATGGACCTACCAACTTCTCCCCCATTATAAATCATGTGGCCCGAATTGCAGCTGGAGCCGCCCAGCAACCAAATGCAGCTGTAAGTAATACCAACAAGTGCCCTTTTTTCTGTAGTGCACTGCCTCATCCAACTCTGGATGTGGTTTAATGGGTACTCGTGCATTTTTGATCTGTGGTCTACCATGGCATTTTCAGTCCATTAGCACTATGTATGTCTAACATCTTTCTCTCTCAATTAGCAATACTTTGTGCTGTTGATCATCACTGATGGGGAGATCACTGATCTCGACCAGACCAGACAGTCCATCGTGAACTGCTCCAAACTTCCCATGTCCATCATCATAGTGGGTGTGGGTGAGGCAGACTTTAAGGCCATGGAGATTCTTGATGGGGACAGTGGAGTTCTCAAATCTGTGAGCGGAGAGCCGGCGGTCAGAGATATCGTGCAGTTCGTGCCCTTCAAGCAGTTTGCCAGTGTATGATCCTTGTTAAATTTTAATAGAAATTGCATGCTGGCTAGAAGTTCTTAAAATCATATACAGTGTTACATCGCTGTCAATACTTAATGGCATTTCTTTTTTTACACCACGATTTCTTCTTAGGCTCCTAAAGAAGCATTGGCTCAGAGCGTTCTAGCTGAGGTGCCAAATCAACTGGTGTCGTACTTTAAAATGAGGAATCTGCTTCCTGTCAACCCCCCTCCACCGACCAAGTAGACACAGGTTTGCAATGGAGACTGAAACAGCCATCTAAATGAAATAGTTACGTGTTAAGTATATGGAACACCACTAGAGGGAGCCACAGCTCTGTTAAAGGAAGCAATGTCGGGTGTTGAACTCTTACGAAAACCACTTGTATTTCATTTATATTGCCTTTTATATATATTATGCAAACTATTTCAGTCATTCATGGATTTCTTTTATCTTCCTAGATTCTTCATATTATTCTTTTTCAACTGGTATAGAGTTTTTATAAATATTCCTTTTTACAGATCTATTTTTCTGTATTGTTGCATATATTTTTTAAATATTGTTTATGGATACAGATGTCTTGATTTTCCTTAAGCCAAGATTTGAAATCACTGTTTGGGCCTTTCGCCGCTTTTTGATGCCTATGTATGCAATATCAATCAGGAATGCTGATTTATGAAATTCGCTATGCTTTCTGAGCTATAATACTTATCAGAGCAAAGTGAATACCTGAACTGATTCAGCCACTATGCTGCAAAACACAATCATGCTGTCATAATAGAGATGATTAGTAGTTAGAACCTTGCCAAAGAAATCACTGCATGTCTTTTAGTAGCACACTATACGAACTTTAAGGAGAACTGAATTTAAAAATCCTGCTTTACTGGTATAAAGGCATTACGTAGACTTTGGGACCATAGAAGACCACATTATATTTTTTTAAAAGTTGTAGTTAGTGCCAAGTAATATTGACAGGTAATTTGATTTATCAAACACAAATGTTTGCACCTTAATCGCACATTGAAGTTAATCTGCACTTAACCATTAGAGCTGTTGAATTTAGTCATATGTATGCTTGCTCTTGCCACATAAAGCATTATGGGACTGTTATCTTGTTTAAAGATTTAAAGAATGATTCTAATGATTTCAAAGGGAATGGGGTTATAATCATATTATCATTGTTTTTCCTAATCCTGAAATATGTTTACACAGTAGTATGTTGTTCCGATCTTCAGAAGCCATTTTATACTGTCAAGAAATGCTGAATAAACTTGCCTTATTAACACACATAACACATGTTTGTTTTGTTTTTTAATCCTTGAATGTGTAGCTTGTCATGTCTGCAACAAAAAAGGCATAGTATTATTTCAATCACTTTATGCCTTTAAATCTTAAAGGCCGATCCGAGCACAGCCGTTCACCTGTATGCTCCTATTACGCCCTTAGTTCACTAACTGTTCAACTGTTAACTTAAATTATCATAGGTAAATATTCCAACTCCTCCGCTGCCTAGGGAGTTTTCCTTCAGATGGAATTCCAGCACAGTTCCTCAAGGTGTAGGATCGTATAGTCTGTTTTCGAAGGCCACGTGTATTGGATATTTGAAAGCGGCTTAATTGAGGATAAATCTGTCTACCACTTCAAGTTAGATTGCATTATACCTCAAGAACAATGAGGAACAACTGCACTCAAAGCTAACACTGGTGGATCAGGATTACAAGACGCAGAAACACACCTGCACTCTGCCATGTCTATTACTGTCACTTTAAAGAAGATATATAATCTGCCAGGGAAATATGACAGAAAAGTGGAGTTGTCTTTTAGAGGTAAGTGCTGGATATTGAGGAATAACTATATTGCCATATGATTAATATTGTCTATTCAATTGGATAATTTTTTTTTTAATATATTGTTATATATATTTTCAGTACTAGATTATATGGGAAATGGTTGAGGGATTATATCATGTTACTATTTTAAAACATTGTTTGCTGTTTAGGATTTACTCACAAAACCAGAATCCTTCAGTGTGAGAATATAGCCATCTTCAATGAGGTAACTGTTTCAGTTGTTTTCACTATATTCAGTTCATTTATCCGCTGCCTTTTTTAAAGTTACGATAATCACAACAGGATACCAACAAAAACAGCTAATGTTTTAATTACTGATCCAGTCATAAAAGATAATTAGGCTAGTAGCTGCTGCTTTTCAAAAGTTTGGGGTCAGTATGAATCGGTTTTTGAAATAAATCTCTTATATTCACCAAGGCTACACTTATTTTAGAAAGACAGTTATATTATGACATATTGCAATTTAAAATAACTTTTCCATTTTGATATAGCCTATGTTGAAATGTAATTTATTCGGAATTTTCAGCATAATTTCTCCAGTCTTCGGTGTCACGTGATCCTTCATAAATCATTATCTGCTGATTTGCTGCTCAAAAAGCATTTTTTATTACTCTAAGAAAAAGAATTGATGACAACAAATGTAGTGTATCACAGTTGCACAGATGCTTTAAAGGTATAAAGGTTAAAAGGTTTGTTTACACCAAAATGAAAATCCGGTCATCAATTAGGCTACTCAACGTTCCAAACCCATTAGACATTCGTTCATCTTCGGAACACAAATCAAGATCTGTTTAATGAAATCTGAGAGCTTTTTGTCCCTTTAATACTTTGGGATAAAGTGGTAAATTACGTTTTTTTTTTTTCTCGCTTCGCTTCATAAAAATGAGGTTAAACCACGGGAGTCACGTGGATGACTTTATTGATGTCTTTACTACCTTTCTGGGGCTTGAAAGTGGTAGTTGCCTGTTGACAATGGAAGGACAGAAAGCCAAAAAGATCTTCATTTGTGTTCCAAAGATAAACAAAAGTCTGACGGGTTTGGAACGACATGACGGTGAGTAATTAATGAAAGAATTTTCATTTTGGGATGAAAAAACCCTTTAACCAGCTTCACTTTTTATGAAATTTTTGCACTTTTTATAAATGTGTATAATATTAGGAGGAAACGCTGTAAAAGCAACAAATGTAGCTGCTCATTGTTATATAGTTAATTTGAAATCAGTGTTTGGTGGTTGTGTATGTTGGGAAGAGATCTTCATGCTAACCACACCTGGACTTGTAAACAGCCACATCTATGAGCTCAGATAGAGTAATGAAATTAAAATATTTGTTTAGAGGTATGTCACAAGGTTATCCTTTAACTTAAACTAACAGATATTAGAATAGTGGGAGGGACAAGAAAGAAAAGCTGTTTAGCCTGAGTGAAGATAAACCATGTTCAACATGCTTTATGAAGAGGAAGTCTTTGGGGGTTTTATTTATGAGAAATATAGTGACTGTAAAAGAGGGAGAGATCTAACACAAACCTTTACAAATGTGTGTCAGGAAAGATCTAAGACATACAGACAACATGCTGTTCTTTTGAACTTTCTATTCATCCCACACATCACAAATGTTTATAAGAAATGTCTGCTAAATGAATAAGTGTAATAAGTTGACTCCTAAATCAGCATATTACAATGATTTCTGAAGGAGCATGCGACACTGAAAACTGGAGTAATGATGCTGAAAATTTAGGTTTGCCATCGCAGGAATAAATTACATTTTATAAATATATTAAAATAGAAAACTTAATTTTAAACTGTGCATCTTATTTTGAGATATGAGCAAGCTGTAGCTGATAGATACAGATCCATAATCATGAGGAGTTGAACATCTGAAAGACATTTTTAGCCTGTGTGGAATAAATAAACATATTTTTACTGGGTTTTTTTTTTCTGGTATTGTTTATATGTGACTTTAGCACTTCAGTTGGCCTCACTATGGGAAGGTTGAGAGGGATGAAGTGCTGTCAATCAGTGTCTACAACTGCAGTAAGATGTTCAGCAACAGGTCAGAACCGTATTCATTATAAGACAAGAGGGAAATGAACTGAATAATTCATAACAAATAATATTAGAAAATTTGGTATAATAAGAGCGCTGTATATGTGTGCACAGATTGCTGGGGAAACTGGTGATCAACCTGCAGCATGTGGTGTCTGTGGGACAGCTGCTTCTCCGTGAGTCTCTAACAGACAGTCAGCACAGTCTTACTGATGTGAGTTATGGACATCACTCCTCACTCCTTTAACATCCCTTAAACAAATACACTTCATGATATTCTAACATTGGTGTGGTGAAAGATTATTGAATCATTCTAGATGTGCATATGTTGTAGTTATGTTTTGTGTTGGTATGTGATGATGTATTTTCTGGTGTAGATCTACATGGAGCTGGAGGTGAAGTACAGTCCTCTTCAGGGGGCCGCAGGGGGGTGGGACAGTGAGGACTTCATTAGAGAAGAGGACAGTGATGGGTAAACTAGGACATCCATCCATCATCCCTTTCTTTCATTCGATCTTTCTTTGTACATTCCTTTCTCTGTTTATTTTCATCCATTCTTCATTTCTTCTATCCATTCTTCGTTCCTTCTGTCCATCCTTCCTTCCATTTTTCTTGACTTCCTTCCTCTGTTTCCATCCATTCATCCACATGTCCCTTCTTTCATCCATTTTCCATTCCTTCATTACTTCCACTTTTTTAATCCATTGTTTTCCATCCATCCATCCCTTTTTCTTCCATTTTCCCTTCCTTCATTGCTTCCAGTGCTTTTATCCATTACAACATTTTCCTTCCTTCATTTTCCATTCATACACTATCCATCATTTTGTCCTACATTCCTTCTATTTCTTTTCTTTCATTCTTCCTTCAGTCCTTCCCTCCTTCCATTCATTTTCATTTCTTTCATTACTTCCACTCTTTCTGTCCCTCCTTCCATTAATTTCCCCTTCTTTCATTACTTCCCCTCCTTCTGTTCCCCACCCATATTTAATTTCTTTCTACTATCTTCCTTCTTTTCCATCCGTCAATCCATCCATCCATCCATCCTATTTTCTCAATTCTATTTCAGCTCAGAGCTTGTCATCAGAAACACAGGTTTTACGGAACCAAGGTAGGACATCTTCTGTATGATCCACTTTACATTTTCATATCCTTTATTCGTGGTATCCACTCTGATATTTTCAATAATCTGCAGTTCTTCAGACGGCCTGCGTCCTCAGCAGCTGGACCGTGAAACCAAGATGATTGGTCGGGGGCTTTTGAAAACTGATGGCGAGAACGGAGACGAAGATGATGACAATGACTATGATGATGATTATGACTTTGCAGATATTGAATGTGCCAATGTGACATTCACTCCCATTTTGAGGTGCGTTTCAATTACCATTTAATGTAATACATTATACCATTATGAAGCCTATTGTATTGTATTGCAGTGTAATACAATACATTACACATTGCATAACTAAAAATGACCCATCATGTAATTCTCATATTTGAAATCTAATCTGAGAATGTAACACGTTTGATAAATAATACTGACTCACTGCTTTGTTGATGTGTGTAGTCGTTGCAGGGCCATAGCAAAACATGAGCTTGCCATTACACCTAAAGTGAAGTCTTTCCAGGTAAAACAATCCAATGAGAAAACATACTTATTTCATAAACAAGTAATTGTTTACCTCATAACTGACACTGTTTGATGAGAATCTACTAGGGTTAAGTCTTCTATTGCAAATCTCCAATCTTTTTCCCCCCCTCAGGTGAATGTAAATGTGATTGAAGCTCAGAAACTGGTAGGGGTGAACATCAACCCAGCAGTGTATGTGACTATTGGGGATGAGAAAAGGCACACAGCTACTCAGAAGTCTACCAATTGTCCATTTTACAATGAGGTAACTACTTGCAAAGAACTCAGCTTTAAGGCCTTTTACCCCAACAGTGATGATAACTATAAAGCTATAGTTTTGAAAATCATTCTAAATATAAAGGTCAAGTTTGTTTATATAGCACCTTAAAACAACATGAAAGCCGACCAAAGTGCTGCACGACATAACAAAATATCATCCTACAATAAAAGCATTATAGAAACAAAAAGGATTTTTAATATTATTAAAATAAATAAAAAGAAAAGCAGATCAGAAAATAACTGATTAAAACTAAAGGTGTTATCAAGTTAAGCATAAGCCTGAGAATTTTTTTAAAGAGATTATTTAAATGTAGATAACATAGGGGATGATCTGATGGAGAAGGGTTAGAGAGTTCCAGAGCTTTGGACCAAGAACTGAGAAAGCCCTGTCACCTTTGGATTTGATTTTAGCCGAGATTTTGGAACAGCCAATAACAGCTGGGATTAGGATCTGAGAATTTTCTCGGGAGAGTAGAAATAAAGAAATATGTAGTAAGATATTATATATACTCATATTTCTTTATTTCTACTCTAACCCTAACCTAAGACCATGCTTTTTATACAAATACTAAAACCTTAAAATCACCTCTTAATTGAACAGGTAACCAATGAAGCGAGGTAACCTGTGTCAGATGTAACCAACTAACACAGGCAAGGTGTGATATGCTCACTCTTTTTTGTCCCTGTCAAAAAACGACTAGCGACATTCAGTACTAGTTGTAGGCACGAGAGTGAGGACTGATTAATTCCAGCGTAGAGAGCGTTACAGTAATCCAGATCATTAAAACTAAGATAATTTTTAAAAGAATAGCAGTCCACACAGAACAACAATAACAATAACTTCACAGAGAGAAGATACCGTTGGAATCTAATGAACGATAAAATCATTGACAGCCAATCAGAACCCACCCTGCATTAAAGAGCATTTAAAGCGGCAGAAGACAAAACTGCAACGTGCGTAAAAGGCTACAAACAAAATTATATAGTAAGCTGGTGTGGACGCTAACATAGTTATCGTTATAGTTACCATAGTTATATCGTTCTTGTTGTGAAAGGGCCTTTAAGCATCTAAAGCTTTGAGCATCTCTCTTGATTGTTTTGTTTCTCTGTTTTTGTCTTTCAGAACTTCATGTTTGAATTCCAAGAGACACAAGATGTGCTCTTTGATAAAGTGATTCAAATTTCGGTAAGTGTTCCCAGAGACACTAGAGACATACAAACATAAAGGATTAAAGAAAGATTTAAAGGGACTTGCATACATTTCTTACATAAAGTGGCTTGCCTTTAATGCACTATTTTGCCTGTAATAACTGATAATGCACATGCTAATTCTGTTTAATCTGACTCTTAAGTATTACTTATTTTAGTATTACCTATAGTGGTTAAAACAAAACTGCATGCATTTTGCGGAAGAACATGTTTTGGTTGTGCTTCAGCTATGTGTGACTGTGCCGATGAATATGGTTCATGTCACAGCTGTTTAGATGGAAGGGATCTCAAGATGACCTATTATGGCAATTTATCTGTTCAATAAAATACCCTACTCACCTGTTGAGTAATAAAAATGGCATCTTTTCAAACGCCAACATTTCAAATCCCTCAGTTCTTGTAACCAAAAAAAGCCAAGACAATGTTGATTCTTGTTTTATGTCGCATCCTCATTTTGCCAGCAGAATCTCCTCTGTTCAGCGTTTTATTAAGTGGGTGATTCCCCTGAGGTTCGATATTTAGCTCCATGTCAACCTTTCTTGCTAGTTGTAACAAATTTTCTCTATTTACGGATTTGACGAGACACGCTCGGACGAGTGATGTATGTACGCAATTTCCTTGCGAAAACCATCCAGCTCTAAAATATAAACACTTATAATAGACTTACCATTGTGAATAATGGTAAGACAAAAAAAAAAGTTACATAGTGTAATTTATATATTTTAATTTCTGACAATCTGACAATATTTTAGCTATATTTGTTTTGTATGTATCATGGCTATTTTCTTTTCTTTTAGGTGGTTCATAAGAAAATCCTTGCCTTTTTGATGAGCCACATAGGAACCTTTAAGATCGACATCAGCACAGTGCATCAGCAGCCAGGTAGCATGATGCCTTAGCATTAAAGGGGCTATAAGTATTTTCATGTATTAATCTCATTTTATTGTCAATGTGTGAACAGCTTGGGACGAAACTTAAAAACTGAGACCTTACTTCCTAGGTTTTCTATGAAAGCCAGCAGACTGATTTTTATACGAAGGACTCTGGACGTTTTTGCCAGGGAAATCAAAAGGATGTGACGTTTATGCATGCACTCGAAACCCTCTTTTTTACGTTCTATGACACATAAAAAAAATTATGTTCATGATAATGCGAAAAGAGCTATTCTGTACTGTAATGGAAATGTGCAATGCAAACAAAAGGAATTAATTCAAACTATAGTCTCAGATAGCCAGATCTGTATTGTCTGTTGTCTCAAGTATACTTAATCAAACTATCATAACAGTGTAGTTTTAATTAATTAAATTTAATCTGATTAGATTTAATCTGTCAACATGATGCTGGTGAATTGCAGTTTTGTTCAAACATAGCCACAATGCTATGGGCAGATGCTTTCGCGTATTTATTTTGTTATTGCAGATGCTTTTGCGTGTTTATTTTGTTATTGAGAGGAGGGCGGGCAGCACCTATTTACATATTAATCTAACCGTCACTCTCAGCAGCGTGGACAGCGTCTGGATGTTCATTAACAGGATAGCTCCAAAGGTGTTTACAACTTCTTTTACTTTTAAGCAAAGAACAAAAAACTTTGCCGTGAGTATATGAGGGCATTGAACCACGTTCAGTCTCTAGTATGTGTGCACGAGTGCAAGCACAAGCAATGAGTTGCTGGCTGCAGTTCACCTAATGACCACCGGTGTCTCTAATAACAATGTTTCTGAATTCTACATATAGCCCCTTTATTTATGTATATAAACCCAGCTTAAGAAACAATAAATTCTGATTGCAATTTTTGATACACAGAGCCAAAATGAACAATACAGGCTTAGAGTTCATTGCATGGGTAAAACGCTACATTCCCTAGACATTTTAATGGTGATAATTAACTCATCACCAGTGGTGAAAAAGAATGATTATAGGTTGACTTAGAAACTGCAACATTGATCATTACAACAACTTAACACAGCCAATATATTTCACAGATCACCGTTTCTACCAGAAATGGGCTCCGCTTACTGACCCAAAAGATACCCGCTCGGGAATTAAAGGCTATGTGAAGTGCACCGTGAGTGTGGTAATGAAAGGAGACCCTATGGGCATGGTCAGCCTGGCACCAGCTGGCAGCCAGAATGATGACATTGAAAAGTAAGAGCTTGCCTTATGTTACATGGCAGTTCTCCTCTTATGAACCCATTCTCACTAAAGAAACATTGATGTTAGATGTTTGGTTCTGTGCCCATTGGTATCAATGTGTTCAATAGATACATTTCGGCAGCTGAAACCTAAAAGTTTTTGGTATATTTTCATGTGACATGTAGGAACCTTCTCCTTCCAAAGAGGATGCCATCAGAACGTCCTTGGGCAAAGTTTATCCTGAAGATCTTCAGAGCTGAAGGCCTACCCAGCATGAACTCTGGTTTCATGGGGAAGATAATGAGAGACAAGAAGGTTTTCCTTGACCCTTATGTTCAGGTCACGTTTGCAGGACAGCAGGTGATTTTCTTTTCATCTAACTTTGAAAAATATATTTTTTTCATAGTATTTCTAACACAGAAGGTTTAAACTAGAAGAACTGAAAGTCTTTCTCACGATATGTTTGCTTAAACTCTTACTTTGATATATGCCTTGACAGTACTATTTAAACAGTCAAATGATCTAAATAAAAATTCAGTTTCTTTTCCTTATAATGTTTTCATTTTTGAATTCATTTCCACACACTTGTCTTATGTAGAATAACACTTTTGTCAAAGGACACACACACACACACACACACACACACACACACACACACACACACACACACACACACACACACACACACACACACACACACACACACACACACACACACACACCTGACAGTGCTTTTGTTTGTTAAATGGGCCGATGTGCGTCAGTATTTGAACTGTTCTAGGAGTCTTGCCACACAGGGTGTTGGCAAATATTTCAGCTTAAAATAAATTGCCATGATGTCAGAGCATGTCTTATGAAAAAAAAAGAAAAGAAAAAAAGTGTATTCAGAAGCCAAACTTAAACTCTCTGTTCCCATCAAACACGTTAGTCTACGTACAGTTTTTTTTTTAATATAAATTCAGTCAGTCATTAACTATAGTAGAATACTCTTAAAAAAATAACCATGGAACATAATGTGTTAATATGTTTGACAGGGGGAAACGTCAGTAGATAGTAACACCAATGCTCCTGAGTGGAATGAACAAATATCCTTCATTGAGCAGTTTCCTCCTCTTGCTCGTCGGATCAAGATCCAGATCCTTGATGATGCCAACATTGGAGATGTGGCTGTGGCAACACACTTTCTGGACCTTCTTCAAATCTCCAATCCCAACCGAAATGGTCAGTTTTAATATTGAATACTGCCAGTTTAAATGGATACTCTTCCGGAAATCGCTAAATCTGTCATCATTTACTCACCCGCATGTTGTTCCAAACCTGTATGACTTCCATTGTATGGTCAAGTGGAGGAAGTCAGCGGGAACCAAAACTCTTCAAAATATCTTATTTTGTGTTCCACAGAAGAAAGTCAGTCATAGAGGTTTTGGATGGCTTGAGGGTGAATAAATGATGACAAAATAAAAAAAATTGTATGATCTACCCCTTTAAGTCCAAATTTGTTTTTGAATCCCTCAGTCATCTGCATCCTTGTTTTAACATTTAGGTGCCTTCTGGTTTCCTCAGTGTTTTACCTATTGTTGAACAACTTCTACTTTATTATACCTTTTGCAACCTACTCCGTCTTTCCTTTATCAGGTTTCAATCCCACCTTTGGCCCAGCTTGGGTCAATCTCTACGGCTCTCCTCAAAACTCCACGCTGAGAGACATCCACAGGGATCTTAATGAAGGTCTGAGTGAAGGGATCTTCTACAGGGGCAGAATGCTGCTCTCACTGAGTGTGGAGGTTTATTCCTCCCCTACGGCTGTGGTGACGGAGAGTAAGACTGTTGCTAATGTGAAGAGCTCAATCAGCAGGCTTAATCTTAAACGCAAAAGCCGAAAGTCCAAGAAAAAAAAACCAGCAGGCAAAGAAGGTAGTAAAAAGAAATAGTAAAATAAATATATGCACACTATGTATGGTGAAGTTTGCAATTTCTTTGCCTTTGTGGCGCTAAAAGGGACCTGTTTATTTGAGCATCCTGAATGGGCCAGACATAACAACATTAGCTCAGCCAATGGCGTGAGTTTTGGTGCGGGGCTACCTGTTTGTTCGACCAATTTCAGATGTCGGTAGTGTCTGAAACATGTTTGTCACTAGTTGTCACTAACTTTTAGTGTCAATGTGTAATGTAAACTTTATTCACATATTAGGATTATGCATTCATATACACTCAAACATCAAAGATGCTCTAGCACTATAATCATTGACTAGAGGATGATTTTAATCAGCAGTGCAGGGTCCCAGTGGGCCTGGCGAGGAATCTGAAGATGGTGGCGCTGAGGTACCAGCTGCCGTCACAGTGGAAGTGGAAGATGTTCACCCTCTTCCTGAGGTCAGTGACCAAGTTTGCCTGGTAGGAAAAGATAAACGGTATTTCATGTAGTATTTCAGATTATACAACAATTTGTTATGGTCTTTGAATTTGATTGGCCGAGTGGTTTTGCAAGACAACACCCTAACAGGCTACGTGAGGATTTTTCAGTAACTTGTAATGGCAGGAGGTGGTCACAAGTCTTTACAAGTCAACAAATAATTCACTCTATTGATTCTCTCAAAACACTGATTAATTTTCAAGAAAAGCAAATGCTGCATCCCAATTTGCCTACTTATATAGGCAACTTATATAGGTTATCTTTGGAATACTCATTTCAGCATACTACAAATTTGGGACACACTAATTCTCAATATCACTCTTTTACTAAACTATTATTACATACAGTATTACATTTAATCGACAGTGTATCTGTTTTTTCTAATGTAGAATTTCACTGGAGAGAAAGAGGAATTTTTGTTGTTTGCATCCTTCTTTGAAGTTACAATGATAGATCCTTCTATTGGCACCAAACCGGTCACCTTTGAGCTCTCTATAGGTAAGACTGGACTTTTTAATATCAGTGCACTTTACAGCTTATTGAAATTGGTTATTTTAGTATTATTTATTAACCTATTATAGAATTTATTAATATTTTGAAGTAACTTTTATTTTTATATTTTCAGTAAGTTTAAGTAATTTTGTTATGTGCTTTGTCATTTTTATTAGTTTTTTTAATACATTATATATATATATATATATATATATATATACATATTTATATATATACACAGTATATTTATTTTTTAGTAATTTTAGTACTTCAACTTAAATTTATTTTATTTCAGTGAGTTGCAAGGCAAGTTTAAGTTAAAGGTTATATTTATATTTTATTTTATTTCAGCTTATTTAAATTAATGAAATTAATTAATGAAAAAGATTTTAAATATATATAGTTTTACTTAACAACGCTGCTTCACAGGGAACTATGGGAAAACTGCAGATGTGGTAGTGAAGTCCAGCAAGAGTGGTAGTCTGGAGAATCTGGCTGAGGACAGACAGCCGCTGCTGGAATCAGATGATGAGCTGGAGAGAGATCAACTTCTGAACCCTGGGCCTCAAGACAAATCTGTCACTGCACCCAGGAGACCACAGCCCACTGAATATGACGGGTGAAATGACATCCTCAAGGCTGACAGCTTATCATCATGTGGAGTGCTATAGGATTAGGGATGAATAACTGAAAATATCATTATTTTTCTCGTTCAGATCATTTAGTTGCATTTCATTGTCCCGAGAGAAACCATGCGTCTTTGTGTGGAGCAACTTTGAGGATCACACCTTCCGATTCCACAACAGCAACTGGTTGTCCAAGATGGCTGACCGGCTGGTAAGTGCAGATGTTGAATACTCTGTCTTTAATTATCTGGATTACAAATGGTGCTTTAAAATGCTAGGTTATTCCTCTAATCCTTTTCCCTTATTTGTCTTTAATTATCTGGATTACAAATGGTGCTTTAAAATGCTAGGTTATTCCTCTAATCCTTTCCCCTTATTTGTTGGAATCATCTAAATTTGAATTATGTCCTATATTCGTCAAGGAATATGGCATTGATGAAGTGGAGATGCTGTTGAAAAGATCAAAAATCAAGGCTAAAGAACGTTTGGTTGATGTCGTGCTGGAATTCTTTTCCACTTGCAAGTAGGACACATTTGCATGACTATTGTATTGAGTCCATTGTGGCCGTTTCGTACATAGCATATTATGGATAATAGAAAACTTATTCTCATCGGCTCTCAGGCAGTACATCAGTAACTTAGACAGGAAGAGAAATGCGCGCCAAAACAGCCTGGATAAGTGCCGTGTGGGGCTCAGCAAAAGGAACATTGTAAGTAAATTGTATTGGTTTTAGTATAATGGATATATGGTTTAGTTGCACTAATAGTCTTCATTGAGAATGTCTTATGAATTGCCTTATTTCGCAGGTTTTGCTGGCCAAACAGATCCTGAGAGTCAAAAAAAGAGTCACCAGAAATACAGTTAAAGACAGACTAGCAGATCTCAAAAATATTGCAAAGAGGCTCCGCTTTCTGGCCATAGAAGTAATGCTATCAATATGCTGTATCTTAATGTTTACCTTACACACGCACGCACGCACGCATGCACACACACACACAGTTGTTTTGGCAGCAGAACTGTAAATAAGTGTGTTTGTATTCTCATATGTCAGCCTCAGAGCACTCTGCCTGATGTATTTTTGTGGATGTTGAGTGGAGGAAGGCGAGTGGCCTATGCCAGGATCCCAGCACCCTCCATCCTCTTTTCACTGGTGGAAGAGGAGAAGGGTAAAGACTGTGGGAAAATCACTGCTGTGTACATGAAGGTGAATTCCTACATTATATTGCAACATTTTGTTATGTCCAAAACAATTTATTACTAGTTTCCTAAAATAAAACTGGCATGGAATAGCTAGGTAAATGAAAGGGTTTTCTTTAACATCAGATGAATAAAACGTAGTGACTTTTTGGATTTAAGCTATTTTGTTGTTGTTGTTTTCCCTAAAAATATTATTTATATATATATATATATATATATATATATATATGTGTGTGTGTGTGTGTGTGTGTGTGTGTGTGTGTGTGTGTGTGTGTGTGTGTGTGTGTGTGTGTGTGTGTGTGTGTGTATATATATACGTGTGTGTGTGTGTGTGTGTATATATGTATATGTGTGTGTGTGTATATATATATATGTGTGTGTGTGTGTGGCTTACTTTTTATACTTTTCATTCTGTAGACCCCTGGAGGGCCAGTGGGGGAAATCTTCGCCAAAGTGGAAGTCTATATGTGGCTTGGTATCACAAAGTATGCAAAAAACTGTGTCACTAGCCTTCCAGCAGAGTTTAGACCCATTTATGAAGAGGCGACATTGGGCACATTGATTCCCCGTAACTTGCCTCCTACCAAATTATCAGTGGAAGGTACTTTCTCATAATACAAACATCTCTGATATTCTCCATATTTGTCACTGGCTCCTTTGAAAACCAATATATTTCCATTTGGATAACTTTCATGAAAAATACCATACCTCCCTTGTCCTTTCATCCAGACAGTCGTTATTTCCAGTTACGTGCTCACATTTATCAGGCACGTGGCATCATTGCAGCTGATGACAATGGACTGTCCGACCCCTTCACCAAGGTTGTGTTCAACACTCAGTGTCAGGTCACACGGGTGGGTCTCATAAATGAACACATAAGTTAATTTTGTTCTATGCCCTCAATAAAAAGCAATGGATATGAAAAGCACTATATGAAAAGTAACTTTTATTCAGTTCCCAAGAGATGTATTGGTCATTTATGACAGGTCCATTAAGTCCAATAGGATCTGAATGGGCATATAAATTAATCATTCAGCCTGTATTGATTGCAATTTTGTGTCTCAAGGATTGCTAAAAGATTATATGGTTTGTAGGTGATGGAAGAAACTCTTTCCCCGACATGGTGCGAGTTACTCCTCTATGATCAGGTTCTGATGGAGGGCAGTAAGGACGAGTACAGAGAAGACCCTCCTGTGGTCATCATCAACATCTATGACTACAACAAACTAGTGAGTGATACTTTTCAATGCAAGTAAATGCTTTAAAACACCTATTCTTAACCATAGGGCCGCAGCCTAAGCGCCACCTGGAGGGCCGCAAAAAACGTTTTTCACCTGTGGGCCGCGAGGGCCACGGGACCAAACAAGTTATCAATTGAAGACACCAGAATGACCATTGTTATCCATAAGAGAGTTACGGCCGTTTCACCCCTTATTGACCCCTTATTTACACTACACACGTCTGCGGCGCATTACGGCTGCGACACGGCTACCGGAGCTGAACGCGGCCACTCTAGTCAATGCTTGTGTTTACACCAGCCGCGACGCGCCGCATTTCAGAAGCGGCTCTCCTCGCTCCTAAAGATAGGCGCCTAGTCTATTTTCGACGGACGTCGTGTCCATGCCGCACCGTAAATTTACATAGGCAAAAAAAGAAAACGAAGACTCAAAAATATTTATAGAAGATTTAAGCTACACATTTAAATTTGTTCTTGATGCAGATTGATTTGTTCCATGAATTGTTGTGTGTTTGGCATCTTGTTGTATGTGCAGGTTTACATACACATGAATAATAAACTGTTAAACTACAAATGGATTTCATTTAGTTATTGAATACAAATCAAACCAAGGTTGAGATCAATAAACTAATACAGTGCTAATATTTGAATGGGCCCTGGGCCACTTTGAACTGTAAAATTTGGGCTCCGACATCAAAAAGGTTAAGAACCCCTGCTTTAAAACGCTATAATCTGTGAATCACCTATAAATGCTACGCAAAAAATTCAAAAAAACATTTTTTTAAACATGAGTATAGATTTCGTTTTAACACTGGTAAGAACATCTTTTTAAATCAGTTAAATTCTTATTTTGTTTGTTCGTGTTTAGGAAGTTTATTTATGAATAGTCTTCAAAAGTCTTTATATGTGATAATTGGATGTCAGATATATGAATATTTATTACACAGTATAATTTATTTGATTCATGTGTAGTATGTTTCAATGTTACAACAGGGCAGTCCACAAGATCTTGGTCGTGCATTTGCAAAGCCAGAGCTGAAGTTTGTGGAAGAGCCATATAAAAAGCCCCAGCTGCAGTTTTTTGAGATCACAAAAGGCAAAAGCAAAGCTGGTGAAATTTTGGCTGCTCTTGAGCTAATCGAGTTGGATTACTCTGGCTTTGGAGAGGTGGGACCCCTGTTTTTTTCTCATTAATTTCACTGCAAAAGACAGTGAATAGAGTATCTTGGTTTGCGCACCCATGCACACGGCTAAAAGCATTCATGTGTGTGTGTGTTGGAGAACAGCTTTATTCAGCTGAATGGATAGAATGGGATGCACACACACACACACACACACACATTTTCAATTTTAAATAACTGTTTTGTGGAAATCATGATTTTTTTCAGGATTCTATGATGCATAAAACATTCTAAAGAGCAGCATTTATTTGAAATGGAAATCTTTTGCAACATTATAAATGTCTTTCCTGGCATTTTTTGTTTTATCTAATACATCAATATGAATACATCCTGGCTGAAAAAAAAGTATTAATTTCTTTAAAAAAATTTAAAAGAACCCAAACTTTTGAACAGTATATATACAGTACATGTTTTACCTGAAGATAACGATGACTTGTATTCAATCTTGCTGCTAAATTCACCTCCACTTCTATTTACAACAGAAAGTGTCAAAAAAAGCCTTTTAAATGTCATGTATGTGTGTTCTGAATCGATCTCAGCCAACTCTGCCACTGGATGTTGACCCCAAAGAACCACAGTACATTAAAGAAGAATGCCATTATATCATTCCTGAGGGAGTGCGACCCGTGCTGAGGCAATACAGAATAGAGGTACAAAGGCACAACCTTGAACAGAAATAAACTGAATCTAAATCACAGTTGTATTTGACATCAACATTTAAAGGTCTTAAATGCAAAAGAACAAATTGATTTATCACATAAAACAGATGTGTACATAAATCAATCCCCAAGAGAGCCTTTAAAATAGCAGCAAAAGTTTGACAGCTGACTAGTTTGGTACGTGCACTACAGTGTTTTGAACTCAAACCTTTAAACGGCAGGTGCTGTACTGGGGCCTGAGGGACCTGAAAAGGGTCAACCTATTTGAAGTCGAGCGGCCTCAAGTGAGGATGGAGTGTGCGGGTCAGATGATCGAGTCGGAGGAAATTCAGAGCTACAAGCTGAACCCCAACTTCAATGATGTTGTTAAACACTTTGATGTTGTAAGACTCCCTCTTATTAAAGTATTAGACCTTATCTTAAGAGCTGTGTTAAGAACATACTTTCCATACGAGCTTTGATCACATATACTGTCTCAGAATTACGAAGCAAAGCTGGCTAGATTCTGGCTGCTGTTGAGTTCTTTTAATTTGATAGTCTGATGTCTTGATGATTCATTGCACAATATGTTGCCCTGTCTTTGATAGTTGTAGGTTTTTATTTGTGATTGCTTGGTGATGCTTTTTGCAAACACCAAAGCAATAATATGATTTTATGACAGACAAATATTCAATATTTAAACATTTTAAATATACGACATATTAAATATTTGATGAAGGTGATTTAATTTTAATCATCTACTGCTTACTTTTATTATCACAATTGCACAATATCTCATAAATGGTCATGTGTCCTCAGGAACTTCCAGAGCTTGTCTACCTACATCCTCCTCTTACTATCTTCATTATGGAGCAGAGGGCATTTGGGAGGATGGTCCTGGTGGGAACTCACGTGGTTCAAAACCTTGTGCAATTTGGGCCCAGGGACCAAGAGGAGTGGAAAAATGAGGAGGAGGAGCCTGAGGGTATGGAACCTTCTATAGCTCATATGCTTGTGGTTTAAAGGCCAAAATGAAAGCATCTGCTGTGTACATAAATATTTTACATTTAAAAGTCCACCAGACTCTTATGCTGTATAAAACAAAATAGGATGACATGATACTTTTGTTGAAATGAGAAAAGACTTATATTGCTCTAGTTTAAGGTACATATTCCGTTTAAATTTTTTTAATTTTAATTTTGCACATTAATTCAGTCATTCATGTTTATGATAACACACAAGAATTACTTTCAACGAATTGCAAAATAGAGCTCATAAGACAGCGTTTTCACTTGTCTCTATATTGAGATTTGCTCCTTTCTTGTAATGTTTGTAAAGACTGATTATTGCTCATTTTTTCAGAACAACCACTTTTTTGCACTCATAATTATATTATTTTCTATACAAACAATAAACAATGAAGGATGTTTTTAAATAAGGTTGTCACAGAGCTACCCTCAGTTCTTTGTGACCCCTTGGTAGCCCTTCCACAAAACACATGAACACATACTTGGTTGTTAAAAGACTCTTTATTTACCTTAGTGTACCAGCGACATGAGAGATGGATTAGCCACACAAATCTATCTACAACTATGCTGTTGTGTCTCAGACTGGCCATCTGAGCACTAGCCCAGAGGACATTTAAAGTTTGCTGCAGACTGTTGATTGTCACCTGGATCAGCATACATGGTGGTGGCCATCTTGACTTGGGTAAAAGACTGGAATGGACTTTCCTCATGATTTTTATACCTGTGCTGTGTTGAATCATGGGAAGTGGGAGATACCAAGTATGGTGGGAAAGGAAGGGGAATTGGTTGATGTTAATGTGTATTTTCTCTAATTATTGCTGAAGTTTACTTATTGAAGTTTGTACTGTTATTGAAATTTGTGTGGTGAAGGAAATGGAGTTACTTGATCACATAATATTTTTACTTGATATTTATTACATGTTCATGGTCTTTATTACTTCCCCATGTGATTATTGCTGAGAAATGGTTGTACCCAGGTGTATAAATTCTCACATAATGAAGTGATCAAGAGAGCTAAGACTGGTGGTAGTGAATGCTGTATCAACGGAGTACTCTGATTGAAGTATTAGACCTGATGCAAGGTTATTGTTTTTGGTATATTGAAGTTGTTTTTTTTTCTTTTGTTAATTTTTCATGCTGTGGCACCTGTGAGCACCTTGCACTTTACTGGATTGGGAGAATGTAAATAAATATAAAGATGGCATTCAACGTCCTCCATGTGTTATTTTGAAGAACTCTGGATGAGCCTGTGACAAAGGTGTTTAAATTTCCAGTTTTAAATCACGCACATACTACCGTTAAAAACTTTGGGGACAGTAAGATTTTTTTTTTCAAAGTAAATTACCTTTATACAGCAAGGATGCATTAAATTGTTCAAGTGACAGTAAAGATTATATTTTATTTTATTTTGCTATAGCTATTAAACTATAGCTATTCAGCATACTAAACTGATTTCTAAAGGATCATGTGACACTGACGACATGAGTCATGGCTTCTAAAAATTCAGCTTTGTCATCACAGGAATTCATTACATAAATATATTAAAATAGAAAACAGCTATTTATGTACAGAACCTAGATTTTTTGGACTGTAGTGTACATAATTGGAGGATGACCACGTTTTCATTAAAATAATACCTTAACATCTAAAGTTAGTGATTGACGTTGACTGATTTTGAATATGGAAAATCCCTAAACATTCTCTCATGATTTTAGAGAAAAAGCCTCCCAAGAACACCACTCCACTAACCACGGTGATCACCATGGATTTGGGAGGACTTGCATTGAAGCATTCCAAAATTCCTATCAACCCTCTTAACTTAATCACAGTAAGTTCCACTGTCCTTATTTTTCAGTCTATAAGAGTGACCATTTTCTTCAGTGTTCCTTCGATTTCTACTCACCGTATGTGCAAAACAGTCTCAAAATTATATCTGCCATCTTCCACCAGTTTTCAGAGGTTTTGCAAGCACTTTTATTCAGCCACATATAGCTGTCTTGTGGTCGTGGGGTATCTAGTCTGGGTGTGATGACGTTAGTTGGCTGCATTGGGATGTTTGAAATAGCTCCTAATTAGTACTTAGCACACATGTTTTCAACCATCCACAGTCTGCCGTTATTAAATGTGAAGCCCTTTGCACCCATTAACCTGTTGATTATGGTGTGAATCTGCTGGTTTGTTGAGCGCAGTGAAGTGTGTTCCTGTGGCAGTTTGAGCTCCTCCTGTTGGATCACTCTGATTAATTAGCCAGCCACTGCCTAGCCAAGACCCCTGCTGACATCCAAATGGGAGGCTTTCAATCATGAGTGTGTGTGTTTGGCTTTTAAAAATATGTGTTCATAGTTAGTGTGTTAAGGCCTATTCTCAAATTAAAACCATGGAAGGACACGAGGGTGAGTAAATGACAGAATCTAACTTTTAAAATAAAAGTATTTGTGCAAAACTACATTTTCAGTCTCCAATCAAAAGGGTGATTAAAAAAGAGGAGGAGTTAGAGGAGGAGCCACCAGAAAAGGAGGAGCTTGATTGGTGGTCTAAATATTATGCGTCACTGGCTGAACTCGAAAAACAGGTGAGTTTTAAATTGCGTGCCTTATTGTTTTCTTCAACATTTAAAAGTCTTGTGTCTCTTCTTCAGGAGGAGAAAGAGGATGACCTGGAAGATGGGCACGATGGAGGTATTAAAAATGCAAAGCCTGAATTAATTGTGATCATCTCAACAAGAAATTCCGACAAAGCCCTCAAAATGTGTTTGAACGCTTAAAATTGATGAAATGCTTAAAATTGACAAATGCACTACACAAAAAATACCAAACCATGTGGTTGGTTACTCTGCTACACCTGTGTGAATCAGAAGCTAAATGACTTCACACATGCACTAAAATCAGCTATGGCCTGATTGAAAGGGACATTTCCTCTAAGAACAGTTGTAGCATAATTTGTTTGCGCTTTACAGATACCATTTGGTTTGAGCTTTCTAATGTGATGACATTCATACATTTTACTGTGGCCTAAGTGACCACAGACTCTACTTTGAAATAAATTCAGTCCTAAGCATTTTACTTAAAGCATCGATGTAATGTCACATTTTGCAGATGGAGCAGCACTGACCATGTCTGTGCTAGAGGCAGAGGACGATGAGGCTGTGATTGAAATGGAGCCTCCTGCTCCAAAGAGGAAGAACATTGCCACCCTAGAGGTTTGAAATATTCTTCAAATGGCAGTTCTTTTATTTGTTAATGTGTTTACATTAAAATGTGTTTACATTGTTTTGTTTCCTTTCTCAGACCAACCAAAACAAATTTCAGTATACATTTTCTGCATTTTTCTTTTCTTTTTTTTTTTTAAATTCCCCAGCTTTACAAGTCTGAACTGGAAAATGAATTTAGTCAGTTCATGGATTGGTTGCACATATTTCCTGTCTACAAAGGCAAATCCAGCCTGGACGATGAAGAGGAAGATGAAAGTACGAGATATATGGGTAAATTTAAGGTGAGATGAGCATTTCGGCAAGCTCTCATTCCTTACGTCAATAGTGTGACGGCATGCATGAAGGAAGTCGAGGATTAGAGGTTAAACCAGAGCTTTGCTTTATTGCAGGGATCGTTTTTGATATACCCCATCGCTCCTGAAGACGAGGACGCAGACTGTCAAATCACTAATGCGATTCCCAAAAATGCCCCCATCAAAGTCCTTGTGAGGGTGTATGTAGTAAAAGTGAGTACATTTTTTTTTAAAGATAATTATTTATTTATTTATTTCCAAATCACAAATTCTTAGTGGACATGAACTTTTTAGATTTTCATAAACCTTACCCCTTTCTAAAAAACATCTACAAGCTCACATTTAGATCTGCCACCTGCCAATCAACAACCAATTCATAGCGTGTGTCTCATTATGAAAGCTGCGTCCTCCGGCGATCGAATTTGTCGACTGCATACTTCATGAAGGATGTCTCCTATTTCAGAACAGTAACCGTTATAAAATTGACTGTTACTCCTAGTGAAGCATAAATTGTTGTAAATTCTTAATGACTTTGGAATGTACTGGTCAGTTTACTGAAATGAAGCAGCCTCAATGACGTATGCAGCCGACAAATGCGATCTCCGGAAAACGCGGCCTTCTAAATGACACAACTATAGAATTAAGTCCCGCCCTCCATTTCTATCTTTTCCGATAATCTGTTCCACTATGCTGTCTCGAAATACAGAAGACCTGTCGATACTTCCGTTACATAAACTTTTTTTCTTTTCCTTGTGAAACCTAAGGCAACCAATCTGGCACCTACAGACCCAAATGGAAAGGCAGACCCCTATGTGGTGGTGAAAGTTGGCAAGCAGCAAATGGACAGCAAAGAGCGATACATTCCCAAACAACTGAACCCAGTGTTTGGAGAGTAAGTGCCATCTATTCGCAAAATGAATGGGAGAATGGTGGCTGAAAGAGCAGAAGCTCCACCTTTAAGTTTAAAGATTAAATACCAATTTTCGTTGAGGCTTTGGCTGTATTTTTAACTCTTGAAAGCACAGCTGAAAACTATAGATTGTGATATTGTTGTCAGATTTGTTCACTGATTTGATGTGCTGCACCCTCGTCTCCCCACAGAGTGTTCGAGCTAACCGTGTCCTTCCCCTTGGAGACAGAGCTCACGCTGTACGTGTTTGACCATGACCTTGTGGGCTCCGATGACCTGATTGGCGAGACCCGCGTGGACCTGGAAAACCGTTTCTTCAGCCGCCACCGTGCCGGTTGTGGCCTGGCCCTTCATTATGATAAGTGCGTAATGGCTTTAGCCTGTTATGATGATGGTGGTAATGATTATAATGATGATTAGTATTATTATCTTTGTCGTGACCACTAATGTCGTTGTCATTATTGTCTTCATCATCATCAGAATTTATGAAGCTCATCAAGTGCTTTAAAGCTCATATTTGGAGTGCTCACTGTTGATTGTTTGCAGCTGCAGCGTTTTAGACTGACACAAATCAGGCAGTTTTGTGGCTTGATTTTCATTTGACTCTCTACGGGTTAAATCAGATCTGACTGTCTTGTGATTTCAGGGATGGCTATAATAAATGGAGAGATGCCAAGAAACCCACTGTGATATTATTGGAGCTCTGCCGCAAAAATGGGATTCCATCTCCAGAGTACCGGGAGTCTGAAATTAAAGTTCTCAACATGATCTTCAAAGTTCCCAATGAGGCTTTCCCAGAAGGTGGAAATGGCATTTTAATATTTTAAAATAAATGTTATAAAGCACCAAAAATATTTAGGTGGTTACAAAAGGTTACAAAAATAAACCTTTTGTTCAGTTTCCCTGTTTTCTGAAAACGGATATACTGGGGATATAAATAAAATATTCACATCCCTTTATTGTTTTATTGAATCTGGATATTTGCCTTTTTATACTGATCAAAAGAAAAATATTCTTTCATGTCAAAATGCTAATCTTTTTGTAAGTAATATTTTATTTTATTTGGATATTTGCCTTTTTATACTGATAATTTTTTTTGTTTCATGTCAAAATGATAATATTTTTTGTAAATAACATTTTATTTAATCCAGATATTTGCCTTTTTATACTTATCAAAAGAAAAATAGTCTTTCATGTCAAAATGCCAAATGTTTATAACTATATATATATATATGTATATATATTTATATATATATATATATATATATATATATATATATATATATATATATATATGTGTGTGTGTGTGTGTGTGTTTGTATATACAATTATAAATAAAATGATTTTTTTTATATTTATTAATTAATTAAACATATATGTTGCTTTTGCATATTTAATGCACCCATGAACACCATGTTATGGGTGCATCATGTCAACACACCCATCTGTTTATGGATAACAGATTATTAATATGAGAATTTGGTGCTCCAGAGTTGCTGAAGAAGAATAAGAAGACAGAGGAAGACTACGCAGAGCTGGATGAGCATAAAGCTCTGAATGTCCTTCAGCGCTGGCAGGAGATGAGAGAGTTCTGTGAGGGAGCGTGTCCTCTGGTTCCTGAGCATGTGGAGGTCCGCTCACTGCTTAACGCGGAAAAGCTTGGCCTTCCTCAGGTCAGACTCCATCACACACTATGACTTGTTAGCAATCTTAGTCAAGCCAGTTAGACTGGGTCAAATCTTCACTTACACTTTTCAAAGTTACAGATGTAGTTAGTAATGTGGTGCTCATGCACCCGAAGTTCAAGGTTGATTTGTGACATTTTCCATTGTTATTCCTCCCCATTTTTAGTTTTTCGTCTTTTATCTGAAATACTCCAATTGTAGATGTATTTCGTAACGCCAAATAACTCTATGTAGTTGCAACATAATCTCTTATGTCTTTGCCTTTCACCTAACAGGGTTACGTTCACATGTGGATCGACATGTTTCCTGTAGATGTACCTCCACCCCCACCTGTTAATATCAAACCTAGACTTCCAGAGAGGTAATCAAGAGATCACATTATACTGAAACTCTACATATTGTGCCTCCCAGTGAGCATGACCATTTTGACATCATGTTCAAAGGACTCAATTTCAACAAAAAGACTAAATATAGAGAATTAAAGAAGATTCCTTCCTACATCTCTCTCAAGAATAATCATTCTGCTCTTTTAGTTTACTTCTTGCTGATGTGTTATATTTATTTAATGAGAGAATATTTAATATTTAACCCTCTGTCTCTAGTTATGAGCTGCGTGTGATCATCTGGAATACCGACGATGTTGTACTGGATGATGTCAATCCTTTCACTGGAGAGCCATCAAGTGACATCTATGTTAAAGGGTCAGGATGCACAAGATTAAATGCAGCCTTGATGAGAAGAGACTATTTTTTAAACATAAAAAAAATCTTGTTTATCCCAAACACTAGTGTATAATAAAATAAATAATTAATAATTAGAATGATAATATTTGTTTACAATTGCGTACATATAAAAATGATATGTACATATGCATGTGCATTTATTACATTCACCAGTTGGATTAAAGGTCTGGATGATGAGAAACAGGAGACGGACGTGCATTTTAATTCCCTTACTGGTGAAGGCAACTTCAACTGGCGCTTTGTCTTCAACTTTGACTATCTTCCCACGGAGAAGGAGGTCATCTACAAGAAGAAGGAGTCCCTGTTCTCCCTTGAGGAGACTGAGTTTCGCCAGCCGGCTACTCTGGTACTGCAGGTCTGGGATTATGACCGCATCGGTTCCAATGACTTCTTGGGTTAGTGGTTTTAGTCACTGGTCATTTTCTTTACTTTACATTTTCTAGTTAGCCAGTAAAAACATGAATTCCTTTCCAACTGTTGTGGCTAGGATCCATAGAGTTGCGTCTCAGCGATATGGTCCGTGCAGCAAAATCATCAGAGCAATGCAGCATCACGATGGCCAAAGACAAGGCTGGCCCTCGCTTCTCCATCTTCCGCAGCAAGAGGATGAAGGGCTGGTGGCCGCTCATCAAACTAAAGAGCCAGGAGGACATTGAGAGAGAGGAGAGAGAAGCAGAACAAGAGAGGAAAAACAAGAAGAAGAAAAAAAAGTCCAGTAAGCGTAGCAACATGAAACCAGAAGATCTGCAATTTGTGGACAACAGTGGAAACACCTTCCTCTTAATGGTACAAATACTTCTTTAGTGCACCAACATTGAGTGCAATGAATGTAGTTAAACACTTTTTTACTTTGTAAAGGTTGACTCGAACCCTTCGTTCATTTCTGTGGTTTGCAGGGTAAAGTAGAGGCAGAGTTCCACTTAGTGCCAGCTGAGGAAGCCGAGAAGAACCCTGTGGGAAAAGCACGCAAAGAACCCGAACCTCTGGACAAACCAAAGTAAGGGACCAAAATGCATTATATCATTTCAAGTTTGCATATTTTTATTTTAATTGCTACATAAATACGTCCCATTTTTTTTGTCCCCTTAAGCCGTCCTAAGACTTCCTTCAACTGGTTTGTGAACCCCTTGAAGACCTTTGTGTTCTTCATCTGGAAGAAATACAAGAAGTACATCATTGCTTTGCTCATTCTGGTTATCCTGGGGGTTTTCCTCTTCCTCATCCTCTACACCCTGCCTACACACATCAGCCAGCTTATTGTTAATGGATGAGAAGGTGGAAATACATGGATCAACAGGGGAAGTAATGATACCCATGTGTACATAGCCATTATTTGCTTTTAATGGGAAATACATAAGCAGTAATATCTAGAATAGCACTTTAACAATACAAACAATTGCCAGTGCTATTTAATACTTTGATTCTTTAATGTGCACTGCTGTAAGTAAGATTTTTTAAAATATATTAATACTTTAATTACATCAAGCATGCATTAAATTGACCAAAAAATACTTCTACATTGTTACAGAAGATTTCTGTTGATTCTCTATCAAAAAGTCTTGGATAAAGCAATCTCAGTTTCCGCAAAAATATTAAGCAACACAACTGTTATTGTGTACATGTGACACTGAAGATTGGATAAATGATGCTGAAAATTCAGCTTTGTCATCACAGGAACACATTACATTTTAAAATAGAAAATAGTTATTTTAAATTGTAATACTATTTCACATCCACAGCATTGCAGTTTTACTGTATTTTTGATCAAATCAATACAGCCTTGGTGAGCATAAGAGACTTATGAACGGTAATTTCCAATCATGCTGCTGCTTTTTAATGTATTAATTTTAATATATATGTATATTTTCATATATTCTGGGAATGTTAGAACAATTAAGGGATTTGATAATAACTAACTGTTATATATATATATTACAGGTTGTTTAAGAAAAGCTTGTAAGTTGCATAAATAAAACTATCTTGTGATGATCTTTAGTTTTTTCCATTTACTAATATTGCATAAAATGAATGCTATATGTGGTCTTCAATTTGACTGAAAAAAGGCATGGAAAATGTAGACACGGAAAATATTGCCTTCATTTTGTAAAAAAAAATCTCTTAGGTCACTATCTGTTTTTTCAAAATATTTCTATACTGTATGTCGAGTTTTATAGGGTATTGTTAGTTATAGGTAGAGAAGGAGCAGAAACATCAGGTAGATTTACACAGGGATTTAGCCATTTGCGGTTCATGACAGAAGCCTTAGCAAAAGATTTGATCAATGAAATGACATCCAGCCTGGTGACAGTACTGCTTCCATGACACTGCTGCTCGGTTTAATGGATGAGATGAGATGACTAAAGGAAGCTAACATCCATAGAAAATGCATCCTGGAACAGGCTTCCTGCATCTTAAAAAAAAAAAAAAAAAAAAATTTCAGGTTATTTAATTGGCCTGTTCTGTAGACCTTATTCTGTTTTTGTCATGTAAAGTAATCATATAAAATATGATACCATGTGCTTTAATAATAATAAATTATGTGTTTGACTATCTTCCCTCTAAGACAGCACTCTAGGCTGATCTTGCAATACATGATCTAAACCCACTCGTGAGATAATTGCCTCTGAAATAGCGAAGGGTAATTATATAGAATGTATCAGTGAAGCTTGACTGTCACATGGGAATATAAAAACCTGCAGCTAATGGACATGCAAATGATCTCTTAATAATAACCACGGTTTCCATGGTTATGCTCCTGAACCAAACTGTGTGATGGATCTATCATCAGCATACCTCAATATAATGAACAAGATGTAACAAAAAATGAACAAGAAGTGAACTTTAAAGTCACCTTGAAATCGATTCCAAGATGGCGCCGCAGATGGCTGCCTCGGTGTGGAGCTCTCCAGCTATTGTGTTGTTTTTGTTCGTTTGTCCTGTGTTTAGTCATTATTTTCCTATCAGTTTCACCAAAGACGAACTACTGGACATTAGGAAACACACACCAGAAAACTTCTATACAGTTTTTGATTATTCAGACGTTTTGCTGGACATTCTCGTCGGAGGGGCAGCGCTGTTGTTCAAACGCGCGGTCAGACGCAAACGCGGGAAGCGAGCCGGCGCGCTGGTTAAACTCCGCGAGCGCGGCCTGCGCATCTTGCGAACCTCCGATCCCTTCCTAACAAAATGGACGAACTACTTCTCCTCACAAGGATTAACAAGGATTTTTCTAACTCTGCTGCTCTGTGCTTCACTGAAACCTGGCTGAGTGAAGCCATACCGGACAACGCAATACATCTGCCGGGCTTCCAGCTTTTCCGAGCGGATCGCATCGCGGAGCTAACGGGGAAAACGAGAGGTGGTGCATTGTGTTTCTACATTAACGAAAATTGGTGTTCAGATATAACAACACTGAACAAGATATGCTCTCCTAACTTAGAGACCCATTTCATTAATTGCAAACCTTTCTACTCGCCACGGGAGTTTTCCTCTTTCATTCTCGTGAATGTTTACATCCCTCCAGACGCGTGCGTGAGCGCGGCGCTACAACAGCTGGGTGAAGAAATATCTGAAACGGAACAAAGGCACCCGGACTCTCTTCTAATAATTATTGGGGATTTTAACAAAGCAAATCTTTCACGTGAACTACCAAAATACAGACAGCACGTTACATGTCCCACCAGAGACAGTAATATACTGGACCACTGTTACACCACAATAAGGAATGCGTATCACTCCGTCTCACGGGCAGCTTTAGGGCTCTCTGATCACTGTTTGGTTCATCTTATTCCGACCTACAGGCAGAAACTGAAATCAGCTAAACCTGTGTTAAGGACTGTTAAAAGATGGACTGATGAAGCAGAGCAGGCTCTACAGGCATGTTTTGATTGCACTGATTGGACTGTTTTTGAAGCTGCTACCAACGATCTGGATGAGCTCACAGATACTGTAACATCATATATAAGTTTCTGTGAGGATACATGCATTCCTAACAGGACATTCTTATCATTTACTAATGATAAACCATGGTTTACTGGGAAACTCAAACACCTTCGTCATGCCAAAGAGGATGCTTACAGAAGTGGGGATAAAATCTTTTATAACCAGGCCAGAAACAGACTGACAAAGGAGATCAGAGTTTCTAAAAGGAACTACTCTGAAAAACTGAAAAACCAGTTTCCATCCAACGACCCATCATCAGTCTGGAATGGCCTGAGGAACATCACCAACTACAAGTCA
This sequence comes from Siphateles boraxobius, assembly GCF_051911475.1. NCBI lineage: Eukaryota > Metazoa > Chordata > Actinopteri > Cypriniformes > Leuciscidae > Siphateles > Siphateles boraxobius. The sequence goes on from NW_027509141.1 coordinate 25,286,327, forward strand.
CCATCCCCCCAATCTCTGGACAATCAACACCTGGCTGACGATTTAAATTCATTTTACTCCAGGTTTGAAAAGCCCTCATTCACACCACACACCGGCTCTAACCTGCACTTCACACATTCACCATCACCTCCTGCACTCCCATTACTCCCCCCTCCTGCCATCCAACCTGAGCTTAAGGTCTGTGTGGAGGACGTGAGCAGAGTCTTCAAAAAACAGAAGACTAGGAAAGCCTCAGGCCCAGACGGCATCTCATCTGCTTGTTTAAAAGCCTGCGCTGACCAACTGGCCCCGGTCTTCACACAGATCTTCAATAGATCATTGGAGCAGTGTGAAGTTCCCTGCTGCTTCAAACGCTCCACTATCATTCCTGTCCCCAAAAAACCCAAAATCACTGGACTTAATGACTACACCTGTCGCTCTCACGTCTGTGGTCATGAAGTCGTTTGAAAGACTGGTGTTGGCCCACCTGAAGGACATCACTGGACCCCTGCTGGATCCCTTTCAGTTTGCTTACAGAGCAAACAGGTCTGTGGATGATGCAGTCAACATGGGACTGCATTATATCCTGCAACATCTCGACAGACCTGAGACTTATGCAAGGATCCTCTTTGTGGACTTCAGTTCGGCCTTCAATACCATCATGCCTGATCTTCTCACAACCAAACTGACCCAGCTTTCCATACCATCCTCGATCTGTCAGTGGATTACCAGCTTCCTGACGGACCGGCAGCAGCGAGTGAGACTGGGGAAACACACATCCAGGACTCTCACCACCAGCACTGGCGGTCCCCAAGGGTGCGTTCTCTCCCCACTGCTCTTCTCCCTGTACACTAATGATTGCACTTCTAAAGACCCCTCTGTCAAGCTCCTGAAATTTGCCGACGACACCACTGTCATCGGTCTCATCCGGAACAGTGACGAGTCTGCTTACAGACTGGAGGTTGAACAGCTGGCTGTCTGGTGCAGTTACAACAACCTTGAGCTGAACACGCTCAAAACAGTGGAGATGATCGTGGACTTCAGGAGGAACAGCCCAGCACTCCCCCCACTCACCATCATGAACAGCACTGTGGAAGCAGTGGAGTCATTCAGGTTCCTGGGCACTATCATCTCTCAGGACCTGAAGTGGGACAATCACATTGACTCCATTTTAAAAAAAGCCCAGCAGAGACTGTACTTCCTTCGTCCGCTGAGGAAGTTCAACTTGCCACAGGAGCTGCTGATTCAGTTCTACTCAGCCGTCATTGAGTCTGTCTTATGCACTTCCATCACTGTCTGGTTTGGTTCAGCTACCAAATCAGACATCAGGAGACTACAACGGACAGTCCGGACTGCGGAGAGGATTATTGGTGCCCCCCTGCCAAATCTCCAGGACCTGTACTCTTCCAGAGGGAGGAAGAGAGCAGGTAAAATCATCACAGACTCCACTCACCCTGGACACCACCTGTTCGAACTGTTACCGTCAAGACGGCGACTCAGATCACTGGCCACTAGAACATCTCGGCACAGGAACAGTTTCTTCCCACAGGCCATTTCCCTCCTGAACAGTTAACACTTCTCCCAAGGCATATGCCTTTAAGTGCAATACTCCCACTGATTAGTGCAATACCCTACAACTCAGGTGATACTTATATGTAGATTTATTTATTCATAATATTCAAAACACTGTAATATATGTTCATAATCTGTAAATCTGAAAATGTCTATTCTGACTAAACCCAACTGTGATACTTTCATTCTCATATATTTATATTTTATTCTTTATTCTTAGAATTTGTAGTATTATGTTTCATGTTTCTTGTTGTATTTCTATATGTCCACTGGAAGCCTCAGCACCAAAACAAATTCCTTGTGTGTGCAAGCACACTTGGCAATAAAGCTCTTTCTGATTTCTGATTTCTGAATTTCATGGAATATTTCAGTATTTATTATAATTAAATTATCCGTTCTCCTAATTATTATTATTATTATTATTAAATTAATTTGCCCTCGCATTTACACTGTAAAAAAAGTATAAGTACTCTGTAAAATGTATAATTAAAATTGTAATAAACATAATTACACTTAAACAAATGTATATTTATATTAACAAACATATAATTAAACTTAAAACACTGTAACAAAAATTACAAAAAATTTTGTAATTACACTAACAAATGTATAATCAAATGTAGAAATATATAATTACACTTTAACAAACGTATAATTACATGATATCAAATGTATATTTACACATTAACAAACAAAATTACACTGTAAATTGTGTAATTACACTAACAATGTATAATTACACAATGTATAATTACACAATGTTTAATTATACTGTAATAATGGATAATTAAACTATAATAAAGGTATATTTTACATTGAGTAATTAAATATTTAAGTACAGCTATACATTTGTTAGTGTAATTATACACAGAGCCGATCCTGACCTCCCTGGGGCCCTAAGCAAAATTCTGTTAAGGGGCCGTCCAACCTGACCCATTAGCAGGGCAGAGCATAGGGGGCTGGGGGCCCCTGGGCTTGAGTTTATGTTTGGGCCCTACTTACGCTACAAACATCATTATGGAGTAGCACAAATTACACAAAAATAAAATATGCTTTAAAGGTTCCTAGAATAATTCATATGCAACATGCCTATAGTCAAAGTTTAGTGGTAGGCTAATAGTAAATAGTCATTATAATACAATATAAAAACGGGTGACGGAGGTGGCCCCCTACTGGGCGGGGCCCATGGGCTTTAGCCCAGTCAAGCCCAATGGTAAGTCCGGCCATGTCCATGAGCCATGTAAACCATTTGCCACACAGTCACACCTGACTCCCCAGCACTCCCACTACAATCCTCCCTCCCTTCACTAGAACTAATTAATATGTAATTCCTGATATCAGAAATAGACATTGTTACTAGAAAAAGTACGTTCTTAATATCAAGAGTTCACATTTTGAATAGTACAAATTTAATTATTGATATCAAAAATGCATCCTGTGAATGAATAAAAGCTAAAATGTCTTGCCATAGTATGTCACTGTATTTTAAATGATTAAAGCAATACTTGATTATTATTATTTACTGATGGATGTGACCAGTCCATATTGACCAGTAGCCTATTTCCAGCCAATCAACATTTTAAATGCAATATAACCTATAAATCAATAGTCAATGTCAACACATTACTTTCCATCTTGTAGAGTTGTAACTAAACTGACTTGGAGACTAGATAATCCTTGTCTTGTTTTAAAGTATGTGCACCTATAAGGAGGAGTGCCATCACTCCCATATTGTACTGGTACCCACAAATATTTTGCTGGAAAGTGCACGTTTTATTTCATGCACGCGCATATGATCACACTAACTCGTGACGCAGTTATCTTTTCCGAGCTGCAGTTTTAAACAAACACTGTTGCCCTTTGTCATTTATTAAATGTAGTCAGTAGTTGTATTTCACTCTTTTCACTCATATCTTCAACTTTTTTTTTGTCAGGCACAAAGTCACAGAACACAGCCCTGGAAGTGGCCGGCATTAGCAAGCAAGACACAGAAAGACCAAAAGATGCACTGCCCAGCTGGGTTAGACAGACAGACAAACAGACAGACTAGAGAGAAATGCACATCAACTTAACTTAACTTTTCTTTGCTGACATCAATTATTTTTAATTTTACAATTACACTGTAATAAAAGTATAATTATACTGTAATAAATGTATAATTACACTGTAATAAATGTATAAGTATTGTAATAATGGTATAATTACACTGTAATAAATGTATAATTACACTAATAATGTATAATTACTGTAATAAATGTATAAATACACTGTAACTAATAAATATATATTATGTATAATTACACTATAATAAATGTATAATTACTGTAATAATGGTATAATTACACTGTAATTAATGTATAATTACTGTAATAATGGTATAATTACACTGTAATAAAGGTATAATTACAATGTAACAAACTTATAATTACACTTAATACACTGTAAAAAAAAAGTAAAATATTTTTGATTATTTTCGTTTTATTTTCATTTCAATTTATTTATGTAGCACAAATATACACAACTGAAGTTGACCACTGTGCTTTACAAGTTAAAAGTTCAGGAAAAAAAATGAAAGTAGGAGCAAAATAAACCATTGACATATAATGTAATAAAACCATACTTGAGATTTAGTTAAAAAGATAAAAAGATAAAACTTTAGCTTAAATTTAAACTCATGTAAAGAGGACAGGGATCTCAAGGATAAGGGGAGGCTATTCCATAGCCTAGGACCGAAAACTGCGAAATCTCGATCCCCTCTCGACTTAAATCGTGAATGGGGCTGGGACAGATTATAACTGCTTGTGGACCGTAGACACCTACCAGGCACATTCAAAGTTCAAAGTTCAGATAGGTAGGAGGGTTCAAGACCATTTAAGGATTTGAAAACAAACAACAATATTTTAAAATCAACTCTATGACGCACCGTCAACGAGTTAAGAGACATTAAAATAGGAGTGTCTTTTCACTTGTATGCAGACGATACACATATCTATCTGTCTTTCAAGCGCACAGACACAAAAGGCATAGAAACCCTATGTGTTAAACGACATAAAATCCTGGATATCCTCAAATTTTTTACATTTAAATGCGAGCAAAACTGAGGCTATTGTGTTCGGGCCCTCTGTAGGAAATGGAAAAAACACTTTTAATATTCCAAACCTGTACTCCTACATCAAACCCACAGTTAAAAGTCTGGGAGTTACTTTGGATTCCTCCCTTAAACTGAATAAACACATACAGTAAACACTGTAGTTAAATTAACTTTTTTCACCTGAAGCTTTTATCTAGAGTTAAGTCTTTCATATCACCGAAAGAGCTTGAAAGAGTCACACATGCTTTTGTTCTATCCCGCCTGGATTACTGTAATTCTTTATATGCAGGAATATCCCAATTTTCCATTACAAGGCTTCAAATGGTTCAAAACGCTGCAGCCAGATTCCTAACTGGGGTTCGCAAACATGAACATATTACTCGTTGCCTCCTAAAGATTTATCCTAACATGTATAGCGAAAACAGAGTAGGGGCCAAAATAGAGCCTTAACGCCACAGGTAAGAGGAGCTACAGATGAAACTGAGCCTCCAATGTCAACTGAAAAGGTTCTGTTTGTAAGATAAGATTTAAACCAGCTAAGAGCACTGCCTCGGATGCCCACAAACTTTTCAAGGCGTGACAATAGAATTCTATGGTCAACAGTGTCAAACGCTGCGCTCAGATCTAAAATCATTAAAATGATAGAGTCCCTGGAATCGAGAGATAACAAAATATCATTCAAAACTCTTAATAAAGCAGATTCAGTACTGTGGTTAATCCTAAAACCAGACTGGATTTTTTTAAGGATACTATTTGCATCAAGGAAACACTGTTACTGCAGTAGCACAGTTTTCTCAAGGATCTTAGATATAAAAGATAAATTTGAAATGGGTCTAAAATTTGATAAATCAGTAGTGTCCATATTTGGCCTTTTCAATATTGGTTTCACCATGGCATGTTTCCAGAGAGCTGGACCAAAACCTGAGAGAAGACATTTGTTTAAAAAAACAAGTAGGAACAATGTCAAGAGACGAGACAGCTTCAACTTAGAAACTATATCTGTTAAACAGGATATGGTAATTGGCTCAAAAGAGTTTAAAAACCTGATGGCCATGGAATGTCTGCAGGGTCATTAGTCAAAGGTAATATGGACTGTCTAATTGTTACTATTTTCTCCACAATAAATCTCAGAAAATGTTCAGACGTAGAAGCAGATTCAGTAAGATAACTATTACCTACAGGGTTAAAAACAGAGTTTAAAATATTAAACAAGATCCTAGGATTTGTTTGAGTTTTTAGTTATTATCTCAGAAAAATAATGAGACTTAGCTGTTTTAACAGGTTTTTGGTATGATATTAAAGACTCCCATAATATCTCATAGGACACCTGTAGCTTATCCTTTTGCCATCTACGCTCTGCTCTTCTGCAAACTTGTAGGGAGTGTTGGTATACAGCCAAGGTTCAAATGTATTTTTCTGACATGTATTTACATTTACATTTATTATTCATCGGTGCATCTCTACTCTTAATGTTTAATCTGAATAGCTTCCCCTCCATCTTACAGCGATAGCTCTTCTCTTCTCTGATGACATGTTTTTTACAGGTGCGAGGGCGCGACAACTTATCACTCACATGAGATCATAGCAATAACAGACCACAATAATACAATAAATTCCAGATGGACAAAATTAAGTTCCACCCTACATTTTTTCTTGTTCAAGAAGACTTTTCACTCTAATATACTTCACAATAGGGAAGAAAAGACTATAACCTTATTTCATGCTGATTTTAAAGTATTCTTTAATATACCTTGGAGTGCCATGTGAATACCATGGGACATGACTATGGTAATCATCTGAATATGGTACTATCTGATATCATTACCATGATGTGCTGCAGGATTTTTTATAAGGAGATCTATATTATGTTCATCTTGGACTGTCACTTTCATTCTATCAGCTTCCAACAGCAATTTTTAGGAATGAATGAATTTATGCAAATATGTAATTAATCTGTCTGTTATCATCATATCTTTTGAGATATTCAGTTTTTTTTATTGTATTTATTGCCACCTCTTTATTCTCACCAGCCAGCCTGATCACAAGAATTATGGGGTCTTTTGCCAATTGTTTTTGACAATATTTGACATTTTAATGTTTTTATTGCAGTCATCTTAAACTAGATATTTTTTTACAGTGCATGGGCTATAGGCATCCAGTCATCACAATGTAAGGTAGCAGTTATGTTGTGAATGAACAGTCTGGGAAGGTGCAGCAGGGGTCACGTGGCTCTCTGCAGGGCCATTTAGGCTGTCTTGGGTAGAAGGAGCCTGCGGCTGACTGAGTGAAACTCTAATCAGAGATGACAGCTGGGATAGGTGACTTCCAGGCTTTATTAATAATGTGCTATGTTATGCTGCTCAGACCAAAAGGCAGTTAGTGTGTTGCTATAGTCCCCTTGGACAAGTTTTTGGATGTTCTGTCTTAGATATTGGTGTTTAGTTCGTAATTGAATCAGTGTTTGAATTTTTAATTAACTGAATGAATCATTCACGTTTCTATTCCATGCAGTTTTCGATCTCTATTGATTGAATTTTATTGGTGGGAGGCTGGGATCTACTGCATGAATATGCTACGCCCTTCACCAAATGAGTCAATGCTGTTTTGAATCTGAACGACACAAGCTCCAAAGTGTTGAACCGGGTCCTCATCTTTTGAACTAAATGAATCAACATTTTTTATGGAGGAGGATTTGCTGACCACTGAACTGAATGTCAGCCTGGCATGCAAGTCGAGAACAAAGAATTTAGCACTGTAAAAAAAAGTTGCTGCCTTGTATTTTTAAGTAAAATCAGCTTGGATGTTTAAATCATTTCTACTTAAATTACATTTAAAAACATTACATTAAACTGCGTGAAACAAACGTAAACACACTACAACTACAAACATCAACCGACAACTGAGGGTGCACAGGGAGGAACTTAGGGGCTGTTTACACGACACCGCTTTCAACTAAAAAGTAAAACTTTTTGCATGTTTTGGCCGTTCATTTACACGAGGACAGCGTTTTGGGTGCCTGAAAACGCAAACCTTTGAAAACGGGTTTCAAAGTACAAGTGAAAATGGTCGTGTAAACAACAAAAACGCGAATCTCTGAAAACAATGACGTCATGCACATGCGTATTATGTGTCCCCTCTGCCTCGTCCTGCTTGCCACATATATGTTGTCATAACTTTTTCATAATATAATTTTTTACAGTTTACTTTGTCGTTTTTTGGGAAAATGCTTTCTGAGTGTCTCAGGCGATTAGAGGACTTTTCAACTCAAAAGTTCGCAATGAGTCAGTTAAAAGATTCAGTGATTCACTCAATACACAAAAAGACACCAACTGGCTAAACGTACTGTAACCTGCTGAAAGACTCACCAAACGAATCAGTGGATGAACAGATTTGAAAGATTCGATTCACTCGGATGAATTAAAATCACCACCACTGTTTGCTAGTTGAAGTCATTTGTTTCTGATAAAGCGCGTTTATTTATTTTTTATCTGCTTGGGTGAATCATAACATTTAGAAAACTGGATTTCTACACAATTATTTCCTGCACAATAAAATAATCCTACATGTTCTATTTTATTATAAATTGTTGATTAATGTATTCATTCATTAAATAAATTAATTAATAAACAGCTATTGCATAGCAATAAAACTAAGGGACTAGATAAGATTAAATTAAAAAGTAAAAAATAAATATGTTAGATAAAATATCTGGTGGAAAGGTCATTCATAAATGCGAATAGCTTTCAAGAATGTGTAACAGGTTTATTTTTTATTTTTTTTATTACAGTTCAATTGTTTTTATCTATGACCTTCTAACATATTGACCAAAGTAGATGCTTATAATAGTTTCACCATTATTAACCATCCCAGCCTGATGTGCTTTGTGGGGTCCGTCGGCCAACTGCGCATGCGTACTATCGAACAGTCAACGCTAGACTGACACTAAACCCTCCTGTTTCCTATGCGCGTTCGCCGATATAGCCAAACATTACACTGCTGCACTTTACTTCAACGCTGTGCGAACTTTTCAAACAGCTTGACATTTTTCTAGCTACTTCCTCACCAACAATATCATCCTTTTTAATGGGCTTACTGTGAAAATTTATTTTAGAATTTGCATTTTCCTATTTTTCCTCCAAAATGCCTGAGTTCATATCAGTGGATGAGTTTATCGTGGAGACTTTGGAGGACTACAGCTCTCCCACCACCTCTTCCTTCTACACCAAAATGACAAGTTGCCGAAATTCCGCCAACCTTATCGAAGAGGTATGAGATTGTGCCTTTGTGTGCTGCCGTATTTTGTAATAGCTTCTTATTTGGTCTTTAACAGTTGTACAACAAACAGCATGATGAATGAAATGAATGTGTTTTGTTGTCTAACTTACTGTCCAATATCAGGAGCAGGTCTCAATGTGTTTTATTTTTAATGAAGGCAATATATGCTCTTTGTCCTGTTTTACAATGCCGTTTTGCATTGCAGAAAGGCTTAAGCCAATGAACGTGTTGTCTTTCATATTTTCCCCCTACGAACACTGCTTCACATTACTACAGCAGATACTGATGCTCTTTGTCTTGTTGAATCGATTGGGCTGAGCGTAGCCTATTTCCAAAACCCCAAACCATGTGATTTCAAGCTAAATAGTAAGTTAAAGCGTAGAAAATGATTGTAGTCATCTAATCAGGTTGCTTTTAAATTTGTTAAAATGATTTAATATTATGTACGCTGCTTTTTCTGTGTTTTCTGTATCATATCGTCCAACTGAAAGAGGAAGGATCTCACATTTCATTACGCGTTAACATCCACATTTCCTCTTCGTTATTGTAAATTAAATGGCATCGAAGTTTAGCAATCTTTCCTTTTTTGTAATAATATATTTTACTCTTTAATTTGTATTTTGCCGCTATCTCGCGCTTCTTATCTCATATCCCTGCTCGTGCGTCAATACGAGCTTCTGCTGTATTATCACGAGCACGTGCCTTTCATCCACTGTTTATTGAGCTGCATAAACAAAAGCCGGCTTAGGATTCATGAATCTTCTGGAGCGAAGGAACCAGCATGAATATGACCGTCATGTTTCTGGATACGCATCCATTGTTGTTGTTGTTGAAACAACGCTCTACCAATCATTGCCTTCTGATTTTTGGGTTGGGGTAGGAGGATTGTTTGACAGAGATGTTGCTCCAGGAGGACCAACAAAGGATGTTGATCCAGGATCTTGTATATATACAGTGGGGTCAGGATGGTAACAATTGAATGATGACTGCTTTAATAAGAGTGACATAGTGGAATGTGAAGTAACCATGGTGATGACCTGGTCTGTGTAATGCACAGGCATACAAATTGAACAGTGCATCACATTACATGCTTGATTGTGACAGGATAGAAACCTTATATAGTGAGCTTTGCACACACGTACAGCCTTAGGGGGGTTCAGGACAAAGGGGTTATAATAGAGACAGAGTGGTGAGCTTTCTTCTGAACTTGTCTAGAGTCAGCCTCCACTATCCAAAACCCTCAGCCTTCATATCAGAAACCTCAAGACTCGTCTCAGACCAGCACTTCTCAGTTTTATCTGCCTTAGTGCAGATTTACAGGCACTGAAGCAAATCCTGCTGCTTGGACAAGCCCTTCAAATCAACTTATTAGAAGCACAGGAGGGAAAATCTATGAAATATATGACTTAAAGGGAAAATTAAACCAAAAATGAAAAATCACTTACCCTTAGGTTGTTCCAAACTTCTCTGACTATTTCTTCGGTGGAACACAAAAGAAGATGTATTGAAGAATGATTTTCTCCATATTATAAGTCAATGGAGCTCAAAATAAAATTGGACCCCTTTGACATTAATTGTATGGACAAGAAAATATTTGGACATTTACATTTTATGGGTTAAATATCCCTTTAAATAGCGAATGTTTTCAACCCTATTGATAATCTCTCGGTACAGTATTAGTCAGACCTGTGCAGTTCATTTATATACTCGTGAGAAGTTTGATTAATCACCAACCTGATATTAGACAACACAGATGCTTTGCTTTAATCTGCACTGACCTCAAGAGAGATAATAGGAATCCCATGCTATAATAGAGTCTGTGTTTGGGTCATGTGACTTACAGTGATGACAAAGCAGGAACTGGAGAGATTTCCCTTGACATTTCTGATGATGATCTAATACACACCTCAGCTATCTCTCTTCAACACAACATGTTGCTCCTGTTTTCCCATTGTATGTTGCTGAAAGTTAATTAAAATTTGGTAGGCGATTTGGGATTAGCACATGCACCGGAGAGGACTAAACAAAGATAATTGGAGTGCTTGGATAATCTGCCACACCAACAGGAGCAGCCGAGGCTGTTGTGTCATGCCTTGTTTTTTCTGTATAAAGTAAAGCAGGTTTACCCATTCATTCAGAGTGGAGACACCTGATATAACTATTATCCTCATTCCTGAAATATTTGTTAAGAATGAACAAAGGTACACTCATTCATGTTTTCCTCATTAAAACATTTTACACATAGGCCTAAAGAAATTAATAGAATATTTTAAATGAATTGAAATTAATTATATTAATCTTTTAGAAAAATAATTCTACCGAGAGCACCTTTAAAATAAAATGAAATTAATTCAATAGGTAAAAGTAATTAACCTGTGGCATTGTTTCCCCAGGGACCCAGTTAAATGCACTATTGTGAATTACTGCAGCCCTTAGTGCTATGAAAGTCAATTTGAAGCACTTACCTTGGAATTTCACAAACATTGATCCAATTTTCTTTTGGACTTAAAGGGGCATTTCATCCAAAAATGAACAGTCATCATTTACTCACCCAAATGGTTATTATTGTGAGAAGTGTCTCAGTGGGCTTTTGTTTCATACAGTGGAAGTCAATGGTAACCAAGACTTCTCAAAATATCTTGTTATGAGTTTCTTAGAAGAGTCTTATAGGTTTTGAACATCCATTAATAGGTTTATTTCAGAATGTCATAAAGCCCCATGGCAACACTATGCACTTGCAAAGGAAGTGGTATCAGCATGTTATTTTATATCATACAACATCTGCTGACTTCACGATAAACCTGCTCTGGATTCGTCATGTTGCTGAGCTTCATCTGAATGGGTTTGATGATATTTCTGAGCGTGTGTGTGTGTGTGTTTACCTCAAACAACTCACTTTAGTCTTTAGAGCACTGTGGGCATAATATAAATAGCTTGCTTCACCACTTTAAAAGTAGACAAACAGGTCTAAATAAGTCATAGTAGATCTGGACTACATTTTGTTTTGTATAAACTAATGGGCTACCCCAGATGCCAGTGGAAAAATGACCAGGTAGTTTCTAGTTACTTTTTACCTTATCTTAATCATAATTGACATTTAATGACTGAGAGGAAGTGAACTCTAATGGTTACGTGGTATTATTGTGGTATTGATTTAGTTTCACTTCTGGCCATCTTGGTTAAGGTCCACCAGTGGTGAAGAAAGTGAACTGTGTGTTTCCGTTTGGGCTGTGCTTCATTAAGCACAAAAGAGGGAGATAAACATCTGGTCGTGCTCCTCAATTATAAAATGCCAAAGACCTCAAAACATTATTACTACATGTCTTATGGTGGATTCGTGACATGACGCATGGAGCTTTTATGTGTCAGTACAAGAAGCATTGTGTCTGTTCTGTTGTGAATGATTAACATTTTAAGTTCTTTAAATTGGACTTAAGTGAACATTTGAGTTCTTGAATTATTTCAGTAAATATAGACTGGGAATATAAACAAGCTTGGGAAAATTAACTTAAAAGGAATATGAGAAGCAGCACTGTTGTTGACTGGCAATTTGTATAATAGATATTTTTTTGAACTATCCCTATAATTAAAAATGTTATATGACATATTATATTATAATAACAGATACAGTATTATCCACTATTGAGATATTATTTCATATTTGGGTGAAAACCAGAGCAGAATCAACAAATAATTTAATTCTAAATTGTATTTTCTATATTATATTTCAGTAAATAAAAGTAATTTAAAAAAAATATGAATATTTTTCATTTTCACTAATATGAAATTCTAAATGTTATATGCTGTATTATATTATATGGCATATTCCATAAAAGTATAATATTATATATTATCCTATATTAAGATTTTTAAGCATTTTTTCACATGTTTGTGTGAACCATACATTTTATATTTATCCATCCATATTATAATATTATAGTATCCAATCGGGATATCCCAATTATAGGATATTACTTCATATTGGTGTGAAAAACATTCACAGCAAAGTTTAAACAGAGTTTCTGCAGTTTAAGGAAACACACTATGTACAAGAGTTCAATGCTTCCCTCCCAAGCACAATGGTATCAGTGGGTGGTTCTTTTTGTGTAAAAATTTAAATGTAAACTGAACAACAACCACATTTTTGCTCACAACCTTCGTAAGCCAGGCACCTTGCCCTGTTTACCATGAGTTTTTATAGCTGTTTATCACTGATCCTACTTTGTTCTATCCTTTATGTGTGCTGTGGGGAATTTCACAAGCACTAAATGCACACAAAAGCCAATCCAAAAAGCCAGGCACCATTGCTGCAATATAGAACAAAAGATCTGTGAGATTAGTCATGCTGAGTACAGAATTCACACTCTGCCTAGTCAGGGGAATGTGAATTTCAGCATGGAATGCTGTTCCAGGTAAAATACCACACGGTTGAAGTGTTATTGGCACAGTTTACACACAACAGAGCTAACTGGAAGGGCTAAAAATAAGAAAGCCAAACATCCTTGATGCAAAACTAGCTGTTCTGCATCTGAATGTGTTCGGTTCCTGGTTGCTTAATTTAAAGGGATAGTTTGCCAAAAATATATATATTTTGTCAGTATATATTCACCTTCACGTCATTCCAAACCTGTATGACTGTGATCAGTGAACCACAAAGGGAAATATAATGAAAGAAGTGGATGGTGACTGACTAGCACCTTTCAAAGACCAAAATAACAACATAAAGCTTCATAAAAGTAGTCCGTACAACTTTTACACTATATTACAAGTCTTCTGAAGCCATCATTTTGAGTGAGAAACAAACTAAATTTATGTTGGCCTCCTTTATTGTGGAAATTCTACAATCAATTTCTCCTTTTGTGTCGCACAGAAGAAAAAAAGGTCATAGAAGTTTGAGAGTGAGCAGCATTTTCTTTTTGGGATCAGCTATCCTTTTAAGTGTTGGTTGTATGACAGTTGACTCTTGCTCAGAGTCAGATGATTTCACATCACGCCCAACATGTTTCTCAATTGTGCTGTATGATGGGTTCATTACGGGCTCTCTGAACTAATAACAGTGAATTACATTTTCCTCTTCACACTATCATGTGTGACACCAATGAATATTAATGGAATATAATCCTTTATGCTGGCATTTGACTGGCCTGTTTCCTTAGAGAATAAAAACAGCAAGATAAGACACGAGAGTTAGAGACAGAGGTCCCTGGCTTTGAAACAGGAAGAAGTCTCCATAGAAACTGGGATTTTTTTTTTGAAGGAAGTTGATTTCATCAAGGCTAAAAAGAACAAAGAATCTAGTTAAACTGTTTTCTGGGTAGTTATGTTGCTGAGTTTTAATCATGTTATGGAATTCCTCTTGTGCACTTAACATTTGTTCACACAACACAAAATCCAACACGATTTTAGTTTTTCCGCATGCTACTTTTAAATGTGCTACACATATTTGACCATTGCGGTCACGTCTCGTTCAAGTTAAAAGAAGTTCAACAACTGTGATGTGTATATTCAATTCAATTCAATTCAAATTTATTTGTATAGCGCTTTTCACAATACACATTGTCTCAAAGCAGCTTTACAGAAAGTGCATTTCGGAAATGTACATAGAAAAATACAGTCAGTTAATCATGTATTAATTTAGGGCATAACATATCGCCGGCGTTGAGTCGTCTCTTCACAGGCGTCGAGTCGTCTCATCACAGGTGTTGGGGCATCTGAAGTCTCCGTGAGAGGCTGGATACAAACTGGAGCTGACGAACGCTATTTACCTCTTGACTAGCATCCCGAGATAACAGCAGAAAGGCAGATGGGAAATAATTAGCATAGCTGATGTTCATAATGTTAATGCATTTGAACTGATTCAGCAGTAGTATAAAAGGTAAGCATTAAGTGAATGCTTGGTTAAATAGATGCGTCTTTGATCTAGTTTTAAACTGGGACAGCGAGTCTGAGTCTCGAACAATATCAGGAAGGCTATTCCAGAGTTTAGGAGCTAAATGCGAGAACGCCCTCCCTACTTTAGTGGACTTAGATATAGGAATGACCAGAAGCCTCGAATTTAGTGATCTTAAAGAGCGGTGGATTGTATGGCGATAGAAGGTCTGTTAAATACACAGGAGCTAAACCATTTAGGGCTTTATTGGTCAGTAGGAATACTTTGTAATTGATACGCAACTAAATAGGTAACCAGTGTAGAGATGATAAAATTGGTGTTATCATATTTTCTTGATCTAGTAAGAACTCTAGCGGCTGCATTTTGCTCGAACTGTAGCTTGTTTATTGAGGATGCAGGACAACCAGCTAATAAAGCATTACAGTAATCTAGTCTCGAGGTCATGAATGCATGAACTAGCTTTTCTGCATCAGAAACAGATAGCATGTTACGTAGCTTAGCAATGTTTCTAAGGTGGAAAAAGGCTGTTCTTGTAACATATGAAATATGATTTTTCGAAAGTCAAGTTGCGGTCTAGTATTACACCCAGGTCTTTTACTGTAGTGGATGAAGTAACAGGACATCCTTCTAAATTAAAGTTTTATTGTAAGGGATTTTGTGGGTAGTTTTTTGGACCAATAAGTAATACCTCCGTTTTATCTGAATTTAATAGCAGGAAATTACACGTCATCCAGCATTTTATATCATTTAGACACTCTGTCAAGTTAGATAAGTCAGTGTTTTCATCTGGTCGTGATGAGATATATAATTGAGTGTCATCAGCATAACAGTGGAAATTAATTCCATGTTTTCTTATAATATTACCAAGTGGCAGCATGTATATTGAGAATAGCAGAGGGCCTAGCACAGATCCAGTCTGTAAAATCTGGGAAAATCCTCCTGAAGTGTATTCCACCCTTTAGAGGGCTGGAGTTCATGCGCAATGGAGTTCTTCCATGCATTGAATTATGGGCATACAATGTGGTTGTATTAGTAAAAACACTGTTTTGAGCTGATTCACATTTTGCAGTGCTTTCTATATCTACTGTTGTAGAAAATAGACTTTTCAGTTTGATCATTAGTGGCACGTACAGAACACGGCAGCTGATCTCTCTTCTTTTTTCTGAACTAGAGCAAACAAATGAATCTGCTTTGTCGAGAGCTCTTTGGGGACTCCCTCAAGTCTTAAACCCAAACCTTTTTTTATTCAATAAGACTATGGAGACTCTCTCTTTGTTAAAATGTAATTATGCTAAATCACCTGTGGTTAAAAAGATGGAAGCTGTTCAGGACGGTGCTAAACGAGCTGATGGGATATGAGCTAGGGAAGTGTTACAACCCTCTTCAGGGCTTCATACACCCTGAGGAACTAACTGTTTATCCTGAGTGAAGGGAGGGATAATTGGGACAGGATATACTGTTTCCCATTAAATCTGTTTAGAAACTAGACTTTCATAGACTGTAAGACTGCAGGCATATTTCAATACTATATGGAATGAAATCAGGAATCTTGTTTATAAGGCCCCATAATGAATCACATGTTTTCTTATCATGAGCCATACACAGTTGTGGTAAGTAAAAATACATTTTAAAATGTGCCAAGTTGTTGACCATTTCACCCCAGCACACAACAGTCACACTATTTTGAACCACACACAGCAATGTATCATGCTCTCAGATGGCAAACGACTATGGAGCTGTTCATTAATTTTTTTCATGTTTACTCTTGCTTATTTAGTGACACAACAATCAGACTTCATGCTCCATTTGCTGCCTTATAGTACCAGATTGTTGCTTAATTTAGTAGATTAGATTTTAGTATAGAAAATAGCATGGTGTAGCAGGTGTAATTTCAGCTGTCCAGTTTCAGAGGGCAAACTCTCTCTTAGCCTTTCATGATTTCATAATCATTTCATGATTGCATGTAATTGCTGTTTTTGAAACAGGAAATGTGTTTCTGTAAGGAGCCATTTCAAGTTGTGTTTGTGCAAAACAATATGTGTGTGCCTTTATGTGCCCTTCTTTGTGTTTGTGAATTTCAACAATATTTTAAACAAACTGAAGTGATGTTATATGAATATATGCTCCGGAATTACAATACATTTACATTTATGCATTTGCCAGATGCTTTTATCCAAACTGACTTGCAGTGCATTTAAGATACAATACCAGTCAAAAGTTTGGGGTCTGTAAGATATTTTAATGTTTTTGAAAGAAATCTCTTATGCTCACCAAGGCTTCATTTGTTTGATCAAAAATGCAGTAAAACTAGTAATATTATAAAAGATATTTATTTTGATACCTAACTTTTTTGATATATATTTTAAAATGTAATTTATTCCTGTTCTGGCAATCTACACTTATTCACTAATCCAGTTTAAAAAAACAACTAAGATCTGCGAAATGGGAATTCCTAACTCAGTGTTTATGTGACCATTCTTTTTTCTTTCAAAAGGCCTTGGACTCTGACCGCACAATCTTGCAGAAAATGAAGAAAGCAGCCAAAGCAAAGAATTTTTCTGGTCAAGGTAACATAAAATAATGTTGAATCTGTTGGGTTTATTTGTGTTTAAATGTGTGAGAAAGTACCTGAAAGGGTATCATTTCTAGTTTAGTCAGGTGATTTGGTTAGGTGCTTGCATTGTTTTGTCTCAAATGCAAGTATTCACTATGCCATATTTGTTTTTATTTCATGCACATCAGACTGTAAGCAGCATGCATTCATTTTTGTTTCTTTGATAGTTCATTAGAGAGACCGACAGGGCATGCAAAGCATTTCCTCCTACGTATGAATATGAATGAAGTGGAAGGCAAATGCCCCTATGAGACCCAAACCCATCAACACCTCTATCTGTTTTTTGTTTTTTTGTGTGTGTGTGTGTCATATGCTTTTAGTCAAATTTTACCAGTTTTCTTGGTTATATTTTCCTGGTTTGTGCTTTTCTTTTTCCAGACCACATATCACATTTGGAGTCATACATCAATTCCATGGAGAAGTTGGCTGTGAATTTCCGCAACAATGGAGAACAGGAAGTGGCCTCTGCCTTTAATAAGTTTGCAGAATTCTCCAAAGAACTGCTGATGCCAATGAAGAACTTGGTGAGACACATGGAGCTTCAGGGAAGGTTTTCTGTCAGGCTTCTGCATAATCCCAAAGAGTATTTTTAATATTAGTCACAGTTTGGTCTTACAAGATAGGCCTTATCTGCAAACAGCTTAGCTTCCCTCCAAAGGTTTTCTCACCTCCCTGTCCACAGTTCCTTATCCTTTCCAGACGTTGTTCCTATTAAACTGATTTTAATAAAACATGTTTAATGTGCTTGTTTGGAAGTAAGCAAGAATACGCTGACATAAACTGGCAATAAATGGGTTTTGCCAGCTCACAATTTCTGTTTTAACATTTCCGTTTTATCAGTTGAAGAGCATGTTGCACAACATTAACTTCTTCCTGGACTCGCTGGTAAAAGGGGATCTGAAAGAGGTCAAAGGTGTAAGTTGAACTCTTCAATACAATACATTACTGTCTTGTGATTGCTTTGTAAATCTATAGATTGTGATTGTGATTTTAGTATTTTAACTTCCTTTATAGGCAAGTATTCAAATAGTTAAGCTTAATTATAATATAATTTGCAATGCAAAAAGGTTAAAAAAACAAAACAATAAGAATTATAAAAATGTTATTAAATGTAAAATAAATAAAATATTGTACATGCTATAAATTCAGAATAAATGTGAAATATTTAATTAAAGTAAGTTAAGTATAAACTTAAAAAAATTTAAACTTTAAAAAAAAATACAATTTGGTAAATGGCTTTTACAAATTTTATAAGTTGAGCATATTTGAATATTATATATTCATTATAGTGAATGATTACCATATTGTTATACAATGGTACCCAAAAAAGAGGAAATGACAATTGTACCAATTCCAAAAAATATGGTTCCATGTAACTTACCTATGTTGCTCTGTTAGTGTTCCAGTATATATGATGCAAATGAGATGCACTGGATATTATATCCCAGACAACAAGAAGTGTTCTCTGCCTCCACAAGCAGAAATCCATTACATAGATCATTACCATAAACACAGTGTTTAATGTGAGCAGATGGTAATAAGACAGATGATGACTCCTCTTAATTCTGTCTCGATTTTTGTCTTTTACTGTAGATGATGTAAGTCTGACTCTGTTCTAACTCCTTGTTTTCATCTTGTCAGGACCTGAAAAAGCCCTTTGACAAAGCATGGAGAGATTATGAAAATAAATTGTGAGTGCTTTTTACAACACTGTTTTAAAGTTAGGCTAATTCCAGCCATTTGTGCCTGTGTTTTTATGACACTCACAAAAAGAAAACATTTTATCTCTGGTTTCTGTCACGACAGTCTCTCTCTCTCTCTCTCTCTCTCTCTCTCTCTCTCTCTCTCTCTCTCTCTCTCTCTCTCTCTCTCTCTCTCTCTCTCTCTCTCTCTCTCTCTCTGTATGTGTATGTGTGTGTGTGTGTTTCAAACAACAACCAATTTTAGAAACTGTGTAGGATACATTTTCTGTGCCTCGCGTGTTACATATTCACTGCGAGATCAGTCACTTTCATAATGGATATCATGTAGCAATAACATTAATACTATAAAATTCATTCTTTTTTTTTGTAAAACTGTGGGAGGAAACTACATTCTCATATGTGTGTTATCTACACAAATGTATAAAAAAGAGATTAATCACAATTAGTTGTAAAAAATAAAATACTTTTAAGTTAAAAACTGTAAGTTATTGGTTTAACATAGCAATATCGAAAACCCATGACCTTCTAATCTAACTTTCTGATCCTTAATTGTTACCAGAGATCCTTTCAGCACTTCCTGTATCATTATTTTGCTCCTTCTAATCTCTGTTCTTCATTTAATTGTAATTCTCGTAAGTGTCTCGCTTCACTTCTCTTACAATACTCTTGTATTGTGTTTCTTATTTACTGTAACCTCAAATCTAGGGTGACCAGAACCAGAAAAAATTCGAGACAGTCCCGAAATCTAAGCTGTTGTCCCGAATCCGGCCCTACTTGTCCCGAAAATTGTACTAAAGCAAAATCTTGAGTAGTTATTGTCTGATAAAATATTAAAAACTGTCCGTGGAGGTTGAGTCGTCCTGCAGCCAACCCCCGCCGGCTGCTCTTTGGCTGCAGCATCTTTTTTGTTTCTTTTTGAAATTCTACAAAGATACCGTACGTACGAATTTATATATGCATTGATAAGCTAATTTTCATTAATTCATTTCGTTGACATGGCTGGTGGACCGGAACCCCAACACACCGCTGTTTTGTGGCAGACTAAAGACTATGAAGAAATGACAGACTTTTGATCTTTAAATAAAAATATGTTTCATTATCTTTTATTATAGGCTATGTAGTCTAATATCACAGTAGGCCTACCACCCCCCACCCCGGTCCCGAATTTCAGCCAATCTCTTCTGGTCACCCTACTCAAATCAGATACCATCAGTTTTCTGTTATGTAGTACTACACAATACAAAAGTCATGACCACGCCGTCATATGCTTTCTGTCCCCTTCAGCACTAAGATCGAGAAAGAGAAGAGGGAACTGGCGAAGCAGTACGGTATGGTGCGCACAGAGGTGAGCGGAGGAGAGATTGCAGAAGAGATGGAGAAAGAGCGCAGGATGTTCCAGCTACAGATGTGTGAAGTAAGATCCGCTCATGTTTGTGTAAGCTGCTATAGAGGAACATGACAGATGTTGTTAGATTAAATGCTGAGATCAGCTCATCCGTGTAATTGTCGGTAAATTTGAATTGCAAAAACATTTCCTAGGTTACTATTACTTTAAACCAGGGGTTTTCAAACTTTTTGATGCCCAGCATGGCCGAATATGATGATCCCAGTTATACTGTGTGGAAAAAATAATTAAGTGTGATATTATAAAGTGTCCCCTATTATAATTGTTTTGAATGGTTATGAAAAACGTCTCTAATTCTCACCAAGGCTGCATTTATTTGCTAAAAAAAAAAAAAAAGTAAAATAGTACCATTGTGAAATATTATTACTATCGAAAATAACTGTTTTCTTTTTTCTATTCTCATCTGTTTTCCTTTTTAACAGTATCTCATCAAAGTAAATGAAATTAAGACCAAGAAAGGAGTAGACCTGCTACAGAACCTCATCAAACACTACCACTCTCAGTGCAAGTAAGTCTGTGATAAAACTGCGATTTTTTTTAATACGAATCTTTAAATTTTTTAACGATTTTTTAAAAGGTTTTGGAAGTTTATTATGCATTTGTATAGATATATAACAATCCTTCAGATGAAAAGTCCTTGTAAAGCAATACACTCAGTCCCCCACAACAGAGTCGTCCAATGAAAGGAACCAGACATGGCAAAATGAACAAAGTCATCCGTGTTAGGAGAAAATCTCTGGGCCAGGCAGTGCACCTGTGCCTGCTTGGCACCAACACCATCAGTGTTCAATGCATGCTTTATAGTCACATCCCTCCACGCTCGAGTCTGTCACGCTGTTTTAAGTGTGACTGGAATTTGAGAGGATGAGAAAGAATTGAAAGAAAAACGAGAGGGGAAGAGAGATGCAGCCTTGACAATTGACGCTGTTTTGTTACGGGATCTGTGATTAAAATTGCTTTCTCTCCTGTCAGTTTCTTTCAGGAGTGTCTGGCTGCAACGGAAAAGCTGAAGCAGTACATTGAGGCCTTTACGGGACAGCTGAGCTCTGTGAGTGATACCGCCCATGCTTGCTGCTGGCACACAAATGTTCTTAATGTATGGGGCTGATGACATGCTGTGGCTCAAATCCCACCTTACAATGACAATAAGCCGCAAACACACTTGCGAAAGTGGAAGAAATCACGGTCAACAGCCCTCTAAAGTTTTTTTTTCTATGCTTTCATTCATGCTTTTGTGCTGCCTAAGGCTTCCTATACAAAATACTCAAACCTTAAAAAGACGGCGACAGGTTTAACCAAACTACATTGTAATGCTGTTTGAAGGGGAAATAGATACTAGTACTACTACCACTTACAATAATAATATATTGGGATATAAATAAAAATAGTTTTTGTTATAGTTGTTCTTTTTGTTATTATTACATTATTACTAATTATCATTACTATTTATAATCCAAAAATAATAAATATCAGGGCAATATATATATTAATGAACTAAAAGGAAACAAGTGTGTAACTCAATTAGAAACCAAGGCAACTAACAATGAATGAGAACACAGGCAAAGCAAGAACAGGGAAAACCGAACTAAAAAACAATGAAAGCAAACATAACCCTTACAATTACTATTACTAATTCTGAATATCATAAAATTTATAATTTAAATTACATTATTATTATTATTAATTACCCACCACATTCTATCCCTTTCATATCGTACCGTAACATGATTAACACTTTAATGTGAAATAGTAAAGAATTGTCCAAATATTTGTTGCGCTTGTCAGCTCTACTTTTTACTTTAGCATCATTATATTAAACTGACCTTTCAATTAAAACTATTTACCATTTAGGGAGTAATGGCTCACTCGTGGAAAGGTCAGAATGCATTGAAAGGCATTGAAAACCAAACTGACGTGAAATAATTCAGACAGATTACCTGTACATCATCTGTCAAGCAATTTGATAGTTTAGGCCCTGCATACTCAAAATCCATTCAGACAAACAGGATCAGCCGTGAGTGTGTGTGTTTATGTGGCAGAGCGGGGTAATCGGTATTCAGAGCACAACTTATTTTGCAGCAATGAAGCTCAGGATGAGCATGTTATTGGCACTGATCACTCGGTGCATGCTGTCCTACAGTCCCCTAGTGTATTAATATTTCTTCATATACCATCCCATAAGCGAGGTCATTATTTTTAAATTGAAAAGTGCTGAGGATCCTTTGCATCCTTTGTTCATTCTCAGCGAAATATATCTCAATCTCAGAGAGTAGATTGCTCATGCTGAGCAGCGAATGACTTTTGGGCAGTTTTCTGCATCTTTATGGTATCCCATCATCCCCCAAGCTAACGATGTTCCTCCATCTCCTTGTGTATAGTCAGCCCAGATCAATAGTTTTTTGCCTAAAAATAGTTAAGTCGAACATCTCAATATGTGTACAACCACACTGATATAAGTGACTCACATTGAAGTGTTTGCAGTGTTGGGATGTAATGCATTATTAAGTAATTAATTACTGTAATTTCATTACTGTAATTTCATTACTTTTCCATTGAAAAAGTAAAGCAAGGGATTACTTTAAATTTTTCCTTCATTTAATTACAGTTACTTCTGATGTAATTGCATTATAGACTATAAAATAATTCTATATTAAACAATAGTAGATTTAACATAAAGAAAACTGTTTTTAATGTAATCCTCTCCCTTTAAATAATTTGGTCAGTTCAAGAATAATTCATGCAATTTTATATTATTTATTTGAAAGAATGAAAAGAGCAGTTTCATGTCTATCCTTGTCTTGTTCAACTGGTCAAGGTTGGCATAGGAAGACTAATTAATAAGTAATGTTATTAGTACAGTAATATTAAAGATGTAATTACTTGAGTGGCATACCTAACACTTACTATCTGTAATGAATGGCTGGAGGCAAGCTGGTAAGGACCCAAATGCAAACTTTAATTAAATTTAAATTAAACTAAATCAAAACACAAAACAAAGGCATGGCAAGGCAAGAATAACGATCAGAAACATTCAGGGCCCTATTTTAACGATCTGAAACGCAAGTGTCAAAGCGCAAAGCTCAAGTAACTTTGTGGGGGGATACCGGCGCTGTTGCTATTTTCCCGGCGGGATAAATGCCTCTTGCGCCTGGCGCAAATCTAAAAGTGGTTGGTCTGAAGTAGCTTCATTATTCATAGGTGTGGTTTGGGCGTAACGGGAAACAAACCAATAAGAGCTTTATATCACATTCCCTTTAAGAGCATGATGAACGAGGTGCGCGGGTTCCATGGCGCAATACTATTATAACTGCGCATTTACCAGGCGCGCTTCAGAATGGGTTCTCAGCCGAGGAGATCGATGTTCTCGCCAGGGCCGTAAAAGAAAGAGAAGTGACATTGGGGATGGGACAAACCCGCCCAAATTAGCTTCGGTTAAACATGCATATAATAATTTGGGTAAATGTGTAAGCTTTATGCCTATTTTCCCCATCGTCATGGACACAACAATGATTTCCCTCGTGGTTTAATATTTTTCCTTATAATAATGTATAATTTGCAAAAAGTTGAATGCATCTGTGTAGATGAGAGAATCATCTACAGTGTATGCGCGTTGTTCACACTCTGTATTATGGCCAAGCATGCGCGCTTAAAATAGCATCTCAATGTACGCTCAACGCGCCACAGACTTTAGACTAGGTTTTTTCTGGTCAGTGGCGCAATTGTTTTATAGAACAGCAAAATAGCATGAGGGAAAGTTTGCGCCGGAACACGCCTCCTCTTTGCGCTGAACCGCCCCGGGGAGCGCAAGTGTATTTCTTAGTTAACCGACGTGTGTCTGTGGAGGGAAAAGTCCGCTTTGCGCGGGTGCAAAATAGGAATGATACATGCGTCGGTGTATATAAAGTCATTTGCGCCGGGTGCAAGATAGGGCCCTCAGAGTAACATACAATCCACGACAAAGATACAGGGTAAACATGAGGGCTTAAATACACTGACTAATTACAAGACAAGGAACACCTGTGGACAATGACCCTATATGGGGAGGCTGCAGACCTGGAGCCGGCAGATATACGCCCCTGACAGGTTTACGCCACTGACAGTTTTACGCCCCTGTTGTTCCTGATGCGTCCAGTAGGGGAATATACTTCAAAATAACATAATTAAATCGACTCTTACACATGAATAACCCGTCCATAGACATTTTTTGTTTGTTTTTTGTTCATTTTAAATATAAACGTTACAGTTTAGATCTGCACGGATTAAAATGTCTTTAGCTATTCAGTTGGGCTTCACTCTCTTCACTCAGCCTACAGAATACTATGTGTTTTTGTGAATTGAAAATTTAAAAATACACAGTTGGATCAACTATGTTATGAAAAGTATATGACCTACTGCAGTTATAGGCCTATTCACCATAGGTTTTTATATGGAAGACTGAGTGAAATATGTTGTTGTGAATTTATAGTTACATTCAGATATTAACCAAATTTAGCCCATTAGACATACAGTACCGTGTAATCATATGGATCCTTGATTAGCTGTAGTACCATTCTCTATTGGTCGTTATGTTTTGTACAGCTACAAAAAAATATCCTACACAGCATTTTATGAAGACAAACACAATTTATCCCTTTTCTAAAATTCCAAGGGCCATTTAAAAGAAAGATACAATACTGTTGTTCACAATTTTTTTTATTGACACCATTTATGAATTATGATGACTCCCCTATGGTTTACCCCTTTTCTTTAACTATTTTTTAAAAGGACATCCATGGTGATTTTATCGTTTGTGTGTGTGTGTGTGTGTGTGTGTGTGTGTGTGTGTGTGTGTGTGTGTGTGTGTGTGTGTGTGTGTGTGTGTGTGTGTGTGTGTGTGCGCAGAATTGATGTCAGGTGTGTGTGTGGATTGCATTAAATATTCTCCTGATCTTCAAAGTACAGCGGCACAAGCACTTATTGATGGAACAATAGTGAAAAAAGTGTCAAGCCACTTTGATTTCTTTTGGCCACCAATGATGGACTGTGCAGAGAAAATTGAAAATGACAATAAAACCATGTCCATGTATGTCTCTGTAAGTTGTTTATTTTGTAAGTCATAAAAAAATAATGGGTGTTTATAAGTTTAGAGATAGATTTAAATTTTCTTATAGCTAAAGCAAACACACCTTTATGAGATGCAAGTTAAAAAGAATTTGGTAAAGACAGAGTATGATAAAACCCACATTAGGTGCACATACACTACATTTTAGTCCCGACCAGTAAGCTATTTTAAGGAATGATGTTGGAAATAATCAAAATATTTGAGTGAGTGTGCAGTTCAACTCTTTACTTAGAGAGAGATTTACATACATGTATACATGCCTATTATAAATGTGTCTTTTGTGTGTTCACATCATAGAGTGTAAAAAAACAAGTTCAGATATTTCCAATATCTACTGTAATGTTGCCCCAGAAACCATGTGGAGTATGTTTTAATGTAAGGAGTAAACAGGGTCTTACCAGAAGAGGCCATCTCACACAAGCTAAAGACAGGCAACAAAAGAAAATTAAAAAGAAAATGCATTTTAAAGTGAGTAGAGAAGACTAGGGGCAACTAAACCTACACGTGGTATAGCTAAGTTTAAGCCAGATAGAACATAAACCTGACCGTCAAGAACTTTTTGTCTCTCGAAATAAATTATAGACCCATCCATTGATATAGAAATGAATTGATAGGCTACCTATACCAAGCTAATAGTTTATAAATAATAAATGTTGCATCATTGCTAAACAACAATAACTTTAGCAGATTATTTAACACACAAATGACAGAATCTATAATTTTTTGTCAGATTTTCATTCTAACGATAAAAATCTTGATTATACGGTATTATTACTTTGTCTTCTGGGCAAGATTCATCCTTATAAATACAGAACCATTCAATGATCCTGATTTAAGAACATTCTCCTCTGATATAAAGTCCCTTTTTTCTTCTTTTAAGAAAATGTCAAAACCTTTAAACTCAAAGGTTTCTAAAATAAATAATATCATTGAGTCTGATGTAAAGCACCTTTAATTTTTTATATTGACAAAATGTAAAATTGTATTGATTTGTGTAGCCTCAATCTCTTTTGATGTCCCCCTTGTTATTTTTTTTTCTCTTTCTCACTGTTAATGTCTTGTATCCTTTCATTTGCAAAACAAAATATATAAATTTATTAATTAAAAAACCAAAGAAGATTATTTACTAACATAACTCAATTCATGTCGCTGTACAGCCACCCGCTACTGGACGCATCAGGAACAACAGGGGCGTAAAACTGTCAGGGGCGTAAAACTGCCAGGGGCGTATATCTGCCGGCTCCAGGTCTGCAGCCTCCCCTTACTCCAATGACCAGACAATTAACAAATGACAAGACACGTGTCAGGATCATATGACAAACAGGGGATCACGTGACAGACAAGAACAAGGAACAAGACACAAAACCCAAAACCCACACCGTGACACTATTAGTGGTGTTAGAGATTAAACAAAAGATAATAAACTGCATCCTGCTGAAAAACTCATCTTAAACTATCCTAATGTAGATTAAGCTAGTCTATCTGGATTCCTAGTCTGGCCAAACTGGTTAAGCTGGTTAGCCTGCTGATTTTGTTGCTTGACCTGGTATTTTTTCTACATTTTTCTCTAAAATATCTAGCAACCAGGGTTATTACTGTTAACTAAAATTAGTGTATGTATATTATATATTGTAGGTTTGTGAAATAAAGCTCAAATCAAATTTAAATATTAGCTGAAAAATGGAAACTAAGCAAAAATGAGAAATGTTGCCTAGGCAGCTAACATCCTAGATTTCACTGTAGACCTTGAAGAACCACAACAGTGTGGCTTTTGTTTGCTTGGATCACGGCGCATCAAGGTTACCAGCCTCCGCCGATCTACCTCATGCTGACACAATCAGGGAAGAAATCAGCACTGTAAGCAGTTGGTAACAGTAAATCCCATTTAAGAGCAAATTTGTGGTGGGTAAAGCTGACGGCTTCTTTCAGCGGCAGTGATGTTGTGAGTGACAGACAACTTAATGAAAGGGCAATTGTCTCCCCTAAAGCTTAAGTAATCATGCTTAGGAAAACACGGCTGGAGGAATGTACAAGGAGGAGTGGAAGTGTAGGATGTGTTTGGAGGAATTTAAGAGTGTGTTTGTGTGTGTTTATACAGATCAAACATAAGCAGGATGAGGAGAAGAGACAGCTCTGTTCTCTCAGAGATCAGCTCAGACCTGCTCTACAGCCCGAATTCAAAGAGGTAAAGATTGACACTCTATTTACACTTCATTCCCGCTCCGTTTGCACACACATTTTTCCCGCTTAAGCTCTTGCACACATTTCTCATGCTTATTTTCACCTATTACACTCCTTTCTGTTCAGTTTAGGATTTTTTAACACTTCCTCTGGATATGATCTCACATTGTTTAATTGAAGGCTTATATGTATGGAGATACTGGGGCAGATTGGCACAATGGCTATTTCTCAGTAAGCTGATTTTCAAAGATAAACCTATACTGAAAAAAAAATATATATATATATTTTTTTTTTCTTTCTTTTTTTAAATTTTTTTTTTCTCAGTATAGGTTTATCATATTTTCATAGATATTTTCAAAAAAAAATTTATGTATATATATATATACAATAGAGAAAAAAGTGTGACAACTAGCTCGGCCACTTTTCACATAGGCCTAGTATTTCTGCAGTGAGCAGTACATACAATACACTGTGGCTCTGTGTTCAGTTTTGTATTGCATAGGACTGTGGTATGTTTAATCCACCGCCGTGTTCTGTTTTTCCTGTTTCAGAGGTCACCCACCACTATTGATTCACAAAAATCAATAAATAGCATGTTATGTTGCAGTGCATGGCGGTATACATTATTTGTCAGGGTAATAAATAGATAGGGTCTTATGGAGTAATTTGTTAGTCTTACTGAGGTATTTAATGGGATAATGGTGGAGGGGGATCAATATATTTGTCACTGTCAATCATCTTCCACAACAATTGTTTAAGAGCTTGGAATGACTGTGAAGAGCAGCTATTAACAAAATCGTTTTTCTAAATGCTTCACTGACAAAACAGCAGTCCAGGAGAGTAAGTTGAGATGTTTTTTTTTAAAATTATCATGTGATGTTATCGAGCTGCCCTAATTACTCATAAACACATGCATGTGAACTGTCACCTCATGTTTCCCACTTTAGTTGAAAAAATGAGCATGTGCAATATAATGTGACATTCTCACGGGGGAATATAACAATTTGCTGTCAAACTTGCTGCAAAAATCATATCCAATTTTCATGTTTTTGTTTATGAAAGCTGTTGATATTTTGGATATATTCCAGGTTAAACACAAGTTAAGCTTTCAACAGTATGCTGTCGACTTCAACACTACAATCTTTGTACTCTTGCCCCATACATGTCCATTGTAATTATATTATTTTTATAATCATTTATACATTCTAAAAAAAAATGTACAGAATTTTGGATACTTGAATCTATTTCCTGTTGACATCATTTCATTATTTTCTGTTGACATAATTGAACACGGAATATTCCTTTTTTATTATTACATTTGTACCCACGGCATGAGTGATATTCATCTATTGTGCATGTCCTGCATGTATTAACCCTTCTTCATAAGTGTGAGCCAGTACTTCCTCTCAGTGTTAGCTCCTCTCTGCCATGAGATTTTTGTGACTTTTTCCTCAGCTTGAGTAGATTAGACTTTACATTTAAGTTCGGACAAAAATGAAACTTCTGTCATAATTTACTCCCCCTCATTTCAGTCTAAACCTTCATGACTTTCTTTCTTCCGTGGAATAATAAAGAAGATATTTCGCAGAATGATCTCACTGCTCTTTTCCATAGAATTAAACTGTGACCTAGCAAATCTATCGGAAAAGTCATATGGACAAATTTTATGGTGCTTTTTTGGTAAATTGTGTAGCTGAAAGCCCCTGTTCCCATTGACTTTCATTGTATGAAAAAGAGAAGTGAGAACATTCTGCTAAACATTGTTCCCAGAAAAAATAAATACATAAAATAAATAATACAGGAACTATCCCTTTAAGCTGCTGTGTGCAAAAAGCCCATGCATAGAGGCAATGGAAATCAAAAAAGCTTTTTGGGCGCCATGTATAAACAAACCATGACTTTTCAGTTTATACTTCTGTCGTTCAGGATTCTCTAAGCAGACAGACCGTGTACAGCATGCATCAGCTTCAAGGCAACAAGCAATATGGCACAGAGAAATCAGGCTACCTCTACAAGAGAAGTGACGGGTAAATGAATTCATGTTGTAGCAAATGCCCACGATATTATTGAATTTCTGTTCCCGGATCATGCATTCTTCAAACATGACGTATAACCCACACTTTCATTTAGATTTCCATGATAAATGCTTTTGGAAGTGCTCTGATAGCCCTTCATTTCAAATTATTCATGTGTGGTAGGACACGCTGTCCCGGGAGTCACACACAGATCTGTCACTGCATTCACTGTATAGCTTTGTGTTGATTGAGGAGAATGTGATGTGGATGCTGTGCCGTAATCTTATTTCTCTGATAGGTTGAGGAAGATGTGGCAGAAGAGGAAATGTTCTGTGCAGAACTGCTATCTTACCATCGCTCATGGAACCGTGAGTACTCACATCACTCTCTGTAAATATAGCAGCAAATAGTTTTTTCCTTCTGCTGGTTTCTTTGAAAAAATGTGGATCCCTTCAAAATGTCACATGTGGTTGCAAGGAGAAAGCACAACGTTTTAGTAGAAAAGAGAGCTGTAACGAGAACGGACAACGAAATGAAAGAAACAAAGGCTTAAATACACAGACTTAACTAATCACATAATCAATGACAGTTGCAAACACTAATAAAACCATGAGTAACCAGTGAAACTAACTGAAACACATGAAACTGGGACACAGAACTGAAAGACAAAAACCCACCCAAACATTTACTGAACATCGTGACGCTTTATAATATACAGTAATGAACTACAACCCCATTTCCAGAAAAGTTGGGACGTTTTGTAAAATGCAATAAAATTCACAATCTTAATTCTCTTGAACCTTTTTTTTTCTCTTGAACAAAGTGCTTTGTTACTGTATACTTAATATGAAGTGTTACCCAGATTTTCTCGAGAGATGTCTGTTAGCCATCATAAGGCCTGTGCAGACCACTTCTGAATTTTTTTTCATGAAAAATGCACCTTATATGGCATTTTACATCTGGAAATATCATACTGTGTGGATGTTTTTTTTTTTTTTTTTTTTTTTTTTTTTTTTTTGGATAACAAATATGACGCATTGGACTCTATAACTTTTTTTAAAGAATATTTTGTCATTTATTTTGTGAATATTTTAAAATTATTTTTACACTACTAAATGTTTGGGGATATAAGTTGGGAGATTTGTAATTTTTTGAAAAAAGTCCCTTTTTCTAATGCTCACCAAGGCTACATTTATTTAATCAAAAATACAGTAAAAAACTGTAATATTGTGAAACATTATTATAATTTTAAATAACTATTTCTATATTTTATATATATAATTTATTCCTGCGATGACAAAGCTGAATTTTCAGCATCAATACTCCAGTCTTCAGTGTCACATGATCCTTCAGAAATCATTCTGATATGCTGATTTGGTGCGTAAGAAACATTTGTGATACATTTGATTTTTCATTATCCTTTGAGGAACAGAAAGTTCAAAAGAACAGCATTTATTTTAAATATATTTTTTGTAACATAATGTCTTTATTGTCACTTTCGATCAATTTAATACATCCTTGCTAAATGAAATTATTTTTTATTTTTTTTTAAATCCTACTGACCACATGTTTTTGAATAGTAGAGTATATTTATTTATTTATTTATTTACTTATTTATTACTTTTACTTAGATATGTATTTATATAATGATACATATTTATATTATTATTTTATATTTTATACTTTCATGATGTTTAGTTGCAATCTCAATGGTCGAAACCAATGCTGATATGCACACAATACAATTGAGATTTACACAAAACTAGGCACTAGACATGCCTTTAGTGATGTGCTATGCCTTCATTGCAGCCCAATAAATCACCAGCTAAACTGAACCTCCTCACCTGCCAAGTCAAACCAAATGTGGAAGACAAGAAATGCTTTGACCTCATCTCACGTGAGTTAACCACGCACTCTCTCAGCATTCCCCAACCAAGCGTTCGGTCCATCACACACTCTTCCATGTGATATATAACTGAGAAAAAAAATATTCAAGGTAGATTTCAGGATCTTCACGCCAAGCTGAAGCGAACCAGCCTCAGGCTGTTTTTAGTGAAGTGAACTGCATAATTGTATCTGCATGCGTCCATGCATTATTCTGGCCTTAGATGTCTAGTGTCATTATTATGTAACAATCATGAAATATTTTGCAATACAATACTAGAGTCCTTGAAACAAATGCAAGTTGTTCTAAAAACAGGGCACTATTTAAATTCACTATTTGCTCTTGAGCACAATTGTTTGTTCTTTCCTGCCACTTGTATTTTCACAAAGGACCTCAAACCTGTTTAATCTCTCCTGATTGTTTGCTGATTACATATTAGCTGGTGCCAGCTGAGGATAAATTGTGAATTTAATTACTCTGTGTGTGTGTGTGTGTGTGTGTGTGTGTGTGTGTGTGTGTGTGTGTGTGTGTGTGTGTGTGTGTGTGTGTGTGTGTGTGTGTGTGTGTGTGTGTGTGTGTGTGTGTGTGTGTGTGTGTGTGTGTGTGTGTGTGTGTTTTTATTATAGATAATCGCACTTACCATTTTCTGGCTGATGATGAGTCTGATTGTGTGGCGTAAGTATTTCTTTTGTTCATTCACAGCAATAAATAGGCTACTTGAAATGCAAACTGTTTAAATCACACTATTTGTTTTTTTTTCAACTTTAAAGAACCTACTCAAGCATTTATGTTCCTCAATTAGTAATTTTGAAATAATTGCACATAAATCCAAACAATAAAAGCAATGCAAACTATTGTTCATAATACATTTTTTATAACTATGCGCAAAATGTATCTTACATTAATAGAGCTATTTAAAAATGATGTTTTAACGTATTTCCTATTGAAATAGGAAGTTTGAGCAAGACATATCCAAAGGGCTTTTTATTTAAATTCTCAACGGGCTTTAGTTTACGTCACAGTTGTGAATGATTTTTTTATACTTGCTAATTGGTTGCAGGTTTTATTAAGGGGCATGACATTCTCCTTCTTGATAGCATCTGATATAATATAATCTGGACATAAACCAGAATAAATGCAGAATAAATCAATATTTTTTGTAAAATGAAAGGTTTCTTGAGCATCAACCGTTTTGATAACAAGAATAAACTACGTTTTGAAATATATTCATATATGAAACAGTTATATTAAATTATAATAATATTTTAAAATATTCCTGTGAGCATAGGAAACTTCTTTCAAAAATAACAAAAAATCTTGCCACCCCCAAACTCTTGAACATTAGTGTATATCTGCTAAAAGTGAATTTTGTCACTGTACACCATGCAGCATAAAGAGATGACCTTAAAGCTCACAGACATGAACGAACTAAAAGCCACAAAAACCTGATTCTGTTTTCATGGGCTCATTAAAGAGAAATCTGCCAGACACTGATCTGCCCGAGTCTCAGTCCACTCATGTGACTGTCAGATGAGAATGTGTAGAGGCCGTCAGATAGGAAAGTGCTTGTATAATTTTCAGCACACACACCTCTTCCGATTTGACCTTTCTATCTTGACAGAGGAACAGAGCCTCCTTTCTTGGAGAGAAAGAGAAATATGTAACATTTCTTCCTCAGATGTGGCTGCATGTACGATGATTGAAGTGCTTCTCATGTCAGATCACAACCCAGGCTTCCATCTTCAGCTAAATGTCAGAGTTGAAGAGGAGCAAGAGAAAAGATTATTGATAGTCGCATTATACCGCAGCTTTTCAAAAATGAATCATAGAGAGGGTATTCACTGACTAGAAGTACGCAAAGCCTGTGAACTGTTTACAAAATTCCCTGAGCTGTAATCAAGGGAATTTTCTCATTAGTACAAATGAACTATCCTCTCAGAGAGCTGTATCAGTATTAGTCGCACATGACTTTTCTATGCACGGTGCAACCTGGAAATTTGATCTGTAGTTTCTTGTCGCCCTCTAATGGTTGTATTTGATATTGCACCTTCCTAAAAATATCAGGTGGATATCAGTGCTGACAAACAGTAAGCAGGAAGCTCTAAATGTGGCTCTGGATGAGAGGAGGACAAGTGGGGAGAACAGCGTGGAGGATCTGACGAGATCTATCACTGAGGATATTCGCCGCATTCCTGGAAACAAAGTATGCTGCGACTGCGGGGCCACAGGTACAAAAATAAAGTCTATACAGTAGCACAAATGTTTTTGGATATGTGCTATGATGTTTTCTGAACCGAAAATATCATGGTACATGAATATGCTAATCATTTAGTGTCCAGAAGGACAACTACTATCTCACTATTGTTACTTCAGTGGAGGTATGCTGCCTTTACGTGCTTTCGGAAAAGTGGCGTCTCCAGAAATTTTTCATAGGGGTGGCCAGATGGGGCCACTTAAAATCTTGGGGTGGCACACCAAAACTATAAACCATAATTTCAGAATATTATTCTACTGTTGTAGTAAACCGGCCTGTAGAAAACTATCAGAAAGAATTAAGGAAACTCCTACTGATATACTTTGGTTTATTGTGTTATATTTAATGTTACTAATGATATTAGTAGGGCCCTACTAATATATATTATATTATATATAATGGTATATATTATATAGATATGATATATATAAGGGCCCTCGCCCCGTGGCAAATTTCCAGATACTTACATAATTGTGATGAATTTAATCCTTTTTAAGTTATTATTTTGCAGTGTAAGATTACAGTTAACACCTTTAAATATTACATAAATGTATTATGAATTGTTAATAAACTTAATGAGTGTATAAATCAGCAGCAAAAAGTAATTCTTGAAAAAATCTGCACAGAAATTTTATAAAATCTAAATATGTTAATAAAAAAAATTACTATTATTTCTCTTATAAAATTCAATCAGGCAATCATACATTTCACAATTTTATATTTATATATTAATGTCAAGAATTCAGAAGTGCATATAATAGTACATTACTTCAGCGCTGCGCTGCATAAGTGCGCATTTAAAAGTTCACGTCACAAAGCGAAGAAATGTCGAGCGCACAAATCCTAGTGCGATTTGTTCCTTTGTTTCACAGTTTTAAATTCCAGTTATTGTGCGTTTGATGCCGATTCATAGTCCTTGTGATGTGTGTGATCTAACAAGCACATGGTAGTGAGTCGTTTAAAAACAGCAACAAACTCCAACAAAATAAAGTCATTTTATGCAAATCTACAGCCTTTTATCTACAGATCATGCATTATAATGTGAATATATCATATTGGAGAGAGTTTTACCATGCATCCAAGAGGCGCGCGCGCTGTTTGAATATGAATGGAGAATGATTGACAGCTGCAGAGGAGGGAAAACGAGTTTCCGTATACTTTAATGATGTAAATAGACTTTTGTCCCTCACAGTAAGCTGTGGAATGACTTCAGATGACTTTGTCACCCAAACTGACGTGAAAAAAGCGGGAGGCGCCGAAAAGCGCGCTGTTTGCATCCCTGCTTGTCAAAACGTGGCATAGACACATCAAAAAGCTGCTGTAACAGTATAGGCTACTAACCATTTGGCACTTAAAAAGCACGTCACGACACATAATTCCCCGTCTTCTTTTACTAAAGAATATTTTTGATTTATTTATGAAATGCATAACTGATGCTATTAAAATTTATACTGGTCATTGGGGTGGCCAGTGGGGTGGCCAGGAGTCGCCACCCCCTGGTGGCGCCACTGTTTCGGAATGAAAGTAAATGCGAGTTTCCTAGTCAGAAATTGGGCATGAACGCCCTCTCAAGTCGTAATTAATAATGGGGAACTTGGGGATAATTTTGATACTCGGGCTCCTGAGTTGGGCGTGCCGTAACTTTGAACATGGTGGAGGGGAGAACGATTTCTGCCTGCTATGATTGGTTTTCTTTATTAGTTTTTTCCACAACAGTTGACTTAGGCCTACATCGACTGGTCTTGCCGTTAAAGTAGTGAATAACCATTTAAAGCACATTGTATATTTTATACACAACAGACATATATTTGACCAAAATTCTAGAACAGACTAGCCTATCTCGTGGTGAATGTATATGGTTTATACATTTTATTGAAAATTAAATATCTTCATACACAGCACTGCACATCTGTAAGATGTCTGCTAAAGATCTGTTTATCTGGAAAGCATCTGCTGTGTAAAAACATCTGATAAATGTCTTAGAAAAGCAGTTTTACATACTTTCTTAAACATCTTAAAGACATCTTCTAAATGTCTATATGACATCTAACAGGAAAAGTCCTGGAGAATACAAAAAATACATCTTGCAGATGTAAATGCAGACATCAAATAGACGTCTCAGAGATGTACTTCTATCAGGGAGATTACCCCAAGAAATAGGCAAGAATAAAACTGGTGTCCTCTTTGATTCCTGTTTTTTCCTGTTAAATATGATTTTTGTCAACTCGTAGAAATGCACTGATTTTGAAGTGTCTTGACTCAAACAATTCTCACAGACTTTGTTTATGTGATAAACAATTATCAGTGCTATTGGGGTTCGAAATTGAAACTGATCAGTTTAAGAAAACAGCAGCTTTGGAAATGGGCACCCTAGAACCACAGTTTCAGAACCGCAGCCACAGAAGCGGAAGTGAGGGGCGGGGCTTAATCAGCCATAGTTGCGCTACCCTTTTACATTTAATTTTCTTTTGTTAAATATAAGCTGTTTTCACATGGATTTTGATCGGATCTTTGTCTACAATATTTAAAAAAGAATACTTTTAAATAAAGTAATTTCTGTTCATATAATATGAATAAGATATGTACAATAAGCTAAATTTTAAAACAGTCTATTGATCATTCTTAATGTCACTGAATGGATACAAACACAGTAGTTTTTACTTTGTTATAGGCTGCAACTATACGTTTTTATTTTAAAAAAAGAATAAATGTGTAACATGTTGTAAAGTGTTTCCCATTTGACCGCATACATATGTGCCTCACGTTCATGTTGTAATAAATAATGCTTAACGACACAGAGTATGAGAGGATTAAATGTTAATGGATACAAACACTGTAGTTTAGTTACTTCAATGATACTACAACTACAACTTTTTTTACGGTTTTAAAAATATATTATTGATTGTGTGACATATTGTAAAGTGTTTCCCATTTTTCTGTATATTTGATCGGATTCCTTTGTTTATAAACTCGCGCTCGATCAGCCAAAAGTCCGGTATCCGACCAGCACGGAAGGCCCACCGTCTTTTCTTGAGGCAAAGTATTTTTGGTTAAATGCAATACATTTTCTCATGTATTAACTCGTTATTTCATCTGACTCCATAAATTAAAAAGGTTTTAATGATATCCATGCATCATTAAATGTGAGCGAATGTTTGACTATTCATTTTAACTCTAATGTAAATAATGTCAAAGTATGTTAGAATAATCAAATGTAACAATTTATTATATGTAAGGTAAATGTATCATAACAATTTCACAATCAGTTCAAGGATAATACAAAACTTCAAATGCTCTTGAATAAAGAAGAGAAATGTTAACGCGACATTTAAGAAATCCATAAAATGAATGAGAGTTTGACAACTCCCAGCCTCACGGGTTGATCTGAGATACAGAAAAGGCCCTGAGCTCTGGTTGCATTTCATTATATAGACCAGGGGCGTCAAACTCAATTCCTGGAGAGTTTAGTTCCAACCAGCTCTAACACGCATACCTGTAGTTTTTAAATAAGCCTGAAAGACTTGATTTGCTGGATCAGGTGTGTTTAATTAGAGTTAAAGCTAAACTCTGCAGGGCTGTGGCCCTCCAGGAACTTACTTTGACACCCCTGACATAGACAGACCTCATTTTAAATGTAAACATGAGTTCATAATGGAAATTTACTTTAAACACTGTCCCAGACTTACTGGGGCCGAAGGTGATTTACATTGAACCATTTGCTATCATTGGAAATTTGCATTGAGTTAACACCTTCTGACCATTTGCCTGAAAGTCACACCCTTTTATGTGCAAGATATTTCTAAACTCTTAAGAACTTTATTACCTTTTGCTTTAATTTTGTTGTGAATCACCAGTCATAGATAGATTCATTTGCAGTGAGGGTTTATTGATAAACAATCAGAAACAGGCAGAGGTTAACAAGAGCAAACAGTGGAACAGGCAGGGCTTAATCGAAGTCAAATACCAGGCAGAGGATCGGGGCAGAGAGATAACAGGCAAAGTCAGAGTTCCAGGTAGAGGATCGGAGCAGGCAGATAACAGGCAGAAGTCAGAGGCAAAACGGGTCGGTAAACAGTCAGGCTATCTGGGGTTTCACAACGCTCAGTAGTGTTCACTAACGCAAAACAAAACTTCTCACTGAGAGCTGTTCGAGGTGCCGTTGAATAGTCTGGGTGATAGACTGCAGCTGGGCGAGGTGATGAGAGTCATTAGGGGTTGCAGCTGAGTATGATGAGAGTGATTAGAGGGCTTTTGGGGAATGTAGTGCGAGGAGAAAATCAGAACTCGGGTGAAAGCGGTCTTGGTTGGCCAGGGAGGGAGGTTGCAGAATCTGGGATTGTAAAAAACTTCTTTGGGAATGAGACATTTGTACCAGTCGCACTGAGACATTTCAAAGGATACCAAACATGTATAAAACTGAATGATAATAGTTCACATTAAAACCATATATATTTTGGATGAATTTCAGATGATTTCAGCATGAGGGAGGGAGAGTGGGGGGCCAAGGTAAAAGAAGTAGATTAGAATGATTCTGGGGTGAGACTTGCGTCTCGAATGCACGAGAGTGAGTTCAAATGGTAATTTTCAGCAGGGCCCTTTATTCACTTAGTTTTTCCAGTCTTACAGTATGTGTTGTTACTAATAATATGAGTATGTGACGTATTTAGTGTAAAATAAAAATAACTATTTAATACAAAGCTTTGAACAAGTAAAATGTGTGTTTCTCTATATGAAAACAAATAGGATATTTAAAAAATATTTCTTGGTTTAAAACGTATTTAAACAGCTCATAATAAAAATAAAAACATGCAAACAACAAATAATCATCTTAAAACATAAAAACTATTGACTCTTAAGCCCATATCAAGGCATTTCTACAGAAAGACCTCAGTCTTTTCATCCCTGAAATCGAAATTAATACATTTACGTTATTAAATAATAATTATTGACAAATGCAAAAAAAAGCTTTATTGATGAAATGTGAAAGACGTGTACAGGTTCAATATTTTTAGCAGATAAAGACTTAATAATATTTTTTCACCACATTATGACATAAATATCACACA
This sequence comes from Siphateles boraxobius, assembly GCF_051911475.1. NCBI lineage: Eukaryota > Metazoa > Chordata > Actinopteri > Cypriniformes > Leuciscidae > Siphateles > Siphateles boraxobius. The sequence continues at coordinate 25,325,358 of NW_027509141.1, forward strand.
TCTCATCTTATTCTCCAACATGCTTCTGTTGTCAAATGTCTCATTGGCTTAAATGTGTGTTTCACTTGTTCAAGGATTTGAAATTATTAAATACATGTAGGCCTATATTTGACATTAAATGCCCATACCTCCGTGTCTTTAAGTAGGCTACTATTTGTCACAAGTTCACAACATGAACATAGGCCACATAAGGAAATAATATTAATATAATACAGTAAAGGGGGGGACATTTTACCCTATGGTTATACATTTATTGATATTTTTTCAAAATTGTATGGTTAAAAGTATTTGTTCTCAGTTTATGCAAATTAGACTAGCTCATGCCGTATGAACAAAAAATAGTTTGTATTATCCATTAACATGGTAATTAAAAAATCCTCATTGTACATCATGATATCTTATGCATAGCCTACAGTATATGAACAGAAAAGTGACTTTATTTAAAAGTATGTTGTTAAATATTGCAGACATAGATCCGATCAAAATTCATGTGATATCAGCTTATATTTAACTAAAGAAATTCATGTGTAAGCCCCGCCCCCCACTATGGCTGCTGTTCTGAAACTGCTGGTGCTGCGGTTCTGCAGCTAGATATTTTTGGAGACTATGCTGGTCCTCTGTTCATGCTGTTTCTTTAAATGTCTGTCCATAAATCATGTTTAATTAAATTAAAACCCAGTGCGTGTACATGAGAGAACAGCCTGCAGGATTTATAGACATGTTTCCTGTAAAAAGTGCTGAGTTTAGATTTTCTTTGGCTGCACCTTCTATCTCCATTGCAAAAAGTACAACTGTAGCAGGTTCACCCTCGGCCAGTGTTATTTTAGCGTTATTTATATTCTATTCTAGTATTTTTAAAATATTTGTAATTCGATTTATTTTCATTTTTCCAGTTTTAGTCATTTTATTTTGTGCTTTTATATTTTTTATTGTTATTTATATTTTGCTGTAATGTATTTTTATTTCAGTTTAAGGTTAAGAAAATTTTATTTAGAAATTTAGAAGCAGCTGATAATGTTTTCTTTACACTCTTCGCTTTCAGATCCGACTTGGATCTCTATAAACCTGGGAATTCTGACGTGCATCGAGTGCTCAGGGATCCATCGGGAAATGGGTGTACATTATTCACGTATTCAATCACTTTCTCTGGACAAACTAGGGACTTCAGAATTGCTGGTAAGAATTCACAGTGAACAAATTAGTAAAATCAATTCATGCTTTGTTTAATGTAGCTGGTTGTTATCTTTATTGCACTCATGTATAGAGAGTTTGACAAAGTTGAGAGTATGACAATATAAGTGATTTCTCATGTTCTTAACCACTACCCGCAGATTTATGGCTCATTCTTTCTCTTTTGCTCATTAGTTGGCGAGAAACGTGGGTAATTCAGGTTTTAATGAAATTGTGGAAGCCAATCTTCCCAGTCCCTCTGTGAAGCCGTCAGCAGAGAGTGACATGTAAGTGATGAGCAGCTCTGTAATTACTCTTCAAATGCCAGCCAAATGGTTTCGACACTTGGAGTCTCTGTGTCCCCATAGCACCAAATGTCTTTAGCATTTCCCATAACATGCGCACCACTCAATTCCCTCTCAATCTTTACCTGCAAAAGAGCATTCTACATGGCTGGGCCAAGCGTAACCTCTCTGTACACAATTAACCTGTCAGCAGATGGTGCAGAGCTTTTTAAATTTCTTTTAAATTGATCATTCTTGAAAGTAATTTGAAAGCTCAAGAACATCCAAATTACTTTAACCTTCAAACTAAACGGATTGATTTACCCTGCTGTCCCGATCAATGGGAGGAAAGTATGGTTGTGTACACTATTGTAGACAAGCTGGACTAAATGAACAGTGCTATTATTAGATTCTTGCACAGAGCCCTGAAATAACACACATATTTCCAGGAACTACTTTAGGGATGTAATATGTCACACAGGAAATGCTTAGTTCATTCCAAATTTTGTCTGTTCCAGATTCTTACTGTATTCTGCCATCCGACACGGCTTTTCCTTTCTAGACTTTCCATGTTTAAATCTCAACACCTGTTTCATTATTCGACAACTTTGTTGGGGGGATTGTTTCTAAGTTATTAGTATTAAGTTAGTATTAAGTTGTTAGTATTGTTATTAAGTTAATGTTGTTAAATATTATTACAATTTAAGATAACGGTTTTCTTTTTGAATATATTTTAAAATGTAATTTGTTACTCTGATGGCAAACCTGAATTTTCAGAAGGCATTAAACAGTTGTACTGTTCAATATTTATGTGGAGACCATGATACATTTTTTTTATTTGGATTCAAAATGATTATTTTATGAATAGAAAGTTCAAAAAAACATAATTTATTTGAAATATAAATAGTTTGTAACACTGTAAATATTTTACTGTCACTTTTGAGCAATACATACAAGCGGAATACAAGTATTAATATATTTAAAGAAAAAAGTCTTACTGACCCCAAGAACGGTAGTTGTAGGTACAGTGGCAAAAAAAGTCTTTAAGGTACAGTAGCAAAAATACCTGTGCAATTTTAAGGGTCAGAAAGGTGTAAATGGTCATGTATAACTAAATAACAGCTTATTTTCATGCAAGAATCCTTGCATAACTGAGTTGACTTTAAACACAAAAAGTGCACTGAAAGAGTGGCCCCTTTGAGCTCTGACAGCTGTTTCCTGTCTCAGGACTTTTTTGATTTTTTTTTCTAAAGGCAATCTCTGCAGTTTTCAACCTACATCTGTCCAACATGGTGCCATGAAAAGAGAGAAGAGTTGCACTAATGAGAGCTCCAGTTATGCTGTCTCTTACCATCTGTGACTTGCAATGAGCTTGTAGGCATTGCAGACAGTGGCATCATGCCCATTCAAAGTGAGGGGGCACGTGCCCCCTCAGATTTTTCCTCCCTGATAATTTTTTTGTCACAACTTTATTCCTGTTATGCTCCATAATTCCCAGAGCCTATAACGACTCAAATGTATTCTTCTGGATGTGTAATAAATCGGTCAGCATCAGCCTGCCCCTTTTTCCTAATATGGTGTCTGTGTATATCAAATCTAGAGCGCTATGTGCATAGCGCATAAACATCTTTGCTGTGTATGTTCAAGCAACTCACTTGTCTCGCACGTTGAGCTGGCAATGTTTTACAGATGGTCTTGAAGTGGTAAGTGGGCAAAGCAACAAATCGGCATTGAATTAGTTATCGGATGATATTAAAAGGTAGTGGGATTATTTGTGGTTGACCTGGAAATTTTAACTTGATCGAAAAGTTATGGATTTGATATTAGCTGCGAATTCAGAGTATTAACTTAAGTTGTGTCAGTGTAACGTTATCGATAGCTAGCCTAGTCTATCTGTAAACTAGTTGGCTAACGTTACTGCCTGCCATAAAAAGCCAATAAGCCATAGTTGGTTAAATGTACAAGTTACAAGTTACTAGCTTTTCTGTTAGCTCATAAATTGCTCTTTACAAGTTCCTTATTTAAAATATAATAATGAGCAGTGTAACTACAGTATTTCAATGATTTTACTAAAGTAATGTTACATATTACATTTGATTTGATTACTTTTTTACATTTCTGTCAAATATTAACCATTTTCAAATAAACGGGGTAGTGTTAACCTTATTCAGCACTGAAGTCTATCAAACTTCTTTCAAAGTCCTTCATTACATATTAATATTAAAATAACTTAATTTCAGAGCACCACAAAGTCAGACCTCAGCACCTTAATGTACCTTTAATGTAAGATCGTTCTTAGGTCGCATACCAATTTAAAATCATAACATAAAATCTGCAATGGTACTGTTTTTAAAATCATGTCTAGTAGGCCTAAGTGTACAGTAAGTGTGTGTGTAAACATGCTTTAATGAAGTAGACTTCAAAAGCTTTTAAATTTGAGCTTTGCCTGGAGCTTTCATCAGCCTGTCTTTTACATAATCTTACAAAATAGATACTTTAACTTAGTCCTCAGATAGAGGAGGGTTGCTGCTAGCTCCGTTAAGGTATTTCTGTCCCTCCCAAACTGCATTGAAATGGTATGTTTAGCTGCCAGAATTTAAAAATTTTCAGGGGGAGACACACCCTGACCCCTCCTAACATGATCCATATCACCCATCAGAAAACAATTGCAACGTCTCAGATTGTGGCCCCCCCAGAATTTTGGCTTGCATGATGCCCCTGATTGCAGAGATGCAATTTTTTTAAATTTCACTGCACAATTTATTGGTATCGGACATCTGTTGAATATCAATGCAATTTTGATACCCAATAAAAGATGTACTAAAATATTGAGTGTTATTGACAGGGCCGTACGTAAAGACTTCATACTCTCAAAGTATATGGAATGGCAGTTTGCACAGCGTAGCAGCAGCTCACCGGAAACAAAACGCAAATATCTACAGGATGCTGTTCGCAGTCGAGACGTCTTCAGCCTGTTACAGCTGTACGCTGAGAGAACGGAACTCAGCCAGCCACTGCCATGCCACCTACAGGTCTGCAAACGTCTCGCCTTCTCATTTCCTGCTTAAGTACATGCACATGTATATGTTAGGTCTTCCCTTTTTAAAAGCAAAATGTTATGACAGGAAAAGGGGGAAACTGCACTACACTTAGCTGTTCTATTGGCTGACAGAACATCACTTCATGTGGCTGACTTCCTGTTCCACAATAGGTCAGTAAAAAATAACACAATTTTTATTCTGAAAACATCTCAGGTTACGACTGTAACCCTAGTTCCCTGAGAAGGGAACGAGACGCTGCGTTCATGACGCTTTAGGAACGCCCCTGCGTGATTGCGTCTGAAGCACGTATGTCAACTATTACAATGGCGAGTGTGAGCGTCATGAACAGATGACGTCACGACCAGGAAAGGATAAAAGCACATCCGGTATGACTGGCATTAGCTTCGATATAGCCGAAGCAAGTCGATCACAGGAATGCAAGAAGTATGGCAGGGCGACGCAGCGTCTCGTTCCCTTCTCAGGGAAATAGGGTTACAGTTGTAACCTGAGATGTTCCCTTCTTGGAGACTGGATCGCTCGGGCAAAGGAAGAGAAAGGGCGTAGACCATCTCTAACCCTGCCGAGAGATCCATTTGCGATCCCCAGGAATGCCTTCTCCGTGCTCTCCATGCAGAAGCAGGTCCGGATCCTAGAAGATCGCGAGCCTGACAACTTTCCTCAAAAAGGCTGACATAGCATGCTCCGCTCCCAAACATAAGACACAGAAATCGTGTGTATCCCCACCCATTAAATAGCGCGGACAGGGAGAAGCACACAACTTAAACATCTCTTTCGCCATAAATGCTTGTGAACAGACAACAATAAATAGACAGACAGTTTCAACATAGAGCGCTTGCTGAGGCACAGAAGCTAATGCCGGTCAGACCGGATGTGCTTTAATCCTTTCCTGGTCGTGACGTCATCCGCCCATGACGCTCACTCTCGCCATTGGACTAGTTGACATACGAGCTTCAGACTCAATCACTCAGGGACGTTCCCAAAGTTAACAAGTGCTTTCCTTGTCATCGGTTTCAGTAATAATCTGGACGCTCAGACAATGAAGGGAAACACTGCTTTGCATTACTGCTGCCAGCACAACAAAACTGAGTGCCTTAAACTTCTGCTCAGAGCCAAGGCCAACACACATATCAGTGAGTGAGACCTTCAAACCTTCAAACCAGACATTTTTGCTTGAGTTATTTCATGATTGAAAATGTGTTTCTTTTCAACATTTGTTGTTTAACATCCATCCATCCATCCTCTTCCTTTTAACATTGAAAATTTGACACACTTGAGTTTTAATATTAATTGAAGTTACATAGGGTTTTATCTGCATCTTATCAGTCATTGTTAAAGCAAGGAGGCTCATCTAGTTATTTTGAAGGCTGGATTGGCTGTTGGCTCATTTGTCAGGAGTTAATTACAGATCAGGATGATCATTGAGCTGATCATAATTGCTGTTCTGTGATAGAGAATGATAATGGAGAGACAGGACTGGACGTGGCTCGCAGACTGAAGCACACACTGTGTGAGGAGCTGGTGAGTCAAAATGCTATCCAGCAGTAATCTGTTAAAGAAAGTCTTTATCATTAGGATAGGCATATGGGTGTAACCTGTTTATTTCAATTTTATTGAACAAAATGTTTGCTGTACACTTCAGCTACATCATGGTCATGGTCTTTTCTATAAGCAGGTTCTCCAGCACACCTTTAATATAATTTAGAAAGTGATATCATGACTAAAAAAGTATATTTACTATATAAATTTTATAAAAATGTTATAAATTAATAATAAAATAAAATAATTTAAAGCAGAATATAGCTAGAATAATTTATATTTCTAAACCATATACACTACCATTCAAAAGATTTTGGTGTTGGTAAGATTTTTTAATGTTTTTGAAAGAAGACTTTCAAGGCTGCATTTATTTGGTCATGAATACAGTTCAACAGTAATATTGTTAACTATCGTTACTATTTAATAAATAACTATTTTGCATTTTAATATATTTTAAAACATAATTTACAATTGTTATGGCAAAAATGGATTTTCAGCCGCCATTACTCCAGTCTTCAGTGTCTTATGATCCTTCAGAAATCATTCTTATATTTGAACATCTTATATTTGGTGCTCAAGAAACTTTCTTATTATTATCAATGTTAAAAACAGGTATGCCTTCAGGATTTGTTGATGAAAAGACATTTTCAAAACCAAAATCTTTACGGTCATTTTTGACGAATTTAATGTCCTACATAAATAAAATGTAAATATATAAATGTATGTAGTTTTATGCTCTAAAATATTTAATTGGCTAGATATTGCTCTTTGTGAGTGCTTGTGTAGAGTTAGACTTGCAAGCAATCCACCACGATCAGTCTGTTGAGTGTAACATTCTGTGTGATTCACTGATCTCCATGTTACCAGCTAATAACGGTTTCTTAAGGGACACAGAGTTGCCTTCCTGCATTTGAATCTCAACTCATATTTTTGCAGAGACATTTGTAAAACTTTGTTAAACTGATTAATTTTAAGGATTGTTACTTGACATCCAAATGAAAACAGCATCAGCAATCTCTACAAATTGAATCTTTAAAAATCTTCACACAATTATCTCAAAAACTAGAAAAGTTATGGAAATCCAATTGTCAAAAAGGGATTGATCTACATGTTAAAGTAATGCTGTGTCATGTTCAGATCCACCAGTCACAGAACAACCAGTTTAACATGCACGTGCACGTGGAATATGAGTGGAGACTCCGGCAGGATGACCTTTACGAGAGTGATGACGACCTAGATGACAAGGTGACAACATAAGAAGACTACACCACCCCTAACTTACAGAACAAACTCGCACATATGCTAATAGAGCATAATACATAATACATAATACATGAGACCTTCACTGCATCTGAAATGTAATACTTCCCTATATATAGTATGCGAAAAACAGTACGCCAACAGAGCTGTTTGTCCGAATACATTGTATTTGAAAACACTAGGCGAAAAGTACCCGGATTACCTTCTTTCGGTGAGATTCTGAAGTGTGTATTCAGTGGACACTTTACTATCCCATGAGGCTACGGGAGAGGATTTATGAATGGCAGTGAAGTAATGCAACCGACAAATGTAGTATGTCCAAATTTCATTCATATTACCCATATTCATTCTATATAGAACGCACTTTTTTAACATTACCGATGTAAATTCAAATGTAGTACCTACTCAGAAGTATGCGATTTCGGATGCACCGATTGTATTTGTTTAGCGTGCAATTCATGGTCTGATGTGTAACAGTGATGGCCCATATTTGTAGATGGGCCCAGTGAAGAAGGAGCGCTTAGGACGGCCGTTCAGCTTGTATCACAGTAACTCTGCCTCTCACAGTGGCGGAGGGGGGTTGTTCAACGTGGGTCGGAGGCTAGCAATGGCCCGAGGGGATAACCGGAGGGACGTATATGCCAGTCCCAACTCTCAGACGCGCAGCCTTGACAGTCCCCCTCCGCCACCCCCTTCATCACCCGCACCGCCACTCCCACCCCGGGTCAGAGGTGAGAAAACTCTTCTCTTCTCTTCTCTTCTCTTCTCTTCTCTTCTCTTCTCTTCTCTTCTCTTCTCTTCTCTTCTCTTCTCTTCTCTTCTCTTCTGTCTTGTTTACTCTCCTCATGTCCTTTCCAGCTCCAAACGTCCCTCCTCCTCCCCCTCCCATGAGCTCACCTGATGGCTGGACGTCCCATGAAGTAATCAGCAGTAAGAAACGAACCCCTCCTCCCCCTCTTATCATCCGACACAAGCGCACCTACTCTGAGCCCGCCCCTCAGGTGCCCCCCAGCCCCCACTCTACACGGCAGGGACCTACAGGTATGTGCCAAACCTGGAAAGATGCATAGTCCCGTTGTCATGGAAAACATGGAAATATCTGGGAATTTAAAATCATGATTCCCAGGCCTGAAAAGCTCTTAGAAATTAATAACATTCTTTAAAATCATGGAAAGTCAAGGAAATTTCTAGTTAATATACTTTTATCACAGGTTTTTTTTTTTTTACCAAATTCTCATTGACCTATTTGTCAAATAAACTACACTTTATGCAAAACCTTAAACAAGTTCAGGCAGTTCGACACAATTTGTAAAACTCTAAACACACATTGTTACACATCATGAAAAAGTTTTTTTTAAATATGTAAATGTTGAAATAAACATGATCTTAATAAATGCTGAAGACGTACTGTTTATTCTTAGTTCATGTTCATCGACTAACATGAATGTGTTTTCTTTCTGTTCTTTCTATTTCCAGATTATGGAGTACCTTCATGTCCGATAAGCTTCGGTGGTCCAGACTCACCTTTCCAGAAGTGTGTGTAAGTGCTTTTTGGAGCCACAAATGCTGACCTCTCTTGGCTAATTGCTGGAATACCCAGAAAAAAAATGGGGAAAAAAACACAGTTTTGTATTAAAAGCTGACAAATGGTCATTACGCAAATGCTAAGTGAATTAAGAAAGTGCCAAATATAAGTAAAATTTGGAAAGTAAAGGAACAGAATTTGGCTGGTAATTTTTACTGAGAAATGCAAATATTAAACATGAATAATCATTATTAATCTTAAAGTGAATACACTGCCGTTCAAACGACTGCCGTCGTTTCAGGTCTGTAAGATTTTTGTTTTTGAAAATGTTTTTGAAGGAAGTATCTTATACTCATTAAAACTGCATTTGATTTGAGCAGAAATACAGTAAAACAGTAATATTATAAAATAGTATTACAAATGAAAAAAAATGGTATATTATATTTGAATATAATTTAAAATGTATTCCTGTAATGGCAAAGCCAAATTTTATTATTATCGTCACTGTTATTGTGATTAAGGGTTGTCCTGCTTAAAAATTAGACCATGATACATTTTTTCACGATTCTTTGATGAATGGAATGTTCAAAAGAACAGAAATCTTTTGTAAAACTCTAGAATTCTTTACTGTCACTTTTGAACAATTGAATGCATCCTTACTGAATAAAAGTATAAATTTCTTTAATAAAAAATTAAATAAATAAATAGTCTAAGTTAGATAGAATACAAACCATCTAATAAAGAAACTATTTCACCTTAAGTTCACAAACTAACATACTGATCATAAGACTTTTTGTTTCAGCTCAGGTTCTCCAAAATACACGACATCAACTCTCAACTCCTTATCTGAGCTACCAGAACGAGGTAATGCTTTTTTCTGTCCGGTTATCTCTCCATTATATTGTTCTCAGTTAAGTTGTTTTGCTTATCTCGGCCCATGTTTTTTGTTACAATGTGTCGTGGCTGTAATCTCTCTCTCTCAGCAGGCTTTCGAGCAGATGGGGAAAGCAGCTCGTCTCACTTTCTGTACCAAACCCCACAACCCATCAGCAGTGCTGGACGTCACACCCCGGGCCTGTCTCCCACCTCCCCCCGCTCCTTTAGCCTGGAGACTAACGGAAGCTCCTCATCCTCCTGCCACACTGCTCCTCACCCACTTCCCAGAAAAACTTTGGTGAGAAACTGGAGAAATGTCTTCAGAGGAAAATCTTATTTCTTACAGGTCTTTTCCCTCAGAAGAAAAATCTTTGCAAGATCCCTAAAAGTCTCATTGACCATGTAATTTGGGGCGGATTTTAAATGTTTTTGAAAGAAGTCTCTTATGCTCACCAAGCTGCATTTATTAGATCAAGAGCAGTAAATATTCTTACAATTTAAAATAGCTGGTTTCTATTTGAATATATTTTAAAATGTAATTCATTCCTGTGATGGTAAAGCTGAATTTTCAACATCATTACTTATATTATATATAATGTATATATAATATATTGGTTCCAATATATATCATGGTTTCCAATACATACATTTTCAGGATTCTTTGATGAATAGAAAGTTGAAAAGAACAGCATTTATTTGAAATAGAAACTTTTGTAACATGTGTTTATCACGTTTGATCAATTTAACGCATCTTTGTGTTAAATAATAAATAAAAGTATTAATTTCTTTAGAAAACTAGTTTCACCAGCTGTTTTACATGTCTGTGCTCTGCTGGCCTTCCAAGCATCAAACCGGCTTAAACCAGCCTGTTTCAATGTGGGAATTCATTGAATTCTAGAGGGTCTAGAGGAATGGTATTTTATTGCATGTGTTTTGGCTGTTGGAAAGACACAGGCGTTTCTTGACATGTTTCTCATACTTGAGGTTTTCCCTTCAATAAATTGACAGTTTAAAAGAAAAGCAATATTATTAAGAAGCCACATGGTGCAGTGTTTTATTTTGTACTTGTGTTTAGATGAAGTCCAAGCTGAGGCGTGTGAAGGCCATGTATGACTGTGTGGCAGATCATCACGATGAGCTCACCTTCAATGAGGGTGACGTTCTGGTGGTACAAGGAGAGGACGATGCTGATTGGTGGGTGAGTATAGGAACAAAAGAACAACTGATTTGAGATCAATTTGAAAGAGAGCGTGAAAGACACGAAACTAGCACAGCTATGTAGTAAATTCATTTGGGATTGCGGTCAATTTCAATTTTAAAGTTTAGTGGTCATTATACGATAATATTTGGAGAATAGTGCAATTGACCAATCAGATTCAAGCATTCCAGAGAACTGTTTAATAATAGAACTGTTAAGTCATAACGTCAATTTTAAGGCCAATCAGAAGGCTAATTTGCCATGGGTTCCCTTTGGAATGTCTGATATTTTTTTAGTATATGAGAAAAAAGCTCTGTGGGTAAAATTATTATAAAAACTTTCCTGTTTAGCTCAACAACATAAATTACCCAGTCATATCTCAAACGTGTATTTTGAAACTGTTGTGTGCTTTTTAAAGGTAAGTTGCTTACAGTATATATCTCTACACTGTCATTTTAGTATTATTTATATACTATTATATTATTTATTAATATTTTGAATTAGCGTTTATATTTTCATTTTATATTTTATGTTCTTTTGTAATTTTATTTTTTGATATTTTTATATAGCTTTATTTATTTCAGTTTGAGTTATTTTAGTACTTCAGCTTATACTGATTTTTTAAAAAATTTTAGTTCATTTCGTTTCTTCACTAGTTTAGATTTAAGTTAAAGTTTATCCAATATTTATATTGTATGTTACTTCATCTTTATTTCAATTACCAAAAAACTTAAAACATTTTGTTTAACATAGGGTTTTTAAAAATTAATGCCTATGTGTAATTTATGTTGTAGAACAAACATGTAAGTATCTTCAGGCAACCACAGAAAATCCAAAACCGTTATTTAAAAACTCATGGCAGAATCCTGAGGGAATCTTTGACATAAAAATTCTTTCTAGATGAACAGCTCTATTGTGCTTTCTTGTTTTACATTCCGTTTTTGAGTTTTCTACTTAATTCTCAGTTGTTTTCAGCCCTTTGAAGTATCGCTGTGATAAATGGCTCGAAAGCCTTGTTACGGTAAAATATGGTTTTGAAAAGGAAGCGGCAGGGTTCTTGTTAGCCTTTTAGAGTCATGCTGTGTGTGCAGATCTATCCCACAATCCCATGGGAGCAGCTGGAACTGATCAGAGCAGAGCTCTCAGGGTCCATGTTTTATTCTGAGTCAGAGAGCCGCCCATGTCTCCAGCAGGCTTGTCTAATATCCTGCAGATGCTTCTACAGGAAAAATAGCCTCTGGATGGCCCATAAAAAGAATACATTTCTTATAGATTCATAGAGAGACTCTTTGCATGCAGGAAAGAGCTTTTGAAGTGAAATGGATCGTGAATTGTATATATATATATATACATTTTTTTTTTTACATCCCGCATCTTCTGTGTTTGCAGCATTGCTTTTTTCATTTTCATTCAGTCAGGAAGCGCAGCCCTTGTTTATGACATTATTTCTTCATTACGTGTTGTCATGCGCCGTCCTTTCATTTAATTGAATTTCTGATCCTTCCTTTTGATGACTCTAACCAGAGCCAGTAATATCTTCCTTTCAGCATGGCTACATCGAGGGACAGCCAGACAGAACGGGCTTATTTCCAGCATCGTTTGTCTCTATGCTCACCGAATGAAGCCGGCCAGAATCTGAAATCACAGCACGGTTGACTTTACTGCCAAAGCACCCTGGGAAATGACCGGTTTGAAGTCTACCCACAGAACCATTGGTAATGAAGAATCAGCATAACAAAGCAGCATTCCCAGCGCCAGGAGAGATGGGTTATGTGGAACGAATTGTGCTGTGGACAAAAATTCTCATAGTTTGTGGTTGTTCAGGTCCCTCAGATATGAGAATCATGCCCCATGCCCCATGATCCATCCTAACCGAACACTCGTTGAGTAAAATGTACCATCCTAAAACTGCTCCAAAAGCACACACAGCATGAACAGCATGCCATTTGTTACATTGAACTGAACTTGAATGTGAGTCATCATTTATGTCAGGCCACATAATTTTTCATTATCATTCATTATTCTCTTTATTAAATACTGTACAGTATTTTGTTATAGAAATGCCACAAAAATACTACTAGTTTCAATAATAAAATGAAGTAAATCTTTTTGGTATAAAAAGTGCTTTAAAAATAATTTCAATATATATATCCCAGAATAAAAAAATAGTTTTAATAAAACCTTAATGGTTCTAAAACGTCTTTATTCCAAAAGGGTATTTCTTTTGACTTTGGGTGAAATACTATTTTTTCTGTAACTTCAGATAAAATAATAACTGAAAAAATGGTTAAGTGGTTTATTGAAAACAGTCCACAGATTTACACAAAACATCATGAACACAGAAGCTTACAAAGATGTGCACACACCATACAATTTGGCAATTACAATTGGATCAAACCATCACATTCAGCTGGACGGTCTTTGAACATGTACTAACTTCTTAAAGTGCTTTAGAGTAGAGAACTACTTGTGGCAGAAGACATTTTTTTTTTTAAATTATGTCAAACCCAGGGAATATTACATCTGCAGTCACATGTTGTTTGAATATATGAGATGTAAATAAAATGATAAATTTTGGTAATTTGGCCACAGCTTTTCTTGACTGTACTGCTCAATATCTCAGACTCCTCCTAGATAATTATTCCAGCAGGGAGGTGGAATAAATATTCCATTTTAATTGAAACTATTTCACTACTTGGATCAGAGGATCTTGTATATACACAGTCATGTATGTACAAGTTGAAAATGTGGTTTCAGCATTTGCTTTTTATTTGTTGAAGAACCTGAATGGAAAACTAGGGTGTTGTGAGATATTTATGTATTGTGTATCTCATTTTTAAAAAAAGAAAGAAAAAAAGGCGTTTGTTTTTCTGTATTTTTATTTATGCAAAATTATCAAATATTTTTTTAATACTGTGCTGGATGCCCTAAACTGTGACTTTTGAATTCAAATATTTTTTGTTTATGCTTTGGTTTTGTTTCCAATTAGATTAAAACTGAACTTTGTCCAAACTCTTAAATCTTCAATGTCCTGATTTGAGAGTTTGTGTATTTTAAAAAAAAAAATCTGTGACTCTCCTTTCCATGAAAACTCTATAAACTTTGATAGCCACTGACTGACGAAGCAATGCAAAGCCAAAATACATTCAAGAACATAAAACCACAGAACAAACACACGTGTGGTAATACTTGGCAACAAACTTCGAAATTACAGCTCAAGTTTCAACCTTGTCACAGTCCTTAAAGTTTACAATTATAAAAATTAGAAAAGGGGGAAAAACCCACAGAACATCTACCAACAGTAATTTCAACAACAAAAATACAGAGATCATTGTATTTCAGTAATAAAAGATAATGAATCAAACATGTATGAAAGTACAGCATTTGCTATATCCAGAACTGTAAATCACAAGACAGGCTGTTGTATGAGTGACAACGGGTCATTTTAAGGCCACTGAGACCAGATGCATCACTTTAGGGACGGCTTTGGTCTAAAGGTATATAATGCTTTTAAATACATAACGCACGAATAACGCTCCCTTAGGAGAACTTTAAGGTTAGAAGAGTCCTTCAAATATCAATACAGGAAAGATGTGGTGACTTGAACAATGTAATTGTCTGATGTGAAATCTGAAATAACATTTTGAGAATGTCTTAATATGCTATAATTTCTAATTTTTAAAAATGTGTTTATTGCTTATTCAATCTTTTGAAACCTTATAATCCACAGACTTACAATCTAAAATGCTTTAATGCACTGCAGGTTAAAGTTTAAAGTCAACAAAAATTCAACAACTTGCTCCACTCATTTCTTTTCAGCTGACATAACTAAACTGTCCAACCAACCACCTGTCAAATGGTCCATCTTATATTTAAAGAGGTCCCTGATTATGATTTCACTTTTATAACTTTAGCTAGTGTGTAATTTTGCTGTTTGAGCATAAACAACACCTGCAAAGTTACAATGCTCAAATTTCAATGCAAAGGGAGATATTTTCTTTTACAGAAATCACTTTTTAAGGACTACAACAAATGGCTGGTAGGGACTACAACAAGCTTCTTCCTGGGTTGGGAAATTCACAAACCCTAAAATTTACATAAACCCTGTCCCCGGGAACACGCAACAAAGGGGGTGAGGCCAGGTTGGGCTGCTTTAGAGAAGGGGAAGAGTTGTTGTTTTTTACACCCCAGAAAAAGTTTGCCTAAGGCTGACGAACTTAGAGAGGTTAAAATTTATTTTTAACACCGTTTCTGAACATTATAACCTCAAAATTTGTCGTTTTACAGAAAACAGCTTCCAGAAGAGAGTACAAAGCAGGCTATACGCACAAAAGATTGTCCCGACAAATGGGAATGGCTATTGATAACAACTTGTAAGTATGTCTTATTTGTAATTGTGTTTTCTATTAACAATTCCAATTATAAGTGCTATGATAGCTATGATGCAAAGGAAAGGAAAGCTTTGCCTTCACTAGCCTGGTATTTAACATTATTGTTGTAGTGTTTACTTTTCACCGCCCCTTAGAAAAATTATCCATGATTTTGTGATCAATTACTGTTTGTATTACCATAGATTTCCGACAAATATGATTAAATGGTGGATTAAATTGTATCTATAAGAAAATGACACAAAAAATATACTACTCTGAAACGTCCTGTGAAATCCGTGCTTGCTAAGTCCGTGCTTGAAATCCGTTCATCACCAGCCTCTTGTTCGTTAACATTGTCAGGGTCTGAATCGGGCTTACATCTTAGTAGAACTTGCGGTTATGAAGGGGCGGTACATTTCCTGAACATGCGCTAAGTACTGCCAATCACAACACACTAGGCCAGCTAACCAATCACAGCACATTTCGTATTTCGGGAATAGGGGCTTCATCGAACCAGACTGGGGAGAGAGGAGCTGTGATAATGTAAAATATGTGGAAAAATACTGCGTTTTTTGAACAATCAAGAATGAAAACATATTCTAATACACCCCTAAAATAAAATCAACACTTCGTAAAATGGGACAATAGGACCCCTTTAACACCCACTTCACTAACCAATCAATTACCAATGGTTCAAATTAAATCCACCCTTTTTTTCTTCATTGGATATTCTGTTAGGAAAAGTGGGTTGCGAATACTGCTTCATGTTGACTTTAAGGCTTTAATGCCCTGAAAACTGTCTTTTTATAACATCTGCAAGTGAATGGAGCTGGTGATCAACATGTTTAGAAAGCTTTGTCGATTATACGCGAAACACATCTAGTTTTGTCACAAATTGCATTTGCAGTGCAGACACTGTGTGAGGCTAGTCAGCTTGAATAAGAAAGAAGTATACAAGGAGACTTAGATCAAGCCAATTTGCTTACTGTTCATCTTCTTCAACGTTTGAATGCCGACTGGGGAGGAAGGCAACATCCATCTTTTTCTTCAGGCACGTAGCAAGTAAAATGCTGCTATTGAACAGGAGGAGTTCATTTGGTCTCAGGACTACAGCTTGATGTCTGTGGGTTTGGTTCAGTGCAGTTCACAGTGGTCAATTAATGGTAGGGTGGATCACAGATCTGCGTCTCTTTGGCTTCCATACGGCTGCAGTGCAAGGCATGGCATTTACATGGCACTGAGCATTACTGAGTCAATAAAGGCCATAATTACAGGCTCATCTGTACAGTTTGATTTTGCCCTCTGCGTTGAGCCTATGAATGATCTCAGTCTCGAAATCCGCGTTGTGGACACCAGTCTTTCGAAAGGCACCTGCGTATCTGTTGTTCTCCCAATAGTGGTGCCAGTTTCCTTGCTTGTCTGCCCCATATCCAAACACTGACACCTGTTGAGATTGAACATCATGATTGAAATCATCTAGTGATGCACAAATTATTATCTTGGCTGTAAATAGAAATACAAACCTCATCACAAAGGTGCAAAGCAAATATAATGGCTACTATCCCAGTGGACGGATACCTTCCATGACGCTCTGTCCATTTGTCATGTGTGTACTTAAAGAAGGCTGGATTTACAACCATCACCTGGTCGGCACACACAGACGGTAAAGTTAGACTTAACAGATGGATGTGTTTATGGATTAACAAGCTTTAGAATGATTTACACTCACCTTGTCTTTGTCAGCTTCAACACGATTTTTCACTCTCATGTACGTCCTGTGCAGGATATACAAACAATTTTATAGTCATTATTATAGTAATTTTAGTTAAATTAAAAACTATGTTGCACAATTTTCAGAAATATTTGTATATTTTCAAAATGAGGTACATTTTGATCTCTCCTGTGGAAAGGGCGCTGGACAACCACTGCATGTCTTTCAATTTGAAAGGAAGAAGGACGAGATGAACACCAGGTCTCAGATCGATTGCACTCTCTGGGTACAGGAAGTGGTGGGTGGTTCGATTACCAACATCCTCTTCATAACCCACAGTTACAGCCTTATTCATTCTGTTGAGCGTTCCAGTGGAAATGCATTAGTGAAAAAAATAATAATAATGCACTTATTGGCTACTTAAAATAAAAATCCATTTTTAAAACAGTTTTTCAGGTTTCTCTCTTAGACACTATTAAAGTCAACAAGAACCAGCATTCATATTTTAATTCCTTAATGCGGTTAAATTGTGAAAGGATCTTTAATGAAAATCTTTTGAAAATTTTCTCAATGTTGTTGTGATTTTACAATGAACATTAAGGGGGTACAATCAACCCATTTACTATCATAGTATGGACAAAAACAATGTTTTCAAAATATCTTTTTTGTGTTGTATTGATGAATTTTCATTTTCGGATGAACTACATTAGTCAACATTTGAAGTGGATCAAAACCTTTCATCAAAGTTATACATGAATTTTGAACAATACCCATTCTTGTTTTAGGATTAACTTGTTTGATCCACTTCAAATGTTGACTACTGTATTTAGACTAGACACACATAAAGAGCAGAAAACACACCTAATAACAGTTGAATGGGAATCTATCAAGGCTCCGTTTTTGGACTTCGACAGATTTCCTGAGTTTCCAACAACTGCACATTTCCGGCACTGGTTTTGCCGTGGAATTTTGTCTTTAGGTGGAGGGGAAATTATCTTAAACATCTTCTGTGTGACATCCTCAATCGTTCCATCAGATGACTGCAAAGACTGCAAAGCAATATCATTAATAAAAATTATAGAGCTGAAACTCAAAATTTAAATCATAGTTTTTTTCACAACTAATCTCTACATCTTTAATGTTAAAAGAAAAGATGACTATCCCAGCAATGGTCTTTGGTGTTATTGTATATTTTCGTAATGCATTATTAAAAATGCTGCGAACGTTTCTATGTGGCACGGAAACTAAAGAGACTTCAGGCAAACCAATTTCAGGCTTATCTGAGTGCACTCTTAGTGCCATTGCCTGCAAAGGTCTGAAAGCCTTTAATTAGGCTAAATTAAACCTTACTGAAACACTTGGCTGGGCCAAAGAGCCTATTTGTGCCCTTGTTCCCAAGGGAAAATTACTTTTTTGTTTAAGGAAACCAGATAATGACTCTGGGATCCACAGCCATCACTTTAATTATGTTTGGCAAACAGATATGATGGTAGTAAGTGAACTTGAGATGGTCTGGAATGAACACACCAGCTGTTGTCTATCCCTGACGTGTCCGTGTGCCAGAAAAGGGAAATGAAAATGATATCTACAGCTATGACTTCAGAGGCATGCCTGAGAATCCCAAGAGCTATTCTGTCTCTAGCTTAGAAAGGCCAATGGCTGTCTAGAGACAAGCAAATGAATCAAGGAACAAATCCAACATTAACTGTCGCACTCATTGCAAAAATTGGAAAACAGATCCTGTTGAGCTAAATCTGCATATTGAGAGTTGAGTTTTTTGCCGAAATGATCACATATTTATCTGATCATCTGGTCACCCTTCATCCCCAACAGGGTGCCGGAGCTGGTGCCCAATCTGGCAGGGTTGCCAAGTCTGCACAACAATACCCGCCCGATTGATCATAAAAACTATCCCAATCAAGGCAAAAAATAGTCCAATCGCGTTCTGGGTGGTAGGGGGAAGTTGTGGTGTTGGGTTACTTTAACCAGTGGACTTGAAAAACTACTCGCAGCAATAGTGTAAAAGTAGCCCGGGTACCCGGGAAAAACCCAGACTCTGCAACACTGCAATCTGACGTGTTTCCATTTGAAACGACTGTCTAAACTGATGCAACCAAAGCTACAAAAAACAAAATGATTGCATGTGCACCTGTGGAACAGTCTTTAAGACACTAACAGTTTACAGGTGGTAGACAAAGTCACATTTCCAATAAATTGGGACACTAAAGAGACCTTTTTACTGACACTGAAAAAACAACAGAAAATATATCTCTTGCGTGAACATGCTTTAGTCCACCTGCAGGGAGGCATGAGACCTGTTTGAAACCCGAGGTAGGGGTTCTAGGAATCTAGGAATCACAGTGCTTGCGGTCCGCATAGAATTGACATGTTGTTACATTTTTGGAGAGGTGCACGTCATGGTACGCCGAAGGGTACAAGTGCTACACACAGCCTACGGTGTGAGTTCGACGCAAAAGTATAAATTGGGCTTAAGACAGTGCTACAGGGAGACAAGAAGGACAGCTGATCGTCCTTGTAGTGCCAAACCACCTACAACCATATGTGTCTCTAATATGTGTTTGAGAACTTGCAAGTGCCTTGGTGGAAGAGTGGAATAATCTCACAGCAAGAACAGGCAAATCTGGTACAGTCCATGAGGACGAGAGTTCCTGTAGAACTTAAATTAGCTGGTGGGCACACTAGATACCGACTGCAACTTTTGATACTGACTCCCTCTTTGTTCAGGGACTCATTATGCCATTTTAGTTCATCAAATGTAAGTGATACTTGTTCAGTTTACTGAATGTTTCAGTTATTAAATCTTTTTATGTTCATTCAGTAATTAAAGTAATTAATTTAATTCAGTGTCTGTCAATGTATTTAGAGTTTTATATACCGTATATACCATGATTGTTTATGGGTAGGTTATGTAGTAATGTAGGCAGTTCTGATGTTGATCAACACCCAAGTCAGTGGAGACATGGGCCGGCTGCCACAGCAGTACCGTTCTGGTGAAATAAGGGATGTGTGAAAACTACTAGCACATTAAACAATAGGATAGCACATGAAAAATATTTGTACTGTATACATATATCAGGATTGTACTCTAATACCATACAGTTTTGCAAACAAAATGGAACAATGCAGAGGTTTCAAGCAGTTCTGTCACCATTACGTTTCTTTTAAAGACGAGACACTAGTGTGAAACAGTGCAGTAGCCAAAGGTATGTATTGGATTATAAAAATATATTTGAATTATGTGAATTATTTAATTAATTAATCAGAATATCATGTCAATTATTCACTTAAAATGGACAGCCTTAAACTAAATATATGCAGAACTTAAAGAGGACCTATTATGTTTTCTTTATACTTTCTTTAGTGTGTAATGTTGCTGTTTGTGCATGTAAAGGTCTGCAAAGTGGCACTTCAAAAGGATAAAATCACACTTGTAGTTCGGTTCACATGGTTCTTTTGGTCCGGGCCAAAAACAAATATTAGTCCTTGTCCACTTAGCGTTCACAAAATCATTTTAACACTGAACCGAAACCTAAAGATGGCGAACCTTAAAGGCATAGCGATATGTTCCAAATCGTATTGGTTGGCTTTTATTATGTATATTTAGCAACGGAACTTACCGAAAATCCAAAACAATGCTTTGTGCTGAGATAAATATGCTCGTTGTATGTGCGTAGCCTGCATATAATGGAATTTTGACCAGCTGAGAACTGATGAAGAGTTTATAATTTTTTTTAAAGGAGTCAAAACAGCAGCAGCGGCTTGAGTATTCTGTTCTTTTTTAGGGTCATATATTGTGACATCGTGTCCCGTTTTTAGTTTGTTTACATGTCCTTGGTCCATGTTGCGTTCATATTTAATTCAAAAAGCACCAGAGTTAATTTGGAAGCGGACCGAGACCAATCTTTTCAGCAGTCTCTGTCCGCTTGTTTGGTGCGCAGCAGGGTTCGGATTGCAGCGTTTACACTTATTCAAATGAACTGCACTAACAGAATAATCACACCAGAGCTCGTTTTAATCAAACCAAACATGCCAAGTGCAACACATCCTTTTCTATATATCAGTCCCTGAAACTCGGGGTTATGGTAAGGGGTGTGACATTTCCTAAACATGCTTAAAGTTGTTGACCAATCACAACACATTGAGCTTTTTGGAAGTGGGGACTTTAGAGACCTTGGGGCACGTTCAAGCTCAAACCATTGCGCAATGTTTTGCTATGGTTTCTGGGTTGAACGACATGTTTCCTGGAAACAGTGTGCAACAGGGTTTGAGATACATTTTCTCTTGCTTGGTGTGTGTGTCAAAAATGTGTTTTTTACAAATCCCTTCACTCGAATGGGATGGTCTCTTTTTATTCTGGACGACAAGGGCAGTGACTGTAACATCGAGCGTATTTTTCAGTATTAAACAGGTATTTATACCGATTTCATCAGGCTCCGAAAATTCTTCAAAAAGAACACAAAGAATGGCATTCTCAGCTTTCATAGTTGCAACTCTTGCATCATCAGAACAGGGTGTTCAACGCTCCACCGTTTTAGTATAAAAAACGTTTTGCAACTTTTTGTCTAGGCTGAACGCAGCCCTGAACTAAACAAAGGGAGAGTTTCACAAAAGCATTGTAAGCTAACTAGTTGCAAGTTCTGTCGTTATCAACACAGTTCAACAAGTCCGTTTCCTGAAACCATAGTTCAAACAAACATTTGCAAAAAGCATCGCAAAATTGTGCGGTTAAAACGACACAAGAAAGCACAGTTTCTTGTTTGCTTGACATGTGGACTTAAATCCTTATCTTGAGCAAAATAAGCAAGCTGGCATTCAGTACAATCATATCTTTTATTTAGAATATATACAAATTTCTTTCACGTCTTTTAGTTTGTCAAGAGATTTAAAGCACCATTTTTGAAGAGTGCGCATGTGTGAACGTGTTCTAGCACGAAAGAAAGAGCCTATGATCGAATCTAGAAATAAAACAAAATAACTGAGAAAAATGAGAATTAGTCCTCAGATGCCATGTCTGTAATTTATAGCAAAAAATCTGGTATTAATTCGATCTCAAAAGGATTAATTAAAAGAAGTTATTACTCTACCTGCGTGACATCATTAACCAACATGGTTGAACGACAAATTTGCGACAAATTTCCCCTTCCATGTAAAGCGCTTTGAGTACCCAGAAAAGCGCTGTATAAATGTAAAGAATTATTATTATTTATTATGCATCGTTCTATGGTAATTAAGCAGCGAGTAACACCATTGTATGGGAAACGCACCCCAGAGTGTAACTGACAGACTGGAAAGAGAGGTGCTGCAAAATGTAAAATATGTGAAAAATAATATGCTTTTTTAGTAGACCCCGTAAACACAACCAAGACTTTATAAAAGAGCATAATATGGCCTCTTTAAACCATCTGAAACAAAATAATCTGCTTCTTACCAGCCACCACTTCAGAGAGGGCAGATCTATGTCATCGTGTCTGCCGGTGAGGTAAGGTTTCTGTTTATGATCATAGTGTTGGTCAAACCACTTTGACAAACCCGTGTCTGCTATACAGGATGTACAGCTACAGGAATGACCTCGTCTTGGCTCAGTGATAGGGTCTAACTGCGTCTGGTTCACTGTTGGTATCCTGACATGTTGGTGAGAGGGTAAAACTGTGATGGGCACAATGCCGGTCTTCTGAATGGTGTGAGCAGCTATCATTAAAAACAAAATAGCACCTAGCAAAGTACCTAAGTACAGTTTTCTTCTCAATATCATGGCTAAGATAAACTAAACCTTGGGGTGGATTTTCCAGAGAAAAGGATTTAAAGGAACCACCTCTGTAACATGCATTCACTTCTGGCTTGGCTTGTTCCTACCAAATGGATTGGGGCTTTTATGGTGTTTGATGAGTTGCTTTACAAAAAAAAAGGCCTCTGAGGTGGAAAATGACAGGATCTTCAATCCAGGATCGTCCATTATGTCATGAGTTTTTAAAACCAAAGCACAAGGCCTCATGGTGAAAAACACTATAAAGGAGTCAAACTGTTTCTTAATGTTCAATAAAGTGAAGGAAATGAGTCGAAAATGAGGCAATTTCACTTCCTGTCTGTACAGCTGTAGGTGCCTGTGCTCATGTTTCACTCCAGTGCGAACACTCACTGCTGCCAAAGCTCCTGAAAAACACACAAGAACATCAACATTGAGATATTTTTCCATTATGTCATGATCTGATTCATGAATGAAAATCAGTGAAATGGCAGATTTACTTTACAACGTGGTCTGAATGATTCCTTCACAAATCAGATTTAGTAACTGAACATGCCAAATGGAGTTTTGCAAGATTTTCAGTGAATAACAATTTAGAGTTTAGTCACTTCCTCACATAAAACCACTAGAAGACTTAAAATATAGCACAGAAGACATATGAACTACTTTTAAGTTTTTCTGGATCATTTTTGAAGCTACAGTACACATTTATTGTAATTGCATGTAATTGCATTTAATTTCTTCTTTTGTGTTCCACAGAAGAAACTAAGTCGCATGAGTTTTGAGGGTGAGTAAACAATGACAGAATTAGTATGTGATCTATCCCTAAACTCCACTGAGTAACCTCATTCTTTGAGGCAGTGCTAAAAAGAAATAATAATTTCGCCTGTTTTTTTTTTCAAAATCATGTTTTAATGTTCAATCATGATAAACTGACCTAAAAGGAAGAAAGGAAGGGATGTTTTCTCTCTATTTACTCTTCAAAAACACATTGGAGAGTACTCCGAAATACAATGAGGAAGTTGAAGAAAGGTCACAACTGTTGCCTCCTGAGACAGCAAAAATGTGTCTGTACCTCCCTCACACTTCCCAACACATCCACGCTGAACAACTCCATAAATAGAGCACCGCTGACTGCGTTGGACCAATCACATCAATGCAGCAAATCCATCTTTAGATTAATGAGTGTCAAACACAGCTACTCCCACAATTCCCAGTCTAGAGCTCTGGACTTGATGCAAGGTACTTAAATAGCCTACTTGAAGTCCTTAACAAACATCAATGGAACAGTCGCTTTACTTTAAAAAAAAAACCAAAGCTGTCCCAGAAACTACAGCCAATGTGACCGCAGAGAACAGCTGAAATTTGATCCCATATGAGAAACAGAAAGTCCAGGACTTTCCTCATCTGTTAGGGATCCGTGTCCGGCGGAGCAGGGAGACGCTGGTAATGGAGTGGGGGATGTGAGATCAGCTGACGTTCAGCTGATTCAGAAGAACCGTCTCTCCCTGCCAGGCAGCTGTCTCACTACAGACCAAACAGAATTACATCTCTGGCCAGTGCAGCCAAATCTACCTAGTCAGCAAAGTGAGTCTCCCCCACCGTTCATTACTCAAAGTGAACTAATCTCAAAAGCAACGCAAGGGAGCTTTAAGTAGCCATTTCAGGGCTGATGAATCCAGAACGTTCTCATTCGCTTAAGCTGAGAAACAAGCGATTCATTCAGAACACTAATCAAGAATACAAAATTACAACAGCTGTAAGAAAGACATGTTAGTTTCCATACAAGTGGATTTAAATGTGTTACGCCAAAGTAATATCTGCACTTGACCTGGTACATTGGCAGCCTGTGTGATGGGTGGGGGTTTTTTGTGTGTGTTTTTTTTTTTAAGTTAACAAGGTTACTCATGACTGCCAAGTTACCATGGCTCAACACTGCTGCCTAATCTGGCTTTGCATGGTCAAAGAAAAGATAAAATACAACTGAAACCTGTGTGTTTTTTATTTGGACAGTTATTCTGCTGCATCAAGGCAAACACCCTGACTGCACTAATTCATTTACATTCCAATATGTTAAACACAAGAGCCAGTGGGATGCTCACATTACTGAAACAAGAGGCTCCTCAATGTCTGCCAAACTATTCAGATTTGATTGCTCATTGAAATGTGCCCTTTACACAGCAAAAGGGACCCCCTTTTCACAGGACTCCTGTCCAAACTTTCTGTGTGAGCCTTGAGGTATGCTCTGGGTTTGGAAGAGAACCATAGAGCAAGCAAATGTTAGTTAATAAATGCAATTACGAAACAGCGATCAAAACTGCTGAGGTGCTGAGAAAAACCCTGCTCTAATAGATTTGCCTTGGATGCCAGCCAGAGCTTTTTAACTTGCAGAGGTGTAAGAGGCTTGTTTTGCTCAGGGCATGTTAAAGAGTCAGGCCATGTTAACACTACAGTGTGAGTATCAAGTGAGGTGTGGAGTGGACTGCTAAGGGAAGTGGGTTTTTGGGGTTTCACGTTACATGATCTCTGCCTCACTGCTGTGAAGATGTGTGTGATGTGGTTCCCATTCGAGAAAGTTCAGTTCGTATTGCATAGCTATACGCAGTGGGAAAACTTCTTTTCTCGAGAATATTGAAGCCTTTATTTTAAAACGCAGTGCAGCTGCACAGCGCTGTCCTGCTCGCTGATTGGCTGGGCTGCGGGACCTGCACGAACCTATGGCAAAGCAGCGAGGACACGTGAACCTATCAGGGCGCTTCCCGCCTAGCGCACGTCAAAGCACGCCAGAATGGGTGTGGCTGCTGACTATTTAAGCGGCCTATTTCGCCATAGGAATCAAATTTAATCTCCTTTAGTGATCGACGCGTCTTCTCTGATTTTATCCTTGAAGCCTTCACCGTCAACGAGGCCAGCAGCGGAACGAACGACTCTGATTTGCAGTTCAGCGGAAGGCGCCTTCCTGCTTTCCAGAAACTCGGCGCCGCTCTCCTGATTCGCCGTTTCCCTGCGGCCATCCGGTGAACACTATATCCTTTACCAGCTTCAGGTGCTCGCTGCGGCAGCTCTTTGAAGAGCATATTTAAAATAAGTGACGTTGTTTCAAATATCACACTCCGACTGCAAGGCATGCAGAGCTGAAGCTGCACTCACACAAGGCGGCTGCTCTCACTGTGAAACAACTTCAGCCACGCTGATCACCCTCAACGGCGCTGAAGAGAGAGGGTACGAGAAACTGCCCTTTCTGGAGGAAGCTGTGGCCGTGCACCTTTGCCCGCCCACAGCCATTGGATGGAGACCCAAGGCAGTTCACCCATTAAAGCCCTGCAGGACCACCTCAGCTCTTGGCAGTCTGGCCTATACCTCCGCTGGCCAAGCTGCTTTGGCCTTGCACACCATGGCAGTCCTTCAGTTGTTCAAAGCTAACTCCTCCACTCCATGGAAGAGTCTGGATCGGACCCTGCAGCCTTCAGGGACCTGCGCCACCGATCTAGCTCTGCGTGCTTCTAAAACCACTGCTCAGGCGATCGGAAGAAGCATGGCCAGCTTAGTCGTGCTAGAGCGCCATCTTTGGCTCAACTTGACGGAGATCAAATATCAAAGACAAGGCTGCCTTCCTGGACTCGCAGATCTCAAGCGCTGGTCTCTTCGGCCCAGGGGGAAAAGGGATTCTTGGAACGCTTCACAGCAGGTCAGAAGTCGTCGCAGGCTATGGTGCACTTCCTGCCGAAGTGATCAAGCTTAACATTGGGTCGCCCTAAGAAAGCCTCGACCCCACGGCCAGCTAAAACCAGCGCCACCAGCGTCCCAGCCCATCCCAGCGGTTGAAATTCACCGGCGCTCACAGTCTGCCAAGCGTTTCCAGTTCGCAGAGCGTCAGGGCCTACGACCCAAGATTGCGTTGGACCCTCTGAAACCTTCCTAGTCAAAAGACAGGAGGGAAAAGGAGGGTGCTAAGTCTCGCCGTGGCCGAACCACCCCTGAAGATAGCTTGTGCGCTTCTCCCAGCCCCCTCTTCAGTTCAGGCGGCTGGAGATGTTCAAAATGTAGCCAATGGGCCCGTCACAGTTCACGCACCCATGCACACAAACGCTGTTTTAACAGCGACCCATATAAAGCACAAAAAGAGCACTTCTTTCCCCACTCTATAAGGGTGACTGGGTCCCCATTACATGGTGGCCCGTCCCCAAATGCCATGCAGCCCCTAGCCACTTGGGCAAAGGCCTAGGAAGCCATACCCGAGTGTCAAAATGGGTAGTAAACATAATAAAACGAGGTTACTCGATGCAGTTCACTCGCAGGCTACCACGCTTTCATGCTGTGTTCTAAACTTCTGTGTGGAGCAACGTAGCTCACTTCCTCCACAACAAAGTGCTAAGTCTAATAGCAAAAGGGGCTGTCGAGACAGTTCCCCTGCCATTACGCGAGTCAGACTTGTACATCAGGGAATGCGCATTTTGAATTAACTTGATGACTGGCTCATTCTGGCTCAGTCGGAGGCTGAACTAAAAACTCACAGATCCTGGCTCCTTGGCCATCTATAATGCCTTGGGCTCAGGATCAATGTTTCCAAGAGCATGCTGCTCCCCAGCCGGCGTGTAACCTTTCTGGGGACAGTAATCAACTCTGTCCAAATGAGAGCTTGGCTCACACCAGACCGGTCTCTCTCTATTCAGCAGCTAGCAGCTTCGTTCAAAGCGTGCTCTTTCAGACCCCTCAGAACGTTTCAGAGGGCACTGTGCCTTATGGCCTTAGCATAAGCCTTCAGCGCTGGCTAAAACCCAGAGTCCCAGCTCGTGCATGGCGACAAGGCCACTTACCTGTATCAGAGCCCAGGCCCCTTGGAAAGTCACCGGCTGATACCAGTCTCGTGTGAGTATGGGTGTGGTCTCAAGGAGAAAAGTGGTTTCAACAGACACTTCCAACCTAGGTTGGGGAGCTCTGTAGGAGGGCTGGCCTGCCTCCGGCCTCTGGTCGAGCTTGGAGAAGTGCCTTCATATCTACTGCCTCAAAATGAGTGCAGCCTTTCTAGCCCTGAAAACCTTCCTCCCAGATCTGGCAGGTCACCATATCTTGGTTTGAACAGACAACATGTCAGTGGTGTCCTATATAAATCGCCAGGGCGGTACCAGGTCCTACAACCTGTACACCATGGCTTTTATGGGCTCACACCAACCTGCGCTTGCTGAGAGTGGCACATGTGCCAGGCATATTGAACCAGGGTGCAGATTTGCTATCACGTTACAATGTTCCCCCGAGGAATGGTCTCTCCACCCTCAGACGGTTCAACAGATCTGGAGTGTCTTCGGCAGGGCAGAGGTAGACCTCTTCGCCTCAAAAGACAACTCTCACTGCCCAACATTCTTCTCGAAGAACAAGGATGCACTGGCCCACAGTCTCCCCCTTTACGCATTCCCTCTGGTCTCAATATTCCCTCAGGTCATCAAACGGATCAGGGAACACAAGTGTGCAGTCCCACTGATAGCCCCTCTCCGGAAGACCCAGATATGGTTCCCCGAGTTGGCGCGGCTGCTAGAGATAGCCCCGTAGCCTATACCGCTGAGGAGGGAAATCCTCACGCAGGCGAACAGAACAATCTGGCACCCTCGTCGCGAAATTGTGGGCGAATTGTGGGAAATGTACGGCCCCTAAACACGTACCTGGGAACCTCCCAGAAAAAGTCTTAAGCACTATCACAGAGGCTAGAGCTCTGTCAACCAGATGCCTCTACGCCCTTAAATGGTCAGTGTTCACCAGCTGGTGTACAGCTCGGGGTCTCGACCCCTATTCGTGTGATGTACCATCGGTACTTTCCTTTCTTATCCTGCCTCAACCCCCTTCTATACTTGCCTGGGACCTATTCCCTCACTGGAAGACAATGGAGAATTGAGTCTACTCTGCCCTGTTAGGGCTCTCAGAATTTTAGAGCGCTCCGTCTCATTCAAACAGTCAGAACAGCTCTTTGTATGCTTCGGCATACTAAAGGGCCTCCGGCCACGAAGCAGAGATTATCAAGATGGGTAGTGGACGCTATGTCTCTAGCTTACGCTTCAATGGGCCTACAATGTCCCATAGGCATCATAGCTCATTCCACAAGGGGCATGGCTTCTTCATGGCCTTGGTCCAGTGGTGTACCAATTTAAGACATTTGTGTGGCGGGCGGCTGGTCTTCGCCATACACATTTGTGAGATTTTATAACTTGGAGGTGCCAGCACTGCAGGCACGAGTACTTTCTATTTAAGAGGTCTTGGCCCCTAGGGTCTCAAGCCTCTGGTATTCCATTCGCGAACTCGTTGGACTCTGACTTTAGTTTGACTATATGCCTCGGGTTACGCAGCCTCAGGCAATGGTTCAGAGCGAAGTCTTCAACTAATAGCACAGTGTTTTAAAATGGGTTCCACCCGCGTATAGCTACGCAATACGAAGTGAACGTTCTCGAAAGGGAACGTACTCGGTAACTAACTTAACCTTGGTTCCCTGAGAGTAGGGAACGAGTATTGCGTAGCCAGCCATGCTATTAAGCTTCACGTTCGGGTAATGTCGCTTCAGTCAATTTAACCTGATTCTTATGGCGAAATGGGCCGCTTATATAGTCAGCAGCCACGCCCATTCTGGCGTGCTTCGATGTGTGCGAGACGGGAAGCACCCTGATAGGTCCGCGCGTCCTCACTACTTCGCCATAGGTTCGTGCAGTTCCCGCAGCCCAGCCAATCAGCGAGCCAGAAAGCTCTGTGCTGTGCTGGCTGTGAAGCTGCACTGTGTTTTAAAATAAAGGGTTCAGTATTCTTGAGAAAAGGAGTTTTCTCACTGCATATAGCTATGCAATACTCGTTCCATACTCTCAGGGAACCAAAGTTACATTTCTTCAAGATGAGAGATGAAAAACTAACTCCTAAAACTAAGCTTAAGAAACAGGAAAAGCTACACTGTAAAATATGTACATTTGACTAGAAAAGCTGTGTAAAAATGCTACTATAAAAACATGTAACATGTTTAACTTTACTCTTATCCTTACCTTACTGTATACAGTAAAATTGATATATTGACAATATATGTAATTTTAGTATAAAATACTGCTTTTAGAAGTAAAAAGTATGAATAATCGTACCTTAGCACAATATGTACACTTTCACATGAAATATTGGTAAATTTAAGTTATGGTTAAAAGGTACACATGTTACTTTTGGCCCTATTGCTCATAAAACATATGGGCCAATTCTGTCCCTCATATAAATAGGCCTACTATTGTTCAAAAGTTTGAGGTCAGTAAACATTTTTTTAATGAAAATTTATATTTTTATTCACCAAAGACATTAAATTAATCAAAGGGAGAGTAAAGACTTTTATAATGTTACAAATGATTTCTATTTCAAATAAATGCTTTTCTTTTGAACTTTCATCACTGTATCCACAAAACGTTAAGCACCACAACTGTTTTCAACATTACTAGGTCATTACTAGGCTTAAAGGGATAGTTCACCAAAAAAATTGTGTTCTGTAATCATTTACTCACTCTCAAGTTATTCCAAATCTGTATCAGTTTCTTTCTTCTGTTGAACACGAAAGAAAGTATTTTGAAAAATGTTGCTAACCAACCAGACAGTTGACCGTAGCCATTGACTTCCATAGTAGGAAAAAAAAAAACGATGGAAGTCAATGGCTACAATTAACTGTCTGGTTACCAACATTCTTCAAAATATCTTCTTTTGTGTTCAACAGTAGAAAGAAACTCATACAGGTCTGAGTGGTAAAAGATAACAGATTTTTTCATTTTTGGGTGAACTATCCCTTTAAGAGATATAACCCGTTCAGATAGAATAGGGTCTGAACCTGATTATCTGAAGACGTTACTTTAACAATGCCCATAATAGACACGGTTCTTCATAAAAATATAATCCAGCACATATAAAACAACCATAATGAAATGACCCTTCACAATAGATAATGCTTAACAATGGACTCCGTTAGAGAGCAAGATATGACAATTTGTCTGTTCAATAAAAACCTTACTCACTTGTCGAGTAATAAAAGCGCCATCTTCGAGATGCTTTAACAACATTACAAATCCCTCAGTTCTTGCAATCTCCGAAAAGTCAAGCCAATGTTGATTCCAGTTTTATTACGAGCTCCGTCATTTTCTCTTTTTGCCAGCAGACTCTACTCTCTTCATAGTTTTTTTTTAAAACAGGTGATTACCGGAGGTTTGATATTTAGCGTGCTCCATGTCAACCTTTCTCGCTCATTGTGACAACTAACCAGTGCCACTCACTCACACACCATACATGCTTCAAAATAGCCGGAGCAAAGATTCTCTATTTATGAATATGACAGGACATGCACGGGTTAGTGACGTACGTATGTATGCAAATTTCTGCAAAAACCAGCCCGACTGGTTTAAAATATAAACACTCATAATTGGCTTTTAGAAGGATTAATGCATTGATTTACATTTTTGTTAATTTTGAAAAAAGTTAGGCCTACATATTTCATTTAAATAATGTTATTTGATTTAAGTTAATTCAATGGAAATGGACATTCCCAGAATTCCCTGCATGAACCATCACAGTTGTAAAATGTAAAAAATGTTTTCATCTTTTATGTACATTGGAATGTTTTATGTTGCACTATATAATTTAATGACACAGTTAAGAACTCTAAAATATACGGTCACCAACATGTTTGTAACATAATCACTGAATTCTGACAGTAATGTACAGTTGTTGTTTTTTACTGTAAACATTTACAGTGTACCCAGGTTTTTGACAACAGCTTCCAACTAAGTCACACAGACCTAGATAGATCTCTGGTTAATTAATTAAACCAATTTTTTACTCAATAAAATTATCCGCATTTCGACCATCTATGTGTAGGCAAAAATGTAGGCTATATGATGAATTGGGTCTCGTAGAACGAAACAATCCAAACTGGCAATATAAATTTACACACAAACTGAAAAGTATTCCACACTAGAGTAATAAGTAATTATAACTGGTCAAGAAAAAAACAAAAACATTTAATCTAAACAACGGGTGCATTTAGTCACTCGCCTTAGACAGCATTTTGGGTATCAAATGGCTCGCGTAGTCAAAAGCTTGAACGCCGATTACAAGCAAAAAAAAAAAAAGGCAGGAAGCTTACATTCTTTTGAGCCATGGTTTAGCTAAATCCAATCGA
Source organism: Siphateles boraxobius (assembly GCF_051911475.1). Classification (NCBI taxonomy): domain Eukaryota; kingdom Metazoa; phylum Chordata; class Actinopteri; order Cypriniformes; family Leuciscidae; genus Siphateles; species Siphateles boraxobius. The sequence goes on from NW_027509141.1 coordinate 25,357,286, forward strand.
AAACGTTACAAGTAGCTATCCGTAAATCTAACGGACAATTTAGGATAGTAAGGTAACAGTTTAAGTTTAACAAACATGAATAAGTAAGTCAAACCGTTCTAACTGTTTCCACTTTTAAGTTCAGCTCAAGTTTAATCTTCGAGGTGGAAACTAGTGCAATCGTCGTGTTCAACTCGAAATAAATCTTGTAACTGTAACCTGTTGTTTAGTAGTAAAATGTGTTTGATTAGCATTGCATTGGCTAAACGTGTGGGTTAAAAAAAGTAGATCGAATAAAAGAACAAGTTTTGAGATGGCAGTTCAGTTTAACTCCAGGACCGCTTTCTCTTATCATATCTATCACGTAGCCTATATTAAAATTGAGCTTCATAAAGTTTAAACAGGTTTTAGTAATATCACATGCTATTGTCTAGAAAGCGGGATAAGTTTGGCTACTTACCCCTTGTTCACAGCTCGAATGTAGGAAACTAACAACGCAGAACTATGTCTTGCATGGACTGAGGAGAAATGATGTCAAGCTCTACGTCTCGTGTGTGTGCGCGCGTGTGTGTGTGTGGTCCTGGTAAACCCTCCGTTGTGGGGATCAAATGTCCCTTCAAAGATAGTAGTACCAGAAATGTTTTACCTTGTGGGGACATTGTGTGAAAACATCTTATAAATCATGCTAAATTTAATAAAACATTTTTTTAAATGAACCCCAGCACTAGCGTAAGCCAGAAAAGCGTCTCTGGGTGTGGATAAGAAAATTGGGTGTGCCACATTTATTTTCAAATTAATGTGCAAAAAAAAACTCGGACCCGGCTTATCACTAACTTTACAGAATAGACTGGGCTGATGTGTAAAACTGGCTTGCCACATAAACATAGCCTAATACTAGGCCTACAGTATATAAAATATAACTCAGGGTTCAACATTAAGGCTTTACTTGTGCTTGTCCTTCGAACAAGTAAATTAGCCATTCTCTTGTCCAAGTAAAAATGCAGAAATCGGTTTAAACGTATGCTTCATCTTTCATTTTAAATTCTTAGATTTGATCAATAAATGCAATTGAAATAATTAGACACTATGCTGTTACCAATCAAATAAATTAATTTACACTGAAAAATTACAACTGCATTAAATAATGTTACGAGATTGTTTTAAATATTTTTTGAAGATACAAATATGATATTGGAAAGAATTATAGTCTACTTTTAAACACGAAACTAAACCACCAGTAGGGGGCGGCAGGTGACTGTCTTAATGAGTGAGTTATTGAGTCATTTATTCAAATGATTCGTTCAAACGGCTGAATCGTTAAGGAATGAGGTAGTTGTTTAATGGGTCATTGAATATTTGACTCAATCGATTCATTCAAAGCGCGTAATTATTCATTAATGCAGTTATGTGTTCCGGTGAGCTGCGCTGTGGTTCTTCTTGGGATGTTTGTTTGGAACTATTTTCGCTGCTCAAATAGAAAAACAGTCAATATTGTGTCTAAAATGTAAGTGACTTGATATTAATTACTTGTTTATTGAACTGTCATATGAAATCAGTGTCATATTTTCAATCGTGACGGTATTCAGCAGTCGTGGTCACTGTGATGTTGCTTAACTGTATCATATCATATATTATAAATATGAAAACTCCACATACATTTTTTAACCGCTCTATGTTCATTAAGTTTCTTTGTGTGAACTGCGCTAATTGCTTCTATTTCTCCTCATGAGGCGCGAGACTCAACAGCACAACCGTATTACCAGTCAGCGGCTGTTTGGGGATTGGTTGGCAGTCCGAATGTCGGCAGATATTTTTTTAACGATAATAATTTAAAAATTAAAATAAATTTTAAATGTACAAATATTTTAGGTAAACAACAATAGTCCAAGTTTATGAAACGTTTTTATTAAAACTTTAAAAGAGAATTCTCCATCTATTTTAGGTGTGCCAGCTGCCACTGTGGGTGGCACCGGCACACCCTGGCACACCCGTGGCTACCCCAGTGAACCCCAGGGATCAGGTGTCCATTCTTTGTACCTTGCTTAATAGGACATCTGAGATTATTTGAGATGCCAGATCTTCTAATCATGATAACTGATCTATAGCTAATTTGGTTCTTCAAACGAATTTGTGGATTTGATTCAAATATTTCAATTAAATTGTCTGAGATTACTGCACGTTTTGGGTTCTCTGGAAAGTGCAGATATCGATACTCGAAACCATGATCAGCAATGCATCGATTGGACCTTTATATGCAGCCAAGCGACCAAAACAACACAAAAGTTATAAGTATTCTACATGAAATGTGTAGGCTACTCTTTGTTAAATTATTCCGAATTATTTCCATTATTTCACAATTTCTAGTATTTGTACAGACTTTACATTTTATTTAAATGTTGTAATTGGAAATTAATTTAATTTTACCTGTGAAGCAGACGTGAAGGTGACAGCATTAATTAAAGTTTCTTAGTTCACCCCAAAATGAAATTTGTCATAGCCTATACTTACTCACCTTCAAGTTTTCCCAAACCTGTATGAGTATATTTATTTTGTCGAACTCCAAATAATATATTTCAATGTTGGTAACCGGGCACCCATTGACTTCCGTATTTTTTCAACATATAAGGGTGAGTATGCTGTGACGAAATTTTTATTTTTGGGCAAACTTTCCCTTTAAGGATAAGTTTTCTGCAAAACTGGCTGTGTCTATATTATGATAGACTACACAATATTATCATAGTATTTTCTAATTCATTTTTATTATTATTATTTTAAATTATTATTGTTCCTGGTTCAATAAGCTACTCTTCTAAGAAAGTATCAGTGCTGGGGCAGACTTTAAGTATCACCTCCGCTTAAAAAAATGCAATCTATTCCTGTTTACAACAAATAAGCCTGCTCCTGAGCAGGTTTGAGCTTAAGGACCTGTTGCTGTAACAGCAACTCCGAGATTATTTTCGAAGGACCTAACAATCCTGGATCATGTCAGATCATCAACAGTAAAATCCAGATAACTGTGTAATCCACGTGCGAAGAATGGGCCCCTGCTGTTCTCCCCTTCTTGGTTGTTGCCATGTTGAGATGAGCTGTTTTGTGCAATAGATTGAGATTCTTCTGCTATTAATAATGGTGTGAAATACCATTACCCCATTATGTTTTTTATAACAAATGTGGGTCATTGGTTCTGGTGTACAGTCTACTGTGCCACAGCCCTGATGATGACCCAAATTTGTTATAAAAATAAATGACTAGCTACAATTAATTAGCTACTAATTACATCTTCAATTACATTACTATACTAATTACTCTCTAGAAACAATGCATTTTTTTATTACTAATTACTTAATAAATCTCATATCAACCATGACCGGTCAATCAATACAAGGATACACATGAAACTGATCTTTTAATTGTTTCAAATAAATAATATAAAAATTGCATAACTTATTCTTGAACTGACCAAAGTATTTTGAAAAGGAGAAGGTTATGTTAAACACATTTGACGTTTAAGTTTGATGTTAAATCCACTATTTTATATAGAATTATTTTATAGTCTATAATGCAATAACATCAGCAGTAAATGACAGAAAAATTAAGTGTAATACTTTACTTTTTCAAGGAATTGTCCTTGAAAAAGTAATTCAATTACAGTAATTGATTACTTAGTAATGCATTACACCCAACACCGGCCCTGAACACATGCAAATTGGTTGGGACCTTTCGGATGGAATCCCCATGCCAGAAATATCAAAACCAGCCCGACGCCGAATCTTGTCAAAAGATTTCCATTTTGTCTGGTGTACAAACCAGCATAACCTGTCAACTGAAAGTCTTGTCTGGTACCTCAAGACTCTATTAACAGCATTCTGTCAGACTGAGAGTTTGACTGAGAAAGCCAAATAAAACAGCAGAAGCAGAAGATGGAGTGATGATAATAAAAATACGTTTATTGCATAATCTTGTGGATTGCATAAAGTTGCGTGTGGCTCAATGCTCAGACTTCGTCTGGCCAGTACAATTTCAACAAGTGTTATTATATACCAAGAGAAAACAATGGAACATTACTGCGCCTGTGACGTTAAAAACCTTGAAATGGAGACATTCTCTTATCTCCGAAGACAAACATCCCTTTTAAACCACACAATTGGAAGATTTAGACAGCAATAGAAAATAAATAAGTAATATAAAATATAAAAACATTAATTGCATAAATTAATAATAATCAATAAATGATAAATTATGTAAATCTAATAATAATAACAATATGAATAAATGGAGGACACATAAAAACACCTGTGAAAAAAACTGGTGCTTTGAAGTGGTGATAGCTAGTGAAAAAAGGCCTCCACACCAATAGATGGCAGTATGAAGCCCTCTTACTCATGGGATTAATAAAACTCAGATAGACCTGTGCAGATTGAAAGTACCTTTTAATATAATATCCATTTAAACCTATAGCCAAGGCAATGCGCAAAACAATATGTGAGGCCTTATAATTATTTCTATTGTTATTCTCAAGATATACAGCACATTTCCTCCACACAACACATTGATCCACATTGTGATGTGGGCAGGGCTTGTGCAAAGAGAGCTACGGGAAATGTTGAGATGTAAATCAAATATGAGAGAAACATAAAAATCTCATAGTGCTTATTTGCACATTTGCCATCCATCCTGTGTCTGGTTTGTGTGGTTCTCTCATAGCTGTCTATTGGTTAGTCTGCTGCAGTTCATGACAGGCCACTGAGGCTGTTCAGAGTGCAGTGTTTACTCAAAATGAATTAGATTGACATTAATTGACGTGATACAGCAGTGCAGCTTCCATACAACTGGACAGAAGACTAGACCTTTGTATACGTATTATCAGTACTGTCTCCCAAGGTTATTTAGGAGGACATGATGTACTTTTTGATTTTCAAGAACCCTGATAGGCAAATAGCCATTATTTGTGTCACAAAAATTTAAAATAAAACATCAGAGATAGAGAGATGGTAAATGTCATCCCTAATGAGGGCAAGTGGAAAGAAGCACTTTATTGCACAAATGGAACGGTTTAAACAGTGATAAGAATGGAAGTGATCCACTTTCTCAATCTCTGAGACAGCAGTGACTACATTTTGCAGAAGACTGCAGAACAGACCCAAGATAAGAGTAAAAGCAAGTTTTGTTGTGCCCATCAGATAAAGAAGTCATTTACAATGCCCGTATTCGTGTGTATATATATATATATATATATATATATATATATATATATATACACTGAGAGTTTGACTGAGAAAGCCAAATAAAAAAGCAGAAGCAGAAGACGGAGTGATGCAAATAAAAATACGTTTATTGCATAATCTTAGTTGCGTGTGTCTCAATGCTATATGTATATGACATGACATGACGTAACTGCACCATCTTATGATGTTGATGTGTTGATGTCTTGGCACGGATTAATTCACAATATGGTTTGAATTAAAACTAGAATGTTTATGTCCATACAAATATGTGAGCATGTAAATGTATTGTTATTCTCTGTTCATGTGGAACTATTAAGTACGTCTAGTTGTTTAACAGACTTCTGTCAAACTTTGGCATGAATTCAATGTAAACACTCAGGACACAGACTGAAATTTGGACATTTGGCAAACAAACACAGCATTTATGTTGAAATGTGGCCAATTTTTAGTTGGTATTTAATGTCATTGTGATCTTGTTTATCTTGTTATTGATGTTCAAGAACATAATTTTTTATGTCAGTTCTGGAACAGACAACACTGAGTTAATGATGCAGGGCTAGATTCTGCTGTTTGCATTATGCTTTGGTAATGATTTCCAGGGATGACAAAAGCTGTTTGGCCATGGACTTGCAATTGAAGGACATGATGAAGGTATGATAAGCAGCTGCGGACTGAACCAACAGCTAGTCTGAGATGTCCACATACTGTACAACCGGAAAGCAAAACATGGCCATTCGAGAAAATGAGCAGCTGTGTAAACCATCATAAACAGCTGTTAAATTTAATAGTATATAGGATTTTACAAATTCAAATGTGCTCATTTATTAATTCACTTATTTATTATAATTGTTTTACCTGAGACTTTGTGAGCCAAGCAGAGATGGACAGTAACAAAGTACATTTACTTGAGTACTGTAATATCTGTACTGTACTGTCCTGTGTACTGTAGATAAATATTATACTTTTTACTCCACTACAATTCTGTCAAGGTCGCAGGGGTTGCATTTTGGTCGGAAATGAAAGTCAGATTGACGTCAGAACCCGACGTCAGATTGATGTCAACACGCACATCAAATAGTCTCTGTATGTACGTGTGCTATCTAAAGCTAAAGGATGACAGAGGCTGCGTTCCAAACCGCATACTCAATGAGTAGGTACTTAATTTCAATGAGTACTTACTTAACAAGCGCTAAAAGAGTAGGTACTTTATAGCCAAATCTCGTTGAGTATGAATGCGATCCGGACATCATCCGCCATGTTGACGTTATCATGTGACCTACGACACGTTATCACAAGCGCAACAACTTAAAAGATGAACGACACGTTTAATTCATCTGTCTGTAAATATCTTGATATTGATGAAACTTGCTCATTTTGTGGTATTGTTGAAGAAACAGCTGCCAATTTATTTTGTGAATACATTTAGGGTTGATTTAAGTTGTTATATTTTAAAACCTTCTAATGTGACCCACAGTTCCTTATAACGATTTTTTAAGAAACCCCAAAATCGTTATCTCTTGAATATGTTGTTAATTTCTTTATTTTATACCCAAAAAGTTTCTCCTTCAAGTTTTCCTCTTTTCTTGATGAATTTACCTCTCGTTTCATCCCTCAGACAATAACAACAGAACTATTTTTTAATGTATTATGAAGAACTATTTATATTTAAAGATATTTAGCCTTGTTATTGTTCTTTTTTCCTGTGTATAAATATATTATGATGTACACAAACCAATGATCTTTATGTTTTCTGCTTTGTCATTATGATTGTTCATTGTTAGATACAACTAGTATCTTTCCATGATCTTTATGTAATAAGTTTATAAGTTTAAATTATATGAGCGACAGGTGCACTAACACTTCATAACATCAGTAACTCGACAGCAGAACCTAGAACAGTTTTCCTCTGCGTTTACTGTCTGCAGTGCACAAGGAGACGGGCCGCTGCTCGAAGATCTCCTTTGGAGAAACTGTTGACTTTATACTCAAAAAATGCAAGTATCGCTCATAAAAAAATAATATTACCTCAGAATGAATTGCATTGTTAGCCCACCCCAAAACTTAAACAAAATAATATTAAATGCTGACCAATACTTAATTATATTACTTTTTTTTATATACTAAAAATGATATAATTTAATAAAACAAGCAAAATGTGAACATCTCAATTGTCAGTCAAGCAATGAATTAATGCATACATTAAATAATTATATTTTATATACTGACAACAATAAGAAACATGAATAAGTGAGTAAAAGAACAAATAAAAGTAACCATCACACAATAAACAAATGCATGCACATGAAACAAATCTTTATTCAAACTACAAGCATGTATTCGGGCGCTGAAGCCCACATCCTACTGCCATCTCAACACAGCGGTTCCCATTCTGCGGCTTTATTCTGATGAATTCACCAGAGGTGACCGTGCCTTCGTGCCGGAGCTTGTTGCTGCGCTGCGCTTCACAATCTGAGGCGATAAGGGCAGATGGAGAGATCTTATGACAGTCTCATCCATGGCACCGTTTCCAGGATTCAGCTCTGGGCTCCTCATCCTCAGTGCTCACACCAGTCTGAATAAAAACATGTTTAGTTACTTTATAGATTTGTTTATCTACCTTATTTACAGCACATTAGTCTAATGTCAACAGTGTTGACAACAGTGAATTCACGTTATCCTATCCTATGATAATGCCACACATACATCACTCAGATGTCTTTTTCATGTTGTGATGTGCTCATCTGCAATATGTCAATACTTACAATATTTTCCTTTCAGATGTAAATAGACATTTTAAATAAGCGTGTTTAAGATGTATATGGTTATGTAAATCCACTTTAGAGACGTTACGTGTGCTTAGAGCTCCCCTGTTAGCTAGCTATACAAAACATGTTTTTACAGCAAAATCACAACTATACTATACTGTCTAACTACTTTACACCTTCAACAGTTAAAACGTCTACTCTATTGTAGTTTAACACATAACACGTTTAACACGTGTTTACTCACATTTGAAAACCCCCGGCGTCGCTGATCTCCGTGATGTTTGATAATGACGTATGCTCTCGCGTGGCCTCCTGGGATAGAAGAGTATCCATCGGTTGAGCACTCAAAAATCGGGCCGGAAGCAGTAAGCCATCCGGGAACTTCTCCCCTACTCTTTTATGAATACTGATGTTTCGAACGTACTGCTTCCTTCACGTACTGTTTTCGCCTACTATATAGTAGGAAAGTAGGCACATTCGAACGCACTTAAGTCCAAATCTCGCGATAATTGGTACGTCACCCAGGTAATTCTCGCCTACTCTTTTGGATTAATACATACTTTTTCGCTTGCCTACTCTTTTCCCATACTAAATAGTAGGGAAGTATGCGGTTTGGAACGCAGCAAGAAATAACGGATGCGTTAATTGCTTAAAGGTGCAGTATGTGATTTTTAGCGACATCTAGCAGTTCGGCTGCGAGTTGCACTGAGGGCTCAGCCCACTGCTCACCCCTCCCTTTCGAAGAAGCTACGGTGCCTGAAACTGGACAAACATATCGTCGTCTGAGACAGCAGAGAGTAGCCAGAGTAAGCCAAGAGTGTGTAACATTGTCACTGTTTCTGTACCACAGTCCATTATAAACCACATCATGGATAAAGTTTACAAAGCCATAGTCAGGTGAGGATCAAGGGTCTTAATATATAATATAAAAATAGTAATCAGCTGATTGTCTCACAAACGTAACCAGCACATTTCCCCCCACATAGCAAACCCATAATACAGCGAGGGAGAAGAACGGTTCCACATGAAACTATGCAACTATATATTGTTTCTAACAGGAAAGTAAAAGTTTAGCTGGTTCAATATGAGCTGTTACTGTGGCTGAGCTGGTTAAAGCGTAAAGCCTTGTTTAAACTCGACGCGTCCGCATGAGCCCAAAGGTTTAGTAAGTAAGTTGTGGTAGTAAGTGGTGTCTAGGGGATGCGGAGGCGCGCGCGCTGTACAATCATGCCATTTTTGCCGCGCGCGCCTCCGCATCCCCTAGACACCACTTACTACACACAATAGACATTTTTTCTCTGATTTTGAAAACTCTTCGCGATCGACTTAAATGCTTCCAAGATCGACGGGTTGGTGATTCCTGTAACGTTACTGTTTTACGGTCAATGACAAGAGTACTAATCAGCTGTCTCACGAACGTGCAGCACATTTATCCTCCCATAGCAACGCCATAACACAGCGAGGGAGAAGAACTAAGTTACATGAAACAATCCAACTACATATTTTACACCACTGACAAGGGAAAAGTCACTACTCGCGGTGTTTATGGCTAGCTTCTAGCTTTCTGCTGCTTCTCTTTCAAGGTTGTGACGAAACGCGCTCTGTAGCGCTGTTTGTTCGCTGTCGGCTACGGTAGAAACATGCCGTCACAATATGTCGACCTTCATAGAAGGCGATTTCCGCGGTTATGTAGATGTAAATGTCTCATTCTAAGGTAATAAAAACATTACGGTTTATTATGTAAGTTCTTTATAGACCACTGAAAACATAGTTATGGATGTCATATTGCATTTCTGTTAATAGATACTCAAATTTTTTACACATTGCACCTTTAACACATTAAAGCTGGACAACTATTAATCGCATACGCTTACGTTCGTTGACAGCACTAATTGACAGCACTACATTGCTGACAGAAAATGCTGTGGTTTAAAGTGGACTTGTTTTCCTGGTAGGCCTACACAGAATGTTTTTTTAGTAAGCTACACATAATGTTCTACATTAAATATTTAGCTAACAGAAGCTACCTAGCAGCTCAGTCAACATAAGGCTAACATCAAAAGGTGTAGACAGAAAATATGATTATCCTGACCTGTGCTTATTTACTGAATCAACCAACTTACATCTCCTTTCTTTCTTTTCATCCATGACATTAAAGTCACCTGTTGTTGTTTCTGGCGTTTCATCGCTGCCTGTGTCTCAACCGTTATGCCTGCTCATTAAAACGTCCAGTAAGCTATTTAACACAACGGTCCTAGCTCCTCCGTGGCACGGCGTGCGTTAAAAATCATAACAAACAAATTTGAAAGTGGGGTGGTGGGGACACAAACGGGATTTTGAAAAGTGAGAAGTGGGGGGCGGGGCATGTCCCCCCTGTCCGCATAAGAAATTACGCCGTGGGTAGGACATAGGCTTCATGAACTTGCGCTCCATGCTTTCACCGACGACGTGACATATCTCAATCACAAATGCCAGCAGTGTTGCCAACTATTTTCAAAGTAAAGTAGATAACGCCTTCCCTAAAAGTCGCTAAATGTCGCTAGATGACGTCATACGTCAACTAGCATATTCGTGACGTCATCGCGTCGTACTTGCGTTCTGCTTGTCTAATGTTTTTTCTTAATTCTCAGCTCACATACTGTATTTAATGTATTATAATATAATATAGCAGAATGTAAAATAAAGCTGTTCTCATTTCCTATATATGTTTTGTCAGACAATAGAATGAGTAGCTATGATATAGGCCAAGTGAATGACTTAATTTTTTTATAGGCAAATGTGGAAAATTATCTGAATTGAGAGAGTTCTGGAGACGGATGAACAAAATCTCTGTGATAGTGAGTATTACAAGTAATGCCGTAAGCACAAGAAAAGGAATGAAACATTTTTTTTTAAATACAATAAAAAAGAAAAGAAGATAAGGGATAAATCCGTGGAAAAACACTCATTCACGTCTCTCAGCGGCCGTGCTCTCAACAGGTGAATGTACTGCTGCTCCTGTCAGCCATTTACTGAACAGGGTTGATGTAGCTACAGTGACTGACGTTTGAAAAGTCGCTAAAAATAGCGACTCATTTGCGCGATTCTTTTGCAGTACGGGTTGGGGTGAACATCTCCTGCTCTGACTGCAGCTGGGAGGGGCTGCTGCGCGAGGACTGGGCCGCCTGTGAGTGCTTTGGGACGAGGGTGGGACCCACTGCAGCAACCGCTGCTCGTTGAGAAGAGTGTGCTTTCACGTCAGAGAGTCTCCAAAAGTCTCCAATAACACCAGAAAAAGTCGTTAGATTTGTCGCTAGTCGCTTTTTTGAAAATGTGTCGGGGTCTAAATACTCGCTAAATATAGCGAGAAAGAGTTGGCAACACTGGCCAGGACTCACCCTGCTCTGTTTCTGACAGGCTTGTAACGTTAGTTAGAGCTGCGTTCCTCTTTGGTGGGGGAAATCAATTGACTCGAAAATATTAAACCGCATGCAAGTTCCGCATGCAAGTTCCGCATGCAATCCCCCGCCCCCGTGGCCGCACGCCGCGTGGTGGCGGAATACTTTAATGAGGTGGGTAGTTATAAACTTCCTTTTTTGGATGGTTGTAGAACACACTCTGAGGTTGTAGAACCACTGTGAGAAAAAATGGTCACAAACTGTTAGATTACCTAATTCAGTTTTAATAAGTACAGATAAAACCAAAGCTAATTGTATAATATCAGATCGCGTGAAAATACTGCCAACCTTGTGTTTTGTTATTTTACTCCATCACATGGCCATTCTATGATATTTGCTTTAAATTTTACCCAAATGTGAGGCACCATGCAGCCCCTCCGTCATGCATGTAGCTGCACATATGGAAAGAGTCAAAGTTTCCATGTGTAGGCTAAGAGAGCTGACCTAGCAGCAGTTATTAAGTGGAAAACCTGAGGCAAAGTTTGGAAAGGAAGTAAATGACCTCATAAATCCAGAGTATGCCTGTTCATGTCTCTCACACTCATCAGACCATACCTGTAGCATTTTTACAGTGGTTAGGATATAAGCAACCTAATTTTCATTTGTTCCTATCTTCAAATCAGTCCATTTAAACATTTATTTTTTCCTCATCAGTCAGAAATATAGGCTATAACTTGCAGCATGCTAACTTTTTTTTAAGCATGCCTAGACATTAAATTGAACCACAGGGGGTTCAGTAAACATTCAGGCAGAACAAGTCTGTCATTGAACTGCTTTTTAAAGCCTATTCCATCTGTCATGTCACTTTGGGCAATATAAGTTTTAGTACAGTAGTTTAAAAAAGTTTACTTTTATTTAGCCTACACTGTTGTTGTTTTTTTGACCCACTTATGGAAACTATAGGTAATCCCCTTTAATATAAAATAGCAAACATATCTACTTCACACCATCAAAGACTGAAGAACGTCCTAGAAAATCCGATGAAGAGACTGACACATTTTTGTTTGTTTGTTTGTTTTCTACTACCTACATTATAGTGGAAAACATTATCATAGCAAAAAAGAAAGAAAGAAAAGAATGCCCATTCAATGTATGCATATTCATGTTAACCTCAAAGTATATGCATAATAATAGATCTAAACGCACTAGTTTGTAGTAAAATAAAATACCATTTTGTTAAAATATGAAAGATCCAAGAACTCGCAGTTAGTGACCTGCTTTCCTCCAGTCCAGCGGATGGCAGTAACGTATAACCGACCGTTCACATACATGTTTAGTTCCGGAGTTTGCACTATCAAATCAATCATAGCAACGAAAACACAGACTTACCTTCACAATGGCAAGTACATTTTACCATTTATACTTGATCAAATGTTACTATAATTGAAAGTGCATGTTTGTTAGCTTATTACTGTCTCGGTTAAGGTTTTTGTGGGCTAACATTGAATGCAGGGCGTTGTCATTTACGAGATGGCCCGTATAGTAGCCAACAATGGCAAAAAAGGTTGTTTTTTTCCAAGAGACTCATTTAGTGATTTTACAGTGCGAATGTTCCGAAGGATATTAGATATTAAGCTATGACATAAAGCTGGTTTTAAAGTTAATAAGTGTGTTTTAATCCATAAAGCGTTTATGTTGCAGGCTGAGGTGGATGAGACGATGAAAAGGCTCCAGAATCAGAAAGGAGTACAAGGAATCATCATTGTTAATGCAGAAGGTATCTGGCATATGAGAAATGTTGCAGCTGTTATTACATATTTTAGTTTGTTTGTAATGTGCTTCAGCATGGAACTGATCAAACAAAGAGATCTTTGTTGTTGTATCTGCCGTTTTCCCTATGTGCTCTCTTTTAATAGGCATTCCCATTAAAAGCACCCTTGACAACGCAAGCACAGTCCAGTATGCTGGTAATATCCACCAGTTGCTCATGAAAGCTCGGGGAATAGTGAGGGACATCGACCCTCAGAATGATCTCACCTTTCTTAGAATTCGATCAAAGAAGAATGAGGTCATGATTGCCCCAGGTAAAGAAAAGTGCACTTATGTAATGCTAGTTAGTTATTTAGGTTAGCGCAGTTGTTCTCAAACAGAGGGCCTCAGCAAACCTCCAAATGGGCCAGAGGATGACTTCAGATTATATAAATTTATATATTATTATTGATATAAAAATTATTTGCATTGCAAAAGACTTTCGCTGCTATCGAGGTTAGGGACAGGTTTTGTGGTATGGGTAGGTTTAAGGGTGGGTTAAGATGTAAGGGAAGGGACAACAGTGTAATTATAGATGTAATTACAAAAATGAATCACAGCTGTAATTAAAAAAAGTCCAATGGGAAAAAAAACATGTATGTACACTAAGTTCATTGTATTAAATGATTAATTTTAATGTTAGTACATAGTTGTTAAAGACACCTAATATAAAGTGGGACCATTATTATCATTATATTAAGACAATCTAAATTCCACAAAAAAATGTTAAGTAAATGTTAATGCTTTAAACAATTAATGTAAATTAAATCATATTTATTTTTTTCCCCTTCAGTGGCTATTGTTTTATTGAAGAATCACAAAAAGAATTGTGGTTAATTAATCCAGTTACCTATATCAACTGTTCCATTCTGACTTCATGAAGCATGCCTTAAACAAATTTAATTACATTTATCGTATGTTTTTTCCAGATCAAGTAGAGGGAAAAAAGTATGGAATCTCTCAGTGTTAAAGAAAAACTTATTGAATCCTCTTTTCATGTGCATTTCTAAAATGCTAAGGGGAGATCATTTTGTAAATAAAAGCTAAACAGATGAGGGTTGAATATGTCATAATATTGTATTTTTGCTGCCTGTCTGCACAAAGCCAAATATGTATCTGGTATTTATCTGATATTGACTGATGAATATGATCATACATTAGTAATGTAATTTTTTTATTCTGTTCTCTTTACAGACAAGGACTATTTCCTGATCGTTATTCAAAATCCTACAGAGTAGTCCTGAGTTCTTCATAGTTGTATTGCCATAGTATTTTTTTCTCTCTAAATAACGGCCAAAAGTGTTTCATTTCCAGTAAAGTGAAGTTTATGTAGTAACACAGTTACATTAAAGGAAGATGCATCCATCTTATTATAAATATTAGGTTTGTACTGATCTTGCTTATCATTCCATTAATTTGCCTTTTTTCTGTAATTTATTGTTCTCTCATATTCTCTTTTTTGCAAGTACTCAAGCTGTTCATCATCTATACGCATCAACATGACACTATGACATACTTTACTTGTTTGTGTATGCTAAAAAGGACAATAAAACAACAATGCTTTTCCTTTTATTTATTCTTTGGCTTTGTATATTCATATGAAATTGAAAGTGTTCTGCTGCTTGCCATAATTTAAAACATAATGTTTAGATTTATTGACCGATTTGCTTGTACGTGAACTACTGATCTGAAAAAGAAATAAATAAATAATTACAGCAATTATAAGGGGTTACTAAAATATACTACAGTTATAGAATGTAAATTTACAAGATTAGCAAAGAAACGTTGTAACTGGGTCCTGTCCCTTTAAATCCTGCTATGACATCACGAACTCTAGTACATTGTCTCGAGCTGTTTTGCTTACAGTGAGTCAGGAGCTCGAAAAGAAGCGAAGTCGACCGACAATTAAAAATATAATAGCTATTTTTTTACTACATTCAAGTCCAGTTATGCCATCTGACAGACCCTTCAAACAGAGACGGAGCTATGGTAAGATGAGTTTTATTCGTGCTGTGTCAGCACATGCGTGTTTGTTTTTGTCCCTAGCCTGCTAGCAGCTTTGTGACACAGTGTTTACGATTTTTTCTATAAAGCTTTAAATGCTTATGAAACGATTTTAGAGACATTTAGAGATTAATATAAGTTTAAACGACGGGTTTTAACCAAACCGATGGAGGTCAGTTGCTATCCAGTGAGGTAGCCTGACTCGGAGGCCTCCTGTTTAAATAACAACAACAGCTTTAATCCATAGTTGATTTAGCTGATTTGTTAAAGGTCATATATTTATATTGCTGCGTTGTCCTTTCTATATTTAAACTGCCACCTAGCTTTTAGGAAGATAAAACTTTAAAATTAACATCTGTGATACACATTTTTTTCATACTGATACTAGTATTATTGTCTAACAGGTGATATTAAATTAAACAAGTAGTCCATTTATGAATGTAATTTGTGTTTAATAACAACATTAAAGAAATGGATGGACAGTACTCGTGTTGGTGAAATGATGCTGTAATTTGAGCTTTTTCTCATAGTCCAGACTGTGGGGAGGGAGGAGCATAAAACCCTTGCATAATCTTCCTAAACATAACGTTAACAAACAACATAACTTAGCCTAGATCTGCTGTTTTAAACACATGTATGTGTCAGGGTCAATATGTTCTGCAAACGCTCTCATATTTGTCCAGCTTTTGGGATTATGTAATTGACATGAATGACCCTGACATGGCATCAGTTAAAGGGATAGTTCACACAAAAATGAAAATTCTGCCATTAATCACTCACCCTCATGTAATTTTAAACCCGTAAGACTTTCGTTCATCTACAGAACACAAATGAAAATCTTTTTGATGAAATCTGAGAACTTTCTGTCCCTCCGTTGACAGCTACACTCCTTTTTGAAGTGTCAAAGTGGTTGTTGCGTAGCTGTCAATCGATGGACAGGAATCTTATTCTGGTGTCACCATTGTCCTGTGCATTGGGTTACCAGCATTAAGTCCAAGCCTATTAATGTACACCCACAATGTAATAACAAATTTAGGTTTTTAATCAACAGTACAGTTTTTGTTTACCTTTTATCATGTGTCTTGGAGTATCGCAATAAATATCGTATTTTGAGTTCAGTATCATGATATGAGGGTATTGTTACACCCTTAGTAACAACACCTCAGAAATAATCAATCCTTACTAGTTTCCTATGCAATAGGAATGTAATTTCCTGTTTCTGCTAAAGAGGTTTTCCATAAGTAAATGATAATGCAGTGACTGAATGTGTTTTGAGGAATGAGGGAGCGCTACAGTCATGTCAATCGTGTGCTTTCAGTTACATAAACACATCCTAGTATATACATGTCTTTATGTGTTGCAATTAGGCTGTTAAGTGGGGTAATAGGCCTATATGCTTACAGTCTAAAGGAGCATGTCAAATCTATGTTTTATTCTTTGTGTTTTTCAGCTGATCGTTGCAAGGAAGTGCAGCAGATAAGAGAGCAGCATCCCAATAAAATTCCGGTGAGAAAATTTAATCTTTTGAATTATGTCATAAATGAATTAGGACTGAGTGAAGAAGAGCCTTAGGCCTATTGCTTTCAAGATATCACTTTAGCATGTCAATGTGAGATTTATTTTAAGATGCAAAGATTTATTAGCTACTCTACACTAGTGGTTTTCAACTTCTATGAGGGCCTCAAGATGATTTAAAATGATTTAAAATAATACAAATAAACTAAAACAACTCTAAATAAATATATTTCGTATTTTGATTTAAAGAAAATTGTTTTGAACAATTAGGGCCTTGGAGTAAAAAAGGTTGAGAACCACTGCTCTAGACTTATTTCAAGAGTAGACTATGTCAAAACACTATATCAATTTGTCTTGTTAATATTTTTCCTTACAGGTGATCATTGAGAGATATAAGGGGGAAAAGCAACTTCCTGTCTTGGACAAGACCAAGTTCCTTGTCCCTGACCATGTTAACATGAGTGAGCTGGTAAAGATAATCAGGTAAACATAATATCCAGAATCCAGGATTATTTGTTGAATTTTTTTAAACGGGGTTGTTGAGTGTACATTCTTGCCTGACTGTCAGTTGGTATCACATACACAGAGAGTATTTTTGACCATGTACAAGTCACTTTGAGCCATGAGTCCCGTGTGTTTCAGCCTCATCTGGTTTGTTTACTCGTCTGGTGGGGTTTTGAAGCAGGGTGGGGGAGGAGAATGCAACGGTGTGCCAATTTTGAGTGTCTGCTGAGCTCGTCATCCACAGGGGACTTCTACGAACACTTTTAAACAGTTAAACTTGAAAACTGTTTTTTTAGTCATTGCACAACATCCACAATTATTTTCCTATATCCATTGTGTTGTATTATTTTTTTTTAAACAAGACCCTAGTGAGCTAAACTTCCTCTAAAGATAAGCTTGCAGCTCAGTGTTGCCTTCCAGGTATTTTAACATGGGCTCAGTCAGATGATCAGACTAAGAACATTTAGTCAGACCCATGCTGCCTATCGTACTTCATAATCCTTGGCTATGAGTCATGACTGATTTATTTAAAGTTCAGACTTGAAATAATGATTGAGTTATGAGTGTGAAACTTCTGCTGCACTAGCATCACATTTTATGTGGCTACTACTAACGAAATGAAAAATTATCTGGATATGAATTCTATGAATATTCCTGGTTCAACAGGTAAAAGACGACATGACACTGAAGTTACAATAGTCTTTTCTTCCCTATTGTGATGTATATCCGATAGAGATGCGCGGATGGGCTATTATTTTATCCGCAACGGCATCACAAAACTCACCATCCGTCCTCCATCCATCCGCACCAACGTTTTTTGACCAATTTTCAAAGCCGCACCCGCCCGCCATTCACTGATTCTATTGGCGATGTAAGGCGCTACTGATGCGAGCCGCGAAGCTAGAAAGCTCTTGCCTGTTCTAGAAAGGATACGGATGTAGATAACAATATTTAACAATGTACCGGTATATATATTTTTTTTATTTGATTGGTTCAACTGCCACCCGCCCGAATTTAATTAAAGTATTATTTTTCGTCAAGTCATCCTTCCGATCCGTGGTTTATCGGCGGAGTCCGCGGCTGTAACCGCCAACCGCGCATCTCTAATATCCGAGTGAAACGGCTTCTGAACAAGGAAAAAAAAATCAAGGGCGGGACTTGATTTTTTCCATTAAGGGATTGATTGGATCGATTGCTGTGATCTCATGTGAGTGACAGGTTGTCCCGCCCTCGTGCCAGAAGACACATCATTGTTCCAAGAGGGAGGGGGAAGTCATTTTGATGAAAGATTAAAAGGGCACGTAATAATTAAATATATATATATATATATGTGTGTATATATATATATATTTAATAAATGCCTCAATATTCCATGAAAAAAAAACTTAGAATTGTACATTTTGATTTCATGGTGACTTTAAGCTCAATGAACAGAATTGTGTGGCAAAATGTTCAACTTAATATTGATCAAACCATTCAACTCAATCAAGTTTATTATTTTTCAAAACTTGTGTATCATTTTATATGTAAAAAGCTGTTTAAATAATAAGTTTTATTTTTGTTTTATATGTGTTCACTGAAATGACAAAGTAGTGTATAACTTTACGCAAAGTTTAGGATGTTCTTTTTTTAAATTATATATATATATATATATATATATATATATATATATATATATATATATACTAAAATCATGGTTTCATGCATATTGCTTACACCTTGTGGTTATACTATTGAAACAGTGAGTATTTTATAATTTACATATTGGGCCAATTCACTATCATTTGTATTATATGTTTTATGAATTTGTTTTGTGGTAATCAATAGTATGCCACAAATGCTGTGGATTGAGCTGAACTTGTACCAAACCCAGACTTGAATGTGCATGTTTTTGTCATTATAATCGGTTATCAAAACGACTCTCTTTTACAGGCGTAGACTGCAGCTCAACCCCACCCAGGCCTTTTTCCTTCTTGTCAATCAGCACAGCATGGTCAGTGTGTCCACCCCTATTTCTGAGATCTACGAACGAGAGCGAGATGAAGATGGCTTCCTCTACATGGTTTACGCCTCCCAGGAGACCTTTGGTTGCTAAGCAGGCCTCTTGACCTTTGAGGGAGGGATAGCAGAGGGATGGACAGATGTCAACAGGAAGCAGGCTCACCCAAATGTACCCGTTCTTTCTCTCTCTCCATCATCACTGCTCCTCCCTTGCTGGTATGAAACGAAATAAAACCGTTGATTCTTGTCTATGTGACACTACAGTGCAAACCACAGCGTTACTGTAAACACTAGTATTCTGACCCAATTTTAAACTTGGTTGTTTTCCTTTATTAGCTCGGCGTAGGTATTAGAATGTTTATACTTAGTATTTGGCCCTAGTAGCTTTTTTCCCCTCCAGTTTTATTACTTTTATGCCGTTATGTCAAATAATTAGTAACACATGTTGCTGTAAATAGGTGAGAGTGTGTGTTTTTTAAATTTGTTTTAGGATTAATTTTCTTTTTGTTTGCTCTTAGTAATCGTCTGTAGTAGTTACCGGACCTTAGTGGTGCTGGTGTAAGGTTGCAAAATCTTACTTCAGAATTAAGTGCTTATTTAAACCAAGTGATTAATCAAGATGCAGCAAAATTCTCATCAAATTTCCTGACAGACCCATTCTGTGGTTCTCAATCAAAACAGTTAGGAGACCAATGGCTCCAAAGGTGTAATTATAATTATTTGAACGTTCAGAGGATTTCTGAAGCCTTTATGAGCCTGTGTTTATTTCTGGGCTCATGTGTAAAAATAACTCTTCATTCACTCATTGTAGAATAAAGGTATCGTCTGATGGTAACGGTTGTCAAAAGCCACATTGATCTGTACTGTACAAATGTGAGCCAGAAGAACATCTTTTGGCATACAGTATTCTGCAGTCAGCCTCATATAATCTTTAGTAGATGCGAATAAAATGCTTTTTTTGCACAATTAAAACATCCAAGAGGACAACTTATTAAAAAGTTCAACAATTATAGCACATAATTATATTCTCCTTTATACTTTTTTTTCCCTCCTGTCACCATACGAGGTGTATGCCTTCTGTTAAATCTCAGATGAAGGGATCGTGATGCCCTACATTGCATGTTTTTTTCAAACTTTTTTTATTGATTTATGCTATAGATTTGTTAATTATTTCAGCTTTATTTAAAGCTAAAAAACAGAGACTTTTTAGATGTTTTGAAACCAAAAAAAAAAACTGAAATATGTATATGTATGTTTGAATTGTTTGAAAAACAAGTGCGTGTATAAATCATTGTACGAAATGATTATGTGTTATGTTTTTAATTTCTTGAAGATATAAGCACTGATGATATATTGTCCAGTACCTTATGTGAAACTCATGAATTTTATCTAAAAATACAACAAAAGAAAACAGGATATTTCCTTCAGTACACATTTGACAAACCGAGTGTTAATCTTCACTGTAGCTTAACAAAAAAGCATCACATATTTGTATTATGGGAGAGAGGCACAGACACTGGCAATTATGAAACATAAAGCTAGATATTTGTTTCATTCAAATCATGGATAAAAATCATCCTTAAAGAGCAACAAAACTGCTCAGAAGTGCTTAGGTTTCTGTATTTTGAAATGATGAATAATGCAAATGTTCAGTCCAGGGATAGTTCAACCAAAAATGAAAATTCTGTCATCATTTATTCACCCTCAAGTTGTTCCAAACCTGTATGAATATCACTCTTCTGCTGAACACAATAGAAGATATTTTGAAGATTGTCAGTAACCAAACAGTCGATGCACCCCATTGATTTCCATAGTATTTTTTTGCCATACTATGGCGGTCAATGGGGTCCATCAACTGTCTGGTTACCCATATTTATCAAAAGATCTTCTATTGTGTTCAGCAGAAGAAATTTGTTATCATGAGCATTACATAGCCTATACCTGAGTGGTTTTTAACTAGGTGTCCCTGTACCTGTGTTACCACATTATACATGAAGCTGTAATGAACACCATTGTATAATGTGCATGTATTTTAAGATAATACTGACCAAGAATATATGAAATTGCAAAAGGAAAATCTTGGAAAAGTAGCTTAAAATGCTTCAAAATGTGTCACATCATGTTTCATTATAAATGATAACGAGCTAAATGTTTTACACAACTATACACAGAAATATAAACAATAGAAGAAAAATACATAGCTAATTTTGGTCCCATTTTCCAACATGGCCATGGCCACTTTTCGGAAGAGTCTGTAGCACCCTGTGACCATCAGGTGGCAGTAATGTCTAGAAGGAGATGAGCAGAGAGTTGGTGAGAGACTGGTGACTCTCTGCTCTCTGTATTGTCTCGCCATTAGAGAGGATCTCACACGCAGCCAGTTCATGACAGAGAGCGTTGAGCACCTCCAAGATATGTGCTTTCCCTGCAAATCAGTTATAGAGAAGCTATAAGCATTAGATCTGTGTGCGGCTAATATGCTATAAATAGAATCTTTCAAATAAGTATATATATTCTGATGACACACACACGTGTATGTGTGTGTATATATATATATATATATATATATATACATTTCTTTAAACATTTCATTATTTATTTATGGTTTAAGTTCTAGTTAACATCAAGAATATTCAATGTCACAAGTTTAATTTGTGACCTACAAAAAGTGAAGAATCTTACATATTTTAATAATTTTACAACTTTTTTAGTTTTACATTTTTAAAAGTGGTCTCAGACTTTTGTAGCACACTGTATATCTAATGCTCCTGCCACATTTTTTATTGCATACCAGGCTTGGTAAACAGTAAAGGTTTTATAAGAGCAAAGCTGGCAAGTTAAAAGTTGTTGTGTCTCTTACCATGCTGAGGATCACTGCAACACTCCAATGTGCTGAGTAAAATCTTTCCTAAAGATCTTCTCGAGACATTCTACAATAAAAACAAACATTTTTACATCATAATAAATGTATTAAAAAAGGTAGTAAATGGCAAAATACTCGAACACACATAATTCAATGTTTCATAATAATTATATAATTCATGATTCTTAGAAAAATGGGAATATTTCAGGTGAAAATTATAAATTTAATATTTATATACATATTTTTTAGGGGTTTGTTCGAATGCCACACCAGCAAACACCAATAAAAATGTATTATTTAATTACATTTATTTAATTTACTGGTAATACATTTATAAAATTGCTAAATACTTATTAATTAACCTTATTTCATATGTCAGTATTAATAATTAAATCATGTGCATTCAACCAGCCTGCCATCACAGAAAATGAAAATATTAATTGCACAAAAACTATACTTATATGAGAACAGAAATGAAAGCATGATAATCACATGTCTGCGTTGCTGACATCCTAAATATCATTTTAGAATCACTGCTGGATTAAAGGGTTAGTTCACCCAAAAATGAAAATTAAGTCATTAATTACTCACCCCCATGCTGTACCAACCCCGTAAGACCTTCGTTCATCTTCGGAACACAAATGAAGATATTTTTGATTAAATCTGAGAGGTGGATCACTGCTACATAGGCTGCCAGAGGGAATGAAACTTGACGGCCCAGAAAGTCATTAAAGAAAATGTTTAAATATTCCATGTGCCTACAGTGGCTCAACTATAAGTTTATCAAGCGACGAGAATACTTTTTTTCCGAAAAAAAACCCATAAATAACGACTTTATTCGACTATTCCTTTTCTTCCTTGTGGGCCTGAGACGAGAGTTCAAGAGATTTCCACGACGCATGCGCGAGAACTGAACAAGAAGTATTAGAAGAAGAACGTCCTCTTCTCAGTTCTCGCGCATGCGTCGTGGAAATCTCTTGCACTCTCGTCTCAGGCCCACAAAGGAAGAAAAGGAATAGTCGAATAAAGTCGTTATTTATGGTTTTTTTTTCGGAAAAAAAGTAGTCTCGTCGCTTGATAAACTTATAGTTGAGCCACTGTAGGCACATGGAATATTTAAACATGTTCTTTAATGACTTTCTGGGCCGTCAAGTTTCATTCCCTCTGGCAGCCTATGTAGCAGTGATCCACCTCTCAGATTTAATCAAAAATATCTTCATTTGTGTTTCGAAGATGAACGAAGGTCTTACGGGGTTGGTACAGCATGGGGGTGAGTAATTAATGACTTAATTTTCATTTTTGGGTGAACTAACCCTTTAACACCCATCTTTTGTGCAACACTGGCCTGATGAGTCTGACTCTGAAATCCCTCCAGATTCACTCCCTAGTGATTCCATTTGACTGACCAGCTCTCGCAGCTGCTGCAGAAGCTGTAGCACATCCATCAGTTTCTCCTCCACCAGAGACAAACGCACCCGCTCCGTCTCCAGCATCTGCAGCTCCAGGTGGAGCAGCTCCGTCTCCTCAGCCTTCTGTTGTAGCTCCTGGACCAGGGCGTCCCGCATCTGCAGACACACAACACTTAGCATTGACCGTGCGCATATTTAAACACTAACGCTCCAACACACGATGAATTTCAGGTTAGGAGAATCCAGATGTGCCGATAGCCCATAATTCAGCCGAGACACATCATTTCTCAGACAGAAATAGTTCAGATATGCTTGTTTTTGGCCTGTCTGACCATATGTCAAAAATCCACATCTGCCTGCCTGCGTTCGCGTTAATGCTCACCCCAAACTGGTTAAGCCCAGAATGTGCCAGGATATTTTTCCATGAATATGTGTGGGGCCTTTTTAAAAACACTAGCAACATAGTTCACGTCTGGTGCATCGCAGCCGACGTCCGTCTAACAGCTCAGTATACATGTAATTGTGTAAGGCCTGGTGGTTTATTCGTGTGGTCATCTCAGGAAGGGACAGCGATTGGCTGCTCACATTGACACATGCGGCTGGTTGCTTGGGTGGGAGTGTGAGAGCTGAGGCTTTTCTTTGAAGCCCGTCGTTCTCATAACAACTGCTTGGTGGGCAAGTGCCTTGTAATCTAATTTTACACTCCTGCACCCGAAAGCAACCGTGAATGTAAAAGTAAAACAGAACAGAAAGTCCTGGTTGGGCGACGTAAGCGGTTTAGAAGACCAGCAACCAAAGCTTATTTGGATTAACTTGTGCTCCTGCGAATGAAAATGTCTTATTAAGTATTTAAAATCTCTGATATGTATTTTGCTGGGTTCATATGTGTGTTTATTTGGAGTTCAATGTTATTCTGCTCCTCAGATGTTCGTGCCATCCGACTCGCATATTATTAGTTTCTGTGGTAAGACTCATAATGGCAAAATTAATCCAAATATTTAGTAATGTCAATTAGCCTCTAAGTTCTTTTTTTTAGCTGAATGAGCATTTTAATTAAAGGTGCAGTTAGCAATTTCTGAGAAACGCTGTTGAACTTGATTTTGAAATCAACCCAAACAAACACACCCCTCCCTTCATTGCTCCGCCCCCAGAAAGCACAAACACACATTGCAAGAGTAGATGTCTCTTTCTCATAGCTGAAGCGAAGCAAAATAATGCTTTGGCAAAAAATTAAGATGACAAATGAAATCCTACAGGTTTGAAATGACTAAGGTGAGTAAATGATGACAGAAATGTCCTTTTCTTGGGTGATATCTATCCATTTAAGTGTTAAATATATGATTATATAATATTATTATTAATAATTATCTCACAAGCTGAAGAAAAAGAATCATATTTTGAATGCGGCACAGTTATACCTGGTCAGTGTCCATCTCCACTCTCCTAGCCTGACTCTCCTTCAGTTCTAGTTGTTTGTTGAGTCGTGTGACCCTCTCCAGCAGCTCTAGCACAGCCGTCTGACTCTCCTCTGTGCGTGAGTCGCCGAAATGAGACAACAGCTTCTTCACTGCTTTCTCGTCACACCTAAGAGCACACAAAACAAATGAAGAACCTAAACAAACAGGATGGTACTGTACATACTACATTCTGTGAGACATTTATTTGGATCACATTTGATTTTGAGAGTGAATCAAATTATTGTACACAGCAGTACAAGGGCACTTGTGAACCCATCGTGAGATATAGGGAAGGGTGTACCTGTCTCCACAGCAGGACAGTCTGGTGAGGATTCGCTTCACCTCGTCTACTTGTCTCTGCTGCTCTCCCGTCCATCTCTCTTCCTCTTCATCAGACGCCGCCTGACCCTCCACTGAACGGAAAAGCTGCTCCTCCACTATATAAACATAGGAGCATAAACATGCATGAAATATCTCATTACACTTGAAGCAAGGTGTCAAAATATATTTTTTTATTTTGTTGGTGTAATCTAATAATACATCAAATTTTTACTTGAATAAAACCAGTTCATTTAGATGTCGCCATATGAAGGTATATACACTACCGTTCAAAAGTTTGGGGTTGGTAAGATTCTTTAATGTTTTTGAAAGAAGTCTCTTCTGCTCACCAAGGCTGCATTTATTTGATCAAAAATACAGTAAAAACAGTAATATTGTGAAATATTATTAAAATTGATTATAACTGTCTTTTATTGTAATATATTTTCAAATGTAATGTATTTATGAGATGGCAAAGCTGAATTTTCAGTATCATTACTTCAGTCTTCAGTCACATGATCCTTCAGAAATCATTCTAATATGCTGATTTGGTGCTAAGGAAACATTTCTTATTATTATCAATGTTAAAAAGAAAGAAAGAAAACCTTTAAGTTTATAAACATACATCTGCAATAATGCACGTTATCATAGTGCCTAACTAATATAATTGAAAATAGAAGTATCAACTATTTACAAGTTGCACATCAACAGAGCCTCAAAAAGGGTTGAGTAATGTCAATATTTGTCTTACTGGTGTCAGCCGCAGTCTCTGCACGTCCCGTCGGTGAGCGTCGATCCTGCTCTGTGTCTAAATAACAGCGTGGCGCAGGCCGACTGCCCCCATTATACCGTCTGTCCGCTTTACTGATGAATGCAACGGATGTTTTAGACACTTCAGATCTGTGAAGAATAACCATAACAGGTCAGAGTAGAGATCAGATCATAAAGGGCTGTTCTAGGTTTAGGAAAATATAGCAATGTACAGTAATACTAGCAAACAAACTGCTCAGACTTGCACTTAAATCGCAGCAATTAGCCTAGTATTTGTTCGTTGATTTAAATATGCATTACTTTAATGTACAAAAGTTTGATGATATCTAGCACTAAAAATTATTTTCCACATCTTTCTATTCAACAAAGAAACCAAGTAAAATTCATCAATGTCATTTTTATCACTTTCACTGGCTTTTGAATAAATTGTGAGCAGTGAAGGGCGTTGTGGGTAATTGTAGCCAGGCATGGTGACATTACATCCATGAAAGTGAAAAGAAAAATTATGAAAACTATATATAACTAGACCCTAACATAAAACACAGTATGCATTATGATGAATGTTTAACATACAACTGACAGAACTTTCAACAACGCATATTAGAAGACTTTAAAATAAACGTATTTTGAGCATTTTTACTTTTGTCAGACAGCTATAAGTGAAAGCAATCGATTATGTTTCTGTCATTTCAACACAACCGTTTTTCTGAGCTTTGCGACAGTAGAAATGCAATATGGGGCTTTCATGAATCAAAGAATAAATGTTTCCAGATGACAATGTCTTGCCTGCAGAAGAGAAAAAAAAAACTAAAAGGCTGCAGAAATCCATTTGCTCCAGCATGAATCCTAGAGAGTGAAAAAAGGGAAAAGAATTTCAAGCCGGGTGCACTCATGCATATATCCTGCTGCCATGAGGAATCCTTCAGTGCAGAGCGGCCATAAATATAGCCCGTATGAGCCCACAGGTTCATCCCTCGGTACAACTATGCTTTCGCACAGTTTAGGGTCAATATTTGGAATCTACATTGTCAGATGAGGGGGTGAAGGGTGTTTGAAAAGGGGGGTGGGTCGGTTAAAGGTGAGTTTCAGGGCTCTCTGATGACCTACAGCTGCTGAAGGAGAGAACCAGAGAGACCCTAAACAGGCCTGTCAGGGTTGCTATAGGAACCCATTGACATTAGTATGGTATTATGGTCTAGGCACGATGATAAAGAGATTGCACATGCACTGTGTAACTATGGAGTTTAAGTCACAAGGATGTTGAAGTTTGTGTTGGAATAATGTGTTCCATAATGAAAGAAAAGGCACTTTCCAAGAACAGGTTACACCTTTTGTATTTTTAAAACCTGTAAATGTTGTGGGTCTAAATTCATTATAAACAGATTTACCTACCAAAAAACATACATTTTTTTCAGCAGGCATGCATTAAATTGATCAAAAGTGACATTAAAGACTTTTACATTGTTTCAATTGTGCTGTTCTTTTGAACTTTCTATTAATAAGAACTTTTCATTAATAAGAGAAAATTAAGCAGAACAACTGTTTTCGACACTGATATTAATAATAATAAAAATTAAAGCAGCAAGCAGCATTTAGCGGTGTTCGGCATGTAGCGGTGTAAAATAAATGTAAATGTTCAAGCAGTTATGGCATTTAAGATTTTGTAACCACACAAGCATCAAAAGACATTAAAGTTTTATGTAGCAAGCATTTAACCACTGACATCATAGATGGAATAGACCATGTTTCAGCATGATTTACCATGATATACCACATTTTAGTGTGATTTTTCATGATTTACCATGTTCCAGTATGATTTACCATGAATCTAGCATGATTTACCACGTTCTAGTATGATTTACTATGTTCTAGGATGATTTACCATAGAGCATTGGTTCCCAAACCTGTCCTGAAGGACCCGTTTTCTCTGTCTCTCTAATCAATCACACCTGATTCAACTCATCAGCTCATTAACCTATGTGATTATGAGCTGATGAGTTGAATCAGGTGTGTTTGATTAGGGTTCCCAACACTGCCATAGAGTACCGTGATTCTAGCATGATTTACCACATTGCTAGCATTGATGTGAAGTGTCAATACAAATGAAGTGATAAACTCTGACAAAATAGAAATAGTAATTGTTATACGAGTGATTTTATAGTGTCTAAATATGAATGCGCCTGTTAAAAGACTTCATTAATAAGTAGAATGAGCCTATAAGTGGTCTTCCACTGCCCTCTGCTGGCCACTTTCATTTTGACAGGCTTGATTTTCACCAGTATTCTGTACTAAAGCAAACCAGTTCTTCCATTTTAACTCCTTTATGCAATTATGCAAGCTTACACACACACACACACACACACACACACACACACACACACACACACACACACACACACACACACACACGCACACACACACACACACACACACACACACAAAATCATTATGAAAATATATTTGAATGGTATTTCATAAATGTCTTTGCAAACTATTAATCAGATTATTCAGAATTTATTCAGAGACATAGGACTACACACACGTTCTGTTGTAGATACAGAGGTTTGAACTATGTCTCATTCAGGATTCACATTTGTCAATGTGACAGAATTGTCAATAGTGATACTTCAATAGATGAAATTTGACTTAATGTGATTGTAAATGTTAAAATAGTAATTTTATAAAGTCTAAATTGTCACACTACTCAAGTATAATTCATATTTTAAACAGCAGGGGGCAGTAAAATACTACTTATTGGCTTAATATGCCATTATATTCATTTAATTTTCTCCTTTTTAACTGTTATAGAGGCAAATTTTGTCCGATCTCTCTGAAATTTTTCATGGTTTTTTGTAGTCATATGGCACATGTTCTGACTTGTTTTTAAGAAGATCTGAGCATTCATTGAAGAGATATAGGCTTTCGAGGACACTTGGTCAAGGCCACATTTTGAAGTGACCCTATTAAAGTCATCCAAATGCAGAAGTTCAACTTTTTCTGATAATTATTGATCTAGTACTTTTGGTTGCTGTAGCGCCACCTATGGGCCAATCAGGGTCATACTCTGATAGGTTCTCCCCAAAAGTATGGCCTACCATCTGGCCGAGTTTCAAGTCTCTAGGCCTTACGGTTTGGGCTGCACGATGTGTTTTAGGGGATTTTTTTTTCAAATAGCAATTACAATAGGTTTTCAGCACTAAAGTGCTTGAACACCTAATAATTTAAGGAGCACCATTTTAGAATATTAAAATGATTTCTGAAGGATCATGTGACACTGAAGACTAGAGTAATGATGCTGAAAATTCAGCTTTGCCATCACAGGAATAAATCGCATTTTAAAATATATTACAATAGAAAACCGCTATTTTAACTGTACTTTTTATTTTTGATCAAGCTGAGCATAAATTCTTTCAAAAACATATTTTTGAACATACATTTGTACATGTATATGATTGTTATTTTCTAAAAAACAAACAAACAAAAAAACACACAGACATGAACTACAGGTAATATATTCAAAATAAAACTATATATATTTATATTGTTTTATTTTGAATATTGTCCTGGCTTTTTATTTTTATTTTAACTATAGTTTTTGAAGTGCTAAAAAAGATAACCGTGCATCTGAAAAGCCAGGACATTATTGACATTATAGAGCCACATCTGCTCAATGTTAATATTAGTCTTGTAGAAGCGATTAGAATTGTGTATATGACTAATACTGCTGACAGGATCTGCTTTCTGTCAAACTCTTTATGACTGAGAATAACAAATCAAGATGAGCTACTGAAAAAACTCAGTAACCCACCGTCTGTAGAAATGGATGTGAGAGCACACATTGAGAGCAGTTATAGGAGCTCTCTAGACACCTGAATCCACTCCAGACTCTTGGAAGAGTCTCAGTATTAGATCCAGCCATCTTGGCCCCTTCAAACACAGACTGTGAAACAAGTCAGAAACAAAGTAGAACAGAATGGTTGCATAAGAGGTTATGAAAATGCAATCAAAATGAAAATTCAAGGGTGGAGAAATATAATTTCTTCTTAACAGAAACTGCAGAGGCATTACTAAATAATTAGAGAAAATTTAATGACAATATTTTTAGGGGGGGGTTTAACGATATGTTCTAAGATAATATGTTTTTTTTTTATGCTTTAAACAACAAATATAGAACAATACAACAGACAATATGAAGCCAGGTTAAAAAGAAAGAAAAAAAATAACAATAGAAAGAAAAAATAAAATAAATAAATAAATAAAATTTACACTCAAAAACATGCAAGACCTTTACATTACTCAAATATTTTGAAGAGAGAACATAGACGGACAGTTTTAATAGCCTTTCTATTAGCGCTACTCTGAATAGTACAAAGGTAACTTTCCAATTATTTAGAAAACACTGTAAAACATGGTTTTCTGTTAGAAAATGTACACTTATGGATGTGAAACTTAACTAAAACAATAAACAGAGACAAAAAAAACTTCGTTATTCACATTATCCTGAATAAAATATCCAAAAATTACATTTTTAAAAAGCAAAATAAAATTAGAGAGCACCTTTTCAGTGATAAACACAGAGACGTCATACCACAACTTTTTAACAAAACTACATTGCCAAAAGACGTGGGATACAGTTTCCAATTGCAAAGCGCAAAAAGATCAGGTAACATCAATATCCTTCTTAAATTTACTAAGAAAATGTCTAACAGGATAGAATCTATGAATGATTTTGAAAGAAATATCTTTTACCTTGTTTGTGACAAAAAACTTATGATCTAAGATAATATGTTTATAACAATAGGGACGTCCCGCGTGACGTCACGCCATTTCAATAGTATCCAGCTGCAGACCCGCAGGCGATAGGCTTGTTCGACTTGAACCGGCGCTGCGCAGACCGATCGGTTGATGACATCAAAGTACCGCGAGAGCGATTCAAAAGCATAAGGAGCCGTCTGCTCTCTAATCGCTCTCGCGGTACTTTGATGTCATCAACCGATCGGTCTGTGCAGCGCCGGTTCAAGTCGAACAAGCCTAAAAAATTTTTTCACAGGATGGTAGGGGAAGACTCATGAATATTCATTAGGGAACTCATGCCTGATTGGTCTTAACCCCAGTGACTGGTAGGTTTAGGGGCGGGGTTATGGGGTAGGTCATCAGACCCCCACTGACGGGTAGATTTAGGGGCGGGGTTAGGGGGTAGGTCATCAGACCAATCAGGCATGAGTTCCCTAATGAATATTCATGAGTCTTCCCCTACCATCCTGTGAAAAAAAATATCGCGACCCGCAGCACCACCAGTTTCAGAACCCCAGCGCCAGAACCGGAAGTAAGGGGCGGAGCTTACGTTCTAACACCAGCGCCAGGACCGGAAGTGAGGGGCGGAGCTTACGTTCTAAACCGAGTAACGCCACCTAACGTTTTGGAGCGTAATTTGCTTAGACACGAAATGTCATTATTACCAGTGTTGGGAGTAACTCGTTACAAAAGTAATGCATTACAGTAACATATTACTTTTTGCTGTAACGCAGTAGTGTAAGGCATTACTAATCAGTTTTCAGTAATATTTTACTCGGTACAGGTTCAGTAAGGCTTGCGTTACAACAGACTTTACAGTCTTAATTGTACAGTTTTAATTGTAAAACAAACAAAAAACAAAACAAAAAAACAGGAAGACCTGGAGACATTAACGAATGAAAAATGCAAGTAGGCTAAATTAACTGTTCGTGGTCAGTCAATAGCCGCGTGTGGTGTCCAAGTCTGTAAATAAAGACTAAATGGCAGCGTCTGATATATTTTTTATAGCGATTTATTTTTTACAGGAGTGCCGTGAGGTATGTTTTCGGCCTCTGTGCTCGCGCTGGCCAGTGGAAAAGCACACAAAAAGCACATTCAGAGAGAAATGCACATTTAATTTCATAAGCAGAGAGCAGTCTGTTTTCTTTCGTTTTTAATTGTTCTGTTTACAAGTAGGGCCTAGACATATCAATATAGATATATTTTTTCAGGTCCATGAATAGGCTAGCCTACCTTATACGCTGAGTTTCGGTTCATTTATGAGACGCGCTCACGCCCTTAAATCCAGGCAATTAGTTGATGAAACATTGATTAAAATTAAGATACAATTAATACAAAACGAAATTCACTTTAAAGAAAGGTTTTGTGTGTGTAAGGTCTCTGTGAAAGTTTTAAAGCAGTCTTTTAGTGCCGCTTCAGAGCGGTCGCGTCCGTAACGGAGAACTGTCACGTCTGTAACATTGTTTTTTCCTCATAAAGGAGAACACGAAAAATAAAATAAAATAAATATTTTATGTTCTGTGGAGAGCCAACTCTTCTTCATCCGATTTGCGCAGTTTAATTCACAGAATTACAAAAAAAAAAAAAAAAAATGCGTTGCCTTAAAAGTTAAGTTTTTCTTTTGTCACGCATGACTGTCTATTTCCATAATATCAAATATAAAACGCATGTGTAGACTGATATTTTTCTAATGTCTGGACTCCTTTCAGGTAGGAGCCTATGGATAAACAGACATTTCAATATTTTGGTATTAATGCATTTTCTGAGAATTTATATTTCAAGTTTTGACTGCAAATGTCATGTCCATAAAGCTGGAATTCCCAAATTTTAAATAATTTATCATCAACTAGTTTTGTGGTGTAGTTCTACGTATTTTATAATGTTATGTTAACTTCAAATAATACTAATAGTAATTTAAAGATGTGGTAGCATTGGATCTGGACGGGAAGGATAACGCTGGGAGTTGGAAGGGGTGAGTCGCGATTCTGCAGGTTCGTGGATCTGAGTGTCGAGATTTCGGTTTCATATCGCATATCGTTACAGCCCTAGTCATTTTAGAATGTTAAGTTCTACTTCTGTATAGTTATTTTGGTGAAAGTAACTCAAAAGTAATACAGGAGTAATGTAACGCATAACAATTCTGAGACAGTAATATTGTAAGGTAATGAATTACTTTTAAATAACAGTAACAAGTAATATATAACGTATTACAGTTTGGAAGTAACTTGCACAACACTGATTATTACACACGAAATGTCATACTTTATACTTATTATAATGATACATTAAGGTATAGTACAATAAGCATTTAAAACATTGATTTTGTGTAATATAATTCTATATAGTTATTAGACATGTGCCGGTATTCGGTAATGCGATAAATCGCGGTAATGAATATGCACGATATTGTTATCGCGGGGACTTCGAAATTCCGTGAAAAATAATAGATCCGAATTTAGATTTTTAGAACGCGCATCAGCTTATTTTCCATCAACCGCTTAAAAAACAATGCGTATATGCTGCGCAAAACACATGTGCACTTTGATGTAAACAATCCCCACATCACATGTATAAGCACTGTGTGCATGCAGTGCGCACTCTAGTCTAATGTAAACAATCCTCACATGGAGAAGAAGCACGGCGGAAGGAGGAACGCAGCCGACTATTTATCCCCCGCATGGCTGCCAACTCTCACGCATTCAGCTTGAGACTCGACACTTTCACACGGTCTCGAGCCACACATCCATTTTCTCACCCAGAGAAAAATCGCGGAGCAAAGAGGACACTGAAACCGACAGACTAGACAGAGCAGGTTACTTTTGATATGAAAAAAATATCAGCTCTCAGGTTTTATAACGAAATTCAGACAATAAATACTGTTTTGGTGCTTGTAAATGTGACGTGACAGATCGCGCGCCTCAGATCAAGTAAACCGATCATCTGTTACTTTTTATTAAAGATACAGTACAACCCACCGAAAGGTATACGTACTTTCGATCAATCAGTGTTTTACAACCACGGAAAGAGGTCAATAACACTGCAGGAGAACAATTATGTCACAGAACGTTACATTTACCTCAGGAAAGCCATTTAATGTTAGTTGACTATAAGAAAATAGCTATAGAGAGGAGTATTTTGCTAAATATGTGCACTATATTATTTTAATATATGTTTACTTGTCATTATATAATTGTTATTATAATGAAAATTACGGCATATTACATTTTTATATTTATATTATTATTATATTTATATTGTATGCATTATATTTAATTTATCTCTGTATGTTTACATTATTATGTGAGATATATTTTTTCTTGAGAAACATTTAAATGCAGGCTATCTACTGTAGCCTACCTAATATTTATCCAAATGAGTCAATATTGAATCAAGATTGAAATTAAATCCAAGAATTTAATTGAAATCATGAAAATTGTGTTAAGCAATAATACAAACAGTAGCCTCAGTAACCATGTAAACATTATAACATGTTGTCACTAAAAAATAAAATTAATGTTTTGACAATCACAATTACACATTGTGATGCAAGTTTTTTTTAGATACCCCCAATCCGTCTGTTTCTCTTGTGCAATTAAAATATCGTGATAATACCGTATACCGTGATAAAAGCTCAATCAATTAATCGCAGCATGAAAATTTGATACCGGCACATGCCTAATAGTTATCCGTTTTATTGTATTATGAGAGTTACTTCCTGATCGTGAAAATAATGCTTGAAACTTATGGTCATTTTATATAAAATATACTTTATTTCACAAGAACATGTGCAGCATGCATTTTTCTTTATGTAAAATAATGTCAAAAATCTAAAAAGAGAGAGAAAATCCGGCATTGTTTTAAAAGAAACCATAAAAATGTACCGTACTTCAAATAATAGCCGAGTCCCAAATAGACGATTGTCTCTTTACACGCCTGGTGTGGCTGCAGGTCTGGGTAAATATAAGTCCGGTCTCAAATAGAGGTCGGGTCTGTTTTTTAGTTTCCGGTTGTATTAAATCTTCTAAAACCCGTCAGATCGTCCGCTTTTTGGCGGAATAGAATGACTGCTGCACATGACAGGGCGCTTAACGAGCAGAGAGAGAGAGAGCCCCGGCCGCGCGCGCGCACTCTCACGTCTTCAAACAACACGAGCACTGTCTTGCTCTTTATTTGTCACATACCAGTTATAGTTCATACAACGAGCAGTGACTCGCTGTGTAATAAAAACATACCCTAAATATTATTTAAAAGGTGCAACAATTTTTAATATTTTTAAATACTTGCAAAAATAACCATGCTTGTGTCATTGTAAATAATTCCGCCCCTCCCTCACTTCCGGTTCTGGCGCTGGGGTTCTGGCACTGGGGTTCTGAAACTGGTGGTGCTGCGGGTCTGCAGCTGGATATATCTCCGCCATTTGGAGCAGCCATTTTGACGGAATAGAAAATGCTATCCCGCCGGTGATAATACAGCTCGTCGGGAAATATTTCTATCATGCCCGAGCAATGCTGAGCAATTGGATGCGATCAGACACGTGATCATACAAAAGTAATATCTTTATACCGTATCCCAAAAGAAACAGAACGAAGAAACAAGTGGTTGGAGGCAATAAACAGGCAAAACGCTTATGGCGGTGCTAACGTTACTGCTTGGCTTCCAACTCAACACAGCACTCTTCATTTTGGATCAGGTAAGTTGTCCCCTCGAAGGCCAATGAATGATTTCTCGGAGTTCGGGATCAAATGTTATAAATCCACTGTTGCCATATAAATCCGCAATGTGTGTGCACACTACCATTCAGCATAACATAACAGGGCTCTCAGTCTCAAGTGTCACGAATTGAGCGTGACAGTCACTCATTTCGGCCTTTTGTCACGCTCTCCAGCCACACATTGTATTTCTCACGCTGAAAAACTATCTGTAATATATTTAATATGCCGCAGCGCCCAAAACTCTGGCCGCGCCGCTCTCACTGTGGAACCGGCAGGAATCAAGCGCGTCTCCTCTGGTGTTGTTGGTCGAGCTACACAATAACCAATCAGAAAATAGCACTATTGTATCTGGGTACGATTTAACACAACAACCAATGAAAAAAGATTTATACGGTTCTATTGGTGTATGGGTTGACTACATTTTTCTACGTTTTTTTTGTAGCAGTGAAAAAAAACCCTACCAACATTAGCTAGAAACAGTATTAAAGTAGTAGTAAAGAGTAGAGAAGAGAGCCGTGGAATTGCTCAGTTAGCTTCAGAGTCAGTAACGTTACTGGTAAATGCATTTACCTAACACACTGTAGCACAATGTCAAAACGTTTTTATGCAATTATATTATTAGTATAATAATATACTAATAATATATATTGCCCATGGCAATGGATCTATTATTAGGGGTGGTCCACCCCTAATAATAGATCCATTGCCACTGAGTAGCTGACGGATGTATTCCGTCAAAATGGCTGACACGCGGCTAGGGGTCACGTGACTGGGAGATCCCTATATTATTACTCATACTTTTATTCATCAAAGATTCCTGAAAAAATGTTTCATGGTTTCCACAAAAACATTAAGCAGCAAAAAAATAATAAAAAAAAATAAAAATGGAGCACAAAAATCAGCATATTAGTATGGAGACCTGCATGACATCTGACAAAAATTCGGTTTAGTAAATTGTGTGCACGACTGACTCATTTCTTACCTCGTTTTAGTTAAATTGTGACTACGAATTAATAATTTGTTGCCACAACTTGTTCCCTCATTTTAGTAAATTGTGGCCATGTTGTACTAATTCGTTCCCTCGTTTTGATTGAACTAAAACAAGGGAATGGACTAGTAAAACGTACTGACATATTAGTAAGTATCGTATATATATATATATATATATATATATATATATATATATATATATATATATATATATATATATATATATATAGATAGATAGATAGATAGATAGATAGATAGATAGAATTTTTCCATGTCATGTGTGGGGCTCCATATAGAACTATTTCTGAAGGATTCTGTGACTAATAATGAAACTTAATCTTGAAAAATCTTATATACTGACCCCAAACTTTCAAACTGTAGTGTATATTAAAGTACCATCTTACAATTTTATACTGTACTATGGTAGCTCCAAAGTGCTTTTTTGTAAGGGATAATGAAATGGAAGGTGTAAATTCAAGCTATAAATTAAATTAGACAAGCTTCTAGTAAGCCAGAATCAAACTCACAGAGCAGCTCAACATGAGTGTGTGCGCCACAACCTCTAGGCTACAGCTCTGACAAAATAAGAGAAATTTAATATGCAGTATAGCATATCATGCACACTAGATGCTGAAATGCTGAAACATACTGGTTTTATTTCATACTGCTCACAGAAAGAGAGAATGGAGCATATGTCTGGATAAGACAAACACAAAGCCCAAATTTGACAGAACCTCCATCTGGCATCCTTTAGCTCTCCCAGTCGTTACTTCCATTCTGTTTGATTCTATCTCAGCTGTCTTCCAAACATTCATCTTACACAAAGCAAACGTATTATTTAGTGAACACTGACAGAAGACAATTGCATTTGTGAGAGGTTAGGCTGATATTCTATCACGTTTCTTTGTGATGTATGAATTTAAACTCTAAGCAGAAGATTTTATGCTCAACATTTATTGGAAACTAAAGAGAAACTAAAGAGAGTCTTGATTTTCTTTCATTGGAGAAGTGGAGGTGGATTGGACATTTCCTGAACAGTCTGCACTGGCTGTACTAGCATCTGCCTATCTGAATCGCTTATATGAGCTGCCTGAGGCACTGATAAGAGTCTGCAGAGAACTTTACAAGTCACATAGTGAACAACAAACCTTTCTTCTTTGAGACACAGAGGCTAAAATACTACCTGTACATGTTTAAAGAGTAAAAAGACACCATTTACTCATCATACTTTCACCATTAAGTTCTAGCAAGCTTTCTTAAATCTTCTTCTTCTTTTTTCATAAGAACATTTAGGGCAAGTTACGAAACCAAAACAGATGCAAGACAGAACTGTGGCAAAGTCTGTCTCTCATTAGTCTGTGTATCACTTTTGGCCGCCCGTCTCTTCTCTTGTCTTGAACAGTTCTCTATTTTGGTGGTCAACCTAACAATAGGTTTCTATCTTGAGACTATATTTACACTGGACCGGAGTGATGTACTAACATGGGGCGAGCCCAGCTGTTTGTGGTTTAGACGTGCACTTCCTGTGTTTATTACGGCAGGATCTGAACTTACAGACCCCCTCTTGGACCCAGTTTACTTGAGAAGTATTTCAATGGAATGAAGACTCAGAGCACATTTTGAAGGATGAGACGATCATATGGTAAACAACCACATAAATAACTAGATTAGGTCTGCCGGATGTTGCGAGGTCCTCGATAAAGCAATCGATTTATCTTAAAACTATGAAACAGATGTCCACAATTAAGAGTATATGCCCATGGTAACACGATACCTGGTTAAGTAAGACTACAGAGGCTAAGTCAAACTGGCAGACATGGAACATGTGTGGATCCACAGACGCCGTTAATCTTGGAAATCACCTGATCTTGCTGGGGGTGTTGTCTGGAACCGTCTGGAGATTCCAAACGGAACCAGACCATAATTCATTGAGTCAGGAAACTTTGTTATTACGAGGGCAGTCCCAGTAAACACAGCTTTGAAGGAGGTTCGCAAAGTGTTTACGCGTCTTAACAAGTCATAAACATGAAATGGACACATTGGAGAAAAATCCGAATGGACTTAAATGATTCCATTTCAGAAAAGTTAAAGTGTTCGCAAACAGTGCTGGTTGATTCCTTGTGATTGTTGTCCATTACTGATTGCAAATTTCATGATAAAAATTTTAGTTTATTTTTTAATCTACATTATACATTTTAGGTAATCTAATCAGACTACCTTTTGATTAGGGTATTTTTGACCTAACTTCTTTATCACATTGATTTGCATATATAATCTTGTACCATATCAATGTAGAAATGAAAAGAAAATTGTATTCAGGGGGTAATTCAAGTAAATACATGATCAAGTTTGGCTGACAGGAATCCCTGCATCACATGCAAATACAAAATTATGTGAATTTGTGCATTTCAATGGGTTTGAAAGACAAAAACCTTCCAAAGTCAAAGTAAGAAATGACTGATTTCGGTAAATCCAGTAGTCAAATGCTGTGTGTCCTCTCAATTTTCAGTGTAATTATATCCACTTGACGAGTGTCTGGTCTGTGTGTGTGCAAT
The DNA here is from genome assembly GCF_051911475.1 of Siphateles boraxobius. Taxonomy (NCBI): domain Eukaryota; kingdom Metazoa; phylum Chordata; class Actinopteri; order Cypriniformes; family Leuciscidae; genus Siphateles; species Siphateles boraxobius. The sequence goes on from NW_027509141.1 coordinate 25,396,334, forward strand.
TACACAAATCAGAAGACTTTGCAAATGTATATAAGTGATGGCCTTTTTTAGAAAGGAAAATTTAAAAGAAGAATTAAGGATAATAATAAATTATGAATAATTTACTGCCAATGTGTGAGTTATATGTAATCCCGCAATCCTGGAAAAAGTTACTGTAGCCTTATTATGTGTATTTTAAAATGTAATGTAATCTAATTACAAGTACTATATAGATTTAATACAATCTAATTAGAAGTTAATTTTTGGTATCTATTTAGGATTTTGGATTATATAGTCCAGATCACATATATTCAGTTATTTCCCAGCACTGTTCACAAAGAAGCAGGAGGAGAAAAAGTGTACATTTTCGAGAACCTTTCTCCCCCAACATAGCAAGGTGGGCAGTTTATTAGTGCTGAGGTCTGCAGAGAAAGAGTATCAGCTGGCCGAGGGTGGGAGGAGAAAGGGAAATGTTCGTAGCTGGGTTTGAAAATGGAAAAAAAAAGTCAAGGTCTTGGGAGTTTTTCATTCTCAAAGTGCTTAGAAAATACTAGACCAAAAAACCCTGCCATATAAAGACCTCCTAAAGACAAGATTTTTATGAGGCCTCATTTTGTTGACATTTCTTTACCTTCTTCAGTCATAATACAGGGAATTTTCAAAGGACTGTTCATTCCATCTGTCCAGCCCTGTTATTATGTGTTGAGGTACAACAGGTTACCCCGGACACATTTTACATGAGTCGGCCGCACCACAGCTGAAATAATAGTTATCTGAATAATAACTGATTATTTTTGAGCGGTTAGACGGCCTTACATTTAACATGTCAGTCTCTGTGATGTCAGCAGAGCTCAAAAAACAGCACAGACCTGATGATAAATGCAATGCTTTTCACCTGGTATGAATAGAGGGAAATAAAGCACGTCTGAAAGTAGAGCGATCAATGGAGTAAGACGGTGGAAATTCATCGCCACTGAACAAACAGCCGAGTGTTTGCCTCTTCATCCAGATGGCGGCTCTTGTCCCCCCTCCGCTCTTTTTGTTCTTCTCGCACCGTCTGTCTCTTTTGTCCTGAGGTCTGCCTCGCTGCGGTACTCTTGGGGTCTGGGCTGAGGGCTTTGGTCCATCTTGGATTCTGAGGGGGAGAATACGCCTCCGGGCAGGACACAAACACGGATGGTGTGTTTTTCATGGTAATGAACTGAACAGATCAGGTCTGTTCCCACCACCTCCCCCATGAGACCTGGCCTCTATCTAAACCTCTTCCTCTTTCTTTATTAGGGCCAAGAGGGCTTCAGGAAACCTTATGCAATATCTGTGAGATCTACACTTGGACTTTCTCTCATTCTGGGTAACTCCAAAGCGTTGAATATGACCGGAAATGGTTTATAAAAAAGTAAATCTCCAGGGGCCACGTATCACTTTCAGTTGTACTGCCGTTCTAACGTTTGGGGTCAGTAAGAAAATAAAAATAATTTTAAAAGAAATGAATATTTTGATTCAGCAAGGACGCATTCAATTGGTCAAAAAAATACAATTCTCCAAATTTCTATTTCAAATAAATGCTGTTCTTTTAAACTTTCTATTCATCAAAAATAATGTTTTCCAATAAAAACATATTAAACAGCAACTGTTTTCAACCCTTATAAAAATAAGAAATTTTACTTTAAAGTTAAATAAAATGTAAAAAAAAAAAAAAATAATAATATCATAATACCACATTATATGGTTGTGTGCGGAATCTGGAGGAAATTGTACAATAACTCAGATGCTTTGTTCGGGTCCAAGGTTGTGTAATCACACATCTTAAAGAAAGAAATTTGATATTAAATAGTGTCTCTAGAAATGCAACATTTCCAAGACCATTACTACTCTGAGGAAAGAGAAAATTAGTTTAATAGACATCCCTTTCATGCGAATAAAGAGTCTAATATCGCTGATTATTGTCGTGCCAGATGGGGAGGTTAAAGCGGCAGGTGGGGGAACTGAAGTGAGCTATTAAAATGTGAGATTATTGCAAGAACTGCATTAAGGTCTGAATAAAAAGGACATGAAAAATATCCAGCGGACACACCTCTCTCTCCAGATAAAAGGCATTGCTCTCAGTGTGAATGGGTCAGTACATGACCCGCGGAGCATGACCGGTATCCTCTTCGCCCACTGGCAGCTGCATCAAAAGCTATTATCCAGTGTTTTTGTTTTCAGAGAGCTGTGTGCCCATTGGATGCTTTCTAGAGACTTTTCAGCTTTCAGCACTTGCCCATGGGGCTTTCTGGCCACAAAGAAAAAAACCCTGCTCTGATCTGCCACATAGCAGCCAGAGCGCTCTGCACGTGTCTACGTCCCCTTCACCCCCCCAGAAATGAGCTGTTGAAACACGAGACTTCTGACTGCTACAATTACTTTCGCTTTCAACTTTTTAAAAGGAATCTATGCTAGTTTGTGAATAGTCTTTTGGCACCCTTATGATGAATTCATTAATTAATTTAATCAAAGCACTAACGTTTTTAAATAATCTATAATAAATAAATAAATAAATAATGAAAGTTGTTTTGTCAGTGTACTAACTGATAGTGATCCTAACAGAAAGAATAGAATTGAATAGAAAAACTTTTTTAATCCCCATGGGAAATTTCAGTGTTGCAGCAGGATTTTAACACAGAATACAAACCAAACATATTACATAGACTGACATATACTGACATTAAATAAATAATAAATATATAAAATTATAAAATATAAATATAAATAATAAAAATTGACAATAAATAATAAAAAATAAATAAATAAATAGATAAAAAGATTACAATATATCTTAACAAGTATAAAATGTATACACCAGTGCAACAGTGCACAAAGATGTGAAGTTAGTATCACATGTGAATATTGGTTGTTAAATATAATGTTAAAAATAATATAATGTCCTTTGGACATTATGTCCTGCCTTTTTGGTCCCTAGCAAAAAGATGCACAGTGACTAACTTGTATTTTATTTATTGTAAATATGTACAAGGGTTTTTTAACAAGGTTTAAAAACAAAATTTCAATAACCAAAAATTTTATATTGCAATTACTTATCCAATCATATTTGAGCATAATTGAATAAACACTACAATTCAGAAATTCTGGGTTGGTAATATTAATTAAAACATTTTTTTTAAAGAAGAGTCTTATGCTCTCCAGGGCTGCATTTATTAGATAAAAAAATACAGTAAAAAACAGTAATACTGTGAAATATTATTACAATTAAAAATAACTTTTCTACTTGAATATATTTTAAAATGTCATTTATTCTTTTGATGGCAATGCTGAATTTTCAGCATCATTACTCCAGTTTTCAGTGTCACATGATCCTTCAGAAATCATTCTAATATGCTGAATTGCTGCTCAAGAAATATTTCCTATTATTATCAATGTTTAAAACAGTTGAGCTGCATATTTTTGTGGAAGTCGTGTACATTTTTTTCAAAGATTTTTTGATGAATAGAAAGTTTAAAAGAACAGCATTTATTTGATCAGTTTTGATCATTTTGAATGGTCTTGCTTAATAAAAAGTTCTAATTTCTATTAAAAATATTTTTCTAACCCCAGACCTCAAGCATTAACTGGTGGTGGTGGGGGTTGGGGTTAACATCAATTCATAAATATTTAATATGTTTATGTGAAATCACCCAAAATATACCATTTGATTCTATTATCAAAGAGTGACAGAGAGGAGAAAACAATCTTATTAGCCTTTCCGTATTTGATTCAGATTTAAAATGTCAACTGGCCACAATGCAGTCCACCAAAAGGCACTATATCTGGCTAAATGACTTTGAATAACTGCATTCATTGAAGTGTGCAGACTGTAAACATGGCTTTGGGATGTGAGGTCTGTTACTGGTTATGGCTGAATATTAAAACAGCGGCACAGCCCAAGGAATTATTTACACCCAAACTAATAAAGTCTACAAAGAAAGAAGCGCTTGTGAATAACATATGGAATCGGTAGTATTTGGTATTTAACGTAAAAACAAACAGGAACTTCCTTTTAAACATTCGTAAGTAGCATGCCAAGATCTCTAAACTTAGTGAGGTTTGTAGGAATTGTTGCTTGGATATAGACAGGGAGTGTTCGTCCATTATTCTGTAGAGCGGGGAAACTGTTTGAAGATAGATGGGAACTTTCAATCTGTTTAGGTCAGGCCTTGCCAGGCTGAATGGAACTCTCCCCAAATGTGTCAGTTCCATTGTGATCTGGAATGAATTATTTGGCTTAAGGGCATCAATGGAGGGGCCATAGAAAGGCTTCCTGGTAAAGTTCACCACAGATTTTACATAGATTAGTGCAGCCTGGAGGTATAAAAGTGAATGTTTATTAAATAAAAGTCAATGTGTTTCTGTCAGTAAAACTCACATCTTACCACTGAACTGAAAACACTCCAGACTTTAAATCCACTTTTATCAGGATTGCCAGGAATGCTGTCCCAAAATTAGCATGCAAGAAATATGTAAACACTGATGACGTTAAGCTTAACTTCTTCTAAGCGTAAATTAAATGGTTGCGAGCTAGGAAAGTTCAATGACAGCCTAAGAATAAAACCCAAACTACGAAATGAGTGGTTCCAAGCAGTAGCTCTGCATAATTTCAGCTAACCAAAATGGGAGCCCATTTGCCACACACGTTGACAACTAAATGAACCCAAACAAAACAGGGTCTGCACCCGAGAAGCAGAACCACATCAAGCCAACCTAAATAACATGTATGTTGGCACACGTCTGCACAATCAGGGCCAGCAAGTTCTGGCGGGAGCCATTTTAACCCTGAGGAATCTCAGTTCACTTTGAGTCAGATTATTTGAATCTACATTATGTAATGAAACTGTTTGCTGCATTCAGTCTGGTTCAGGTGACAATAATGCTTCTAGCAGAGTAATCTTATTAAAATCCTGAAACAAAATGCAAACCGTCATTCCCAAAAGAACTTTAATAATAGTACAAAATAGCAGTAGCAGCAGCATGAAACAGTAATATTTAATGAATCTAGGATGAGCTCTGTGATTTCTGTAATACATTTCAAACTGTTGAACAGCTAAAGTAAACATCCTTACTTGTTAGGATCGTTGCTAAATTGTCATGTTTTGACAGTCTTATACATTTACATCAGTGAAATCCCCAGAAACACATGCCAAATTGTGGTTAGTGAAGATAATGTCTTCTTTATGCTTCATGATTGCTGAAGTAAGCTATCCCAATGTAAAAACAGATTACCTCACTGTGACAAACGTCTTTGGGTATATGATACCTAGTTAGGCCTGCTGCATAAACGCTAACAAAACTGCATGAAACAGTAAATAAAAGGGCTTTTCACACATAAAATAGTTAACCCTGGGTCATTATAAACCCTGGGTAAACGGAATCCTGGGTTATCTCGATTCACATTTCACACAACTCAAAATTTACCCGGGGTTAACAATTAATCCTGGGTATTCATAAACTGACATTTCACACTGTACATTCCTAAATGCTATGTTAATGTCCTTATTTGCATATTTGCAGTGTCAGTCTCACTGATTGGACGAACGCTATATGCACGTAATATGTTTACACAAATGCTCTAAAATTAGTTGTCCATTGCTAAGCATCTAGTCGTAACATTCTAACACCTCATTGATTCACGCAAGTTTGGCACCGCAATGCAGGGTTAACAGTGCAAAAGTGGTTAAAAGCGAGGTTTAAAACGGCGATAACCTGCCGTTAAGCGCAAAGTGAAAAGCCCTAAAGTGTGATGCATTTCACTTGTTTTTGTTCCATCTGGCACTTCACGTAAGAATTACACTAACCTGTAGTACAGAAGCTCCATCTCTAGCTGCTCAACCTGCCTCTGCAGAACAGGCACATGACTGGCTTTGGTCTCCAGCTCCTTCACTTTCTTGAGGCCACTCAGCACAGCTTGTCTGGCTTCCTCCACCCTCTTCCTCATCTCCACCTGTTCCTTCTTTAGAGTCCTGTTACAATCCTCCAGCATCAACACGGTCTCGCGTGATACTCGCAGTTCTTGCTCCAGCTTACGGTTGAAGAACATGGCCTCCTCGATTTGCCCATCCCGGGAATTCCGGATGAGCTCCACTTCTCTCAGGAAGCTCTGAATGTCCTTCAGGTTCCCAGAAATGTTGGGCTTCTGGGATGTTCGCCTTTGGTGGGCGATGAAACAGCCACCCTCTGGTTTATGTTTCGAGTGGCTTTTCCACAGACCCACCTGTGACACAAAGAAGAATGTCAGTAGAATGTGATAGTATAGATACTGTATAGACCTTATGTGCCAGGGAAAACAAGCACGCAGCCATCTTTGTGAAACCGGTCCTACTCGACCCGCTCTGAGCGGGATTCGAAACAGTCCTCCAGGCACGCTAGCGACCGAAGATAGAGGCTGTGGTCTTTAGCGTCCTTGTTAGCGTGCCCGCCTCCCATAGCAGAGACTCCGGTTCAAATTTCCGCTCGTATCGGGTCAAGGCCAGGGGAGTGAGGTTTACACACACAGCACTTACAGGTCTACGTCTGTTACATTTGAACTTTCGTATTTGCGGTAGCCCTGTATATTTCTATAGCATCACTGTCGAAGAGTAGCCTACTTTACCAGTAGACCGGAAAGGTTTTAAAATGAACGGTTCATTCATAAATCCATAAGATCTTACCTTCATGCTGTGAAAATACAAACCGGAACACAACGAGCGCTGAAAAATGGGCGGGGCTATATAAGGGGTATATTCACCTTATTCTTCACCCGTTCTATTTCCCATGATTCATAGCGAGTTCAACTGACTAAACGGTTTTCTACTTCTGGTTGAAGTGTTTGTTTACATAGCCTGCTAGCACTAGTGTAAAGGCTACGGTGATAGTTTTTAAAGTTATTAAAGTAGTGGATAATTGTTCGGTCAAGATGGGAAGTAGTCGGTGCACTGTAAAAAAAAATGTTGTTGGTTTAACTTAAAAAAGTAAGTTACCTGGTTGCCTTAACTTTGAGTTCATTGTAAATAAAAGTTTGAGTTAATACAATGAGGGAGATTGGTTTAATAAATAGTATGTTATCTGAACCACAATACATGATGAATTTTCAAAGCATGAAAAAATTTTTTTACACTGCTTTTACACCGCCGATTAAATCTCAAAAGATTGTGAAGGCGACCGTATCAGAGTGCCACATCCCTCAAAATTGACAGGTTGGGTGGATGACATGAAGCTATGGCCAGGAGTTAACCATATTGACATCATTAATTATTTTATCTTTGCGGAGGGTGTAGATCGTGAGGAGATGCACAATTACAAAAGCACAGAGGCCTTCAATTACTTCTATAGTAATAAAGTGGGGCGCATTTCTTCAGGGCCGGGCAACTTTGGCTTTCGAGATAATCTCAAGATCAAACTCACCTGCCTGTAACTTTCTAGTAATCCTGTACTTGCTCAGGTGTGTTTGATTAAGGTTGGGGCTAACCTCTAGGAAAGTAGATCATGAGTTGCCCACCCCTGGTATAGACCATTGCCACTCATATCAGGCATTGGTTGCCATAGAGGACTATATTATTTATAACTTTATTAGACTAGGTACAGATTAACATATCACCATGTGAAAATATTTTTAAAAGACAAGGGTTTGCGAAGAAAAAGAACCCCAAAACCACTAAGTCCTTTTATAACTCGCTCACAAACTTGATCTAATAATCAAGTAGACTTTATGCAGAAAATATTGTTGCTTAGTTTGTATATTAGGCTAGTATGAACTTGATCACAATGACTGTACCTGTAGGGCCAGTGCTCGAGCATCACTGCTTTGAAGAGCCGCGCGCATGTCCTCCACCAACTCCCTGAGGCTCGCATTTTCCTCCTCAAGTTTGGCTATCCTGTCCTCAGCCTCCTCAAGGGCCACGATTTCCTCGTAACACTCCCTGGTGCAGGATCCCAGCTGCCTACAACCTGACGTGTGTCTATCCACATTGGGCGAAGAAGGCTCTCCGCTTTCTCGCTTATTGCTGGTACCCAACGACAGCAGCTTCTCGCGTCGCCTCAAAGGGCTCCGGAGTCTGATCTGCGTCTCTATATGCTCGCTCTCATTGCCAACCAACAACCTCCCATTCTCATACTGACACCCAGCTTTGGTACTGAAATAACCGCAGAGTTTTGCGTGAAACTGCCTGAAGCTGAACTCTTTGGGTAGATTATCCAATATCCCCGCGCATTCCTCTAGATCACACTCTTTATTGAGTCCTAAAATATCGCAAAGAATGTTAAAATCCTCGGCTGGTATTTTCCCGTCTCCCTGACAGTCTAGGTGATGAAATATCTCTTGGAGGTATTGATCCAACCCGGTTGCGAGGACAATAATTTCGTTTTCCACTCCACGGTCTAGTCCGTAATGATACGCCAGAGTGCTTACTATCCATTGTGTCCTGCGCGCGGGTCGGCTATATGGATCGCATGCGTCCGACTTTTCCATCCTTGTTCCCCTCACAAGAATTCCATTTATAGAGCCTAAATGGATTAATGGATTCAACAGATCCTCTAAGCACACAAACAGCATACCAAGTTCATGTCATCTGAACACCAGACCGCCCCACTCTTGTAGTAGAAACTCTCGCGCTGTGCGCGTGGGGGCGTTGCTGTGAAGGGAGCACTGCCCCCAAAATCCTAACTGCAGGGGGAAAAAACTTTTGAAAAGTTAAACTACATAAAGGCGTTTCAAGAGTCAATGTAGTATACAGGATATTGCATATAGGCTTACATATTTAGCTACATACAATCTACCGATATATAGGACTAATGTTAATTAAAACATACTTGAACAACTAAAATCTATTGCAACTTAAAATATCTACTGAAATAATATTTCATTATATTATGCATACATGTTGTAAAAAACAGGATATATCAAAGTTAATCAAAATTGAAGTTTTCATGAATAATGCAAATACATAACTTTTGCAGAAAAGAGACAAAAACAATTAGCCAATAGACCTACATAAAATTAAATAATGCAATAAACGAACTAAATAACAAAATATAAATATCCTAATGTACATAAATCTTTTTTTTTAAATACTGTATTTAGGCCTGTCTGGTTAAATATAGCTAAATTCATATCGTGCACTTAGTCATTTTCTTATTTACAAAAAAAAACTGTATTCTACAGCTGAACAGCAAAATTACAGTTACATTGAAATTATTAATAATTAATTAGCCAGTGGTCAGAACTTTGGAATTTGCCTTACTCAAATATGCTCTTATAATAGGCTACACATAGTTACTTTTCCTAAAGTTTTCTTTGGCTGCAAGGGAATTGTTTTAAATGGAGGCTGCCTATATCAGAATCAATCTTTTCCTTTCAACCTGCAGTAAGTAAAATCTTTGAAGTGCCGGTGGAGTCGAATGTCGATTGGCCACTGTGTAACTGCTGTTGACTGTAGTTATGTTCCATGAGCAGCTTGTCATTTCCTATTTACCAGCGCGGGCGCTTCATTATGTTCACGCGACTCCGGTTGTCAAGGCGACGCAAAGCATTCTATATAACAAAAGCCAACGTTTCAAATTTGAACATAAAAGTAGCGGTGAGGGGAATGTTGGAAAACAGCTGTCAGCTATATGGTAGGCTACAGTACGTTTTTTTACTGTATAAAACAATAGTGCTTACTAATAACATAATGTTTTAATAAAAAAATGATACAATAAGATACATTTACATTTAGTCATTTAGCGGACGCTTTTGATTTTACAGATGATTTTTATAATGTAAAGTTAGGGTGGTATTGCCATCTGAAACCATTACTGTAGGCTACACTATAGTAACATATTTGTTGTGATAGTTTTAATATCTTCTAATCCAAGACCAATATTTTTAGAACACAATGGAATGCAGGGACTCAGTATCACCTCACATTAAGAGAAGTGAAGATTTGTCTTTAAATGCCGAACTCCTCACAGACTGTGGACCTGATGCTGACGAAAGTGAAGATCCATATATAAAGATGCCAGAATCCAGTTCTGTGGATGAACAAACCATAACAAGATTCACAACAGACTCCAGCTATGTTGTGACCTGTACAGTCAGCATTGCATTAGCAGTCTTTAAAGGTAACTTATGGCGATGGTATTGTTTTTATGTGTGATGATGTCATAATGATGATTATGTCATTTTTCTTGACACTAGTAAGCTAAAGGAAATGCCTAAATAGTCATATAAAACTTGGCGTGAATAATAATATTATTCTGTGTTTTTTTTATCAAGTAGAACATGAGGAGTATTTTACAAATTCTGAGAAAATAAAAAAAGGGCCATCCAGTGAGGTAGTGGAGGCCCCCAGAGCTGAGGGCTATTATTGCATTGAGTACAACATGCTGCCTGATAAACCTGAACCAATCAGAGCGGATCTAGTGATGTTTGGTACAGCGGCTAAACTCTACATGGCCAATAAGACTAAGGTAAACTATTGGAATTAATTAGGGGTTAATAAGCAGGAGCTTGTACAGTACATGCTCAATTATTTATATCTAGAATAATACTAGTAATAAAACTAGTAGGCTACTGCTTTGACTTGATAAGCAAGCAGTAGTTGTTGTCAATCTATGTTAATACATTACGAACAAGTTTGCGCATCACTGACCCAAAGAAAGCTGGGCTAGAGTTTCAGTTAATTGCCTTCTTGGATTTCTATTGTGCACCTCCCTGTTTAGGGTGAACACGTTTTGTCTACCTAGAAATAATAATTTGTACATTTGAGAATGATCTTCTTTGCATGTGTGTTTTAATTCTTTATCACAATATTACACAATTAACTAAATGTTTTCTCGCTGAATAAAACTATAAAATTCTCTGACCCCAAACTTTTGAACGGCAGTGCAATTCTATTTTTGTCTTTTAAAATAGAATAAATCTTCAAATAATCATGAAATCATGGGCTATGTGTTCTGACAAGGTGCTGAAGCCTTGGCGAGAAGGAAACCAGATGTGGGTGAGTTGGTCTCAGAATCTGAAAGTCAATGTGACCAGAGAGCTCCTAATTAAAATGGCCTCCCATAAGGTCACAGTTAGAGTATGGGACAGTAAAGACAAGATATCCTTCAAAGCCAGGAATGACAGACCCAAAGCCTTCAAACTTCAACAGGAGAGGTCTGGAGAGGATTCAGATCAAATGGGTACGATCTACCACTGTTTTATTGATTATGCTTCCAATTAGGTGTTCCTTTGTTGTAACTTTCACTGGTCTGAACACCTCTATTATACAGCAAGATCTATTCTAAAGTTTAAGACACTGCAGAACTTAATGACTTTACGAAGTGAAATGTTATAGACGAATAAATAAAATAATATTTGTCTTACCCAGTTACTTCAGAAGGGGGCCATTTTAACTGTTTCAAAGACATTTATTTACTTTACAGTAGACAGAAACATGATTATGAATCTCATGTGTGAAATTCACATGCACTGCTATAGTTACATCCTCATACATTATACTTGTGTATCACAAAGCACAATAAAACATGCATCATAGTGATCATTCTTGGAAAAAATATTCAGTTGCAACATCAAATGTCTTCAAAGGTGGCATCAGGATGATGGTTTTTAAGATGAGAGCTATCTATGAGAAGGAAAACCGGAGAACAAGGACATCTATGAAAAACAGCAAAGCTCCAGCATCAGCTGACTATAGGAAGCGTTTGGAGCTTCGCTCTGCCACAGGTATGATGTAATGCTAATGTTTATACTGAATGCTAATAAAAGACTTACTATGATCAATGATTATTATGTTTTACAACAATATGCATATAGGTTTGATTGCGTATAGTCATATTAATGCCAAAGGAAGGATAGAAAGTTACAGGGTTCAGTAAGAATTTTTTTGTGCACAATCTCTTGCACACCAATGCTGCATTTAATTGATCACAAATACAGTAAACCAAGTAATATTGTGAAATATTACAATTTAAAATAACTGTTTTCTATTTGAATATATTATATTTTGATTCCTGTGATTTTTCAGGATTCTTTGTTGATTAGAAAGTTCAAAAGATATAAATCTTTTTGTAACATTAAAGACTACTATCAATTAGTATACATCCTTGCTGAATAAAAGTATTAATTTCTTTTAAACAACGTACTGACTCTAAACTTTTGAAAGGTATTGTACATTAAATAGTTGATACATCTATATATACACTCTAAACAAATGCTGGGTTATATCAACCCATGTTTGTCTCAAATACGGACCAACCCAAAGTTTTATTTAAAAATTTTAAACCAATGATTGGGTTTAACATTATCATTATGGCTCTTGAAATAGCACATTATTGGTCACTTTACTTCTGTCTTTCTTTTTAGTTCCTATTAAAAGTGGCTTAACAAAAGAAAAGTGCCAAATAGCACCCACTAAGAAGACACTCTTCCAGAAACCCACCCAGGCGACTGCAGAACTCATGGAGGAGAAGCAGGAAAAGGCAGCCGCCTCTCTGGAACTCAGTATCGCCCCTCTTCTTGCAGGTAGTTTCTTCCTAGCAACCTCAGAAGAGTGTAGTTCATGTATGTTTGTTGAACATTTAAAGATTCATGCTCTTGTATAGCATTACCATTAGACACAGAGTAAGATACTTGCATTAAAGTGCTTATGGATCAAGTAGCCAAAAGCGGTTGTATTCTCCCACTCATATGGCTCTCATACAGTGGTTTCCTGTAAGTAAATGTTATGTTTATACAATACATCATGAACATGACTTTAGCGAGGCAGCCAGCCATTTAGGGGCTGTTTCCCTTATGCCTGAGCGCTGTGGGGTGGATCGTGTAAAGGGGGCTTCCCTGCAGGGTTCATGACACTTAGCCTCTAATTGGCTGTGGAAGGGCACCAGTCAAAGCCGACCGACTAGTTCTTTAGCTTTTGATGTGTCTCATCCAGACCCCCAGCAGGAGCTCCTTATGAAAGCCTTCACTTGGCAAATATTTTAGTATTGTTACCATAAAGCCGAGCCAGACAAATCACATGTAGCTCCTTTCATTGCAGGGTTGGATTTTACAGGATGGAGGCTATCATTCAGTACTGTTATTATTTCGCCAAACTATTATCCATTCAAGAAAGAATTCTCATATGAGCTTTATAAGAATTACAGCTATGTGGGAGTGGAGGACATTCCAACAATTAAACTATAACATACAGGTGAAACTCGGAAAATTAGAATAAAGTGCAACAGTACATGTATTTCAGTAATTCAAATTAAAAGGTAAAACTAATATATTTAGTATATGTAACTATATATGTAAATGTAATTAATTATTAATATTATTATTATACATATGCATTATTATACTTTTCAGAGGGCCGACATTTCTGTATTTAAATTTTCTGTATTTTTGGGTTTTCATAAGCTGTAAGCCATAATCATAAAAATTTTAACTTTTGCACGATATTCACATTTTTCGAGTTTCACCTGTATACACTACTGTTTGAAGGTTTATTGTCAGTAAGACCTTTTTGTAGTTGAAAGAAATCAATACTTGTATTCAGCAAGGATGCATTCAATTGATAAAACATTAAATACACTTATAATATTACAAAAGAGTTCAAATTCTATTTTGAATAAATGCTGCTCTTTTGAACCTTTTCGATAAATCAAAGACATCCTGAAAAAAATTTGTCAGTTTCTACAAAAAATATCAAACAGCACAACTGTTTTAACACCTTTACCCTTGTGCATCCTTATGGACATTTTTGTCCTTTTCAGTTTTGTTTTTCTGATAACTTTGTCTGTGTTAATGCTAACTGCATGAAATTTGCTACAGGTGTGTATTTTTATTGGAATTTTAATATTTCACCTTCATTTCCTTTAAAAAATCTATTTTGCACTAGGTACAAAAAATACTCCCACTCAGCGCCTTTTGGACAAAAATGTCCCCATTGAAACCCATTAAAACTGCGATTTTTAATCCCAGTGCCATTCAACTATAAAATGATGCAATCTTTCTTAACAGGCTTTCATTCTGTTGGCAAGGCTTCAAAATTTACATTTTTACTATTTTTTATCAGATTGTGCCATTTTTTCAGGTTTGGCATATAAAGCAAATGATCACTTTATTGTTGTTTTCTGCTGTTTTCGGCTTATGCATATTATAGAGCCAATTAGATAAATTATGAAGCTATAATTGTGTGGGTGTGTTGGTATGGATGTCAGAGTGTGGTTTGTATGTGTGTACTGAAAGTTTTAGGTGTGTGTGTGGGTTTTCTTTCTTTCAGTTTGAAAGAAAGAAATTATATTGTACTGGAAATCACAAATCCCACCACATGTAAATGAGTCATACCCTTGGCAGAGTCACAGATCCTGCCATGTGAAAACTGAAAAGGTCAAAAAGTTACTGAGCTTTGAGGATTTTTTTCATTCAAACACATTTCTTATTACTTGCTTGCACCTTTTCATTTGTTATTGTTTTTTTACAAAGATAAAAGGTGAGCTTGACTTTGATGTAGAAGTTTAGAAGCTCCACAACACATTGTTTTTGTTTTCACAGAAAATGGTGATTGTTTTGTCTGGAAGATTTTCGTTGACACAAGTGCTCTCACAGCCAAACCTATAACATATCCAAGGTTGTAATATTTAAAGAAAAAAAAATCTGCTTAGCATTTAGTATATGGAATATTTTTATTATTATTATAATTTTTATAAAAAAAACAAGTGGCATTATGTAAAGAAACCAGCGTTTAAAGGGTTAAAATTCTGAAAATTAATGACTGTTTGGTCATTATGATTAGAACTGATGCTAGTAAAAAATCTAAGTCAGTGAAAGTGGAAAAAAATATTTATCTATAATATTTTTATGACACTTTTTTGACATGGAAATGTTTGTCCTTTATGGGCCTGAGTGGTAGTTTTGTTTTTTATCTGATACTGCATAAAAAATATGATTGCATCAAAATTAATATTGTTGTTAATTATTGACATATCCAAGGCTGTAATATTTAAAGAAAAAAAAATCCTGCTTAGAATTTAGTATATAGAAAATTATTATTATTATTCTAATTTTTATAAACATCAACAGTGGCATTATGTAAAGAAGCCGACGTTTAAAGGGTTAAAATTCTGAAAATTAATGACTGTTTGGTAATTATGATTAGAACTGATGCTAGTAAAAAATCTAAGCCAGTGAAAGTGTAAAAAAATATTAATCTATAATATTTTTATGACACTTTTTTGACATGGACATTTTTGTCCTTTATGGGCCTGAGTGGTAGTTTTGTTTTTTATCTGATACTGCATAAAAAATATGATTGCATCAAAATTAATATTGTTGTTAATTATTGACATATCCAAGGCTGTAATATTTAAAGAAAAAAAATCCTGCTTAGAATTTAGTATATAGAAAATTATTATTATTATTCTAATTTTTATAAACTTCAACAGTGGCATTATGTAAAGAAACCGACGTTTAAAGGGTTAAAATTCTGAAAATTAATGACTGTTTGGTAATTATGATTAGAACTGATGCTAGTAAAAAATCTAAGCCAGTGAAAGTGTAAAAAAATATTAATCTATAATATTTTTATGACACTTTTTTGACATGGACATTTTTGTCCTTTATGGGCCTGAGTGGTAGTTTTGTTTTTTATCTGATACTGCATAAAAAATATGATTGCATCAAAATTAATATTGTTATTAATTATTGACATATCCAAGGCTGTAATATTTAAAGAAAAAAAATCCTGCTTAGAATTTAGTATATAGAAAATTATTATTATTATTCTAATTTTTATAAACATCAACAGTGGCATTATGTAAAGAAACCGACGTTAAAAGGGTTAAAATTCTGAAAATTAATGACTGTTTGGTAATTATGATTAGAACTGATGCTAGTAAAAAATCTAAGCCAGTGAAAGTGTAAAAAAATATTAATCTATAATATTTTTATGACACTTTTTTGACATGGACATTTTTGTCCTTTATGGGCCTGAGTGGTAGTTTTGTTTTTTATCTGATACTGCATAAAAAATATGATTGCATCAAAATTAATATTGTTGTTAATTATTGACATATCCAAGGCTGTAATATTTAAAGAAAAAAAATCCTGCTTAGAATTTAGTATATAGAAAATTATTATTATTATTCTAATTTTTATAAACATCAACAGTGGCATTATGTAAAGAAACCGACGTTAAAAGGGTTAAAATTCTGAAAATTAATGACTGTTTGGTAATTATGATTAGAACTGATGCTAGTAAAAAATCTAAGCCAGTGAAAGTGTAAAAAAATATTAATCTATAATATTTTTATGACACTTTTTTGACATGGACATTTTTGTCCTTTATGGGCCTGAGTGGTAGCTTTTTTTTAAATCTGATACTGCATAAAAAATATTAATGCATCAAAATTAATGTTGTTTTTAATGATTGACATATCCAAGGCTGTAATAATCAACGAAAAAAAATTCTGCTTAGCATTTAGTAAATTGAAAATAATTACTATTTTTCTTTTTTTCATAAAAAAACAACAGTGGCATTATGTAAACAAACCCACATTTTAAGGGTTAAAATTCTGAAAATTAATGAATGTTTGGTCATTATGATTAGAGCTGATGCTGGTTAAAAAATTGATGTCAGTGAAAGTGGAAAAAAATATAAATCTATAATATTTTTATGACAGTTTTTGGATACGGACATTTTTGTCCTCTATGTACCTATGAGTAACTTTTTTTAATTGATGCACAAGGGTTAATAGTAAATATTCTTTGAGCACCAAATCAACATATTAGAATGATTTCAGGATCATATGACACTGAGGACTGAAGGAATTATGCTGAAAATTCAGCTTTGGCATCACAGAAATTAATGATATTTTAGCAAATATTTAAAAAGAATTGAAATTGTAATATTATTTCACAATATTACTGTTTTTACTGAATTTTTTTTTATCAAATAAATGCAGCTTTGGTGAGCATAAGAGACTTTCATAAACTTACGGACCCCAAACTTTAGAATTCTAGTCATTCCCCCCAGTTTCACAGACAAATCTTAAGTCTAGTCCCAGACTAAACTGCATGTTTGAGGTGTTTTAACTGAAAGCAATTTGTTTTATCTCAGGAGAGCACACCAGTAAAGGCACGTTTATAAAAGCTACTTAAATGTCCTGATTGATCTAAGGCCTAATGCTGGCTTAATCTAAGCCCTGTCTGTGAAACCAGACCTATATGTAATAAATGTTTTAAACATTGGCTGGCATGTACTGTGTCTTCATGTTAGGGAGTATGATGCTCATTGACTGCCTGGGATTCTGTTCTGGAGAGGTGAAAGAGGGATTCTGGAATATCACTCTGGATCAACCACTTATATCAGAGCAGCTAAAGAAGGAACTCAATCCACTAGTCATCACGGTTTTATCTGCTTCTCTGCCATCATCTCCCGTTCCTTTCCATGTACTGAGGGTATGCTATGTCAGAAATGATTAGTTGCATTACCGTAAAACTTCAAATAATAGCCGGGCTTTTATTTTCCCAAATCGTCGAACTGGACCGGTTTGTATTTGAGACAGGCGTCTATATGAGACAGGCCTTTATAATTTAGTGTTGAGATGTTGTTCATTGAGATGTTGTTCCTAGAGTCTCTAATCTCTAAAAATCTCCAAATGCTCCACGTGAAACGTACTCGGTTACTAACGTAACCTCGGTTCTCTCTAGAGAGGGAACGAGTACTGCGTAATATCTTACGCTACGGAGAAAACCTCTTTTCCACGAGATATTGAAGCAAAAATTTATTCTTTATTTTGAATTAATGTAAAACGCTCTGCAGCAGCATGCAGACATAGGCAAGACGGGTCGCGCGCCTATTGGCTGCCCTGCGGCAACAGCAGCAGCCTATCGAGAGAGGCCCTGCATGACGTGATACCCAATGGGGGCGCTTCGCGTGGGTTTAGCGTGTCTGTGAGAGAATGTGGGCGCGGGACAGAGGGCACATTCACTGTACTGAAAACACTGTCGGCTTGTGCTGACTGAATGTGTGTTGGTTTCGTTTTTACAGAAACCGTGGGACACGCATCATGTAGTGTTTGTGGGCACTGTGTCGTGGGCACATTCACTACGTTTGCACAATCGACATGAGTCGATTTTATTTGTGCTAGCCCTGAACTGTGCCGGGCTGTGTCTGTGTGTGGGAATGGGCACTGAGACGTGGGCATTCTTACAACACTCATAACACCATCGGCCTTGGCGGGACACCAGAAAATACACTTTTTATTGGATTTATCTGTGCGCAGGCAAGAGGGCAAATGAACCGGCTTGTTGACTGCTAAATACGCTGGAACAGTCACATCGCATGGAACCGGACGAGCGAAATGTTTTGGTGAAAATCCGGCCGCAGCGAGATTTGAACACCGTCGCTTTCCTAGGAAGGCTAGGAGGCTTTGAGACCTCGGGCTTGATCTCGACCCTCGGCCGGGGCCCGAGCTGAGGGGGACAAGACCAGCAGAGCGAGAGCAAAGTCTCTGTTCTCGGGCCTGGCGGCGCTGAGAAGCGACGGCGGGTGGTGCAGGCTGTGGCTGTGAGCCCCGGGCAGACAGCTGTTTCGAGCGATCTGCTGCGGAGCTAGAGTGCTTCGGGAGGAAGTGCTTCATAGCCTGCGATGTCTTTTGAACCTCCTGGAATCTGTCCGCGAAATCCTTGACGGCAGATCTGAAGAGGCCCGCTGACGAAATGGGCGCGTCGACAAACACAGAGCGCTCCGTATCCGTCATCTCAGACAGCGTTAACCACATGTGTCTCTCAGCCAGATTTAGTGGCGCGTAGAGCCAGGTCTGTAACGCTCCTTAAATCCGCAACGCTGATCGATCCCGCACCTTCCTTGTCCATTTTTCGGAGAAGGTCGGAAGATCTGCAGGATGGCCATTGTGTGTAGCGCCGACACAGCTTGCCCGGCGGCGGTGTAAGCGTGACCGTGCATGGTTGACGTCCCTCGGCAGGCTTTAGATGGCAACACCGTCTGTGCTCGCCGTCCAGCAGAGGGCGGGCAGAGATGTGATGCTACCGCTGCTTCCACAGGAGGAAGAGAAAGGTACCCTCTATCTTTCGCACCATCCACAGTGGAGAATGCAGCAGAGACAGAGGTACGCATCCTGGCCGAGAAGGGGGCGTTCCAAGACCTCGCGACTTCTTCGTGAAG
The DNA here is from genome assembly GCF_051911475.1 of Siphateles boraxobius. NCBI lineage: Eukaryota > Metazoa > Chordata > Actinopteri > Cypriniformes > Leuciscidae > Siphateles > Siphateles boraxobius. The sequence goes on from NW_027509141.1 coordinate 25,415,467, forward strand.
CTCAGGAAGAAAAGGCGCGGGTCTGGATTGTGATGGGACGTGGTCCTTCTTGAGGAAGCATCCATCCAGGCTCTGAGAAGGATGCCAGGCGAGTCCTCAGAGTCACCATAGGCATCAGCTCACAGTGAGGGCATCCGCCGTCGACGAGAGCGAGAGCCACATGATCCTCACCCAGGCAGGAAACGCTGCGTTTTACATTAATTCAAAATTAAGGATAATTTTTGGCTTCCATATCTCGTGGAAAAGAGGTTTTCCCCGTAGCGTAAGATATTACGCAGTACGAGAGATACTCTTGTAAGAGAACTGCGGTCTTCCGAACTTTTACTATCGTGTCAATTGATTTTGATTAATATGCGCGACGGATAAAGAGCAATACAGCGCTCGTGTTGTTTGAAGTCGTGAGAGTCGGCAGCCGGGGCGCTCTCTCTGCTCGTTTGCGCCCTGTCAAGCGCAGCAGTCATTCTATTCTACATCACTCACCGATCAAAAAAGGCTTTGGCGGGACATAAATTTGATTTGGAAGCCGCCAAAAAGCGGACAATCTGACGGGTTTTAGAAGATTAAATACAACCCGAAACTAAAAAATAGACCCAGCCTCTATTTGAGACCGGCCTTTATTTACCCAAACCTGTCGCCACACTAGGCGTGTAAAAGAGACAGGCGTCTATTTGGGACTCGGCTATTATTTGAAGTTTTACGGTACTCAACATTAATAGTATATTACATTAAACACAGGAATAATCAAATTCATCTTTCAATAGGAAAAATGCCTTCCTGTCTACTGCCAGTATAAGTTCCACAACAAGCCTATTTACAGAACCAAAGGCCATGATCACAACGCCAATATCTACTTTAAGGATGTGAATGTGATTTTTACTGGTCCGATGTCTGGAAAGCTGGTTGAGTTTCTTAGAGGTCCACCAATGGATATCGAAGTCCATGAGCGGGATAGAAAAAATGAAAAACCCTCCAGCCAGCCCGCTGTATTTGGGACTGACCCCAATGATGCCAAATTATGGACTATTCATAATGCCTTAAAAGCAGATACTGAACACCATGATCCTTATGGAATAGCAAAACTAGATCTTTCAGATCTTCTCAGAGGATGCAGATATTTGAATCTGACATTGCCCATTAGATGTTCTGCTTCTGAGAAAAATGAATGGATTTCCTCAGATATCTCAATTCCAGTGGGTAATTATCTTGAAGCTGATGCCCAACTAAAAGTCCAGGTGCAGATAGCTTACCCCCTCCATCCTGAAGATGGCAATAATGAAGGAGATTGTCCTTTTGGTCGCATCATTTATGTCTTTAAGTATAACAATGCTCGCATCCTAGCCAAACTTAAATCTGAAATTCTACAAATTAATGCAGATGCCTTCCAACTAAATCATTATCCAGAGGAAACTATTCAAAGGGTCCTATCTGGTCATAAACTAAGTGCCAAAGAAAAAGAGAACAAAAGGCTAAATGTTCTCACTGGATTTCATTTGATGGACACAGCTCTACACCTTCTTGTTCTGGAAGGATTGAAGGATCAAGCAGTCAAAAGACTGTGGACTACAGTGCCTATGAAGTAAGAAAGTCATCATTTAAAATGCTCCCACATGTGCACAACATTTACCAATATGCAACAAAGCCAAAATTCCTGAAGATCATACAGACCGATCTGATCTTTTCCAGGTTGAATGGAGATGAGGAGGAACAGGTGACTGTGCGGTATAACTCACAATTGAGTTTCTCAAAGCGACTGTATGACATGCTTGACATGGGTCTGAGTCCGATTTGCCTTCTGAGGCCGCTTGAGACCATTATGATGGAGCCTCTGGTGTTTATCAGGAATAGGGTTCCTCATGCCTGTCTTGAAGCCATGAAACGGTATAATTGCAATTACATCCAGACACATCATCTTTGCCTTACAGGTTCCAGCATGGTCCATTTTTTCTTGGTTTTCTCAGTAGGTTATACAAAGGAAGAACAGTGTTTGGATTAGCAGAGTACTTTGCTGTGATTACAATTTCAACATGGTGACAAGTACTGTGTACTTGGATGCAATATACTTCACAAAGTATTTGTTAAATCTGCTAAACCTAGATGAACAAATGTTGTAAAATACAGAGATATTGTGCAAGAAAGTTTTAATGTTTGCAACTAATCTGTATACTTTTCTGCAACTAATCAGTATAAGCCACATCTGCCAAGCAAAGCTGCTTCAAGAAGCAGTGCGCCTCAACCTGTTCCCATCAACCGACATGGTTCTCAGTTTAAGCAAGGAGTTTGGATCGGATCTCGGGGGAAAAGAGCTATGGCTGGCGACAGAGTCCCAGGAATCTCAGGATACACCTGATCATCTTAACATTAGAATGAGAACTCAAATACCTCTAGCTAACTTCAACACAGAATATTTACAATGGAAACAGAATGAGGGCAATAATGTGAAAGACTTCATTCAGGTAATTAATAACTGAAACTGTACAGTATTTTTAACAAAAAGGTTTACAGTCTCAAAAAAGGGGGGAAATTGAGTAATAAAATTTATTTAAAGGTAATTTTTATTTCAGGCAAATATCGAAAAGGTCCATAGGGCGAGTAGCAACTTGCAAAAGGCAAAGCCTAATGTTCTTTTGCAAAATGTAACTGAAGATCAGATCACTCATTACCACAATGCTCAAACAATGAACTCTCTAACTCAGAGTGGAGAACTTTCAAAGGTTGGCATCAATTTCCATGAAATACATAAAACAACATCCAAGCCTTTATTTAGCAATGCATAACTAAGTAAAATGTGGCTATTTATCTTCTTTCTAGGACTCCACTTGCATTCACTTCTCTTACCCAGGTTTTAAGAGCAGTTTTGAATCTAACCAGCACCCAAAGCGTCCAGACGATGCTCGGATAGAGGAGCTGAGAATGGTGCCGTTGAAATCATGCCATACCACCATTACCTCCATCTGTGTCATGTTTCTCTCTCAGTGCAATGTCAACTTTATATGCATTCCTAGGAGCTTAAGCAAGAAGATAGAGTTTTACTGATGTTTACCTACCTTGCCCACCTCTTTACAGATCCCCAGAGCTTAAAACAGTATTTAGTTACAAGTACAGTGACAGGGCTAATGCTGATTGACTCATGGGACACAGAACGTTATCTAGAAGCATGTGCTTGTCTGAAATTGATTTATCTGCCTTTCACAGTCTGTAACTTATTGTTCCCTGCTGAACATGAGCATAGCACCCAAAAATGTGAACCTTACAGATGACAGATTGATGTTATCATTAGCAGTTTCTCCTATTTAAGCAACTACAAGTGTTATGTGTGTGCTTCTCAAATTTAAAAGCATTAATTTGTTATGCCAATTGGTTCACAGTCTTGGAGAGAAAACGTTCTCCATGGGAATAAACTGAAGCCAACGCTTTCCAGATCCAGGCTGCCATGGATCAAGAGATATCAGGATTTTGAACTTTACTCCAAGCCCCCGTTACAGTTTGGACCAGAGCTCCCCTTGAGCATCCATTTGTCTGGTAACATTTTCTTAACATGAACAAATCATGCTATTTCATGTTTGATCATTATTATTAAACATCTACTCGCCAAATCAGTAAATACATGGACATGAAATATTGATTTGCGTGGAAAATGTTTATTTTTTATAATTGTACCAGTATAGTATCTTAAAGCTTCCACAAAAAAAATAATAAATTAGTGGCCATTCACACAAATCATTTTTTCACATAAAATTTGTTCTAAAAATGTGGTGCTCAAGAAGTTACAATTTTTAAAAACCTACCTTAAAAGATACATTGTGTAATATTTAGGAGGATCTGTTGACAGAAATGAAATATCATATTTTGTAGGCCTATATATGTCACCCTTAAATGTCAGAGAAAAGAACAGAATTTTTTTTATAGAAAATTGTACTTTGCATATTATACTGTAAAAATACAATTATAGTTGATTTTACAGTGCATCTTAACTAGAGATGAAATGGCATGAAAATTTCATTTCATGATTATAATGAACAAAATGATCACGGTTATCACATAATCCTGTTCAAAAAGTACTAATACTACACAAAATCAATTCAACAAGTTTTATGTCGAAAACCAGCAAATAACATATATAATTAGCATTAATATGCACTTTTTGTTTACATAAACATTAAAATAGCAACATTAAAAATGATGGCCAGATTTCAAAGGAGTGTCTTGTGACATGTTATCTACTAACAGGTAGCCTACAAGTTCAAATAAAGTTTTGACAAAAAAAGATTTATAAAAAGAAACCTTGCATATTTCAGCCTTTAAATCATTTTTATAAAAAAGAATGAGTCAAAAAAGATAAATTACTGACGTTTACAATGCACATTAGCTTATCTTTTATTATTAATAGTAAAATTCGGTCCGATTACCCCGTGGCGTCTGTCGTTGCTATGCAACCATGCACTGCGCTCTCCACAACGACAAAGTTTTAGGGCCTGTTCACATATCGCGTCTTTTGCACGCTCAAATTCGTTATTTCAAATGTAGGCGCGCGGTATGCGCGGTCATAATGGAAGCGATGCGGTCGTGGTGCGACGCGCTCGTTTTTTCCACATCGAGATAAAAACATCTCAACTTTTCAGAATGCCGCAAGCGTTTTCCTTGCTGTAACGTAGAGCACAGCTGATGATTGCTAAGCAACGACAGACGCCTCCGGAGCGCAAACCTCATTGCTTAACTGGCTACTCTCTGCTGTCTAAGACGACGACATCTTTTCCTGTCGGCCACCGTAACTTCTGTTGGTTGCCATTCAAAACCTCACCACTAGATGCCGCTCAAATTACACAGTGCACCTTTAAAATAGCATACCTTAAAATTTCAAGAACTTTTTTATTCTACTGCCCAGCTGTGTCACATTTTTGAACACACAAAAAACCTTCTGTGTGAATGTCCCCTTACAATGTAAAAAACAATCGATCTAGCAACAACAATACATTAATAGGACTGAAGTTCTCAGATGTCATTTTCACTACAATCGATAAATGAAACGCAAGATGGCGCCAGATGCGTTTGAATGAAACATGAAAAGTTGGGACTGAAACAGTGTCATGGAAGATGGTGAATATTAGAAAATATCTGACCGCTGAATGAAGAGACTAGTGATGGGAGAAACTTAACTTTTCAAAACTTTGAATAAACTGAACCTATTGCTTCACAAAATGATTCACCGTTTCAAAACACTATGGGCTGTCAGCACCAAATCAGTTAATGCAACGAAAATTCAACCCAAACATGTACAGGTGCTGGTCATATAATTACAATATCATCAAAAAGTTGATTTATTTCAGTAATTCCACTCAAAAAGTGAAATTTGGATATTATATTCATTCTTTACACACAGAATGATATATTTCAAGTGTTCATTACTTTTAATTTTGATGATTATAACTGACAAGTAATGAAAAGCCCAAAATCAGTATCTCAGAAAATTAGAATATTGTGAAAAGGTTCAATATTGAAGACACCTGGAGCCACACTCTAATCAGCTAATTAACTCAAAACACCTGCAAAGGCCTTTAAATGGTCTCTCAGTCTAGTTCAGTAGGCTACACAATCATGGGGAAGACTGCTGACTTGACAGCTATCCAAAAGACGACCAATGACATCTTGCACAGGGAAGGCAAGACAAAAGGTAATTGCTAAAGAGGCTGGCTGTTCAAGCACATTAATAGAAATGCGAAGGGAAGGAAAAGATGCGGTAGAAAAAAAAGTGTACAAGCAATAGGGATAACCGCACCCTAGAGAGGATTGTGAAACAAAACATTCAAAAATGTGGGGGAGATTCACAAAAAGTGGACTTCAGCTGGAGTCAGTGCTTCAAGAACCACCATGCACAGACGTATGCAAGACATGCGTTTCAGCTGTCGCATTCCTTGTGTCAAGCCACTCTTGTACAAGACACAGCGTCAGAAGTGTCTCGCCTGGGCTAAAGACAAAAAGGACTGGACTGCTGATGAGTGGTCCAAAGTTATGATCTCTGATGAAAGTAAATTTTGCATTTCCTTTGGAAATCAAGGTCCCAGAGTCTAGAGGAAGAGAGGAGAGGCACATAATCCACGTTGCTTGAAGTCCAGTGTAAAGTTTCCACAGTCATTGATGGTTTTGGGTACCATGTCATCTACTGGTGTTGGTCCACTGTGTTTTCTGAGGTCCAAGGTCAACGCAGCCGTCTACCAGGAAGTTTTAGAGCACTTTATGCTTCCTGCTGCTGACCAACTTTATGGAGATGCAGATTTCATTTTCCAACAGGACTTGGCACCTGCACACAGTGCCAAAGCTACCAGTACCTGGTTTAAGGACCATGGTATACCTGTTCTTAACTGGCCAGCAAACTCACCTGACCTTAACCCTATAGAAAATCTATGGGGTATTGTGAAGAGGAAGATGCGATACGCCAGACCAAACAATGCAGAAGAGCTGAAGGCCACTATCAGAGCAACCTGGGCTCTCATAACACCTGAGCAGTGGCACAGACTGATCGACTCCATGCCACGCCGCATTGCTGCAGTAATTCAGGCAAAAGGAGCCCCAACTAAGTATTGAGTGGTATACATGCTCATACTTTTCATGTTCATACTTTTCAGTTGGCCAACGTTTCTAAAAATCCTTTTTTGTATTGGTCTTAAGTAATATTCAAATTTTTGGAGATACTGAATTTGGGATTTTCATTAGTTGTCAGTTTTAATCATCACAATTAAATGAAAGAAACATTTGAAATATATCAGTCTGTGTGTAATGAATGTATATAATATCCAAGTTTCACTTTTTGAATGGAATTACTGAAATCAACTTTTTGATGATATTCTAATTATATGACCAGCACCTGTATAAAATCACCTTACAAACCAATTGCACATTATCATGAAAGTGCAGTCTATTAAATGTATTAAATGTAATGTACAAATTAATTAAATGCCAATAAAAATTTGTGTTCTTATATTATTTTGTGTTATTAGGAAGGGTGTGGCAAACTAGAAGCAATAAAATAACATTCTCCTTTTTGTATCACACATACCTACACACACACACAAAAATTCATGAAACTAATTAAAAATGAATATAATACTGACCCGAGATCCGTTTAACATTAGTCACTCGTTCATGGGAAAACCAAATCATCAGTTTCTAGCAACGAACCTTTAGAAGTTTTGAAACAGTATGATGTAACTGCCTTGTTTGCTGAAATCACGTGACTTGCCAAATTTGAAACAAGCTCCGAACCGATTCATAAATGTTTAGAAGTTTCATGAAGCAGTGTTTCAAAAGCACCCATCACTAGCAGAGACTGACCAGTCAGAATAGAGTATTCCAGAAAGCCATGCAATAAACAGTTATAACCGTCAGCATCCTTGATCATTTGATCCTAAAGGGACTTGTTTTTTTTACCTTGTATTTCGCGTAGGAGAGGCTCTCCATGAGGACCAGCTCCAGGCTGCATGTACTCAGTACAGCAGGTGGCTGAGGAAGCCACCACTTGGCGAGAGCTCAACAGGAAGCGGAAGACTTCCCGATTTCAAATGTCACATGAAGAGAGCAGGCCTGGATAAGCTAGAAGACATACTGAGGGACAAGCCCATGAAATATTCTCTGAAAAGGCCAGGAATGGCTTTAAAAGTACAAAAAATTAGATTTTCCAAATTGACATTACTGCAGAAAATAAAAATAAGCATGATAGTCAAATATCATTTTTAATGTTTTATTGTTAGATAAGTTAACATGGATACTGATGTGCATATTTTCTTGATAAACTCTCAACAAACATACTTCAGTATGCTTTAAAACAGCTTAAGCTTGCTATTCGAGATCTAATCCCTGTTTTTTTCCTTCAGCCCGTTCCCGTTATTTCTGTGGTCCAGCCTTCTAAAACGACCGGCTCAGCAGAGAAGGAGGCCAATGTTCCATTTGCTCCAGGACCCTTTCAGAACCACAGCCTGAGCTGGGACAAAAACGCAATTCCAAGATACTCATCCCAGTACAGCAAATTCCACTTCCGGTTAGAAATAATCCTTGTGCTTTCGTTTGTACAGGTTTAAACTAATATTCCACAACTTGGAAAAGAACTTGAAAAGTAACTGTTCAGAGTCATAACATACACTCTGGAGCGCATAAATGAGAAAAAAAAAATTCAATAATCAACAAATGTTATACCTTAACCTCATAATGAAACTGCTCTGACATTAACAATTGTATTTTTAACAGAGATTACTGGAGGCCACATTCAATCCTGCACAAGCGAATTGCTTTACCGTTCAGGGATGAAGAGCAAAGTATACATTCCTCCCAGAAACCTGCTGAAGGCCCACAGACGCCAATGAAAAGTGCCCACCTCAAACACAGCAGAAACATTATAGAGATGAGAACCAACAAAGACATCACCTTACATGTACATTAAAGGTATTACTTCAACATGATTTAGATTTTATGTCCTTCAACCAATATAAAGAAGCACTTAGGTGGCAGTATGTCATAGAAAACCGACATAAAAAGAACTAAAACATTATAAAGTGAGGCTCAATCACTACTGCACTTTTTTTGGGTTAAACTGAGACACGGGGTTGTGGGAAGCCTGTCGGACAACGAGAGCCATGTCAGAAGGTCCTGTCCAGGGGATGTGAGCAGACATACGCCCTCTTTGCTAAGACCTCCTGGGCGATCTTCTTTATGTTGGCATCGTTGTTCTCCGGGGAATCTGTAGAGAACACACACCCCAATCATTCACTAAATCTGAACGCTCTGATCTAATGCATCGCATTGACTGGAGTTATTAGGTGGATGGTAATTGGAACAGCATGAAGAGCGCATGCAAGTGTTAGTGACTGACTTATGGTTTGTAAGGTTGTGGAGTAAATTCTACAACATGTGCAAGTGCTTTGTCTTGCTATGCAATAAAACGAGGAGGGCTGGTATCAATTATAGCTGTGCGTTTTACTCACTTTTTTGAAGCTGAGTCAACAAGAAGTTGTTTTTGAAATGAGCATCCTTGCAGAAAGTGTTGGTGAGCAGCACCTGAAAACCAGTAGAGATTTAACAAGGTATTTACATTAACGATTTTAAAATGAATGTGCAAGCAAATTTCCTTGATAATGACTTTTTGTTGGCAAAACTCTGTGACCTTACAATAAATTTAACAAAAGGAGAATCAACAGAAAAATGACGCAGAAAATTCAGCTTTGCCATCACAGGAATAAATTACACTTTAAAATATATTCAAATAGAAAACAGTTATTTTAAATTGCTATATTTCACAATATTACAGTATTTGATTTTAATCAAATAAATGTAGCTTTGGTGAGCATAAGAGACTTCTTTCAAAAACATAAAAAAATCGTAACGATCCCGCACTTTTGAGCGGCAGTGTATGTTTAAAAGCATGTATAACATCCTATAAAGTTGGATAAAGCCAATTACAAGCAATCAGCATTAAATCAAAAAAGTCATTAAATTGTTTCCATCATTTGTTTCTCTCATGCAAAATCAAAACCGCTGTGCTGCTATAAATTGCGATTTAGCTTATTGAAATGCCTCCCGGGACTTCTGAGAAGAAATGCATGATTTTTCACATTGCAACATCCACAAACAAATAAAATTATCCTTTCAAGTTAAGTCCTCTCTCATTTCAGTAAATGAAGCATTTCTTTTTTTTCTGCCCTAATCTGTACTCGTTCAACACTGCATCCTTCATTTAAATGCTTTGACTGAACACTGAACAAAAAAGGTGGATGTCTCCAGACCAGTCTCAACACTGTAAATCAGTTTACAGGTCCAGGTTACGTGCTCCTTCACCTTGGCTGACCTTGTGACCTCAGTGAGGAAGGTTTAAGAGTCTGTTACCTCATGGTCATGATTGCGCAGGCCGATGCTGATGGAGCGGCTGGTGCGGGACAGGACGGCTGTCATGGCGTAGAGGTTAATTAATACATCTGCAACTTTCTTCAGCACAAGCTGCTCCTCAACGATTGTCTGAAACAGACCAAGTTTCAACTGTTTAATCTGTGATATTAGAGTTTTTTGTTGTTGTTGTTAAAGGTCTTAAAATTAAAATGCTATGCAAAAAAAAAAAAGTTTTTTTCTTTGTTTAAATGTCATTTATTACTATGATTTTAAATTGTCAGTAGCCACTACAATCTTTAGTATCACATGATCCTTCAGAAATCATTCTAATATGCAGATTTGGTGTTCAATAAACATTTCTTATTATCATTAATGTTGAAAACAGTTGTGCTTAATATTTTTGTGGAAAAACCGTGATAGTTTGAGGATTCTTTGATGAAGAGAAAGTTCAAAAGAACAGCATTTATTTGAAATAGATTTCGTAACATTAAAAATGTAATGCATCCTTACTGAATTAAAGTATTCATTTCTTTAAAAATAAATAACTTTTTACTGACCCTAAACTTTTGAACGGTAGTGTACACTACCAGACAAACTTTACTAAATTAGTTTCTCATGATTTTAAAAAAACTTTTTGATCCGAAAGTTTATGCTTTGAATTAGCTTTGTAGATAAATATGTATATATATATACACACACATTTACAAAAATGACCTTACCATTGTAATAATTTTGAAAATAATAAGTGTACTTCCAACGTCCAACCTGTATCATATAACATGTTAATGATAAACATCTAAGCTCACATTTGTCTGTATCTAGAATTAAAAACTGTCTGAATATCATATTTCAAGATGTTTCAGTTGATCTAGGTCATTCAAAGTAGGACAAATCAAGGCTGTCCTTACGGTAATACCCATAAAGAGACAAGCACATCCTGTGCCTGCCTTTATACAGTTCGTATTTCACACAGCATGTAGGCAAAAACACTGCGGCGGGGGGATTTATTCCTTTAAATATTTCCTGCAAATGAGAATGAATGGATGAAATGTTGTGCGCTCCAACAGAAAAAAAGTGCGTGGAAATCTGAAGCACTTCCAGGCTGCACTCTTGTGACTGCAGTCTGAATACAACGGCACGGCCACACACAGACGTTCATTCAGAAAAGAGAGAGTGAGGCCAGCTGTGTCACACATGAACATTACCTCAGCCTAACAGGAAAGAAGGGACCAGAGACCAGGCCCCAGCAGCGCTAACGGCCCACGCTAATTACCTTGTGCGTTACGATAGCAACCGAAAGTAATAACATGGCTGTACGTTAAACGAATGGTCATTTTTCTTTTTCTGGCAGCATCTGAGGAATGTGGACAAACTCCGATTAAAAACTGATGGTGGGGAAAATGTGAGACTGATGGGACCGGTGACTATGAGACTTGGCTTAATATTTATATAACAGTTTTTATACAGAAAGGAAGAGTTTTGCTTCAGCATGACAATATCCATCTTCCAGTGTCTGATCAAAATAAATACAAATGGTAAACAGTGAAGTAAAAATCTGTAAAAGCAATTATACAATAAATAATAATAATTTCATTTATCTAAAATCAAACCAGCTGCAAAGTTTCAAAATAACGTAAGGTTTTGCATGAAACCATTTTATTTTTTACCTTTCCATATCGGTACAGTAAGCTTTCCACAGTAGAGCCGAAGAGTGCAGCGTTCTGCTCAAACATTTTGGCGCTCTCCTGTGGGAGAATGATGACATCATCACTTTGCTGAAAACAAGCTGGGCTCTCAATTACTCGACCACACGGGTTTAAAGGAGAGATCAGAAGGAAGGATTGCGCCTAATGACATGTCAATAGCAGGGGAACTAGACGAGATCAGATGTGAGGGTGACAGGGCATTCAATGTTATTATTACCATGACGTAGTCCGTACATTCATTTAATGACCACTGGTGTCATGATTATTGCTGATTACAGTCAAATAGAGCACAAGCACAAGCAGCATTGGTTCTGTACCGTCAGACTGGGGTGCACAACGCCATCTTTGCCGGTCAGTCCAAAGTCCACCGTCTTCCCCACTGAGTCCTTCAATTTCTTTCCCAGAATCTCAAACACCACCCCCACATTCCCCTTCTTCATCTCCCTGTGAGAAGACAATTGCACATGTTAAAGAATGTCGCTGTCTTACTCTTTACCCTCATGTCGTTCCAAACCCGTAAGACTTCTGTTCATCTTCAGAACACAAATGAAGATATTTTTAATAAAATCTGAGTTTTCTGTCCCTCCGTTGACAGTCTACGCAACTACCACTTTGATGCTTCAAAAAGTTCCTAAAGAGATCCTAAAACTAATCTATATGAATTGAGCGGTTTAGTCCAACATTTTCTGAAGAGACTCGATCATATGATGAACAGATTTAATTTAGGCTTTTATTCACATTTGAACATTGATCAATGCAAAAATCAGTTATGGTAAATGGAAGCCCATTCATGCTTGCTAGAGAACCAATGAGGTTCATTCTCGTGCTATGCGGCACGTTTAAGATTCAGCAAGAACCAATAAGGTTCATTCTCACGCATCAAGCAGCTTAAGATGAACTTCTGTTTATGTTCACTGATCAATGTTTATATATGAATAAAACCCTAAAATGAATCTGTTCATCATATAAGCAATCAAGTCTCTTCAGAAAATTTTGACTAAACAGTTCAATTCATATGGATAAGTTTAACAATCTATTATGGACTTTTTCAAAGTGTAAGTTGTATAGCCGTCTATGGAAGGTACAGTGCTGGCTCAGATTTCATCGGAAAGATCTTCAATTGTGTTTTGAAGATGAACAAAAGTCTTTACAGGTTTAAAAAGACATGAGGGTGAGTAAATGATGACAGAATTTTTTGTTTGTTTGTGTGAACTAACCCTTTAAATATGAATTAATCATGAAGAATGACACATGCAAATATTTCTTACATACTTTATTTTTCCTGTCAGTATTTTTCCGGCATACTGCATTCCTGTAAGTGCAATGTACATCCTCAAAATCTCATTAGTACCCTAAAAACAGGGAGAAAAAAAAAGAAAGAAAAGAAACAGTATTATATAATGCATTTCTCATTTAATTGTTTTTGCACGTTTGTGCTGGAACCTAACATTTGTCAACATGCCCCCTGGTGGTCAAAAACTAATTATTATTTTACTATTACTACACAAATTAAAGCTGCAATTCATTTTTAAAAAGTAATCTAATTAATAAGACAATAAAACTCAAATAAATAAATCTAATCAATTTCAAATAATCACATACATTAATAACCGTAACATAATAATAAAAAGCCTCAAGTTAAATTGACCCCAACCATTAAGGTTTATATTAAAGGAAAAAATAACAAAATAATAGCTTTTAGTCCATGTATTGCCACTATTTCATGTTAAATAAATTGTACACTTCAATTTAAAAGTTTCGGGTCAGTAAGACAGCTCAGCAAGGGTGTGTTAAATTAACCAAGTGACAGTAATTACATTTATGATGTTAAAAAAGATTTCCATTTTAAATAAATGCTGTTCTTTTGAACTTTCTATTCATCAAATAATCATAAAAAAATCCCACAAAGAAATATTTCTAGAGCACCAAATCAGCATCTTAGAATGATTTCTTAAGGAGCATGTGACACTGAAGACTGGTGTAAATTCAGCTTCACCATCACAAAAAAAAAAATACATTTTAAAATGTATTAAACAGTTATTTTATTGTAATAATATTTCACAATATTAGTGTTTTTACTGCATTTTTGATCAAATAAATGTAGTATTGGTGAACATAAGAGACTTCTTTCAAAAACATTTAACAAAAATAGTAAAGACATAAAACCTCTATAAATGTACATAAAGTCATTTTGCTAATTTTATGTCACAGCAGCCCGGTACTTCACAAGTCTGAGCTTGTCAAAAAGCCTACAAATACAGCTGTGCTTCCCTTTCATGCAAGTATAACACACATATTACAGTTGTAATCATGCTCTTCTGTACCTCAAATATCTGGAGGATGCGGCAGTCCCTGAGGTAGCGCTCGTAGGGGTAGTTCTTGGTGAAGCCCAGGCCTCCTAAAACCTGCAAGGCTTCACTCACACAGATCCAGCTGCCCTCAGAGCTAAAGACCTGAAAAAACACAGCTGAGGCTCATCTGATGACGTCAGGAGCAGCTCCAGTGTGACGTTTTTCATTTATAAAAGTTTATGTGATGATGATTTCAAGTTACTTTACCTTGACCATAGCGGCCTCCAGTGAACAGTCTGGGACTCCAGGTCGGTCCATCATTCCAGCAGTGAGGTAAGCCATGCTCTCCATCACAAACGCATTTAGAGCCATGGTAGCAAACTTATCCTGTGTCCAAGTAAAATAAAATATTAATAAAGTGAACCAATAATACCAACAGAATAATTCAATATAACAAAAAATTTACCTGAACCATTCCAAACTCAGAAAGGCTCCTGTTGAATTGTTTTCTCGTGCCTGCATATTCTGATGTCAACTCTGGAATCACATGGCATGAAAAAGATGTATAGTTTAGAGATTTAAATTTAAAGGTTGTGTTGTGAATTTTCAATGAATCAAGTTCTCACCAATCAGCTTCTTGATCATCCCCGCACCAGCACTGCCCATGCTG